>NC_045426.1:438780317-441180317 GCF_902635505.1 Sarcophilus harrisii | reverse complement strand
TCCAAGTATATGCCCATAGAGTATCATCCAATCAGTAGTTAGCCTCAAGCGCTCTACAATCCTGACCTCACTGCATTGAATTCAATATCAATCCTCTACAATTCTTTATGCCTAGATCATGAAGCCATTTTGACCTTATCTTGGTGTACAGTATTAAGTGTGGGTCAATGCCTAGTTTCTGCCATATTAATTTCCAATTTTCTCAGCAGTTTTTGTCAATTAGTGAATTCTTATCCCAAAACCTGGCTTCTTTATATTTGCCAAATACTAGATTATTATAGTTATTGACTATCTTGTCCTGTTAACCTTAACTATTCCACTGATCAACTACTCTATTTCTTAGCCAATGCCAAATGATTTTGGTGACCACTGCTTTATAATATAGTTTTAAATCTGGTACAGCTAGGCCATCTTCATTTGATTTTTTTTTTCATTAGTTCCCTTGAAAATCTTTGTTCTTCCAGATGAATTTTGTTATTTTTTTCTAGGTCATTAAAATAGTTTCTTGGGAGTCTGATTGGTATAGCACTAAATAAATAGATTAGTTTGGGTATTATAGTCAACTTTATTATATTCACTCAATCTATCCAAGAGCACTTAATATTTTTCCAATTGGTTAGATCTAACTTTATTTGTGTGAGAAGTGTTTTGTAGTTTTGCTCATATAGTTCCTGACTTTTCCTTGGCAGATAGATTCCCAAATATTTTATACTATCAGCAGTTACTTTAAATGGAATTTCTCTTTGTATCTCTTGCTGTTGGATTTTGTTAGTGATATATAAGAGTGGTGATGACTTATCTGGATTTATTTTGTATCCTGCAACTTTACTAAAGTTGTGAATTATTTCTAATAGTTTTTTAGTAGAATCTCTGGGGTTCCCTAAGCATACCATATATAATCTGCAAGGAATGATAATTTGCTTTCCTTATTACCTACTCTGATTCCTTTATTCTCTTTCTCAATTGTTATTGCCAAAGCTAGCATTTCTAATACAATATTGTATAGTAATGGTGATAGTGGGAAACCTTGTTTCACTCCTGATCTTATTGGGAATCATTCAAGTTCACCCCCATTATATATGATGCTTACTGATGTTTTTTAAATAGATGCTACTGACTATTTGAAGGAAAACTCCATTTATTCCTATATTCTTAATTATTTTTAATAGAAATGGATGTTGGATTTTATCAAATGATTTTTCTGCATCTACTGAGATGATCACATGGTTTTTGTTAATTTGGCTATTGATATAGTCAATTGTGCCAATAGTTTTCCCAATATTGAACCAGCTCTGCATTCCTGGTATAAATCCTACCAGGATATGTTGTATTATCCTGGGGATGATTTTCTGTAATCTTTTTGCTAATATTTTATTTAAGATTTTTGCATCAATATTCATTAGGATGATTGGTCCATATTTTTCTTTCTTGGTTTTCTACCTACCTGGTTTAGGTATCAGTACCAAGTATATGTCTTAAAAGGAATTTGGTAGGACTCCATCATTCCTTATTTTTTCAAATAGTTTATATAGCATTGGAGTTAATTGTTTTTTAAATGTTTGGTAGAATTCATATAAAAATCCATCTGGTCCTGGGGATTTTTTTCTTAGGGAGTTGATTTATAGCTTGTTCTATTTCTTTTTCTAAAATGGAACTATTTAAGTAATTTATTTCCTCCTCTGTTAATCTGGGAAGCCTTTATTTTTGGAGGTAGTCATCTATTTCACTTAGGTTATCAAATTTATTGGGATAAAGTTGGGTAAAGTAACTCCTAATTATTCCTCTAATTTCCTCTTCATTGGTGGAAAGTTCTCCCTTTTCATTTGTAAGACTGACAATTCGATTTTCCTCTGTACTTTTTCTAATCAGAATTACCAAAGGTTTACCTATTTTTTTGGTTTTTCCCGAAAACCAATTGTTAGTTTTATTTATTAATTCAATAGTTTTTTTACTTTCAATTTTGTCAATTTCTCATTTTACTTTTAGAATTTCAAGTTTAGTATTTCATTGAGGGCTTTTAATTTTGTCTTTTTCTAGCTTTTTACATTGCAAGCCTAGCTCATTGACCTTCTCTTTCTCTATTTTATTCAAGTAAACTTCTAGAGATAAAAAATTTTTCCTTATTACCACTTTAGCTGCATCCCACAAATTTTTGTTATGTTGTCTCATTGTTGTCATTCTTTTGGGTGAAATTATTAATTATGTCTGCTTTGCTGTTTCATCCATTCATTCTTTAGGATGAGATTATTTAGTTTCCAATTACTTTTTGATCTATTTACCCCTAGCTTTTTGTTGAATGTAGTTTTTATTGCATTGTGATATGAAAATAATGCATTTATTATTTCTGCTATTCTGCATTTAATTTTGAGGTCTTTATGATCTAAAATATGGTCAGTTTTTGTATAGGTTCCATGAACTGCTGTGAAGAAAGTATACTCCTTTCTGTCTCCATTCAGTTTTCTCCAAAGATCTATCATACCTGTCTTTTCTAATATTTTATTTACTTCTTTCTTTTCTTATTTGTGTTGTGGTTTGATTTATCTAATTCTGAGAGTGCAAGTTTGAGATCCCACTATTATAGATTTGCTATCTCTTTCTTCTTTCAGCTCTATTAATTTCTCTTTTAAGAATTTAGATGGGGGGGATGGAGCCAAGATGGCGGAGAAGACACACGCAACTTTCTAAGCTCTTCTCTTACCCTCTTTATCAATATTATATTGAGCCTCAAAAATAGTCTTAACTGCTACAATTCGTAAAGATAAGAAGTAGAACAACTCACCAGCTGAAGAAAATCTGCAGTCTCGCCAAAAAAGGTTGGTTCCGGGGCCAGGGGGGAGATCAGCGCAGACGGCAAGAGAAATTAGGTTCTGAGGAGAGCCTCAAACCGAAAGTGAAAGCACAGATCCAGACAGGCAAGGCCCCAACCCGCAGTACGGGGCTTTTCCTTGGGGCAGCTGTGATCCTGCACGGCAGGAGGACGCAGCCCAGGTTAGCCTCCAATCTGCATAGTGGGGGGCTCGGCTTGGGGCCATAGAGCTTGTCCAGGGCCGATTTGCATCAGGCAGAGACACTGGGGCAGAGTTTGGGGCGGTCTGCGGTCAGCTGCTAATACTCACAGTCCCACAAGAGGCTCCGGCCTGGGGCAGTGACACTTTCCCCTTAGTCTCTAGCCGAGGGCAATGGCTAACCCACTCAGCCCTACTGGGCACTTTGATAGCTCTGCCAGTGCTGAATCCACTTCCTGTTGGGGGAAGGGAAGACTCTCACTTAGAGCACTCCCATACCTCAGAGCCGGAAATCGGTTTACATCTCTCCCTGCTCTGCAGAGGAAGCTGGTAACCCCTTGCCTAGGAGACCACCTAAAGGCTTTGAAACATGAATAAAAGATGAAAAGAATTATCACAGCTTCTATGTAGAAAAGAGCAGGTCAGCAAACCTGAAGAGACTCCAACAGCAAAATGATCAGACTGTCCTCCTTACATGATGTTCTAGAAGAGACCATTAAAAGTCTCAAAAGAGTTAGAAGATAAATGGGAAAGGAAAGAAGCCTTACAGAGAGCAACAACTTCCTGAAATACGAATTGGAAAAGTAAAAATTCCTAAGAAGTGCAGGAAACAAATTTGTGAATTGGAAAAGTAAAAAAAATCTCAGGAGTAAGAATGTAATTGGAAAAATAAAGAATTCACTAGAAAGTAGGATTTGTGAATTAAGACAAGAACTAAGAAAGTAGGATCTGTGAATTGAAAAGACAAAGAACAACAGAAAGTATGATCTGTGAATTGAAAGAAAATAATTCACTAAAAAAATTAGTGAAATGGAAAAATTCCACAGACCAAAACAATACATTAAAACCTCAATTGACATATACAGAAAGAATAAAAAGCTAATGAAGAAAATAATTCTTTAAAATTAGAACTGAACAAATGAAAATGATTCATTGAGACAGCAGAATCAGTCAAGCAAAACCAAAAATGCTAAACTGAAAACCATGAATTATCTACTTACAAAACGACAGACTTGGAAAATAGGTTAGAGAGATAATCTGAGGATTATTGGACTTTCCAAACTATATGATAAAAAGAGCCTAGATACTATTTTACTAGAAATCATCAAAGAGAACTGCCCAGATGTAATAGAATTAGAAGGTAAAATAGGCATTGAAAGAATTCATCGAACACCTTCTGAAATAAACCCTAAAATAAAAACCCCAAGGAATATTGTGGCAAAATTTCAGAATTGTCAGATTAACGAAAAAATTTTACAAGCAGAAAAATATTTAAACACACGAGGTGCCACAATGAGTGACCCAAGATCTGGCTGCCTCTACATTAAAGGAGAAAGAAGGGCCGAATATGATATTCAAGGCACAAGAACTTGGGATGCAGCTAAGAATAAACTATCAGCTAGTTGAGTATTTTCTTCCAGGAAGAAGATGGATATTTATGAAACAAATGAATTCCATTTGTTTCTGAAGAAAACCAGAACTAAACAAAAATTTGATTCCAACATAGACCTCAGAGATGCAGAAAGGTAAAATAACTCTTAGAATTGTATTTCGTTATGGATATACAAAAAGAATACATGTATAATTTGATTGTACTGATATAACATTAAAAAGGGAAGTAGATATGGAAAAGGGATGATGGCAGAATAAGGTGGGAAGGAGGGATAAAAAGAGGGAAACCACATCCCACAAAGAGGCAAAGGAAACTTATCATATCTGAGGGAATTCAGGAGGGGAGAACATTGTGTGAATCTTACCTCATCAGAGTTGCTTAAAAGAAAAATAATTGACATTTGTTTTAGAGAAAATTCTCTCCCTCATTAAAAACAGGGGAGAGGAAAAGGAAAAGAAAAAGAGTAATAAGGTGAAGGGGAAAGACTCAAAGGGGAGGGAGGGATTATAAAGAGGATAAGATCGGATACAAGAGGGTACAGTAAGTTTAAAAGGGGAAAGAGGTTGGAGGCAAGAATAAGTAAAGCATAATCTGGGGGTTATTAGGTCAGGAAATACAGATTTAGTAATCTAACCGTAAATGTGAATGGGATGAACTCCCATAAAAGAGGCAGATAGCAGCTGATCAAAGTCAGAACCCTTACAATATTGTTTACAAGAACACATTTAAAGCAGGAGATACATATAGAGAGTAAGGTAAAAGGCTGGAGCAAAATCTATTATGCTTCAGGTGAAGTCAAAAGCAGGGGTAGCCATCCTTATCTCAGATCAAGCAAAAGTAAAAATTGATCTAATTAAAAGATATAAGGAAGGAAACTACATCCTCCTAAAGGGTAGCATAAACAACGAAGCAATATCAATATTAAACATATATGCACCAAGTGGTATGTCATCCAACTTCCTAAAGGAGAAGTTAAGAGAGTTGCAAGAAGAAATAGACAACAAAACTGTAATAGTAGGAGATCCATCCTTGCACTCAGAATTATACAAATCAAACCACAAAACAAATAAGAAAGAATTAAAGAAGTAAATAGAATATTAGAAAATTAGGTATGTTGGATCTTTGGAGAAAAGTGAATGGAGATAGAAAGGAATATACTTCTCAGCAGTTCATGGAAACCTATTCAAAAACTGACCAATATTAGGACATAAAGCCTCAAAATTAAATGCAAGAAAGCAGAAATAGTAAATGCTTTTCAGATCGATGCAATAAAACTACATTCAACAAAAGTTGGGAAATAGACCAAAAGTAATTGGAAATCAAACAATCTCATCTAAAGAATGATTGGGTGAAGCAGCAAATTATAGATACAATTAATCATTTCAATAAGATAATGACAATGATAGACATCATACCAAATTTGTGGGATGCAGCCAAAGCGGTAATAAGAGGGAATTTATATCCTTAGAGCTTACTTAATAAACAGAGAAAGAAAAGATTAATGAATTGGGCTCTGCAACTAAAAAACTAAAAAGACCAAATTAAAACCCCAATCAAATACTAAATTGAAATTCTAAAATTAAAAGGAGAAATTAAAATATTGAAAGTAAAAAAAACTATTGAACTAATTAATAAAACTAAGAGTTGGTTCTATGAAAAGCCAATAAAATAGATAAGCCTTTGGAAATCTGATTAGAAAAAGGAGAGGAAAATGAAATTAGTAGTCTTAAAATGAAAAGGGAGAACTTTCCACCAATGAAGAGGAAATTAGAGAAATAATACAGTTATTTTGCCCAACTTTATGGCAATAAAATTGATAACCAAGTAGAAATGGATGACACCTTCAAAATAAGACTTCCCAAACTAACAGAGAGAAGTAAATAGCTTGAATAGTCCCATTTCAGAAAAAAGAAATAGAACAGGCAAATTAAACAACTCCCTAAGAAAAACTCCCAGGACCAAATGGATTATCATGTGAATTTACCAAACATTTAAAGAACACAGCTCAATGCTATATAAATTATTTGATAAAATAGGGAATGAAGGAGTCCTACAAGTTCCTTCTATGACACAGACATGGCATACTGATACCAAACCAGGTCGGCTGAAAACAGAAAGAAAATTATAGACCAATCTCCTAATGAATATTGAGCTAAAATCTTAAATAAGATATTAGCAAAAGACTACAGAAAATCATCCCAAGATAATACACTATGATCAAGTAGGATTTATACCAGGAATGCAGGGCTGGTTCAATATTAGGAAAACTATCAATATAATTGGCCATGTTAATAACCAAATTAACAAAACCATATGATCATCCTCAATAGATGCAGAAAAAGCATTTGATAAAACCAACATCCATTCTATTAAAACACTTGAGAGTATAGGAATAAATGGACTTTTCCTTAAAATGATCAGCAGCATCTATTTAAAACCATCAGTAAGCATCATATGTAACTGGAGACAAACTGCAAACCATTCCAATAAGATCTGGAGTGAAACAAGGTTGCCACTATCACTGTTACTATTAATATTGTGATTAGAAATGCTAGCTTTAGCAATAAGAGCTGAGAAAGAGATTAAAAGGCAAAGAATAGCTTGAGGAAACCAAATTATCACTTGCCAATGACATGATGGTATACTTAGAGAACCCCAGAGATTCTGCTAAAAGTTATTAGAAATAATCCACAACTTTAGCAAAGTTCTGGTTATAAAATAAACCCATAAGTCATCAGCATTCTTATATATCACAACAAATCCAACAGTCAGAGTTCAAAGAAATTCTATTTAAAGTAACTACTGATAATATAAAATATTTAGAATCCTACTGCTAGGAAAAGCAGAAACTTTATGAGCAAAATTACAGACACTTTTCACACAAATTAAGTCTGATCTAACCAATTGAAAATATTAAATCTCTTGGATAGGCGAGCAAATATAATAAAGATGACAATATTACCTAAACTAATCTATTTATTTAGCGCTATACCAATCAGACTCCCAAAAAATTATTTTAATGACCTAGAAAAATAACAACAAATTCATATGGAAAACAAAGGTCAAGAATTTCAAGGAAAATGAAAAAAAAAAAAAATCAAATGAAGGTGGCTTAGCTGTACCAGATCTAAAATTATTTACAGAGCAGCAGTTACCAAAACTATTTGGTATTGGCTGAGGAATAGATTAGTTGATCAGTGGAATAGTTAGTTCAAGGATAAAAAGTCAACAAATTAGCAACCTAGTCTTTGACAAACCCAAAGACCCCAGCTTTTGGGATAAGAACTTACTGTTTGATAAAAATTGCTGGGAAAATTGGAAACTAATATGGCAGAAACTAGGCATTGATCCATACTTAACACCATACACCAAGATAAGGTCAAAATGGGTTCATGACCTAGGCATAAAGAATGAAATTATTAATTAATTAGAGGAACATAGGATAGTTTACCTCTCAGACCTGTGGAAGGGGAAGGTCTTTATGACCAAAGCAGAACTAGAGATCATTACTGATCACAAATAGAAAATTTCGATTATACTAAACTGAAAAGTTTTGTACAAACAAAACTAATGCAGACAAGATTAGAAGGGAAGCAATAAACTGGGAAAATATTTTTACAGTCAAAGGTTCTGATAAAGGCCTCATTTCCAAAATATATAGAGAATTACCTCTAATTTATAAAAAATCAAGCCATTCTCCAATTGAAAAATGGTCAAAGGATATGAACGGACATTCTCAGATGAAGAAATGGAAACTATTTCTAGTAGTATGAAAAGATGCTCCAAGTCATTATTAATCAGAGAAATGCAAATTAAGACAACTCTAGATACACTCACACACCTGTCAGATTGGCTAAGATGACAGGAAAAGTAATGATGATTGTTGAGGGGATGCTGGGAAAACTGGGACATTGATGCATTGTTGGTGGAGTTGTGAATGTATCCAACCATTTTGAGAAGTAGTTTGGAACTATGCTCAAAAGTTATCAAACTGTGCATACCCTTGATCCAGCAGTGTTACTACTGGGATTATATCCCAAAGAGATTATAAAGAAGGGAAAGGGACCTGTATGTGCAAGAATGTTTGTGGCCCTTTTGTAGTGGCTAAAACTGGAAACTGAATGGATGCTCCATCAGTTGGAGAATGGCTGAATAAATTGTGGTATATGAATATATGGAATATTACTGTTCTGTAAGAAATGACCAACAGGATAATTTCAGAAAGGCCTGGAGAGACTTACATGAACTGATGCTGAGTGAAATGAGCAGGACCAGGAGATCATTATATACTTCAACAACAATACTATATGATCACCAGTTCTGATGGACCAGGCCATCCTCAGCAACGAGATCAACCAAATCATTTCTAATGGAGCAGTAATGAACTGAACCAGCTATGCCCAGAAAAAGAACTCTGGGAGATGACTAAAACCATTACATTGAATTCCCAATCCCTATATTTATGCACACCTGCATTTTTGATTTCCTTCACAAGATAATTGTACAATATTTCAGAGTCTGATTCTTTTTGTACATCAAAATAATGTTTTGGTCATGTATACTTATTGTGTATCTAATTTATATTTTAATATATTTAACATCTACTGGTCATTCTGCCATCTAGGGGAGGGGGTGGGGGGTAAGATGTGAAAAATTGGAACAAGAGGTTTGGCAATTGTTAATGCTGTAAAGTTACCCATGTATATATCCCGTAAATAAAAGGCTATTAAATAAAAAAAAAAAAAAAGAGTTTAGATGCTACAGTACTTGGTGCATTTCTGTTTAATATTGATATTACTTAATTATCTATGCTACCCTTTAGCAAAATATAATTTTCTTCCTCATCTCTTTTAATTAGATCAATTTTTGCTTTTGCTTAATCTGAGATAAGGATGGCTACCCCTCCTTTTTTGACTTCACCTGAAGCACAATAGATTGTGCTGCAGCCTTTTATCTTTACTCTGTATGTATCTCCCTGCTTTAAATGTGTTTCCTGTAAATAACATATTGTAGGGTTCTGGCTATTGATCCAGTCTGTTATCCACCTCTGCTTTTGGAGAGAGTTCATCCCATTTACATTTACAATTAAAATCAATAATTCTGTATTTCCTGCCATCTTATTATCCCCAGATTAGGCATTTCTTTTTCTTCTCTCCTCCCCCCCAGTATTAAACTTATGGGCTCCATTTGCCTCATGCAGTTCTCCCTCTTTAGAATCCCTCCAACCCTCTTTGAGTCCCTCCCCCTTTCTTATACCTTTCACTTATTCTTTCTGTATTCTTTTTAGCCTACTCTTTTCCTTTTCCCTTTTCCTCTCACACTTTTTAATGAGGTGAGAGAAATTTCCCTGTATATCAAATATGCCTAATATTTTCTCTTTAAGCCAAATCTGATGAGAGTAAGATTCACATAATGTTCCTCCTCCTCCCTTAATTCCCTTAGATATGATAGATTTCCTTTACCTCTTCATGAAATGTAATTTCCCTCTTTTTACCTCTACTTTTCCTATTTTCTGATATAATCCCCTTTCCACCTTCTAATTCTCTTTTTTATATTACAATAGTAAAATCAATTCATACACACACTTTTTATTTATGCCCATAACAGAAATGGAGTTCTCAAAAGTTGTTATCTTTTTTATGCTTCTTTTGAGTCCTAATGAAAAAAACAGAGCTAAGTAAAAATTTTGACCTATATTTAGAGGTCAAAGTTTTTATTTAGCTCTGGTTTTTTCATTAGAAATAAATGGAATTTACCTATTTCATTGAATGTTCATCTTCTTCCCTGAATAAAAATGCTCAGTTTAGCTGGGTAGTTTATTATTGATTGCATTCTAAGTTCTTTTGTCTTTTAAAATATCAGATTCCAGGCTCTTTGATCCTTTAATGTGGAAGCTGCTAGATCCAGATGATCCTTATTGTTGCTCCTTAGTATTTGAATTGTTTCTTTCTGGCTGCTTGCAGTATTTTCTCCTTGATCTGACAGTTCTGGAATGTAGTTATGATATTCCTTGGAGTTTCCATTTTCAGATCTCTTTCAGGAAGTGATTGGTGGATTGTTGCAATGACTATTTTACCCTCTGCTTCTAGGTAATCAGGGAAGTTTTCCTTGATGATTTCTTGAAATATGTTAGCTAGGTTCTTTTTTCATCATAGTTTTCAGGGAATCCAATAATTTTTAGATTGTCTCTCCTGAATCTGTTTTCCAGGTCACTTGATTTTTGATGAGATATTTTCTTGTATTTTTTCATTTTTTGGTTTTGTTTGACAGATTCTTGATGTCTCAGTCTGTCATTTGTTGCATTTATTCAATTCTAATTTTTAGTGAAGTATTTCCTTCAGCTATCTTATTTGTCTCCTTTTGCACTTTGCCAGTTTGTAATGGGCTGAGGTTTGAGTTGATGCACTGAGGTCCCAAGTACGTGAGGCTAAATAGTAACTGGGCTATACTCTATTAATATACATGATTGGATAAAGAATGGTCCCTGCCCACTCTCCGTGCAAGTCCTGATGTATTGTATAGGAAATGACGATTTTGGTGGGTGGAGGCAGAGGGAGACAGGAAGAGAAGCTGGGAGAGATTGGGCCTGGGTTCGATACTCCTAGCTGCTGGTCGTGTGGCTGCTGGTCTAGCTAGCTTCTTGACTCAGCTGCACACATTGCTACTGCTGATTCTCTTCCACCTCTGATCTTTCTTCACTGAGAATAAAGACTGACGATTTTCCCCTAACCTGAATTCCTGACTCTGGCTGATTTTAAAATATGCGATCTTCACACCAATTGAAATTTTGAATGAGTTATTTTGGTTTTGGGATCTTTTATGCATTTCTGAAATTCTGTTTATCAAGGAGTTGATTTTGTTTTTCCCTTTGCCAAAATCATTTGTTAAGGAGTGACTTTCTTCACTCAATTTATGTGTTTCCTTTTTCCAGAACTCTCATTTATTTTCCCCCTTTTTCTTCTAACTTTCTTTTAAGATGTTTTTTGAATTCTTCCAAGAGAATCTTATGAGCTGGAAACTAATTTATATCCTTCTTCGATGCTTCGTCTGGAAATGTTTTTTCTATACTGTCCTCAGTGTTTGAAATCTGTTCTCTGTCTCCATAAATCTTATCTATGGTCAGAGCTCTTTTTGCTTTTTGCTAATTTTTAAAGGTAGTGGTCTGCTCTTAGGACAAAAGGGAGATTGTCCCAACCTTTTTCTACAGGCAATAGTGGCTCCACAGTGTCCTGGTACAATGCCGCTGGCTTCCTTTGATTGCTGTGTGGGCATGGCCATGTCCTGAATTGTTCTGAGGCTCAGGAGTTCACTATTTGCCTTTTTTAGTTGGGTTAGCTGTCTCACAGCTAGTCTGCTGATTCACTGGCTTCTAAAATAGGATAGAGAATCCAATGCTACTGTAGTTTTGCTAAGACATTGCCTCTCAGCAATTTTCCCACTGAACGGATGCAACTCTGTCTTGGGTCCCTATTGTGCCTTCACTCAGCTGCCTCCCCGCTTTGAAAAAGACTTTTTCTCAAGTTCTTCTAAAATATCTTCTTCTGGAAATTTTTCACACTCCAAATATTTATGGGTTCTGTCACTGCAACAATTCAGAAGTTTGATCTGGTATTGATTTGAGGGAAGCCAGGAAGAGCTCAGTCTAAAATCTGTCTACTCTTTGCCATCTTGGCTCTGTTCCCCTCATACCTTTTGATTTTGGTTATTTTCATTCATTTATTCATCATCTATTAATTATTTATTTTTAATATGTTCATTCATTTATTTACTTGACTATCAAAAAACTGTTTTTGCTTTTGTTTTTATTTTTAGGTCAGTTTTTTTGGTGATGTGAATAGAACACTGGAACTAGAGTTGGGAAAACCTGAGTTTAAATTCAGCTTCAAATAGTAGCTGTGTGAACAAGTTCTTTAATTTCTATCTCAGTTATAAAATAGGAGTAAATAGCAGCACCTACCTTCAAGGATTGTGGTTAGAATGAAATGAGATAGTATTTATAAAGTGCTTATTTTATGGTAAATTCTAAATGAATGCTGTTGTCATCATCATCATCATTTTTGCCCCTCCCCTGTCTTTCATTCCACTGGGGAGCATAAAGGAACAGAAAACCAAATTCCCTCATTGGCTATATACTCTACAAATATGTCTTATTTTGTACCCTAAACCTATTGTATCTCTTGCCTATATTTTCATTACAACCTCCTCATTGGTCTTGTGTCTCCAGTTGGTCCTATCCACACAGTCAAATTTATTCCTAAGTACAGACATGTTGATCACATTACTCCCTCTTCAATTCATTCCAGGGGCTTCCTGTTTCTTCTTACATTAATGTAAACTACTCTTTTTTGGCTCTAAAGCCCTTTACAACCAAGATTCAATTGATCTTTTTAACCTCCTTAAACATTAGTCTTACTCTTATACTTTTCAAAACAGTCTATCAAGCCTTTTCACATACAATATTCCTTGTCTCCTAGACTTTAAACAGACTCTATATTTTTGGAATGCACTCCCTTTTTGTCTTTGCCTCATGGAGTCTCTCTCTTTGTATTCAACTACCATATTTTTCATGATACCCTTCCTTATCCTTCCAAATACTAGTGCCAAAATGATCTTGTATATAATCACTTTCTTATATAAAACACACAATATGCATATAAATATTACATATATCTGCATATATACATAATGCATGGATATACTTACACATATATGTGTATGAAGCATGTGCAATAAATGAAACATATATATTTAATACATTTGTTTATATTTTATAATTATTCTACATATCCTTGAATAGCTATTATTTTATATTCCTTCATTACATTATAAACTCTTTACAAGTAGGAATTGTATCATTCTTGGTACTTGTATCTTTCTCACCTAGAAAAATTTGTAGCACAAGTACAAACTTGTGCAAACTTGTGCAAACTTTATTAAAAACTTAATAAATCTTTATCAGTTGATTGGTTGCTCACAGTCCTTTGAGAATTCTCTCATTTATAAAGGAAAAATCTGAGGTTCAGATTTAGTGAAATGACAAGGCCAAAATTATAATGTTTTTATCAGAAGCAGTATTTCCTACTCAGACCATCTGACTTTTAGACTAATATTCTCTATGATACAATTAAATTTTCTTTTTTTAACCGTAGGCTTTTGAACTTGACTTTGAAGGAATTTTCCTCAAATGTATAATCTCTGTCTCATTATTGATATATTTGAGTTGTTGATAAGGCTGCAGAAGCTTTGGGTCAAATACCATAGCTTGGCTTTTTGCCTTAGGATGCTTGTTCCCCTATCCCCTCTTCAGGAATAATCACTTTACTTATGGACCACAAGTTCCATTACACTATATGATCCCTGAAAACTGAGAGCTTTGTTGTTAGCTATTATTCCACTTTACTTTGTCCTAATATGTTAATAATGCAATTTATAAAAAATAGTCAACAACATTTGAAAAATACTGCCCTCATGCTTTCTTTACCATTTGAGACAGCTATTCCATCACCCTTAGAGCTCATTCTTTTGTGAACCAGAGTATGCTCCCATACTCACAAAGACCCATATACAATACTACAGGAGGCTATGAGGAAAGGCAATCCTGTTGTGCTTTATCATCTGATTATTCCTATATAATTTATGAGGCCATCTTGTTTTAATCCAGCTTGCCAAAATGATGCCAATTGTTATGGGTGCAGCTCTAATACCAGCACTCTCTTAACTCAGTTTCTATGTCGAGATAAAATAAGGCACATATAAGTCACTGAATATTCAGTGAAATTTCCCCTAATATAGGAAAAAATGCAACAAAGAAACAGAGTCTCTTGGCTACTGTAGAGATAGCTTTCTTCATCTCTATTTGGAAATCCATCTGTGTAGTAAGCCATCAGGGTTTATCAGAGAAGCTTGAGAATTTTACATTCCCAGATGATCAGAAAGCTCGTTAAAGAAGCTGAGGGTAGCCAATAAGATCTCAGGGCAGTTTTATCTTCTTTCAGGTAAAGTCTCCACATGTGGTGGGGAAGAAGGAAGTTGGGTACAATTTTTTGTGTTGGGGTTTCTGTTTTTAGGAGAGACTAAAACCTTGGAAGGTGTATAGTACTGAATAGTTCTTTTTTTGTCTTTATATTCCATAGAATCAATGTTTCTGAAGGTCTCTGGTCATAAAGACTAGGTTGAATAAAGCTTTTGGCAGTCAGCAAGAGGTGACCAGATTAAGTTACTATTGGGTATATAGAGCCCCAAATTCCCCAAAGCAATCATTAATTAGGTCAGTTTTGAAAAGAAGTCCTTCTTGCTTGAATTATAGAATCATAATAACCTCATCTCACATGCTATGAGAGACTCGAGGCATGGATCAATGTTTAATCTATACTTGTTCCTGGGCAATGGACATGGATCTAGTGCCTGGAAAGTCTAGGGCTATACAATTAGAGGGGAATCCCTTGTCCCTTTGTTTCTTGGATCAAATCTTCAGGAAGATTTAACATATAAGAAGAAACTATTTGTGGACATAGTTCTGGATGATATTCTGTTGTTCTTCTTTCCTTTTCCCAAATAGAGAATTAAACTTTGTGGTTCTTACTCCCTCAGATTTCATACATCCTGAAGAAATAGATCAGCTCCATAGACTTTCTTTCATATGAAATAGTTCAGAGAATTTTTTCTGGAAAGACTTAAGATACCAAGTAATGGTATTGTTGCTCTCTAATATCATGGCAAAAGTGAAACTGCTGCCACATAGCTATGATAGGCATACCTTTACCCAGAAGGTTAGGAGTACCTTAGATGACTTTGTGATAATTCTGAGTCACTAGAAGAAAGTGAGGGAAAGTATGTATTTAGTCCATGTGGAAGAATGAATCACAATAATCCATCCAACAAAGACATGTAATTGTGCAAAGATTTTATATCATTCTCCTGATATAGCTTTTAGGGAAGTTTTGGCAGGTGGACCAGGGCATAATGAATAAGTGGTAATATGTATGGAGGGCCTCTATATGAATTTAAAAGTATAAGACAGGTTGGATATAAAAGGTTTATGAGTTTTTTTTAGTCTCTTTACTAGAGCGAACTCTGGTGCAGGATGAAGAATTATCTATATCAGAAGTGTTCTTTCTATATTCCTAATGTTTTTGGAGATGCTGCTGTGGTTCATTGCTCAACACAAGTCAAGAAGAGAAATCTGTGGCTATATTTGAGGTGTCATATGTACCATGGGTTTGATGTTCTTGATGGTGCTCTGGTTCAGTCACCAATTTGCATTTAGGAAACCCACTATGAATTGCAAATATTTACTATCACCCCATAAATGCCCCAGTAAATGGCTTGACACATGGTATTGTCTATGCCAGGAGGATTGTTTAGCAAACCAGAGATTTGGTCCTTCTAAAAACTGGAAGAAAGGCCTAGATTTTTTTTAAATTTCCAGGCCAGTATTCAATCCACTCTTTAATGATTTTTTTTTTTTTTTGGGTCAATAGTGTAATGGGTTGAGGCTTGATGCACTGAGGTCCCAAGCACGTGAGGCTAAATAGTAATTGGACTATACTCTATTAATATACATGCTTGGATAAAGAATGGCCCCCACCCACTCTCTGTGCAAGTCCTGATGTGTTGTATAGGAAATGACGATTTTGGTGGGTGGAGGCAGAGAGACAGGAAGAGAGGCTGGGAGAGATTGAGCCTGGGTTCCATGCTGGTAGCTGCTGGTCATGTGACTGCTGATCTAGCTAGCTTCTTGACTCAGCTGCACACATTGCTATTGCCCATTCTCTTCCACCCCCGATCTTTCTTCACTGAGAATAAAGACTGACGATTTTCCCCTAACCTGAATTCCTGACTCCGGCTGATTTTAAAACAAATGGTCTTCACACAATAGTATCTTATTTTTTCCAAATACATGTAAAGATAATCTTCAACATTCATTTCTGTAAGATTTTGTTACACTTGATTTTTTCTCACTACCTCTCCTACTTTCTTCCTCCCCAAAACAGCAAAGAATATGATATATACAATGCTTCTAAATGTATTTCTATATTAGTCATATTGTGCAAAAAAAAAAAAAACACACACACACACACACACACACACACACACAAAAACAGATCAAAAGGGGAAAAAGCCATGAGAAAAAAATCAAATAAACAAAAAAGGGTGAAAATATTCTGCTTTGATTCACATACAGTCTCCATAGTTATCTCTGGGTGCAGATAGCAATTTCTATCCCAAGTGTACTGGAACTGTTTTGTATTGCTGCATTGCTGAGAAAAGCTAAATTTATCATAATTGATCATCACATAATCTTGCTGTTACTGTTTGCAATGTTCTCCTGATTTTGCTTACTTCACTCAATAGTAGTTCATATATGTCTTTCTAGACTTTTCTGAAATCAGCCTGTTCCTCATTTATTCCATTACATTCATATGCCATAACTTAGCTTTTCCTCAATTGATGGGCTTTCACACAATTTCCAAATCCTTGGCACTACTAAAAGAGCTAGTACAAATATTTTTTGCAAATGTGTATCCATTTCCTTCTTTTATGATCTCTTTGGGATAGAGGATCAACTGCTTTATCAAAGGATAGATCTAGAATTTTTGAGTTTTGTTCTCCATATTTTTGATTTCTTTGTTTTTTTGTTTTTTTGTTTGTTTGTTTTCTGCTTCCCTCACCCTACTGTATTATTCTGACAGGAAAAAAAAAAAAACTATGCATCAAAAGTCTTATTGATATTTAAATGGTAGAATGTGCTATAGAACAATAGTATAAAAATTAAATACAAATGAGTTTTTATGGATTTCATATTAACATGGAAAACCACAATTTAATGTTATATATGTCATATTGTTTATGTATTTAGTTATTCTCTTAGGTATTTTCTAATTACATTTAATTCTGATTTAGGCCACAGTGGTTTGACACCTCTTTTATATAAGATTTATTGGACTTTATAGTCAAGGGGTATTAAATGATCAGATCATTATTTTCTTGTTACAACTTCTTTTCTTCCTTTTTCAGTATGGAGAGGACTTATTTGAAAAGAAATCAAAACTTTCTCAGGACTTTATTGGCCTGAACTTTTCTAACACAACTTCCTGAATAATCAAGGGACATACAAAATCATATCTCTTAGGTTTGGTGAATGCCTGAGAGTATATGAGCTGTCATACACTGGTGACTTACTGACCAGACACACACATATCCAGATGGAGACATGAGGGGACTAAGTCTACAGAGAAAAAGTGTCACTATATCCTTACTGGATAGTTTTGCTATGTTAAGGAAAATAAATATTTTCCTTTAATAAATGTTTAACAATTTGTAAGTGGCTCATTTTGTCCCAACATTCAAAACATTCCTTGGGCTTGGACCTTGTCTTTCTCTCTTCACCCTTTTAGAGGGGAAATGACTGATTGTTCTTTGTTAAGAATTCCAAAGGAGAGAATGTGGTTTTGGAAACAGGCTTCATTTTCACTTTAACAATATCTAAGTCTGGTGATGTAAGAAACATATTGATCTTCCTCCCTCCCCCCAATTCCCAATATTATAAAGCATATGTGTTAATGAAAATATTTGTTTTTCTTTATTTTAAATGAACATACTTAAATCATTATGCCACTATACACTTTTACAAATGAAATGAATGGATACCATAAATAAATAAAAGAAGCAAACCCAGTTAGAAACAAAATGTGAGAAAGAGAATTAAATAAATCATACTAGTAGTTAAAAATAAGCCATATCATTAAAATTATCTAAGGCACCCAAAACCATGACTTAGTTGACATTCAATACCTTTTCCACATAATAATATATGCCTAAATTTCTATGTCCTTTAAAATATTGGTGAATTAATCTTGCTTCTTTTTTTAGGGGAGTGGTTAGAATAAATGACCATATGACTTAACAAACCATAAGTTACAAAGAAAGACCATGTTATGTGATAATTTTCAGGTTGGAAGACCCATACCTGCGCGGAAATTCCTTCTTTAGCATTCCCATCCAATCACTACTAATGGCCATTCTGCTTCTGTTTTAAGATACAGAGTAACTATGACAGAGGCAACTCACTTTGTCTTGTGAGATTGCCTATTTACTCTGTTAAGAAGTATTTGCCTGTAGAGAAATGAAGTCTTCTTTTAATTTTCTGCTTTTAATTTTGCTGTCACTGTTACACCCCACCTGCTGAAAACAGGCAGAACAAATGTAATATTTATTCCACTCATTAGTCCTTCAGTTATCTAAAGACAACTTTCATATCCTTCCCTAAATTTTCTCCTATCCAAACCAAATAATACCTAATGAAAGATATATAGTAATGCAGGTGCATTGGTTTAAGGAGGGAAAAAGAATATAGAAAATTATATTTGAAATTATCCATAATTTATTAGGAAATAATGGAAACATATAGATAATACAAGAAGCTAGCAACTTTAAATATAATTTCATAGTCTACTTTTTCACAGGAAACTTATTAGAATTTCCTGATTTTTGTTGGTGCAATTTCAGAATTAGTGTTGCATGAAAAGATAAGTGCTTTATATAATTTATAATAAAGGAGTGTAAAGTTTTAAGACCAGTGGTACAATAAAGAACATGAAACATGTTGCATTTACAGTCCTGAAATAGCTTAGAAAATTGAGTACCATGTGTGTATGTGTGTGTGTTTACAGAGAGAATTCATACTTATAACAATGAATTTAGTTGTTGTAGAGATACAGGGAATTGGAAACAAAATAGTTGTCCATCAATTGAAAAATAGTTCAGCTAATTGTGGTATATGAATAATGATATTTTATTATGCCACAAAGATGAAGAATGTGGTGAATTTAGAGAAATATAAAAAGTGTATGACTTGTTAGAACTAGGAGAAATTAATTGGATGTCATGACAATAATTTGAGCTAAACAACACTGAAGAATTTCAGAGCTCTAAACAAAGCAGGGAACAATTATGTTTTCAAAAGGCTGATAATAAAAGATTCTTTTCATTCCTTGGCAAAAAAGAAGTGATGGACAATATAGTAGTTTACAACCTTTTGGTCTCAGGCTTCTTTATACTCTTTAAAAATGAGACCAGTCTTCTAAAGAGTTTTTGTAAACATAAATTATATCTATTGTCATTTAAAATCATATTATATATATAACATATATATGTGTGTATCTGTTGTATACATGTATAGATACATTTGTGTGTGTGTGTGTGTGTGAGAGAGAGAGAGAGAGAGAGGAGAGAGAGAGAGAGAGAGAGAGAAAGAGAGAGAGAGAGAAAAGGGAGAGGGAGATAGAGGGACAGGGAGAGAAAGGGAGAGGGAGATAGAGGGACAGGGAGAGAAAGGGAGAGGGAGATAGAGGGACAGGGAGAGAAAGGGAGAGGGAGAGAGAGGGACAGGGAGAGAAAGGGAGAGGGAGATAGAGGGACAGGGAGAGAAAGGGAGAGGGAGATAGAGGGACAGGGAGAGAAAGGGAGAGGGAGATAGAGGGACAGGGAGAGAAAGGGAGAGGGAGATACAGGGACAGGGAGAGAAAGGGAGAGGGAGATACAGGGACAGGGAGAGAAAGGGAGAGGGAGATAGAGGGACAGGGAGAGAAAGGGAGAGGGAGATAGAGGGACAGGGAGAGAAAGGGAGAGGGAGAGAGTATAAAGGGTTGCTTCTACCTGGGCAGAGAGGATGGGAATGAAGCAATCTGGCTTCTATTCTCAGCTCTGCTCCAAAGTAGTTTATAATTTTGGGCTAATCACTTCACTTTCTGTTTTCTTAACTGTCTAATCTTTAAAAGGGGAATGATAATACATATCCTACTTAGTGATGTTTTGAGGATAAAATTAGATAGATACAAAAACAGACAAAAATAATCTAACACATATATAAGTATAACATATATAATATGACACAGTAGGTTGGTAAATTTCAAGGTTTTCAGATTTCCACCACAAACAGAACAAATTTGCTCTTCATGTCAAACATCTACTGCTGAAAAATCAAGATGATTTGGGACAGAACTGGGGTCCTCCAGTTACAACAGGAGAAGACTTGGCCCCTGGATTAACTAGTGTCAAGTGCACACACCTTCTGCTAGATCAGTTAGAAAGAGCCAAGTAGAGATTAGGGGATAGCTGGATGTGGCTGGACCCTCTCCAGGAACCACAGAAACTTTCACCTCCTAGATTGTTTGTAGAATTGGGGTATGAGTAGGGGAAGACTGATTAGGAACACCAGGCTCAGCTGTACTATTGAGAGGAGGCTCTGGGAGAGAAGGACCCAGAACATCTTGATTGCAGAGGCAGTGAGGAAAGGACACTACTGAGTGCTGCAACTTGGTGGAGAGTGGAGCTCTTGGTTTTGGGTTCCAGATCAACAAACAAACAAATAAAAACATTCAAGAAAAATAAGAAGATTATGAAAAAAAGTTAACCAATTAGAAAAGGAGATACAGAGTCTCAAAAATAAAACTAACTCTTTGAAAATTACAATTCTGCAAAGGGAAGCCAGTGAAACTAATAGAGAGCAAGAAATAGCAAAACAGATTCTAAAGAATGAAAAATAGAACAAAATGTGAAACATCTTATAATAAAAATAACAGATTTGGAGAACAGCTAAAGAAGGAAAAATATAAGAATTGGATTGCCTGAAATTTGGGACCCAAAAAAAGAACCTTGACACAATAATGCAAGAAATAATCCAAAAAAATTGTCTTGGAGTGATAGAACATGAGAAGAAAGTAGAAATATGAAAAAAAAATCTACTGATCATCTCAATGAAATCTTTTGTAGAAAATACATAGGAATAGTGTTGCCAAGTATCAAAAACCCCGGATCTCAGGGAAAATTGTTCAAGAAACAAGGAAAAAAAAAACAATTCAAATATACTGGAGCTACAGTTAGAATTGTATAGGACTTAGCAGCAGCCACAATAAAAGACCACAGACCCTGGAATCATATCTCTGTTCTGTAGAGGGCTGGAACTCTGAACAGGTGTACTTGAATCTAAGACAGCAGAACACTTAAGGCTAATTACCTACTCAAGGTGAGATAATGATTCTATAAACATATACTTAGATAGTATGGTAATGGGATGGCTTTCCTCAAGATTGGGGCTTGCTGAATATGTTGTGGTGAAGTAATCAGAGGCAAGGATTAAAGGGCTAAGGGAGAGGGTCAGAGTTTCTCCACAGCAGCATGCTCAGGAGAGAAGACTTCAGGCTCCAGATTCCAGAATCCAGGATTCATCTTTGAACTGAGTGGCAGCTTGCCTGCCTCCTTCACTTCTCCTCCTAAAGACCAAGGACTTTGAGTGATCCTGACTCTGATTGATCCTGAGGCCCTCCAGAGAGGTAGCCTGGACATTATAATGTTCAATTAAAAGAACTAGATCTGTGACCAAAAGTATCAGAAAAATTATCCATAATAATATTGAATGAGGGAAAAAATGTACATTCAATTAACTTTCAGATTTTCAGGACTTTCTATTAGTGGAACCTGAACTTAATAGAAAATTTAACATGTAAGAGCCACTATCAACAATAAAATTCAAGGAACTCACCATAAACAAATTGTTTATTTTTTTTTAACTGGGGAATATATATTATATGTTTAAGATTGATATGAGCAATAGAGTAGCTCAAAAGAAAGATTGGGGCAGACATAAGATAAAAATAGTAATTAAGTTATACAAATGAAGTACAGAGGAATAATAGACACAGAGGGATCAGAGGGGTGTCTAGGGCTTAGTTCTCAAAACATATCAGAACTGGGTTAAATAGTCAACACTACTATATATATATATATATATATATATATATATATATATACACACACACACACATATGTATGTATATATGTATATATCAAGAAGACTATATCAACCTCCAAAATCTATAATGAAATAAGAGGGGAGGGATGGATCTGGAAGCAAAGAGTATGGAAAGAAGATACAGGAGGAACGATGGGTGGAGAGAGGTTAAGTAATACCAAGGCAAGTTAAAGAACAGAATTAAAGCAGAGTCAAAAGGTATAGGAAAGACATGTTTATGTGTATATGAAGGGGGCAGGGTATGTGTATATGTATTAGTATGTATATATCTATATATGTATACATAAATATA
Organism: Sarcophilus harrisii; assembly: GCF_902635505.1. Classification (NCBI taxonomy): domain Eukaryota; kingdom Metazoa; phylum Chordata; class Mammalia; order Dasyuromorphia; family Dasyuridae; genus Sarcophilus; species Sarcophilus harrisii. Next base: position 441,157,815 of record NC_045426.1, on the reverse strand, counting down.
TCCTTTCTTAACCATAGCCTACTTGGGGGTGGTGATGGGGATAAAAGAAGGAAAGAGAATAAAATTTTTAAAAGTGTTCAACAGAGAACAAAATAATTTTCAAGGAAGTAAAGGAAAGATAGACATTCATGAATATAATTTCTTATATATATATATATACTGTCTTGAACTGGTAATTTATTGTTATATATTTTGAATCCTCCATTATGTTCTGCTGGGCACATTGACAATGTTCTCTTTTGTTTTGTTTTATTTTGTTTTGTATTCCTTTTCTGTTTTTCTTTTTCTTATTCTGTTTTTTAATAAAAACATGAAGAAATGAAAGAAAAGAAAAGAAAAATTACCAAATAAAATTTTCTAGATTTCCAACTTTTAAAAACCAAGGAGCCTTGAAAAGGCTGAAAACATCTCAGACTTAACATATCGAAAGCTGAAGTCAATAATTTTTTGCTTCAAACTTTTATCCTTCTTCCCAATTTCCTTATAATTTTAAGGGCACCTCATTCTTCCATTTACCTAGATTTCTGACTTCATTATCATCCCAATTAGCCCTAATTGTCTTCACTCTTAGCTAGCCACATATCCAGTCATTGTATTTTGTCATTCCTATTTTCATAATTCTTCCATATTATTTCTTTTTTTCTTTCAACTAATTTCATTAACTTACTATTTGTGTTCCCTGACTCGTGTGTTCCATTCTCCATACAGCAACAAAAATGATTTGCCCAAAAGACTGATTTGAAGTGTTATAGAAATAAAACAAAAAAGGTAAAAATAGCAAAATAAACAAAAATTAACTACTTTGCCTCATCACTACTAGGAGTAAAAGCAATTCTTTTATTTGTCATTTTAATCTTTAAAAAGTTATTCCCTTCTAATTTTTCAGAACTCATGAATTATTGCACTCTATAGTTTACTTTTCATCATTCACATTCAAGACTCTGTCCTTTTATTTGGCTGTGCCTTGTGCCTTACCTTTACTTCTTGGAACCTTTTTTCTTTTTTCTTTCAGAACTCTATGTAAACAAACAAAACTTTCTACAAATAATATTTCCTCTTTCTTCTCAATTCTGCTAGACTTCATCCTCAATCTTATATTTCCTCTGTACATTTTTTGTATGCTTACATACCTATATATTGTTATCCTTTTAGCATGGAAGTTCCTTGAGAGCAGATAATGTTTTCTTTTTCCTTTGTATCTGCTATGCTAATTTTCTGGCACCTAGTAAGAAATTTACAAAAAGTTCTTAACTATCATTGTTTAAGACAGTTCCTGGCACATAATTTCTTTTAAAAAAAAAAAATCTTGTTGAATGGCTGTTATATAAATATGTTTTGTGTGACTTTACATGTAAATCTATTATATAATTCCTTCTCTCCTAAAAAGGAGAGGAGGAAGGAAGATAATTTGGAACTGGAAATTTTAAAAAAGACTTAAAATGTGTATGAGTAATTGAGAAATATTTAATAAAATAGATAAAATATTTTAAAACAAAATTCTTACTGATTGACTGATTTTAAAAAGTTTAAATATTTTCATGGATCTAGAATTTCATCAATGTGGATTGATATTCCTTCCAACTGTGTTAGAAATAATGTTTTTTTTTTCCTTTTTGTGCCATTCCTTTTAATGTTTCCATGTAAGTTGAAGAGAGAAGGTCCATTACACCTACTTAGAGGAAGAAGTGCTTCCTCTAAATCTCTTGATATAACATAGGTTTTTTCTGCCCATCTCATTGATGACATCTTTTGCATTCTCAGACACATTTTTGAATATTGAGTGTTTCTGGTTCTTAAAATTTATGAGTGAATATCAATATTTCCTGGAATAAGAATTAAATTTGTTGTCCAAAAAATAAGGACAGAAATGAATTAATCTATGTTGTGAAGGATCAAATTTTGAATTTTGCTTGTCCTAATACCAGGAATATTTCTTTTATATTTTTTATGGTAGCGGTCTCCTTGGGGGAAAAAGTTGATCTTTTAGCAACACTAAGTTCATTTAATTTATCATGGAAATCTAAATGCTGAAAATAATAACACTAGGGAGGACTGACTAGACTACAAAGTCTTGACTCTTTAGTAACTCCATGCTTATTTTTTTTCCCCCAAGGGCATGCCAAACCCTCAGTGTAGTATGTTAAGACTGAGATCCTGAATAAGTCTCTAAATAAAAATAGAAAGAAATGGATCTTGATTGTGGAAGTTCCTGTGAGTCCTTACTGGTGGGTGACATTTTATTCAGGGTGAAATAAAAGCTAGCTAGTATTTCATATTGTAAGGTGGATACTTGTGTCTAAGTCAGGAAACTTTTGTTCATGATTTGAGAGATGTAGAGACTCATAATACTCCCAAGAGAAACTTTGGTTTGGAAAAATGAGCCAATGATTTGGAGAGAAGTGACTCAAATTTGAATTAATTACATGTAAATAAATATTTGTGTTGATGAACCACAGGTTAAAAGAGAATGTGATATTATGTGACTTGTCATCTAGCATTACCAAAATTAATGAATAAACAAATGAAAGGAGTATGTATTATGTATTTACTAAGTTAAGAACACTATATTGTGTGTGGAGGATACAAATAAAAAGTCAGTACATTCCCTGATCTCAAGGAACTCACATTCTACCACAATTTGAACTATCATTCACATAATAGGACCTTGTTGTAGAAAGAAGTTTGGGGTATTTTTAAAAATTGCACTATTTTCCCCCTTTTAAAAAGCTAATGATAGTTTTTAAAATAAAAGTATAAAATATTACTATTTTGTAAAATAAGTTATGTTTATGATGTTTTAGGATTGTTATTGAAATGTTAGTAACTTGTAGAACTGCAAATGCTATTGAATCCTATATCACCTTATAAATATTGTTAGTGCCAGAAATATATATATATATATATATATATATATATATATATATATATATATATAATATTCATTTTAAGAATGCAATATATATTATATATATGTATATAAAATTATTGCATTCTTAAAATGAATCAAAATCAGAAGGAAGTTGACATTAAATATAGAGGATGATATGTCAAGTGAAATGTTGTGACTCGATAAAATTTAGGGAAATAATTTAAAGGTTCACTGTCCTTCCCAATTTTTCTTAGACATTATAGCTGAATACATGACATGTGACTACTCAGTTAATCAAGGAAATTTTAAAAAATGTAAATCCCCATTCTTCCCCTAGAGAGGACTTTACTCTTATGCAATAGCCTTAAACATTTTTTTTCTAATAATAGACAGTCAACATTGATATTGACTATATGACTGTTTTATCATTTTTAAGTGAACAACAGACAATTATATAAAAATAACTATTTGTCTTTTAATATTTTTAGCTCTATGTTAAATGCTAGAAATGTGTTTTGCAGCTATTTCCCAAAGCAGCAATATACCCATGCTGTTTCTTTAAAGGAAAATTAAACTATATTTAGCCATTGCTAAAGTGCTCTCAACTAAAAAATACTTAAATAATATATCCACAAACTATTATTTTGTCTTTACTTCATGGCCATTTAGTTTTGCATACACATAACCAATGTTTTAGTAACAGTACTGAGGGTTTCATATGTAAGACATTATTCACAGTATGTTTCCTGTTATTTTGCATAGCATTATTCTTTGTGAAAATAATGTTTTGGCCTCAGGAGGAATATTGCAATTGAATGCACAGCAATATATTTTTGGGATAGAGCCATAGTACTAGGGTTTAATTTTTTAAAAATTACCTTGGCAATCAAGGCACTAGAGCTATGATGGAGAAGGGAGAAAAAGGGAAAAGGGTTATAGAAGACATTTCAATTCTATTTTTTAATATTTGTATTTAAACTGTTAATAGATAAAAGGCACAAAGCTTTTTAAAAACATTGCTACTATAACTAGACTTAATAGTGACATAGTATATGTAGTTTACATGGCATGTTCATGGATGAAAGCAGTGTGGAACAATGAATAAAGAGGTGAGTATGGGCAAAGTGATGGCTGTTATAAAGGATAATTCCAGTGCTAGGGTTTTATAAAGAATAGGAGTTTTAAAAGAATTTTAAATATAGTTACTTTATCTTGGATATTAAACATTGGCTTTAGAAGCAATCCTGTGTCTATGTTTTAGTTGAGTTTACACTCATTGTAAAAGTGCCAGAATCAGTTGTAATTTGAACTAATGTTTGAATTAATATTCTGCCATACTGATGTGGATTTTCTTTTAGCAAGAGTTAAGCGTATTCACATCATGATGTTCATACTTGGGTAGCTGATTTTTCATTCATTTAATCATTTACCCATTGATTGATTGCCAAACCAAATGGGATAGATTGTTCAGGACAGAAAACGAAAAAAAAATGTCTCAAGAATCAAAAAAAAAAAAAAAAAGATTTAAATAGGTCTCAAGTTTATATATATACCAGACTGGCAAAAGTATTCATTTTTATAAGATCAGTATCTGTCTTCAAAGATCTTCCTGAAATAAGTTAATACAATTTTAATATAGATCTATATGGTCTTCTTGGGTGTTGGTTGGACGGTTTATATAAAGGTAGATGCTCACATCCCTTCTATTATGAAGCAGCAGTCTAATATTTTTATTTATTTATAAAATGACATCTTTCAAATGAGTTTTATGTATGTTTGCAAATAAATACTGAATGCATGGCCCCATCATATCCCTAAACATATATACCATATCGTTATTTTCTTTGGGTTCAATCTTCCACCACACTCCTATTGCTTCCATGTGAAGAGAGTTTCCTTTGAAGTCAATGGAAGCTCTGCATGTGGGAAAGATTCATGGTGTGTGGAGAGGGATGAGAATTGCAAATGTGGTTTTGAAGCTTCATAAATAACATACTTATTCAAAAATTTAAACAACTAAGCTTAGAGTTGATATCTAATGTCAATGCTTCTCTATTCCAAAACCTCAAGCATGACTTGGTTCTTTGTTTAACTTGGGGTTATTATTTTTAATACTTTGAAAAAATGAAATTTTGAATGCCAGCACAATTGCAATTGTCTTGTGGCTTCTCCTTCTTTATAAAAAAGCACAGGGACCCATGCTTAGATTTTGTCATATATCCTTCAAACCTCTTCTATCCCAACCTCTAAGAACCTCTAAGAAAATTATCTTATCCTTGGTATGGAGCTTTCCTCTTAAAATAACAAGTACTACAAATTGCTTGTATGACTGGCTTCCTTTTGAATGAACTAGTTGAGTAAGGACTGCTAACTAAGTCACAGAATTCAGAGCTAAAAATAACATTAGAGATCATGTTCTACAATCTTTTCACCTTGTAAACAAGAAACTAAGGCCCAAATTGCAATAATAATAATAATAATAATAATAACTTTCCCTGAAACCAAAATAATTTATTTCCATATCTAATGGTTGTTCCAGTTTCTTATATTAACTTTATAAAAATCTGATACTAGATTTACATTTTTATTTTCTCCACTTACATGCCCAATAATCTTTTTCAAGTTAAATTTTATCTTTTAACTTTTATTAAAATTTTATTTAATTCATTTTTAATTGTTTTCTTTGTGTCTAGGAGAGAATTGCAGCAATATATCTATTATGCAAAAGTCGGAAATACAGTCTCTGAGTTCCTTGATACAGAGTGTAAGAAAAACGACCAACTTGACCTTTCTATCCTACCACTAAATCAATAAAGGTTTATGCATGTAACAGAGTGCAATGGCCCTTTCTTCAATTCCCTAGAATTGTAGAGCATGCCTACCTCAATCAAATAACTCTTCCCCAAAATATTAACCACCCTCATAATACTTTTCATTTTTTGTGCCTAGTGGATTTCCAAGCCTGAATTTTGACTTTGTGTTCATTCATTTTAAATAGACATATCCTAATTCTTTAAGTTATTTTTGCATACATCCAAACTATAGGTTTTACAACAGCTTAATTTTTCACACTTTCTACTGAAGGTCTCTGTTAAAACATTCATTTGGAAACATGTTTTTTTCTTCCTTACACATCCTTATCTTGATCCTCACCTTTTCCCTTTTTTACTCCCTTTCCCAAACCTCCCCTCCTTCTTTTAGTCCTTGTCTTCTCTTCCTCCTCTTCCCTCTCTCCTCTTCCTCTTTCTCCTCTTCCTTCTTCTCCTTCTCCTCTTCTTCATCCTTCTCTTCCTCTTCCTCCTCTTCAACTTCTTCTTTTTTCTTTTCTGTCCTGAGTGATTAAAGAGCTGATATTTTGGTGACACAAAGTTTCTAATTAACTAACAAGTTGGACCTGTGAATTACATGCAAAAAATCCAAGGGGAAACTATGCCCTTTAAAGCAAAGAATTTTTATGAGCTGCTGGGTGAGGAAGCACCTCCAAATTTTTATCCATCTAGCACTGGTTCTAGAGCTCCTATTCCAAATACTACTCTCACTGATGAATCAATCAATGATAATGGGTCCAGAGTATTTAGTTATTATATCAGGATTCTGAATTTAATAAAAACAAACAAATGCTATTCATGATAAGAATTTTAAATACCACTTTATAGATTAAATAGCTCAACATAATTACATAGTTTGGGTTGTTATATATTGGAAAATGTCGGGAAGCAAAAAAAGAGTGTCAAATGCTCCAAAAATCCCAATTAAAGTGAATATTTAAATCTTAGTAAATTGGAAAATTCTTTCTAATGAAAAAATAAATATAGAATGTTAGCATAATACCTCTTTAACCTTCTTTTGATTGGTTATGTAGATATACATTTAGTCATAAAAAGTGTATATATGAATATAAAGATGATATAGATATAGATATAGATAGATGTGTGTGGAATAGAGAGATAAACTTACAGGAATATGTGAATTCTTTTTTCTGTATTTATTTTCATTATTTCTGTGTTTCCGTATAATATGTGCACACCCATATTTATTTGAGGCTTGGCCAGCTATAAACATATTACTTAACCTGAGCTGATGACATTTATGAGTATTTGGCATTTATTGATATTTAGTCTGTTAGCTTGACCATTGCCTTTTTAATTATCTGAAGCCTGAAGGCCTGGTTTCCTGTTTCCTAGAAATCAGGTGATTTCTAGGAAAAAGAAACTTTCCATTCCAATCTCTCTAGATAGAAACAACTAATTAGATGCCTCCCCTTCCCCTTCTCAATGCTCTCTTACTTGTTATGTAATCTCTTATATAAAAGCTGTGTACCTTTACTATTTCTTTAGTCCTCCTGCCATGAGTTTTTTTTTTTCTTTTTCTTTCTTATCTCATGATAGGACAGCTCATCCTCCAGAGGTTTTAATAAACAATCTTTCTGCTTTCTACTGAGAGACTTTTGAGTAGCCATTTTGGGTAAGGGTCTTCTACATCCCACACAGATATACATAATAGTCAGCTATATTATGAGATTTTTCTTCCTCAAAATAATATAATATAGATTATCCAAATATAATCTCTACCAAACTGAAAAAAAAAAAATAGAATCTGTAATTGTGATGACTGCGCTGTATACCTTAGAATCAGCTGGAATCAGGATAATCAAAAGTCCTTAGTCTTTATTTTTGGTCTTTAGAGGTAGGATTGAATTGAATGGAAGCAGAGTCTCCACGACCTTCCTTCTCCCTCATCTACCGCCAAAGTGACTCTGGCTAGTCTTACTTCACCCCCTAGTCCCTCCTACAGTTCTCTGTATAAACCAGTCATAGAGCCAGCACAGGATAGTGAGAAGGGACATTTTCCAAGCATATGCCCATAGAGTATTGTCCAATCAGTAGTTAGCCTTAAGTGCTTGGCTGTCCTGACCTCAGTGAATCGACTCAAGAGTTACAAGCCCATTACATGTAAGTTGTTGCATTTTTATGGTAAAGATAAATCTGTGTACTAATCTATGTAAGTCAAATTCTGTTATATAAGTACTTTATCAATTATATTTTCACTACAGTACAAATTTAGATAATTTACTTATCTGTGGGAAGTGTGAAACCTTAAGTGGGAAACATAATTTAATAAGAGTTTTAATGCATTTTTTTTCAGTATTAAATATTCATTTGTAGGTTTCTTTTCTTTTTTTCTCTTTTTTTCCTTTTTTTCCCTCCTTCATCAAAGAAAGAGAAGGATGGTGGAGTATTTTCATGGCATCTATCAGTACTTGATTCCCTTCCCAGTTTTGCTAAATTGTTCCAATGAAGAAACATAGGGTAAATTGGGCAAATTACAAAACTTTTCCTGAAGATACTGAAAACACATCATTGAAAACAGAAATTATGGGTCCTTAAATAGAGAATTGTGTTTCTTAAAAGTTATCTTTTTTTAATACTTTTCAAATATGGAAAAATTGACATATTATATTGAATGATACAAGAGCAACTACTTTTCTTGTTAGGAATCTCTAAATGACAGGTTGAATCTTCTGCTTTATCTTCTTTCTCTTTTCCAAACACTTGAAGTTTTTTATATTCCTTATTTTGTCATCTTCATCTTTTGATTCAGAGTTTTCTGCTACTAATACCCCATCTATCCTGATTCTATCCCGATTTATAACTTTATTATATATATATATATATATATATATATATATATATATATATATATATATATTGATTTTTAATTAGTTGGAAAAACCTCATAAACATTCTCCCCAGAATTAGCTTTCCCATGACTCTTCCTTGTTAAGATATCTGTAAGTATGTGCTATATTTCTTTCATAGGCTAAGCCCTCTAAGGAATTACTCCTTCCTATATTGCAATATTTTAAACAGGGCTGTAATTAGTTCAAGGAATGCAAGGCATACCCAATACTTAACAAGTTTATTGGCATCCAGAATTTTTATAATAACCTCTTTCAGGTTTGAAAAGATGTCTTCCCTTTACACCTTTTATTAATTAAGCTCAAGTATTCAGAAAATGTTTTAACTTTATCAGTGAATAATCTTTACTCATCTTCTTCTGTAATGGTGGTCCAGAAAAATTCAAATGTTTTTCTTTTGACAATTTCATCTTAGGAGGAGCAGATAGACCAGATATAGGTAAGCATTTAATTACCTTTCTTTTGTCATTATGCCAGTCACCAGATGAGTTCTTCTCTCTTCTCTTGATACATTGATTACTGTCATTTTCTCATGTTAATAGGTACTTTGTTAAACTGTATCATCTCCTACCACTAGTTTTGGAATCTTCTCTGAATTTGGTACTGAAAGTTGAAACATGTTTTTGTACAAAACGTGAATGGTTTTGATGATATTTCATTTTCTTTCATACCAGAAATGAAGTTTGCTTTACATGTGATAGAACTGATATAGTGATAAGCACTTTTTTGAAGCGCTTTTAGGATAGTAATAGTGATAGAGATTCTACCCAGACTACTTTCTCCTTGTTCTGGATATAGTTCACATGTTTGTTTTTGTTTTTGTTTCTGTTTGTTTTTGTTTTCCTGGAAGTTTGAAAGATTATTTTGTACTGGGATATAGTACCAATATATTTAGTGAAAAAAGTAAGAGGTATGATTCTAACACTTTTTTCTTTTTTTTTAATTATAGCTTTTTTTTTTATTTAGAAGATATATGCATGGATAATTTTTCACCATTGACAATTGCAAAATCTTTTGCTCCATTTTTTCCCCTTCTTCCCCCCTCCCCTCCCCCAGATGGCAGGTAGACAATACATGCTAAATATGTTGAAGTATATGTTAAATACAATATATGTATACATATCCTTACAGTTATTTTGCTGCACAAGAAGAATTGAACTTTGAAATAATGTACAATTAACCTGTGAAGGAAATAAAAAGTGCAGGTGGACAAAAACAGGAGTGGAAATGTTATGTAGTGGTTCACACTCATTTTCCAGAGTTGTTTCGTTGGGTGTAGTTAAATGTATTCATTATTGAACAATTGGAACTGATTTGGTTTATCTCATTGTTGAAGAGAGCCACATTCATCAGAATTGATCATTATTTAGTATTGTTGTTGAAGTATATAATGATCTCCTGGTCCTGCTTATTTTACTCAGCATCAGTTCATGTAAGTCTCTCCAGGCCTATCTTCTGTCTGGTCATTTCTTACAGAAAAATAATATTCCGTAACATTGATATGCCACAGTTTATTCAGTCATTCTCCAATTGATAGGCATCCATTCAGTTTCCAGTTTCTGGCCAGTACAAAGAGGGCTGCTACAAACCTTCTTGCACATACTGGTCCCTTTCCCTTCTTTAAGATCTCTTTGGGACATAAGCCCTGCAGTAATACTGCTGGATCAAAGGGTATGCACAGTTTGATAACTTTATGAGCATAGTTCCAAATTGCTCTCCAGAATGGCTGGATGTATTGACAATTCTACCAACAATGTCTTAGTGTCCCTGTTTTCCCACATCCCTTCCAACATTCCACATTATCTTTCCCTGTCATTCTAGCCAGTATGACATGTGTGTAGTGGTGTCTCAGAGTTGTATTAATTTGTACTTCTCTTATTAATAATGACTTGGAGCATCTTTTCATGTAGCTAGAAATAGTTACAATTTCTTTGTCTGAGAATTGTCTGTTCATATCCTTTGACCATTTATCATTTTAAGAATGGCTTGATTTCTTAAAATTTTGAGTCAGTTCTCTTTATATTTTGGAAATGAAGCCTTAATCAGAACCTTTGACTGTAAAAAAATTTTTCCCCATTTATTGCTTCCCTTCTAATCTTGTCTCCATTAGTTTTGTTTAAACAAAAACTTTTCAATTTGATATAATGAAAATTTTCTATTTTGTGATCAGTAATGATCTCTAGTTCTTCTTTGGTCATAAATTTCTTCCTCTTCCACAGATATGAGAGGTAAACTATCCTGTGTTCCTCTAATTTATTTATAATCTCATTCTTTATGCCTAGGTCATGAACCCATTTTAATCTTATCTTGGTATACGGTGTTAAGTGTGGGTCAATGCCTAGTTTCTGCCATACTAGTTTCCAATTTTCCCAGCCATTTTTGTCAAACAATGAGTTCTTATCCCAAAAGCTGGAGTCTTTGGGTTTGTCAAACACTAGAGTATTAAAGTTATTGACTGTTTTGTCCTTTGAACCTAACCTATTCTACTTATCAACTAATTGATTTCTTAACCAAGACCAAATGGTTTTAGTAACTGATGCTTTATGATATAATTTTAGATCTGGCACAGCTAGGTCACCTTCATTTGATTTTGTTTTTTCATTAATTTCCTTGAAATTTTTGACTTTTGTTTTTCCATATGAACTTGGTTGTTATTTTTTCTAGGTCATTAAAATAGTTTTTAGGGAGTCTGATTGGTATAGCGCTAAATAAATAGATTAGTTTAGGTACTATTGTAATCTTTATTATATTTACTTGCCCTATCTAAGAGGATTTAATATTTTTCCAATTGGTTACATCAGACTTGATTTGTGTGGAAAGTGCTTTGTAGTTTTTCTCATAAAGTTTCTGATTTTCCCTTGGCAGATAGATTCCTAAGTATTTTATACTATCAGTAGTTACTTTAAATGGAATTTCTCTTTGTAACTCTGACTGTTAGATTTTATTAATGATATATAAGAATGATGATCACTTATTTGTGTTTATTTTGTATCCTGCAACTTTGATAAACGTGTGGATTGTTTCTAATAACTTATTAGTAGAATCTCTGGTGTTCTCTAAGTATACCATCATATCATCAGCAAAGAGTGATAATTTGGTTTCCTCGTTGCCTATTCTTATTCCTTTAATCTCTTTCTCAACTCTTATTGCCAAAGCTAGCATTTCTAATACAATATTGAATAGTAATGGTGATAGTGTGCAACCTTGTTTCACCCCTGATCTCATTGGGAATGGTTGCAGTTTGTCCCCATTACATATGATGCTTACTCATGGTTTTAAATAGATGCTACTGCTTATTTTAAGGAAAAGTCCATTTATTCCTATACTCTCAAGAGTTTTTAATAGGAATGGATGTTGGATTTTATCAAATGTTTTTTCTGCATCTATTGAGATGATCATATGGTTTTTGTTAATTTGGTTATTAATATGGCCAATTATGCTGATAGTTTTGAATCAGCCCTGCATTCCTGGTATAAATCCTACTTGATCATGGTGTATGATCCTGGGGATGATTTTCTGTAGTCTTTTTTCCTAATATCTTATTTAAGATTTTAGCCTCAATATTCATTAGGGAGATAGGAATACAATTTTCTTTCTCTGTTTTCAACCTACCTGGTTTAGATATCAGTACCATGTCTGTGTCATAAAAGGAATTTTATAGGACTCCTTCATTCCCTATTTTTTCAAATAGTTTATATAGCATTGGGGCTAATTGTTCTTTAAATGTTTTGTAGAATTTACATCTAAATCCATCTGGTCCTGGGGATTTTTTTTTTAGGGAGCTGATTAATAGCTTGTTCTATTTCTTTTTCTGAAATGGGACTACTTAAGCACTTTAATTCCTCCTCTGTTAATTTAGGAAGCCTATATTTTTGGAGGTAGTCATCCATTCTACTTAGGTTATCAAATTTATTGGCTTAAAGTTGGGCAAAATAATTCCTTATCATTATTCTAATTTCCTCTTCGTTGGTGGAAAGTCCTCCTTTTCATTTTTAAGGCTAACAATGTGATTTTCCTCTCTCCTTTTTCTAATCAGATTTACCAAAGGCTTGTCTATTTTATTGTTTTTTTTTTTTCATAAAACCAACTCTTACTTTTATTTATTGGTTCAATAGTTGTTTTTTTACTTTCAATATTATTAATTTCTCCTTTTAATTTTAGAATTTCAAATTTAGTATTTGATTGGGGTTTTTTGATTTGGTCTTTTTCTAGCTTTTTTAGTTGTAAGCCCAATTCATTGATCTTCTTTTTCTCTATTTTATTCAAGTAAGCCTCTACAGATATAAAATTTCCCCTTATTACCACTTTGGCTGCATCCCACAAATTTTGGTATGATGTCTCATCATTGTCATTTTCTTGAGTGAAATTATTAATTGTGTCCATAATTTGCTGTTTCACCCAATCATTCTTTGAGATGAGATTATTTAGTTTCCAATTACTTTTTGGTCTATTTACCCCTAACTTTTTCTGGAATGTAGTTTTTATTGCATCATGATCTGAAAAGAAAGCATTTACTATTTCTGCCTTCCTGCATTTAATTTTGAGATTTTATGTCCTAATATATGGTCAATTTTTGTATAGGTTCCATGAACTGCTGAGAAGAAAGTATATTCCTTTCTGTCTCCATTCAGTTTTCTCCAAAGTTCTATCATACCTAATTTTTCTAATATTCTATTTACCTCTTTAATTTCTTTCTTATTTGTTTTGTGGTTTAATTTTTCTAATTCTGAGATTACAAGGTTGAAATCTCCCACTATTATAGCTTTGCAGTATATTTCTTCTTGCAACTCTCTTAACTTCTCCTTTAGGCAGTTAGATGCTATACCACTTTTTGCATATATGTTTAGTATTGATATAGCTTCATTGTCTATGCTACCCTTTAGCAAGATGTAGTTTCCTTCCTTATCTCTTTTACTTAGATCAATTTTTGCTTTTGCTTGATGTGAGATAAGGATGGCTACCCCTGCTTTTTTGACTTTACCTGAATCATAATAGATTCTGCTCCAGCCTTTTACCATTACTCTGCATGTATTTCCTTGCTTTAAATGTGTTTCCTGTAAACAACATATTGTGGGGTTCTGGCTTTTGATCCAGTCTGCTGTCCACCTCTGCTTTTTTGGGAGAGTTCATCCCATTCACATTTATGATTAAAATCAATAATTCTGTATTTCCTGCCATCTTATTATCCCCAGATTATGCTTTCCTTTTATTTGCCCCCCAACCCTCTTTCCTAGGTTTAAACTTATGTGCCCCACTTATATCATGCTGCTCCCCCTCTTTAGAATCTCCCCTACCCCCTTTGAATCTCTTCCCCTTTCTTGTACCCTTCCCTTAATACTCTTTTCTTTTTCCTTTTTCCTGTCCCCCTTTTTAATGAGGTGAAAGAAGATTTTGTGTAAAACAAGTATATCAATTATTTTCTCTTGAGCCAACTCTGATGAGAGTAAGATTCACACAATGTTCCTCCCCCTCTCTAAATTCCCTCAGATATAATAAGTTTCTTTTGCCTCTTCATGCGATGTAGTTTCCCTCTTTTTATCCCTCCTTTCCCCCTTTCTGACATTATCCCCTTTCCATTTCTACTTCCCTTTTTTATGTTATATCAGTAAAATCAAATTATACATGTATTCTTTTTGTATATCCACAACAGAAATACAATTCTCAAGAGTTCCTTTTACCTTTTCTGCTTCTCTTGGGTCCTATGGTTGGAGATCAAATTTTTTGTTTAGTTCTGGTTTTTTCCTTAGAAACAAATGGAATTCATCTGTTTTATTAAATATCCATCTTCTTCCCCCAAAAAATGCTCAACATGGCTGGGTAGTTTATTCTTGGCTACATTCCAAGTTCTTTTGCCTTTCAGAATATCAGATTCCAGGCCCTTCAATCCTTTAATGGGGAAGCAGCCAGATCTTGGGTGATCCTTATTGTGGCACCTCGGTATTTGATTTTTTTTTGCTGGCTGCTTGTAATATTTTTTCCTTAATCTGATAGTTCTGAAATTTGGCCACAATATTCCTTGGGGTTTTTATTTTAGGGTCTTTTTCAGAAGGTGTTCAATGAATTCTTTCAATGACTATTTTACCTTCTGATTCTATTACCTCTGGACAGTTCTCTTTGATGATTTCCTGTAAAATAGTATCTAGGCTCTTTTTATCATCATAATTTTCGGAAAGTCCAATAATCCTCAGATTATCTCTCCTAGATCTATTTTCCAGGTCTGTCATTTTTCCAAGTAGATATTTCATGTTTTTTTTTTTTTTTTTCATTTTATCATTTTTTTTTTTGGTTTTGCTTAATTGATTCTTGATTTCTCAATGAATCATTGGTTTCTATTTGTTCAATTATGATTTTTAATGAGTTATTTTCTTCATTAGCTTTTTTTTTTTACTTCTTTTTGTATATGTCCAGTTGAGTTTTTAAATAAGTTGTTTTGCTCTAATGGAATTTTTTTCCATTTCACTAAATTTTTTTAAGTGAATTATTTTCTTTTTCCAATTTACAAATCCTACTTTTTTTATGAATTCTTTATCATTTCCAATTCACAAATCCTACTTTCCTAGGATTTTTTTTAGCTTTTCCACATCACAAATCTGTTTTCCTGCACTTCCTAGGAACTTTTACCTTTTCCAATTCATATTTCAGAAAGTTGCTAATTTCTTGCAAAGCTTCTTTTTCATTCCCTCATTTTCTTTCTAACTCTCTTTTGAGACTTTTAATGGTCTCTTCTAGGAGAGCGTTATGTAAATGGGGCCAGGTAACATTCCCCTTAGGGTTATTGTCTGGAGACTTTTTGCTATTAGTCTCCTTGGGTTTGCAAACCTGCTCTTTTTTTGTATAGAAACTATTGGTAGTCCTTTTGATTTTTTTTTACTCATTTTTTAAAGCCTTTAGGGTCTGCCTTCAGGTCAAGGGGGTTACCAACTCCCTCTGCAAAGCAGGGAAAGATGTAAACAGGCTTCAGGCAGTGAGATGTGGTAGTGCCCTGAACAAAATTCCCCCCCACCCCCTCCAACCGGAAGTGATTCAGCACAGCCAAGCTACAGAAGTGCCTAGTGGAGAACCCCACTGTGTGGTTTAGCAACTGCCCTGAGTCTAGAGACTAAGCAGTTAAAGTGTCACTACCCAAGGCCAAAGCCCTAGTGGGGCTATAGGTATTAGCAGCTGACCAGCAAATAGCCCCATTCAGACCGGAAGTGTCTCTGCCCCAAAGCAAGTCATGCTGCAGCAGTTCTGTTGCCCTTGTCTGTGGCCCCTGCTGTGCAGGTTTGTAACTGCCCCAAGGAAAAGCCCCATGCTGCAGGTTGGGGCTGCACAGTTGTGCTGTGATCTATGCTGAGTCACTTCCAGTTTTGGGTGGGTAAAGTTCAGATCCTGTTAGGTTCTGGCATTTTTTAGAGTGGCTTTGATTTCTTTGCTGATCTACTGTTTTGCAGAGCAATCAGTCTATGCCAGTGTTGTCTCTCTAATTTTCTAACCACAGAGACTACTCCTGCCAGGTCTGCACAATATGCTAGCCTCTAGTTTTCTCCCTGCTTGCACTGATCTTCTCCCAGGCTCCTCAGGACAAACCTTTTCTGACAAAATTCCAGATTATCTTCAGCTGGTGAGTTGTTGTACTTCTAGTCTTCGTAGGTTTTACTAGTCAAGCACTATTTTTGAGGTTGAATTTAATGTTGGTTGTGAGGGTATGAGAGGAACTTAGAAAGTCATGTGTGCCTTCTCTGCCATCTTGGCTCTGCCTCCCTTAGTTCTTAATTTTAATGAATTATTTTCTTCACTAGCTTTTTTTACTTCTTTTTGTACATGTCCAATTGAGTTTTTAAATAAGTTGTTTTGCTCTATGGAATTTTTTTTTTTTTTTACCATTTCACTAATTTTTTTAAATTGAGTCATATTCTTTTTCCAATTCACAAACTCTACTTTCCTGTGGGTTCTTTATCTTTTCCAATTCACAAATTCTGTTTCTCTGGGAGTTCTTTACCTTTTCCAATTCATATTTCAGGAGGTTGTTTTCTTTTTCCACTTTATCAGTTTTTTCTTTAAGTGATTTATATGCTTTTTCTGTACTCTCTTTCATAGCTTCTCTTTTCTTTCTCCAGTTTTCTTCTAGCTCTCTTAAGATTTTTTATAATTTCTACTAGGAGAGCCTTGTGTGATGGGGACAGGTTACATCCCACTTTGGGGTTTTGTCTGGAAACTGTCTGCTATTAGTCTCCTCAGGATTGAAAACCTGCTCTCTTTCTGTATAGAAGCTATCAATGGTTAATGTATGCTTGGCCTTTTTACTCATTTCTTAAACCCCTTAGGGTCTGGCTTCAGAGCAAGGAAGTTACCAGTTTCCTCTGCTGAGTAGTGAAAGATATATGGACAGTAGCTGTCCTGCAAATGGGCTGCTAAGAGGGGCACAGCTACAGAATTGCCCTGGGAAGAGCCCTGCACTGGAAGTGTCATTGCTGGGCTGTGGAAGTTCTATTGCTCTGGGCAGAGCCCTCCTACTGTGCAGATTTGTTGCTTTCCTGGGCAAAAGCCCATGTTGCACAATGTGGCTGCACAGCTGTGCTGTGTTCTGTGTTAAGTCACTTCTGGTGCTGGGTAGGTATAGCCAGATCTGTTAGATTCTGGCGTTTTTTTTTTTTTTTTTGGAGTACACTCTACCTTTGACCTTTTTGGAACTTCTCTGTTGATCTACTGCTTTGCAGCCAGACCAGAGTAGCCAACCTGTGGTAGAGTCTTCCCTGCAAAATCTCTACCTGCATGGGAAGCCGCCTCTATCCCTGTCCACTCAGTGTGCTGGCTTCTGCATCTGCCTCCCTTCCTGAGCTAGCCTGTTGTCCCCAATCAGGGCAAACCTTTTCTGGTGATCTTCTGGATTATCTTCAGCTGGAAATTTGTTGTACTCCCAGTATTCATGGATTTTATCAGTCAAGCACTATTTCTGAAGCTGAATTTGGTAATTAATGGTGAGGGCAGAAGAGGAGTTTAGAATGAAGCATGTGCCTTCTCCTCCATCTTGGCTCTACCCCACCCCACCCTCGTTCTAACACTTTTCACAGATATACTGGTACTGCTTACAAACTGAAGCCTTGTTTTAAGAACAGTATTTGAAGTCTTTTTACTTCTTATAGAGCTTTTCTTTTTAATTGCTTATGGCTTCTGCATTGAGTTAACTTTACATTGGACAACTTTACCATGATCAGAGCAAAGGATGAATTTCTTTGGCAATGAAGCAACCTGTTTCAACATCTCTGCAACTCGCTGTTTCTCAATATAATTTTAAGGTGAAAGATTTAGCTCTGTGAGACAAGGTAAATTTAAAGGTCATCTTCATTGATAACACTCATATAATTTGATCACAATTCTCAACATAACATGCATCAATATTTATGTCTGAATTTGTCTATGAATAGAAATATTTTGAAAGAATGCTATTTCCTTCTATTGTTAGAGAATCTTTCCTCCATATAGGCCAATTAACATTTTCTTTATTATTTGTTATGGTGTTGATAAGTTTCAGGATCTTGTGGAAAAGCTTACATGAACTGATAAAAAGTGAAATGATCAGAATGAGAAGAACATTGTATGTGGCAATAACAGTATTGCATGATTATCAAATGAAAATTATTTAGCTTTTCTTGGCAATACAATGACACAAGACAAATCCATATTATTTTGAAAAATTATTTTATCCATGTCCAGAGAAAGCACCGATACAGTCTTAATGCAGATTGAAATATAATTTTGCTTATTTTTCTTGTTTTTCCCCCACAACATGACTAACATGGAAATATATTTTGTGTGACTAGACATGTATAACCTATATCAAATTATTTAGTTTCTCAGTAGGAGTGGGAGATAGGAACAGAATTTGGAACTCATTTTCAAATGAATGTTAAAAATTATTTTTGCATGTCATTGGGGGGAAATAAAACATTAAATCATAAAAAGAGGGGTCTGCATCGACTAGATGAATTTTGAGTTATTCATGATCTTATGAAAATAAACCTGTTTGAGATCTCTAGATGAATGAGGGCAGAATAGAAATATAGCTCAGTAGCAGTTAATAATATGTGTGAAGAAGAAATAAAGTCACAGATGTTTTATGTGAGCAAGGAATAGCACCAGAAAAATCTAGCCATACAAACAAAAACAATTAAAATTATAGGCAGAAAAGTTGGGAAAGAAGGAGGGGGATATGCAATGATATGAGAAGGGAGCAGGTATTAGGGATCTAACTAGGAATTCAGAAATAAAATCTGAGTCTCCAGGAAGCCTTTGGAGAGAGAGGAAAAGATCCTGATCCATAAGGCACTAGGATACTAGCAAAGATTTACTCACAGGAATATCTAGGGCATTCCACAAACCTGTTAGAATGAGAATAGGCAATAGGTCTAACCATTCTGTAAAAGAAAGTCTTTTTTTTTTTTTTTTTTGTTCACCTTCTTTGTTTTCTTTTTTTTTTTTTTTATTTAATAGCCTTTTATTTACAGGATATATACATGGGTAACTTTACAGCATTAACAATTGCCAAACCTCTTGTTCCAATTTTTCACCTCTTACCCCCCCCACCCCCTCCCCTAAATGGCAGGATGACCAGTAGATGTTAAATATATTAAAATATAACTTAGATACACAATAAGTATACATGACCAAAACATTATTTTGCTGTACAAAAAGAATCAGACTCTGAATTATTGTACAATTAGCTTGTGAAGGAAATCAAAAATGCATGTGTGCATAAATATAGGGATTGGGAATTCAATGTAATGGTTTTTAGTCATCTCCCAGAGTTCTTTTTCTGGGTATAGCTAGTTCAGTTCATTACTGCTCCATTAGAAATGATTTGGTTGATCTCGTTGCTGAGGATGGCCTGATCCATCAGAACTGGTCATCATCTAGTATTGTTGTTGAAGTATATAATGATCTCCTGGTCCTGCTCATTTCACTCAGCATCAGTTCGTGTAAGTCTCTCCAGGCCTTTCTGAAATCATCCTGTTGGTCATTTCTTACAGAACAGTAATATTCCATAATTTTCATATACCACAATTTATTCAGCCATTCTCAAGAAAGTCTTAAAGTCAGGGAATTCTGGGCCCTTCCAAAACATCCCAGCAGCAATAAAGGCTCATTTACTCAATCTTGATGCAAGTTGGGTCTTTAGTCATAAATGAAAGATACAATATATCAGAATTAAAAATGAGATTCAAGGGTGAAAGCAGCCATGAGATCAACTTTGTGTTGAACTTGAGTTATGGTTCAAATGATTTTCATAATTTCTGATTAGTCCTATAGAGAGGAGAGAACATGAGTCTTGAAGAAAGGACTTTAGCCTGTGGACCCCTATTATTGAAGTAGGCACAGATCTGTGTATTGAAAGCATAACAGGTCTAAGAACCAAGCAGACCTTTGTTCAGGTTCTAAACTGATTCAATTTCTTTAAAGAGTTTTCGGTATTTTCTGACATTTCCTTAAAATCTGACATTTTATAAAAGGTCCTTACCACAGCAACTACACTGATGTAAATTATTCCTATAGTTGTTAACCTCTCTTCCTGAGTCAATTATTCCTAATGGCCAAGTATGCCTTATCACAAGGAGATAAACTTTCCTAGATGTTTTAGAAAAACTTACCATTTTTTATCTTTCAACCTACTTTCTTTAATAGCAAAGCTTCTTAAATTGCAGGTCATGGTCCCATAACTGAATGTAGTGGTCACATTATGTAAAAATGAATGTCTACTCATCTAATTAATTATGATAATTTGCTTTAATAATAAAATTATATACATACCAAAGAATTGTTTTAGAATACATTTCTTTATGATTTATTATCAGAAATGTTTGATTCATGTGCCCATTTTATATACCTATATACCCAAGGTTACATAAAAAGTGATCAAGTCAATAAAATGGAAAACATAGGTGTTTTATAGAACAGAAGCTCCTATTGCTTCCTCTCATTCCCTCTTCTCTAAATTTGAAGCTACTTACCAGCATGGCTGGTGCTCTAGATGTTTTTTTGACAGTATATTTCTCCCTATCATAACCTGCTTCTAGGATGTCTTTGATGCAGATGAGTCTGCTAAGGTAAAGGTGGCTACAGATTAGCTCAATAGATAAAAGGTCAGAAGCTCTCAGATGGTTTTGCTTTGAAACTCTAAACTATATATTAAGGCAAATTTGTTTAAAGGAATGATCTCTTTCATAGCAACACATGCATCATTTAACATTAAAAATAGAATTGTGACAATTATTTTATATGCTTATATAAAAAAGTTACTTAACACATATTAAAAAGCTACCTTGTCCATCTCCACTGCCACCCCTAACACATATACCCAACTTAGTTATACAGATTTCATTTTAAAGATAGCTCAAGCAATGACTTGATTTGAAAGTCAAAATCAGTCATGAGGAAGAGGAAAGATGAACTACAATGTGGACAAGAGTAGTCACAAAACTTATTCCTTGTTAATAGATGACCAGCTCAGTTAAGAGAGTTCAGACATTAGTACTGTAATTTCTATTTTGTGGAATAATTGCATTTCAAGAAGCTGAAGAAATCCTGAATTGAAGAAAAAAACAGTTAGGGTATTTATCCATTTGAGCATTTCATATGTTTGTTTCTAGGAAGCTAGGTGGTTTAGTGAATAATTAGATGGGCCTGGAGTCAAAAAGACATGAGTTCAAATGCAGCCTTAGACATTTACTAGCTTTGTTACCCCGAGCACGATGCCTGATTATTTTGTTTGCCTCAAAATTGGTGGAATCATAACTTTACATGTTTTTTATGAAGATCAAATTAGATAAAGCTTCTTTCATTCATTCTTTTCTTTAATTAAAAATACTTTGTTCATGTCTAATTTTCTTGCTATTGAACAAGAATTACAAGAAGGACTCATTTAGACTGATTTTTTGTTTTTACATTTTCCCCTTTAATAAGTCCTCTACTATCTAAATTCCACCCATCATTTCAGTAGTATAATACTGCTTCTTTTAGATATTATTTTTTCCTGCTAAACTAGCCTGTCAGCTGTCCCTATCAACAACCCATCCTAATATAATCAATTTACATGTAAACCTGGAGAATATTGTATGATTTTTTTCTGATTATTGGAGTACTTCCATTTTTAGAACCAATTACAGAGAGAAGAAATAGAAAATCTGTATCATACAGATAGAGGAGCAGCCAACTTCTATATGTATTGATTTTGATTTTTTGTCCTTACACTTGGTGAAAATTTTATTTTGGGTGACTCTGGCACCTCTTGTTTTTGAGATGAAATGTCTTACTCCCAGAGAGACTGTGTAATCTCACTCTATTTTTTCTGTCATAATTTACCTTTCATAACTTCAGTTTTATTTGTCTGTCTCTCTCTGTTTCTATATTTCACTAGGTCTCTGTGTTTCTTTCTCCTTGCCCCTCTGTCTCTGCCCCTGTCTTTTATATGTGTCTCTCTGTCTCTTCCTTTTTTTTTTTTTTTTTTTTTTACCTTTTAACTACAATGTATTACTTGTTATATACCTGGTGTGAGCTCCTTGCGGACATTGTCCATTAGGTTTTGCCTTTGTATCTACAGAATGTATTTTTATTTGAATGTAACCTTGGGTTAGCAACTATGACCACAAAAATAGCAGAGGGTCAGGAGAGAAGGAGGAAATAACCAATCAATGGCTTAGCAAGCTAATGTTGATTCACAGATTTACCGTCAGTCCCTATCTTTGGAAAAAAATAACTAAGAGTTATTTCTAAAAAATGGTAATAATAAGAAGACCTGAGGAAACTGGGATAAATAAATGAGGCATGAGGGAGGAAAGACTTTGATCATGTTAGAACAGCTCAAAGTAGAGAATAGCTGAAGTCTGAGCCCAAACAGCAAGTTTGTGCTGATCTCAGCCACTGTTGATTAAGATAAGCAAAGATAGTCATCATATTCACTAGGACCATGGCAATCTGTGCAGTGCCAAGACCATAATTATAGAGTTAACCAACAAAAATCGAGGATGGAGTAATAGAGCTTTTGGTGAAACTCTCGGGATTCTACCTCCCTACCCATTGCTTTCTCTGGAGTTTGAGAGTAATTTCTCTGTTTTTCTACCCTTAATATTAGTTTACCTAGTATAATGATTAGGTACAGCCATGAACTGGCTGGAAATTGACTACCCAGTCAGCTTTGTGAGCAAAAGTTATCCACAGTACAAAAATGAGTAAGGTATAAGAAGGTAATTATATTCCCACACTCAAGGGAATATGAAGCAAAAACTGATAGCATTATCATAATCAGTTGATAAATCTACTATTCAAATCTCTCACAGGAACATTTGCAGATTCTGATCATTATTATTTTAGATTTCACTTTTTTGTTGTAGTAAGTTTACTTATTTTATTTATTTAATATTTTATTTTATTTTATATAGTATAATAATATAGATGTATTATATTATATATAAATATATAACAATATAAAATAATAATCTATATAATACATAATAAAATAACTATTTCATATTATTATCAATAATCATTATTTTATATATAACACATTATATAAAAATAATTATTACTAATGAATTAATAAACAATATTAATAAATAAATTTATTTAATATTTATTTAAGTATTGCTTACTTATTGTAATAAGTTGCTACATGAATCAAGTTATGAGAGAAAAATCAGAGCAAAAAGGAAAAACTATGGGAAAGATAAAAAAAAACAGAAAAAAAGAAGAGAGCATAGCATGTGTTGATTTACATTCATTCTCTTGGTTCTTTTTCTGGATACATATGGCATTTTCAATCCAAAGTCTATTGGAATTGCTTTGGTTCATTGAACTACTTAGAAGAAATAAGTCTTTCATAGTTGATCATTGCACATTCTTGCTGTTATTGTGTACAATGTATTCCTAGTTCTTCTTGTTTCACTCAATATCAGTTCATGTAAATCTTTCCAGGCAATTCTAGAATCAGTTTGTTTATCATATTTTATAGAACAATAATATTCCATTATCTTCCTATACCACAACTTGTTCATCCATTCCTCAACTGATGAGGAACTCATTTTCCAATTCCTTGCTACCACAAAAAGAGCTTCTACAAACGCTTTTGTGCATGTGAGATCTTTTCCCTCTTTTATGATTTCCTTGGCATATAGAGCCAGTAATGGCACTGCTGGGTCGAAAGGCATGCACAGTTTTATAGTCTATTGGCATAATTCCAGATTGTTCTCAAGAATGGTTGGATCAGTTCACAACTCCGCCAACAATGTATTAGTTTCCCAGTTTTCTCACATCCCCTCCAACATTTATTATTATCTTTTCCTGTCATTTTAGCCAAGCTGAGTGATGTGGGGTGGTATGTCAAAGTTTAATTTGCATTTCTCTATTCGATTATGATTTTTTCATATAACTATAAATGACTTTAATTTCTTTACCTGAAAATTGCTGTTCATATGCTTTGACCATTTATCAATTGGGGAATGACTTGTATTCATATAAATTTCACACAGTTCTTTATATATTTTAAAAATGAGTCTTTTATCAGAAATACTGCCATAAAGATTTTTGCCCCAGGTTGGTACTTACCTTTTAATCTTACTTCTATTGTTTTGGTTTGTGGAAAAAAAAAATTAATTTAATGTAATCAAAGTTGTCAATTTTGCCTTTCACAATGCTTTCTAGTTATTCTTTGATCATAAATTCCTTCCTTCTCCAAAGATCTGATAGGTAAATTAATCCTTGTTCTAATTTCTTTATGCTACCATCCTTTATGCCCACATCATTTTCTGATTTTGACCTTATTTTGGTATGAGATGTGAGATGTAGGTCTATGCTGAATTTCTGACATATTATTTTCCAATTTTCCTAGCAATTTTGTCAAAAAATGATTTCTTATTGCAGAAGTTAATGGATGGAAGTTTATCAAATACTAGATTGTGCTAGGTCTTGATTATTGTGTCATATTTATCTAATGTATTCCACTGATCCACCATTCTATTTATTAGCCAGTACCAAATGGTTTTGATGACTGGTGCTATATCATGTAGTTTTAAGTTTGGTACTGCTAAGCCACCATCCTTTGTATTTTTTTTTTCATTAATTCCCTGGATATTCTTGATCATTTGTTCTTCGTTATTAATTTTGTTATTATTTTTCTACTTCTACAAAATAATGTGTTGGCAGTTTAATTGGTATGGCACTAAACAAGTAGACCAATCTGGCATTTTTTTCTAGCAGGTTTTTGCATGATTTTTTTTTTTTAGGATTCTCTAAGTATGTTATCATATCATCTGCAAAGACAGTTTTATTTCCTCATTGCCTATTCTAATTTCTTTTTCTTTTCTTATTGTTAAAGCCAACATTTCTAGTACAATTTTGAATAATAGTGGCAATAATAGGCATCTTTGTTTCACCCCCTGATGTTATTGGGAATGCATCTGAATTCTTTCTATTACAAATAATGCTTGCTGTAGATTTTAGATAGATACTGCTTATTACTTTAGGGAAAAAATCCCTTTATCCCTGTTCTTTGTAGTATTTTTTATAGGAATGAGTTTGATATTTTGTCAAAAGCTTTTTCTGCATGTATTAAGATTATTATATGATTTCTGTTGTTATTGATATGGTCAATTATAGTAAAAATTTTCCTGATATTGAACCTGCCCTGGATTCTTGATATAAATCCCACTTGGTCATAATATATTATCCTGTGGCTGTAAATTTCTGTAATCTCTTTGCTAATATTTTATTTAAAATTTTTCCATCAATATTCATTATGAAGATTAGTTTGTAATTTTCTTTCTCTGTTTTGTCTCTTCCTGCTTTAAGTATTAGTGTCATATTCATGTCAAAATTTGGCAGTACCCCTTTACCTTTTTTTCCAATGGTTTACATAGTATTGGAATTAATTGTTTTTTAAATGTTTGATAGAATTCATTTGTGAACCCATCTGGCCTTAGAGATTTTTTTCTTGGGAAGTTATAAATGATTTGTTCATTTTTTTTTTTATAAAATGGGATTATTTAAGAATTTCATTTCCTCTCCTGTTAATCTAGGAAATTTATATTTTTGTAAATATTCATCCATTTCAGTTAGATTGTTAGATTTGCTGACATAGAGTTGGGTAAATACTTCCTAAGTATTGCTTTAATTTCTTTTTCATTAGTGGTCAATTCACCTCTTTCATTTTTGATGCTGGCAAGTTTTTTTTTCCTTTCCTTTTTCTGATCAAATTAACTAAAGTTTTATCTATTTTGTCATTTTTTTTATAAATCCAACTTAGTTTTATTTATTAGGTCAATAGTTTTCCTTGTTTTTATTTTTTTAATCCCTCTTGAGTTTCAAAATTTCTAATTTGGTATTTAACTTGGAGTTTTCAAATTTTTGTTTTTCTAGGTTTTTTTTTTCATTGCTTGTCTAGTGTATTGATTTCCTCTTTCTCTATTTAATTTAAGTAGCTATTTAGAGATATAAAATTTCCCCTAAGAACTGCTTTGGCTGTATCCCATAGGTTTTCGTATGTTGTCTCATTATTATCATTCTCTTGAATTAAATTATATATTGTTTCTGTGAATTGTTGTTTGATCCACTCATTCTTTAGAATTAGATTAATTACTTTCCAATTGGTTTTTAGTCTATCTTTTCCTGGTTCTTTATTCAACATAATTTTTATTGCATTTGGTCTGAAAAGGAAGCATTTATTATTTCTGCTTGTTTGCATCTGACTGTTTCATGCCTTAATACATGGACAATTTTGTGTAGGTGTCATGTTCTGCTGACACCCCTTTCTTTCCCTATTCAATTTTCTCCAGAGGTCTATCATATCTAGATTTTCTGGGATCTTATTAAACTCCCTAGTTTCTTTCTTGTTTATTTTGTGATTAGATTTGTATGATTCTGAGAGAACTCTGAGTTCCAGCACTACAATAGTTTTGCTATCCATTACTGTGTCTGGCTTAAAATCTTCTCTATCAATTTGCCTGCTCTACCACTCAGTACATATACATTTAGTATAATTACTACTTTGATATTTATGGTATCCTTTATCAAGATGTACTTTCCCTTCTTATCTCTTTTAGATAAGATCTTTTTTTTTTTTTACTTTTGCTTTATCACAGATCAGAATTGCTACCTCTGCTTTTTTGTTTCAGCTGAAATATAAAAATTTTGTCCCATCCTTTTACTTTTACTCTGTGTGTTGATGTCAGCATATTAGAGTCCATTCACAACCACACCCTCTTTCTAAGTGAGGCTCCCTTCTATCTAGCCCAGTAATAGATACATTTCTCAAGATTTACAGACATTATTTTCCAACCTAGAGATGTAAACAGTTCAACCTTTAAATATATATATATATTTTTTTCCTCTTTATCTTTCCATGCTTCTCTTGAGTCTTGTGTTTATAGATTAAATTTTCTGCTTAGTTCTAGTTTTTTCAATAGAAATTATCGAAAGTCTCTTACTTCATTGATGCTCCATCTTCTCTTATGAAAGATGATGCTGAGTCTTGCTGGATAGTTAATTCTTGGTTGTAACCCCAGATTCTTTGCCTTCCTGGAATATGGTATTCCAGACCCTCTGATCCTTTATTGTACAAGCTGCTAGATTCTCCATAATTCTGATTGTTGCTCTTTGCTATTTGAATTGTTTTTGTTTGGAAGCTTGTAATATTTTGTCCTTGAGATTGCAGTGTTGGAGTTTCACAACAATATTCTTTAGGGTTTTCCTTGTGGGATTTCTTTCTAGAGGCAATTTCATATTCTTTCAATGAGTATTTCTTCTTCTATTTCTAAAATATTGAGGCAATTTTTTAAATGAATAGAATACTATCTAGGCTCTTTTTTGGCCATGGCTTTCAGGTAGGCCAACAATTTTAAAATTGTTTCTTATGGATCTCTTATTCCAGGTCAGCTGTTTTGTCAGTGAGATATTCTACATTTTTTTCAATTTTTTATTCTTTTTAATTTGCTTGACTGATTCTTGCTGTTTCACAAAATCATTAGGTTATGTTTGCTCTGTCCTAGTTTTTAATGTGTGATTTTCTTCAGTTAGCTTTTGTATCTCTTTTTCCATTTGGTTAATTCTACTGTTTAAGAAATTGTTGTCTTCAGACATTTTTTTCCTTCCTTTTCCAAACGGCTAATACTCTCATGTAACTTGTTGAACATATATGGAGATAGAGAGAGACAGAGACAGAGACAGAGACAGAGAGAGGAGAGAGGGAGGGAGGAAAGAAGGGAGAGATGGAGATATATATGTAGATAACAATATATGTATATTCAAAAGAACTTGTTGTTGTTCATTTGGCTCTCTGTCTATGGCTCTCTTTGTATGTTTTTATTCCTCTCTCATTTTGTCTCTTTCACTTTCTGTGTCTCTTCTTTCTCATATTTTCTCTATCTCTGTCTCTGTTTGTCTCTCTCTCTCCTCCTAATCACTCTTCCTTTTCATTCTTTCTCATTACATGTATACACACACACACACACACACACACACATATATCCATGTACACATACACAAACATAATATTTTACTTTTCAAAGAATGATTCACTGATTGTGACCAGTGAGTCATAGTCATGTGCCTTTTGTAACAACAGGAGCACCTATTCATTATGCATATAGTATTAAGCTACACATTGATCACGTTGGGGAAATTTTAGCTCAAAGACAATTATGCAAATCACTGTTCAGTAAAATAGGAAATTAACACACTCTGATGGGGAACTGTTTTAATAAATTTAACCTCTAATACATTCTTCAGGGAGAAAAGGAAGAACTCTGACCAAACTTGCTTGTAAATCCAATCTAAGGAGAAAGTGAGCCCTCTAAATCAATCTGCTTAACCATGGTAAGATGTAGTTTTAGATGGGAGCAGTTCTGTCCTAGTTAGTCTTAAACATATGAACTTCTTTATTACTTAATCACATTAATTGTCATGATAATTATAAATCATAGATGGAGAGATAAAAAAGTTTTTTGGAATACAGTTATTTCAACCTGCTGTTTGAAAGATGAGGAAACTAAAGCCCAGAAAAGTGGGTCATAAAAGAACTTCTTTTCAAGAACTCACAGGAGAAATAAAAGGACTTTTGTAATTGTTGGACACTAATATAAGTCATGTGATTCCATCATACCATCACAGTTAATGCTGGTTAGCATCAGACTACAAACTATGCATCATAAATTCTGAAAATCACTAGCATCTTCATTCACAGTAACTTAAAAAAAAATGGAAAACTACTTGCTTGTAAAAAGTATCTGAGTCTGCTGCATTGTTACCAGAGTCAAGAACTAGAAATGATAGAACTTTCCTGCTATATCAATAATTACAACGTAAAAGTCTTGTTGGTCTATTAACATTTTCATGCACCTTTTTGGAAGTAATGCAGTGAAGGGGAATGAGCTGCTTGATGATATGGATTTGAAATTATTTTTGTTACTTAGTATTTGTGATGTCTTAGGTAACTGGGTCATATGACTTAGAAATCAAAGATTTTTTGATTAAGTTACTTTATTTTCCAGATGAAGAAACAGATGACTTGACTGTTGCTAAATATATATGTGGTATCATGACAAGATAAAATCCTTAGGACCATTATTATGACTTTAATATGAGATAATGAGTCTCAACAATAGCTCATACTTATGTCATATGTTACAATTTACAAAATATTTAGCTCTGAACCTTGTAGAATTATGTGGTAGGTAACATAGTATTCTCTTCTTGTAAATTGAGGAAGTGTAAACAAAGAGGTTTAGCAAGTAAATCGTTACAAAATGGTATTCTAGAGCACTGTTCATGCTATCACTCATGAACAGCAATCTCAAAACTTATTTCTGCTCAAAAAGACAACAAAATAATTTATGGAAATTATATCAAATTTTAAATACACTAAGATAATTTGTTATTAAATAAATGTTGTATTGAATCTTATCATTAAGTGAGTAATCCTTTCAACATTCTTAAATTTATTTTTTGTCAAAGTCATGTTGGTAAGCATTGATTTCTAAAAATATAAAATACATTTTAGATTAAGAAAACATACCCAAAATAATTTAATCAAGTCACTTTATTATACTAAAGAGACTGATATTCAGAATGACTAAATAAATTTATCAACATTAGTTTAATTCATTTTAATTTAACAATTACTCATTAAGTGCTTAGTATATGCCTAGCATTGATTGTTATAACGCTAGAGATAAAAAAGGGAGAGGGGGGCAGAAAAGTTTTCTGCCTGAAGGAATTTGTATTCTAGTGAATGTCATGCTTCTATAATGGTTATTGAAATATTTGGAATTAGAGTATAGTTTTCTTGTCTACTGTTGGCCAAGTATTTTTTTTTTCTTACTATATCACAATCTATAATATCATGAAAGATGCTAAAATCCCCTTCATCCTCTCTACTATTTTTTTTTGTGATTGAATATTCTCCTTCCTACTTTTTGTGAGAAAAGTTGAACTTGAAAAGGTCTTTAAAAATGAATATGCTCTAAATTATTAAATTGCAAATGCTAGATAGAGAGGTCACATGGTATCTGCTAACATTTTAAATTGTACACATACTCTCATGTTCTGCTGCCTAGGAAAAGGAAAGAGTCACTGCTGAGTGTTATACAAGGCCCCCTAAAATGCATATTTTAATATGAATAAAAGTTAAGTGCTTAAATAATCTATTGTGTCACTGAAAAAAATAAAAACCAAAAGATATATGTGTGTTATGTTTGTATGTAAGTATGCATGTGTATATGTAAGTGTATATAAATGTATACATATTTATATACACATATTCTGATAATTTATATATACACATATTCTGTAAAGAGTGCTAGTTGATTTCCAGGGATTAATACATGGAAAATAATATTTATTTTTAATTGGCATTAACTCAAAAGTATATAATAGCTAACTACTTGTTTAAGGTAGATTTTATGTTATTAAAGGTAAATGATATATATTTTAAAATAAATCTCTTTCTAATTGTACTTGTTCAGATGCAATTAATTATTCCAATTGAATTATTCTAATTCATTTTTTATTGGAATGAGAGGGAAGGAAAAGAGCAGAAATTACAATTTTTATTTCAGCCCTATTCTAAAAGTAATCAACGTAAATAGGCTTTTCAAAAGGAAATACTTTTCAAGGTCACAGAATGAATCGCACATATCTATAGTGTAAAGATATCATTAATTCTTTTCTTGGTTTATTTTTTTCTTTTTAAAAAGCTTTTATTTTTTCAAATATATGCAAAGATAGTTTTCAACATTTACCTTTGCAAAAGCTTGTGTTTCAAATTCTTCTCCTTCCCATCCCCTCCCATAGACAGCAACCAATCCAATATTGGTTAAACATGTGCAACTCTTCTAAACATATTTCTATACTCATCATGCTGCACAAGACAAAGAAATCAAAACATGAAAGAAAAAATGAGAAAGCAAAACAAAACAAAACCGAAAAAAAAAGAAAGAAAGAAAGAAAGAAAGAAAAAACAAGCAAACAACAAGAATAGAGTAAAAATACTATGCTATGATCCACATTCAGTCCCCATAGTTCTCTCTCTGGCTGAAGATTGCTCTTTCTATCACAAGCCCATTGGAAATGGCCTGAATCACCTCATTGTTGAAAAGAGCCAAGTCCATCACAGTTGATGA
Organism: Sarcophilus harrisii; assembly: GCF_902635505.1. Lineage (NCBI taxonomy): Eukaryota > Metazoa > Chordata > Mammalia > Dasyuromorphia > Dasyuridae > Sarcophilus > Sarcophilus harrisii. The sequence goes on along the minus strand of NC_045426.1, from coordinate 441,126,605 downwards.
TCATATAATCTTCTTGTTGCTGTGTACCAAGTTCTTTTGTTTCTGTTTACTTCACCCAGCATCAGTTCATATAAGTTTTTCCAGGCTTTTCTGAAATCAGCCTGCTCATTAAATGACCATATTTCTAATCAGGTGTTAATGGAATGAAAATAATAATGAGATGGAAGAGAAAGATGAAGAAATATAATGAAGATTATATTTCTCATCACTCTATAGGATTGGTGATTTGAGATAAGCCTTAAAAAGAATAGTCATTTCCTCCAGCTGTTTTGTCTGCAAATGCCATATTTGCTACCATGGGAACAACGGAGCTTATTAATCTTGGTGGGCAATCCTTCAATAAATTACTAAGAGAAATAATGAAAAAATACATATATCTTTTTTCATTTTTTCTATTAAAATAGAACTTACAAAATGCAGAATTTACAGTCTCATTAGTACTGTTGTTTCACATACTTAAAAATAAGTATAAAGATTAAAGATATATAATCATTTAGATTTAAAGGAAATGCTTCCATTAAATTTTAGCTGTTATTGATATTTGCTGAATCTAATTTTGTTTTTACTTCATGGACTTCTGTAAAACTTTCCTTGTTTATATTTCTGCCTCTGTTATTTGTGATTATTAGCTTTAACAAATCACCTAGCATCTTTGAGCTTCAGTGTGACTCCCTGCCATACTACTTAGACTAGACTTTCACAGTGGGAGGTACCTTAGAGATCAACTAGTTAATTTTGGAGATGGGAAAACTGAACCTGGCCATGAGGAGGCAGGGGGAAGGAGGAGGGTGTTAAGATCACATAGCAAATGCATTGCTTACTGAGTGAGGAACTCAACTTCTCTGATTCTAATGCAGATCTTTTCTTTCCCCTATCCTTTGACATCCTGGTTCTATTAAAGTGTTCTGAATAATTTTACCATCTCTCTTCCTGTCTTTCTCCATCCTTCCTGGTTCACTCCTAAAAGCTCTCTAACACCATTTTTGCCTATAAGGCTATCTGGGCTCTTTCATTAGGGCTTTGAATAGTAATAGAGGTAACTTACTTGCTTTATAGGGTGATGTGGGCAAAAGTACTTTGTTAAATGTTATTTAAATGAAAACTTAATTCCTATATTATTTTCAGTCCTTCTAGACACTATTTATTCTGAATTTGCTTGATGGTGTGAATCTTCTGAGAAGTGGCATTGATTCAGTTCTGGGAAAAGATTTTTAGTTCACCATATTCCGCCCCCCCTTTCAGGCATCAGATACCTCTAATTGGCCATTCTACTAACTATTTTATCTAGAACATTATCTGTTTGTGCTTAAAGATATGATATCTTTTCATCTGCCCCAGTGAATCAGCCTCTACTCCATACGCAGATTTCCCTTTGATTCAAGACCTTGCATTTTCTCTGTCATGTTCCCTAAAAAAAGAAACTGAAATAAAAACTCAATAATAGTAACTATTTTTAAAAGACTTCAAAATTTCAAAATATTTTTATATGTTTCCTTTGATGCTCATTGTAAACTTGTACAGTAAATATAAGTATTGAAATCTCCATTTTACAAATGAACAAAGAAAGCTTTTTTGATAATAAGAAATGTTAATGTAGTTAATGTAGTTATACACATAGGAAGTGTGCAAGTTAAAATTCAAATTCAGGTATTTCTTAATTGAAAATTCAGGTTTACTCCAAATCATTATTAATCAGAGAAATGCAAATTAAAACAACTCTGAGATACCACTACACACCTGCCAGATTGGTCAGAATGACAGGGAAAGATAATGTGGAATGTTGGAGGGGATGTGGGAAAACAGGGACACTGATATATTATTGGTGGAATTGTGAACACATCCAGCCATTCTGGAGAGCAATTTGGAACTATGCCCAAAAAGTTATCAAACTGTGCATACCCTTTGCTCCAGCAGTGTTTCTACTGGGCTTATACCCCAAAGAGATACTAAAGAAGGGAAAGGGACCTGTATGTGCCAAAATGTTTGTGGCAGCCCTGTTTGTAGAGGTTAGAAGCTGGAAAATGAATGGATGCCCATCAATTAGAGAATGGTTGAGTAAATTGTGGTATATGAATGTTTGGAATATTATTGTTCTGTAAGAAATGACCAGCAGGACGAATACAGAGAGGATTGACAAGACTTACATGAACTGATGCTAAGTGAAATGAGCAGAACCAGGAGATCATTATATACCTCAACAACAGTACTGTATGAGGATGTATTCTGATGGAAGTGGATTTCTTCAACAAAGAGATGTAACTCAGTTTCAATTGATCAAGGATGGACAGAAGCAGCTACACCCAAAGAAAGAACACTGGGAAATGAATGTAAACTGTTTGCATTTTTGTTTTTCTTCCCAGGTTATTTATACCTTCTGAATCCAATTCTCCCTGTGCAACAAGAGAACTGTTCAGTTCTGCACACATATATTGTATCTAGAATATACTGTAACCTATTTGACATGTTTAGGACTGCTTGCCATCTGGGGGAGGGGGTGGAGTGAGGGAGGGGAAAAATCAGAACAGAAGTGAGTGCAAGGAATAATGTTGTAAAAAATTACCCTGGCATGGGTTCTGTCAATAAAAAGTTATTTAAGAAAAAAAAAAAGAAAGAAAATTCAGATCTATGAGTGGATGCTTGTAAAGGGCTGAAACTGTTAAAAGTGTGTTTGAATCAGACAGCCAAGCACTTAAGGCTAATTACCTGTTGGACAATAACTCTATTAGCATATGTTTGGAATTTCTCTTCTCACAGTTGTTGCTAGTTCAGTGCTTGAGGTTAAGAGAATTGTAGGTAAGGATTAGGGGGTGGAGGGAGAGAGGGGAGAGAACTTCACTTGACCTCAGGAGCAGGAGAAAAGCTTGAAAATTCATGGAGATTCTGGACTCTAGGATCAAAGAAGAATCCTTGGTAAAATTCCTGGCAGTTTTGTCCATCTCCTTCACTTCTCTCCCTAAAGACCAAGGACTTTTGCTTATTCTAACTCTGGCTAATTCTGAGGCCTCCAGGGAGATACCCTGAACTTTACAGGTACTTATCAGTTGGAGAATGGAGGAATAAATTATGGTATGTAAATGTTATGAAATATTATTGTTCTATAAGAAATGAATAGGAGGATGGTTTTAGAGAGGCCTGGAGAGACTTACATGAAAGTGAAATGAGAAGGACCAGGAGAACATTGTACATGGCAACAGAAATAAGATGACAATCAATTCTGATTTATGTGACTCTTTCCAACAATGAGATGATTGAGGGCAGTTTCAATGATCTCATGTTGAAAAATTATCCATGCATACATTTTGAAAATAAAAAAAATCTTTAATAAAAAACAAAAAGAAAATTCAGGTCTATCAATTACATCATGTTAGTTTGGCATAGTGGATTTCCACATCCAGAGTTTTTCCATATTAGACTCCTTATAATCAGGAAATTATTACTGTAGTGGCTAAACCAAGTTGAAGATAATTGAAATGCCTCAAATCCATCAGTGAGTTACAGGGATGTCTTCCCCAACTTTGTAAGGACTGCTCCTGGATGAAGAGGAACATGAGGACAATTTGTTCCAACAGCCATCAATATATTGAAACAAGTTCTTTGGAACACTTAGAGGTTAATCAGGCATAAAAGGCACCAAGATTATCCACTGGATCCCAGGCCACTGTCAGTTGTCTTTACTTTTGTCCTACTACTGGACTTCAATGAAACTGAAAGAGAAGATGAAGCTGATGACTTTGTAGAACTCTGTATCCAGTTCACTCTCCAGTCAAGGCATCTCCTCATGTTGTCAGTGATCTTTGTAAAGAAAAGATGAACAATAACAATATTCTATGAGGATAATTCTTATATGCACTCTCAATATACCTTACATCTCTATCAATCAATAAATCAATCTAAAAGCCTTTTTCCAATTCCTACCATGCTTTAGGCTCTGTGGAAAATAATAGGGATTTAAATACAAAAACAAAACAAAAACAACCCAACTCTGCTCTTATTGAACTTATTTTCTAATGGTAAAAATAAGTATCTGTAGAAATAGAAATATGAAAATGCAATTGCATATCTACATTCATATATATGTGTGTGTGTGTGTGTGTGTGTGTGTATGTTTTTCTATATCTCACAAAGCAGTTACATATACGGCAATTTGTGATTGAAAGCATTGCTATTTGGGAAAATGAGGAAGGATTTTACACAGAAAGTTGTACTGATTAGAGTTTTGAAAGAAGACAATAAGTTTTGTAGGGGTGGAAAGGGGAGTGCATTCCAGATATGAAGGATAGTCATTGCAAAGCCACATAATGAAGAAATGTAGTCAAGAATAAAATGAGGGCCAGTTTGACTGTATCATACAGAGGAGGGGGAGTGGCTTATGACGATGCTTGAAATATAGATTAGTTTCAGATTATGAAGGACTTTACAAACCAAAATGAAGAATGTATATTTTATCCTGGAGGCAATATTGAGCCACTATAGATGATCTATTAGCAGATATATATTATTAAATATGTGCTTTAAGAAGGAACATCATTTTTGTGGCAAGGTATAGAATACATTGAAATGCTGAGAGATTTGAGACAGTGAAATTAGGAGACTGTTGCAAAAATCCTTGTGAGAAGTATTGAGGAATTTAACTCAAAAAAGAGGATATATGAGTAGAAAGAATAGATGGAATAACAAGATATATTGTAAAGATAAAAATGACCAAACTTGGCAATTGATTGGATCTGTGGGGTCAGAAAAAGTGAATGGTTTGGATAATGCCAAGATTATGAACTTGGAAAACTGAGAGGATGTTGCTGCCTTCAAAAGAAATATGGAAATTTGGGAAATGAGTGGGTTTCAGGGGAAATAATGATTTCTGTTTCGGACATTTTGATATGCCTTAGAGACAACTAGTTTGAAACATTCAAAAATCAATTGATGATGTAGGACAGAAGCTTGGATGATAGATTAGGGCAGAATATACGCGTGTGTGTGTGTGTGTGTGTGTGTGTGTACGTGTGTGAATTTGTGTGTGTAGGTACATACACAAATACAGATACAGAGTTACATGCATGTGTGTGGGTACAGGTATAGTACTACTCTGCATAGAAATAATAATTAAACCCATGGGGCTGATATTGTCAGAAATGAATAGAATGTAAAAAGAAGACATAAGTGTACCCAAGACAAAACCTTGGGACCCATCTAAATATATAGATATGACCTATTTTATGGTATGTACTCATGGAAAAACAGCAAATAGTGTCATGAAAAACCAGATGGGGTATCTAGAAGGAAGTGGATTATCAACCCTTTACAAATAAAGCAATTGAAAGTTGAGAATTGAGATAATAAAATTGTTCTGTCAATTTAGAGAATGTTAATTTTGAAGTGAGCCATTTCAATTAAGTGAGGTCAGAAGTCAGATTTCTTTTTTTTTTTTTTTTTTTTTTATAACTTTTTATTGACAGAACCCATGCCAGGGTAATTTTTTTACAGTTTTATCCCTTGCACTCACTTCTGTTCCGATTTTTCCCTCCCACCCTCCACCCCCTTCTCTAGAAGGCAAGCAGTCCTATATATTGAATATGTCATAGTATATCCTAGATATATGTGTGCAGAACCAAACAGTTTTCTTGTTGCACAGGGAGAATTGGATTCAGAAGGTAAAAATAACCCGGGAAGAAAAGCAAAAATGCAAACAGTTTACATTCATTTCCCAGTGGTTTTTTTTCTTTGGATGTAGCTGCTTCTGTCCATCATTAATCAATTTAAACTGAATTAGGTTTCTTTGTCAAAGAAATCCACTTCCATCAGATTACATCCAGAAGTCAGATTTCAAAGGAGAAGAGAAGTAGAAGCAATAAGTGAAGACATCTAAGTAAGGCTATGGACACAGTGCAAAAGTTGTATGGAGGATATATTTGAATCCTATTTCAATTAATTCTTATCTGTGTGACTTTGACCAAGTCATTTAATCTTTTTGTACCTCAGATTCCTCATCAGCATAATGGAATAATAATGCAACTGCTTCACATGGTGGTTTTGGGGATCCAATAAGTCAATATATGTTAAACTATTTGCAAACCTTAAAACACTACATTACTATCATCATCACCTTCCAAGTTGTCTTTGGTGTCCTTGGCCTGAAAAGTGTAGAATCCACCATTGCTTCCACTGATGCAGAAGCCCTAAGGTCTTCTCTTGCTTTGCTAGGACCAGGACCAGGACTTGGCTGCACTCCCAACCTGGTATAACAGACATTTCCTGCTACCCTTCTAAGTTATCTTCCTCTAAAAACTTTTCAGTCCAATTATTTTTTAGAATTATTAATTCAGATATATCAAAGTTTTCAAACTTAACGTATTCAAAACACAATTCATTATTTCCCAGCTCTCATATGCATCTTTTCTTCTGAACTTCTGTATATGTCTTAAAGTACCACCAGTATTCCAATATTGCAGGTTTGTAATCCTTTTGTAGTCTTGACTTTTTTACTTCACTCCATACATCCAAATCCATGCATTTGGCAAATTTTATTTTCATCTCTACATCATCTGTCACACCTTAACTTTTTTTCTCTACTCATGTGTGCACTACTCTAATTTAAACAATCATCACTACTCACCTTGCCTATTTGCAATTTCCATCTAATTGGTCTCTCTGTCCCAAGTTTTCCAGTTTTCCAATTTTTTCTCCACTTATTTGTTGAAGTTCATGTCTAACCATGTATCTGCTCTGATCAATTACTTTCAAAAGCTAACATTAAAATATAAACATGTTTTGCTTTTAAAGCCCCTAAAAGTCTGACCCTAAGCTACTTTGCATGTCATCTATGAATAATTCTCTATTTGTTAAAAGATAAACATTTTCATTTCTGTTTTAAGGCAGGATTCTGTAGCTTTGTTCATGCACTGATGTGGTTTGCAGTGCTGGCTCACATTCCCAGAGTGAGGAGGAGCACTTGCATAACACAACATATATCCAGAGTAGATCAGGAATTCTTCTCACAATTCCCGAGCAGAAAATAGAGAGCCTTGGATCATTCTACCTTGAAAGAGCTGCAAACTTGAATGCCTCAAAGGATCACTGAAAACAGCTCCACAAAACCCCTGAAGCCTGGGACATTGCACACTACTTGGAAAAATTTTAACAGAGTTAAAAAACTGAGTAATAGGCTAGGAAATGGAGCAAACAAACCCCAAAAAAGATTTTGACCATAGAAAGTTATGGCAACAAGGAATATCAAAATAAATACTCATAAGACGTACTTCTATATCCAAAACCTCCAAGAAAAATAAGAATTGGTCATAAGTCATAAACGAAATCAAGAGATTTTGAAAATCAAGTAAGAAAGAGAGGAAAAATTGGGAAGAGAAATGAGAATTATGAAAAAGGAAGTTCAAAAAGCAAATTAGGAGAAAAATATCTTTAAAAAGCAAAACTGGTCAAATGGAAAATAAAATACAAAAGCTCACTGAAATTAAATCCTTGTAAATTAGATTTAAACAACTAAAAACTAATGACTTTATGAGAAATAAAGATACAATAAAAACCGCAAAAGAATGGAAAAAAATAGAAAATAATGTGAAATATTTTATTGGAACAACAACTGACCTGAAAAATAGATCCAGAATCATTAATATGAAAATAATTTGTCTACTTGAAAGTTATAATAAAAAAAGCCTGGACATCATGTTGCAAGAAATTATCAAGGAAAATTGTCCTCATATTCTAGAACCAAAGGTAAAATGGAAATTGAAAATCAATAATCATCTCCTGAAAGAGATCCCAAGACAAAAACTCCCAAGATTATTACAGCCAAATGCCAGAACTCCCAGGTAAAAGAGAAAATGTTGCAAGCATCCAGAATGAAACAATTCAAATATAAGAGTCACAGTGAGAATAACACAAGATTTAGCAGCTTCTACATTAAAAGGACTGGGGACTTGTAATATGATATTCTGGAGAACAAGGGAGTTAGGATAGTAATCACCTTCCCAGCAAAACTGAATATAGTTTTTCAAGGAAAGTGATAGAAATTCAATGAAACAAGTACTTTCTGTCATTTGTGATGAAAAGACTGGAGCTGAAGAGAAAATTTGATTTCCAAATTCAAGATTCAGGAGAAACATAAAGAAGCAATTAGGAAAGGGATATAATAAATGACTTAACAATGTTTATCTGTTTACATTCTTACATGGGAGGATGATATATGCAACTCATTAGAACTTTCTCAATTCTTATGGCAGCTGGAAGGATATATATAGACAGAAGTTAAAGGTGCGTTGAATATGAAGTGATAATATAAAAAAATAAAATAAAGGCATGACAGAGGAATGTACTGGGAGAAAAGGAGAGGGAGAAGTAGAATAGTGTAAATTACCTGCCAAAAAAGAGGGGGGAGAAATATTTTATAGTGGAGGGGAAGAGAGAGGTGATGGAGGAGATGACATATGGGGGAACAAATGGGAGGAAATAAACTTAACAGTGATTGTAAAAGTAAATATGAAGCAAGATTCTCTGATAAAGCCTTAGTTCTCACATATATAGGGAATTGAGTGAAATTCATAAAAAAATAAGAGCCATGCTTCTCTACTAGGCATGAATCCCAAAAGAGATTTAAAAAGAAAAAGAACAAGGACCTATATGTAAAAAATGTTTATAAACATTTCTTCTCAAGGGACACAAAGGGGGGGAGAGTGTTAGAAAGGAAAACAAATGGCTGAAAGCATGGTCAGAATCAAAACATTTTTGAGGATGGACAGAGTAAAAGGAAAGAGAGAATAGAATAAACAGGGGGAAATACAGTAAGTAGTAGTAACTGTGAAAAGAATTTTGAAGCACATTTCTCTGATAAAGATTTCATTTCTCAATATATAAGGAACTGAGTCAATTTTTTTAAAACAATGAGTCATTCCCCAGTTGATAAATGATCAAAAAATGAAATGTTTTGGAAGAATTTTCAGATGAACTAACCAAATTATCTATAACCCTATGAAAAACAAAGTGCCCCAACTCACTATTGATTGCAGAAATGCAAATTAAAACAATTGTGAGGTACTACCTCATACTTATTAGATTGGCTAATGGGCCAGAAAAGGAAAACGACAAATCATGGAAGGAATGTGGGAAACATGCATTATTCATAGGATTGTGAACTGATTCAACCATTCTGTTGAGCAATTTGTATCTAGAGCTCAAAAAGCTCTAAAATCATGCATACTCTTTGATTTAATAATACTACTAGTAGGCATGTATCCCTCAAAAAAGATTTTAAAAAATGAAATGAACTTTATTTACAAAAAAATATTTAGAGCAGCTTTTTTCTCAAGGCAAAGAATTGACAATAAAAAGGATACTCATGAATTGGGGAATGGTTGAGTAAATTGTGGTATGTGATTATGATGTAGTAGTATTAGTATATAAGAAAAAAAGCATAGGTGGTTTCAGAAAAAACAAGTTGTTTATGAGCTGATGCAAAGTGAAATTTACTGTGTTCAGAGTAATAATAATGTTGTGGGATGATCAGCTGTGAATGACTTTGCTATTTTCAACAATTCAATGATGCAAGATTACTTTGAAGACCTTATGAAGAAAAATGCTATCCATACTCAGAGACAGAACTGATTATTTTTGCATACAGATGGAAACAATTTTTACTATTATTTTTCTTGAGTTTTTTTTTGAGGGGGAAATCTGTTTTCTTTCTTTTTTTTTTCAAAACATACGCATGGATAAATTTTCCACATTGATTCTTGCAAAACCTTGTGTTCCAAATTTTCCCCTCCTACCCCCCACCTACTCCCCTAATTGGCAAATAATCCAATATATGTTAAACATGATAAAATATATGTGAAATCAATACATGCATATTTATACAATACAATATATACATGTTATATGTATATATACAAATTAGTATTATATATATATACAAAAACAATATATACATAATATACAATACAATACATGCATATTTATACAAATGTCTTGCTGCACAAGAAAAATCAAATCAAAAAGGAAAAAAAAGAGGAAAAAAAAATAAAATGCAAGCAAACAACCAAAAAGGAATGAAAATTCTATGTGATCCACCCTCAGTTACCCTAGTCTTCTTTCTGGGTGTAGATGGCTCTCTTCATCACAAGATCACTGTAACTGGCCTCAGTTGGAAAGAGACATCTATCAAAATTCATCATTGTATAACCACCTTGTTGCCATGTATAAGGATTTGATGGTTCTGCTCATTTCACTCAGCATTAGTTCATTTAAGTCTCTCCATGCCATACTAAAATAATCCTGATGATAATTTCTTGTTGAATAATAATATTCCATAACATTCATATACCATAACTTATTCAGCCATTCTCCAACTGATGGAAATCCACTCAGTTTCCAGGTTCTTGCCACTACAAAAAGAGCTGCTACAATTTTGCACATGTGGGTTTCTTTCCTTCCTTTAAAATCTCTTTGGGATATAAGCCCAATAGAAACCCTGCTGAATCAAAGGGTATGCACAGTTTGATAACTTTTTGAGCATAGTTCGAAATTGCTCTCCAGAATGGCTGAATACATTCACAATTCCACCAACAACGTATTAATGTCTCAGTTTTCCCACATGCCCTCTAACATTCATCATGACTGTTTCTTGGAATCTTAGCCAGTCTGAGAGGTGTGTGGTAGTATTTCAGAGTTGCCTTAATTTGCATTTCTCTGATCAATAGTGATTTAGAATACCTTTTTATATGACTAGAAATGGTTTTAATTTCTTCATCTGAATAATGTCTGTTCATATCATTTGACTGTTTATCAACAGGATAATGACTTGAACAGTTAAGTTTGAGTCAATTCTCTATGTATTTTAGAAAGAGGACCTCTATCAGAACCCTTAAATATAAAAATGTTTTTCCAATTTATTACTTTCCTTCCAATCTTGCCTGCATTAGTTTTGTTTGTACAAAATTCTTTTAACTTCATATAATCAAATTAATATATTTGATCAATAATGAGTTCCATTTCTTCTTTTTTTCACAAATTCCTTCCTTCTGCACAAATCTGAGAGGGACACTAGCCTATGTTCTTCTAATTTGCTTATAACTTTTTTATATCCAAATCATGAACCCATTTTGACCTAATCTTGGCATATTGTGCTAGGTTTGGGTCAATGCCTAGTTTCTGCATACTAGTGTCCAATTTTCCCAGCAGTTTTTGTCAAATAGTGAGTTCTTATTCTAAAAGCTGGGGTCTTTGGGTTTGTCGAACACTAGGTTGCTGTAGTTATTGAATATTTTGTCCTGTGAACCTAACCCATTCCATTAATCGACTACTCAATCCTTAGCCAGTATGAAATAGTTTTGATGACCACTGCTGAGTAATATAGTTTTAGGTCTTACACAGCTGGGCTATCTTCATCGACATTTTTTCCATTAATTCCCTTGACATTTAAAAAACAATTATTATAGCTTTTCATTTACAAAACATATGCATGGGTAATTTTTCAACATTGACCCTTGCAAAACTTTCTGTTTCAACTTTTCCCCTCCTTCCCTTCATTCCCTCTAGATGGCAGGTAGTCTAATACATGTTAAATATTTTAAGGTATAAGTTAAATACAATATATGTATACCTATTTATAAAGTTATTTGCTGTATATGAAAAAATCAGATATAAAAAGAAGGTAGAAAAACCTGAGAAGGAAAACAAAAATGCAAGCAAACAATAACAGAGTGGAAATGCTCTGTTACGGTCCATACTCATTTCCCATTGTTCTCTCTCTGGGTATAGCTGATTATCTTCATTACTGAACAATTGGACCTTGTTTGAGTCATCTCATTATTGAAAAGAGCCATGTTCATCAGAATTGATGATCATATAGTATTGTTAGCATCATTTCATACAAGTCTCTCCAGATCTCTCTGAAATCATCCTGTTGGTCATTTCTTACAAAATAATAATATTCCATAACATTCGTATACCACAATTTATTCAGCCATCCTCCAATTGATGGGGATCCAAATAATTTCCAGTTTCTAGCTACTATGAAAAGGGCTGCCACAAACATTTTTGCACATATGGGTCCCTTTCCCTTCTTTAGGAGCTCTTTGGGATGTAAGCCCAATAGTAACACTACTTGATCACAAGGTATACACAGTTTGATAACTTTTTGAGCATAGTTCCAAATTGTTCTCCAGAATGATTGTATCTGTTCACAATTTCACCAACAATGTATCAGTGCCCCACTTGTCCCATATCCCCTCCAACATTATCTTTTCCTGTCATCTTAGCCAATCTGAGAGATGTGTTGTGATATCTCAGAGTTGTCTTAATTTGCATTTCTCTGAGCAATAATGATCTAGAGCACTTTTTCATATGACTAGAAATAGTTTCAATTTCTTCATCAGAAAATTTTGTTCGTATCATTTGACCTTTTATAAATTGGACAATGGCTTTATTTCTTATAAATTTGAGTCAATTCTCTACATATTTTGGAAATGAAGCCTTTATTAGAACTTTTAAATGTGAAGATGGTTTTTCCCAGTTTATTGCTTCCCTTCTAATGTTGTCTGCATTAGTTTTGTTTGTACAAAAGCTTTTTAACTTGATATAATCAAAATTTTCTATTTTGTGATCAATAATGATCTTGTTTTTCTTTGGTCACAAATTCCTTCCTCCTGTACAGATCTGAGATGTAAACTATACTATGTTCTTCTAATTTATTTATAATCTCATTCTTTATGCCTAGATCACAAACCAATTTTGACCTTATCTTGGTGTATGGTATTAAATGTGGGTCAATGCCTAGTTTCTGCCATACTAATTTCCAATTTTCCCAGCAGTTTTTTATCAAATAGTGCATTCTTATCCCAAAAGTTGGGGTCTTTCAGTTTGTAAAACACTAGATTGCTATAATTATTTACTATTTTGTCCTATGAACCTAACCTGTTTCACTGATCAACTAGTTTATTTCTTAGTCAATACCAAATGGTTTTGGTCCTTTGAAATCCTTGACCTTTTGTTCTGACAGATGAATTTTTGTTATTATTTTTTTTTTGGATCTGTAAAATAATTTCTTGGGAGTTTGATTGGTATGACATTAAATAGGTACATTAATTTAGGTATATTGTCATTTTTTATATTTGCTCAGCTTACCTATGTGCATTTCATATTTTTCCAACTGACTAGATCTGACGTTATTTGTGTGGAAATTGCTTTGTAATTGTGTTCATATAATTCCTGACTTGCCCTTGGCATATAGATTCCCAAATATTTTATACTATTGATAGTTATTTTGAATGGAATTTCTCTTTGTATCTCTTGCTGTTGGACTTTGTTGTTAATATATAAAAATACTGATGGTTTGTGTGCATTTATTTTGTATCCTGCAACTCTGCTAAAGTTATGGATTATTTTTAGTAGTTTTTTTCTCTAAGAATAGCATCATAACATCTGCAAAGAGTGACAATTTGGTTTCTTTATTACTTACTCTAATTCCTTTAATCTCTTTTTCTTCTCTTGTTGCCAAAGCTAGCATTTCTAATACAATATTGAATAGTAATGCTGATATTGGGCAACCTTGTTTCATTCCTTATCTTATTGGGAGTGGTTCTGGTTTATTCCCGTTACAAATGATGTTTCCTAATGCTTTTTTAAAAGAAGCTACTGATCATTTTAAGGATAAGTCCATTTATTCCTATACTCTCTTATGTTTTTAATAGGAATAGGTATTGGATTTTATGAAATGATTTTTATGCATCTATTGAAATAATCATATGATTTTTGTTAGTTTGGTTATTGATATAGTCAGTTGTGCTAATAGTTTTCCTAATATTTAACCAGCCCTGTTTTTCTAGTATAAATCTTACTTGATCATAGTGTATTATCTTGAGGATGACTTTCTATAATCTCTTTGCTAATATTTTATGTAAGATTTTTTCATCTATATTCATTAAGGAAATTGGTCTGCAATTTTTTCTCTGTTTTCACCTAATCTGGTTTAGGTAGCAGTACCATATCTGTGTCATAAAAGGAATTTGGTAGGACTTCTTCATTCCCTATTTTTTCAAATAGTTTATATAGCACTGGAGCTAATTGTTCTTTAAATGCTTGGTGCAATTCATATGTAAATCCATCTAGTCCTGGAGATTTTTTCTTGGGGAGTTGATTAATAACTTGTTTTATTTATTTTTCTATAAGAGACTATTTAAATAATTTATTTCCTCTTCTGTTAAACTGGGCCATCTTTATTTTTGTAGCTATTCCTCCATTTCACTAAGATTAAAAAATGTATTGATATATGGTTGGGCAAAATAACTCCTAATTATTGCTCTAATTTCCTCTTCATTGTTGGAAAGCTGTCCCTTTTTATTTTTGAGACTAACAATTTTATTTTCTTCGTTCTTTTTTCTAATCAAATTAACTAAAAAATTTACTGTTTTTTTTTCCATAAAAACAACTGTTATTTTTTTCACTCATTTAATTATTTTTTTACTATTAGTTTTATCAATCTCCCTTTTTATTTTCAGAATTTCAAATTTGGTATTTAATTGAGTGTTTTTAATTTGATTTTTTCCTACCTTTTTTAGTTGTAAGCCCCAGCCATTGATCTTCTCTTTCTCTATTTTATTCAAGTAAGTATCTAGAGATATAAAATTTCCCTAATAACTGCTTTGGATGCGTCCCACAAATTATGGTAGATTGTCTCATTATTGTCATTCTCTTGGATGAAGTTATGGAATGTCTATGATTGTTTCACTCATTTATCCTTTAGGATTAGATTATTTAATTTCCAATTAATTTTTAGTCTATTTTTCCCTGGTCTTTTATTGCATCATGTTCTGAAAAAGAATGCATTTACTATTTCTACCTTTCCACATTTGATTTTGAGGTTTTTATGCCCTAATCCAGTATCAATTTTTGCACAGGTTCCATGTACTGATGAAAAAAAGTGTATACTCCTTTCTATCTCCATTAAGTTTTCTCCACAGTTCTATCATACCTAACCGTTCTAAAATTCTGTTTACCTCCTTACCTTCTTTCTTATTTATTTTGTGGTTTGATTTATCTAGTTCTGGGAAAGGAAGTTTTAGATCCCCTATTATTATAGTTTTGCTGTCTCTTTTTTTCTTGCACTTACCTTAACATCTCCTCTAGGAATTTGGATGTTATTTCACTTGGTGCATATAGATTTAGTATTGATATTGCTTTGTTATTTATGGTACCCTTTAGCAAGATTTATTTTATCTCTTTTAATTAGATCCATTTAAAAAAATTATTTTGCTTGATCTGAGATCAGGAGAGTACTTCTACTTTTTTTACTTCACTTGAAGAATACTAAATTCTGCTCCAACCCTTTTCTTTCGCTCTGTATGTATCACTCTGCTTAAATGTGTTTAATGTAAATGTAAATCCTACATATTGTAGGATTCTGGAGTTGAATCTGATTGGCTATACATTTTCATTTTATGGGATGTTTATTTCATTCACATTCACAATTAAAATAACTAATTTTCTATTTCCTGCCATCTTATTTACCTTGCTATTATTTTATCTTTCCTTTCTCATTTTCCTCCTCCCCAGTATTTTGCTTCTGATCACCACCTCCCTCAAACAACCCTCCCCCTTTAGAGCCCTTCTTATTTCTTATACCTTTTCCCTACTACTTCTATTTTCCCACCTATTATCCTTACTCTTTCTTTTCCCCTTTCCCCTCCCAGTTCCCCACAAGGTGAGACAAGTTTCTCTATGAAATGAATTCTATCTGATATTCTCAATTTGAGACAAATCCAATGAAAGTAAGATTCATATCCATTCCCCTCCCTTTTTTCCCTCAATTATAATAGGTCTTTGCCTCTTTGTGAGATGTAATTGATTTCCTTAATCTCTAGAGACCTTAGAAAGCATCCTAAATTAATTGATAGATAGTTCTTGATAGATAGTTCTTCACTATAATCTCTCCTAGTAGAGAGACTGAGGGTGAAGAAATTGCTTGAACTCAAGAATTCTGAATTGAATTAGATTAAAACTGCTCATGTGGCCACAGCAAGACCAGCACCCAAATATTGAGCCCCCAAGAGAGGAGAGCCACTAAATTATATAAGGTAAGATAAAGTATTCCAGGTAGCATCACAGCATATTAAAATATCTCTATCAATTAGCATAGGGATCAAGATTGTAAGTCCTTGCCCTTCCAGCATGGTTAAAAAAGGGAGATCCAGTATCTAGAATTAAACAAACAAAAACTAGAAGAACATAGAAAGAGATAAAGATAGCTCACAATTTCCTATATAAATGGCTAAATCTTCAGAAATTATATCTCTGGTTTAATTTGTTGCAATTATTCTTCTCTATGATGGTATCTTATTATTTCTTTTTCATGCTCCTCCTTCTCTACCTCATTCTTTTCTTTTTCTTCCTTTTCTTCCTCCTCTCCCTTTTCTTCCTTCTTTTCCTCTAAGACATGTGAAGAAGAAAGAGAAAATTCTTAATAGTTTTAATAACAATATGATTCAAATCAAATGATATGTACTTAGAGAATCTAAAACCTACTCAAGTGATTGGATATGCATATTTATTGCCCTGCAAAAGTCTGGTAAAAGTTCTTTGAAGGACAGATTTGATATAAAAGGGACTAAAGTCCTGAAGGAATAAATGATAGTGGATAACATATATTATGTGAAGTGATTTCTCAGTTGTAAAAAAAATGGACTAAATAGTGACAGGAAAAAATGTGAACCTATATATGGGATATAGTCTATGAATGAGTGTTTTCTGCAGTGAAGAAATAAATTTTGAAAACACTAAACCAAGGAAAACATTCTGGTTTTTTGTTTTATTAGCTTTTTTGTTTTTATCTAATCCATTCAGCATTAAGTTTTTAAATTATGGCCTTGTACTCTTTTAATACTACAGAGTAAAAATACATCAGAGATTTTTTACATTCCCATATCAAACTCCTAAAGTATTTGCTTAAGAAATATTTTTTTCAAAGCATTGAAGTGATGAAAATGAATCCCATATGGTATGGTTAAATATGCTAAAAACAAACTTTATTTTTCTAATCTAAGAGAACATCTGAACTTCATAACACATTTTTGGTAGTATGTAATAGTCTGTTTTTCATGCAAAATGGTTAGGCCACCATTATACCATGTTTTGTCCAATGACAACAGTGTATCTAGACTATTTTGTTTAAATTACTCTAAAATTGATAGCTTTGGGGGAGTTTTTTTATGTTTATGCTTATTTTCCCCAATAATACTTGAAGATCAGCATGCATTAATACCTTTAGGGTATAAAGAGGCTAGAGGAAATTAGCTGTTACCCCCATTCCATAATTCAGCATTTTCATAAGCATAAAGGGTTCAATTGTATTTTATGTTGACTATACATGTAGATCATGTAATTTCCATTAATAATTAGATACTGTGCATTTATTTCACAACTGTTGATGGAGATGTTTGAATTAATATGCTTTTAAACCTTGCACAGAAACTTCATTTTTGCACTAATCAAATTATTGTGAGATGTGTGAGAATGAAAGTGCTGTTTTAACTAATTAAGCTTTTGCAGCTAATTTTATTTCAGATAATTGCACTTATATTTTGATAAATCTTTTTTAATTAGAAAAACCATTCATTTTAACAAATTAAGAGATATTTATTTTAAGGAATATTTTTATTGAATTAATTTATTATTATTTTAAGAATCTAATAAATATGAGACAGTTCATGTGACTTCACTGGAAAGCATTAATAGTTTTCTTAAAATCCCAATTCCTAAGTGACTTAAAGAGTCCAGTACACAAAATGGACTATCTTTATATTGTCTTGAAAGAATCTTTAACATATCTAGGTCTATATTCCTTTTAATGATACTGAATGACATAATGTAAGCTATTTTTTATGATAAAATATATTCTAATGGTATTGTCCCTTTGCTTTGTTCTGTTTTTCCATTTTACTTTTACCCTGATGATTTTGCTGGTAGTTCATGCTTTTGAAGAAGCTTGTCCAGATTATCATACCACATTTTGTATAATTGTCTGAATGATGTTATTTGCGTCATTCCATGAAAGTCTATGCTCCTTGATCAAACACTCTTTTCACAATACCAGTATATAGCAAGAACCCCAGAAAATCATGCTGATCTCTTAGATTTAGAATTCACTGTTCTCCTCATCTTTGATGCTTCTCTTATATTACTGAAATGTCATTGAAGTCAGTGTTGCAAAATTTGGAGAGACATGCCAATATGGAAAGTTATGCCAGGGATCCTAATTGATTAAGTATTTCATTTCCTTGAATAACATCCCACCATGTATTGTAGCCTTCTCTTAGGAAATAATGAAAATGTCCATTTATATATAGTTGGATTTTGGGGGGAAGGGAAATGTAATTAGGTATTTATATATGCAGATATAAATATACACTTATACACATGAATAAATAAAGAGATATACATTTATCTATTTTTCTACTTTTTCCCCCAGATGTTTTCACTTCTAAAGTATGTGGGAGCCATGACACTGACTTTTATTGACTTCCATTGTGGAATCCTGCAATACATTTCTTTCCCTGGTTAATACTCTAGAAAATTGCATGATTCCTTTTTCACTAATTAAAAATGGCCCTATCTTGACCAGCACACTCCTTATATTATCAGGTGATGTTTAAAACCAATGAGTAATCAATCTAATTATCACAATCCACATAATATCAGAAAAAATATATTTTGTTGAGAGCAAAATATATTTTAACTTGGTTAGCTCTTTCAACAGTTGGGATCACAAAGGAACATCTCTCTTCCTTTTACCAAAACTCTCTGAAATGGGAGGTAACTTTCATTCAAGAACAGGGTGGTCCTTAGAAAATCAAAAAAAACAAAACAAAACAAAACAATTATGTGATATTTTAATTTCTGCATCAGAATGGGTATGTGTCCATGTGTGTTTCTTTATGTTTGAACATGACAAGGCTCTATCATTGCTTTTGGCTTCAGAGGAGTCCAGGTAATGTAAGAAATGTTAAATACTCCAAAAGTATCAGTGATTTTTTTTCAAATTGGATGTTTTCTTCAGTTATGCATATGATAATTCATCTATACCAATCTATTCTATGTGTTAGATATATTCTCATAAGTTTGAGAGGGCTCCCCTCAAAAATCTGCAAGAAATTTCTTGTTTCTTTTGATACTGGGAAGAGACAAATGTAATACATAGGGTATTGATAACTTGCTTCTTGTTCTTTGCTTTGCCAATACAAAAGCATAATGTCCCCAGGTTAATGCATTTGCATTGTACTTGAATAAGAACCATCACAATTCCACATACCTTTTTGAAAGTAAAATATGTTTTATATTATAGATTACAAGGCTAAAAGTGCACATTTGAAATATTAGCTATCATTAGGATAATTATGAGATCACTATGTAAATCAAGCCAAATGACATATTTCACAGCCTCTACATGACAAGAGAAGGAAAAATGCATAGCTATAACTATTTTCCATGCAGAGAAATTGCATATTTCTGAATGTCTTCCTTTTACTCTTGGGATTCACCTCTTAAGTCTTTCTGAAATATATAGGCCACCTTCCCTATTTCATAATGCAATTACAAACACATTTATAGGAATTGGAAAGAAATAGTTACTTAGGGAATTACTTAGTTAACTCTACTTCTGAGCCAAAAAACATGGGCCTCCTAAGCTTTGCAGGTTCAGAAC
Organism: Sarcophilus harrisii; assembly: GCF_902635505.1. NCBI lineage: Eukaryota > Metazoa > Chordata > Mammalia > Dasyuromorphia > Dasyuridae > Sarcophilus > Sarcophilus harrisii. The sequence continues at coordinate 441,106,903 of NC_045426.1, read as the reverse complement.
ATCATCTCATAAAATAATTTGTAATGAATAATTTTCCCTTTTTTTGGTACATGTCTGCTTCTAAAAACTCTACAAAGAGAATTCATTGACTTGACAAGAATTCAAGTTGTTAAGAAAAATCTAAAAACATGCACCAATTAAATATATTTATATGCATATGTACTGCAAAATGAGGAAAATAAGTTTTAAAAAATCCTGCCTATTGAAATAAAAGAACTGCTATTTACTGCAGGGTTATAAAGAAATATGCAACATTTTACAAAAACTTTTTTTAATGAAAATTCATTGAGTAAATCCCAAGAACAAGACAGAAAGTCATCTGGTAATTGTAATACATTTAGATAGGTGGACCTCTTGGAAATAGAAATCACCTTAAAGAACAGATACACTTGGACTTTATCTTGAGTTCCATGTTGGGATAGCAAGCACTGCAAATTATATGAAATACACCTTCCTACCAATCGTGGGAGGTCCAAGCTAAAGGAAACTATCTAAAATGGTCTTTTACATAATCTTCAAAAAATAAGCTCCACCAAAGAATAACAATAACAAATTCAAGGCTAAAGTATTTCAACCTGGTCTCTTCAACACCTTAGGTTAATCAATGTGTGAAATGAAAAACAATAAATAAAGCATTATATGCCATTCAAAGAACGTTGTCATAATAAGGGGAAAAAATTCCCTTTTAATATCAGTACTTCCTTTTATGCTGAATCATGCTAAAACAGCACAGAATTCTTTAGCAGGCTTACCTTATTGTCAAAGATTAATCTTCTATCAAAAATTAATTTCAATCATAATCTTATAAATGAACCTTCCAATGGATTTATTGAGTAATTTAGTCTTCAAATTACAAGTATAAAATAATGGAAATGTTAGATTTTTACAAAAATATATTAAAATCTTTAAAAAAAAACTTTGAAGCTGTATGACATATTCCCTTTTACTGTAAAAGCTAACTTTGTCTCAGTGTAATGATGATTTGTAAATAGTGAATTTGGATAAGGGCCTTAGGCATACTTATTACTTTTACTGCTCTAACTTTGATCCAGTCTTGGGCCAAGAAAGATATGGTTAAAATATTTTATAAAGTCCAAAAAACCTGGACAATATAACTGTATATGTCTCCCAAGAGATCAATAAATAGATGGATAGATAGATAGATATGATATGATATGATGTAATATGTTTTTGTGGTCCCCTGATTTAAGGGGGGCTTCTGTTCTAACTATAAATCAAGAAATCCTAAATCCTAAAGGTTTTAGAATCTGCCTCAGGAAACTCCCCTGCCCAATCTGTCTGATTCTGAATAGACTATATCTCAGTTCCTTGCTGACTGATGATCTAGTCAGGAATAATTAAATTTGGAGACCACCTTTCAATCTGGAGACTACTCCCTAATCCTATCATTGGGCCATAGAATTAACATGCCAATGATAGACTCCTTAGCCCTATCCTAAGGGCCATAGAATTATCATATCTATGATTGAAAGCTGGATAAATATATCTTCTTTGCTTCTTTTTTGCTGCTAAATTCCCTTACAATTCAGCTCACTTTTTAATAGGCATTACTATTACAATAAAACTTTGTCCCTTAACTAGGAGATGGGTTTAAGCCTGCAAATTCTTTTGAGACACCTCTCACCAGTGGTCTGGGGAACTTTTGGAGTCCCCCCTTTCCAACCTTAATACATATATAGATAGATATAATGTGTGTATATTTATTTCTTGAGAGTTAAAAAGAAAACAAATGAGCAAAACAACAAAAAACCATCTTTGAAATACTGTCTATCTCCTATCAAAGGGTCTCCACTGAACTCCTCTGAGACCTTCATTTTCTCCTTCTTGTTTGCTGGGAAACTGAACTTCATGATTGGAATTTTGGGGATTTTGAGATATCTAGTTTGGCTTTAGTTTGCTGATTCCTAGATTTTCACAGTACTCCTGAGATAATTTCCCACTCTTCCACTCCTGTCTTTCTGGTTGCACTCAAAGTATATAGAATGTAAATTCCATGAAGACAAGACCAGCAGTCTCAATTACTTTCATTTTTCTCCCAGAATTTATCATTGTGCCTGGAACATAGGAAATCCTTCCTCTCTCCCTCTCACTACAAAAACAATAATTGATTCAATTATGAATTGGTTAAATATTTGAAGAGCTACTTCAAATAACACAGTGTAGAGGGTGCCAAATGCTATGGCGTGAGTATAAGGAATAAAGAAAAGACTTCTTGATCTCAGACTTTTAACAGGGGGAAGAAAGAACCCTTGAAGTTCTCCCACATTCCTCTCCAGACAAAACAAAAGTCTCTGAATTGACCTAGAAGCAGATCAGCAGCTCACCAACATGGCAGGAAAGGTATCTCACTGGGGTTAGGGTAGGGGAGGCAGTCCAAGAGGAGCAACAACAATCAGCCTTATAGCAAAAGATCTGCAGAAAGCTCAATCTAACTGCCAAGTCCTGTTCTCTTGTAAATCAGCAGCCCGCTGGGCAAGTGAGCACTCTGTGCATTATAAAAAGGCCCTACTTCTGCCCACAGAACAAGCCACCAGAGAGATCTTGACCAATTGCTGACCACTAGTGAACTCCCACGGTGGGACTGGTCAACATTGATAACTTGAAATGGGGCTTATCAGCAAAGAGACCCTGTTTCCAAATTGACCCAGTGGCAGGGCCCAACCCCTTCTACTAATCAGCAACAAAATTATTCTTCCAGGGCCTGCTAGCAGAGGGTCTGATTCCATAAAAGAAACCTTCAGGGACCCATCCTTGGTGCAGATAAGCAACAGGATCTTTGATTCAGGGCTAGCCACCAGAAAAACTCTGTTTTCACAACAACTCAGCAGCAAGGCTCCATTACTGAAGCAGGTAAACAATTAAACCTCACACACAGGAGAGATCAACAGGTAGAATCCCATTCCCCAGTACAAGTCAGAAGGGAATTCTACCTTCCAAAGAAAGGATGCATAAGCCCCAAAGTGTGTGTGTGTGTGTGTGTGTGTGTGTGTGTGTGTATCAAAAGGCAGAAAAATAGCACCAGCCCTGAAATCAGGAGAACCTGAGTTCAAATCTGGTCTCAGATACTTAACATTTCCTAGCTGTGTATTCCTGGGCAAGTCACTTAACCTCAATTGTCTCAACAACAACAACAACAAAAAAAAAAAAGGCAGAAAAATGAGCAAAAAACCTCAAACAAAATTAAAACTCCCTGACTTTAAAAATGACCATGATGATGACTTTAAAAATTATAATTATCTTGGGGAGAACCAAGATAATAGAAGAGGACAATTGTGTCAAAATAGCTACATATGAAGCCTCAAAGTAAAATGTAATTTGGTTTTAGGCTCAAAAAGAATTCCTGGAAGAGTTTAAGAAGGATTACATTTAAAAAGCAAATTAAATGTAGAAGAAAAATTGAGAAAATAAATTAAAGTAATGCCAAAAAATCATGAAAAAACAGTCCTGGTATAGGGAAAGATGTTCAAAAATTTACTGAAGAAAATAACTTCTTTAAAAAATAGAATTGGTCAAATGGAAAAGAAAGTATAAAAAGTCACTGAAGAAAATAATTCCTTAAAAATTAGAATTTAACAAGTGGAAACATGTGACTCTGTAAGGCATTAAGATACAATTAAAAATAAGAAAAAGAAAAAAAAAGAAAATATGTAATTTCTCATCAGAAAAACAACTGATCAAGAATATAAGGACAAAAGAATAGTGGACAACCTGGAAGCAATGATGGAAAAAAAAAGGCTAGGCAAGACCTTTTAAGAGATTGTCAAAGAAACCAGAGGGCAAAAAAAGAAATTCAAAGAATCTATTAATCAACATCTGAAAGAGATCCCAAACTGTAAATTCTTAGGAACATCATTTCCAAATTACAGAGCTCATACTTCAAGGAACAAATATTCCAAGCAGCAAAAAATAAATAATTCACCTACAATGTAATTACAATCAGGATTGCACAGGATTTGCCACCTTCTACATTTAAAAAAAAAAACCTGGAAGTCTTGGAAAATGATATAAAAGAAGGTAAAGGAATTAGGATTACAACCAAGAATCACCTATCCAGCAAAATTGAATGTAATGAAATAGATGACTTTCAAGTATTTCTTATTAAAAGACCAAAGCTGAATAAAAAACAATTGATCTCCAAATAGAAGATTCAAGGGAAACATAAAAAGGAAAAAACACGAAATATAACACATAAGGAATTCAATAAGGTTAAATTTTTTATTTCTATATGGCAAAATAATGTTTTGTAATTCTTAACAAATTTATTATAATAAAAGTTTTAGAAGGAGTATTTGTAGTTACAAAGTGTGAATATAAGGTGACTTTGATGTAACAATACCTCCCCCTCCCCGAAAAATAACAGCAAAATAAAAAGGTGAGAAATAAAATTTCAGTAGAAGAAGAAGGGAGTAAATTGGATGGGGTAATTTTTTCCACATTGAAGAGACATGAAAGACCTATTATAATAAAGAGGGAGATATGCATGTGGGAGTGGACAGATGGCAGCATGCAAAACTTAGCACTCACTCTCATCACAGTTGCTGAAAAAGGGAAAAACATACTGGGTTGGAAAGATAAATGTATCATATCCTATGAGGACTTAAAAAAGGAAAGGGAATGAAGAAGGGCATATTGGAGAAAGCTATGATCAGAAGTAAAATACTTAGGAGAGAGAGGGAAGAGAAATATAGAGTCAGGGAAGAAGCAAGCCAAAAAGAGCATGGAGAAAAATATAAAGTTAGCTATAATAACTCTAAATCTGAATGGGATGATCTCACCTATAAAAAAGAAGCAGATAGTAGAATGGAATAAAAACTAAAATTTAACAATATGTTATTTATATGAAATGTATTTGAAGCAGAAATGTATTATATACAGGAATCTGGAACAGCCTTTTATGCTTCAGACAAAGCAAAAGGGAAAATAGAATTAATTAAAAGAGATAATGAAGGAGAATATCTTGCAGAAAGGTACCATGACAACAATCATATCAATAACAAAACTATATTACCAAATGGTATAGAATCTAAATTTTTTAGGAGGATTTGAACAAGTTACAGGAAAAATGTATAATAAAATTATACTAGTAAAGGAACCACAACTTTCATGTCTTAGAAGTAGAAACCTAATCAAAAATATAAAAAAAAAAAAAAGATTAAGAGATGAATAAAATTCTGGAAAAAATTATATGTGATAGATCCCTGGAGAAAACAGAATAGGAATAGAAAGGAATATACCTTTTTTCCTCAGGAGTGAATGGTGCCTACATAAGAACTGACCATGTATTAAGAAGCAAAAATCTTACAACCAAATGCACAAAAGCAAAAATGGTACACACATCCATTTCCAAATCACAATACAATAAAAATCAAATTCAATAATGGAGGCATTAAAATGATTTTGAAATTGAATAATCTAATCCTAAAAAGTATATCAAAGAACGAATCAAAGAAACAATAGATAATTCCATTAAAGATAATGACAACAGTGAAACAATAAACCAAAATTTAGAAGATATAACCAAAGAGAGAAAACACAGGAGAAAAACATATGTATGTAGGAATATATAAATGTATGCATGTATATGTTTCTATTATTTTATTTATATTATATTTACACACACATATATATAAAATATGTTATATTTATACACATATTTTTATTTTTATTTATATTTTATATTTATATATTTATACACATAAATAAAAAAACAGAAAAAGCAGATAATGAATTAGGCATGCAATAAAAAAAAAAACTAGAAGAAAAAGAAATTAAAAATCCCCATTTCAACAAGAAATTAGAAATCCTGAAAATCAAAGGAGAGGCTAGTAAAATTGAAAGCAAGGGAAAGTCCTCCATTGGCTCAAGAAAAGTGAAATGTACTGTGTACATACTAATAGCAAAGTTGTGGCATGATCAGTGTGAATGACTTAGCATTTTTCATCAAAACTCCTTCAGAGTATACTTGAATCATGGTATTGCTGAGAATAGCAATCTATAACCAGAGAAAGAACTAAATAAAGACTAAAACATCCTTTTTCAATTTCTTTTTTTTTTCTTGAGGGTTTCTTGGTGGATACGTGGGTGGGGGGTTTCTATGTTTACTTTTGCAATATGACTATTATGGAAATGTTTTGTCTAATTTTACATAGATCTTCTTAATATGGGTGTTGAGAAGGAAAGGAGAAAATATGAAACTCAAAAATTTAAAAACAAATATGAAAAATGTTTTACGTGTAACATGTCTACTCTTATTCAGTTTTCTCCGGGGATCTATCACATATAATTTTTTCCAGAATTTTATTCACCTCTTTATCTTTTTTTTTTTTTTTTTTTTTTTTTTTTGTATTTTTGGTTAGGTTTCTACTTCTAAGAGATGAAAGTTGTGGTTCCTCTACTAGTATACTACTAGTTTACATGTAAAATATTAAAGCAAAAAAACAAAATAAGAGGTAAGAAAATCATTAATCTGATAAATAAAAGTAAAAGCTGGTTTTAAGAAAAAAACAAGAAAATAGATAAACTATTGGTTGTTCTGATTAAATTAAGGAAAAAAGAAAAACAAATTAATAATATAAAAATGATGAGGGAGAGAATAGACAAGCCTTGCTCTGAGCTCTTCCTGCCTTCCCTAAGATGAACAACAGATCAAGCTGTTGAACTGGTTTTAGAGTGACAGAACACACAAATATTTGGACTATAACAAATTTCCAGCAGAGAGTAGTTTGAAAGAACTTCAGAAAAGGTCTGTTTCAATCTGGCATGGGGCATGTGGGGGGACAAGTTAGGTAGCCCAGTATAGGCACATCACAGAGATTCAGGACAGTGTGGTGTCCATGAGCAAGACAAATCTACCAGGACCCTCTTATTCAAAATATAGCAGTGTTGGCTATTCTGCCCTGGTTCCAAAGCCAGTGGATCACCAGAATAACTGTGAGATATCCAATGAGACTTCTGGCCAAGATGGCGGCAAGGAGGCACACAGCTGTGTAAGCTCCGCGTTTTCTCTAAGAATCCATCTCATTACAAGCCTCTGAATTAATGCCTGACTGAAAAAAACTCCACAAATAGTTACCAAGAGAAGACATCCTTGAGATTCGCCAGGAAAGGTCTGTTTTTGCTGGAGGGTGGGACGGTTTTAGATTGGGGACAAGCTGAGGGCAGCGGCAGCAAGAGCTCGGCAGGCAGCTCACAGCCCAGCAGACCGGAGGGAGTTGGGGTGTGATCTCAGCAGTTTCTGCAGGGAGAGCTTCGCTACAGGTTTGGATACTTTGCCCTGGCAGCAAGTCAGTAGCCCAGCAGAGAAGCTAAAAACACCGGGGGTGAAGAATACAACCCCAAACAGCTGGAGTTTCTTGGGACCTGGCCACCCCTCCCCCCACAACATCTCAGCACTCTGAGTCTCAGAGCGCAGGTGCAGCACAGTGCTGCTATTGCCTTGCTGCTGTCCCTGCAGTCTGTAGAGGAAGCTCAGTAACACCACCCAGCCCCTCCCCCCAAAAAAACAGAATACATTTGGGTTTTTTTCTTTTTTTCTTTGCTCATTTGTCTCTGATTCTTCTCTGACAAAATGAGCAAAAAATTGAAAAGGACCTTAACAATTGACAGCTTTTATATGGACAGAGAACAGACTCTAAACCCTGAGAAGACTAAAAGCAGACTGTCTCCAGGTGAATCCCCAAAGGAGGAGATCATCTGTTCCTCAGCACAGATGAATCTCATAGAAGAAATTAAAAAGGCTCTCACAAGAGAACTAGAAGAAAAATGGGAAAAGGAGAGGGAGGCTTGTCAAGAGAGTCTGGAGAAGTCATCCCACTCATTTAAAGACAGAGTGGATAAAAAATTCAAATCCTTGAAAAATAGGATTAGTGAACTGCAAACAGAAAATGGCTCTCTAAAAAATAAAATTGGCAAAATGGAAAAACATTCCATAGAACAAATTGGACAATTAGAAAAAGATATAAAAAAAGTGAATGAAGAAAATACTTCATTGAAAATCAGAATCGAGCAAATGGAATTGCATGACTGGAGGAGACAAGAAGAATCAGTGAAGCAAAACCAAAAAAATCAAACAATGGAGAAAAATGTGAAATACCTTCTTGGGAAAACAACAGACCTGGAAAATAGGTCTAGGAGAGACAATCTGAGAATTATTGGACTCCCAGAAAAAATATGATGAAAAAAGAGTCTGGACACTATTTTCCAGGAAATTATCAAAGAGAACTGCCCAGAAGTCATAGAAACAGAGGGTAAAATAGACATTGAAAGGATTCATCAATCACCTACTGAAAGGGATCCTAAAATCAAAACCCCAAGAAATATAGTGGCCAAATGCCAGAACCCTCAAACAAAGGAAAAAATACTCCAAGGGGCTAGAAAAACCCAATTCAAATATGGAGGAGCCACAATAAGGATCACCCAAGATCTAGCAGCATCCACATTAAAAGATTGAAGGGCCTGGACTATGATATTCCAAAAGGCTAAGGAACTTGGTATACAACCAAAAATAACTTACCCAGCCAGAATGAGCATCTTTTTCCAGGGAAGAAGATGGTCATTCAATGAAATAAGTGAATTTCACCTATTTTTGATGAAAAAAAGCAGAACTTAACAAGAAGTTTGATCTACAAATATAGAACTCAAGAGAAACCTAAAAAGGTAAAAAGAAAGCTTGGGGACTATATTTATGCTGTAAAGATATATTAAAAATACATGTATACCTTGTTCTAGAAATTATAGGTGGAAAGGGCATTGTATCAGAAAAAGGGTAAAATGGGGGGACTACATCTCATGAAGAGGCAAAGGAAAACTATTATATCTGAGAGAAAGAATGGAGGGGGATGAATATTGTGGGTATTTACTGCCAGCAGAATTGGCTTTAAGAGAAAAAATTTTAGATATATGCAATTTATGGTGAAACTTCTCCCATCTCATTGAAAAGTGAGAAGGGAAAAGTGAAAAAGGAAGGAATAAGCTAAGCAGAAGGGAATTCGGGAAACTGTGAGGGAAAGGAGTAAGATAGGGGGAGGAACTCTAAGGTGAGGAGGAGGGATACTAAAAAGGGAGGACTGTGAGAAACAAGTGGTGCTCACAAGTTTAATACTGGGAAGGGGGGTAAGGGAGAAAGAAGGGAGAAAAGCATAAATAGGGGTTAACAAGATGGCAAGTAATACAGAATTGGTAATTTTAACCATAAATGTGAATGGGGTAAACTCCCCCATAAAGAGGAAGTGGTTAGCAGAATGAATTAAAAGCCAGAACCTACAATATGTTGTTTACAGGAAACAAACCTGAAGCAGGAAGATACATGCAGAATAAAGGTAAAAGGTTGGAACAAAATCTACTATGCTTCAGGTGAAGTCAAAAAAGCAGAGGTAGACATCCTGATCTCAGATCAAGCAAAAACAAAAATTGATCTAATTAAAAGAGATAAGGAAGGGCACTATATCATGCTAAAGGGTAGCATAGATAATGAAGCAATATCAGTATTAAACTTATATGCACCAAGTGGTGTAGCATTTAAATTCTTAAAATAGAAATTAAGAGATCTGCAAGAAGAAATAGACAGGAAAACTATAATAGTGGGAGATCTCAACCTTGCACTCTCAGAATTAGATAAATCAAACCACAAAATAAAAAAGAAAGAAGTCAAAGAGGTAAATAGAATAATAGAAAAGTTAGATATGATAGATCTCTGGAGAAAACGAAATGGAGACAGAAAGGAGTACACTTTCTTTTCAGCAGTTCATGGAACCTATACAAAAATAGACCATATATTAGGACATAAAAACCTCAAACTCAAATGCAGTAAGGCAGAAATAATAAATGCATCCTTTTCAGATCATGATGCAATAAAAATTACACTCAACAAAAAGCTAGGGGAAAGTAGACCAAAAAGTAATTGGAAACTAAATAATCTCATCTTAAAGAATGATTGGGTGAAACAGCAAATCATAGACATAATTAATAACTTCACCCAAGAAAATGACAATAATGAGCCATCATACCAAAACATGTGGGATGCAGCCAAAGTGGTAATAAGGGGAAATTTCATATCTCTAGAGGCCTACTTGCATAAAATAGAGAAAGAGAAGGTCAACGAATTGGGCTTGCAACTAAAAATGCTAGAAAAGGAACAAATTAAAAACCCCCAGTCAAACACTAAACTTGAAATTCTAAAATAAAAGGAGAGATCAATAAAATTGAAAGTAAAAAACTATTGAATTAATTAATAAAACCTAAGAGTTGGTTCTATGAAAACCAACAAAATAGACAAACCCTTAGTAAGTCTGATTAGAAAAAAGGAAAGAGGAAAAAATCAAATTGTTAGTCTTAAAAATGAAAAGGAGAACTCACCACTAATGAAGAGGAAATTAGAGCAATAATTAGAATTACTTGCCCAACTTTTATGGCAATAAATTTGACAACTTAAAATGAAATGGAAGAATACCTTCAAAAATAGAGCTTGCCCAGATTAACAGAGGAAGAAGTAAATATCCTAAACAGTCCCATCTTAGAAAAGGAAATAGAACAAGCTATTAACTAACTCCCTAAGAAAAAATCCTCAGGACCAGATGGATTTACATGTGAATTCTACCAAACATTTAAAGAACAATTAACTCCAATGCTATATAAACTATTTGAAAAAATGGGGATTGAAGGAGTCCTGCGAAATTCCTTTTACGACATATGGTACTGATACCTAAACCAGGTAGGCTGAAAACAGAGAAAGAAAATTATACACCAATCTCCCTAATGAATATCGATGCTAAAATCTTAAATAAAATATTACAAAAAGATTACAGAAAATCATTCCCAGGATAATACACTATGACCAAAAAGGATTTATACCAGGAATGCAGGGCTGGTTCAATATTAGGAAAACTATTAGCATAATTTACTAAATCAATAACCAAATTAACAAAAAACATATGATCATCTCAATAGATACAGAAAAAGCATTTGATAAAATCCAACGTCCAATCCTAATAAAAACACTTGAGAGTATGGGAATAAATAGACTTTTTCTTAAAATAGTCAGGAGCATATATTTAAAACCATCAGTAAGCATCATATGCAATGGGGTAAAAGTGGAACCTTTCCCAGTAACATCTGGAGTGAAGCAAGGTTGCCCACTGTCACCATTATTATCCAATATTGTATTAGAAACACTAGCCTCGGCTATGAGTCAAGAAAGAGATTAAAGGAATGGAATACAATGAAACCAACCATCACTCTTTGCAGATGATATGAGGATTTTAGAGAACCCAGAATTCATAAAAGCTATTAGAAATAATAAATAACTTTAGCAAATTCAGGTTATAAAATAGATCCCCTAAATTTCAGCATTTTATTACCAACAAAATCCAACAGCAAGAGATACAAAAGAAATTCCATTAAAAAACTGCCGACAGCATAAAATATTTGGGAATCTATCACGGAAAGCAGGAATTAATGGCAAAATTCAAAAACTTTCCACACAAATAAAGTCAGACTTAAAAATTTGAAAAATATTATGCTCCTGGATAGGCCCAAAAATATAATAAAGATAATATCCCTAAACTAATCTATTTAAATGCTATACCAATCAGACTTCCCAAGAAAATATTTTAATGATCTTGAAAAATAACAAAAAATTCATATGGAAAATAAAAGGTCGAGAATCTCAAAAGAATTAATGAAAAAAATCAAATGAAGGTGGCCAGCTGTACCTGATCTAAAAAACTATATTATAAACTGCAGTCACCAAAACCATTTGGTATTTCTAAGAAATAGACATTGATCAGTGGAACAGGTTAGGTTCAAAGACAGAATAGTCAACATAGTAATCTAGTGTTTGACAAACCCAAAAATTCCCTTTGGGGATAAAATTCATTTTTGACAAAAACTGCTGGGATAACTGGAAATTAGTATGGCAGAAATTAGGCATGGGCCTACACTTAACACCGTATACTAAGATAAGATCAAAATGGGTCCATGATTTAGACATAAAGAATGAGATTTTAAATAAATTGGAGGAACATAGGATAGTTTATCTCTCAGACTTGTGGAGGAGGAAGAAATTTGTGACCAAAGCGAACTAGAGGCCATTATTGATCACAAAATAGAAAATTTTGATTACATAAAATTAAAAAGCTTTGACAAAAAAACTAAGAAACAAGATTGAAGAAAGCAACAAACTGGGAAAACATCTTCACGTTAAAGGTTCTAAAAGACCCCATTTAAAATATAAGAAATGACTCTAATTTATAAGAAAAATTTCTCCAATTGACAAATGGTCAGGATATGAATAGACAATTTTCAGATGATGAAATTGAAATTATTACAAACCCATGAGTATTCCAAATATTTTAATCAGAGAAATGCAAATTAAGACAACTTGAGTACCACTAAACCGTCAGATTGGCTAAGATGACAGGAAAAAAATAATGATGATTGTGAGGGGATGTGGGAAAACTGGGACATGAACATTGTTGGTGTGTTTGGGAAGAACCAACCAATCTGAACAATTGGAATTATCCAAAATTTATCAAACTGTGCATACCCTTTGACCCAGCAGTGCTATTACTCTTAACCCAAGGAGATACTAAGGAAGGAAAGGGACCTTAAGTGCCAAAATGTTTTTGGCCCTGTTTGTAGTGGCTAGAAACTGGAAAATGAAAATTCCATCAATTGGAGGATGGTTGGGTAAAGGATATAGAATGTTTTAAATTATTTTTTGTAAGAAAACGACCAGGGAAAAAGAAAGGAGGTTTGGGAGACTTACAAAACTGATGCTAAGGAAATGAGCGAACCAAAGATCATTATATACATCAACAACGATCTGTATGAAGTGTAATCTGATGGAATGGATTTCTTTGACAAAGAGACCTAATTCAGTTTCAATTGATCGAGGACAAAAGCAACCAAAAAACCCTGGGAAAGAAATGAAATGGTTTACATTTTTTGTTTTTTTCCGGATTATTTGATTACCTTCTGAATCCAGCCCTTCAAAAAGAAAACTGTTTGGTTCTGCATCCAACATTATATCTGGATATAAGACATATTCAAATATATAGGACTGCTTGCCATCTGGGGGGGGTGGAGGGTAGGAGGGAAAAATCAGAATGGAAGTGAGTGCAAGGGATAATGTTGTAAAAAAATTACCCTGGCATGGGGTTCTGTCAATAAAAAGTTATTATAATTTTAAAAAATGAAGGAAAAAATAAAATAAAATGGGGAAAAAAGAAAGTATACAGCAGAGGACAAAAGAAAACATAGAAGGAAACAAAGAAAAGCTGGGAAGCTTTGAAAACAATGTATAGTATTTATTATATGGGCTTTCTTAAAATGGAAAATTATTGTTAATTTTATTGAGCCCTCTAATGGTCTGCTATATACACAACATTTTTTCTTTTCTCTTTTTGTATTTGTTTAAAATAATTTTTTTAAATAAAATAAAATTTACTGGAAAAAAAAGAGATATCCAATGAAACTAGAAAAGGCAAATAGTGAGCCCCTGAACTCCAGAATTAATCAGGACTTTGCCATGCCCACTCAGCATGGGTATATCAGCAGCAGTGGACAGAGGACAACACGAAGTCAGTGTTCCCTGTGGAAGAAACTTGGGGCAATCTCCCAATTTTCCCTTTGCTCAAAAACCAGACTTCAACCTTTAAAAATAAGCAAAAAACCAAAACGAACTCTGACCATAAGTAGCTTTTATGAAGATAGAGAAGAACACAATTCAAAACCTCAAATCAAATCATCTCCAGATGAAGTCCCAAAGATAAGCAAGAAATGCTTTTCATCTCATGAGGCTCTCTTAAAAATTCAAAAAGAATCACAAAAGAGAGAAAAAAAAAATGAGGAAAGGAAATGAAAGCTAAAGGAAAAGAAAACACAGAAATTATCTGAAGAAAACAACTCCTTAAAGAATAGTTTTGGCAAAATGAAAAAAGAAAACGGCTCTGAAAAACAGAGTTTATGAAAAGGAAGAAGAAATCCAATGAACAAAACAATTCATTTAAAAGTTCAATTAGCCAAATGCAAAAAGTGAAAAAAAGATACTGATCTCAGATCAAACAAAAGTAAAAATAGATCTTATAAAAAGATGAGGAAGGAAACTACATTTTGCTAAAGAGTACCATAGATATTGAGTTAATATCAATGCTAAACATATATGCACCAAGTGGTACAGCATCCAAATTCCTAGAGGAGAATTTAAGAAAGCTGCAATAAGAATTAGCAGCAAAACTATACTAGTAGGTGATCTCAACTTGCCTCTCTCAGAAACTAGATAAATCAAACTACGAACTAAATAAGAAATTTAAGAAGGTAAAATGAATTTTAGAAAAACTAGGTGTGATAGACTTTTGGAGAAAATTGAATGAAAACAGGCAGGAATATACTTTTTTCTGGTTCTGGAACATACACAAAATTAGACCTTACATTAGGACATAAATTACTTAAAAACAAATACAGAAAGGCAGAAATAGCAGATGCTTCTTTTTCAGGTCATGATGGAATAAAAACTAGATAAAATAAAGGGCCAGGGAAAAATAGGCCAAAAATTAATTGGAAACTAAATAATCTAATCCTAAAGAATGAGTGGGTGAGGCAACAAATAATAGACATAATTGAGAATTTCATCTAAGAAAATGACAATAATGAGACAACATACGAAAATTTGTGGGATGCAACTAAAGCAGTTCTTAGGAGAAATTTTATGTCTCTATATGCTTACTTGTGTAAAACAGAGAAAAAGATCAATGAATTAGGCATGTAACGAAAAAAAAAAGCTAGAAAAAGAATACATTTTTTAAAAACTACAATTCAATACCAAATTTGAAGTTCTAAGGTTTTTATTGTAGTAAGTTTGTTTATTTTTAATACACATTGCTTAATGAATCTTATTGGAAGAGAAAAATCAGAACAAAAGAGAAAAAAAAAAAACATGAGAGAGATAAAAAAGGTAGAAAAAAGAAATGAACATAACATGCAGTGATTTACATTCAGTCTCCTTACTTCTTTTTCTGGATGCAGATGGCATTTTCTGTCCAACGTCTATTGGGATTGTTTTGAATCACTGAACTTTCATAGCCTTTCATAGTTGAATATTTCACATTTTAACTGTTATAGTCCACAATGTATTCCTGGTTCTGCTTGTTTCACTCAGTATCAGTACATATAAATCTTTCCAGGCCTTTTTATATTCAGCTTGTTCATCATTTTTTTAAAGAACAATAATATTCCATTATCTTCATGTACCATAACTTATTCAACCATTTCCATGTTGATAAACATCCACTCCTTTTCCAGTTCTTTGCTAGCACAAAAAGAACTGCTACAAATGTTTTGGCATATGTGGGTCCTTTCCCCTTCTTTATGATTTTTTAGGGATATAGACCAAGTAATGGCACTGCTGGGTCAAAGAGTAATCACAGTTTTATAACATTTTGGAGATAGTTCCACATTGCTCTCCAAAACGATTGTATCATTTAACAAATCTACCAATAATGTATTAGTGTCCCAGTTTTCCCACATCCCCTCCAATATTTCTCATTATCTTTTCCTATCATTTGAACCAATTTGAGAGGTGTGAGGTGGTACCTCAGAGTTATTTTAATCTGCATTTTTCTAATCAATAGTGATTTAGAGTGAGATTCTGAAAATTAAAAGGAAGATTAATAAAATTGAATGGAAGAAAACTATTGAACAATAAACAAAACAAAAATGGTTTTCCAAAAAAAGGAGAATAAAATAGATAAACTTTTAGTTAATTTGATTGGAAAAAGGAAAGAAGAAATTCAAATTGTTAGTATCAAAAAGGTAAATGGAGAACTTTCCACCAATGAAGAGAAAATTAGTGAAACAATTAGGAGCTGTTTTGATAACTATATGCCAATAAATCTGATAATCTGTGTGAAATGGATGAATACTTATAAAAATATAGATTGCATAGCTTAACAGAGGAAGAAATAAATCATTAACATTATCCCATTTTTAAAAAATAAATTGAAAAAACTATTAATCAAACACCTAAGAAAAAAATCTCCAGGGCCAGATTGATTAGTAAATCAATTGTATTCTAATAAACATTTTAAAAGCAATTAATTCTAATACTATTTAAACTATTTGGAAAAATAAGGAAAGAAGGACTCCAACCAAATTCTTTTTATGACACAGATATGGTGATACCTAAACCAGGTAGAGTCAAAGCAGAGAATGAAAATTATAGACCAATTTCCCTAGTGAGTATTGATGCAAAAATATTTTTAAAAATTAGCAAAGTAATTTTAAAAATTACAGAAAGTCATCCCCATAATAATACACTATAACCAATTAGGATTTATACAAGGAATGCAGGGCTGGTTCAATATTAAAAAAAAAAAAAAACTGTTAACAGTTTTATATCAAAACAGACTTATATCAAAAACCAAACTAACAAAAAAAAAAAACATGATTATCTTAATAGTTGTAGAAAAATCTTTTGATAAAAACCAATTCTCTTTCCTTAATAGGAAAGTGTTTTTAATAAAACACTGGAGAGTATAGGAATAAATGGAATTTTCTTAAAATGATTGGTAGTATCTGTTTAAAAACGTCAGTAATATCATAGATAATAAGGATAAACTAGAAGCATTCCCAATAAAACCATGGGTGAAACAAGGTTACTCCTATCACCATTATTATTTGATATAGCATTAGAAATGTTACTTTTAGCATAAAATAAGAAAAAGAAATTAAATGAATTAGCATAGGTAATGTGGAAACAAAATTAACACTCTCTCCAGATGATATGGTGGTATGCTAAAGATCCTAGAAAGCCAACTAAAAATTCCTAGAAATAATTCACAACTTTAGCAAATTTGCAGGATAATCTGCATAAAGCATCATCATTTTATATATTAAAACAAAGTCTAGCAGCAAGAGATACAAAGAGAAATTCCATAAAAAATAACTCTAGAGAATATAGAAAATTTGGGACTCTTCCTGTCAGGCAAAGTCAGAAACTATGTGAACACAATTACAAAACACTTTCCATACAAATAAAGTCAGCACTAATCAACTGGGAAAATATCAAGTGCTCCTGGGTAGGCTAAGCTAATATAATAATAATAATAAAAATTAATACTATCTAAGTTGATCCAGTTATTTAGTGCCATACCAAACAAACTCCAAAGAAATTATTTTGCAGAGCTAGAAAAAAAAAAAAATAAAGTTCCTCTGGAAGCACAAAAGGTCAAGATTTTCAAGGAGTCAAATGAAAAGAAATACAAATTAAAGTGGCCTAGCTGTACCAGATCTAAAACTATATTATAAAGCAGAGGTCATAAAAACCATTTGTTACTAACTAAGATATAGAGTAGTTGATTAGTGTAATAGGTTAAGTTCATAAGGCACAATAGCAAATGACTATAGTAATATAGTGGTTGATAAACCTGAAATTCCAGTTTCTGAGATAAGAACTCATTATTTGACAAAAATTATTGGGAAAATTGGAAATGAGTATAGCAGAAACTAGTCATTTACCCATGCCTAATAAGAAAAAAAGGATATACTACCTTTCAGATTTGTTGAGAAGAAAGGAATTTTTGGCCAAAGAAAAATTAGAGTACATTATGGAATACAAAATGGATAATTTTGATTTTATTAAGTTAAAGCTTTTCTACAAATAAAACCAATGCAGACAGTATTAAAAGGGAAACAATAAATTGAGGAAAATGTTTACATTGAAGTATTCTCATAAACACTGTTTCTAAAATATAGAGAGAATTGAGTCAAATTTATAAGAATTCCTCCAGATGAAGCTCTAAAAGGTGAAATAATCTAGTCCACATCAACAATTCTGTCCTAGAAGAACTTTAAAAGAATCTTAAAAGAGAGCTAGAAGAAAAATTGGAAAAAGAAATGAAAGCTTTGGGAAGAGAGTTTGGAAAGGCAATGCAAAATAGACATATTGAAATGGAAAAAGCATACAACTCATTAAAAGATACATTTGATAAACTAGAAAAAGAAGGCAACTCCCAGCAAAATGGAATTTGTGAAACAGAAAAAGAAAATAACTCCTTAAAAACAGAATTTGTGAAATGGAAAAAAAAGTCCATAGAAGAAAACAACTCATTCAAAAATTCAAATGCACAAATACAAAAAGAAGAAAAAAAAAAGGTGAAGAAAATAACACTTTAAAATTCAGAATTGAACAAATGGGAATGACTGACTAATAAAACAACAAGAATCAGTCAAACAAAACCAAAAAATAGAAAAAAAACATAAAATACCTAATGGGGAAAACAACTGATCTGGAAAATAGATCTAGGAGAGACAATCTAAGAATTATTGGACTCCCTGGAAGATATGATGAAAAAAAAAAAGAATGTAGACATTGTCTTTCAGGATATTATCAAAAAGAACTGCCCACATATCTTAGAAACAGAAGGTAAAAGGATCATTGAAAGAATTCACTGAACACCCCCTGAAAGAGACCCCAAAATTAAAACCCCAAAGAATGTTGTGGCTAAATTTGAGAATGATTGGACCAAGGAATAATATTACAAGCATCCAGAAAGAAGTAATTCAAATACCAAGGAGCCACAATAAGGATTACTCAGGACCTAGCGGCTTCCACTTTAAAGGATTGAAGGGCCTGGAATCTGATAATCTGAAAGGCAAAGGATCTTGGAATGTAGCCAAGATCAAATTTCCCTGCTAAACTGAGCATTTTATTTCAGGGAAGAAGATGGACATTCAATGAAACTGGTGAATCCCATGTATTTTTGATGAAAAGACAAGAGCTAAACAGAAAATTTGACTTTCAAATGTAGAACTCAAGAGAAGCACAAAAAGGTAAAAAGAAAAAAAAATCTCTTGAAAACTGTATTTCTGTTAGGGGTATATATTGAAAATACATGTATAAATTGATTTCAATGTTATTATATAAAAAAGAAACTAGAGATGGAAAGGGAATTGTAATATAAAAAAGGGGGAAAATGGAGGTAAAATGAGGGAGATTACATCTCAAGGAGAGGCAAAGAAAACAGTATAATTGAGGGAAAGAGATGATGAATATTGGAGGAATCTTATTCTCATCAGATTTGAGCCAAAGAAATAATATTAGATATATTTGCTTTTACTGAGAAATATCTCTGATCTTATAAAAAAGTGTGAAGAGAAAGGGGAAAAGGGAAGGAGTAGGCAAAATAAAAGTGAAAAGAGAACTGGTAGGGGAAAGGTATAAGAAAAGAAAAGAGTCTCTAAGGGGGGAAAACTACTTGAGACAAGTAGTGATGATGGGAGCACAAGTAGTGTACTGGGGAGGAGGGAAAGAGGAAAAGAAAAGAGAAAAGTATAATTTAGGGTAAATAAGATGGCAGGAAATACAGAATTAGTAGTTTTAAATGTAAATGTGAATGGGGTGAACTCTGTTATAAAATTAAGTGAATAACAGATTGGATTAAAAGCCAGAATCTTACAATATGTTGTTTACAAGAAACACATTTAAATCAGAGTGATACATAGAGAAAAGGTAAAAGACTAGAGCAGAATCGATTATGCTTCAGGTGAAGTAAAAAAAGCAGAGATAGCCATCCTCATCTCAGATCAAGCAAAAGCAAAAAGTGATCTGATTAAAAGAGATAAGGAAGAAAAATATATCTTGCTAAAGGTACCATAGATAATGAAGCAATATCAATATTAGACATATATGCAACAAGTAGTGTAGTATGTAAATTCCTAAATGAGAAGTTGAGAGGTGCAAAAATAAATAAACAGCAACACTATAATATTGGGAGATCTCAACCTTGCACTCTCAGAATTAGATAAATCAAACCACAAAATGAATAAGAAAGAAGTCAAAGAGGAAAATAGAATACTAGAAAAGTTAGATATGATAGATCTTTGGAAAAAACTAAAGGGAGACAGAAAGGAGTACACTTTTTTCTCAGCAGTTCCTGGAATCTATACAAAACTGACTATATATTAGGACATAAAGACCTCAAAATCAAATGCAGAAAGGCAGAAATAGGAAATGCATTTTTTTCAAATCACGATGAAATAAAAATTACATTCAATAAAGGGCCAGGGAAAAATAATCAAAAAGAAATTGGAAACTAAATGATCTCATCCTAAAGAATAAATGGGATAAAGAACAAATCATAGACACAATGAATAATTTCATCCAAGAATGACAATAATGAGACAACATACCAAAATTTGTGGATTGCAGCAAAAGCAGTAATAAAGGGAAGTTTTACTTCTCTAGAGGCTTACTTGAATAAAATAAAGAAATAGAAGATCAATAAATTTGGGTTGCAACTAAAAAATCTAAAAAAAAGAAAAAATTAAAAACCCCCAATCAAATGCCAAACTTAAAATTCCAAAAATAAAAGGAGAGATCAATAAAATTGGAAATTAAAAAAAACTATTGCATTAATAAATAAAACTAAGAGTTTGTTTTATGAAAAACCAACAAAATAGATAAACTTTTAGTAAATTTGATAAGAAAAAGGAGAGGGAAATCAAATTGTTAGTCTCATAAATGAAAAGGGAGAACTATCCACCAATGAAGAAAAAACTAGAGCAATTAATAGGAGTTACTTTGCCCAACTTTAGGCCAATACATTTGACAATCTAAGTAAAATGGAGGAATACCTACAAAAAATATAGATTGCCCAGATTAACCAAAGAGTAAATAAATTATTTA
Organism: Sarcophilus harrisii; assembly: GCF_902635505.1. Taxonomy (NCBI): domain Eukaryota; kingdom Metazoa; phylum Chordata; class Mammalia; order Dasyuromorphia; family Dasyuridae; genus Sarcophilus; species Sarcophilus harrisii. The sequence goes on along the minus strand of NC_045426.1, from coordinate 441,086,202 downwards.
AATAGCCTCATTTTAGAAAAAGAAACAGAGGGGCAGAGCCAGGATGGTGGTGAAGGCACACACAAATTTCTACTCTCCTCTCATTCCCCTCATAACCAACTATTTAATTCAGCCTCAAAAATAGCTTTTCACTGCTTAAATTCATGAAGATTAGAAGCACTACAATTTACCAGCTGAAGTCAATCTAGAAGATCGCCAGGAAAGGTTTGTCCTGAGGGACCAGGAACAGATTAGTGCAGGCAGTGAGAGACTAGCTTCCTGAGCAGACCAGGGGTGGGGGTGATCTCTCTGGCTAGAGAAATTATAGAGTTGACTCTGCTATAGGTTAACTGCTCTGCCTTGATTACAAAGCAGTAAACTGGCAGAGAAATTAAAGCCTAAAACAGAGGGTACTCTAAAAAATGCCGGAACCTGACAAGATCTGGCTGTGACCACTCAAACGCAGAAGTGACTCAGGCAGATTGTAACACAGCCCTGCAGCCACATCCTGCAGATCGAGGCTTTTGTGGGGGCAGTTACAAATCTGCACAGTGCGGGGCTCAGCCTGGGTCAATAGAAGTTCCCCAGCGGACTGTGCTTCCCAGAGACACTTTCAGTCCCTGTAAATCCATTCACTGGTCAACTGTTAATACCCACAACCCCAGGGCAGTATTTGGCTTGGGTTAGTGAAACTCTCACTGCTCAGCATCTAGCCCCAGGGCAATCATTATCTCACATAGCAGGGATTCTTTGCAGGGCACTTTGCCTGCCCTGCAGGCCTGAGTTACTTCCTGGTGGGGAACTCTTTCCCAGAGCACCCAAGTAACTTGCTGTTCTTTGTAGTTGGTTGGCAGGACAGCTACACATCCATATATCTATCACTGCTCTTTAGAGGAAGCTGGTAACTTCCTGGCCATGAAGGCAGACCCTACAGGTTTTAACAAAATGAGTAAGAAAATCAAAAGGACAATTGATAGTTTCTATACAGAAAGAGAACAGCTTTTCAACCCTGAAAAGACTAATAGCAGACAGTCCCCAGACAATTGTTGGTCCCAATACAAAAGGCTCTCCTAGAAGAGATTGTTAAAAACCTTAAAAGAGAACTAGAAGAAAAATGGGGAAAGGAAAGAGAAGCTATGCAACAGAGTACAGAAAAGCCATATAACTCACTAAAAGAAAAATTTGATAAAGTAGGAAAAAAACAACTTCCTGAAATGTGAATTGGAAAAGGTAAAAAACTCCCAAGAAGTGTGGAGAAACAGAATTTGTGAATTGGGAAAAGAAAATAACTCACTAAAAAAAATAGTGAAATGGAAAAAAATTCCATAGAGCAAAACAACTCATTTAAAAACTTAATTGGACATATATAAAAAGAAGTAAAAAAAAGCTAATGAAGACAATAACTCACTAAAAATCAGAACTGAACAAATAGAAATGACTGATTCATTGAGACATCAAGAATCAGTCAATCAAACCAAAAAAATGAAAGATTGGAAAAAAATGTCAAATATTTACTTGGAAAAAGAACAGACCTGGAAAACAGATTTAGGAAAGAGAACCTGAGGATGATTGGACTACCTGAAAATTATGATGAAAAAAAGAGATTAGATACTATTTTACAGGAAATCATCATAGAGAACTGCCCTGAAGTAATAGAACTGGAAGGTAAAATAGGCATTGAAAGAATTCATCGAACACCTTCTGAAAAAGACCCAACAATAAAGATTCTGAGAAATATTGTGGCCAAATTTCAGAATTTTCAGACTAAAGAAAAAATTTTACAAACAGCCAGGAAAAACAGTTCAAATAGCAAAGTACCACAATAAGTCACACAAGATCTGGCTGCCTCAACATTAAAGAATCGCAGGGCCTGGAATCTGATATTCTGAAAGGCAAAAGAACTTGGAATGCAGCCAAGAATAAACTACCCAGCTAAGCTGAGCATTTTTTTTCCTTAGAAGAGTATGGACATTTAATGAAACAGATGAATTCCATTTGTTTCTAAGGAAAAAAACAGACTTAAACAAAACAATTTGATCTCCAACAACAGGACTTAAGAGAAGTAGAAAAAGGTAAAAGGAACTCTTGAAAACTGTATTTTTGTTGTAGATATACATAAAAACTACATGTATAATTTGATTTTACTGATATAACATAAAAAGGGAAGTAGAAATGGAAAGGGGATAATGTCAGAAATGGGGGAAAGGAGGGATAAAAAGAGGGAAACTACATCGCACAGAGAAGCAAAGGAAACTTATTATATCTGAGGGAATTTAGAGAGGGGTAGGAACATTGTGTGAATCCTACTTTCATTAGAGTTGGCTCAAAGAGGAAATAATAGACATATTTGTTTTACAAACAATCTTCTCTTACATCATTAAAAAGTGGGAGAGGAAAAGGGAAAAGGAAAAAGAGTAATAAGGGAAGTGTATAAGAAAGGGGAAGGGATTCAAAGGGAGGAGGAAGGGATACTTAAGAGAGAGAGCTGCCAGTGGGACCAATAAGTTTAATACCAGGGAAGGGGAGAAGGAGGGTAAGAAAAAGAAAAACATAACCTGGGGATATTAGGATGGCAGGAAATACAGAATTAGTAATTTTAACCATAAATGTGAATGGGATGAACTCTCCCATAAAGAGGAGGCAGATAGCAGACTGGATCAAAATTCAGAACCCTATGATATGTTTTTTTAGAGGAAACACATTTAAAACAGGGAGATACATACAGAGTAAAGGTAATAGGCTGGAGCAGAATCTATTATGCTCCAGGTAAAGTCAAAAAAGCAGGGATAGCCATCATTATCTCAGATCAAGCAAAAGCAAAAATTGATCTAATTAAAAGAGATAAGGAAAGAAACTATATCTTGCTAAAGGGTACTATAGACAATGAAGCAATATCAGTATTAAACATATATGCACCAAGTAGTATAGCATCTAACTTCCTAAAGGAGAAGTTAAGAGAGTAGTGAGAAGAAATAGACAGCAAAACTATAATAGCAGGAGATCTCAATCTTGTACTCTCAGATTTAGATAAATCAAATCACAAAACAAATAGGAAAGAAATTAAAGAGGTAAATAGAATATTAGAAAAATTAAGTATTATAGATCTCTGGAGAAAACTGAATGGTGACAGAAAGAAGTCTACTTTCTTCTCAGTATTTCATGGAACCTACACAAACATTGACCATATATTAGGACATAAAACCGTAAAATTAAATGCAGGAAAGCAGAAATAGTAAATGCTTTCTTTTAAGATTACAATGCAATAAAAACTACATTCAACAAAATGTTAGGTGTAAATAAACCAAAAAGTAATTGTAAACTAAATAATCTCATCTTAAAGAATGATTGGGTGAAACAGCAAATTATAGACCCAATAATTTCACTCAAGATAATGACAATGATGAGACATCATACCAAAATTTGTGGGATGCAGCCAAAGTGGTAATAAGGAGAAATTTTATATTCTTAGAGACTAACTTGAATAAAATAAAAAAAGAGAAGATCAATGAATTGGGCTTACAACTTAAAAACTAGAAAAAGACTAAATTCAAACCCCCCCAATCAATCACTAAACTTGAAATTCTAAAATTAAAAGAAGAAATTAATAATATAGAAAGTAAAAAAACACTATTGAACTAGTAAATAAAACAAAGAGCTGGTTTTATGAAAAAACCAACAAAATTGATAAACCTTTGGAAAATCTTATTAGAAAAAGGAGAGAGGAAAATCAAATTAGTAGTCTTAAAAATGAAAAGGGAGAATTTCCACCAATGAAGAGGAAATTAAAGAAATAATAAGGGGTTACTTTGCCCAACTTTATGCCAATAAATTTGATAACCTAAGTGAAATGGATGACCACCTCCAAAAATATAGGCTAACCAGATTATCAGAGGGAGAAGTAAATTGCTTAAATAGTCCCATTTCAGAAAAAGAAATAGAACAAGCTATTAATCAACTCCCTAAGAAAAAATCCCAAGGACCAGATGGATTTACATGGGATTTCAACCAAACATTTAAAGAACAATTAGTCCCAATGCTTTATAAACTATTTGAAAAAATAGGGAATGAAGGACTCCTACCAAACTCCTTTTATGAAAAATATATGGTACTGATACCTAAACCAGGTAGGATGAAAAAAGAGAAAGAAAATTATAGACCAATCTCCCTAATGAATATTGATGCAAAAAATCTTTAACAAAATATTACCAAAGAGATTACAGATAATTATTCCCAGGATAATACACCATGACCAAATAGGATTTATACCAGTAATGCAGGGCTGGTTTATTATTAGGAAAACTATTAACATAATTGGCCATGTTAACAACCAAATTAACAAAAACCATATGATCATCTCAATAGATGCAGAAAAACATTTGATAAAATCTAACACCTATTCCTATTAAAAACACTAGAGAGTATAGGAATGAATGGATTATTCCTTAAAATAGTAGCATCTATTAAAAACCATCAGCAAGCATCATATGTAATGGAGATAAACAACAACCATTCCCAAAGATCAGGGGTGAAACAATGTTGCCCATTATTACCTTTGCTATTCAGTATTGTATTAGAAATGCTAGCCCTTTGGAAAGACTTACATGAACTGATGCTAAGGGAAATGAGCAGAATCAGACAATTCTGAAGGAGATGGGTGTCTTTGGCATTAAGAGATTCCAATTCAGTTCCAATTGATGAGTAAAGAGAACCAGCTACACCCAGCAAAAAAGAAAAAAAATACTGGGAAATGAGTGTGGATCACAACATAACATTTATCCTCTTTCTGTTGTTGTTTGCTTGCATTTTGGTTTTTCTTCCCAGGGTATTTTTACCTTTTTGAATCCGATTTTTCTTGTGCAACAACAGAACTGTATAAATATGTACATATTTATTATATTTCAGATGTATTTTTTTTTATTTAATAGCCTTTTATTTACAGGATATATACATGGGTAACTTTACAGCATTAACAATTGCCAAACCTCTTGTTCCAATTTTCCCTCACCCCCCCACCCCTCCCCTAGATGGCAGGATGACCATAGATGTTAAATATTTAAAATATAAATTAGATACACAATAAGTATACCTGACCAAAACGTTATTTTGCTGTAGAAAAAAAAACAGACTCTGAAATATTGTACAATTAAACTTGGAAAAATCAAAAATGTGGTTATAAATAAGGGATTGGGAATTCAATGTAATGGTTTTAGTCATCCCCAGAGTTTTTTTCTGGGCAGCTCCTTAGAAATGATTTGGTTGATCTCGTTGCTGAGAACTCCATCAGAACTGTATCATATAGCATTGTTGGAAGTATATTGATCTCCTGGTCTCTCATTTCATAAATCAGTTCATGTAAGTCTCCAGGCCTTTCTGAAATTATCCTGTTGGTTTTCTTACAGAACAGTAATATTCCAAATTTTCATATACCACAATTTTTCAACCATTCCAACTGATGGACATCCATTAGTTTAGTTTTCCACTACAAAAGGGCTGCCCAAAACATTCGTACATACAGGTCCCTTTCCCTTCTTTATAATTTTTGGGATTAATCCCATAGTAACCCTGGATCAAAGGGTATCAGTTTGTCTTTTTGAGCATAGTTCCAAACTACTCTCAAAATGGTTGGATTGTTCACAACTCCACCAACAATCATCAATGTCCAATTTTCCAATCACCTCCAACAATCATCATTTTTTTACTGTCATCTTAAAATTGACGGTGTGAGTGTATCTTAGAGTTGTCTTAATTTGCATTTCTCTGATTAATAATGCTTGACATCTTTCATTGATAGAAATAGTTTCAATTTCTTCATCTGGTTGTCTGTTTCCATCCTTTGACCATTTTCAATTGGAAATGGCTTGATTTTTATAAATTAGAGTTAATTCTCTATATTTTTGGAAATGGGCCTTTATCAGAACCTTTGACTTAAAATATTTTTAGTTTATTGCTTCCAATCTTGTCTGCGTTAGTTTGTTTGTACAAAATTTTTTCGTTTGGTAAATCAAAATTTTCTATTTTGTGTGTAAGATCTTAATTTCTTTTGGTCTAAAGACCCCTTCCACAGGTCTGAGGGATCTATCCTATGTTCCTCTAATTTATTAATAATTTCATTCTTTAACCCTGGTCTGGAACCCATTTTGACCTTATCTTGGTTCTGCGTTAAGTATGGATCAATCTAGTTTCTGCCATATTAGTTTCCAATTTTCCCAGCAATTTTATCAAACAGTAAGTTCTTATCCCAAAGCTGGGGTCTTTGGGTTTTGTAAAACTAGGTTGCTATTTTTGTTGACTGTTTTATCCCTTGAACCTTCTATTCCATGATCAACTAATCTATTCCTTAGCCAATCCAAATGGTTTTGGTAACCTCCTTTAAATAATTTTAGATCTGGTACAGCTAAGCTACCATCATTTGGTTTTTTCATTAATTCCCTTGAAAATCTTGTCCTTTTGTTTTTCCATATGAACTTTGTTTTATTTTTTCTAGGTCATTAAAAATGTTTTTTGGGATCTGATTGGTATAGCTAAATAAATGATTAGTTTGTTTTTTATTTTTATTTATTTGCTCGCCCTTCCAGGCATTTAATATTTTCAATTGGTTAATAACTTAATTTGTGAAAAATGGTCTGTAATTTTGCTCATAAAGTTTCGTTTTCCCAGATGTTCAAATATTTTATTTATCAGTAGTTACTTTAAATGGAATTTCTTTTTAACTCTGACTGTTGGATTTGTTGGTGATATATAAGAATGTGATATTATGTGGGTTTATTTATAAAAACTTTGCTAAAGTTGTGGATTATTTCTAATAACTTTTTTACAATTCTAAGTTCTGTAAATATCCATCATGTCATCAGCAAGAGTGATAATTTGGCTTCCTCATTGCCTTTCTTATTCCTTTAATCTCTTTCTCAGCTCTTTTTTAGCTAGCGTTTCTAATACAATTTAAATATAACGGTAATTGGGCAACCTTGTTTCCTCCAATCTTATTAGGAATTTGGGTTTGTCTCCATTACATATGATGTTATGATGGTTTTAAAAATTGCTGATTATTTTTAAGGAAAAGTCCATTTATTCCTATCTCCAAGTGTTTTTTAATAGGAATGGATGTTGGATTTTATCAAATGCTTTTCTGCATCTATTGAGATGATCATATGGTTTTTTAATTTGGTTATTAATAATTTATTGATAGTTTTCCTAATATTGAACCACCCTCATTCCTGGTATAAATCTCTTGATCATGTTATTATCTTGGAGATGATTTTTTATATTTTGCTAATACTTATTTAAAATTTTAGCATCAATTTCATTAAGGAGATTGGTCTATAATTTTCTTTCTCTGTTTCACCTACCTGGTTTATATCATACCATGTCTGTTCATAGAAGAAATTTGGTAGGACTCCTTCATTCCCTATTTTATCAAATAATTTATATAATTGGCCAATTGTTCTTTAAATGTTTGGTAAAATTCAATTAAATCCATCTGGTCCTGGGATTTTCTTAGGGGTTGTTTAATTCCTTTCTTTTCTTTTTCTGAAATGGGACTTTCAAAAATTTACTTCCTCCTCTTTATCTGGGAAGTCTGTTTTTTGGGTAGTCATCCATTTCCCTTGGGTTATCAAATTTTTGGCATAAAGTTGAGCAAAATAACTCCTTATTATTTCTCTAATTTCCTCTTCATTGGTGGAAAGTTCTCCCTTTTCATTTTAAGACTATAATTTCATTTCCTCCCTCCTTTTTCTAATCAGATTTCCCAAAGGCTTATCTATTTTATTGGCTTTTCATGAACCAACTCTTAGTTTTATTAATTAGTTCAATGTTTTTTACTTTCAATATTTTTAATTTCTCCTTTTAATTTTAAATTTCCAATTTAGTATTTGATTGGGGGTTTTAATTTGGTCTTTTTTTAGTTTTTAGTTAAACCCTTCATTAATCTTTTCTTTCTCTGTGTTTTCAAAAGCCCTAAGGATATAAAATTCCCTCTTTTACCCTTTGGCTGCATCCCCAAAAATTTTGGTATGATGTCTCATCATTGTCATTATCTTGGTGAAATTATTAATTGTATCTATAATTTGCCTTCCAATCATTCTTTAAGATGAATTGTTTGTTTCCAATTTTTTGGTCTATTTCCCCCTAATTTTTTTTGAATGTATTTTATTGCTCATGATCTGAAAAAAGCATTTACTATTTCTTTTTTGCATTTAATTTTAGGGTCTTTTTCTAATATTGGCCAATTTTTTGAATAGGTTCCTGAACTGCGGAAGAAAGTATATTCCTTCTATCTCCATTCAATTTCTCCAAAAGATCCAACATACCTAATTTTTCTAATATTCTATTTACTTCTTGAATTTCTTTCTTATTTGTTTTGTGGTTTGTTTGTCTAATTCTGAGGTGCAAGGTTGGTTCTCCTACTATTACAGTTTTTGTTGTCTATTTCTTCTTGCAACTCTCTTAACTTCTCCTTTAGGAAGTTGAGTGCCATACCCTTGGTGCATTATTTTAATATTGATATTGCTTGTTGTTTATTCCTTTGCAGGATGTAGTTACCTTCCTTATCTCTTTTAATTAGATCAATTTTTACTTTTGCTTGATCAGATAAGGATGGCTACCCCTGATTTTTTGACTTCACCTGAAGCATAATAGATTTTGCTCCAGCCTTTTACCTTTACTCTATATGTATCTCCCTGCTCTAAATGTGTTTCTTTTAAACAACATATTGTAGGGTTCTGACTTGATCCATACTGCTGTCTGCCTCCTCTTGATGGGGGAGTTCATCCCATTCACATTTTGGTTAAATTACTAAATCTTATTTCCTGCCATCCTTAACCCCAGATTGTGCACTTTTCTTGCCTCCCCAACCCTCTTTCCCCTTTTAAACTTTGTACCCCTCTTGTATCACATACCTATCCTCTTTATAATCCCTCCCCCCCTTTGACTCTTTCCCCTTCCTTCCCTTTTATCTTTTCTTTTCCCTTTTCCTCTCCCCGTTTTTAATGGGGGAGAGAATTTTCTTTAAACAAATGTCAATTATTTTTCTTTAGCCAACTCTATGAGGTAAGATTTACCAAATGTTCCTCCCCTCTCAAATTCCCTCAGATATGATAAGTTTCCTTAGCCTCTTTGTGGGATGTGGTTTCCCTCTTTTTATCCTCCTTCCCACCTTTTTGCCATCATCCTTTTCCATATCTACTTCCCTTTTTAGGTTATATCATACAATCAAATTATACATGTATTCTTTTGTTATCCACAACAGTAAAATTCTCAAGGTTATTTTTTATTATTCTTTTCTTCAATCAATTTTTGTTTAGTTCTGTTTTCTTCAGAAACAAATGGAATTCATTTGTTTCATTAAATTCCATCTTCTTCCTGGAAGAAAATGTAACAATGGGTGTTTATTCTTGGCTGCATCTCAAGTTCTTGTGCCTTTCAGAATATCTTTCAGGCCCCTTTCCTTTAAAGTGAGGCAAGATCTTGGTGATCCTTATTTGGCCCTTCTATTTAAATGTTTTCTTTTGGCTGCTTGTAAAATTTTTCCTTAATCAGTTCTGAAATTTTACAAAATATTCCTTGGGTTTTTATTTTGGGTTTTCTTTCAGGTGTTGTAATTCTTTAATCCTATTTTACCTTCGTTCTATTACATCTGGGCAGTTCTCTTGGATGATTTCTTGTAAAATAGTATCTGGCTCTTTTTTCCATCTGTTTTCAGAAAGTCCAATAATCCTCAGATTATCTCTCCTAATCTATTTTCAAGTCTGTCGTTTTCAAGTAGATAATTCATGGTTTTCCATTTGTCATTTTTTGTTTTGTTGACTGATTCTTGCTGTCTCAATGAATTATTAGTTTCAATTTGTTCAGTTCTAATTTTAAAAAATTTTTTCTTCATTAGCTTTTTTACTTCTTTCTTATATGTCAATTTTTTAAATTTTTGGTCTTGAATTTTTTTCCATTTACTAATTTTTTTTTTTAGTAATTATTTTCTTTCAATTCAGATCCTACTTTCTTTTTTCTTTTCTTTTTCAATTCCCGGATCCTACTTTCTTGTGAATTCTTTGTCTTTCAATTCAAATCCTACTTTCCCTAGTGAATTCTTTTTTTTTTTCAATTGTATTTCGGAAGTTTTTCTCTTGTAACTTTTCCTTTTCCATTTATCTTCTCTCTTTTGGACTTTTAGTGGTCTCTTTTAGGCTTATGAGGAGGACATCTGATGCATTTTTTGCTGTTTGAGGTCTCTTCAGGTTTGCTGACCTGCTCTTTTTTCTAGAAGCTGTCGATCTTCTTTTCACTTTTTATTCATTTTTAAAGCCTTTGGGGTGGGTCTCCTAGGCATGGGGTTCCAACTTCCTCTGCACAGCAGGGAAAGATTAAACCGTTTCCGCTCTAGGTATGGGAGTGCTCTGGTGGGTTTTTCCCTTCCCCCAACGGAGGGATTCAGCACTGGCCCCATCAAACTGCTTAGTAGGGCCGGGTGGGTTAGGGTTGCCCTGGGCTAGAGACTAAGGGTGAAAATGTCCTGCCCCAGGCCAGAGCCTCTTGTGGGACTGGTTTGGCTGATCACAGCCGCGGGCGAACAAGTCCGGGGCCGAACCCCACAAACTCTGCCCAGCATCTCTCCGTGAAATTGGGGAAAAGCTCTATGGCCCCAAGCCGAGCTACCCACTGGAATTGGGGGTAAGGGCTTGTCCTCCTGCGTCAGGATCCAAACTCCCAAGGAAAACCCTCTCGGGTTGGGGCTCGGCCTTGTGCTGAGATCTGCCTTCACCCTCTGTGAGACTCTCCTGGAACCCTAATTTCTCTCCCCGTCTGCGATCCCCCTGGCCCCCGGAACCAACCTTTTTTGGCGAGACTGCAGATTTTCTTCGGCCGGTGATTGTTCTACTTCTTATCTTTACAAATTGTAGCAGTCAAGACTATTTTTGAGGCTAGATATAATATTGATAAAGAGGGTAAGAGAAGAGCTTAGAAAGTCGCGTGTGTCTTCTCCGCCATCTTGGCTCCACCCCCTATTTCAGATGTATTTTAACACGTTTAATATGTATGGGATTACCTGCCATCTATGGGATAGGATGGAGGAAAAAAAGGAAAAAGTTGGAACAGAAATATTTGCAAGGGTCAATGTTGAAAAATTCCCCATGAATACATTCTGTCAATAAAACGCTATAATGATAATAAAAATGAAATGCTAACCTTGACAATAAGAGAAACAAGAGATTAAATGAATTAGAGTAGGTAATGAGGAAACCAAATTATCACTCTTTGCAGATAATATGATGGTATACTTAGAGAATCCCAGAGATTCTACTAAAAAGCTATTAGAAATAATATGCAACTGCAACAATGTTGCAGGACATAAAATAAGTCCACATAAATCATCATTCTTAAACATCATAACAAAATCCAACAGCAAGAGGTAAAAAGAGAAATTGCATTTAAAATAATTGTTGATAATATGAAATATATGGGAATTTTTCTGCCAAGGGAAAGTCAGGAACTATATAAGGAAAATGACAAAACACTTTCCACACAAATAAAGTCTTATTTAAGCAACTGGAAAAATATCAAATGCTCTTGGATAGGTTGAGCAAATATAATAAAGATGAAAATACTCCTTAAATTAATCTATTTATTTAGTGCTATGCCAATCAAAATCCCATGAAACTATTTTCCTCAACCAGAAAAAATAACAACAAAATTCTTCGGGAAGAACAAAAGGTCAAGAATTTCAAAGGAATTAATGAAGAGAAAAACAAATGAAGGTGTACCAGATGTAAAACTATATTATAAAGCAGTGTTCATCAAAAGCATTTGGTACCGGCTAAGAATTATATTAGTTGATCAGTAGAATAGTTTAGGCTCACAAAACAAAATAGTCAGTGCCTATAACAATCTAATATCTCATAAAACAAAAAGCCCCATTTTTTTAGGAGAGGAATTTACTATTTGATAAAAACTGCTGGAAAAATTGGAAACTATTATGGCAGAAAGTAGGCATAGACCCACACTTAACATTATATACAAAGATAAGGTTGAAATAGGATCATGATCTAGAAATAATGATACTATAAACAAATTAAAAGAACATATGATAGTTTACCTCTCAGATTTGTGGAGGAGGAAGGAATTTGTGACCAAAGAAGGACTAAAGAACATTATTGATCATAAAATAAATAGTTTTGATTATATTAAGTTAAAAGTTTTTGTACAAACAAAATTAATGCAGACAAGATTATAAGGGAAGCAATAAATTGGGAAAAGATTTTACATCCAAAAGATATGATGAAGGCCTCATTTCTAAAATATATAATTGACTCAAATTTATAATAGTTCAAGCCATTCTCCAATTGATAAATAGTCAAAGGATAAGAACAGACAATTTTCAAATGAAGAAATTGAAACTATTTCTAGCATGAAAAGGTGCTCCAAATCACTATTGATCAGAGAAATGCAAAGCAAGACAACTCTGAGATATCATTGCACATCTGTCAGATTGTCTAAGATGACAGTAAAAGGTAATGATGAATGTTGGAGGGGTGTGGGAAAACTGGGACACTGATACATTTTTGCTGGAACTGTGAACGGATTCAAATATTCTGGAGAGTAGTTTGGAAGTATGCTCAAAAAGTTATCAAACTGTGCATACCCTTTAATCCAGCAAAGTTTCTACTGGGATTATATCCTAAAAAGATCTTTAAAAAGGAAAAGGGACCCACATATGCAAAATGTTTGTGGCAGCTGTTTTCATAGTGGCAAGAAACTGGAAACTGAGTGGATGTCCATCTGCTGGAGAATGGCTGACTAAATTATGATATATGAATACTATGGAATACTATTGTTCTGGAAGAAATAACCAGAAGAATGATTTCAGAAAGGCTTGCAGAGACCTACATGAACTGATGTAAAGTTAAATGAGCAGAACCAGGAGATCATTATACACATCAACAACAAGACTATATAGTCTTGTTCAACCCTGATTATGTGGCTCTCTTCAACACTGAGATGATCCAGATCAGTCCACTTCTGCAGTGATGAAAAAAATCATCTACACCCAAAAAGAGAACCTTGGGAACAGAGGGTAGAACACTGCATAGCATTCTCACTCTCTCTGTTATTATTTGTTTTCATTTTCTTTCTTTTTTTCTCAGTTTTCCTTTTTTTTCCCTTCTTGATCTGATTTTTCTTGCACAACCAGATGGCTGTGTGAATATGTGTACACGTATTGGATCTGGCATGTATTTCAGCATATTTGACATCTATTAGACTGCCTGCTAAGTCAGGGAAGGGATGGGGGGGAAGGAGGGGAAAATTTACAGCAAGGGGTTATGCAGATGTCAATGTTGGAAAAATTACCCATGCATATGCTTTGGAGTATTAATCATGATCAGACCATGTCATAACTGAAAGAAATTTCAAAGAGACAAAATAGGGAAACTTCAATTTAAAGAGACATATTATTCAATATTGTTTTAGACTATGTAATATAACCAGAATATAAGGTTGGGATGTAGTTGTGTAGAAAATGATAAGTTTATGGAATTAGAAAAATATGGAATGGCTTAGACTTATGAAGATGTTATCTGCCTTCAAAGAAAAGGTATATAATACAGTATAATAAGTTTAATACAATCCTGCATAGATGCATATGGATGTGTGTGTGTGTGTGTGTGTGTGTGTGTGTGTGTGTTTGTATTTCTGTTTAATTTTAGCCTTCTGGGAGGAGAGGGAAAAGAATATGGTAACATATGTAAAGAATAAAAGAAAACTTCTAAGGAAACAAACAATGGACAGCTCTGAAAAATGTTTAGTCTTAATATATAGGCTTCCTTGAAATATAAATTCATTACTTTATCTTTTGAATTCTCTCTTAAATACTTCTGTGTGCATGGCAATGTCTCCACCCATTTTGTATTTTTGTTTAAGAAAGGTTCCATCAAATAATTAAAAGTGGTGGTGATTGGGGAGAAAAGTTCAAAATAGGATTTTTAAAATTCTATAAACAACAAAAGTAAAAATGTGTATGTCTTTGAAGAGAATTTTCTCATTCATGAAGGCTGTTAGATGTGACGTTTTCTCTCACTCTGATACAACTACCCTACCCCTCCAACATACAAACACACACACACACACACACACACACACACACACACATACACATCTCACACATCTTCTGGAATAGATTGTTTTTATCACGAGAGAAAAAAGGACATCATTGCCATGTTAAAGAGATATTTTTGATAGAGACAGTCTACTTATGAAGGATTCCTTTCCATAATAAGATTTACCTTTTGCACATTAGATTCTTACCATTTCAAATGACCTTCATTTTTCAGAATTATTGAATCATATTCAGTATATAATTTAAAATACCCTAACATGAACATGTCTACCCTATTTGTACATATTTGTGGTTAGTAAAATGTGGAATTGTTTTTATCAAACCAAAATATCTTAGAGCTCATATTCTCCATGTGTCTGCTTAAAGGCTACATGAAACCACAAAGATTCTTAGTATTGATGGTGAGCTTCTTATTTGGCAATGAACTAAGAGTTTGAGAAATAAATGTGAAAAGCATTTGTTCTTCCAATCATTCATAATATATAATTAATGAACAAATCACAGAAAAAAATTTTCTATAAATTGACATGCTGCAAATTTTGGAGACAATTGTTCATCTTCTCTCCATCTTCTATTCTTTTTTAAAAACTAAACTTCCCAAGTGCCTAATTTGGAAAAAAAATAATATTATAAAAATAATGTTGTCAAGGAAAACCTATCTACTGAGTGCCCTTTGGATGAAAAGAGAAAAACACCAAGATTTGACAGGTTCAAAAAAAAAAAATCAACCACACAAAGGACAGCAAAAGTAGTGATGGTCAGCAGTGTGGAATAATAGAGAAAATAAAGGTGAGGGTGAAAAGGAGAATGGAAAAGATAAAAATATAGTGTATTTTAAAAATAAATGTGGCCAAAATAAATTAAATTTTAAACCCATTATACATTAATTTGATATCAGAACTCTTTAGCTTTTATATATACTAAGTACAAAGAAATGCCTTCTACTTTGTAAATTTCAGGAATACAGAATAAGAGGTGATAACAATTAAAATCTATAATATTATGAATTGTATGAGTAATTTCCACTGAGATAAAGACACCAAAGTGTTTAATAGAAATAAAAAAGTAACTAGTGACTATATGGAACTTAATATTCCCTTATTTATACTTGTTGTGAACTTTATTTTTTAATCCAAATATATGACTGCATTTTAAAATCTACATAAATCAGTCAAGAGTGATGTAAAACAAGATATTTTTATCATAGAAAAGGGTAAGTGAGTAATTTGGATACTTGTTGGGAATTTACATGTGAAAAAATTGAAATTTGAGTTGGGAAAAGAAAGATAAGGAACTAAATAGGAGATAATATTATAACCTCCTTGCTAGCTACTTAAAGAAGATTATCATCAGTTGTAAGTTAATGTGCTATTCTTTTCAATAGCCTATATTTTCCTTAAAAATGAATTCAATTACTTTAATGTCTTAATTCTAAATCATCATCATCAATATCATTATTTTGATTCTTTGATGAATCTATAATACCAGTGGTGTAGAACTTCCGGTGCAGTTTGCAACTTGTCTTTGTTTTGTTTTGTTTCCTATCCTCTTTGATTTTCCTTAGTGACATTCCATAAATGCTTCTTAGAGGGTCTATCCAATGCACTAATTTCACTATTTTTATATCAATACAAAACTCAGGCTTTCAGAAATTCTCTTCTCATCTTATCATTCTGTTAAGCCTACCTTTTCTCCCATTGATGAGGTCCTCCTGAAGCCCCCATTTTATGAAGTGACATAGACTTTCTTTTATTCTCATTCTACACATCTCTCTTGGCTTATGTACTTCAAAATAATACTTCTGCTCAGGGTATATTACTCCTTTATTCTCTCCATTTGCCTTTTGTTTTCTTCTTCCTTTTGCAACTTAGAGGTTCTGAGGTATTTTTAAAATTTGTATTTGTGTCTCCAGAACATGATAAATGTTTAATAGATGTTTGTTTTTCCTGTCTCCCTTCCTTCTTTCCTTCCTTCCTTCTTTCCATCTTTTTCGTTCCTTCCTTCCTTCCTTCCTTCCTTCCTTCCTTCCTTCCTTCCTCCCTTCCTCCCTCCCTGTCTTCCTCCCTGTCTTCCTCCCTTCCTGTCTTCCTCCCCCCCTCCCTTACTCCCTCCCGTCTTCCTCGCTCCCTCCTCCTCCTTTTTTCCCTTCCTCTCCCTTTCTTTCTCCTTCCCCCTTCCTCCCTCCCTCCCTTCTTGCCTTTCTCCTTCCTTCCTTCCTCCCTCCCTTCCTCCCTTCCTTCCTCCCTCCCTTCCTTCCTTCCTCCCTCCCTGCCTTCCTCCCTTCCTTCCTCCTTTCCTCCTTTACATGCCTTTCCCATCTTTTGGTTATGTATATCCCTAATGCTTTCATTAATACTAATTCCCATGTACAAATTTGCAACATATTACTCTGTATTTGCAATATACTCAATAAATCCTTTTTTATGGCCTCTTGGGTTGTCTATAATTTTTCTTCTTTTGAGATTGTTGAGGTCCCAGGCTTATTATTATAATTTATTTTTATAAAATTAGCTCTTAAAAGTATATAATAGCTCCTGGTACACAAAGATGTATTATTTTCATTCATCTTTTTTTCTCGATGCCATGTAAATAAAATATGTCCTTTGAGAAGTATTAAAAATAAATTCACTTATATTGATAATATAATTTCTGACTTTTTAAAATTTTCTGGGTTTTCTTTTCAAATAGATTTAGCATTTATAACTTTGGCATCTAAATCTGTGTATAAAAAACAAAAACAAAACAACAACAACAATAATAACTAACAACAACAAAAGACAAGGGTTGAATGACTTTTAAACCTGCCTGAGTCCCTGGAATTGTCATTTGAATATATTAACTCTGAAGATGAAGTAAAAGTTTACTGTAAAATTTATTGGATACCACATTACTCTTGCTATTTCACAGGAATCTTATAAAATATTATTTAATGCACAGAGAAGAAGAAAAATCTCTCTTTTTCTCATGTGCTTTAAGATTCAAGGATTGATCTGATATAAATGCCTAGTTTAAGTATGTTGCAGAAAATTCACAAAAGGCCATCTCTACAATGGTAGAACACCAGTGTACACTAACTATTAGTGTCTCAGTCTCACTAACACTGCTCTTAAAATAAAAAAAAAAAAAAAAAAAAAAAAAAAAACTAGGCTCAATTACTTTAGATAAAGAGGAATCCTTTTCTTCTCTCCCCACTCCCAACAAAAAAATAACTGAAAACCACTTTTAGTATTTTTACATGACTTTGAGTACTTCATATTATGCAATTCTGAATCATTTTGTCCAACTAAACAAGTAAAGTGATAAACAAGAATGTACAAATAAAACTGATTAATGAATTAGAAGTTGTTAGCACTGTTTATTAAGAAGTAGTTAAAGGGAGTCCTACCAAATTCCTTCTATGACACAGACATGGTATTGATACCTAAACCAGGTAGGTTGAAAACAGAGAAAGAAAATTATAGACCAATCTCCCTAATGAATATTGATGCTAAAATCTTAAATAAGATATTAGCAAAAAGACTACAAAAAATCATCTCCAAGATAATACACTATGGTCAAGTAGGATTTATACCAGGAATGCAGGGCTGGTTCAATATTAGGAAAACTATCAATATAATTGGCCATGTTAATAACCAAATTAACAAAAACCATATGATCATCTCAATAGATGCAGAAAAAGCATTGGATAAAATCCAACATTCATTCCTATTTAAAACACTTGAGAGTATAGGAATAAATGGACTTTTCCTTAAAATAATCAGTAACATCTATTTAAAATCATCAGTAAGCATCATATGTAATGGAGACAAACTGCAACCATTCCCACTAAGATCTGGAGTGAAACAAGGTTGCCCGCTATCATCGTTATTATTTAATATTGTATTAGAAACGCTAGCTTTGGCAATAAGACCTGAGAAAGAGATTAAAGGAATAAGAATAGGCAATGAGGAAACTAAATTATCACTCTTTGCCAATGACATGATGGTATACTTAGAGAACCCCAGAGATTCTACTAAAAAATTATTAGAAATGATCCACAACTTTAGCAAAGTTGCTGATTATAAAATAAACCCACATAAATCATCAGCATTCTTATATATCACTAACAAAATCCAACAGTCAGAGTTACAAAGAGAAATTCCATTTAAAGTAACTACTGATAATATAAAATATTTAGGAATCTATCTGCCAAGGGAAAATCAGAAACTTAATGAGCAAAATTACAGACCACTTTTCACACAAATTAAGTCTGATCTAATCAATTGGAAAAATATTAAATGCTCTTGGATCGGGCAAGCAAATATAATAAAGATGACAATATTACCTAAACTAATCTATTTATTTAGCGCTCTACCAATCAGAGTCCCAAAAAACTATTTTAATGACCTAGAAAAAATAACAACAAAATTCATATGGAAAAACAAAAGGTCAAGAATTTCAAGGGAATTAATGGAAAAAAAAATCAAATGAAGGTGGCTTAGCTGTACCAGATCTAAAATTATATTATAGAGCAGCAGTTACCAAAACCATTTGGTGTTGGCTAAGGAATAGATTAGTTGATCAGTGGAATAGATTAGGTTCAAGGGACAAAACAGTCAACAACTATAGTAACCTAGTGTTTGACAAACCCAAAGACCCCAGCTTTTGGGATAAGAACTTACTGTTTGATAAAAATTGCTAGGAAAATTGGAAACTAATATGGCAGAAACTAGGCATTGATCCACACTTAACACCGTACACCAAGATAAGGTCAAAATGGGTTCATGACCTAGGCATAAAGAAGGAAATTATTAATAAATTAGAGGAACACAGGATAGTTTACCTCTCAGACCTGTGGAAGGGGAAGGTCTTTATGACCAAAGAAGAACTAGAGATCATTACTGATCACAAAATAGAAAATTTCGATTATACCAAACTGAAAAGTTTTTGTACAAACAAAACTAATGCAGACAAGATTAGAAGGGAAGCAATAAACTGGGAAAATATTTTTACAGTCAAAGGTTTTGATAAAGGCCTCATTTCCAAAATATATAGAGAATTAACTCTAATTTATAAAAAATCAAGCCATTCTCCAATTGAAAAATGGTCAAAGGATATGAACAGACAATTCTCAGATGAAGAAATTGAAACTATTTCTAGTCATATGAAAAGATGCTCCAAGTCATTATTAATCAGAGAAATACAAATTAAGACAACTCTAAGATACCACTACACACCTGTCAGATTGGCTAAGATGACAGGAAAAAATAATCATGATTGTTGGAGAGGATGCGGGAAAACTGGGACATTGATGCATTGTTGGTGGAGTTGTGAACAAATCCAACCATTCTGGAGAGTAGTTCGGAACTATGCTCAAAAAGTTATCAAACTGTGCATACTCTTTGATCCAGCAGTGTTACTACTGGGATTAAATCCCAAAGACATTATAAAGAAGGGAAAGGGACCTGTATGTGCATGAATGTTTGTGGCAGCCCTTTTTGTGGTGGCTAGAAACTGGAAACTGAATGGATGTCCATCAGTTGGAGAATGGCTGAATAAATTGTGGTATATGAATATTATGGAATATTACTGTTCTGTAAGAAATGACCAACAGGATGATTTCAGAAAGGCCTGGAGAGACTTAACGAACTGATGCTGAGTGAAATGAGCAGGACCAGGAGATCATTATATACTTCAACAACAATACTATATGATGACCAGTTCTGATGGACCTGGCCATCCTCAGCAACGAGATCAACCAAATCATTTCCAATGGAGTAGTAATGAACTGAACCAGCTACGCCCAGAGAAAGAACTCTGGGAGATGACTTAAAACCATTACATTGAATTCCCAATCCCTATATTTATGCACACCTGCATTTTTGATTTCCTTCACAAGCTAATTGTACAATATTTCAGAGTCTGATTCTTTTTCTACAGCAAAATAACGTTTTGGTCATGTATACTTATTGTGTATCTAATTTATATTTTAATGTACTTAACATCTACTGGTCATCCTGCCATGTGGGGGAGGGGGTGGGGAAAAGAGGTGAAAAATTGGAACAAGAGGTTTGGCAATTGTTAATGCTGTAAAGTTACCCATGCATATATCCTGTAAATAAAAGGCTATTAAATAAAAATGAAGTAGTTAAAGAAATATCTTAAGACTATCTAATAAAGAAATATCAATCAACGAACTTTTATTAAGTGCCTACTAAGTTCTGCTAAGAAGTTTGGCATAGAGAATATAAAGACTAAAATGAACTCATCCTTTTTCTTTTTTTTTCCTTGTTTTTTGTTTTTGTTTTTATTTTTTTTAATTAAATAACTTTTTATTGACAGAACCCATGCCAGGGTAATTTTTTACAACATTATCCCTTGCACTCACTTCTGTTCCGATTTTTCCCCTCCCTCCCTCCACCCTCTCCCCAAGATGGCAAGCAGTCTTATACATGTTAAATAGATTACAGTAGGTCTTGGATACAATATATGCGTGCAGAACCTAACAGTTTTCTTGTTGCTCAGGGAGAATTGGATTTAGAAGGTATAAATAACCTGGGAAGAAGAACAAAAATGCAAGCAGTTTACATTGATTTCCTAGTGTTCTTTCTTTGGGTGTAGCTGCTTCTGTCCATCCTTGATCAATTGAAACTAAGTTAGATCTTGTCTTTGTTGAAGAAATCCACTTCCATCAGAATATATCCTCATACAGTATTGTTGTTGAGGTATATAATGATTTCCTGGTTCTGCTCATTTCGCTCAGCATCAGCTCATGTAAGTCTCGCCAATCCTCTCTGTATTCGTCCTGCTGGTCATTTCCTTACACAACAATAATATTCCATAACATTCATATACCACAATTTACTCAACCATTCTCCAATTGATGGTCATCCATTCATTTTCCAGTTTCTGGCCACTTACAAACAGGGCTGCCACAAACATTTTGGCACATACAGGTCCCTTTCCCTTTTTTAGTATCTCTTTGGGGTATAAGCCCAGTAGAGACACTGCTGGATCAAAGGGTATGTACAGTTTGATAACTTTTTGGGCATAGTTCCAAATTGCTATCCAGAATGGCTGTTCATCCTTTTTCTTAATCAGTTTTATGATTTCAAGAAGTTTAACAGAAAAGATAACATAAACATAAAATACATAGAAATAAATATAAAGTAGTTTAGGGAAGTAGACATGGGTTTGGTGGAACCTACACACAGTGGAGAATCTATTGCCACATTTAATGTGAAAATTCCATTTCAAAAATTGACAAATGCTACAAATTAGGGCTTTGTTTGTTTTGTTTTGTTGATTTCTTGACTTAAAGTAATGAGAATAATGTCCACGTATAAGTGTGTCTTATATACAGTTTTTCTCCCCTGGGAAGCTAGCTGGTTTTTAAATATTTAGAAATATGCTCCCTGAAAATGGTGCACTAGTGGTTGTGGGCATCAGGAAAGGTTTCATATAGAAGATAGTTTTTGAGATGAATCTTCAACAAGAAACTTTAGTTTGAGAACACTAACCTGGGAGATAGTGCAATTCTCTAATATGTGAAAATTCAATTCTCATTGCAGTTGTCAGGTGATAAACAGATTGTTTGATTCAACTGAGTATTATCAATCTACTGTAAATTTGGACACTTTGTTAAAAGTATAAGGTATTCATCATGACATAAATTTCTAAATTTTTTCACTTCTATTCAGTCAAATTTTTTCAATGTATTGATAAGTCACATACTATTTCTCATTCATTTCGAAGATAATTTGAATAGCAGAATTAAAACTCAGTGGAATAAATCATTTATTTTACTTCTGAAATGCTAAAATCTTTAATATAGCTGCAAGTTACTTCATTTTTTTTCATCTGCATTGAGACTCCCCTCTTTTTAAAAAAAAAATTATATTCAATTGTATTTAGCATATTTTGTTACAGGGTAACAGAATCCATCCTTTACTAAGGGAAACCATATTCTCAAAGTTTATTGCTTCAATTTCTGTGTGGTCTACCTGAGTAGCTGGGCACTCTGATATCACTGGTAATTAAATACTAAAATGTTCTAAAGCCCATCCTGGCTCTAAAGTTTTAATTTCTTCTCACTGCCATATGACTCTGAACCAAAGAGGGCATGGCTTGTTGTTGCAACACATTGAAGTGTGTGGCACTTGACCAGTTCTAGCTATATGCTCTCTTAGTTTTAGTAAAACCATTCTTTCCCATTTATAAGAGGAAATCCAATTCTATAAAAATCTAATTATTATATATAGTGGACCCAGCAAGGCTCTCTCCTTCACTCCTCCCCCCTTTATTTGGCTGGGTGATGAGTGTGCTTTCTCTAGAGGTTTATACTTCAACCCAGCTAGCATTTCTAGAACACACAAGAAAAAAAAAAAAGGATTTGGCAAACATCTCTTCCCATCTCCTTTCAGTAATTATAGTTAATGAAACTATGTGTGTTTTTTCACATGTGTGGTCTTCTGGAAAATAAGTGTTTATTTTATTCCAAAAAATGTCATTTTGGTATTTTGGTTGGTTCAACATTATCATCTTTTTTTTTCAAGGGTAACAGGCAGCTGTATTCCAAAAATATGTTAATAATTATGGAATTAACCAAGAAAGAAACTGCTGCACTTAAGCATTAACATTCATCTTTGGCTGCTTTGTTCTGTAATAACTAGGTCATCAGTTTGGGTGCTCCTGTTTAAAATGCATTTAGTATCCATATGTATTCCCTCACCTGGAGGCTTGATATTTTTAATGAGATTATATCAAGAAATGTGAAGGCTGGAAAGTAGTAACATCATTTTAGTGGGTAATTCCCAGAACTCTGATCCATCTCAGTGAGGCAATTAAGACTGCTGACTACAATAAATGATACTAAGAGATTATAGAGGTTTTTTTTTTCCTTTCTGCATGAATGCATAGTTTAAAAAATAATTTAGCTTTATTTAACATAAAAAACACCTCCAGAGGGGAAAATTGTGGGATTTTTTCCCTCACTTTTCATTTTTCAATTTGGCTGAATGCATGGAGTCTATTTTTCCTTATTTTATCTGAATTGCTCTAATGTACACTCCGGTGATAAATGACTTCTTTCAGGTGTATTACTCAAAGAGGTATGTTTTAATTGCATGTTTCCCCCTTCCTGAAAAATCACTAATTTCTATAATGCCTATTAGCATTACAGCCACTAAGTTGCCTTGCTGAGGCTGCTAATAACCCTAAGTATCACTGACATCAAAAGCGAATGTTCTTTTAACCCTTTTTCCTCCTCAATCTCATAACAGCTGGTTCCTACAAAGACAATGGGCAGCTCCTGAAAACAAATATAGTAAAATCAAACTTTGTTGTCCTGAAGAGTTAATTCTGACAGAGAGGTGACCTTTATCCCTATATACTCATTCATTTTTTTTTTATCAAGCCTCTCCAAAGGGACTCATCATATGCGGGGCTCTATGCAGAGAAAAAGAAGAGCATTGTCCTTATCACCTCCTTCCAGAAAGTGGCAGAGTAATAGGACTTTGTAAGGCGAAATGAAGCCCAGTCTGATGGCTGCTGATTAAAAATTGACTCTGCCACATCAAAGAAGAGTTGAAGGTGAAAATGATGATCACTTCCCTCTCCCAGGGACCCTGCACCATTTCTTTTATTCAACCTTGAAAGGTTCTTTCTGAATAAGATAATATCCCTCGAGTCCATTCTGGCTCTGCAGCATGGAAAAATGTAGATCAGTATGCCTATTCTTCATGAAAAAAATGGGATTTTGTTAATGACATAGCACTTTAAAGTGATGGCTTGTATGCAGTAAATGCTGAGAAATTAATTATAAAATGCCTCTTAGACTACAGATCAAGTTAATTGCTAGTGTGCATGAACTAAAAAGACCACTGTAAACCCTAACTGCCTTTTCTTGTTGGTTTTCACACTTGAATATAGAACAACCTACTGTACCCCCTTTTGTTTTGCAGCTTTTATAGTAGCAATGCTGTCTCAGAGTGATTGTCATCTCATCAGTAACACTCTCATACTTAAAAAAAAAAGAATCTTTTTTTTCCTATTTGAATTTTGTATTGGCCACTGTATATGTGTGTTAAAATGCTCTTTTTGGTTTTTGTTATGTGGAGATGTAATTTTTGTATGTCTACATACATTAATAGATATGACTTCAAAACTATACACAGAGACCTAAAACTTCTGATTAGACATACAAATGCATCATATGCATGGATATAGTTAAAATATCTGAATCTCTCTGTGAATGGAGAATTCTACAGAACAGGCATATATTTTTTATACAAATATATAATGTGAACCTACATAAAAGATCAAAGATTCAGAATAAGGAGGAAATATTTTGTGTTTTATGTTGCTTGGAAACAGATCAGGATTGATGCAAAATCTGGATGGAATTGGGATTTAGGGAAGGTTCTTGATATATTAATATTTTAGAATAATATTTTAGAACCCTAGTGGGTTAGGATAGTAGCACTAACATCTTTCAAGCAAACCACAGCTTTTCTTCATTCTTGTTCCATCCATTGGTCTAGATAGATAGATAGATAGAGTTCCAAAATCCAACCAATGTGATCCAAATTAAAATAACATCACAGTTTCTTAGAAACGTCTATCAGATAATTAGTATACAAAAGAACAAGTGAACTAAATGGAAATCATTCATCTGAATATATTAAATACTTGGAAAGATCAATTGAGTAATTTTTCTGGTAATAAAAATGATCATTGCTTAGCTATTACAGAATCTATAGATTATAGGTTGTAAATTTCTAAAAAATATAGATTGCATCTTACAACCTTTACACAAAAGTTACATATTTGGGAGCAATCAAATAAAATGTGCCCTTTGTAAGGAATGCTTTTTAGTCCATCATATATTACCAGAGAATCAAAGTAGCATTTCTGACAAGCATAAAAGTTATACCTGTTTTCCATTCACATTGATGATGGACATTAAAATCACCCCCTTCAGTAGAGGCAGTTAAAACAAGTGATTATATCAGAACAAAGGAAGTAATAAAGTAATTGTATCAAAACAGTGAGAAGATTAATACTATTTCCCCTGCATTGCTGTTATCTACTTTTGTGTGCTTATTCTTAGAAGAAAATAACTTTACTGAATCAATTTGTCTTTAGCACATTTGTTTTGCCCATAGTTTCAAATCAATGTAGAATTTCCTTTTTCAGCAGAACCATGAAAAACTGAAAAACAAAACAAAAACATTACTAACAAAATTTCATAGCTTAGTACATCATGTTGGAGGAACAAAATTAAAACCTATATCTCATCTTTTTTTTTATTCTTGAGTTCTACTCTACTCTAATATGTCACATTATAAAAAGATTTCTAGGAATGCAATTCTCAAATTTAAAGTTTAATTGATATTTATCTCTATTCAAGCAATGTCAATTATAATGGCCGTTAACATGCTATTACACTTGTGTAAAAATAACTAATACAAAATTAAACACTTTTGCATCATTTCAAAAAAAACCTTATAAAATGAATCCTTATTGGGGAGTGGAGCCAAGGTGGCAGAATGAAGTCAGGAAGTTGCTTGAGCTCTCCCAGTTTCCCTCAAAAATCACATGAAACCAAACATCTGAACACAGTCTGAAGGAATGAAATCATTCCCCAGCTCAAGATAGACTGGAAAATTTTGAGAAAGGTCAGTCTTACTGAGGTGAACAGGGTATTCAGGCCAACACATTAAAAACTAGAACAGGACAAATGGAAGCCAATGATTCTGTGAGACAGCAAGAACCAAACAAACTAAAAAAAATAAAAAGATAGAAGGAAAATGTTTAATACCTCATTGGAAAAACAGCCACCCTGGAAAATAAATATAGAAGAGACAATTTAAAAGTCATTGGCCTACCTGAAGACCATGACCAAAAGAGCCTGGATAGCATTCTTCAAGAGATCATTAAGAATCCTAGAAAATCATCCAAAAACCTACTGGAAACAGTTCACAACTTTAGCAAAGTTGCAAGATATAAAATAAATGCACACAAATCATCAGCATTTATATATAGTACTGACAAAGCCCATCAGCAAGAGATAGAAAGAGAAATTCTATTTAAAATTACTATAGACAAAATAAAATACTTGGATATTTATCTGCCAAGACAAATGCTAGAACTACATGAACACATTTGTAAAACACTTCTCACACAAATAAAGTCAGATCTAAACAATTCGAAAAATATCAATTGCTCATGGATAGGATGAGCTAATAGAAAAGTGACAATTCTGCCTAAATTGATCTACTTCTTCAGTGCCATATTAATCAAACTGCCAAAAATTTATTTTATAAAATTAGAAAAAAATAATAACGAAATTCATCAGGAAGAACAAAAGGTCAGAAACATCAAGGAAATTAATGAAAAAAAAAATATAAAGGATGGTGAATTTTAGGTACCATATCTAAAACTATATTATAAAGCAGCAATCAAAAACCATTGGGTACTGGCTAAAAAGTAGAGTCTTGGATCAGTAGAATAGATTAGATACACATGACACAATAATCAAGATCTCTAATAATCTAGTTTTTGATACCCCCCAAACTCTAGTATCTAGAATAAGAATTCACTATTTGATAAACATTGCTGAGAACACTGGAGAATAATAAATCATAAACTTGGCATAGATCTACATCTCACTCCCCATACCAAAATAAGATCAAAATGAATACATGATTTGAACATAAAGAATAATACCATAAATAAATTAAGAGAGCAAGAAATAACTCAACTTTCTGATCTTTGGAGAAGGGAGAAATGTATGACCAAAGAATAACTAGAGAACATTATAAAAGACAAAATGGACAACTTTGATTACATTAAATTAAAAAAAATTGCCCAAAAAGTACCAACAGAAACAAGATTAAAAGAGAAGTACAAATCTGGGAACAATCTTTGCTATCAATTTTTTCTGATAATGATCTCTTTTCTAAAATATTTAAAGAACTATCTCAAATTTATAAGAATACAATTCATTCCCTGTTAGCAATGGTCAAAGGATATGAACAATTTTCAGATGGCCAGATAAAAGCTACCTATAATTATATGAAAAAAGCTCTAAATATTTATTGACTTGAAAAATATAAATTAAAACAATTCTGAGTTGCCACCTCACACCTCACACTTTTAGAGATGTGGGAAAACTGAGATGCTAGTGCATTGTTGGTGGAATTGTGAAATAATCTAACCATTCTTGAAAGCTATCTGGAACCATGCCCAAAGGGCTATAAACCTACAAATTCTTTAACCTAGCAATGCCATTACTAGGTCTGTATTCCAAGGAAATCTTAAAGGAGGTAAAAGGACCCACATGTGTGAAAATGTTTGTAGCAGCTCTTTTTGTGGTAGCAAAGAATTGGAAAATGAGTAGATGCCATTAATTGGAGAACTGCTAAATAAATTGTATTATATGAAGATAAGGGAATATTATTGTTTTATAGAAAATGATGAACAAACTGGTTTTAGAAAGGCCTGAAAAGATTTACATGAACTAATGCTAAGCAGAAAAAGCAGAACCAGTATATTGTATGCAATAACAGCAAGAATGTACTATGATCATATGATGATTTGGTTCTTTTCAGTGGGTTAGTGATCCAAAGCAATCACAATAGATTTTGGACAGAAAATGCCATCTGAATAAAAAAAAAAGAATGAAGGATATTGAATGTAAATCACACATGTTATATTCACTTTTTTCTGTGTTTTAAAATCTCTCCCATGGGTTTTCCCTTTTGCTCTGATTTTTCTTTCCCAACATGATTTATGAATAAATGTGTATTAAAAATAAATAAATTTGCTAGAAAAAAACGAATCTTTATTGAAAAAAGTGCTTAAATTCCATATTGATTCATGTTAAGTATAAGACTTAGAGACACATTCTCATTGTAACTTTGACTTTCTTTACTTTCATTAAATATGATGGTGATATCTTCATCTAAGTACCTATATTTAAGTCTTGCTTCCAGCAATTAGTCATTTTATGGTTCTGGTTAAGTGGCAATTTCCCTAGGACTCAGTTGACTCATTTATAAAATAGGGATATTCATATTGAAGTAATCATATTACTGATTTATTGAAAGAAAATTCTTTAGAAACCATAAATATGAGATAACATTTAGTTGTTCAACTAATAGTTTTTCTATATGCACTGGACTAGGCAATGAGGAAGAAGAAAAATCTAGGATATTATATAATATGAATTAAAGTGATTAAGAGCATAGAAATCACAAGCAGCTATTTACCATATATGGGCTTAAATCAATCATCAAAGATTTATTAAACACCTACTATGTGCCAGGCACTGTCCTGTGTTGTGGATACAAAGAGACAAAAGATGAACCTTGTCCTCAAAAAGCATGGCAATCTAATGAAAGGGAAAATATAACAAATATATTCAAAGCAAATTAAATGTGGATCAATGGAGAATCATTAAGAGGGGGAAGGCCCTGAAATCAAAAGGAGGTTTGGATAAATTTTCCTATAGAAAGTGAGATTTTATTTAGTAAGGAAGTCAAGGAGGTGAGTAGTTGAAATAGAAGAAGGCGAACATTCCAAGTAAGGGGTATAGCCAAAGAAAATGTCCAAAACAAAGAAAAGAAGTGTCTTGGTCATGCAACAGAAGGGGGCTGTATCACTGGAGTAAAGAGTACTAGTTGGAGCACCAGCCTTGAAGTCAGCACCTGAATTCAAATCTGGCCTCAGACACTTAACACATTCTGGCTGTGTGACCCTGGGCAAGTCACTTAACTCAATTAACTCAGCCAAAAAAAAAATCAAAAGGTTTTCAATGCCAAAATATTTGAAATTATTCTGGAGGAAATAGGAAGCTGTTGTATTTTATTATATTATATCTATATTAATTTATTTTATCAGATATGTGCTTTAGGGAAAATCACTTTTTATTTGTTTTCAAGAAAATCACTTTAGTCACTATATTGACAGCAGATGGGAGTGAGGGGGAGAAGGGGAAGGAAAAGAGGGGAAGAAAAAGGGAAAGAGAAGAGGAGGGGGAGATGAGGGAGAAGTAGAAAGAAAATGAGAAGGATAGGGTAAGAGAGAAAAAGAGGGGGGGGAGGGAGGGAGGAAGACAGATACACTTGAAGACTATTGCCATGGATAACAATTTTATTAATTTAGGCATGAGGTATAGAAAACATGCATTCAGAACATAAGAGGCAAGATGACAGAGTTGAGGAAGAACTACGCTTTAGCTCTCTCAACATTTCCCTCCAAATGACTTTAGAATAATGTCTTAGAGGAGAGAATGAGGGGTATTCCAGAGATGTTGTAAAGATAAATCATCAGACTTTGGGAGCAGCTTAGATATGATGGGAGGGGGGGAGACAGAGATGAGAGGTAATAAATAATCAAGTAAGTATAAAGGATTTGAAAGATGGTAATGCCTTCCATACTAATAGGGAGTGTAGAAGGTGGGGAAGGTTTCTGGGAAAGAATGACTTTTATTATGGACATATTAGGCTATGATGTATACTAGACATCTAGTTTGAAGTCTCTGAAAGGCAGTTGGACATGTGAGATTAGAGATCATAAGAGATTAGGAGAATATAGGTACATTTGAGAATCATTATCACAAACATGATAATTAAATTTATGGGAGCTCATGAGATCACCAAGATACATAGAACTGAAGGAGAAAAAAAGAAGAAGAGATTCTAAGACAGAATCCTGTTTATGGTCTTTTTGAGAGTTTAACTACAAGGGGGAGAGGAGAGAAATAAGAGAATAATTTTCAGACAGAACAAGTTAGAGAGTTTCCAGGACAAAAACAAAAAACAAACAAACAAACAGAAAAAAAAAAAAAAACCAGAAACAAAAACAGCATATTTATGGGCAATAAGAAATGGTCCTGTGGAATGACAGGGGGTGAAATATTTTAGAGCAAGTGGAATAGGTTAAACAAATAGAGAACATAGCCATGGGAAGGAGTAAAATCACTTCATTACATAAGATAAGGGATAATGGAGAAAGTGATACTACAGACACATATATAGGAAGTCAAGATGGTAGAACAGAAGAAACATTATAGCACAGCTCTCTAAACATTCCCTTACAAAACAACTTTAAATTACTGCCTCAAACCAAATTCTGGAGTGGCACAGTCAGTAGAAGTTTGGGGTAAGGATTTTTTTTTTCCAGCCAAAGGGCACTTGGGAAATTGAAAATAAAAGTTTGTGATGACTGAAGTGAGAAAAGCCCAAAAGCTGGGCTTCAGCAATTCAAGTTATGGTCTTTGAAGGTAGTATCAACAGCAGCAACAGCTTCAGGAGGTCTTAGCCCAGGGATCATAAGGTGATCTGACAAATGGTCAGAAAAATACTATTAGCAATACAGATTGCTATATATTAGCACTGGGCCCAGGACATGATATAGTCTGGCAACTCACTATCCCTATGCAGTTTGGGGTTACAATTCTAGGGTGGAGAGGAAAGCTTTTGTTCACAAAAGAGCAAGAACCCTGAGAAGAAAATTTATTGTGGCTGCAAAGTATCAGGAGTTCTTCCTGGATAAATGCCAGAAAATAGTCCAGGAGAGCAGTGGTTATGCTTCTCTTCAGATCACAGCATTTTGGAACCACCAGAAATTACTATAATAAAACCATGAATGAATTGAGTTAATATGGTGATAGGGAAGATCAGGACTCAAATATCAGAAGACAATGAAGTTAAAATAGCAGCAAGCAAGAAAACCTCAAATTAAAAAAATCAATCGGACAATGGTCCAATAAGAATTAGTAGAAAAGTTAAAATATGATTTGAAAAAATTAGTAAAAATGTAAAGTAAAAATAGGTGAAGAAAAAACTGTAATGCAATGCTAACAACAAAAAATGCAAAAAACAATAGTTTGATAAAAGCAGATGCAAAAATACTTAAGAAAATACCTTAAAATTGATTGAGTAAAAAAAAAAAATAAATAAAATTCCCTGAAGAAAACAATTCCTTATAAAACCAAATTGAGTCAAATGGAAAAAGAAGTATAAAATCTCACTAAAGAAAACATCTTTTTTTTTAATGAGAAACTTTATGTTTACAAAGCATACACATGGGTAATTTTTCCAATTTTTTTTGTGGTAAGTCACACTAAATTTTATAGGAATTCAGGACACATGTTTAAATCACTTATTTAAATAGATTTCCCCCCTAGTAATACTCAGCAAGTTGCAATTTTATAACATTTCATTTCAATTTAAAATACTATGCTAAGTCTCTTCTATGATATTTGGACAATCTAACCCTGGATTATAAAATGTTATTTCTCTTTCATGAAAGTATTTCATCTTCCAGTCCTTGAACTATTGAGCCCTTAAACTGCTCTTTTATTATTATTATTATTATCATTATAGCCTTTTATTTACAAGATATATGCATGGGTTATTTTTAAGCATTGTCAATTGCAAAAGCTTCTGTTCCAACTTTTTCCCTCCTTCCCTCTACCTTCTCCCCCAGATGGCAGGTAGACAAAAACATGTTAAATATGCAAAAGTATATGTTAAAATAACAATATAAGTATACATATCCATATAGTGATTTTGCTGCACAAAAAGAATCAAACTTTGAAATAAGGTAAAAATTAATCTGAGAAGGAAATAAAAAATGCAAGCAGATAAAAACAGAGGGATTGGGAATGCTATGAAGTGGTTCACACTCATTTCCCAGAGTTCATTCACTGGGTGTAGCTGGTTCTGTTCATTACAGACCAACTGAAACTGATTTGGATCCTCTCATTGTTGAAGAGAGCCACGTCTATCAGAATTGACCATCATATAGTATTGTTGTTGAAGTATATAATGATCTCCTGGTCCTGCTCATTTCACTTAGCATCAGTTCAAGGCCCTCCAGGCCTTTCTGAAATCATCCTGCTGGTCATTTCTTATAGAGAAATAATATTCCATAACATTCATATACCAAAATTTATTTAGCCATTCTCCAATTGATGGGCATCCACTCAGTTTCCAATTTCTAGCCACTAGAAAAAAGACTGCCACAAACATTTTGGCACATACAGGTCCCTTCCCCTTCTTTAATATCTCTTTGGGAAATAAACCCAGTAGTAACACTGGATCAAAGAGTATGCACAGTTTGATAACTTTTTTTTTTTTTTTTTTTTTTTTTTTAGCAAAATTTCAAATTACTCTCCAGAATGGCTGGATCCTCTCACAACTCCACCAACAATGCATCAGTGTCAGTTTTGCCTCAACCTCTCCAACATTCATCACTGTCTTTTCCTGTCATCTGAGCCAATCTAACAGGTGTGTAGTGGTATCTCAGAGTTGTCTTAATTTGCATTTCTCTGATCAATAGTGGTTTGGAACACCCTTTCATATGAGTAGAAATAGTTTCAATTTCATCATCTGAAAATTGTCTGTTCATATATTTTGACCATTTGTCAATTAGAGAATGGCTTGATTTCTTTTTTTTTAATTTTTTTATAATAGCATTTACAAGATATATGCATGGATAATTTTTCAGCATTGACAATTTCAAAACCTTTTGTTCCAACTTTTCCCCTCCTTCCCCCCTTCCCCTAGATGGCAGGTTGATCAATACATGTTAAACTTGTTAAAGGATAAGTTAAATACAATATATGTATACATGTCCAAACAGCTATTTTGCTGTACAAAAAGAATCAGACTTTGAAATAATGTACAATTAGCATGTAAAGGAAAGCAAAAATGCAGTTGAACATAAATAGAGGGATTGGGAATTCTATGTAGTGGTTCATAGTCATCTCCCAGAGTTCTTTCGCTGGGTATAGCTGGCTCAGTTCATTACTGCTCTATTGGAACTGATTTGGTTCATCTCATTATTGAAGAGGGCCACATCCCTCAGAAATGATCATCATATAATATTGTTGTTGAAGTATATAATGGTCTTGCTCATTTCATTCGGCATCAGTTCATGTAACTCTCCCAGCCTTTCTGATATCATCCTGCTGGTCATTTCTTACAGAAAAATAATATTCCATAATATTCATATACCAAAATTTATTCAGCCATTCTCCAATTGATGGGCATCCACTCAGTTTCCAGGTTCTGGCCACTGCAAAGAGGGCTGCCACAAATATTCTTGCACATACCGGTCCCTTTCCCTTCTTTAAGATCTCTTTGGGATATAAGCCTAGTAGTAACACTGCTGGATCAAAGGGTATGCACAGTTTGATAACTTTTTGAGCATAGTTCCAAATCATTCTCCAGAATGGCTGGATGTATTCAAAATTCCACCAACAATGTATCAGTGTGCCAGTTTTCCCACATGAACATTCTGCATTATCTTTCCCTGTCATTCTAGCCAATCTGACAGGTTTGTAGTGGTATCTTAGAGTTGTCTTAATTTGCATTTCTCTGATTAATAATGACTTGGAGCATCTTTTCATATGACTAGAAATAGTTTCAATTTCTTCATCTGAGAATTGTCTATTCATATTCTTTGACCATGTGTTAATGGTAGAATGACTTGATTTCTTATAAATTAGAGTCAGTTTTCTCTTTATTTTGGAAATGAGGCCTTGATTAGAACCTTTAACCATAAAAATGTTTTCCCAAGTTCATTGATTTCCTTCTAAACTTGTTTGCATTAGTTTTGTTTGTACAAAGCTTCTTAATTTGATATAAACAAAATTTTCTATTTTGTGATCAGTAATAATCTCTAGTTCTTCTTTGGTCACAAATTCCTTCCTCCTCTACAAATCTGAGAGGTAAACTATCCTATGTTCCTCTAACTTATTTATAATCTCATTCTTTATGCCTAAATCATAAACTCATTTTGATCTTATCTTTGTGTACGGTGTTAAGTGTGGGTCCATGCCTAGTTTCTGCCATACTAATTTCCAATTTTTCCAGCAGTTTTTTGTCAAATAGTGAAATCTTATCCCAAAAGTTGGGCTCTTTGGGTTTGTTAAATGCTAAATTTCTATAGTTATTGACTATTTTGTCCTATGAACCCAACTTATTCCACTGATCAACTAGTCTATTTCTTAGCCAATAACAAATGGTTTTGGTGACTGCTGCTTTACAATATAGTTTTAGATCAGATACAGCTAGGCCACCTTCATTTGATTTTTTCTTAATTAGTTCCCTTGAAATTCTTGACCTTTTGTTCTTCTGGATGAATTTTGTTGTTATTTTTCTAGGTCATTAAAATAGTTTCTTGGGGGTCTGATTCATATAGCACTGAATAAGTAGATTAGTTTAGAGAGCATTGTCATCTTTATTATATTCACTCAGCCTATCCAAGAGCACTTAATACTTTTCCAATTATTTAAATCTGACTTTATTTGTGTGGAAAGTGCTTTGTAGTTTTCCTTATATAGTTCCTGACTTTCCTTTGGTAGATAGATTCCCAAATATTTTATACTATCAACAGTTATTTTGAATAAAAGTTCTCTTTGTATCTCTTGCTGTAGGATTTTGTTAGTGATGTATAAAAATGTGGATTTATGTGGATTTATTTTGTATAATGCAACTTTGCTAAAGTTGTGAATCATTTCTAAGAGCTTTTTAATAGAATCTCTGGGGTTCTCTACATATACCATCATATCTTCCACAAAGAGTAATAATTTGGTTTCCTCATTACCCAC
This sequence comes from Sarcophilus harrisii, assembly GCF_902635505.1. Lineage (NCBI taxonomy): Eukaryota > Metazoa > Chordata > Mammalia > Dasyuromorphia > Dasyuridae > Sarcophilus > Sarcophilus harrisii. The sequence continues at coordinate 441,051,514 of NC_045426.1, read as the reverse complement.
TCTAATTCCTTTAATCTCTTTCTTAACTCTTATTCCTGAAGCTAGCATTTATAATACAATATTGCATAGTAATGGTGATAGTGGGCAACCTTGTTCACTTTGATCTTATTGGGAATGGTTCCAGTTTATCCCCATTACATATGATGCTTACTGATGAGTTTTAAATAGATGCTACTGATTATTTTAAGGAAAAGTCCATTTATTCCTATACTCTCAATTTTTTTATTAGGAATGGATGTTAGATTTTATCAAATACTTTTTCTGCATCTATTGAGATAATCATATGGTTTTTGTTAATTTGGTTATTGATATAGTCAATTATGCTAATAATTTTCCTAATATTGAATCAGCTCTGAATTCCTGGTATAAATCCTACTTGGTCATGGTATATTGTCCTGGAGATGATTTTCTGAAATCATTTTGCTAATATTTTATTTAAGATTTTAGCATCAATATTCATTAGGGAGACTAGTCTATAATTTTCTTTCTGTTTTCAATGTGTCCTGGGGATTTTTTTCTTAGGGAGTTGAATAATAGCTTGTTCTATTTCTTTTTCTAAAATGGGACTGTGTGACCAATTTACTTCTTCCTTTCTTAATCTGAGCAAGCTATATTTTTGAAGGTATTTATCCATTTCATTTAAGTTGTCAAATTTATTGGTATAAAGTTGGGCAAAGTAACTCCTAATTATTGCTCTAATTTCTTCTTCAATTGCAGCGATTTCTCCCTTTTTAAGATTAACAATTTAATTTCTCTTTCCTTTTTTTTAATCAGATTTACTAAAGGTTTGTCTATTTTGTAGTTTTTTATGTTTATTTTTTTAATCTCTCCTTTTATTTTTAGAATTTCAAGTTTAGTGTTTGACTGGAGATTTTCAATGTGTTCCTTTTTTATGGTTTTTAGTTGCAAGCCCAATTCATTGACCTTCTCTTTCTCTATTTTATGGAAGTAGGGCTCTAGAGATATAAAATTTCCCTTATTACCTCTTTGGCTGCATTCCACACATTTTTGTATGAGGTCTTATAATTGTCTTTTTCTTGGGTGAAGTTATTAATTATGTCTATGATTTGATGTTTCACCCAGTCATTCTTTAGGATGAAATTATTTAGTTTCCAATTATTTTTTGATCTATTTTCCTCTGGCTTTTTATTGAACGTAATTTTCATTGCATTGTGATCTGAAAAGGATGCATTTACAATTCTGCCTTTCTGCAGAATTTGAGGTTTTTATGTCCTAATTATAGATTTCATGAACTGCTGAGAAGAACATGTACTCCTTTCTGTCTGCATTTAGTTTTCTCCAAAGATGTATCACACCTAAATTTTCTATTATTCTATTTGCCTCTTTGACTTCTTTCTTATTTATTTTGTGGTTTGATTTATCTAATTCTGAGAGTGCAAGGTTGAGATCTCCCACTATTATAGTTTTGCTCTCTATTTTTTCTTGCAGCTCTCTTATTTCTTAAAAGAGAAATTAAAAGAGCTGCAAGAAGAAATAGCAAAACTATAAGAGTTTTAGATTGCTACACCACTTGGTGCATATATGTTTAATATTGATATTACTTCATTATCTATGCTACCCTTTAGCAAGATACAGTGCCCTTGCTTTTTTCTTTTAATTAGGTCAGTTTTTTCTTTTGCTTGATCTGAGATCAGGATGACTAACCCTGCTTTTTTTTTACTTCACCTGAAGCATAACAGATTCTGTTCTAGCCTTTTACTTTTATTGTGTATGTAGCTCCCTGATTTAAATGTGATTCCTGTAAACAACATATTGTAGGGTTCTGGCTTTTGATCCAGTCTGCTATCTCCCTCCGCTTTATGGGGGGATTACCCCATTGACATTTTTGGTTAAAAATACTAATTCTGTATGCCTGCCAAGTTGTTAACTCCAGATTATGATTTTCTCTTTTCTATTGCCTTTACCCCCCTTTCCAGAATTTTCTCTTTTCTATCATCCCTACACCCCTCCCCAGCATTAAACTTGTGAGCACCACTTGCCTTACTCAGCCCTCCCTCTTTAGGAACCTTTCCTGCCACTTTAGAGTCCCTCCCCTTGCCTTAAACCTTTTCCATACAATTTCTGTATTATCTTCAATTTAGCTTACTCCTTGCCTTTTCACTTATTCCTTCCCACATTGCAATGAGGTGGGAGAAGTTTCTTTGTAAATCAAAGATGTATAATATATTTCCCTTTGAGCCAATTCTGATGAGAGTAAGTGTGACGACCAAGTTAGCCCCCTGGATGCCTTAGAATCAGCTGGAGTAGTGGGAAGGGTCATTTTCCAAGGATATGCTAACAGAGTATTATCCATTAGTTGGAGAATGGCTGAATAAATTGTGGTATATGAATATTATGGAATATTACTGTTCTGTAAGAAATGACCAACAGGATGATTTCAGAAAGGCCTGGAGAGACTTACACGAACTGATGCTGAGTGAAATGAGCAGGACCAGAAGATCATTATATACTTCAACAACAATACTATATGATGACCAGTTCTGATGAACCAGGCCATCCTCAGCAATGAGATCAACCAAATCATTTCCAATGGAGCAGTAATGAACTGAACCAGCTATGCCCAGAAAAAGAACTCTGGGAGATGACTAAAAACCATTACATTGAATTCCCAATCCCTATATTTATGCAAACCTGCATTTTTTATTTCCTTCACAAGCTAATTGTACAGTATTTCAGAGTCTAATTCTTTTTGTACAGCAAAATAACGTTTTGGTCATGTATACTTATTGTGTATCTAATTTATATTTTAATACATTTAACATGTACTGGTCATCCTGCCATCTAGGGGAGGGGGTGGGGGGGTAAGAGGTGAAAAATTGGAACAAGAGGTTTGGCAATTGTTAATGCTGTAAAGTTACCCATGCATATGTCCTGTAAATAAAAGGCTATTAAATTAAAAAAAAAAAAAAAAAAGAATCAGCTGGAGTCATTATAAGCAAAAGTCCTTGGTCTTTATTCTTGATCTTTAGAGGTAGAAGTGAGGGAATGGATATAGGAATCTCCACACCTCTCCTCTTAGTCTCCTACCCAAAAGTCTGTCTGGCTAGTCTTACTCCACCCCCTAGTTCCTTCTACAATTTTCTGTATACACTAATTATCAAGCCAGCACAGAATAGTGGGAAGGGTCATTTTCCAAAGATATGCTAACAGAGTATTATCCATTCAGTAATTAGCCTTAAGTGCTTTGTTGTCTGATCTTAGTGCATCAACTCAAGAGTTTCAGCCCTTTACAAGTAAGATATACACTATGTTCATCCCCTTCCTTCTTTACCTCAGTTTAGTAGGTTTCCTTTGCCTTTTCATGAGATGTAGTACCTCCACTTTTCCCTTTTCCTGGTACAAGTTCCTTTCCACCTCTAGCTTCTTTTTTATATTATAACAGTAAAACCAAATTATACATGTATTCTTTATGTATACTCATAACAGAAATATAGTTCCCAATATTTCTTTTTACTTTTTTATGTTTCTCTTGTGTCCTATATTTAAAGGTCAAACTTTTTGTTTAATTCTGTTTTTTTTTTCCATCAGAAACAGATGGAATCCAACTATTTCACTGAATGTTCATCTTCTTCCCTGGAAAAAAATACTCATTTTGGCTGGGTAAGTTATTCTTGGCTACATATCAATTTTTTAACCTTTCAGAATATCAGATTCCAGGCTCTTCAATTTTTTTAATGTAGAAGCTGCTAGATCCTGACTAATCCTTATTGTGGCTCCTCTGAATTTGAATTGTTTTATTCTAGCTTCTTGAAGTATATTTTCCTTAGTCCAATAGTTCTGGAATTTAGCCACAATATTTCTTGGAGTTCTGATTTTGAGATCTCTTTCAGTAGGTGATTGATTAATTCTTTCAATGTGTCTTTTACCCAAAATTTTTATAACATCTGGGCAGTTCTCTTTGATGATTTCCTGAAAAATAGTGTCTAGGTTCTTTTTTTCATCATGATTTTTAGGAAGTCCAATAATCCTCAGATTATCTCTTCTAGATCTATTCTCCAGGTCTGTTGCAATTTGTCCTATATTTTAATTTTTTTTTCATTTTCTTGACTGATTCTTGATTTCTCCTTGAATCATTCATTTCCATTTGTTTAATTCTGATTTTTAATGAATTATTTTCTACATTACTTTTTCTATTTCTTTTTGTAATTGTCCAATTGTGTTTTAAATGCATTGTTTTGTTCTATGGAATTTTTTTCCATTTCCCCAATTGTCTTTTTTAGAGAGTTATTTCTTTTTCCAATTCACTAATTCTGTTTTTCATGGAGTTGATTTATTTATCCATTCTATCTTTTAATGAGTAACTTTACTTATCCAGACCCTTTTGCAAAGCTTTCCTTTCCTTTCTCCAACTTTTTCTTCTAGCTTTCTTGTAAGTGCTTTTTAAAATTTCTTCTATGAGAGCCCTGTGAGATGGGGAACAGATTATATCTTCCTTTGTGGTTTCATCTAGAGACAATCTGTTTTTAGTCTCCTCCAGGTTTGAAGTCTGCTCTCTATCAATATAGAAGCTATCAAAGTTAGAGCGCGCTTTACCTTTTTACTAATTTTGACCAAAAAACAATAACACCACCACTAAAAATAACAACAACCACTGAAGTCTGCTTTTAGGGCAGTGTGGTGTTACCAAGCTTTCTCTACAGACAAGAGGAAGTAGCAGTGAGTCTTTACCCTTTGTGTTTATAGCTTCTCTGCTGATCTACTGGCTTACTGCCAGAGCAAAGTAGCTGACACTGGGGTAAAGTTCTCCCCTCAAATTTTCTGCTGGATGGAGACCAAACCCCTCCCCTCTCTGGTCTGCTCAATGTGAGCTGCCTTTTGTGCTTTCACTGCCAATTGGTCTGATGCTGCTCTTAGTCTAACCATTCCTGCCTGTGACCCAAAACAGACCTTTTCTGGCAAGTTTTGAGAATGTCTTCTGTTGGCAATGTGTTGTACTCCCAATATTTGTGGGTTTTGACAGTCAAGCACTAATCTAAGGCCATTCCATAAAAGAAGTAGTTGAGGGTAAGGAAGAGCTTAGGTAGTCACATGTGTTTTCTCCACCATCTTGGCTCTGCCCGTATAACATACTATTCTTGTGAAAAAATATAAGAGATGTATGTTGTATCATTACATAGTTAGAAGATGTTATATTTACCTAATTTTCAGAAGAAAAAACTGAACTTCACAAAAGTGAAGAAAAATTAGGATCCAAATAAATTTTCAGGCTAAAGTACTAGATCGAGATTAATAAAATGAAGTATAATAGGGATAAATGTAAAAGTCTTACCCTGGGTAAAACACACACACACACACACACACACACACACACACACACACAAAACCCCACAGAAAAAATTCACAAATAGAAGATAGAAAACTCATGGATAAACAACATTTCCCTGAAAAAAAGACATTGGGATTTTAGTGAATTTCAAGCTTAATATGAAGTTTTACTATGATGTAGCATCTTAAAAAGCTTACAAGAAACTGAGCTTTATTAGATATGGTATAGCTTCCAGGAAGAACAAGATGGTTGTATTACTATATGCAGTCCTCCACAGAATTTAACTGGGGTATTGAATTCAATTCTGGGTGCCATGATTTTAAAACAATATTAATAACCTAGAGGTTAACCAGGATAGAGTATGTCTACGACATGTTGAAAAATAGCCAAAGAAACTGAGCCTGTCCAGTCCATTGAAGACACCTAAGAAGAATGTGATCACTATCTTTCAGGATCTGAAGCATCACAGTGAGCAAAATTAGTCCTGTACTGTTTGACCGCAGAGAAAAGAATCACAATCACTTGGTTAAATTAATAAACAGGCAAATTTATATTTCACTTGACAAACATTTCACAATTGAAGCTGATAAAGTCCAACGGTTTGAGTAGAAAAGTCATTAAGTACCTCGAGTCTAGATCACCATTTTTGGGATGGATTAATTTTGTATATGGAATAAACTACATGAATATTGACATCCCTTCCAACTCTGATAATCATAGAACCTGGGATCCTCCTATTCAATATCCTTCAGAATGAGACTGTTCTCAGACTGGTGTACCTCCCAAGAGACACAATATTGTTGTAAACAGTGATTTGCTCACTGATAAAGTCTGGCCACTTGTATCACACGTGTAAGAAAAGGTAAATTAGATATTGACTCTACCAGAATATTAAAAGCACAGGATTTTAGGCTTTCAAGGAACCTTAGAGAATTAGTCTTCAGCTTTCTAATTAAAGAAATGCAAGTGCTCAAATATATGATTTTACTTTCATTAATATATACAAAGTTACAAAATTAGAGTTAAATAGAATTTAAATGGAAAAACTTCTGATTAGAATGACTTTCCATTTTGAGACCCATCTTATTCTATAAGGGAGTACCAAGAATCTAATTAATCCTTTTGCTCTAATTGGTAAGGATGTCAGGGTCAAGGTTATATTTCTGCTATTGCTTTTTTACACATTGAGTTTTTACATTGCAATAAAAAAGAGTGATTCTCATTTTCTCCTTAACTTCTCATCTTCTCAGAGAAAAAGGAATAGGTGTCAGATAGTTTTTATAAAAGTATTTTGAGTTCATTATTAAAATTCCCAGCTAAAATTTTTTGTTCATGTAGTGAAATTTATCCTGAATTAGTTGTAAAATGTTGATTCTACTCTGAATTCTTCTACTTATCACTTTAAAAATTCTATTATCTCATTATTTACTATATATTACCTTATAACCTCTTTGTTGATGATTCTTAGATCTACCTTTCCATAGATGTTCAGTAAATGTTTAACAATGAACTGTCTGAAAACACACCTAAAACTTTTAAATTTAGTCTTATTATTAACATTTTCTCCATCACCTCCTTAAATTTAGATAATAAAATAATAAACAAAGCCTCAATTTGTAGTATTTGTTGATTTCTGAGGTGTAAATAATCACAAGGGGTAATCATCAAAAGACTCCCACAAAGTAGTATGAGAAGACTCCAGCACATTGTCACTTAAGCTATTCAAACCTATTCTAACCTCTATCATTGCACTTCCAATGTGCTGGAAACATTTTGTTCAGTTAGTCAGCCAATAAACCTTTATTCAGTACGTATTATATTCTAGGCATTGGAATAAGTATTGGGGATTTAGAGGAAGATAACATACAGTTCTTGCTCTCAAAGAGTTCACATTACATTTCATGAAATAACATGCAAGTATCTGTATAAAAAACAAACTATGTACACAGGATAAATTAGAAATAATCAACAGTGAAGATACTAGAATTAAAGGGGGGGGGGGGTGTCAAGGAAGGCTTACTTTGGAGGGAAGTCTTTTATTTGGGACTTGAAGAAAGTTAAAGAAGCCAGGAGTTAGAGTTTAAGAGTCCTTAATTCTAGACTTGGAAAACAGACAGTGAACATAGCTGCAACTGGAAGATGGCATGTTCAGCACATGGAGCATCAAGAAGCATGCCACTGGATCATAAAGTGTGTATATATGAGTGTATGTATATGTGGTGGAAGAAATGTAAAATATGAGATACTGGAAAGGTGTGTGTATGTGTGTATGTGTGTGTGTGTGTGTATGTGTGAAGTTTTTGAAGTACTTTGAATGTCAGAGGATTTTATATTTGATCTTTGAGGTATTAATGAAATAGTACAGATTATTGATTGGGAGAGGAAGTCCTATGTTTTAGGAAGATTAATTTGACAAATGAATACAAATTTGACTTGAGTAGACATAAAATTAAAGTAGACCAACTTTAAGTCCATTGTAATTGAGGCAATTGCAATAGTCCATATAAGGTGATCTGGGCTTGCAAGAGGGAATTATATATTAAAATAATTACAAAAGTAAAATAGAAAAAAAATCTTGACACAGTTGAGAGAAGGCATGCAGAATGATAGACACTGAAGACATGATAAATTGTGAGTATGAGTAAGGATGATGTTGTCCTGGATAATAATAGGAAATTTAGGAAGAGAAGAGGGTTTGGGATGAAAATAATGTGTGCAGTTTTTGAATAATGTGAATTTTATCTTAACATCTTTGGAAATGCCCATTTCTTGCAGACTTTCATCATGCTCAAATTAACAGGCATTTTTAATTGTCCAAGCCTCATGCTCAAAGGCTTGGACAATTAAAAATGCCTGTTAATTGGTTTCCCTATCTCAATTATTCATCCACTCTATCCAAGCCTCTACTCAGTTGTGATAGAATTGACAGGATTAGGATAGCAATTAGATAAATATGGAAATTGAGTAAACTATACTGACTCTATTTTGTGACTTCATTCTGGAGCTAACTCAATTCTCTTTCTATTTATGATTCTAATAAAACTTATGAGAAAATTTTGTTTAACTGTGGGAATTAGAAAAAAATCGTATTGCTTTGTTTTAATCTAATCCTGTGTGTCTGAGAAACTGGACCACATCTACCTGCTGTTTAGATACTTTTAAGTAAAGACCTAGAGTAGGCTGACCAGATACCCTGTCAGATTCTAAGATTGAAGCAAAAATTTTTCTCCCAGTTTTACATCTCAAGCAACTCATATGTCCTTTTAAAAAAAAATTGGCCCTATAGTCATAAATCAATTATTGGTTTTATGTTCCTTTGATTGAAAACTGGCACTGGGTAGGGGGACATCTTCTTTCCTGATTTCAGGGAATTGTGTCTATTTGTACTTCCATTCCCAAGTTGTAAAGTCCCTGATCTTTCTTCCAATTAGAAATCAGATTGTCTAATTTTATATACTGGTTGATTGTTTTGTTTTAATTAGTTGGTGTTATTTGATGCATTTTTTAATGTATCGAAGTCTCTTTCCTCTGTATTGAGAGTACAGCACTAATGTGGGCAAGGTAGCTGGTCCTCATTCATCAGGCAATTAGCATGTTTTGCTTAATGAATTAATATACTTGGAAACTCAAAGCTTTATTTCCTCAGTCATTTTATCTTTCACCCTCCACATAATTGTCAAATTCATCTTCCTAACATGTAGATTTGACTTTGTCACTCCTCTATGAACTAAATATCAGTGACTCCCTGTTACCTCCAAGATCAAAAATAAAATTCTTTCTTTTATGTTTAAATTTCTTTACAAACTTGCCTTCACATATCTTTCTAATTTTCATAGATTTCATTTTCCTTTTTCCCATTCCAGTGAAATCCAATGACACTAACCCCCTCATTACTTCTCCATCTAAAAATACTATCTCTAATTTCCAGGCATTTTCAGACTGTCCCTCATGCATTGAATGTTCTTCTTTTCTTCCTACTGGTTTCCCTGTCTTCCTTTATGCATAAGAGAGAGAAAAAAATTCACATGCAGTTTTTTCTCATAACTTTTAATTCTAATACTTTCAGGTTATTGATTATCTCCAATTTATATGGTATATGGCTTATTTGTCTGTACTTGTTTTATGAAACTGTGAGCTGTTCAGGGCAAGGATTCTTTATTTTTTTCTTTTAATATTTCTTCTTAAGTCAAATACTTAGCATACCCTTTGGTATGAGTTGGAGTTGAGTTAGAGGGAGAAGCTGGCAGAGGCAAAAGACTAGCAATAAGAGCTCTCAGAACCAAAGAAAGCTTATTGAGCTATTTTGAAAGATAAAATAAAAGAATGGGATTTTAACTCCTGGCTGTATTTGAAGTGATTATTACTTGGAACTGAAACTAAGGCTGCCTCCAGAAAATCTCCCCAAGAAACCTGCTCCTGGAGAATGATCATATTTACAAAAAGAAGAGAACACCACACCCTGAGAATTAAGCCTGGCTTTTCTGTGCTGGTACTTCCTGTGCTGTTATAGGTGGCACCTGGGGAATACATACTGAATACATAATTGGGCCACAATCATCTTGAAGTTAGGATTCTAGTCAGGAAGTTAATGACATCCAACCTGACAGAGAAGCTCAAAGAAAGAGAAAGCTCAAAGAAAGGGTGCCTGGGACTAGAATCCCAGGTAAGAATTTGTGTTTGGAGCTTGGATAGTACTTGATAGAAATTAAATTAAACTATAAATTTAATCCCTTTTCCTTTCATGAAATACAGTATAGATTAGGGGGAGATTATATCACATATGTGGAGAAGCATCTATGCATATTTATTATTATATTTTGAAGTAAATATTCCTTTTTATTTAAAAATGAGTTCAAATGTTAATTGGTTATGTGGAACTAATATACAAAGGACTCTTTGGAAAATAAGTTGGTTTGGAGCCAGTAATAGACATTCTAAATACTCCTCCTCAATCCCTTTACAGATATCAAAGAACTTTAGAAGAAGAGTGAGATATATAATACACCTGACCTTTAGGCAATACAGGTCAGTGTAATCACTTTTTCATTTATTCTAATATAAATTTTTATTGAAGCATTTTGATTTTTAAATATTACCATAGATTTCCTCAGTATCCCTGTTCTTACCAATCTCAGATCATACTATGTAACAAATATAAAATTTTTTACATAAAAAAGCAACAAAAAATAGAGGAAATTTTTAACATCAAAAACTGCAAAATTTCTGAATATGTTTAATTTGTAAGACTTATAGACTATCCATGAGTGCAAAAAGCTTCAGCAAAAGTTCTATCAGTTTTTCTTTCTTATTTTTTATCTTTATAATTTTGAAACATTGCTATTTTATGCATGAGAGTTCTGCACTTTTATGTTATTAGAGTTCTTGCGTATAGTGTTATTTTAGCATTACTTTGTATCAGTTCATATTGTTTTTTCTTACTCCTGCTTTTTGATTATATTAATTATTTCTTATAGTGCAATATGTCATAACATTTTGTCTAGCTATTCCTCAATCATATGTTCCTACTTTGTTTCCAGTTATTTTGGATCACAAAAAGTACTGACCATTTAAAGTTATTATGGTAGACAGGAAGATAAAAATGTATACTCACAATATGTTAACAAAGTCAAAGCTCCTATATTCAAAACCTCCAAGAAAAATAAGGATTGGGCTCAGGTCACGGAAGAGCCCAAAAGGGATTTTGAAAATCAATTAAGAAACAGGAGAAATTAGGAAAAGAATTGAGAGTGGTGCAACAGGATATACAAAAAGCTAATGAGGAGAACAGTTAAATTGACCAACTGGAAAAGGAGGTAAAAAAGTTAACTAAAGAAAATAATTCCCTAAAAAATAGAATCAAGCCAATGGAAATTAATGACTTTATGAGAAATCAAGATACAATGAAGCAAAACCAAAAGTAAATGAAATATGTTATTGGAGAAACAACTGACCTAGAAAATAGATCTAGGAGAGATAATTTTAAAAATATTGTATGGACGCAATCTTTCAAAAATTTATCAAAGACAACTGTCCTAATATTCTAGAAGCAGAAGGCAAAATAGAAATTTAAAAACTCCACAAATCACTTCCTGACCAAGATTCCAAAATGAAAACTCCCAGAAATATTACAGTCAAATTCCAGAACAAGGAAAAAATATTGCAAGCACCAGAAAGAAACAATTTAAATATAGTGGAGCCACAGTCAAGATAACACAAGTTTTAGCAGCTTCTACATTTAAGGGTTGAAGGGCTTGGAATATGATATTCCAGAGAAAATGGAGGTAGGATTACAACCTTAGAATCACCTCTACAGTAAAACTGGATATAATCCTTCAGGGAAAAAGGTGGTCATTCAATCAAATAGACAATTTTGGAGCATTCCTAATAAAAAGACAAAAGATGAATGGAAAATTTGATTTTCAAATATAGGACTCGGGGAAAGCATTAGGAAGAAATCAGGAAAGTGATTGATAGTGATAACATAAGGAACTTAATAAGGTTTATCTGTTTGCATTCCTATATGGAAGGATGATACTTGTAACTCATTAGAACCTTCTCATTATTAGGGCAGCTAGAAGGAATAAACATAGAGAACATAGATGTGAGTGAATATAAAGGTATAATATCTTTTTTAAAATGACTAAATTAAAGAGTGAGAAAGGAGTGTACTCGGAGAAAGGGGAAGAAAGAAGTGGAAAGGTTGAAATTATCTGCCACAAAAAAGAGGCAAGAAAAAGCTTTTATAGTGAAGAAGAAGAGAGGGAGAAGAGGGGAAGTGAGTGAACTTTAATCAGAATTGGCTCAGATAAGAAATAACATCCATACTCAATGAATATATCATATATATATATATATATGATATATATATATATATATTTATATATATATATATATATAATGTGTGTGTGTGTGTAAATATATTTTACCCAGTAGGAAAATAGTAGGGAAATAGGATATGAGAAGAAAGGAGGGTAATAAAAGAGATGACATATTGGGAGAGGGAGTGGTCAGTACCAAAACACTTTTGAGGAGGGACAGAGTGAAATGAGAGAGAGAATAAATGTGGGGAAACACAATTATCAATAATGATTGCAAAAACAAAAATGAAGCAAGTTTCTCTAATAATGCCTCCTTTCTCAAACAGTGGGAAGTGAATCCAATTTGTAAAAAAAAAAAAAAAAATGAGCCATGTCCCAATTGATAAACAATCAAAAAATCTATGCCCAATCTATGCCCAAAAGGCTATAAACTAATACATATCATTTGATCTAACAACAGCACTACTGCTCATGAATACCAAAAGAGATTCAGGAAAAAAAGGAAAATAACCTATATATCTTATAGAAAAAAAAATTGGAAATTGAAGGGATGCCTATCAATTGGGGAATGGCTCAATAAACTCTGTAATATGTCTATGATAAAATATTATTGTTCCATGGAAAATGATTCAGCAGGATGCTCTCAGAACAAAATAAAAAAATCCCTGGCGAGTACTCCAAGAACTTAAGCAAAGTGAAATATGCTGTATATAAAGTAATTGTAATGTTCTGGGATTACTAGTTGTAAATAATTTTGCTTGTTCTCAGTAATACAATCAGCTATGATTACTTTGAAGGACTTCTAATAAAAAAAATTCTATTCATACCAAGAGAAGAAATATATTCCAATCCCTCTGATCTTCTGATGTAAAAACTGCTAAATTTTATGTTATCCTGACTATGACTCCATGGTATTTGACTTTTTTCTTTCTATCTGGCTGCTAACAATATTTTCCTTTGACCTGGGAGCTCTGGAATTTGACTATGATACTCTTGGAGAGTTCATTTGGGGAATGTGCTTCAGCCAGTAATTTGTGGGTTCCTTCAATTTCTATTTTGTTATCTGATTTCAGAATATCAGAATAATTTTACTTAATTATTTCTTGAAAAATGCTATGAAGGTATGCTTTTTAAATCATGGTTTTCAGGTAGTCCAAATGTGTTAAAAATTATCTGTCCTGGATCTATTTTCAAAGAGTTATTTTTCCTGTGAGAGATTTCACATTATCATCTATTTTTATCATTCTTTCAGTTTTTTTATTGTTTCTTGATTTCTCTTAAAATCATCACCTTCCATTTACTCAATTCTAATTTTTAAGGAGTTATTTTATTCAGTGAGATTTTCTATCTTCTTTTTCATTTGGCCAATTCTAATTCTTTAAAAGGTTTTTTTTTCTCTAGTGAATTTTTATATATCTTTTCTTCACATGACCAGTTCTATATTTTAAGACATTTTCTTTGCAAATTTTTCTATCCCCTTTTTACCATTTGGCCTATTCTGTTTTTTTAAGATGGTATTTTCTCCACTATTTTTGTGTCTCCTTTTCTAAGCTGCTGACTTTTAAAATAATTTTTCTTGCATTAATTTCAGTTCTTTTCCCAATTTTTCATTTCACTTTCTTTCTTAATATCCAAAATCCTTTTTGAGCCCTCGATCAATTCCTTTTTCTTGAAGCGTTTGTTTGTAAGAGCTTTCTTTATTAGTTTCTTCTACTGAGTGTATGTGCTAATCTTCCTTCTTCCGCAATAACTTCCAATGGTCAAAACTTTTATTTTCTTATTTTTTTGGTTATTTCCCAGTCCATTTCTTGACTTTCCAGTTTGTTAAAGTGGTATTTTGCTTCCAGAATAAGGAACGTACCTCCTAAGCTTCAGAATTTTTGTATAGCTGCTTTCAGATCTACTTCTAGGTATGTGAAATAGGTGTCCCAAGGTGGTATGATCTAAGGAGAGATGTTTACTACTCTTCTGGCCTGTGGTCTAGTAAGTGACAATAATCAGTCTTTTCTGCCCTAGAATTGTGATGAGGTTCTCTGTTCCACTGTGACCCATAAGCTCTGATCTGTTAATGTTCTTCCTTGCCCTGGGAATGTCAACCACAACTTTCAGCCAGATCTGAGTTTGGGCAAAGTAGTAGGATACTTCTCCCAGTGCCAGCCGAGATCCCTGCCAACTCTGATTAGTGGTTTGACACTTGTACTGTCTGTGGCCTGAGAGCTCTGGAAGCAGCTAACTGCCTTAAATTTAATGGCTCTTAAGGCTTGCTCCTTATTTACTGGGGTCCAGGCCTTTCTGAAATCATCCTGTTGGTCATTTCTTACTGAACAATAATATTCCATAATATTCATATACCAAAATTTATTCAGCTATTCAATTGATGGGCATCTACTCAGTTTCCAGTTTCTAGCCACTACAAAGAGAGCTGCTACAAACGTTCTTGAAAATACAGGTCCTTTTCCCTTCTTTAAGATCTCTTTGGGATACAAGCCCAGTAGTAACACTGCTGGATCAAAGGGTATGCACAGTTTGATAACTTTTTGAGCATAGTTCCAAATTGCTCTCCAGAATGGTTGGATGTATTCACAATTCCACCAACAATGTATTAGTGTTTCTGTTTTCCCATATCCCCTCCAACATTCTGCATTATCTTTCCCTGTCATTCTAGCCAATCTGACACATTTCTATATACTTTTCTAATTGTCCAATTGAGTTTTTAAGTGAGTTGTTTTGTTCTATGGATTTTTTTTCCATTTCACCAATTTTATCTTTTAGAGAGCTACTTTCTTTTTCCATATCACTAATTCTGTTTTTCAAGGATTTGATTTCTTTATCCACTCTATCTTTAAATGAGTAGGATGACTTATCCAGACTCCCTTGCCAAGCTTCCCTTTCCTTTTCCCATTTTTCTTCTAGCTCTCTTGGGAGAGCCTTTTTAATTTCTTCTATGAGCGTCTCATGTGCTGAGGACCAGATCATATCCCTCTTTGGGGATTCATCTGGAGACAGTCTGTTTTTAGTCTCCTCAGGGTTTAAAGTCTGCTCTCTTTCCATATAGAAGCTATCAATGGTTAAGGTCCATTTAAATATTTTGCTCATTTTGTCAGAGAAGAATCAAAGAAGATGAACTAACAGAAAAAACAAAAAACAAAAAACAAAAAACAAATGCAGTCTGCTTTTTTGGGGAGGAGGGTGGCTGGATTGTGTTACCTAGCTTCTTCTACAGACTGCAGGGGACAGCAGCGAGGCACTAGCAGGACAGAAATGGCTGCTCTGTGTCTGCGCTCTAAGACTGTGAGACTCTGAGATCGTGCTGAGACACTGTGGGTAGGTGTGGCTAGGTCTTGAGACACCCTAGCTTTTGGGGGTTATAGTCTTCACCCCCTTTGTTTTTAGCTTCTCTGCTTGTATTGGTTTGCTGCCAGGGCAAAGTAATCAATACAGTAGTAAAGCTCTCCTGGCAGAGATGGCTGAGATCATACCCCATCTTGCTCTCCTCTGCTCAAAGTGAGCTGCCTGCTGTGCTCTCACTGCTGCTGCTTGCCCTCAGCTTGTGCCCAGTCTAACTGTCCCCACCCTCAAGCAAAAACAGACCTTTTCTGGTGAATTTCAAGGATGTCTTCTCTTGATAATTAATTGTGTTTTTTTTAAGTCAAGCACTAATTCTGAAGTTTGTCATGAAATAAATTCTGAGAGAAAATAGCTTAAGAAGAGTGTGTGACCTCTTCGCCATCTTGGCCAGAAGACATGTTAAATATGTTAAATAATATATATATATATATATATATATATATATATATATATATGTCCAAACAGTTATTTTGCTGTGCAAATAGAATCGGACTTTGAAATAGTGTACAATTAATCTGTGAAGGAAATAAAAAATGCAGGTAGACAAAAATAAAGGGATTGGGAATTCTATGTAATGTTTTATATCCATTTCCCAAAGTTCTTTCACTAGGTGTAGCTGGCTCAATTCATTACTGCTCTATTGGAATTGATATGGTTCATCACATTGTTGAAGAGGGCCACGTCCATCAGAATTGATCATCATATAGTATTGTTGTTGAAGTATATAATGATCTCCTGGTCCTTGGAAATCTATTTTTGAAAAAAAGGTTTTTAAGGTTCCTTTTAAAGGACCAACTATCTTTACAGATGCATCCAAACATAACATTTGTGCTGTATATTCTTATCTCTTAAATACAGAGTAGTCAGAATTCCTTTTCAGTCCACTCAACAGAATGAATTGCATGAAGTCATGCTAGCTCTTACTTATTATCCAGGAGATGTAAATATAATATCTGATTCATCTTATTTCATAGGTGTGGTACAAAGAATTGCTACAGTCCAAATAAACTTTGTAGCTTCTAACATATCAACTCTTCAAGGAACTTCAAGAGCAAATAAGAAATCATCCATGTAAGATTTATATCTTGCATGTCCACTCTCCTAATGGACTTCCAGTTCCTATTTTTTTATGAAAATTCAAAGTTAGATAGCTTTCTAACCATATTAGACAGTATTCCTTTACTTCAGGCAGAATCTCATTCTAAATATCATCAGGCTACTCGAGCTTAAGTTTGCAGTTTGGGATAACTAAAGAGGAAGTGGGAGCATAGTAAAAACCTGTACAGCTTTCCTTCTTTTCCACTCTCCTACACTTCCTCCAGGAAAAAAAAAAAAAAAAAAAAAAAAAAAAAAACTCTTGTGTATTGAGACCCAATGAAATTTGGCAAATGGATGTGACCTACTATAAATCTTTTGGTCATATGGCTTTTATCCATATTGTAGTAGACACCTTTTCATGATTTACTTTTGCAATACCAGCAGCAAAAAAACAGCTGGAGTGGTCACGGAATTCCTTATACAAGCGTTTGCAATTGTGGGTGTGCCACAACCAACCAAACAAAAACAAAACAAAACAGATAATGGACCTGCATATACTTTTAAATATTTTTGTGCACTTTTGTACACAGTATCAGATTTTACATACCACTGGCAAACCTTTTAATCCTCAAGGACAGGAAATAATAGAGAGGAGAAACAGAGACATCAATTTGCTCCTCCAAAAACAGAAAGGGGAGCCACAAGTAATGCTAGAGAACTTTAAAATTTATCTCTTTATACTATATATATATTTTTATAAAGATGCACTGACTCTGGTAGACAGGTTTTAGAACTTGCCAGAAGGGTGTTATCCAGTGTGAACAGCTCCCCTATCTTTAGATAATTGCTAGGTGATGTGGAGAGATCTAGAAAGTGGTGAATGGAAGGGACCACATAGGTTAACCGCTTGGGGGAGAGGGTTTGCTTATATCTCTACAGATGGAGAAGGAATCAGATGGATGCCAATGAGCCATATTTACATTGTCCATCAGAAAGAGACAGAAAAGATACTTGAAACAAAAGAGAAGACTCAAGAAACATCTGGTGGTTCCATCTCTAATAATGTGTGGCACTGAAAGAATCTGGCTGTTAATCCTATGTGTATGACAATTGACTCATGAATATCAAAAAATTGTTGATGAGAATGATGCAGGACTTCAAAATCTGCAAGAATCATTGGATTCCCTTACATGTGAAGTAATGGACAATAGATTGATTTGGACTACCCACTTGGCTGCTGAAGGAAGTATATGTGTGAATGTTATTTATATACCCTCCCTCTAGGCCTTATGGACATGTATATTACTTCATGTTGATTCATATTGTGTTACATCACTATTAGCCTGTGTTATTATTACTATGTACTTGTGTAATACCTCCCATGCTGATGGATTTATGTATATTTGTTTCAATTGCCTTCAGCCCAGAGGAAACCTGCTAACAGTATGTGGTTTCACTCCCCATTTCCCTTTGTGTTTTCACTTCCCTTCCTGAGAAGTCAGGGAGGGTGTGACCAGCTGTGTTCTAAACAAAAGAAGATGGTATATGTAGAGGGTCAGAATGCTGAAAAGGTATACTTGAATCAAGGACATCAGGGTGCTTATAGTTAAGCATCTATTCAGTATGATTGATGGGATAATGATTCTCTATTTTAACATATACTTAATGTACATATAATGATGTAATCACTCTAGTTGATATATACTTAGTATGATATGGTGATGTAATGACTCTGTAGATTGGCACATGCTCAATTGCTGTAATGATCTAATCATACGACTTATTTAAAGATTGAGAGGACTGGGAACTGAGAGTCTCAGACACAGAGGAGACCCAGAAGAGTCTCAGACACAGACACAGAGAAGTTAGAAGACTCTAGACTCCATCTTTGACCAGCCTCATGGTGGCTCTCCTGCCTTCATCACTTCTCCACCTAAAGACCAAGGCCCATCTAGAGAATCTCTAGAAAGCAAGTCCAGACATTACAAAAATGCTTCATTTCCTAAATGTAAGATTTTTATAAATGAGTTATCAAAAATTCTAAGATGTCTATGGATATATTAATTTGAAAATAAACCATTAAATTAGGAAATACAATATTTTTAGGGGGAAAAAGAGACAAAAAGAAAAAAAAATCATTGCTAGGACAAATTCCAGAGTAATGCTGAAATAGAAACAAAGAAGAACCGTAATTTCAATATCTATAATTGGATATCCATTTACTAGTGGAAATTTCCAATTTCTAGTTCTAGGTTTCAAGAATTTAAACAAATCACTCTACTTTTTCAGGCTTCTTTTTCTCATCTGTAAAATGATGAGAGTGAATTGAAATGACATATATAATTAAACAAGCGTTTATTAACTGTTATTTGTAATGCATTGGGCTAGGCAATGGGGATTCTCAAATAAAATAGATCTCTGATTTCATTAAAGTGAATGATTTCTTCAGTGAGATAAATCCCAGCCCTTCTACATGTGACTCATCTCTCTTCTGACATTTGTAGTTTGTAGGTCATCCAGTATGAGAGTTTTCCACATTATATTTTACTCACATCATGAAGGGAAGATCCTTCATCCTTTGCCTTCATTGTGTTAGCCAACCCATCTTTTTTAAAATTTTAGTACATATTTCCCTTGATATATCTAATGAGAACCAATGTAATATAAATAGGAAAAAAATAGACCATAGTCACAAGGTGTAGGTTAGATTTCTAACTTCCCAATGAAGGTAAGTCATTTAACCTATCAATTTTTTAAAACTATGAAATGAGAAATTTAGATGAGGTTATATCTAATGTCCTTTAAAGCTCTGAAATCAATTTTTCTATATATACTTTATTTTTATATATCTATTTCTATTTATAACTATATTTTTCTTCTGAAAAAGCCAAAAAGGAAAGATGGACTGAATACACAATTGGATAAATGATGAAATGTATACTTAAGGAGATGAAAAAAAAAAAATTCCAAAGAAAGACCTTATCATACAAAGTCAATGACCTGTCATTCCTGTCTTCCTGAGATCCTGTCTTTTTATTAATCAAACATTTAAAGCACTTTTGAAATTTCAGACTCTTTGATTGAAGAAATAAATAAAAATAAATTTGCCCTTCTTGTTGCAAAGGAAATTGTAGAGAGGATTCTGAGAGTACCTCAGAAAATTCTAAGTACTCTAAACTTCTCCCACCAAAAAAAAAAAAAAAATAGTTCCTCAGAGCGAACATTATACAGTGAAAATAAATAAAAGTTGGAGGAGAAATGTGGTCTTAGGAAAATACAAGAAGATACTAAGAAAGATGTGAGGATAAATATTTGATTCTTTATGGATAAAATATCCTCTAAACAGGTCTATTTGTAGGTGACATTTTGTTGTTTGAATAAAAATTCGGAGCCCTATGGCATCTCCTAGAAATATACAACAATTAAAAGATTTTGGCTTAACATTCCATGGAAAATACCAAGTAAATTATATATATATATATATATATATTTTTTTTTTCTTATCCAGATTATAAGGTGCAGGTGAATGAAAAAACTATGAAGCTTGTCCACTTTTCTGTGATATGTATGTCTGTATTTTTGTGAGGGCATGAAAAACATTTAATAGATGGTCCCAGAATTAAGTAATAGAATTTTGTTTTTAAGAAATTGTAAAATTCCCTTAGTTACCTAAAATTTATCCCAGAAATGAAAGTCATTTTTAAAAGTACTAATTTCCTACAATTGTTATTACATAGAAATGCTACATAGAATATAGCAGTTTTCCAAAGATTTGAAAATTAATAACATAGGAAGAGCAATGCCTATGTACAAAGAAGTTTTAAGCAGACATGTATTTAACAAATTTGGAATATTTAAGAAAAGAATTAGAAGATATCACTGGATGCTCAATACTTTTTACTTGACTTATAATAGGTGCATCATTGATACTCCTTACAGTATAGCTATTATCTTTGACTGTAAACATGTGTACAAGTATTTTATAATGAGTATATATGTATATAAATGTATATATATGCATTTATTTATATTTTACATAGCATATATATGTATTATCTACATAAATATGTTTCATTTCATTGTTATATATTATAGATTATATTTATATATGTTAAAATCAGAGTTTTTATGTGTTTCCTTTGTGAGATGAAAAAATACTGTAACCTCACTAATTCTGATTCATTAATCTGAATACTTAAACTATCAAGATGATCAAATGTTTTGGTGAAATTCTGTTTCATTATTTTTAAGTAGAATCAGTGATCAAATTAGTTTATTATGTGCTGAGTAAATTTGCTCAGAGTACTTACCTTAATTAAAAGATACAAATTATTTGTAATTAGAATATCAGTATTTGGTATATAAATTAATGCATTAATGAAAACAATTGTTTCTTTACTATTTATATTCTCTGCTTTCAGTCTTTTATTGTACCCCATTCCTTTATTCAGCAAATTATTTTCTGAGATGTAGGAATAAAAGTATGCTTAAGGCCAGTACTTGCTTGAATTATTTGGAATTTTAAATTAATTGAATCTAAGAAACTGAGGGTTGTTTTTTTTTAATTTTCAAACACAAGAAAATTTGGCAAGAAAAGAATTATTTTTTTAATTTTCAAAAAAATATTTTATTTAAAGTTTTTAGTTCCAAATTATATTCTTTTCTTTCTCCTGTTCCTATCCCTCCTGGAGATGCTGAGCAATCAAATATAGATTATACATGTGCAGTTATGCAAAGCATTTCCATATAAGTAAATTTATATAAGAAGAGTAAAATAAAAAAAGAAAGAAAATTTAAAATGGCATGCTTCAGTCCGTATTCAATCAATATCATTTCTTTCTCTGGAGGCTGATATTATGCTTTATTATTACTCCTTTGGGATTGTCAACATTGAAACATTCTTATTTAAAACATAATTTTCAATAAACTTTTTATACCCTTAAGAATATAAAGACAACCTCAGTTTTAAAAAAGTTTGCCCATTATAGGATCAAGGGTAGTAGGACAAACTTGGAATTGTAACCCAGTAGATATTGCAACAGTTATTCTAAGGCATATTTCCAAAATCATCTTGGCTTCCAAGCTAAAGAAGACAACTTAACATCATATTGTGCATTGTAGAAGGAAGAATAATAACAAGTTTTTTTTTTAAATACATACATTCCAGATCTCTGTCATAGAACAGTTCTGAACAAATCTGATAACTCAGGAAGTCAATTTCTTTTTTAATTCAATTTGTAGAAAAGTTTATTCCTAGCAAATAATTCACACAGAAATGAGATGCTCAGAAAATTCGAAATCTATATAAACATAAACTTTCTTTAGCTGTAAGTTTTTAATATAAATTACACTCTTCTATAAATAATTTACTCCAGGGTGGTTTCACCCATACATAACCAATTTGTTAGCAAGGACCTCATGCTAGGCAGACTTAGTCATAAAGGCTGTGTCTAAACTTGTCTGCATTGTGCTCTTCAGCTTGGTTCCACTGCTCAGCCCAGGCAGCTTGCTTTGCCCTGAATAGTGTGAATGCATTTAATTACAATCTGACATGTGTATTCGGGAGAAACAAAAGGCAGTGAACTGAGGGCGATGATTAACTGTTCTACCAGATAATTGCTTAAACTACTACTTATATTATGCTGCATTATCTCTTTTGAACAAAGTGATTATTGGCCCTTTGTGTAGCGATTATACAGTGTAAGTGCAATCTTGCTGTTTTAACTGTTGTCAGAGTTTATGTTTAATGTACTCTCATTGTAATAAAGGTACAACTTCTAAGAGTTCAGAATCCCCTTAGAAACAACCTCTTATGAGATTGTCTTATTTAAAAACTCCTTTGTATCCCCAATGTTAATAGGGGTGTGTGTGGGGGAGGGGGTTGAATTTTATAAAATTGCATTTAATATGACATCTTCAGGTTTGTAAATTGAAACCAAGGAAAATGAGATACTCAGTTTTCAGTACAGTAAATAGTACAGT
Source organism: Sarcophilus harrisii (assembly GCF_902635505.1). Taxonomy (NCBI): domain Eukaryota; kingdom Metazoa; phylum Chordata; class Mammalia; order Dasyuromorphia; family Dasyuridae; genus Sarcophilus; species Sarcophilus harrisii. The sequence continues at coordinate 441,029,041 of NC_045426.1, read as the reverse complement.
TTACATGCAAGTCACAAGTGTCAGCCATTTCACAAGTAATCTTTACCCTCTGAATCCAGTAAAACAATGGATTATAAGATAACAAAAGTAAAATAGAACATTAAATGATCAAAAACTGTTGTATATGACAAATCAGAAAACAAATGAACCAACCATAGGGACTGGAATAATTTCCCCTATGACAAGTCCCTTTAGTTCTGTTGCCCCTTTTTGGTATCCTTATATCTGAAATACTCTATTAGAAACTTCTAAGTTTAGAACACGAATTTTCAAGGTAATTGATATTTTCCTACACTCACAGATATAATTACAATCATATATATCAGAACCAGAAGAAGGCTTTGAGTCCATCTCCAATTTGCCCAGTTTTATGAGCTGAATACAGAAGAGGAGAAAGCATGATATAACAATGTACCATAACCTGGAAGCTTCCATAACCTTTAAATGCAATTATAAATATCCACTACTTTAATAAAAACTATTTAGCTAAAAGTATTTTTTTCTTGCTTAGTGTACCTAGCTCTAAGCATAGTGCCTAATACATCATAGACACTCAATAGATGTTTGTAGATTTGATTTTGTGACTTAAATTGAATATGGCAAATGCTAGGACATCATAGAGGTTCTTAAATTAAATCCATTATCACAGAAAGGTATTTCTTTTTAACATAACATAAATAACAAAAAAATCTAAGAGAGTAAAGAAACTCAATTTATAGATTATAATATGCAATTTGATGGACAACTAATTGAGCCTCTCTATCAGAATATGTATCTTAAATAAACATGGAGATAGATGATATGCTAAGCCCAGAATCGAAAAGATAGACAAGAATGGATTATAGAAATGTTTGAGATGAGTCATTGCTATTAATAATTTTGAGATTCTCCCTCTAATAAAGATCCATTCTTTAAACATCATTATTGTTCAAGATGTATATATGGGTGTGTGGGTGTGTGGGTGTGCATGCATGTATGTGTGTGCATATTTACAAAGAATGTCATATCTTGAAATAGTTATCAAAGTTTTAGAAAAAATTTCTTGAACTTCAATTTAAATTATTAAAGAATTATGCAAAGGAGAATTGAGAAATATATGATAGGAATAAGACAATGATAGCATATTACTATTAGCAATCATGAAAGATAAATAGAATAATGACTATTATTCAAGAGATATGTTTATAAAAGATTAAGTTGGTTGTGGAGCAAAACAATGGATACTAAGGGAAAGTCCCTATTCTCCTCTGCCCTAAGATCTTGAAAAAAGTCTTCTGTTATCTAAGATAGTCCCCCTGATTAGAATTCTTTGAAGAAAAAGCAACTATTACATATGATGTGAAGACATATTGTGATTGAAATCTGTACCATTGGTAAGACTATTAGATTGATGAAATATTAAACGAATGACATTTTTAAAATATTTTATTTCTCACTCCCTATTATATCTTAAAACAGTTTTGGTGCTTGTTTTCTTTTTAAGTTTCAAATTCCAAATTGTATCGCTACCTCTGTGCCTACCCTATCTCCCTTTGTCAGGAAGCAGTTATGGTATACATGTGCAATAACATTTCCATATTATTCATTTTATACAAAAAGATTTACATAAAAATAAAAGAATGAAAAAAGTTGAAAACAGCATTCTTCAGTTTGTATTTTAAAAAATCAGTTCTTTCTCTAGAGGTGGATAGTAAGCTTCATCATTACTTCTTTGAAATTATCTTGGATCATGAGAATAGTTGAGCCATTCATAGTTATTCATTGAACAATATTGTTGTTACTACTATGTATAATATTCTCCTGTTTGTGTTCATTTAACTTTGCATCAGTTCATATAAGACTTTCCAAATTTTTTTATTAATATCATCCTGTTTTTCAATAATATTCCATTACAATTGTACCACAACTTGTTTAGTCAATCCCTAATTGATGGGCATCCCTTATTCTTAGCCACTACAAAGAAAATTGCTATAAATAAATTTTGTACAAATAGATCTTTTTCTTGTATTAGTGGTATTGATAGATCAAAGGTTATTTACAGTTTTATAACCTTTGGATATAGTTCCTAATCAGGATCAGTTCATAGCTCCACCAATAATGCGTTAATATCTTAGTTTTCCTACATCCTCTCCAAAACTCACTATTTTCCCTTTTTGTCACATTTTTCAATCTAATGGGTATAATAAGGTAGTACCCCACAGTTGCTTAATTTGCATTTCTCTGATTAATGGTGATTTAGAATTTTTTTTTATCTGACTATGGATAACTTTATTTTCTTTTTCTAAAATTGGTCTGTTCGTCTCCTTTGAACATTTGTCAACTGAGAATGATGTGTTTTTAATAAATTTGACTCATTTCTTGATATATTTGAGAAATGACACCAGCAGTATTACTATTAGTTCTGTATGCCAAAAAATTATAAAAATGGGAAAAAGATCTCTATGTCCAAAAATATTTATGGCAGCTTTTGTTCTTTCTTTTTTATTGTAGAAAATAATTGAATATTCTGGGACTTCCTAACAATTGAGAAATGGCTGAACAAGTTGTGGTATTTTCTATCTCTGGTTTGGTCTTATAATTCTTCCTTTATGTATAGGTCTTGCAAATAATTTATCACATGCTCTTTTAATTTGGTAATGGAAGACTCTATGTGTAAATCATGTACTCATTTTGACTTTAACTTTGGTAGATAGTATGAAATGTTGGTCTAAATCTAGCTCCTGCCATAATATTTTGTGGTGATCCTAGCAATTTTTGTGAAATAATGACTTTTTGAGGGAAAAGGACCCACATGTACAAAACTGTTGCAGCACTTTTTGTAGTGGCAAGGAACTGAAAGAGGATTGGAGGTGCATCATTTGGGGAAGAACTGAATAAGTTATGGGTAATGAAATATTATAGTTTATAAGAAAGGATTAGCATGCTGATTTTAGAAAAATTTGAAAAGACTTACATAAATGGATGCTAAGTGAATTTAATAGACTCAACAGAACATTGTATTTAGATTATGAAGATTGAATGTAGATCAAGCCATAGTATTTTCACCTTTGTTGTGTTTATTATATACCAGACCATTATATTATAATGGTCATTTATTATATTATAATTTGTATCTAATTCATTTCACAGATCCACCACTCCATTTCTTATTCAGTACAAGATTATTTTGATAATAACTTCTTCATAATACAATCTGAGATCTGGTATGGCTAGACCATCTTCCTTCATATTTTCTTTTCATTGATTCCCTTGATATATTTACCTTTTTCATCCAGATGAATTTTTTCCTACCTCTGAAAATCATTTTTTAATAATTTGATTGATATGAAACTGAATAGATAAATTAATACAGATAGAATTGTCATTGTTTGGTCTACCCATGAGCAATTAATATTTTCCTAATTTGTTAGTAATATAAAAATGGAACTAATTGATGAGAATATATTTAGTTTACTTGCCAGAGTTGTTAATAATTTCAACTAGTATTGATTGAACCATTCAGGACAGCAATTTGGAATTATTCCCAAAGAGCATTTAATTTGTACATACTCTTTGATAAAGCAATTTCACTATTAAATCTATATCCCCCCAAAAATCTTTTTGTAGTGGCAAATTGGAAATTGAGTAAATAGCCATCAATTTGGGGAATGACTGAACAATTTATGGCATAATGTAATACTAGTGTGATAAAAAAAAAGATGAAGTTCAGAATAATAATAAAATTATAATAAAGGATGGAGTTCAGAAAAGCCTGGACACTCTTTTTTTCTATTTTATATTATTTTATTTTTTTATTTAATAGCCTTTTATTTACAGGTTATATGTATGGGTAACTTTACAGCATTGACAATTGCCAAACATCTTGTTCCAATTTTTCCCCTCTTATCCCCCACACCCTCCCCCAGATGTCAGGATGACCAGTAGATGTTAAATATATTAAAATATAAATTAGATACACAATAAGTATTCATGACCAAACCATTATTTTGCTGTACAAATAGAATCAGACTCTGCAATATTGTACAATTAGCTTGTGAAGGAAATAAAAAATGCAGGTGGGCATAAATATAGGGATTGGGAATTCAATGTAATGGTTTTTAGTCATCTCCCAGAGTTCTTTCGCTGGGCGTAGCTGGTTCAGTTCATTACTGCTCCATTGGAAATGATTTGGTTGATCTCATTGCTGAAGATGGCCAGGTCCATCAGAACTGGTTATCATCCAGTATTATTGTTGAAGTATATAATGATCTCTTGGCCCTGCTCGTTTCACTCAGTATCAGTTCGTGTAAGTCTCTCTGAAATCATCCTGTTGGTCATTTCTTACTGAACAATAATATTCCATAATATTCATATACCACAATTTATTCAGCCATTCTCCAACTGATGGACATCCACTCAGTTTCCAGTTTCCAGCCACTACAAAAAGGGCTGCCACAAACATTCGTGCACATACAGGTCCCTTTCCCTTCTTTATAATATCTTTGGGATATAATCCGAATAGTAACACTGCTGGATCAAAGGGTATGCACAGTTTGATAACGTTTTGAGCATAGTTCCAAACTACTCTCCAAAATGGTTGGATTCGTTCACAACTCCACCAACAATGCTTTTAATGTCCCAGTTTTTCCATCCCCTCCAACAATCATCATTTTTTTCCTGTCATCTTAGCCAATCTGACAGATGTGGTGGTATCTTAGAGTTGTCTTTTTGCATTTCTCTGATTAATAATGACTTGGAGCATCTTTTCATGACTAGAAATGTTTCAATTTCTTCATCTTTGTCTTTCATATCAGCCATTTTTTCAATTGGAGTGGCGATTTTTTATAAAAGTTAATTCTCTATATATTTTTGGAAATAGGCCTTTATCAAAATTTGACTGAAAAAACCCAGTTTAGCTTCCTTCTAATCTTGTCTGCATTAGTTTGTTTGTCAAAACTTTTTCAGTTTATATAATCAAAAATTTTCTATTTTGTGATCAGTAATGATCTTATTCTTTGTCATAAAACCTTCCCCTTCACAGGTCTGGGAGGGTAAACTATCCTATTTCCTCTAATTTATTAATAATTTCATTCTTTATCCTGGTCTTGAACCCATTTTGACCTTATCTTGGTGTCTGTTTAAGTTGGATCAATCCTATTTCTATATTAGTTTCCAATTTTCCCAGCAATTTTTATCAAACAGTAAGTTCTTATCCCAAAATGGGATCTTTGGGTTTTAAAGGAACTAGGTTACTATATTTGTTGACTGTTTTATCCCTTAACCTAATCTATTCCACTGATCACTAATCTATTCCTTAAATAAATGTTTTGGTCTGCTGCTCTAAATATAATTTTAGCTCTAGTGGCTAAACCATCATTTATTTTTTTTTTCATTAATTTTGAAATTCTTGACCTTTTGTTTTCCATATGAACTTTTTGTTATTTTTCGGGTCATTAAAATGTTTTTGGGACTCTGTTGGTAAGGCTAAATAAATAGATTGTTAAATATTTCATCTTTATTATTTTTTGCCTATCCAAGGCATTTAATATTTTTCAATTGGTTAGATCAGACTTAATTTGTGTGAAAAGTGGTCAAAATTTTGCTCATAAAGTTTCTGATTTTCCCTTGGCAGATGATTCTAAATATTTTATATTATATTTTCTTTAAATGGAATTTCTCTTTGTAACTCTGACTGTTGGTTTTTTTAGTGATATAAAATTGATGACTTTGTGGGTTTTTTTTATAATAAAACTTTGCTAAAGTTGTGGATTCTAATAACTTTTTGAATCTCTGGGATTCTGTAATATCCATCATGTCATCAAAAAAGTGATAATTTTGGCTTCCTCTTTGCCTATTTTATTCCTTTAATCTCTTTCTCAGCTCTTATTGCTTATCGTTTCAATACAATTTAAATATTTCAGTGATGGTGGAACCTTGTTTCCTCGATCTTATTGGGAAGGTTGGTTTGTCTCATTACATATGATGCTTATGATGGTTTTAAATAGTGCTGCTGATTATTTTAAGGAAAATCCATTTATTCTATTCCTCAAGTGTTTTTAATAGGAATGGATGTTATTTTATCAAATGCTTTTCTGCATCTATTAGATGATCCCATGGTTTTGTTAATTTGGTTTTAATTGGCCAATTTATTGATATTTTCCTAATATTAAATCCCTCCATTCCTGGTATAAATCCTACTTGTCAAGTGTATTATCTTAGGGATGATTTTCTGTAGTCTTTTTGCTAATATCTTTTTAGATTTTAAACAATATTCATTAGGGAATTGGTCAAATTTTCTTTCTCTGTTTCACCTACCTGGTTTAGGTATATTTCCATGTCTGTGTCATAAAGGAATTTTGTGGACCCTTTTCCCACTTTATCAAATAATTTATATACATTGGACAAATTGTTCTTTAAATGTTTGGTAAATTCACATGTAAATCCATCTGGTCCGGGGTTTTTTCTTGGGGTTGATTAATGTTTCTATTTCTTTTTCAAAATGGGACCATTAAAAATTTACTTCCTCCTCTGTTAGTCTGGGATGTCTATATTTTTGTGGTATCTCCATTTCCTTTTATCAAATTTATTGCCATAAAAGTTGGGCAAAATAATTATTATTTCTCTAATTTCCTCTTCATTTGGAAAGTTCTCCTTTTCTTTTAAGACTACAATTTCATTTCCTCCCCTTTTTCTAATCAGTTTAAAAGGCATATATTTTTTGGCTTTTCATGGAAAACTCTTACTTTTATTTTAGTTCAATATTTTTCTTTCAATATTATAAATTTCTCCTTTCTTTTAAATTTCAATTTAGTATTTATTAAGGTTTGATTGGGTTTTTAATTTGGTCTTTTTTTTTTTTATTCAAATGAATTCATTAATCTTTTCTTTCTCTGTTTTATTCAATAGGCCTTTAAGGATATAAAATCCTCTCTTATTACCGCTTTGGTTTGCATCCACAAATTTTGGTATGATGTCTTGTGATTGTCATTTAGGTAAAATTATTAATTTATCTATAATTTCTTTTCACCCAATCTTCTTTAAGATTTGTTTAGTTTCAATTACTTTTTTTGGTCTATTTCCCCTAACTTTTGTTGAATGGTTTTTTGTAGTGATCTGAAAAAAGCTTTACTCTTTTGTTCTTGCATTTAATTTTTAGGGTCTTTTGTCCTAATATTAATTTTGATAAGTTAGAATGCTAGGAAAGAAATATTTCCTTTCGTCTCCATTCAATTTTTCCAAAGACCCTAACAACCTAATTTTCTAATATTCTTTTCCTCTTTAATTTCTTTCTTATTTGTTTTGTGGTTTGTTTTCTAATTCTGGAGTGCAAGGTTGGGATCTCAGACTCACATTTTGTTGTCTAATTCTTCTTCAACTCTGTTCTTCTTCTTTAGGGTTGGATGCTATACCATTGGTGCATATATGTTTTAGTATTGATTTGCTTCTTGTCTTTTCCTTTGGCAAGATGTAGTTTCCTTCTTATCTCTTTTTAATTAGATCAATTTTGTTTTGCTAGATCTGCGATAAGGATGGCTACCCTTTTTGCCCCCGAAGCTTAGTTTTGCTCAAACCTTTTACCTTCTCTGTTGTATCCCTGCTTTAAATGTGTTTCCTGAAAAACATATTGTAGGGTTCGTTTTGATCCAGTCTGTTTTGCTTCCTGTATGGGAAGTTTGGGAGGTTTTTCCATTCCATTTATGGTTGAATTTAATTCTGTTTTCCTGTCATCCTAATTCCCAGTTATGCTTTACTTTTTCTTGTTCCCCGCCCTCTTTCCCTTTTTTAAATTATGTACCCACTTGTTCCTGGGCTCCTCTTTAGAATCCGTCCCTCCCCTTTAAATCTTTTCCCTTTCTTCCTATTACTCTTTTCTTTTCCTTTTTCCTCTTCCTTTTTAATGGTCTAGAGAATTTTCTCTAAAACATATATTCAATTATTTTCTCTTTGGCCAACTCTGATGAGGTAAGATTACACAATGTTCTTCCCCCTGTCTAAATTCCCTCAGATATGATAAGTTTCCTTTGCCTCTTCATGGGATGTGTTTTCCCTCTTTTTATCCCCCCTTCCCACCTTATTCTGCCATCATCCCTTTTCCATATCAACTTCCCTTTTTCATGTTATATCAGTAAAATCAAATTATACACGTATCCTTTTTGTATATCCACAACAGAAATACAATTCTCAAGAGTAATTTTTACCTTTTCTGCATCTCTTGAGTCCTATGGTTAGAGATCAAATTTTTTGTTTAGTTCTGGTTTTTTCCTTAGAAACAAATTAAATTCATTTATTTCATTAAATGTCCATCTTCTTCCCTGGAAGAAAATGCTCAGCTTAGCTGGGTAGTTTATTCTTGGCTGCAATCCAAGTTATTTTGCCTTTTGGAATATCAGATTCTAGGCCCTTCGATCCTTCAATGTGGAGGCAGCCAGATCTTGGGTGATCCTTATTGTGGCAGCATGGTATTTAAATTGTTTTTTTCTGGCTGCTTGTAAAATGTTTTCCTTAATCCGATAGTTCTGAAATTTGGCCACAATATTCCTTGGAGTTTTTATTTTAGGGTCTTTTTCAGAAGGTGTTCGATACATTCTTTCAATGCCTATTTTACCTTCTGATTCTATTACATCTGGGCAGTTCTCTTTGATGATTTCTTGTAAAATAGTATCTAGGCTCTTTTTTTTTCATCATAATTTTTGCAAAGTCCAATAATCCTCAGATTATCTCTCCTAGATCTATTTTCCAAGTCTGTCGTTTTTGCAAGTAGATAATTCATGGTTCCAGTTTGTCATTTTTTTGGTTTTGCTTGACTGATTCTTGCTGTCTCAATGAATCATTAGTTTCTATTTGTTCAGTTCTAATTTTTAATGAATTATTTTCTTCATTAGTTTTTTTATTTCTTTCTGTATATGTCCAATTGAGTTTTTAAATGAATTGTTTTGCTCTATGGAATTTTTTTTCCATTTCACTAATTTTTTTTTAGTGAATTATTTTCTTTTTCCAATTCACAGATCTTACTTTCTTGGGAGTTCTTTGTCTTTTCCAATTCACAAATCCTACTTTCTAGTGAATTCTTTATTTTTTCTAATTCACAAATCTTAGTTTCCTGAGATTTTTTTACTTTTTCCATTTCACAAATTTTGTTTCCCTACACTTCCTGGGAATTTTTTATCTTTTCCAATTTGTATTTCAGGAAGTTGTTGCCTCTTGAAAAGTTTCTTTCCTTTCCCCATTTATCATAACTCTCTTTTGAGACTTTGGGTCTTTTAGAAGATCATTAAAAAGGAAAGGTGAGATTCCCTTTGGGGTATTTGTTTCCTTTTTATTTTCTCTTCAGGTTTTGCCTCTTTTTCTGAAAAGCTGTCAATCATTCTTTTTTTTTTATTTGTTTTAAAGCCTCTAGGCATGCCTCCCAGGCAAGGGGTCCAACTTCCTCTCAGGTGGAGGATTAAACCGCTTGGCTCTGAGGGGGGAGTTCTCTGATGAGGTTTTTCCCCAACTGGAGCATATTCAGCACTGGCTGGGCTATAAAGCCCAGTTGGGCTGTGTGGGTTAGCGACTGCCCTAGGCTAGAGACTAAGTGGTGAAAGTGTCACCCCAGGCCAGAGCCTCTTGTGGGACTGTGTGTATTAGCAGCTGATTCTACTGGAAGTCTGCCCAGAAGTCTCTGCCCCTACGTCTCTGCCTGATGCAAATCGGCCCTCAGAAAGCTCTATGGCCCCAAGCCGAGAACCACACTGGGAAGATTAAGGAAAGGGGCAACCGGGCGGAAAAGAGGGGAGGAAGAAACAAGGTTTTCTTGCCTTCTCTTACCCTCTTTATCAATATTATTCGAGCCTCAAAATAGTTTGACTCAAAAAAAGATAAGGGGAGAACAACTCACCAGGAAAAAATCTGCAGTCTCCCAAAAAGGTTGTTCTGGGGCCAGGGGAGATGGGCGCAGGCGGGAGAAATTGGGGAGGAGAGTCTCAAACCAGGGTGAAGGCCAGATCTCATCCGCGGCAGCCCCAACCCGCAGTGGGGCTTTTCCTTGGGGCAGTTGTGATCCTGCCAGCAGGAGGAACCCAGCCAGGGTTACCTCCAATCTGCGCAGGGGGAAACTCGGCGGGGCCATGAGTTTTCCAGGGCCTTGCATCGGCAGGACCTTTGGCAGAGTTTGTGGTTGCATTCTGCGGTCTGCACTCAGCTGCTAATACCAGAGTCCCACAAGAGGCTCCAGCCTGGGCAGGACACCTTCACCACTTGGCCAGCCTAGGCAAGAATCCACTCAGCCCTACTAAGCTTTGATAGCTCAGCCAGTGCTGGAATCCACCTCCTGTTGGGGAAGGAAAACCTCAAAGAGCATTCCATACCTTTGAGCCAGAAATCTTTACATCTCTCCCTATTCTGCAGAGGAAGCTTAACCCCTTGCCTAGGAGACCTACCCAAAGGCTTTAAAACATGAAAAAAAGATAAAAGAATAATCCCAGCTCATGCAGAAAAGACAGGTCAGCAAACCTGAAGAGACCTCAAACAGCAAAATGCATCAGACTGTCCTCCTTACATAATGCTTCTAAGAAGAGGCATTAAAATCTCAAAAGAGAGTTAGAAGATAAATGGGGAAAGGAAAGAGAAGCCTTACAAGAGAGCAACAACTTCCTGAAATACGAATTGAAAAGTTAAAATTCCAGGAAGTGCAGGGAACAAAATTGGTGAATTGGAAAAATAAAGAACTCGCAAGAAAGTAGGACTGTTGAAAAAAATTCACTAAAAAAAAAATTAGTGAAATGGAAAAAAATTCCACGACCAAAAAATACATTCAAAACTCAATTGGACATATAAGGAAAGAAGTAAAAGCTATTGAAGAAAAATTTTAAAATTAGAACTGAACAAATTGAAACTAATGATTCATTGAGACAGCAAGAATCAGTCAAGCAAAAACAAAAAATGACAAACTGAAAACCACGAATTATCTACTTGCAAATGACAGTTGGAAAATCGATTTGGGAGAGAATAATCTGAGGATTATTGGACTTTCTGAAACTATGATGAAAAAAAGAGCTAGATACTATTTTCAAGAAAATCATCCAAGAGAATGCCCAGGAATGAAAGAAGTAAAATAGGCATTGAAAGAATTCATCGAACACCTTCTGAAAGAAACCAAAATAAAACCTAAGGAATATTGTGGCAAAATTTCAGAACTATAAGATTAAGGAAAAAATTTTACAAGCAGCCAAAAACCATTTAAATACAAGTGCACAATAAGGATCACTTCCAAGATCGCTGCCTCACATTAAAGGAAAGAAGGCCTGGAATAGATATTCCAAAGGCAAAGAACTTGAATGCAGCAAAATAAATACCCAGCTAAGCTGGAGCATTTTTCCAGGGAAGAAGATGAATTTAATGAAACAAATGAATTCCATTTGTTTCTGGAAGAAAACCAGAACTAACAAAAATTGATTCCAAGAATAGAACCTCAGAAATGCAGAAAAGGTAAAAATAACTCTTTGAGAATTGTATTTTGTTGTGGATATACAAAAGAATACATGTATAATTTGATTGTAAATGATATAACATAAAAAGGGAAGAGATATGAAAAGGGATGATGGCAGAACAAGGTGGGAAGGAGGGATAAAAAGAGGGAACCTCCCAAAAGGAAAGGAAACTTATCATATCTGAGGAATTTAGAGAAGGGAGGAACACGGTGAACTTATTCATCAGAGTTGGCTCAAAGAAAAATAATTGACATTTATTTTAGAGAAAATTCTCGGCCCATTAAAAACAGGGAGAGGAAAAGGGAAAAGAAAAAAAATGGAAAAGGAAGGGGAAAGACCAAAGGGGGGGGAGGGAAAAAAGAGGATGTATCATGGAACAAGAACAAAGTTGGGGGGAAAGAGGGTTGGGGGCAAGAATAAGAAAGACAATCAGGTATTGATGGAGGAAATAATTATAACAAATAAATGGATGAACTCCTAAAAGAGGAGGAGATAGCAGACTGGATCAAACAGAAACCCTCAATATGTTGTTTACAGAACACTTTAAAGAGGGATGCATATAGAGTAAAAGTAAAAGGCTGAGCAAAACATTTTCAGGTGAGAATAAAGAGGGTAGCCATCCCATTCAGATCAACAAAAGTAAAATTGATCTAATTAAAAAGAGATAAGGAAGGTAATACATCCTGCTAAAGGGAGATAAAAAAACAACAATATCAATATTAAAACATATATGCACAAGTGGTATGGCACAACTTCCTAAAGGAGAAGTTTGAGAGGAAGAAAGACAACAAAACTGTAATAGTAGGAGATCCTCAACCTGACTCCTTGAATTGAAACCAAACCACAAACAAATAAGAAAGAAATTAAAGAAGTAATGAATATTAGAAAAATTAGGTATGTGATCTTGGAGAAAATTAATGAATAGAAGAGAATATACTTTCTTCTAGCAGTTCATGGAACCTATTCAAAATTGAAACCATATAGACATAAGACCTTAAAATTAAATGCAAGAAAGCAAGAAATAGTAAATGCTCTTTTCAGATCATGATGCAATAAAAACTACATTCAACAAAAAGTTAGGGGAAAATAGACCAAAAAGTAATTGAAACAAAAACTTCATCTTTTAAAATGATTGGGAAGCAGCAAATTATAGATACAATTAAAATTTCCAAAAGATAATGACAAATGATGAGACATCATACCAAAATTTGTGGGAGACCAAAGTGTAATAAGAGGGAATTTAATCCTTAGAGGCTTACTTTGAAAAAAGAGAAAGAAAAGATTAAAAATTCTTGCAACTAAAAAAACTAAAAAGACCAATTAAAAACCCCAATCAAATACCAAATTGAAATTCTAAAATTAAAAGGAGAAATTAAAAATATAAAGTAAAAACTATTAAACAATTAATAAAACTAAGAGTTGGTTCTATGAAAAGTTCAAAAAAATAGATAAGCCTTTGGTAAATCTGTTATGAAAAAGGAGGGAGGAAAATGAAATTAGTAGTCTTAAAAATGAAAAGGAGAACTTTCCACCAATGAAGAGGAAATTAGAGAAATAATAAGGAGTTATTTTCCCAACTTTATGCCAATAAATTTGATAACCCTAAGGAAATGATACTACTCCAAAATACAGACTTCCCAGACTAACAGAGGAAGAAGTAAATTGTTTGATAGTCCCATTTCAGAAAAAGAAATAGAACAGGCAATTAAACAACCCCTAAGAAAAACCCAGGACCAGATGGATTTACATGTGAATTTTCAAACATTTAAAGAACAATTGGCCCCAATGCTTATAAATTATTTGATAAAATAGGGAAATGAGTCCACCAAATTCCTTCTAGACACAGACATGGTACTGATACTAAACTAGGTAGGCTGGAAACAGAGAAAGAAAATTATAGACCAATCTCCTAATGAATTGATGCTAAAATCTTAAATATTAGCAAAAAGACTCAGAAAAATCATCTCCAAGATAATACACTATGATCAAGTAGGATTTATACCAGGAATGCAGGGCTTTCAATATTAGAAAACTATCAATATAATTGGCCATGTCAAACCAAATTAACAAAAACCATATGATCATTCCCATAGATGCAGAAAAAGTATTTGATAAAATCCAACATCCATTCCTAAAAAACACTTAATATAGAATAAATGGACTTTTCCTTAAAATAAATCACACTATTTAAAACCATCAGTAAGCATCATATGTAATGGAGACAAACTGCAACCATTCCAATAAGATCTGGAGGAAACAATGCCACTATCACTGTTACTATTTAATATTGTATGAAACGCTAGCTACAATAAGAGCTGAAAGAGATTAAAGGAATAAGAATAGGAAAGGAAGCCAAATTATCACTCTTTGCCGATGACATGATTAATACTTACAGAACCCCAGAGATTCCTAAAAAGTTATTAGAAAAATCCACAACCTTTAGAAAGTTGTTGGTTATAAAATAAACCCACAAATCATCAGCATTCTTATATATCACTAACAAATCCAACAGTCCAAGACAAAGAGAAATTCCATTTAAAGTAACTACGATAATATAAAATATTTAGAACATTCCAAGGAAAAATCAGAAACTTATGGCAAAAATTACAAACCACTTTTCACACAAATTAAGTCTGATCTAACCAATTGAAAATATTAAATGCTCTTGGATAGGCGAGCAAATAATAAAGATGACAATATTTCCTAAACTAATCTATTTATTTACGTTATACCAATCAGACTCCAAAAACTATTTTAATGACCTAGAAAATAAACAACAAAGTCTATATGAAAACAAAAGGTCAAGAATTTCAAGGGAATTAATGAAAAAAAAATCAAATAATGGTGGCTTAGTTAAACCAAGATCTAAAACTATACTATAGAGCAGCAGTTACCAAACTATTTGGTATTGGCTAAAATAATTAGTTGATCAGTGGAAAATTAGGTTCAGGGATAAAACAGTCAACAACATAGCAAACCTAGTCTTGACAAACCCAAAGATCCCAGCTTTTGGGATAAGAACTTACTGTTTGATAAAAATTGCTGGGAAAATTGAAACTAATATGGCAGAAACTAGGCATTGATCCATACTTAACGCAGAACCAAGATAAGGTCAAAATGGGTTCAGACCTAGGATAAAGAATGAAATTATTAATAAATTACAGGAACATAGGATAGTTTACCTCTCAGACCTGTGGAAGGGGAAGGTTTTTATGACCAAAGCAGAACTAGAGATCATTACTGATCACAAAATAGAAAATTTCGATTATACCAAACTGAAAAGTTTTTGTACAAAACAAAACTAATGCAGACAAGATTAGAAGGGAAGCAATAAACTGGGAAAATATTTTACAGTCAAAGGTTCTGATAAAGGCCTATTTCCAAAAATATATAAAGAATTAACTCTAATTTATAAAAAATCAAGCCATTCTCCAATTGAAAATGGTCAAAGGATAATGAACAAACAATTCACAGATGAAAGAAATTGAAACTATTTCTAGTCATATAAAAGATGCTCCAAGTCATTATTAATCAGAGAAAATGCAAATTAAGACAACTCCTAAGATACCACTACACACCTGTCAGATTGGCTAAGATGACAGGAAAAATAATGATGATTGTTGGAGGGATGTGGGAAAACCGGGACATTGATTCATTGTTGTGGAGTTGTGAACGAATCCAACCATTTTGGAGAGTAGTTTGGAACTATGCTCAAAAGATAAACTGTGCATCCCTTTGATCCAGCAGTGTTACTACTGGGATTATATCCCAAAGAGATTATAAAGAAGGAAAGGGACCTGTATGTGCACGAAATGTTTGTGGAGCCCTTTTGTAGTGGCTAGAAACTGGAAACTGAATGGATGTCCATCAGTTGGAGAATGGCTGAAAAATTGTGGTATATGAAAATTATGGAATATTACTGTTCTGTAAGAAATGACCAACAGGATGATTTCAGAAAGGCCTGGAGAGACTTACACCAACTGATGCTATGAAATGAGCAGGACCAGGAGATCATTAATACTTCAACAAAATACTAGATGATGACCAGTCCTGATGGATCAGGCCATCCTCAGCAACGAGATCAACCAAATCATTTCTAATGGAGCAGTAATGAACTGAACTAACTATACCCAGAAAAAGAACTCTGGGAGATGACTAAAAACCATTACGTTGAATTCAGTCCCTATATTTATACACACCTGCATCTTTGATTTCCTTCACAAGCTAATTGTACAATAATTCAGAGTCTGATTCTTTTTGTACAGCAAAATAATGTTTTTGGTCATGTATCTTATTGTGTATCTAAGTTATATTTAATATATTTTAACATCTACTGGTCATCCTGCCATTTAGGGAGGGGGGGGGGTAAGAGGTAAAATTGGAACAAGAGGTTTGGCAATTGTTAATGCTTAAAGTTACCCATGTATATATCCTGTAAATTAAAGGCTATTAAATAAAAAAAAAAAAAAAAAAAAAAAGATTAGAGGCTAACCTAGGCTGTGCCCTCCTGCCATGAAGGTTCGCAACTGCCCCAAGGAAAAGCCCCATACTGCAGGTTGGGTCTGCGATCTTGTGCTGTGATCTGTGCTTTCACTTCCAGTTTGAGGCTCTCTTTTGGAAGCTAATTTCTCTCCCAGTCTACGCTGATCTCCCCCCTGGCCCTGGAACAAACCTTTTTTGGTGAGACTGCAGATTTTCTTTTGCTAGTGAGTTGTTATACTTCTTATCTTTATGAATTGTAGCAGTCAAGACTATTTTTGAGGGTCAATATAATATTGATAAAGAGGGTAAGAGAAGACCTTAGAAAGTCATGTGTGCCTTCTCCGCCATCTTGGCTCCGCCCCCAAAACCTGGACACTTAAAATAAATTGATGCTGAATGAAGTGAGAAGAAACAGGAGAACATTGTTCTCAGTAACAGTAACACTGAGATTTTCAACTTTGATTGAATTAGCATTGACTTACATTGCTCTTCTCAGCAATGCAATTATCCAAGACAACTTTAAAAGACACATGATTGAAAAGTCTGTACATATCCAGAGAAAGAACTCTGGAGTCTAAATGCAGTTTAAAGCATATTATTTCATTTTTTTGTACTTTTTCTTTTTGTTCTGTTTCTTTTTTCTTTTCTTTTTTCTCTCTTTTTTGAAACAACATGACTAATGAGGAAATGAGTTTCCTTGAGTGCCTATCTATAACCTATATCAGATTGTTTTCTTGGGGAGTAGATAGGGAAGCAATGAAGGATAAAAATTTGAAAGTCAAAATCTTATAAAAATTAATACTGAAAATTGTCTTTATATATATTTGGAAAAATTAAAAGAGTATTTACCAAAAGATCCCAAACAAACACAAAACAAGTTTTTCACTTGATTATCTAGGGTTCTCTAAGTATAACATCATATCATCTGTAGAGTGTGATAGTTTTGGTTCTTCATTTTCCCACTCAATTTGTTTTTCTTTTTTATTGATATATTAACATCTCTAGTACTATATTGAATTATAGAGGTCATAGTGAACATCCTTCCTTCACTTCTGATTATATTTGGAATGCTTTCAATTTAACCCAATTATACATTATCATTAATTATGGCTTTAAATAGAAACTATTTCTCATTTTAACAAAAACTGCATTTATTCCTAGGTTTGCCGATATTTTTAACAAGAATCAGTGCTTTATTTTATTAAAAAATGAAAACAAAAAAATACTTCCCCCTGCATCTATTGAGTTAATTATCTGATTTCTATTGATTTTCTTACCAAAAATATGTTTAATTATATGATAATTTTCTTAACATTGAACTAGTACTACACACATATGAATACCACCTGGTCATAGTGTATGATCTTTTTGAAATGTTGATGTAATCTCTTTGCTAGTATTTTAGTTAACATTTTTGTACCCACCTTCATGAAGGAAATTAGTCCATAATTTTCTTTCTCTATTTTGGCTCTTCCTGGTTTCAGTAACAGCACCATATTTGTGTCATAAAAAAATTAGGTAGGACTCCTTCTTTACCTGTTTTTAAAAATGTTTTATATAATATTGTGGTTAATTGTTCTTCAAGTGTTTGGAAGAATTTGATTGGAAATACATCTAGTCATAAGGATGTTTTCTTTTTTTTTTTAAATTATAGCTTTTTATTTTCAAAATATATACATGGGTAATTTTGATATTCACCCCCAGAAAAACCCTGTATTCTAAATTTTCCTTCCCTTCCTCTACTTTCCCAGTCAGCAAGTGATCCAATATATGTTAAACATGTGGAACTCCTTGATATATATTTTCACAAATATCATGCTGTACAAGAAAAATCAGATCCAAAAGGAAAAAAAAAATGAGAAAGAAAACAAAGTGCCTTGCAAACAACAACACAAAGAGTGAAAATACCATGTTGTAGTCCACATTCAATTCCCACTTCCTCTCTCTGGGTGCAAATGGCTTTCTTCATCACAAGATCATTGGAATAGGTCTGAATCACCTCACTGTTGACAAGAGCCATATCTATCAGAATTGTTCATTGTATAATCTTGATGTTGCCATATATAATGATCTCTGGTTCTGCTCATTTCACTTAGCATCAGTTCCTGTAAGTCTCTCCAAGCCTCTCTGAAATCATCCTGCTTCCCTTGAATTCTTATAAATTTGATTTCATTTTTAATAATTAATTAAATAATCCATTAATTAATGGATAATTAATTATTTTTAAAAATTGTTCTTGATTTGCTTTTTTCAGGATTAAATGATTTCATTTCCAATTAATTTTTAATGGATCTTTCCATTGTCCATTACTGAATGTAATTTTTATTGCATTATGATGTGGAAACTATGTATTGACTGTTTCTGTTTTTCTGCTTTTGATTATGAAGTCAATTTTCTTGTAGGTTCTGTGTTCTGCTGAAAAACATGAATATTCTTTTCTATTCCCTTTGACTTTTCTCCATAGATCTGTCTTTATCGTTCTCTTCTGTGATCAAATGGAAGGATATGTGTATGGAAGGAAGATAAAGTAAATTTTTATTTGAAATTTTTTTAAAATTTAAAAATTTTCTTCTTTAGAAAACAGTGTCAGATTCAAACTTTTCCAGAATTTTATTTGTCTCCTTAACATCTTTCTACTTCCTTTTTTGGTTGGACTTATCTAGTTCTGAGAAGTGAAAGCTGAGTAGTATAGTTTTATTACCTATTTTCTCCTGTAAATCATTCAACTTCTAGAAAGGTTGCCCTTGTACCCTATGCATATGGGCCTATATGCTTAACTCACATCTACCACAGGCAAACAAATCCCTTGCCAGGCACAGACTTTAGTAACATCTAGGACTTTGACTTTCATTTTTATTAACATTTTTATTTTATTATTTATTTAGTTTCCTTATATTTATAAATGAAATATTTATATATTTTGTATAAATATGCAATAATAAATCAGTATTATGTATAAATATGCAATAATAAATCAAGAATATGCTTGTATATTTAGGATATGTTTATATCATTACTATTTATACTAACATTTTGTTAACATCTCATAATTATATAGCACACCATTGTTTAACATTATTTAACAACAATATACACATACCTAATATTGAACTCATGGAACCCTAGAGATAAATATTATTATTATTCCCATTTTAAACATGAGGCAACCGAGGCATGGAGAGATTTAATTATTTGCTTAGGATCATGCATCTAGTAATTTTCTAAGACATGATCTGGTCTCATCTTCCTGAGTACAAGTCTAGCAATCTGCCCAAATGTGTCATCTTGTTGTCATCTTAGATCAAAGTAACTAAGTATAGCTCAGAATATGGATGCATTTTCTTATATTCCAAATTAATTGCACTTTTTAAAAGTCCATTTGCCTCTTTTAAAGGCAATTTTATTATTTTCTAATTTCTGAGGTTTTTTCCATTACCAAAACATTATAATATCAAAGCCCAGGATGTGTTAGAAACAACTAAGGGAGAAAGACTTTAAATGCATTGAAATGATTCACTTCACAGGAAAACATAAAAGTATTTGTCTAAAATTCAATACTTTTGCCCTTCCCTGATTTATAGTGATATATTTCTATTTTTAGCTATTTTATAATCTGTCAGATTCTAGAAGAAAGAATACGTATTTCCCCTTATTTTATTTTGTATTGTATTATACATTGAAGAAACATTAATAATATAGTACTTAAAAAGCTAAAAAAAATTATTAACCAATCACTGTTTAAATTAATTTATCTTCCAACTCTTTCTGCTATTATTTGATTGAAAAGGAGCTATTATTTGATTACATATAAAATAAATCTTTGTAAATCTTGGTCTATTCAAATTAAGGAAAACTTGGTGTAAATAGTGTTTTTTTCCTCTGGTAAAAAACAAACAGAGAATTTGGTAATTTTACCACAGTTTTTATAGGAAAGGAAGTGGAACAGTCAAGTTAAGTAATCTCAGACTATAATCATATTCTATTAGCATGAATTTTGTCAAATCCAATATTCCTATTTAATAATCTCTAGTCATTTTATAATAATTCTATAATTATTTTACAAACCCAGATTTTGATCTACAAAAGATAAATTGTCCTGTTTCATGATTCTAAAATTATCTTGTGGTCAATGAAAATTCTGAGTTCTGGGACATTAAATGAACTGTTTCCAGAATTGATAGTGAAGTTTTGGTTTTGTCTCTTTTTGTGTTCTTGACCCACATTTTTATCAATGAATCTTGAGCATAACTAATTTTATTCATTTTCTGAATCTTTTTTTTTTGGTGAGGGGAATAGAATATATAATATATATTAATCTAATATAGTTAGTGTTTCTACAACTTAAGAACTAAATAAAATATTGCAGAAATGGCAATATTTGTTAGTTTGGAGAGATGATTGGAAGGAGCTGAAGATATTTTTTCTTGTCTTAGGTACAATAAAGCTAAAGAAGTTAGTGAGTAAAAAGATAAAGAAGCTGTTTTGTTTTTTTTTTCCCTGAAGGGACTATTTTCATCTGCATGAAGAGAATACTTACAAAGAGATCTTGTTATCCTTTTCAGACTCAGTTTCTTAAGTTGTGGGTTGTGACCCTATATAGGATTCGGTAGTTAAATAGGTAATATGATGTTATGATTTGTTATCAGTAAATGTTTGTTTTGTATATCCATTTTATATACCTATATGCCTGAGGTTGTGTAAAAAAAATTTCAGACAAAAAAGGAGATTGCAAATGAGAAAAGTTTAGGAAGCCCTTTAATAATGGTATGGACTATGTTCTCACAAAGAAAGAAAAAAGATACATGCCATTACAGTGATAATCTGTATAGATTCTAAAATAATAATTATGTTTTTATTTTGGTCTTGATTTTATTTTAAGTCAAAATATATTTAGCATTCTTAATGTTTAATTTTAGTTGACTTAGAAATGTAATGCATAACGATATAAGAAGTTAACAATTATATATTCAGCATGCAAATGCAACAATGAAATAATATATTTATTTAAGCCAGTAATATTAATTTACTCTCAAGACACTTTAATATATGTAGATTTTTTTAATATTTGGAGATACTTTTTCTAGTTTAGTAAATTATTATTATTTGATTATAAATAATGGATTCTAAGCTTGGATGATTGAGACAGATTATGATACTTTGCTAATTAGCAAGACACATAAACATGCTTCTGAATTCCCTAGACTTCAAATCAATATGATGAGTATAGAAGAAATTAAGGAGTATGTTGCAGAATGGCCTGCAAGTGAGTATCATTAATTCAGACCTTTTAGCTTTACTATCTGTATAAACAAGCAAAATGCTAATACCTCCAGTAATAATAACATGATAAAATATTTTTTCTCGACATCAATTGTTTAATGAATATCTTTTGAGTGTTCATGGTTGCTAAGGAGAGGCAATGGGGTATTGTGAGACTTGAAACAATCAACACAATGTTTTATGTAAACACTATAGTGAATCTCTCCATTCAGAATATTCCTTCAATTTATCTTTACCACTGGATATCTTCTAAAATGTGGAAAATCTTTAGAAAATATACATCTCAGTATTTATGTCTTATTTAATCTCTCAAATTATCTTATACAACATTTTAAAGTTTGAATCTGACACTGTTTTCTAAAGGAGGAAGTTTTTAAATTTAAAAAAAATTTCAAATAAAAATTTACTTTATCTTCCTTCCATATACATATTCTTCCATTTGATCACAGAAGAGAAACAAACCTTCTGTAATAATCTTGTACAATCAAGTAAAACAAATTACCATATTAGTCATATCTACAATAAATGTAAATGTAAATCAGCCATAATCAAAGTAATGCACTGAGGAAAAAGATGTAATTTTCTGTAGTGACTTTTAGAACACAAACTGAAATACACTCATACACACACATACACACACAAACACAGACACAGAAACACACACACACACACTGTTTACAATTCCCAAGATCCCAGAGGCTAACTCTTTTGATCTTTAAAAACTTACATAGTTAATCTTCACATTATAGAGGATGACAAAGGACAAGGCAAAAAGGATGAAATCAAATTTTCATGGAGTTACATTTCAGCTTTATAAAGGCAGGTCCAGTCCTCTTTCATTATGGCATTATGCTATACCATGTGCCATCAACAAAAGGGTCAAAGCAAGAGTTAGCAGGTAAAGAGAAAATAATCAAGGCTCTAGTTGCTAGTTCTTTCTGACTACTCAAAGAGACTCTTATTCATCGCATGGTTAGTCTAACAGAACAAGTTATAAAATGTTGACAAGTGTTCCCATGTTTTCCCTAGTCATTTCTATTACATATCATAATGACACCCAGACACAAACTCTCTACCTTCCTCTTCTGGCAAAATTTCATTAGAAGCACAAGTTTTCTGAAAATGTGCCAGAACTTGTTTCATAAAGTTAAAACAACATTTTAAATGATCTTATATGAAAACTCAAAATAAGTTTTTTACAATTTTTAAATCCCTGGAAATCACCAAGCCTATTTTCTTTGCCAGCTGTCTAGGGAATTTGCCAAGTGATCTGTTAGTATAATTTTCTGTAAAATAAAAATGATGATACTCCATTTGTGTCACTGTGGAAATATGATTATAAAAAGAATATAATATCTCATATTTATACTTTTCTTATCTGCAAAACTTAAAGAACTTAGTAGAAATCATTATACCAATGAAATCTTTGTGAATAATGGCTTTGATATTAACTAATTGAGGAAATTCTAGTTATATCTACAATTATTCACTTATCTTGCCCATTGAGTTTCATGACTATAAACTCTATTCAAAATTTCTACCCAGAAACAGGCCTGATCAAAAGAAAAAGATTTTAACAATCCTTCATTCTGTCTCATCAAGGAACTAATTTCATTGGTTTTTCTCCTCAAATGATCCTGATTATTTTACCTCATATGTGAAAAGCATAATTTAGACTATCTGTGGGTAAAAATTGCATTTTGATTATCTATTAGTTATTATAAGATTTGTATTTTATCTTGAATTTTAAGGGTAATACACACATTAAGATAAATTGCTGCTTTCTATTTTCTTGTAGAGATCTCAAAAAATATTTGTTCAGAGGTCATTTATTTTTTTCAGAGGTAATTTCTATAGATGAGACAAAATACAAAATTAAAGATAGCATTGCATGATCATTGTATTCTACAAAACACATCAAAGGTCAATGAAATTCTCCATTGGACATTTTAACATATTTCATATCCTCTGAAACATTGAATTCATAGAGTTGTTCACCTGACATTTTTACAGATCACTTAGATTGTAAAAACGTCATTTAAAATGACATTTTTACACTGTCTTAATCTTAAAAACATCAAACAAAGGATAATTCTTCATTTACAGCTATTAAGCATGACCATAATCATAAAAATGTCATTTTAAGATAATTCTTCATTTGACTTTTTTACATGTAGGCATTCATTTTTTCTATTCCTTAAAAATATGATGCAAGGGAAAAAAGTTAGATTTTTAAGAATCTTTCTTAAATCCACAAATCAGAAACTCATACTTGATGATGCTATGGTCATAAAAGAATATAGAATTGCTTTCCAAAAATACTTTATAATTATAGATGACTCATCATTGCATGTGCATATATGTATCTACCCTATACACACACATACACACACATATATGTACATAAATATATTCCTTTTAAATTAAATATGAGTCACATTCAGTTAAATTCTTAAATGGGGAAAATGTAGTCACCCTTCTTAATTGACAATCAAATGTTTTTAAGTAAAAAAAATGTTCTGACTAGGTTAAATATATTTCAATGAAAATTTTTAAAATTATTAAAATCAATATGTATGTTATTAAACCTTTATTTTCATATAGCTAATTCCATAGTGCTAATGCATTAAAAAGAACTCCATGTTTTACTAATTTCAAAGGACATACAGTAATCATTTTGCTCTTTTGGGGTAATGGTTATTGCAAGCATGGCTCCATTGTCACATAACTTCTCCTCCTAATTCCTATTTATTTTATAAATTAAAATATTAAAATATCTTAAGTGTTTCATAGACTTTCCCTGAATGCCAAAGAGGTCCATGACGCAAAAAAGTTTAAGAATTTCTGGTTTATAAGCAAGTAAATTGGGCTAGAGATACATGATAAAACCCAAGGCTTCAGGAAGAGGAAAGTGAAAAAAGTTAAAATTTATACCTAAATATCTAACCTCTAACAAGAGTTAACTGTACCAAGAGTATTCACTCATACATTCATTCCATAGCTAATTAAAAATAGAACTTATGCAAAGTTTGGACTTTGGAGATAGGGTATATGATCTTCAATTATTATTCTCAAAGTTGTTACATAATTTAGATATTCCCCAGGATATCTGCATCAGCTACCAGTCATATGATTTACTTGCCCTTCCACTTTCACAGTTAAATCTTTTAATAAAATGTGAACTTAGTGCCAGTAGTAGTTATAAACCTTTATCCAATGATGTGGATTACTCACAAATCTCTATATTTCTAATAAACAGCCAACACAACATAAGGACTATCAAGTGCAGACAAATTCAAGAACACATATCTTGCTTCTGACCCTACCACAGTCAACTCAAGTAATGACTCAACAATTAATTTTCTTTATCTACAAAATGCTGATAATAAGAATGCTTACCTCAGCAAATTATGTGGATCAAATAATATAATGTACATAAAACATTTTGCAAATCATAAGGCATCTTAAATATGAGTTATCCATCATCATCATCATCATCATCATCATCAACATTCAGATGCTTGTCTCATGGCTATACCACTAAACAATTCATTGATAGTACATGAGGAGTTTTCTCTTCAATAAATATTTCTCTACTTTTCATATTTTGCTTAGGATCAGGATTTGGTGAACCATTTGCTTAATATTCATAGTACTACTTTTGGAATTTCTCCCCCTCCAATTCTGTTCTACTCTATAGGAACTTTCCTTTTTAGCTAAGTGGTTGCTAATATTAAGAACACAAAACAATCCCTTGAAAAAAGGACTGTTTTGAATGAAGGATTGTTGTGTTTGAAGTATTTTATTAACTGAAATAGTCAGCAAATTACATTATTATTTCCATAATTGTACTGCTATGATAATAGTTGCTGACAATGTTTTATTGCTTTTTGCTTGAGAATATTCTAGAGAATAAGAGTGGTCCATAATACAATTTACAATTCCCTTTAAAAATCTAAATACATATTAACATAGATACCTAGGTATTCTTCAATAATATTATCACTGGTCTTCACCAGTGGAATAAACCATAAAACTTATGCTCCATTTCATCTGAATGTGTAATACTTTCAATCATGAAATTTCTTATTTACTCATTATCATCATATTTCTATATAGAATCTCTGGTATATTCATAGGGTTTTTCTTCTCCCAATGCAATTCTTTAGTCACATGCCTTAATGCATGAAATTTGACATGGACTACCTTAAGTCTTCTTGAATATTCTCACATTCCCATTAGCTTATCTCTAAACCCAGGAATTATTTTATCTTGTTTCTCCCCTAAACTTATTCAACATATTCATACTTACATTGAACTTTCTTTGAATTTTCCTTTTCACTTTTTATTCTTTATTAGGTAAATGATTTTATTCTTTTGTCAGGGCAATTGTTTCATTGAGACTTGATCCCCTTAACTCAGACCCAAAATAGAACCCAACATAAGGGCACTATGATAATGATCAATTAGCCCATTAAAATATTTTAAATAATAGCTTTTTATTTTCAATATATGCAAAAATAATTTTCAACATTCACCCTTGCAAAATCTTGTGTTCCAAATTTTTTCTCTCTTCCTTCCCCTCCTCACTCTAGATAGCAGCTAATCCAATATATATTAAACATGTGCAATTTTTCTATATATCTAACATACATTTATTAAGCACTTAATTTGGCTCGGAGATTTTTCTAAATGCTAGAAAATGCGATTAGAATCAACACTCAAGGCCACTCTATCTCTTCTTTCTTTCTCTTCCCCAGATAAATATTATTGTTTTAATTATCACATGCTGGTGGTTACCTCTCTTGAGTTGCCTTTCTCCTTCTCCCTCTGCACTTCTCTCTCTCTCTCTTTCTCTCTCTCTCTCTCTCTCTTTCTCTCTCTCTGTGTGTGTGTGTGTGTGTGTGTATGTGTATCTCTGTCTCTCTGTCTTTGTCACTCTCTCTGTCTCTGTCTCTTTCTCTCTGTGTGGGTCTCTGTCTCTGTTTCTCTGTCTGTATGTATGATTTTCTTTCTGTGGATGTATAATTTTAGAATAGTGGGACTGCAGACCAGACAGACATTTAAGGAGAGAATGAGTAGGCAATTGTTTAGAAATAGAATCACTGGTTTCATAACACACAATTGAGAATCTTGGGAGAGAAAGAAAGAGAGAGAGAGAGAGAAAGTGAAAGAAGACAAAGACAGAGACAGAGACAGACACAGAGAATATGAAGGAATACAGTTCTACTTAAAGCAAAAGGATCATTAACTAGGAATGTCACTCAGGGAACAATAAAACAAATAAATCTGAGTTTTAAAAGGAAGATAGAGATATAGAAAACTGAACTTATGATCAACTCAGGTTAGATAACACATTTTCAGAATTCCCAAATGATCTTAAAGGAGAATTTGACCACAACAAACAGGAGCTAGGAATCAATGGGAGCTGATTATTTGGATATCCTGAAGGCCCAAAGACAAAGCAGCATTCTTAATACATGTGTTAGAAAAAAGTGCTATGAACTAACAGATATACAGCTTTACAGTAGCTGAAAAATCTCAGGTGAAAGGGGTTGAAAACAGATTGAAATGGGAATGCATTTTCAGGGAAGACTAGAAGCTCTGGTATAAAGGGTTGCCAAGATCATTTCATGGCCGTTTTCTACTTTGGGTGTCAATGTGACTCATCTTACTCTCAACTGTGATATTAGTTTATATTTTATTCTATGCCTTTGATGTGGCCCTTCTTCTCCTCTTCCTCATTATTATCAACAAGTATTTTCTTGGTGAAGCACTTACTTATGAATAGGGATAGACAGATTGTCATTCAGAGTAATTCATACAGGTTTTGCAGTCAAAATCAGTCTAAGGTTGTATGTCTACCAAGAGGAGTGTATGACAGACTCATGACAATGTGATTGCCATTTGCAGGGAAGCACCATGCCACCCACCATCATCAGTGCCTATGCTCCCACCATGATGAAGGTCAATGAAAACATTTATTAAGACCTAGAGACCCTGATCATCAATGTACAAAAAGAAGATAAGCTTGTTCTTTTGGGTGACTAATACAATACAGACTACCAGGCTTGGCAGGGAGTCCTTGGGAGGAAATGAGTTGGAAACAGCAACAACAGTCATTTACTATCGAAGACTTGTACATCTTGTGACTTTCACATCACTAATACTGTCTTTTGTTTACATAAACAACATAAAACTTCAGGAATGCACTCTGACAGCAAATACTGGCATTTAATAAACTATATCACTGTAATGAGAAGGAAGGATGTAAGAGTGATGAAGATGATAACTGGCACAGAGTACTGGACTTATTTATGCATCTTCTCCAAGCTAAATATTTACATTCAACAAAAGCAACAGCTCCAAAGCAGAATGATCAGGAGAAGATTTAATGTCAACAGATTGCAGTACTTCTCCAGGCAGGACCATTTCTTTGCTTTCTTGGAGAGAAAATAAGCCAACACACAGTTGGCATCAGTGGAAAAGAAAAGAAGTGGACTGGTTTCATAGATTTTGTGTGCAGCTCTGCATTTATTTTTCTGAATGTCAAAATTAGTTTGAAAAAAAGATGGGAAAATTCAGAAGCTACTAAAGACTGGCTAAAAGTACTTTACCTAAAATTCTATTCTCTAGAGAACACAAATAAGGTAAGAGATCATATCAGGGTCAGAAGAAATAATATAAGGACACTCTCAAGATATCTCTGAAGAACTTTGGAAGTGATTACATAACATGGCAGATATTAGCAAAGGATTGCTTAATGTGGCATAATCATAACAAAGAAGATGTTGATGCTCTGTGAGTAAAGGAGCAACTCAAAAGATACAGGAGAGAGTCCTTTCTACCCCACATTTTAATGTGTACTCTTTGTGCTCAATCTGTGGTAGAACCTTTCAAGCTTCTATTGGTCTGATCAGCCACAGTTGGAAATAATGTACCTTGACTCCAACACCATGATGTAATTTTGATCCTCTGACAATGAAGGAAAATAACCAAACTATCATACAACCAATATACACTTCTCAAGGAAGAAGAATTTAGAATTGGAAGTAATCAGTGCAAAATTATCTGAGAATTGTAGATTTTCATTCTTAAAGAAAGATTAAAATAACTGTCTAAGCTCCTTACTTCAGCTAAAGTAAAACAATTTTATTCTCACTTTCCTGATTACATAGCTGAGACTCAAAAGAAGAAATAATGTATCCAATGTTTGGAGAGAGGAATGGAATTAAATAATGACAAAAAATTCTAAACTAAATTTTCTGCAACTTAAATTTTCTATCTATTTATAGTTTATGTATACACATTAGTCATGAGTTAATTTTCTGTAGCATTTGAGATTGGCTTTTGAAAACACTTTACAATAAGAAGATCAGGAAATATCTGCATGTCTTCTTAAGGAGTTAACACCCTACCAACATTCAGGAACCTAATGTCTGTGTGGTGGCAGCAAAAGTAGTAGGATGACAAAACTTTTATGCCATGGTGTTATTTATGCTACTTTCAACTTTTTAAATGCTTAACCCAACAGTCTGTGAAAGTAACAACTATGCTCCATCTTTGGATTCATATACATGTCTACCTTTTCTGTCTAACTCCATACATATGCTAGTTATAAAAATGGAAAATACTATAATTATGAAGTTAAAATATGTGGCTGGCTTTCCCTACTGCATTGCAGTATGTAAGCTATCTGCTCATATTTGTACAGTAGCTTTAATTAATACTCTGACAAATTACAAAGGGATTCCTGTGGAATTATATTTTACACCCACGTGAATACCAAAACAATTCAGCATGGTTCATATTTCAACAATGAACATTAAAGGAAGTAATAGTGATTGTGTCAGTTATTGTAAAGTGTTACCAAACAATTAGTAAATGGAGCTGATCAGGGTTTGAATAAATGCCATCAGGCTCTCTACTCAATTAAAACAATAGCACTAATAATTAATATTAACATTATTCACATCAAGTTATAGCTGTAAGTATTGTGTGTTCTAGGAAATGACTACAGAAATAAATGTTATTTCCACTCCATTTATATCTTATTCTGAAGTATTAAAGTGTAATTTGCATAAAATACATGCATCATTCTAAAACTAGTAAATTCCCTGACTGTCTCTTCATCTTTTGGGTTGCTGAGGAAAAAGACACTTTATTTTTTTTTATTTTTATATTATTTTTTAAATTATCCCAATCCTGTTAACCTACATACTTTATCCCACTCCCGTTAATGTAAATACCCTTCTGAACCCTATCTTTTTCTATGCCATTCCCTCCTTCTTTATCCCATTCCCATTTATCTACTTACTTTGACCCTCTCCAGTTAATTTAAATACTCTTCTGTAACCCAACTTATTCTATTCCCTCCCCTCTTCTTATAAATTTTAGATGGTGCTGTATTCTTTATCATATAATATATATGCGTTATATGCACACATATAGATATAATATATATATGAAGTAATTCCCCATTTAACTCATTCCTAATGTGAGTAGGTTTCATTTCCTTCCTCTTTCATCTAAATCCTCTGTGTCAGTTCATCTTCTAAACCTCATTAACATAACATAGCTACTACTGTTCCCTTTTCCTAGACAGTTTTGCTTTTTAGAGGCAGAACATATTCATTCCTACCCCAATCTTTTAAACTTCCCAGTAGCTGATGTCAATCTTAGACATGATTTATATTTCTATGTATAAAACATAAATAATTTATCTTCATCTGGTCTCTTGAAATTTGTCTGTGATGTTAGCTCTTAAAATTAAAATTTCTATTGCGTTCAGGTTTATTTGAGATAAAATTCTGTAAAATCTGTGAGTTCATTGAAATTCTACTTTTTTTCCATTCAATATTTTAGTTTTGTTGCATATGATATTTTTGACCACAGGCCTAGTTATTTTGATTGATGATATTTATAAAATTACAGAACCTGTGGCCTTTTAATGTAACTGCTGATAAATAATGTAACTGCTTGTACAATTCCAATTGTAGCTCCACCATGTTTGAATTATTTTTCATTGTTTTTTGTTGTTCTTGCAAAATTGTCTCTTTTGCCTGGCGGTTTGAAATTTAACAATAATGTTCCTATGTGTTTTCATTGTAGAATCTCTTTGAGGTGGTAATTGGTGAATTTTTTTCATTTCTACTTTCTTCTCTTGTTCTATCACTTTAGGACAATATCCTTTGGTTATTTCTTATATTATTGTTTTAAAGTTCTTTTTTGGTCACAGTTTTCAAGTAGTCAAAGTATTCTTATGTTTTCTTCTTCTTGATCTGTTCTCAAGATCTGCTGTTTTGTTTGTTTTTTTTTTTCATTTCACAGTCACTTCTCATTTTTCATTCTTTATGCATTTTTTTATTTATTAGTTTTTTACAACTTCACTGATTTTTCCTTGGTCAATTCTGATTTTTAAAGAAGTTTTTTTTTTTTCTTTAACACTCTGTATCTCCTTTTTTAGTTGGTTGACTTTCTTTTTACAATCTTGTTTTTCTTGGATGATTGTTCTTCCTATTTTTTTAAGTTTTTCCTCATTCTTCCTCATTTGGTTTTTGCCATCTTTTATTTAGTTCTTCTATAAGTTCTTTCTGGGCAGGTAGCCATTAACATTACTCTTTGGGGTAAGAGAACATTCAATTTCTTCCTCTGCAGATGAACCCCAGTCTTCCCTATTCCTATAGTAAATTTCTATGGTTGGGTTTTTTTCTCCTTTGCCTGCTTGTTTTTAATGAGAATTTATCAGTTTGATCAACTCTAATTTTGGTAGGGGTTGGGGGGATGACCTTTCTTTCTTCACTTCAATTCTTCCATCTGGCCTGGAAACCCAAGACCTCCACTCTCCTATAAGAGTCCATAGCCAGCAGCATCTCTGACCTATAGCTTCTGCACTCATCAGTTGTTGATTCTTTCTCACCAAGGATTGCTTCTCAGCAGCATAGCTGGACTTTCTTAATCAACAGAGATTCCCTCAATATTCCCAGGCTCAGATTTCCAATTACTTACACTTTCTGGGAGGTGAAAATTCCGTTGGGTGGGGCTGAGGCTACCTTTGAACCTAACTAACCCTAGGGCTCCCTGTTTTGCTGTTTCTGCAGAGCTAGCTTGAAACAATTTATACTTCACACAGGTTAAACCTAGATGTTGGAGTCTTTCTTTGGGTATCTTTGGCTGCCTAGGAGAAATCCTGTTCTGTCCCACTTTTATTTGTTTTTTATTACTCTACATTTGCCCTGAGGCACAATTTTGTTTTGTTTATGGGGGAAATCTGGAGAGTTTCCCAGAATCCTCATAAAAGATACTACTTAAAGAAAAACTAAAGTAACATGCCCAAGGATAGATACTTCATTATGTGTAGCTTATTTTATCAAAATCAAAATTTGTGTATTCCTATAGGACCAAAAAAAAAAAAAAAAAAAAAACCATTTCTACCAATAGCACTAAGACAAGATCTAAGGAGTATAACTACTATGAAAATTTCATTATCCGTGCTTTGTATCCCCAAATCCCTCAATCTATCAGGTTGAGTCCTCAGATCCTATTCTATCTCCCTTCAGAGTTCTGGGGTTATCCTGAGGAGCTAAGAGAGTATTTTTCATAATCTATTCATAAAAGTTTATTCTGTGTGTTTCTCTCTCTCCCTGATTATTTGAATATTTTAGATCAGTCATTATTTACAAATGGATATTTACTAAAATGTTATACCAAGATGTTCTAAATAAAAACATCACAAACGTAGAACATACATTATCCTTTATATATCTATTTATCTCATTGTGTTTCACTTTTTATTGACATTAGAAAATGAGGATATGCAGTACATGGAGATGAAAAGATCAGATTATGAGCTTTTTAGCATTAAAACACAAGAATAATGACCAAAACCTAGGCGTTGAGTAAATAAGAGTTTGATGCTGTTAAAGGCCAAAGTCCAATTGGATGAGGATTCATTCCTAAAGAGGGACTGCTTGATCCAGGCAGTAACAATTATATAAACCATTAGTCAATGTATCATTTCTTGCAAAAAAATTAAAGTGATGTGTCCATCAGTTGTGTCACATTTACAAATGAATTTAATGATGTAGTTAGACAAAGTGAAGGGAGGAAGGACTATTTTGTAGCAGCCTTTTAAGACAAAGATAGAGAGACAGAGACAGAGAAAAAGAGAGAATAAATAATTTATACAAGTATTTTTTATACATATTCTGTTTTGCTCAGCAGACTTCAAGGACTTTTTATTATTTATTTATGCATAATTATTTATTTTATTGCATTTAATTTATAATTATGCATAATTATTTATTATGCAATATTTATCATGCAATAAATCAACATACCTGCTTGAAATCAGGGAATCAAGTTACCATACCATCATGCATTTCCAGAAAAGGGGCATTAATGCGGATTGGTAAATATCTTGCCCAGGATCGTACAACTTCTATTGAAGCCTTGTTGTTAAGTCTGGACTAGCACCTGGAGGCCTCCAAATCAGCCAGAGTCAGGATAAGTAAAAGTCCTTGGTCTTTAGGGGGAGAGCCAGGTAAACTGACAGGAGTTTAGCCAAAGATCTCTTCTCAATTCTGGAGTTCAGAATCCACCTTTCTCCTCCATGTCCTGTTGCTAAGTGAGCCTTTGGCCTGTCTCACCCTACCCTTTAACCCTTGCCTATTATTATATCTTAATATAATTATCTTAAGATTATCTTAACCCCAAACATTGAGCCAGTCCCAATGGTGAGAAGAGCCATTTTTCCAAACATATGCTAATAGAGTCATTGTTGAATAGGTAATTAGCCTTAAAGTGCTTGGTTGTCTGATTCAAGCACACCTTTTTCAGAATTTCAGCCCTTTACATCTCATGCTTTCTTTTGTTTTAGAACACAAGTGGTCATGCCCTCCCTGACTTCTCAGGAAAGGATGTGAAAGCAAAGATGACCACTCCCTCCCTGACTTCTCATGAAGAGAGATGAAAAACACCAAAGGGAAGTGGGGAGTCAAGTCAGATACTGTTAGTGGGTTTCTGGGCTGAAGGATCTTACAAACCCATCAGCCTGGGAGGCATTACACAAAGCACATAGCAATAAAGTACAGGCTAGTGGTGATGACTCTCCCCACAACCGGCACAGGCTCAATGTGGTGTAACGAACATGAATTGTACATATAAGTAGTGATATAGCAAACAATATGAATCAACATGGTGTTGTAAAAGATTTCCAGAAGTCCTAGAAGGAGGGTATGTAAATAACAATCACACATATGCCTCTTTTAGCAATCAAGAGATAGTCCAAAACCAATATATTGTCCATTACTTCATGTGTCAGGAAATCCAATGATTCCCCCCCAAGTTTTTGATGTCCTGTAATAGTCTTTTTATGTTAGAGAATCCAATAATCCCTGCAGATTTTGAAGTCCTGCAACAGTTTCATCATGTCTCAAATAATCCAATGATTCCTGAGGGTTTTCAAGTCCTACAACAGACTTATCATGTCTCAGAGAACCCAATGATTCCTGAAGGAATCCTATAACAATCTTTTTGAAGTCCTACAACAATCTTTTCATGTCCCAGGGATTCCAATGATTTCCAAGGGTTTTTAAGTCCTACAACAATCTTTTCATGTCTCAGGTATTCCAATAATTCCTGAGGGTTTTGAAATGCAACAAGTTTTGATGTCCATGAGTCAATTGCCACAACTGCCATGCTCTTTTGGTGGGCACAATCAGCAATAGAACCATCCAATGTTTCTTGGGTCTTCTCCTCTGTGTCAAGAGTCTGCTCAGTCTCTCTCCAATGGACAAGGCAAATATGGCTCGTTGGCATCCATCTGATTTCTTCTCCATCTGTAGAGATACAAGCAAACCCTCAGTTAACCTATCTGGTACCTTCCATTTACCACTTTGTGGGGCTTTTTCCACATCACCTGGGGATTATCTAAAGTTAGTAGAACTGCTCTCACTGAACACTGCCCTTCCAGTGGGTTATAAAACCTGTCTGCCGGAGCGAGTGCTTCTTTGTCAAAAATCAAGAAGTTAATTGTATAAAGCGCTAAATTTAGAAGTTCTCTAGGGTTACCTGTGGCTCTCCCTTTCTTTTGTTTTTGGAGGAGTATCTTGATGTCTCTTTTTTCTCCTTTCTACTATT
Source organism: Sarcophilus harrisii (assembly GCF_902635505.1). Lineage (NCBI taxonomy): Eukaryota > Metazoa > Chordata > Mammalia > Dasyuromorphia > Dasyuridae > Sarcophilus > Sarcophilus harrisii. Next base: position 440,994,692 of record NC_045426.1, on the reverse strand, counting down.
TCCTGTCTTTGAGGATTAAAGGGTGTGCCAATGCTGTGTAAAAATTTTATACTTTGTACAAAAGTGTGCAAAATGTTTAGAAGTGTATGCAGATCCATTATCTGTTTTTATTGTTTGTGGCACACCCATAATTGCAAATGCTTGTTTAAGGAATTCAGTGATCACTTGGGCTGTCTCTTTTGCTGCTGGCATTGCAAAACATAGATAAAAGATAGATGACTAAAAAATTTATAATGGGTCACATCCATTGTCCAAATTCCATGGGTCTCAAACCATGAGGATTCTTCCCTGGAGGGATCATAGGAGTGTGGAAAGGAAGGCAACTTGTACAGGCTTTTACTATGTTCCTTGCTTCCTCTCTTGTTATTCCAAATTGTAAACATAAAGCTCAAGCAGTCTGATGATATTTAAAATGAGATAATTTGGGCTTCTTGAAATAAAGGAATATTGACCAACATAATTAAAGGCTATCTGCCTTTGAATTGCCATCAAAGATAGGACTTGGAAGTCCACTATGAGAGTGGACATGCAAGATATAAATCTTACCAAGATACTCTTGAAGTTCCTTAAAGAGCTGATATATATTGGAAGTTACAAATTTTATTTCGGCTGTGGCAATTCTTTGTACCACACCTACTGAATAGGCGAATCAGATATTATATTTATATCTCCTGGACAATAAGTAAAAGCTAGAATGATTGCATATAATTCATTCTGCTGAGTGGACTGAAATGGAGTTCTGACTACTTTCTTTATAGTTAAGTCACGAGAGTATACAGCACAAATATTATGTTTGGATGCATCTGTAAAGAGAGTTGGTCCTTTAAGAGGAACTTTCAAAACTTTTTTTTTCAAGAATCCATTGCCAATTATGTAATAGTCTGGTTATCTTTAATGGAGAACTGTGTGCAAAATTTGGAGCCATGGCCAGTTAAATTTGCCACTCTGGAATGTTTTCACAAAATACATTAAGTTGTGCATTGTTATAAAAGGTATATCTTGCCAGGTACTGCTTATTTAATTGCCTTTAATAAAATTCTAGCCACAAGCACTAGCTAAGGAGTAAGGCTTTGGTCTGGTTGTGCTGGGAGGTTCATCCACTCTATCACACTGTCTCCTTGATGAAAAACTGCTGTTTGCCTCTTTTGTAGCAAAAACTGATATTTCCAAGGGTTTTTGAGTGACCTTCGGTCACATTGGGTAAAGTGAGTTTAGCTTCTCTCAAAGCCTCTTGAGCTTTCTTTGTAAGCTGGCATGGTGAGTTTAAAGCACTGTCTCCCCTTAAAATGTTATATAATGGTTGCAACCGATTGGTAGTTAAGTCTAACATTGAATGCATCCATTGAATATCTCCTGTCAATTCCTGAAAGTCATTTAAGGTGTTTAGGTTCTTTGTTCTTAAGTAAAGTTTTTGTACTCTAAGCACCTTAGGGTATACTTCATGTCCTAAATATTGAAAAGGAACATATCTTTGAATTTTTTTTCTGGAGCTATATGCAATTAGTAGTTCCTTAGCGTTTCTATGGTCTTTTGAAGACATGCTTCTAATATTTGTTCCTGAAGTGCACATACCAATATATAATCCATGTAATGTAATAACATTACTTTTGGAAATGTTTTTCTTACTGGAGTAAGAGCAACAGCAACATACATTTTGACATATGTATTTGACACAGAGACACATGACTACTTGACACATAGTAGGGCTGTTTTTCATTCCCTGTGGCAAAACTGTCCATTCATATCTTTTATAAGGCTCTGCTAAGTTAAAAAAAAAAAAAAAAAACTTAGGCTCTGAAAAGGCTAGGCAGGAAAAGGCAAATCTTTTCATATGTTCCTTATCCAGAGTGATAGAATAGAAACAATCCTTAATGTCTATAACCCAAAGAGGCCATTCTCTAGGCAATTGAGTAGGACATGGAAATCCAGGCTGAATAGTTCCCATAGTTTTCATCTGTTCATTTACTTTTCTTAAATCAGTCAACATCTCCATTTTCCAGATTTCTTTCTTACAACAAATACAGGGGAATTCCAAGGACTTAGAGAAGGTTGTAAGTGTCCTTGGTCAAGTTGCTCCTGTACTATATCTAATAAGGCTTGAATTTTATCACTAGCTAAGGGCCACTGTCCTATCCACACTAGTCTATCAGTTTTCCATTGAATAGGTGAAAGTTTTAGCAGGCCTTCAACAGCAGCTCTGCTTAAAAAAACAGAAGTACTCATTTGTAATCCTAATTTTTGTAAAATGTCTCTTCCCCACAGATTGATGGAGATTTTTTTCAACTATAAAAGGAGTAAAAACTCCTATTTTGCGTTCAAATGTCCATCTCAAAGGGGTAGCACTAACTTCAGCTGCTATTGATCCTCCTACAACAGACATGTAGATGTCTGCCTCAATCTTTGGCCAGTGAATGGGCCAGTTGGCACCTCTAATGACTGTATGATCTGCACCTGTGTCTACCAATTCTTCTAATGGTAGGCCATTTATATAGATAGTGAGCATAGGATGGTCAGCTCTAACTCCTACAGTTCAGAATATTCCTGGATTTTGTTGCTGGGAGTCAGAATCTGGGCAACTATCACCAGATTGCTTATTAGGAGTCTGTATCAGTAAACTTGATGCTACTACTTCTCCTGGGTGATGTCACATATTGTTTACCTGAATTAGTGACTGAGATATTATCTACACATTCCCCAGTTTCCCACATCAGTGTATGGATGAACACTGTTTTTGTAAGTACTTTCTGGAGGTGAAATGGTCAAGCATACTATACCTGGAGGCAAGGGATCCATAGGCTGGAGAGGAACAGATTTCACCTCCCCAGGGGGTATCTCAGTATTCCCAGCTTCATACAATTCTATTCTCCCCAATTGAATCCCTTTCTCCCATCAGATTGCTTCTTGGCTGATTGGTCATATCTGAGTAATGAACGTCTAAAAGATCTCTGGGTGTAGCATTGGATGCCATAATGCCCCAAGTATTTTTTGCCTTGGGCCCTATGGCTGGGTCCCTCATCCTGTTTCCCTGAATCATTCTACATTCTGATGCCCAGTGGAAGCCTCTGTTGCATTTTGAACATGGGTTTGGGGTCTTGTTCTCCCATCCTATTTTCTCACTCTATCTCTATGACAACCTTGAGCTTTCAGATGCCCTACTTTACCACACTGAAAGCATTGATGAGTCTCTCTGGAAGTACCTTGCCAAAAGGGACCCTATCTTCCCATGTTCAGATCTTTGGAAGTCTGCATCACAGCCTGGCTATAAAAGGCATTTGTGCCCACTGTGGCACAGTGTCCCATGATTTCCTCTAAAGGAGCATCCTTGCGCAGTCCTAGTATAATTCTTCTGCAAACCTCATTAGCATTTTCTTTAGCAAGTTGCCTTATCATAATTTCTGTTGCTGCATTTTCACCAATAGTTCATATGACAGCTGTCTTCAGATGTCCCACAAAATCAGCAAAGGGTTCATTTGGCCCTTGTGCTATTTTCGTGAAGTCCTCTCCTTTGTCCTGTTTATCTGGGATAAAACCCCATGCTTTGATAGCAGCAGCAGCAATTTGTTCATATGCTGCTAAGGGGTAATTAATCTGTGCTGAAGTGTCTGCATAATAACCTACACCTGTTAGTTAGTCACAAATGACTGGAGGGGGCAGAGCCAAGATAGCGGAGAAGGCACACATGACTTTCTAAGCTCCTCTCATTCCCCTCATAACCAGCTATTTTATCCAGCCTCAGAAATAGTTCTTCACTGCTTAAATTCATGAAGATCAGAAGCATACAATTTACCAGCTGAAGTCAATCTGAAAGATCGCCAGGAAAGGTTTGTCCTGAGGGGCCAAGAACAGACTAGCACGGGCAGTGAGAGACTAGTGTCCTGAGCAGACCAGGGGCGGGGGTGATCTCTGTGGCTAGAGAAGTTATACAGACCACTCTGCTATCCAGAACCTAACAAGATCTGGCTGCAACTACTCAAACCCGGAAATGACTCAGGCAGACTGAAACGTAGTCCTGCAGCCATATCCTGAAGTTCCGGACTTTTGCAGGGGCAGTTACAAACCCCCACAGCAGTGGAGCACAGCCTGGGCAGCCTCTAATCAGCACAGTGGGGGGCTCGGCCTGGGGCAATAGCACTTCCCCAGCAGGACTCTGTTTCCTGGGGCAGAGACACTTCCAGTCCCTGCAAATACATTCTCTGCTCAACTGCTAATACCCACAGCCCCAAGGTGGGATTTGGCTTGGGATAGTGAAACTCTCAGTGCTCAGAGTCTAGCCCCAGGGCAGTCATTATCTCACACAGCAAGGGTTCTTTGCAGGGCACTTTCTCAGCTCTGTTCTGCAGGCCTGAGTTACTTCTGAGTGGGGAACTCTTTCCCAGAGCACTCCAGTACCTCACTGCTTTTTGCAGTCAGCTAGCAAGACAACTACCCATCCATACACCTTTCACTGCTCTGAAGAGGAAGCTGGCAACCTCCTGGCCTTGAAGGCAGACCCTACAAGCTTTAACAAAATGAATAAGAAAAGCAAAAGGACAATTGATAGTTTCTATTCAGAAAGAGAATAGCTTTTCAACCCTGAAGAGGCTAATAGCAGACAGTCTCCAGACAATTGTTGGTCCCCAATACAAAAGGCTCTCCTAGAAGAGACTGTTAAAAACCTTAAAAGAGAACTAGAAGAAAAATGGGGAAAGGAAAGAGAAGCTATGCAAGAGAGTACAGAAAAAACATACAATTCACTAAAAGAAAAATTTGATTAGGTAGAAAAAGAAAACAACTTCCTGAAATGTGAATTGGAAAAGGTAAAAAACTCCCAAGAACTGCAGGAAAACAGAATTTGTGAATTGGAGAAAGAAAATAACTCACTAAAAAAAATAGTGAAATGGAAAAAAAATTCCATAGAGCAAAATGACTCATTTAAAAACTCAATTGGACATATACAGAAAGAAGTTAAAAAAAAAAAAAACTAATGAAGAAAATAACTCACTAAAAATCAGAACTGAACAAATAGAAATGACTGATTTATTGAGACAGGAAGAATCAGTCAAGCAAAACCAAAAAAAATGAAAGATTGGAAAAAAATGACAAATGTTTACTTGGAAAAACAACAGACCTGGAAAATAGATCTAGGAGAGATAACCCAAGGATCATCGGACTACCCGAAAATTATGATGAAAAAAAGAGCCTAGATACTATTTTACAGGAAATCATTAAAGAGAACTGCCCAGAAGTAATAGAACTAGAAGGTAAAATAGGCGTTGAAAGAATCCATCAAACATCTTCTGAAAAAGACCCTAAAATAAAGACTCCGAGGAATATTGTGGCCAAACTTCAGAATTTTCAGACTAAAGAAAAAATTATACAAGAAGCCAGGAAAAAAAACAGTTCAAATAGCAAGGTGCCACAATAAGGTTCACACAAGATCTGGCTGCCTCAGCATTAAAGGACTGAAGGGCCTGGAATAGGATATTCCAAAAGGCAAAAGAACTTGGAATGCAGCCAAGAATATACTGCCCAGCTAAGCTGAGCATTTTTTTCCATGGAAGAAGATGGACATTTAATGAAACAGAGGAATTCCATTTGTTTCTAAGGAAAAAACCAGACTTAAACAAAAAAAAAAAAAATTTGATCTCCAACAACAGGACTCAAGACAAGTAGAAAAAGGTAAAAGGAACTCTTGAGAACTGTATTTCTGTTGTGGATATACATAAAAACCACATGTATAATTTGATTTTACTGATATAGCATAAAAAAGGGAAGTAGAAATGGAAAAGGGATAGTGTCACAAAAAGGGAAAAGGGGAGATAAAAAGAGGGAAACTACATGCGACAATGAAGCAAAGGAAACCTATCATATCTGAGGGAACTTAGAGAAGGGGGAGGAACATTGTGCGAATTTTACTCTCATCAGAGTTGGATCAAAGAAGAAATCATTGACACATTTGTTTTACAGAGAATCTTCTCTCACCTCATTAAAAAGTGTGAGAGGAAAAGGGAAAAGGAAAAAGAGTAATAAGGGAAGGGTACAAGAGAGGGGAAGGGATTCAAAGGGAGGAAGGAGGGATACTTAAGAGGAAGAGCTGCAAGTGGGACCAATAAGTTTAATACCAGGGAAGGGGAGAAGGAGGGTAAGAAAAAGAAAAACATAATCTGGGGTTATTAGCATGACAGGAAATACAGAATTAGTCATTTTAACCATAAATGTGAATGGGATGAACTCCCCCATAAAGAGGAGGCAGATAGCAGACTGGATCAAAAGTTAGAACCCTACAATATATTGTTTACAGGAAATACATTTAAAACAGGGAGATAAATACAGAGTAAAAATAAAAGGCTGGAGCAGAATCTATTATGCTTCAGGTGAAGTCTAAAAAGCAGGGGTAGCCATCCTTATCTCAGATCAAGCAAAAACAAAAATTAATCTAATTAAAAGAGATAAGGAAAGAAACTATATCTTGCTAAATGAAGCAATATCAGTATTAAACATATGTACACCAAGTGGTATAGCATCTAACTTCCTAAAGGAGAAGTTAAGAGAGTTATGAGAAGAAATAGACAGCAAAACTATAATAGAGGGAGATCTCAATCTTGCACTCTAAGATTTAGATAAATCAAATCACAAAACAAATAAGAAAGAAATTAAAGAGGTAGATAGAATATTAGAAAAATTAGGTATGACAGATCTCTGGAGAAAACTGAATGGAGACCAAAAGGGGTATACTTTCTTCTCAGCAGTTCATGGACCCTACACAAAAACTGACCATATATTAGGATATAAAGACCTCAAAATTAAATGCAGGAAGGCAGAAATAGTAAATGCTTTCTTTTCAGATCACAATGCAATAAAACTACATTCAACAAAAAAGTTAGGTGTAAATAAATCAAAAAGTAATTGGAAATTAAACAATCTCATCTTAAAGAATGATTGGGTGAAACAGCAAATTATAGACACAATTATTAACTTCACTTAAGTTAATGACAATGGTGAGACATTATACCAAAAATTGTGGGATATAGCCAATGTGGTAATAAAGGGAAACTTTATATCCTTAGAGGCTTATTTGAACAAAATAGAGAAAGAGAAGGTCAATTAAATGGGCTTGCAACTTAAAAAGCTAGAAAAAGACCAAATTAAAAACTCCCTATCAATTACTAAACTTGAAATTCTAAAATTAAAAGGAGAAATTAATAATATTGAAATTAAAAAAAACTATTGAAATAATAAATAAAACCAAGAGTTAGTTTTATGAAAAAACCAATAAAATTGATAAACCCTTGGTAAATCTGATTAGAAAAAGGAGAGAGGAAAATTAAATTAGTAGTCTTAAAAATGAAAAGGGAGAACTTTCCACCAATGAAGAGGAAATTAAAGAAATAATAAGGGATTACTTTGCACAACTTTAAGCCAATAAATTTGATAACCTAAGGGAAATGGATGACTACCTCCAAAAACATAGGCTTCCCAGATTATCAGAGGAGGAAATAAATTGCTTAAATACTCCCATTTCAGAAAAAGAAATAGAACAAGCTATTAATCAACTCCCTAAAAAAATCCCCAGGACCAGATGGATTTACATGTGAATTCTACCAAACATTCAAAGAACAATTAGTCCCAATGCTTTATAAACTATTTGAAAAAATAGGGAATGAAGAAGTCCTACCAAATTCCTTTTTTGACACAGACATGGTACTGATACCTAAACCACATAGGTTGAAAACAGAGAAAGAAAATTATAGACCAATCTCCCTAATGAATATTGATGCTAAAATCTTAAATAAAATATTAGCAAAAAGACTACAGAAAATCATCCCCAGGATAATACACCACAATCAAGTAGGGTTTATTCCAGGAATGCAGGGCTGGTTCAATATTAAGAAAACTATCAGTATAATTGGCCATATTAATAACCAAATTAACAAAAACCATATGATCATCTTAATAGATGCAGAAAAAGCATTTGATAAAATCCAACATCCATTCCTATTAAAAACACTTGAGAGTATAGGAATAAATGGACTTTTCCTTAAAATAATGAGTAGCACCTATTTAAAACCAGCAGTAAGCATCATATGTAATGGGGACAAACTGCAACCATTCCCAATAAGATCAGGAGTGAAACAAGGTTGCCCACTATTGCTGTTACTATTTAATATTGTATTAGAAATGCTAGCTTTGGCAATAAGAGTGGACAAAGAGATTAAAGGAATAAGAATAGGCAATAAGGAAACAAATTATCACTCTTTGCTGATGATATGATGGTATACTTAGAGAACTCCAGAGATTCTACTAAAAAGTTATTAGAAATAGTCCACTACTTTAGCAAAGTTGCTGGTTATAAAATAAACCCACATAAGTCATCAGCATTCTTATATATCACTAACCAAATTCAACCGAGTTACAAAGAGAAATTCCATTTAAAGTAACTATTGATAGTATAAAATATTTAGGGATCTATCTGCCAGGGAAAATCAGAAACTTTATGAGCAAAACTACAAAACACTTTCCACACAAATTAAGTATGATCTAACCAACTGGAAAAATATTAAATGCTCTTGGATTGGGCAAGCAAATATAATAAAGATGACAATACTACCTAAACTAATCTATTTATTTAGTGCTATACCAATCAGTCTTCCCAAAAACTATTTTGATGACCTAGAAAAAATAACAAGTTCATATGGAAAAACAAAAGATCAAAAATTTCAAGGGAATTAATGAAAAAAAAATCAAATGAAAGTGGCCTAGCTGTACCAGATCTAAAATTATATTATAAAGCAGTGGTTACTAAAACCATCTGGTATTGGCTAAGAAATAGACTAATTGATCAATGGAATAGGTTAGGTTCAAAGGACCAAACAGCCAATAACTTTAGTTATCTAGTGTTTGACAAAGCCAAAGACCCCAGTTTTGGGATAAGAATGCATTATTTGACAAAAATTGCTGGGAAAATTGGAAATTAGTATGGCAGAAACTAGGCATTGACCCACACTTAACACTGTATACCAAGATAAGGTCAAAATGGGTTCATGATCTAGGCATAAAGAATGAGACTATAAATAAATTGGAAAAGCATAGGATAGTTGTGGAAGAGGAAGGAATTTATGACTGAAGAAGAACTAGAGATCACTATTGACTACAAAATAGAAAATTTTGATTATATCAAATTGAAAAGTTTTTGTACAAACAATACTAATGCAGGCAAGATTAGAAGGGAAACAATAAACTGGGAAAACATATTTACAGTCAAAGGTTCTGATAAAGTTCTCATTTTTAATATATATAGAGAATCGACTCTGATTTATAAGAAATCAAGCCATTCTCCAATTGATAAATGGTCAAAGGATATGAACAGACAATTTTTAGATGATGAAATTGAAACTTTTACCACTCATATGAGTTTTCCAAATCACTATTGATCAGAGAAATGCAAATTAAGACAACTCTTAGATACCACTACATACCTGTCAGATTGGCTAGAATGATAGGGAAAGATAATGCGGAATGTTGGAGGGGATGTGGGAAAACAGGGAAAGTGATACATTATTGGTGGAATTGTGAATCCAGCCATTCTGGAGAGCAATTTGAAACTATGCTCAAAAAATTATCAAACTGTGCATACCCTTTGATCCAGCAGTGTTTCTATTGGGCTTATACCCCAAAGAAATACTAAAGAAGGGAAAGGGACCTGTATGTGCACAAATGTTTGTGGCAGCCCTGTTTGTAGTGGCTAGAAGCTGGAAAATGAATGGATGCCCATCAATTAGAGAATGGTTGAGTAAATTGTGGTATATGAATGTTATGGAATATTATTGTTCTTTAAGAAACGACCAGCCGGATAAATACAGAGGATTGGCAAGACTTACATGAACTGATGCTGAGTGAAATGAGTAGAACCAGGAGATCATTATATACCTCAACAATGATACTGTATGAGGATGTATTCTGATGGAAGTGGATTTCTTCAACAAAGAGAAGATCTAACTCAGTTTCAATTGATCAAGGATGGACAGAAGCAGCTACACCCAAACAAGGAACACTAGGAAATGAATGTAAACTGCTTGCATTTTTGTTCTTCGTCCCGGGTTATTTATACCTTCTAAATCCAATTCTCCCTGAGCAACAAGAGAACTGTTTGGTTCTGCACACATATATTGCATCCAAGATCTACTGTAACCTATTTAATATGTATAGGACTGCTGGCCATCTGGGGGAGGGGGTGGAGGGAGTGAGGGGAAAAATCGGAACAGAAGTAAGTGCAAGGGATAATGTTGTAAAAAAATTACCTTGGCATGGGTTCTGTCAATAAAAATTTATTTTAAAAAAATGATTGGAGTATTACCTCCAATTTGCCTATTTCATTGGGCTTGTATCCTACAGAGTTCACTATATTCAGAGAGCCACAAGTTTTATCCAGGTTCTAAGCATGTCCTTGTTATAGATTTCCAGTCACTTGAGGTTAAAATTTCAGAAGCCAAATTCTGTAACAGCATCTTAACATAAGATGATGTTTCCCTATAAAGAGTGAAAGGTCTTTGATGATTTCTAATTCAAAAGGAGTTTATCTTCTCCTTGCTTGACCTGATGAGTTAAGCTGACCAATCCCAGGATACATTTCTATTTTCACATCAGCTGTATTCTGCTCTTCCTCTGTGGCTTTAAATAGTGCCTTTTGTAATCAGGTCATAGGAGGAGGTGATTGCTGGTGATATCACTCCCCCTCCCACTTTTCCTCCTTCCTCCACCCAGGAAGGTGAAGTTGATGGCGGAGGGTCAAGAGTCTGCCTGGGTATAGGTGGAGTTGAAGCTGGACTATGAGAGTGAGAATCACTCTACCCTTCAAGTTCATTTAACTCCCCCTGCCCTCTGGCTATATTTCTATTATCCTCTCCCTTCTCTTCCTTTTTTTCCTCACACTTCCTCATCTGGCTGTTCTTAGAACTTTTCTTTTTTCTATAACTTGCAGGATTCCTAAAGAGCAATTGTAGTAAGTTGTACATATAGAAAGTTTCCTTAGAAATTGAATCAGGACCTTTATCATTGTATTATTCACATAGTCGATCTACTAGTTTCCAATTATCTGCCTCTATTTCTTCTTCATTGAAGAACCAAGGGGATGGGCATTCTAATGTATCCATGAGTCCATCAATCTGCTCCCAACTTACAATTAAACCCTGTCTCTTTATTAGTCTATGTATACTTCTTGTAGATCTCCTTCTCTGTGGGGTTGTGGGTAGGGAAGAATCTTTTCTTAATTTCTGCCCCATTTCAGCTAGAAAATGAGAGTTACTAGTTTAGCTCTTAACAAAGTAAGTTCCCCATTTGTCTATTAAAATACTCACCCTATTTCCTGGTCACTGGGACTTCTTCATTGAAATTAGGGTCCTTTGTCTATGTAGGGTACCAAAATGTTAAGTCCAAGCTAGTTCCCCTGAGGCCTCAGGAACACCCAGAATCAGGATAAGTAAAAGTCCTTGATCTTTAGGGGAAGAAGTTAAAGAAGCAGGCAAACTGCCAGGGGTTCGGCCAAAGATCTCTTCTTGATTCTGGAGTCCAGAATCTTCACTTTTCTCTTCCTCATCCTGCTGTCAAGTGAGTCCCTGGCCTCTGTCACCCCACCCTCTAATACTTGCCTATGATTATCTTAACCCCAAATGTTGAGCTATCACCAATGGTGAAAAGAGCCATTTTCCCAAACATATGCTAATAGAGTTATTATCTTATATTGAATAGGTAATTAGTCTTACATGCTTGGTTGTCTAATTCAACCTTTTTCAGATTTTGAGCCCTTTACAACTTGTCTACCTGGTTGGGATGTCAATTCTTCATTCCCCATGTGATACCATCTTACAATAACAAATCCTTCCTTTCTGGCAGTTTTTCAAGTAATTGGAGATAGTGGTTAAACACATAACTTTTCCTCCTACCCACCTAATTGAGAGAGAGACAGAGATAGAGAAAGAGACAGAGACAGAGAGAGACACAGAGAGACAGAGTCAGAGATAGAGACAGAGACAGAGAAAGAGAGACAGAGACAAAGACACAGATCTTCTGGATATGGAAATCAGGGAAGTCTTCCAAAATTGTATTTGAACTAAAAGAGAATATGTTGAGTAATTATTCTAGATTGGGATATATATGAGCTAAGACCCAAAGGTACTAAATTAAAGGACATACTCAGAGAAACATAAGTAATTCAATTCTGTTAAATGGTAAAGTAATTGATAGAGTGTAGTATGAAATAACATTTAAAATACAATTTGAAAACAAATTATGTAGGATGAAGGAAAGAGTTTTGAATATATTCAGGAGACACTGAGAATTTATTGGAGGTTTTTTAATAGAAGTAGCAAAGTAAAATAATATTTAGCACTGGAAGTAGCTTTTGAGATTATTTAGTTTAATTCCAATATTTTATAGATGAAGAAACTAAGACTCAGGGAGTTTAAGTGATATTCTCAGTTACATGGCTCATAACAAAAGAGGTAAAATGTGATCTTGATTCACAATTTCGTCCCGTCCAGACATTGTTACCCATTCATGATCTCTTATGCTCCACACACCATTAGTGCCTTGCTTTTCCCTCCTTGGATAACGACTGTCCTTTGGATCAGTATCCTTAATCCTGTCATTTTAATTTTTCTTTCCCTTTTCCCAGCCCTCTTGATTGTCAAATGAAGAAGCAAAATCCAGACCATTAAGTTAATCCCAGCCCTGTAGAGGACTGAAACTATTGGGTTAATGCACTGAGTTCAGGACTGCTGAGCGCTTGAGGCTAACTAATGATTGGGAACACTCTGGGCATATGCTTGGAAAATGGTCCTTTTCACTATCCATACTGACTTGATGATTGGTTTATAGAGGATTGTAGGAGGGACTAGGGGGTGGAGTAAGACTAGACAGGGACACATTCTCGGCAGTAGACAAAGGAGAAGGCTATCATGGAAATTCTGCTTCCATCCTGTTCAATCCTGAGTCTAAGACCAAGAATAAAGATGGACTTTTGCATATCCTGACTCAGGCTGATTCTGGCATGTTCTGGGCGCTAGCACGGTCATTACACAGCCCCTAAACCATTCTTTTTATTTATATTTTGTCCATTTATCTAAAAATATTATTTTTCCATATGATTGATATCTTCATATCAGAAACTCCATCCTTACTTTCCCATCTCTTACATAGTTTTTAGAAATAGATTGTCAATTAATTATCAAACATATTGATTCACCATCCCTATCACTCTAAACCAAAACTCCCTTCCTAAGACATTAGTGCCTATGAAGTTTGTTTTCTTTTATTAGAACATAAGCTCCATAAGGAAAGAGACATTTTTTTCATATGTGTATCCCTTGCAATTAACATAATAATTAACATAGTAAACGAGCATCAGTTTCATTCATTGATTGAATTAAAATTACTGGAACCATACATTAAAATTTTGAAGTGAAAATAGTTTGGAAAAAAGTAGACTTGAAGAAAGGAAATCCATTCTTATTTCAAGAGGTAATAAAGATCCTCATCTGAATTGCTGGTGAAAATAATGGAAAAGAGGCCATTGCTAAAAAAAATTATATATGAAAAATATGAAAATGAAAGCTAAAAGACTTTATGACTTACTGAATGTGAAGTAGAAGAGAAAAAAACGGTGACAATATATGGAGAATATAAGGGTGACTCCAAATTTTGTGCCTTGGTGACTTATGGAAGAGTGGTAAAACTAACAAAAATGTGGCCTTGGGGGATGTGAGCAATTATTAAATTGACATTTATATAAATATTTATAGTTTACAAACTTTTAAAATAAACATTCATTAATTTGATGCAACATTTTATAGTTCAACAAATAATTTGCACTTATTTTATTATAGTTTCCTCTCAAATCTCTGTGAAGTGTTAGCTATTTTCATTTTGTAGAAGAGGGAATTGTTTTCAAGAGGCTAAGTGATTTTTCCAGGATCACACAATTAGTGTATTGTGTCTGAAGCAATATTTGAACTTTGATTTTCTTGACTCCAAATCTCAAGCTTTTTGTATTGAATAAATGAAAAAAGGAAAACAATAATTAATTGTTTACTGTATGCCAAGCATGGTGCTAAGCACTGCACCGATAGAAAAGTAAACTAATCACTGCTTCTTGAAAGCAGGTTCTTATAGGAAATGGAGATGGCAGAAGGTTATTTTTGCAAGTCACATGGAAAGGTCTCATGATTCTTTGAATGCAGTGGCATAGTAGATAGCATTTTTTTCCCTTAATGCCATTTCTATTGATAAATAATATAAGTATTAGATATTAAACTATTTGAATTTAGGATGAGAACATTATTTTCTGGATATTAAGCATCTATGCTTTAACATCCACAGAAGCAGTTACCAGATTGTATCTTTATATGGGATATTTCTCAGGATGATGTCCATAAGTTACTGATGTACTGCTGATCCAAAGAAGAATTCAGGTGGCTACAATGCCTCTCTTAAGGTCTGAGGGGAAATAATGTTCAATGTTGACCATGCAAGGTTGACTTACCTTGCAAGTGCTGCCTTTTATCTCTCCATTAGGATACTGGGTTGCTTTAAATAAATTAGCTTGCTCCTCAATTTCATGGAACTTAGTTACATTATGTTTGACTGCCTTTCCAACAGACACATGAGATGACAAATTCACTTTTGGTTGTACTAAATTGGAGGTGGTAGGCAAAATTTTAATGTATGGTTCTAGTAATTTTAATTCAATCAATGAATGAAACCAATGCTTGTTTACTATGTTAACTATTATGTTAATTGCAAGGGATAAGCATAATATCCTGCTCTTTGAAATGCAGAATTAAAGTGAATAGTTAAGAATAAAGATAGTTACTTGGGAGAATTCTGGGAAGACAGCAGAGTAGGTTGGTAAATTTCTAGCTCTCCAGATTTATCCCACAAATGAAATAAATGTGCACCTCAGGGTGAAGATAGACTAATGAAAAATCAAGAAGACTTGGGCCAGAACAAAGGTGCTCCAATAGAAGATCTGAAGATGCTGGACCTGTTAAAGTGTGTGAAGTGCAAATACTGCTGAGTTACTTCTGTAACAGCTGGTTTGACTGGAGCTTCAATAGAAATCACAGAAATTTTTGCCTCCCAGACTGTTTGTGGAATCCCAATTTGAGTCAGGGAAGACAAAATGTACCTCACCTGATTAGGAACACCAGGCCCAGCTGTCTTATGGAGTAGCAGTCCTGGGTGAAAAGGAACCAGTATATCTGTAAGTTCAGGGGCAGTAGGACAGGGATGCTGCTTGCTGTGGGCACTAGTTGGAGAGTGGAGCTCTTGGTTTGCAATTCCAGGTCAGAGGAGAATACTCAAATGAAGCTAGAGGTACCATAAGATGAGAACTGTTTACACTAATACCACTTATTTAAAAGAATGACCCCTATCATGGAAATTTACTTTGGGAACAAGTAGGACCTGAGTTCATCTTAAGAAGAG
This sequence comes from Sarcophilus harrisii, assembly GCF_902635505.1. Classification (NCBI taxonomy): domain Eukaryota; kingdom Metazoa; phylum Chordata; class Mammalia; order Dasyuromorphia; family Dasyuridae; genus Sarcophilus; species Sarcophilus harrisii. The sequence continues at coordinate 440,979,233 of NC_045426.1, read as the reverse complement.
GACACTGAAATAAAATGTTTCTTCTACCCCAAAGAATAACGTGAAAAGGCTCCCTGCCCAGAGAAAATTTATAGAAGAATTCAAAAACTAATTTAGAAATCAAATGAGAGCTATTGAGGAAAAGCCATAAATAAAATAATTAATTAATTAAAACCATACAAGAAAAACAAGAATATTATGAAAAAAATTAAAGTCTTAATGGTGAAAATAACTTTTTGAAATTTAGAATTGGGCAAGGGGAAGCTATCAGAGACCAAGAAATAACAAAACAGATTATAAATGGTTTTTATAGACCTGAACTGAATGTTCAGGTCTATAGAACTGAAAATAGAACTGAATGTGAAACATCTGTTTCACAGATCAGAAAAATAACAGATCTGGAGAACAAATAAAAAAATGGAAAAATTATAAGAATAATTGGATTGCCTGAAAATCATGAGCAAAAAAAAAAAAGAACCTTAACACAATAATGGAAGAAATAATCCAAGAAAATTGTCTTGAAGTGATAGAACATAAAAGTAAAATAGAAGTAGAAAAAATCCACCAATAACCACCTCAATGTGATCCTTTTTGGAAAACACATAGGGGATATTATTGACACATTTCAAAACCCCCAGATAGAAGAGAAAATTTTACAAGAAAAAAGAAAAACAAATCAAATACACTGGAGCTACAATTAAAATTGAACAGAACAGCCACAATAAGGACCACAGTTCCTAGAATCATTTCTACCAACAATGAGAAGTACTAGTCCTATGGACAAAAATATAATATCCAGAAACATTATCTATAATATTGAATAAGAAAAAGTGGACATTCAATGAACTTCCAGATTTTCAGGTCTTTGTATCAAACAAACCCAAATTTAATAGAAAAATTTAACATGTGAGAGCCAATATCAAAAACTAATTTCAAGGAACCCAACATGTACAAATTGTTTATGTTATTTTTTATATGAGAAATGTATGCTATATGTTGTAAGATTAATATCAACAATCAGGTAGCTCAGAAGAAAGATTGGTGCAGAGTAAATGTAAAAATGGTAATTATTCAAATGAAATGCTTAGAAAGAATAGGAACAGAGGAATTAGAGAGGGGGAGGCAGGCTCATAATTCTGAAAACCTATTCACATCAGAAATGGATTAAATAGGTAACTATATACATATATATATATATATATATATATATATATATATATATATATACCATGAAGGGTATAGCACCCTCCAGAATCTATATAGAAAAAAAGGTGGGAAAGAGGGGCAGATAGGGTGGGAAGCAATATAGGGTGGGAAGAATACAAAGGAGAGATCCCCATGTAGGAGAAGATTAAGTAATACTAAGGCAAGTTAAGGAGCAGAATTAAAGCAAAGAGTCAGAAGACATCAAAAAGATATGTGTATGTGTATGTGGGGTGTGTGCATGTATGTGTAGATAGATAGATAGACAGACAGATAGATAGATAGATATAGCTGTAGATACATATATATCCTTTTTAAACTATAACCTGCTTTCAAGGGGGATGTGGGGAAATGAAAGGGGAAAAAAGAAGAAAGAAGAAAGTAAAAGAAAGTGTGCAGCAGAGAACAAAAGAACAATTTACAAGGAAGTAAAGAAAAAATGAACACATAAATATTTCTTCTACTAATATATATATATATATATATATATATATATATATATATACTTTCTTGAGCTGCTAATTTGTTGTTCTATATTTTGAATCCTTCCTAATTATCTGCTGGGCACATATTAATGTTATTTTTTGTTTTGTTTTGTTTTGTATTCTTTTTTCTATTTTTCTTTTTTTGTTATTGTTTTTTATAAAATAAAATTTTAGAATAATTTAAAATGACATAAATAATTTTGAAAAAAAGAAAGAGACTTGGAAAACATTCACAGTGTCAATACAACACAGGAATTAATTGGATCAATAACAGGAAATAATCTAGGGAAGAAAGCCAGGAAGAGTCATAAGAATGCTAATATTAAAAATATAGTGACATCATTAAAGGAAAATAGAAAAAGGGCAGTCTTACAGGTGTAGCTGAGAATATCTCAATATCTGAGAAGCTAAAACAAGAAGGTAACAAGAATGAAATAAGTCAACCACAGTGAAGAATTTATCCATACTGAATCTATAATTCTGTGATTTGACACATTAAAAAAGTCAAATATGTGTAAGTTAGCTCATTGATGTTAGGAATGAAGTCTAAAGACATTGAAGAGTATTCTCTCTGGAGAGGAGAAGCAGATTTAGAGGCAAAGAGAGAGGTTCATATTTTATCATGTGAATTATGGATAGTTAAATGAACTAATTAATGATAATTATAAAATAAATTTGTGTACACACAGGTTTTACTTCATAAACATTCAAGACAAAGTACTATTTAATTTTAAAATATATTAATGCACAGTAAGACTCTAAATTCCCTAGACTAAGGTGATCAGTTACTTATAGAATTTAATACATAGCTACATCATTTATATATGAAATCCATTTGGTCCATCTGCAACCTGTTCAACTAAGAATTGGCTCAACTTTTTCTATTGGAAAACTCATTTTCTAAGTCAAAGGTTATAGTAATAGACTATTTATTTGAAATGCAAATTAAATCTCCTACCCAGAAATATGCATTTCTTTTTGCATTTATCTCTAATCAGAATGTCCTATGAATAATGTAGTTTGGTACCAATAACCTCATTAAGCAAGTTTCCTACTAGTGTATTCCCTGATTGTAATCCCCTCATTAGACTCACTTTACTGGGCTTACTGATCATCATCCATATGTACCATTTCTCAATATCTCTATCATCATTATCTATTATTTTAGTTATGTCTCTCTATATATTTCTATCTATTGAATTGTCATCTATCTAATGTTATCACAACATATCAATCATTTTATTTTTTTTTTTATTTAATAGCCTTTTATTTACAGGATATATGCATGGGTAACTTTACAGCATTAACAATTGCCAAACCTCTTGTTCCATTTTTTCACCTCTTACCCCCCCCCCCTCCCCCAGATGGCAGGATGACCAGTAGAGGTTAAGTACATTAAAATATAAATTAGATACACAATAAGTATACATGACCAAAACGTTATTTTGCTGTACAAAAAGAATCAGACTCTGAAATATTGTACAATTAGCTTGTGAAGGAAATCAAAAATGCATGTGGGCATAAATATAGGGGAATTCAATGTAATGGTTTTTAGTCATCTCCCAGAGTTCTTTTTCTGGGTATAGCAGGTTCAGTTCATTACTGCTCCATTGGAAATGATTTGGTTGATCTCGTTGCTGAGGATGGCCAGGTCCATCAGAACTGGTCATCATATAGTATTGTTGTTGAAGTATATAATGATCTCCTGGTCCTGCTCATTTCACTCAGCATCAGTTCGTGTAAGTCCCTCCAGGCCTTTCTGAAATCATCCTGTTGGTCATTTCTTACAGAACAGTAATATTCCATAATATTCATATACCACAATTTATTCAGCCATTCTCCAAATGATGGACATCCATTCAGTTTCCAGTTTCTAGCCACTACAAAAAGGGCTGCCACAAACATTCGTGCACATACAAGTCCCTTTCCCTTCTTTATAATCTCTTTGGGATATAAGCCCAGTAGTAACACTGCTGGATCAAAGGGTATGCACAGTTTGATAACTTTTTGAGCATAGTTCCAAACTACTCTCCAAAATGGTTGGATTCGTTCACAACTCCACCAGCAATGCATCAATGTCCCAGTTTTCCCTCATCCCCTCCAACAATCATCATTATTTTTTCCTGTCATCTTAGCCATTCTGACAGGTGTGTAGTGGTATCTCAGAGTTGTCTTAATTTGCATTTCTCTGATTAATAATGACTTGGAGCATCTTTTCATATGACTAGAAATATATCAATCATTTTAAATAAGAATAGCATTGTATTGATGAATAGATGTTTTTAATATGAAGCCATCAGAATGTAAACAAATAGAAAAATATTAAAATAATGGCAATTTATTTTCATGAAGAACAGGATTTCACAATTATACTTGATTAACAGATTGAACACAGTAATAGATTAGGCTGAAATAAGAGGTTATAAGCAATGAATCCAAACATAATCATAACTAGAACTGGGATGAATTTCACTGAGGTGATGGAAGGGAGGAGATTTATAAACTAAACATGAACTGAGACCATAAACTAACAACTCTGTCAAGATATAAATCTATATACCATGTTATTTAATGGCTCCAAATAGACAATGAAAAGCCCATGTGCCAATTTCTCAAATATATAAGAAGCTTACACTCATCTGAAGAGCAATATCAAGCACAATCATCAAAAAACAAAACAAAGCAAAACAAAAAAACAATCCAAAACCAAATTTGCCTTAGTAGCGAGTATGGAAGAATGGAGACAATGGAGTAAAGAAAGAATCGTTAAAGTGAATATGATATGGCAATGAAGAAAACCTGGGCCTTGTCTAAGGAACACTAATGGTAATTCAACAATGTCCAGGCTTGCAGAAGACCACCATATGGGAAAAATATGCATCCCTTCCAGATGTTGATCCTTCAAAAGGATCACTGGGGTGCTGCTTTCCCCTCCCTATTTATGTTTGTGGGTCCCACTTCCAGAATTAAATTTTTATACTGAAAAATCTATTTTTGCAAAACTCTAAAAATTTCATTATAATAGTGTATTTTTCCAAGTGCATACAAAGATAATTTTTAACATTGTAAAACTTTGTAATCCAAAGTTTCCCCCATCTCTCTTCTCCTTATTTCCCAAGACAGCAAGCAATACAATAAATGTTAAACCTATGCAGTTCTTCTAAATATAAATATAAAGGCTGAGATCAGTTCTTCTTTTTCTTTTCCTGAAAGTGCCATGATTCACTGTTTGGACCCTGGAAGGCAAGGATATGCTGGCCTGTTCTCTATGTTTGTTAGATTTTTCAATGTCCAAGGCGGTATCCTCATCCCAAGTTCAAAGTCTATTCTAATCTCATGCACCTTGGAGCCTAAATTATATTAAAACATTATTGTTTTACTTAAGTAGAACATCAAGTTACATAGTGAATATATAAATAAAATAGTCTTATCTAGAGAAAATATGTCCTTTCATTACTTGCACCAGTCTCTCAGTAGCTTTGAAGAAAGACAAATAAGAGGGAGATGAACATTTGTTTAATCATATTTGAGGAGCTCCATAGTAGAAAAAAATGCAGCCTTTATAAGATTCTCAGACAGCCCTCTTCTCTCCAAATAGCCATTCTCCAGAGGGTTTAGTCTTCTGCACCATATCCTAGTGGAATGGTATTGGTCGGAAGGAAATTCATTTTGCCAACTAAACCATGGTTAAGGCAAGTCCTAAGCTACTCTAGAGAAGGAATAGTAAGATCAGAACAGGGAGTAGAGAAAATAATAATATTAACCAGTATCAAAATCATTACTTATGCAAGTGAAAACCAAATCAAAAGATAGCAAAATGGAAATGTATGGATTCCCACAAGAATAGAACTGTAGACTGGCATATTATAGACTTATAATAATGACTGCAACAATAACAATGAATTGAATTTATATATTACTTTAAGGAATTTTATTAATATTATCTCATTTTATCCTCCCAGTAAACCTGAGGACAATATGCTGTTATTATCTCTATTTTATATATTAGAATACAGAAGTAGAGATTAAGTAACCTGCCCAGGCTCAGATAGCTAATTGTCTAAGGCTAGATTTGAACTCAATTCTTTTTAACTGCAAATCCAATACTCTATTCACTAGGCTGCCTATTTGATAAATATTATTGAATATAATGTTCCAGTGAAACTCTATTTTACCTTATTACAACTTGAGTGCAGACAGGGGGAAATGCTTCCTTTACTTGGAAAAAAACAAAACAAAACATGAGTCTCTTGTCCTTCTTTCTTCATCATAATATTATTATTTTTTTCTAAAACTTTCTCAGAGATCTAATTTTCATTTTCAGTCTTATTATTTAATCATCTGTGTGACTCTCTTATGAATCCTATCCAAGTTATTTATGTTTCATTTAGCAAGAGTTCAAAATTAGACCTGGCACTCTTTAAAAGTTTCTCACTGAAGTTGAATTAATTAGAAAATGACAAGATTCTAATTTTCTTGAGTAAAAAAAGTAAGGAATGGACAAGCTTATTGTCCTTAATGAATTTTTTTTCAATCAGATTGAATTTACTAAAAATGTATAATAATGTAAAATTCATAGATGACCAGAGGTTGAAATGCCTCAGCAATAATTTGCATGTTTTTTTTTTCTGTCACATTATTATTGATTTTATTTTTAAGTCATTTCAATTTTTTGAGGATGTTGAAAACTTTCATTGATATACTCCACACCTTGTTCTCCTGTACTTTGAGTTCTTGTCTTAATGATTAGTATGACATTCTCACATAAGAGTTTTTGATACCTTTATTTGATAGTCCTAATTTAAATCTTAAACATGATTCCATTAGCTATATAGCACTTCCAGTGCACTTTCCTTTCCCTTTCTCTTCTAGAATCCCTAACATTCCCATTGTTCTTTCAAATCTTTTGGAAAGGGGTTATATATCTAATACTGTTTAGTAATTTATGTTACTAACACAATGATTTTTTAGGGTTCACTTATGTAGACAAATAGATAGATTTATTAAGGAATTAAGTAATTTTCCTTTAAGTTGTTGTTACCTGAAGTGATTGGAAAACTGAGACAGGATACAAGAATTGGAAAACCAAGATAGCATTCCTATGACTCCATTAAGAACAAATATATCTACTTTAGATGTCATTTTGTATATCAGAATAGAGATTCTATAGTCTGTAATATAGTCTTGGCATGAATTTGGAAGATCTTCACTAAGTATTTCTTTGGATTAATCATGCAAGAATGTTTTTTTGTCCTTTCATGGATGCACATACACATAATACAGCACAAAACAAAAAAGAAAAAGATCCCTGACTTTCACATAATCTTTCAAGCTAAAATAAAATATGGGACAGATCTTATTTAACTGGCAACACATAATAAAGAAATAAAATTTGAGATTATAAATAGTGAAAATGATTGTCTTTACCTCTTTGGTAGTTTATTATTTGCCAAGAAGTATCATTTTGTTGATTTATATACTACATTTGGATCAGGAGCCAGCTCAAACTAGCTTGTGAAAGTTGACTGTTAAATTTTCAATGTAGAAATTTTCATCTTGGAAAATGGCAAATACTACAAATGGTGACTTGATTTAAAATTTTGTTGATTGCATAGAATTAAGAATGTTATGGAAAATAATAATAAATGTTAAACTAAGTGTTTCTGAATTTTAGTTTTTAAATGTCTATTCTTAAATGAAGTGTCTCCCTTCCCCCTCCCAAACAAGAGAAAGCCATATAGCACTGGTGAAGATCTTTATTTTATTAAATATTTACAGTTACATGTAATTTTTAAAAGATTCATTTTTTAAAAGATGCTCTCCTTCCCCACCAGCCCTTCCCCAACTTTTGAGAAGACAAGCAATATGATTATCATTTGTACATGTGAAGTCATTCAAAGCATTTTCATATTTTCCATGTTGCAAAAGTAAACAAATAAAAAATAAAAGAAAACTAATGTAAAAATATATCCTTCAGTCTACATCAAAAGTTTATCAGTTCTCTTTCTGGTGATAGCATTTTTCTCCATAGGCCCTTGGAATTTGTCTTGGATCACTGTCTTGATCAGAATAGTTGTCTTCCACTTTTGATTACCCCTAAAATATTTTTATTCTGTATGTTTTTCTAGTTCTACTCATTTCATTTTGCATGAGTTTATATATGTCTCCCCAAGTTTTTTTTTTAATTATTCTGCTCAATATCAAAATCATGTACCAAAATTTTTTTTTCTAGTGATGATGGCAATTTTCTCAAATTCCAATTATTTACCAACACAAAATGAGCTGCTTACAGTTATTTTTGTACAAATATGTCTTGCCTGCCCTCCCCACCTTTTATCTCTGGCATAAATATGTAGTAATGGTATTGCTGGGTCTAAGGATATACATATTTATATCTCATTTGTCATAATTTCAAGTTATTCTCTAGAATGATTAGTAGACTAACTACACAAACAGTGCATTAGTGTTCCTATTTTTCCATGCCCCCTCCAATATTTATCATTTTTCTTTTTCTGTCATGTAGGTCAATCTGAGAGATTTGAAGTGGTATCTTGGAGTTGCTTCAGTTTCATTTCTCTAATACATAATAATTAAATAAGTTTTTTTTTTTTTAATTTGACTTTTGAAAGATTTTATTTGTTCTTCCAAAAACTATTCTACTTTCTGACATACTCAATTGGGGAATGGCTCATTTAGCTCAGTTCCCTATATTTTTGAAAAATGAGGCCTTTATTAGAAATACTTATGTAACTCTTCATCCCTAGTTTTTTTTAAGGCACAAGTTTTATTTGTGTAAAAACTTTTAAACATCATGTAATCAAAATTAGCTATTTCACTTTCTGTGATCTCCTTTCTTTTTCTATCATAAATTTTTTCCCTTATCCATTGATCTCATAATAACTTTTTGCATGCTCCCAAATTTACTTATGAGATATCCCTTTTCTTGTATATTAGCAAAAGTTATTAGTTGTTTCAATGCATTTTGCTCATTAAATCTCAAGGGTTCACTAAATATTTTTTGGTAGTTTTTTGGGTAGCATACCTAATTTAACTTCCATTTTATGTGTGAGTTAATCCCATTCACACTGAGAATTAGGTTTACTACATATTTATCTCCATTTCCTTCTTCTTCTTCTTCTTCTTCTTCTTCTTCTTCTTCTTCTTCTTCTTCTTCTTCTTCTTCTTCTTCTTCTTCTTCTTCTTCTTCTTCTTCTTCTTCTTCTTCTTCTTCTTCTTCTTCTTTTCCCCTCCTTATCCCCTTCCTCCTCCTCCTTCTCCTTCTTCTTACCCTTATTTTCATTCTCCTCTTCCTCCTCCTCTGCCTCTTCCTCCTCTTTTTCCTAATGCTCCTCCTGTTGCCTCTCCTCTTTATGTTTCTGTCTCAGTCTCCTCCTCCTTTACTCTATATGTGTGTATGTATATATTTATAATTTTGTTCTTTCAACCTACTTAGATGAAATTGAGTTTCTATTATTGCCCTCTGCATTCATCATTCCCCCTGCACTGTAAATGATCTGAGGAAGGGTATTCTCATTGCCTTCCTGATCTTCACTCTTGTCCTTACTTTGGAAGAGTCACAGATCCCTTAGGATATCAATTTGTACTGCTTTTCAGGCCCCTAATTCCTTGAGTCTAGAATCACTATTATTCCTCCAAAATCCAAACTTAGAAATAGACAAGAAAGTTAGAATTTAGCTGGGATAGAATGAAATTTTATCCTAATCTCTACATTTAAATTTTTTTTTCTTCAAACCTCATTTGTGGTATGTTAATTTTATAGAATGTTATGAACTTGCTAAACTGATATATTTAGAGTTCTATTCTACAGGGAATTATTTACTTTTGTCTTCTTTTGATTGGAGCATTTTTTCATTCTCCAATTTTTTTGCCTTTCTTTCTTTAGTGAGATATTCTTTACCCCTTCCCTATTTGTATTCCCAGGGGTAATTCTTTTGTTGTGAAACATGCACTAAAGGATTAATTAAATAATTGGTTCCATAATTCATAATCGAGAGCTATTATGTTTCTAAATTTCTAGTTAACATTTTAGACTAGTTACAACAATAGTTGAAAACCAATTGATTCTTAAATTGTCCTACCCTCTTCTGCTTACCTCAAACAATGAAGGCCTCATGCATAGAGATGATGACCAGCTGGTTTTAATTCTAATTCAAGGCTGAATTAGTGGAAAAATATTCAGTCCAATATCATGGACATAGAATAGATGTGTAGAAGAATTTTCAGACAATAAAAAATGTCAAATATTGAAATTGGGTACTCAGAGAGGTGGAAGTATTTCTTTCTCTAAGACAAATTTGTATTAATTTGACATAGTTTAAACATGATCCTGCACATAAATAGAGAAGTAGTTGGGAGTAGGAAGGGATGGAAAAATACAGCTTTGTTTTGATTTGATTTTGATGAAGAAAAGGAATTTGATGAGATAATTAAAAGTCATATTTGAGTCTTTGTGGGTCAAAATTTGGACTTCCCTGGGTTAACAAATCAAAATGGATTTTTCTTCCTTTTCCCCAGATCCTTAGAAAATCATAGAAAATGATGAATTGATAATGAAGTCAGGATGGTAGAGTACAAGCAGTAACACAGCTGAACTCCAAATATTGTCCTCCAAACAACTTTAAAAGAATGCCTTAAATCAAATTTTGAAATGGTAGAATCAACAAATATCAAGGTGAGACATTACTTTATAGCCTAAGAGAAGTTAGGAAGTCAAAAGTCAGTGGGAGATATGAGAGAGACTTGAATGAGATCCTGTCTGGACCATATGCCCCAGTGACAATACCAGGGCTTTGGAGACAGCACTAGTAGCAGCAGCAGTGGTGGCAGTAGCAACTTCAGGAGCAGTCAGTCAAAAGATTGTTGCAGAAGTCAGAAGGAGATTGTAGATGACCCTTTCCTGGCACTAAATGGAACTATCCCTGAATGACAAATTCATTGCCCATATATCATCCTGGGTAGCAGTCCCATAGAGAATAAGAGTACTTGTTTCTTACAGGGAATCAGAAACCTTGGTCACAGTTCCAAGGCAAAGAGAGGCACTGGTACTTCTAGCTGCAGGACAGTAGGGACAATTACTAGCTACTGGACCATGTGCTGGAGTACATGGATCACACTTCTCTCCTTATTACACCAGCTTAGAAGTACCAAAAATCTGTGGACTTCCAAAACTAGCTCTGAAATCAGCAACACACACACACACACACACACACACACACACACACACATACACTTCAGTGTCTGAAGTTTGGCACTGCTTCTATACTGGTGAGTAGAATCAACTTCAACATAAACTTGAAATTCAACAAATAGACTGGCATTTGGAAAGAAGGATGAAAGGAAGGAAGGAAGGAAGGAAAGAAGGAAGGAAGGAAGGAAGGAAGGAAGGAAGGAAGGAAGGAAGGAAGGAAGGAAGGAAGGAAGGAAGGAAGGAAGGAAGGAAGGAAAGAAGGAAGGAAGGAAGGAAGGAAGGAAGGAAGGAAGGAAGGAAGGAAGGAAGGAAGGAAGATAAAAACTACTATTTTGGCAAGGAAAACCAAGACAAAAACTCAGAAGAAAATAACATGCAAACAATTACACCAAAACCAGAAATAAAAATTCTAGTTGGAACAGAGACCAAAATTAATTACTGAAAAAGTTTTTAACAAAGAGAAAAGAGAAGAGGAAAAACAGAGAAAAGTAATTAGAGATAAAAGAATATTATTAAAAAAAAAAGAAGAAGAAATGTGAAATAATTGAAAAAAACTGACCATGAAAATAGATTCAGAAGAGATAAATTAATAAATATTGGACTATCTGAAAATCATAATAAAAAAGAGCCTAATCATTGAATTCCAAGAAATTATCCAGGAAAACTGACATCCTAGAAACAGAGTAAAATTAAAATTTAAATAATATACAGATCACATCCTGAAAGAGATCCCCAAATGAAACTACCAGGGATATTGTAAGCAAATTTAAGAACTCTCAAATCAAGGAGAAAATATTGTAAGCATCCAGAAAAGCACAGTTCAAATATCATGGAGCAATAGCCAGAATTACAGAATATTTAATAATTCCATAAAGGAACAGAGAACTTGGAATATGATATCATAAAAGAGAAAGGAACCAAGATTACAAACAAAAATAATATCTCCAGAAAAACAGAATATATTAACCCTTTGGGGCAACAAACAGATAAAATTCAATGAAATGGAGGACTTTCAGACATTCTTTATGAAAAGATCAGTGCTGATTTTTTAAAAATTGAACATGGAAACCCAAGGTTCAAGAGAACCTAAATGTGAAAGATGAGTCATAAAAGACTCAATAAAATTAAACTCTATATTTGTATATGGGTAGATGATATTTGTTAACATAAACTTTTTTTAACATTATTGAGGTGAACATAGACAGAGGGCTTAAATGTGAGTTGATTATATTGAGATGATCTCCAAAACATATGAAAAGTGAGAAAAATGATGCATTTGTGGAAAGAAGAAGGAGGAGGTAGAATGCAAACTTTTGCAATTTGCATAAAACAAGTATGCAAGGGAAAGCTTTTATAGTGGAAAAACATGAAGAGACTAGGGCAATACTTGAACCTTTTTCAAAAGAATTGCTTTTAAGAGGGAATATATATATATATATATATATATATATATATATATATATATACACACACACACACACACACACACACACATATATATATACATACACATTCTTCCCCCTTAAAAGCAACATATATATAATTCAGATACTTACTTGGATAAAGAAATATAAAAATCTATCTGACTCAGCAAGGAAATAAGAAATAGGGAGAGAAGATACAGGTGGATAATAAAAAAGGAGGGAAGATTAAGCTCCACAATGATCAGAAACCAAATGGAACCAAAAGAATATTGTACACATTAGCAACAAGATTATGTGATGATCTACTGTGATCAACTTGGATCTTTTTAACAATTACATGATTCAAGGCAATTCCAATAGAGTTATGATAGAAAGTACATTCTGCATCCAGAAAGGAAACTATGGAGACTGAATATGAATCAAAATATAGTATTTTCACCTTGTTGTTGTTTGTTTACTAGTTTTTTTTGTCATGTCTTTCCCCTTTAGATCTTACGTTTCTTGAGCAACATGGCAAATATGGAAATATGTTTAGAAGAATTTCATACATTTAACTTATAGCAGATTGCTTGCTGTCTTGGGGAGAGGAGTGGGGAAGAGGGAAAAAATGGAAACCAAGTTTTTGCAAAGATGAATGTTGAAAATTATCCTCTCATGTATTTGGAAAAATAAAGTATTGTTTATGAGGGGAAAGGACTCACATGAGCTGTTTGCACTGGACAATGCCCTTCTGTTGGGTTAAAAAAGCCTGTATTCTCCCCAATTGTAATCCCTTTCTGCTATCTGATTGCTTTTCTATTGATTGATCATGTAATCCCTTTCTGCCATCTGATTATTTTTTTGCCAATTGAATACATCAGAGTTAAACTTCTAAACACTCTCTGGGTTTAAACTCAGCTTCCATCATGACCCACCTGTTTTTTGATTGATATCTTGGGATTGGGCCCTGCCCCTCATTTCCCTGGGTCAATCTACATTCTGAGGCCTATGGAAGCCCTTGTGGCATTTTGGACATAGGGTTTTGGGTTTTATTTTTTCACCCTGTCCTCTCATTCTATCTCCATATCTACAATGGACTCTCAGATGTCCTATTTTTTGATCACTTTCTCTAGAAGTCCCTGCCAAGAGGGACCCTGTCTTCCCATCTTCAACATAGTCTGGGTATATTAAGTACTTGTGCCCACTGTGGCACAGCATCTTATGATATCCTCTAAAGGAGCCACCTTTGTGTAGTCCCCATATAATTCTTCTGCAAACCACATTAGCATTTTCTTTAGCCAGTTGTCTTATTATAATCCTTGTAGCTGTATTTTCTCCAATGGTTCTTATAACAGCTGTTTGCAAATGTCCCACAAAATCACCAAAGGGTTCATTGGGACCTTGCTCTATTTTTGTGAAGGCTTCCCCTCAATCTTTAATTAATTAATAATTTATGTTCATAAACTCCTGTGGAGTAATTAATCTGTGCTGAATTCTCTATATACTGACTTTCACCTGTTTGTTGGTCAAAAGTAATTTGTATGTTAACTCCAGTTTGCCTATTTTGTTGGACTTGAATCCTACATAATTCATGATACTCCAAAAGCCCCAACAAGTTTTGTTGAGGTTCTAAACATGTCCTTGATATGGCTTTCCAATCACTAGGGAGTAAGATTTCATAAGCCATATTATCTAGTAGCATCTTAACATAAGATGATGTAGCCCTATAAAGAGTGCAACTTTTTTTCAAATCCTTAATAGTTCCAAATGTTCTCCAGAATCATTGGATTAGTTCACAACTTCACCAAAAAATGTATCACTTTCCCAGTTATCCTATATCTTCTCCAACATTTATCATTATCTTTTCCTGTCATCTTAGTCAATCTGAAAAGTTTGTAGTGGTATATCAGTTGTCTTAATTTGCATTTCTCTGATAATAGTGATTTAGAGCATTTTTTCATTCTTTCCATAAATGGCTTTATGTAGAGGACCACAGATATTGGGGAACTCTGAGAAAAATATACTTGAAACAAAGATACTTACAGCAGGATGTGAACTCAGTGTGATTGATGAGATGATGGTTCTCTGGTTCACATATACTTAGTACTTAGTATGGTGATGTAATGGTTCTACAGTTGGCATGTGCTCAGTGTGCTGTAGTGATGTAATTGTATAGTGCTGTAGTGATGTAATTGTATAGGTTTACAATTTGCCATTTATAGCAAGTCTGCTAGATCACCCACTTGCAACCAGGGCAGAGTAGCCTAAGAGGCTCACAGAAGATTCCCAAGTATCAATGCTCTGACTCCCTGCCCCAGCTCCTTACCCAGGCTCTCTATCCTGTGTGGGCTCTGCAGACTGTCCCCTTGCCCATTTGAAACAGATCTGTTCTGAAGTTCTTCCAAGATATCTTCTTCTGGGAATGTATTGTACTCAAAATATTTGTGGATTCTTTGATTCCAAAAATCAGTTTAGAGGCTTAATCTGCTGTTGGTTTGAGAAAAGGTTGGAGGAGATCACAGAAAATCATGTTTGTTCTCTACCATATTGGCTCTGCCCCTTAATTTTTTAGTTTCCAATTAATTTTTTGCACTATTTTTATCTGACCCTTTAACTCATGCAATATTAATAATGTTAATATTATATATTAATTTATGGAAAGTATATTTCCTAGAAAAGTTAGATTCATGTTGATATTTCTCTTGTGATTTGTAATATCCTACTTAACTTTTGTCTTTACCTTTACTGCTCTGACATTAGGGACAATTATTGATTTGGAATCAGAAAGAGCTAAATTTTCTGAGGTTCAGCTTTATTAATAAAAAAATGGAAATACTAATCCAATAATATTGTCTCAAAGGGTTATTTTGAAGTTAAAATAAAATAATGTAAAGGAATTTGGAAACTTAAAAACACTATCTGTATGTCAGTTTTCCAAAGGTAAAATAACTTACTTCTCTACAGCTTGATTGCCACTCCTGATATCCCTAGTTTTCAGATCCCAAAAAGTCTTTTTTCTCAGTTTTAAAGTCTCTATCATGTATGTTCAACTGAATTCCATTGCACACTTTAAGATACCAGTTTACTTCAAATCAAAAGAAACCACTTCAACCTTGAAGCTCATTGCCCCCCCCAATTACTTCTCCCAGTATACACACACACACACACACACACACACACACACACACACACCTGTGACCTCTCCATCTGATTGACAGTTTCCTCTTAGAACCTCAATTTTAAAGATGAGGGGCAGATTAATTAGGTTTTCATTACTCTTCAGGCTGAATATTTGACTCATCTCAAGGATTACTTTAATATCTCAAATGTATGGCACAGCTTTATTCCATTCTCTTTTTTCAATTTTCTTAAAATCTATTTCCTCATTAGAAAGCAAAATTTTTGAGGACAGGGAATGTCTTATTTTTTGCTTATATTTGTATCCCCAAGTTTTAGCACAATGCTTAGCAGTTAATATATGCTTTTAGATCTGACCTGACTCAAAAATTTCTTTGAATGTATTACAGACAGTGACTATTTTTAATTGAATTTAAATCTACATAATAATTATATAGAATACATTTCAAAAAAAGATTTGTTTTATATTTCAACTTACCCAACTTACTATTGTTCACAAAAACCTGGTACTATATCATATTAATTTTTTTAAGGATAATCGTTTTAAATGTCATAGTGCAATTGCTGCCAAAATTATCTTTTGGCTAACTATGTCTATATTCATATCTAATCTATTCTGTTGTTTCTCTACAATACCTTCACCTTTTTTAACATTTTCCTGTTGCTCATTTATTATTCACATCCAACTCTTTGGGACTCCATTCAGGGTTTTCTTGGCAAATAAACTAGAAAGATTTGCCATTTCCTTATCCAGCTCATTTTACAGACAAGGAAATTGCATCAAACAGGGTTAAGTAACTTGCCTATGATCACATAGCTTGTAAGTGTCATAGGCTAGATTTGAACTAGGAAAATGAGTTTCTATCCATTATATCAATGGATACCTAGTTGCCCAACTATACCCATCTTTATACCCATACCAAAAATCTATATGTATTTATCTGCCTCTCTAATATTTTATGCATAAATATATATTATATCTATAAACACATATTTATATAATATTGTGTAAGTATGTCATAGTTAACTAAGTATATCAAGTGCATTTGAAAATTATTGATTGATATAAAAAAGACAGGAGATGTTCATTCATTTATTCAACAAATACCAAATGAACATTTACCAAAAAGTATATTTTGCTATATATTATGTTATCCCTCCTAATAGATAATTATTACCTGGAATCAGAGTTGCAAAAATAGCTGATATGAACTTGTATTTTTACAACTAGAAGGTAACTTTACAGATAATTTTGTTTGTTCATTTTACATGTTTAAAAAAAAAAGACATAATGGGATAAGTGATTTGATGAAATCACTCAAGGTTTTAAAAATATCAAAAACACCATCCAATCCTCCTGAATAATAAGAGGGAAAAAAAGAATTTAGGTTACTAAAGAATTGAAAGAAGAAATAAGTGAGGAAATAAGGATATTAACAAAACCTCATAAAGAAGAATTTTAAAAAGAAAAATAAAGACTAGATCATTTGCAACAAAAGACAGAATTCTTTTAAGATATATTCTTTCTAAAAGAGTAGATTCTTTGAAAAAGAAATTGTCAGATTTGGAACTCAAAAATGGATGGAAGAGAAACATGGATACTCTGGGAGAATAAGAAAAGAATAGGAAAAATAGAATAAAAGTTGGCTTAAATAAATGATGTATATAAGGAAATGCTTTTACAATGAAGGATAAAGTGGGCAAGATACAGTGGAAAACATTTGGACCTCACTCTCATTGGAATGTGTTCAAAGAGAGAAGGATGTACCTAGTTAGCTATTATGATAAATGCAATGACTCAAAATAGTTCTGAATAGATTATCCACCTTGAGAGAGAGACAGAACAGATGAATTCTGAGTGAAAATTGAAGCATAATTTTATTTTATTTTTCTTTCATTTTTGTCAGTCACAACTAATATGGAAATATGTTGTACGTGATTTCATGTAAATCATGTATTATTCATATTTTCAATGGGAGGGAAAGAGTTTGGAGAGTCAAGAAAATTTTGACCATATTTTTAAAAGAATAATATTTTTTTCTGAAAATGATTAATAGTAAAAGGGCAGTTTATTGAAAATTGAAAACAACCTTTCCTAATTATTTGCTGGTTTTGATCATTAAAATTATTTAAACATTTAATATTTTATATTATATACTTCTATGAGGTAATTTATACTCCTATTAATATAAAACTAGCTGTTTACATTTTTTAATTCTAAAAGAAGCATTTGAAAAAAAATTAAGTATGGAATTTGAATGAAAATACTTAGTTGGTGGCTGCCTTCAAATAAAAACTAGTATTCCAGAATTCTTCCAGTTGATTTTTCCCGTATGAGAACAGCACGGTGCAATTAGTCTGACATTTAATTGAGGGCTTAATAATGTCATTATGTGAGTTTACTCTGGCTACTGTTTGCAATGGGTGTTCACAAGTTTTAATGTTGACTTTATAAGTAAAGCATTTTTATGAGGAGCAATGAGATAATTTATACAAATATAACATTTTCAGAGAATCCTAAAATTAAATATGATCATTGCTAAAAGATGCAATGCAGAAGCATAAAATATGTATGAAATTATGTAAATATGCTGGAAAAAGTCTTCCAGCTAAATGTGTCTACTAGTGTTCTGAAGCCTTGCCAAACTCTAAATAAAAGCCGCATTGAGTAGAATGTTTAGACATCTGGATACTTTTCCTTTAAATTCCAGGAAAATATGCTGCATCGAGTTTGAACT
This sequence comes from Sarcophilus harrisii, assembly GCF_902635505.1. NCBI lineage: Eukaryota > Metazoa > Chordata > Mammalia > Dasyuromorphia > Dasyuridae > Sarcophilus > Sarcophilus harrisii. The sequence goes on along the minus strand of NC_045426.1, from coordinate 440,961,079 downwards.
GTAGCTACCTAAGTCGCCATTTCCACTACAGTCAAAATAGTTATTCTTTGTAATTTCCTGTTTGTCATATTACTTCTTTTCAACCAGCTGATCAAAGATACTCACAATATTTTTAAACTGTTTTTCCTGCCTAATTTTCTTGTTAGTGTTTTAACAGGCTTGCCATCGCAGGCTAACTTTTCCTTTGACTTATCCAGGATTTCAATCGTTTGGTCTCCATTCTGCAGCCAGAGCTGTGCAATTTAATAAAAATGAATTGAACGCTGCACAAAATATTAACAAAGTTCAAGTAGTTCACCAAATTTAATGTTGAAAATTATTTCTCCAGTCATGTTCATGTCACAGGAAATTCCTTGAATACTGAATCTCTCTTGAACGATTTCAACCAGCAATAAAACTAGGAAGTAGGCCTTATGCAATTATGTGGCAATTGTCTCTCAAAATATCATATATATGGGTCTATGAAAGACTGGATTTGTTAAGTTTAGTTCTGTCAGGCAAACTGCATTTGGTTCCTTTATTATTTCATTGAAAATCTTTTAGTCTGAGTCCTAACTTAGTCAACATTTATTTAATCACATATTAATAAAATGCAGACAGGGTGGTGTTCATGACATGGATTTGCACAGTTAATACAGCTTCTGCACAGAGAAAAATGGAAGTCACACAAGTTAAGCATATGTTAAATGGGAAAATGATGTATCTTCATAAACATGCTCCATCTACTCTAATGGAATTCTGAATTCATTCACAAACGGTAAGAGGGCAGCCCATCATGGTAGTATAAACAGTCATGGCTATGGAAAAGAAAAAGAAAAAAAATTAACAAGTGAATACAAAATAAAATGTTCTAGAAACAAATAGAGAATGTTGAGTATCCTCAAGGCATATTTTGCCTCATAACCACTCAGTGTGAGATCTTACCTCTCAGGGAAAAACACTGCATTACCTCATTTGCATTTAAAATGTGCTCAAAGAAAAGTTACTCCAAAGGAAAACTGATTAGTTTCTTGGTTTGTTTTTTATTTATGTGTTTTTGAGGTGTTTGTTATTATGATTATAAAGTAATTCTAAATAAAAAAATCTTAAAAATTTTTCAGCCCAGTTCTCTGACCTGTGTGTCTGAGGTAGTTTGCTATAATAATTAGTTTCACCTTCCCCTGTAGGAGGTATCTTATCTGTGTGGCTCTGGAGGAAATATTATTATTCCCTGTGGTCTTGGAAGGAGGGAAACAGGCTGAGAAAATTGTCTGGCAATAGAAATATCACTATAAAATATTTGGATCATCAGGTAAGTAAGCAAAATAAGATACCTTTCAAATCCTTAAAGAATTCTGATATGCATAGGGCAGCAGAATTCTGAATTATACAGGGGAAATTAAAGTAAAATGAACAATGCTAGCATGGAGATTACATTTACATTCTAGAATATAGCATAAGGATCTAGGTAAGTTGTCAATCAAAGCAATTTTAAACTCCAAAGATACAGAAGAAAGCAGAATTTGAATAAAAAATCTTATTCTGCTGTCCTACAAACTGGCTTACTAGTTGTACTTTGAATTCAGCATTCCATTTCTTGTCTTTTTGTTTAGACAGTTCATCCTCCTTGCTTGGAGTATATTACCCTCTTACCTTTTTCTCCTAGAATCCTTGGAATCCTTCATGTTTTAGTTCAGTTTGTTATTTCTTACATGATTACATTTTTATCCTTTCAGTTGTTAATTCTTTTTCCTGTCTCATTTCCTTATATTCACTCAGACTTGGACATATTATGTTCTGTATCTATTATCCCATACTATCTAATAGAAAGAAGGGGATTATTTGTATATGGTATATCCATTTCATTGTTTTATACTTGATGGATGCTTAATGAATTTTTATAAAATTGTACATTGAAATCGTTTAGTATTTGATATAATTTTGAAGGCTATAGTACCTCTAGTTATGTTGATCTGTAAAGGTCATTTTTGCTTATATTTTATAAAGAAAATATGATAATAGAGGAAGTGTGGTATAGTGGAGAGATTGCAGTGGTGAGAATAATGAAGTCTTGGTTTAACTATTAAATAACATTTACTAGCTATGTGATCTTATTCAATTCATTAATTTCTATATATCTTAAGCAACTGCTCTTTTGATTTACTTTGGCGGAGAGGTTCCCTATACTTAAAAAATCATAAATCCTATTTGCATTTCTGTATGAATATTCTAATTGTATGTGCCTTAATGTGAGTACTAAGGATGAATGCAAAGGAAGATATTTAGCAGAAAATGAAAATTTTTTATAAAAATATTGATAATTAAAAAATTATTTTCAGCATTAAATATAATGGGATTCACTACCTTTGAGATCTAACATAAAGATACTTATAAAACAAATGAAAATGGCACTATGGCAAACAAATATGGAAAAATCAACTGTATTAAAACAAATGTACACTGAAGGTATCCATGCTAAAGAAATTCCCACTGTAACGGCTCTAAGGCATTAATTCTCAAGGTATTTGACACAATAAAAGATTCTAATTCGTGACAAAATATGGGAACTTATGTTTCTTATATAAGGCTTTAGTTACTATGAAAATATCAAGGACATTTTTGGTAAGTTATATCAGAAGAGAATAGAACAGATTATGCCTGTTATACCACATAGTAAAGCATAATTTTATCATCATACAGTTACTAATTGGCCAAAAAGAATAAAAATTGATCTTAATGACATTTATGCTATTTAACCTCTCCTTTAAAAATTGGCATATATGAGAAATTTTTAAAACATTAAAAACAAGGGACACATAATGTTTTTTACTATTGTCATGAAGGATATCTAGCATACCACCTTATTAATGGTAATGTACTACTAATATTTTTGTTTTCAGATAGAATTGTCTTTATTGTTATACCTCAAAATATAAAGTCTCCTGGATGCAAAGTCTCCTGGATCATATTCACATCACCTTGAAGGAGTTTAGTATAACTATCCACAAAGGAAGAAACAAATAAATGAAGAAAACTTATTGGCTAGTTTACAGTATGCAGATAGACAGATATTAAATAGATCTGTAAACATTATATGGAATAAACTGCACATTTTACAAGGGTTCCAGAATTAAGAGAACAAAAGAAGTCTATATTGCCTTTTGGTTCTTAAACACAAAAAGAATAATCTTTTGCAATTATGGGGTTGCTTTAGAAATTCATAATTTAATCAAATGAAATCTTAAGATTAAGTTTATAGATGGTACATGATCAGGGCACTAGGTGTTTTGGCACATTGGAAGCAAATCTTCATACTAACTCCTCTGGACTCAGTGTATATAATTTTTAGAAAATTGTGAAGCACTATCCAGAAGTCTTGGATTTTTCACAGTCAAAAATCAGAAGTTCAAGCAGAAAAAGGAAAAAATAAAATTAAAAAAAAAAACTCAAAAACTTAAAAAAAAAAGACATTCATTCACTTTTATTTTATCTCTCTCTCTATCTATGTATCTCTCTATCTGTCTATCTGTCTATCTATTTACTTTATTCCACTTGCTAATTATAAGTAAAACTTTCTACCTATAAATGGTACAGCATGAAGGGATGTATTTATTTAAATTTTAAATAGAATATACAGTAAAAATAAAAAAAGAAAGAAAAAAAAAAAGAAATCCTCTTTCAAGCATCCTCAAAGCAGATTCAACCATGACTAATTTGAGATCATGGAAAGATTGAACATTATTTCCTTTTTTAAAAGCTTTTTATTTTCAAAACATATGCATGGATAATTTTTCAACATTGACCCTTACAAAACCTTGTGTTCTACATTTTCCCCTCCTTCCTCCCATCCCCTGCTCTAGATGGAAAGTAATCCAAAATATGTTTAACATAAACATTATTTCTTGGAAAGATCTAAAACTCTTCCTCTCTTACTGTCATAGTATAAAATGAGTTATCTTTAAGCCACAGAGAGATTGCAAGGTACTAGACTTATCAGGCAAAGATAAGATAGAAAAGGTTATTTAGATTTAGACATCATTTCCTCACCTCTGACTTGACTGCCAGTCTGAAAAAGTTAATTTAGGTCACACAGGAAAGCACTTTCATAACTGTGAACTGCTCTTCCACATTCTGGTTCACTAGAAACCCTAGGACCATTGATAATAATAATAATAAAAATAATATATATATATCAAAAACTGATGTAGGGAATAATGGTCTCTTGGAATTATCCAAATTAGCTTCAGCAGTTAGCAAACAATTCATCTGTACATTTTTTTGAGTCTAACACTCTCCTTCTATACCCCTGTGATTTCTCATAGACAAATAGAATTTCTCAATTTTTGTGTCCCAGAACCAAGGAGAAAATGAAAAGCAATGGCTTTTAAATTCACACAACATGTCATTAAGAATGTGTAAGTGGATATAAGGTCACTTAATGCTTTGGCCAGTGGCCTTCAGCTGCAGACTACTATATTAAATATTTCTAGTTCAATTTCAGCACTCTCATTTTTTAAATACCACTATTAAATACCACAACTCTCTTTTATCAGTTGATATTTGGTATGTGTAAATTGGAAATGAGCAGAAAGGTGGTAGTTTCAATCCTGAGAACCTTTATCAAGCTTATTATCTTCTCCATTTTTTTCAATTTTCCAATAACTGCTCTTGTATTTATTTTGTATTTGCATAGCCCATCTTTCCTAAGATCAAAGTACTTGCCAGGTAGAATTTCACCTGTCCTTATGCTATTCCAAGAAGTTTTTAAGGGAAAGTAAAAACTTATTATTTGATTTTAAAACCTGCATTCTTTATAAATTTTGCTATTACTGTCATTATGTGACCAATTCTCTAAACGAAAGAGTCAATGGAAAGCCATGATTTGCATATTTTAGGTAAAGAAAAATGTTTTGGATGATTTTTCCATTTATTTATATAAAATGTCCAAATATTTTCATCAGTTTGTCTTGAAACCTTAAATTTGTCATCATGCAAAGTTCCTCAGAAAGGATATTTACTAAATTAGGTGTCTCTTCATATACAATTGTTTCATTTTCATGAACATCTATGATATGAATAGTTTCTTAATCTATTTAATATTAGAAATACCATGTGTTGAATGGAGCTCTTGTTCATTTCCTGTTCACTGCTGAAAGAAATTATTGGAGGAACACATATAAGTGACATTTTTTTTTGCAATATGTTCAAAGAAAGATGAATGCATAGATTAGGCTTGTATTCCTTGCAATACTCTGCTTAGATTTAGTCTCAAAGTCAGTAGATCCATGACTTTTCAATGAGCTTATTGATAGAGTATCAACTGTAAGCAAATATGTATAGCAGATCTTGCCATGTGGTGGTGGTCAGACAAGAATAATCTATGTTGAAAGAAGTATTTCTCCCTATTTTTATTGTACCACAAATAGAACTAATCTAGAAATTCCATGACCATCTAATCTGCTTTTAAATTTCTTCAGAGCAATAAAACTCTGGACATTGCCTAATTGATAGCTTACTTACCACAGAATCGACGCTCACTAAATATTTGTTAAGTTGAAAACAGCAAAATGCAATAAGATTCAAATAAATATGTGATTTCACTTAACTATAATTTGATTAGTAATGGCAGTGAACTACAGCCTTCTTGAGCTATCATGGTAAATATACTCTAGCTACAGGTTTTAAGTCTCTCCTCACCTTAACCATTTTTATTAAACTGGTTAACATTCTAAAAATAGAGCAATTTAAACGGTGTCATTTTTCTCCTGGTTCATATTAGTTTTTGTTTGTTTTTTTATCTTATTTTTTTTTTACTTTTTATCAACTGCATTATAATATGGCTTTGGGTATAGGTAAAATTTCTGAAAGTCCCAAATATAGAATAGACAAACAGATATTCATTTATAATTATTATGTTCCTAATATACTGCTGGGCCTAAGAAATATAAAGGCAAAAAATAAGTTATACTTTGATACACTAATTACATGTGTATAGTGGAGGTGGGTTCAATTAAATAGAAATGATTAGCAATTAGGCATAAAGAGAAAATCCTCAAATGATATTTTAAAATTTTAAAGCATAAATTTCAATATTAAATAGTTCTTCATGGGACTGGGGCTGGTCACCAATTTCAAATATATATGATATGAACATCTGTTATATGATGAGAACTCTACTAAGTAAAGTACACATAGTAGGGAGGGGGCAGAAACATGCATAAAACAGGGTCTTGATGAATTTAAATGGAAATAAGTACAATATTGAAATTAAATAAAATACAATAATCATACCAGAAATATCATCTTTCAGTATCACTTTGAATTTCTAATGAATGAGTGATGAAAATAAGAAAAAGGAGATTGCACTAGATTGTAGTTGCCCTGACAGACTTCATGAAAGAGAATCAATTTTACAAAAAGCTTTTTGAATATTTGTTTCTTTGTATTGTAAATTCAATAATCAATAACAATCATAAGTATATCTAAGAATAATAAAGAAGATAAATGCAAAAAAAAATATGACCCCCTGCCAAATACTATTTTAATACCCACCCACATACCCACATTCACACCTACATACACATATGTGTCTGGAAAGACACATGTTTAAATATATACATATATATATATATATGTATACATTCATATTACTATCTTTTACTATCTATATGCTTTGTGAAATATTAACAAATTTTTATTTGTATTTTCAACTATATATTTATTCCTTGTCTTCAAAAGCCATGAGGAACAAGAGATCCAAATGTGGGATTTGGAGTAAGGAAGATCTGATTTCAAATTCTGTGTCAGATACTTGCTAACACTCTGATAGCAGGCATGATTTATTTATGTCTCAGTTTCATCCTCTAGAAAATGGGGAAATTAATAATACTTAGATGACAGGTTTTTTCCCAAGATTATCATATATAAAACACTTCCAAACCTTGTTGTTATTATTATGCACTTTTTAAAATACATCTTTGATTCCAACCATTCACCAATTTATCAAACTCTTTCCCACAGTAGAAAAGGAATAAATTGGGAAAAGACCACAAAAATAAGAGGCTTTAAAGAATTTAAAAATCAAAGGATTTAATATATAATCCTGGAAATAACAGAAAATTACTAGTTTTTATCGAATGGAGATAAAATATAGTGATGTTTATGCATTTGTAGTATAGTTTGATAGTTGGGATTGCTAGACCTCTTCAATTACTAGGAAGATTTTTGTTTTTTTCTTTTGATTTTTACTTTCCTCCAAATGAATTATTTTATTTCAACTTTATTTTAGCTGAATCTATAAAATATCCTCTTAATGGTTTGATTGGCATTATACTGTATAAATTAATTCAGGTATCATTACCATATTTATAATATAGCCCAACAAATTATGACCATTTAAGATCTTTCAATTTGCTTGTGTTCATTAATTCTATTAAAAATCTATTTTGTAGTTTTTATCACCTGTGTTCTAATTGTTTCTTGTCAGGTTGACCAAAAGTAGCTGCAAAATTCCATAGGAAATTCAAACAGAGTATTTTATACATGAAAATTATTTTAATAGAATTTAATTTTTGTATTGTATTCTGCTTTTCATTTATAATATGCAGAAAGGCTCATGATTTATGTAGCTTTATCTCTCATCTTTATCATTTGCTAAAGTTATTAAACAATGTCACTGATTTTTACTTCAATCTCTAGAATTTCAAGGAAACCACCATATAATTTGTAAAGAGCAAAAATTATGTTTCCTATCTGTAAATGCTTATTCCCTTAATTTTGACATTTTGTGATAATAGTTACCTTTGTTTTATGCTTTTTCCTGATTTCATAGATGAGAACTTTTCATTCTATACATTACAGATGATGTTAGGTATTCTTTTTTTTCTGTCTGACTGAAGAGAGATGCATTTATTCTTATGATTTCTAATGCTTTTAGCATAATCAAAAATTTTGATTATGATTTTCAAAGTTATGAACCTATTTATTTAATAATAGCTATAATCTTATATTTATTATATTTATTAATTTATTCTATTTCATTTTATATTTTACTAATGCAGAACTATTCTTATTCCCTTTTAAGTTCAACCTAATCACAGTAGTCAATTTTTTGGACAATTTTCCTGGAGTTTATTTTTTGGTAATATTTTATCCAAAATTCATTAGTTATTTGCCTATCATTTTTGTTGCTTTGATTTATAGCGATCTCTGTTTTAATAAGCAGACATTTTTTCTAATAAAATTACTTTTTTCAAACAATTTTGTCATATTGAAGTTTATTTTCTAATATCTAGTGGAATAAATTTATGGTTTGCCCATTTTTGTAAGTGAATCTGCACATCTGTTATCAGTTTTATTGGTAAATAATTGGACAAAACAGTTTGTGTTTGTTGATTGACTAATTTTACTCTTTGATGTTCAATGTTCCTTCTCTCAATTTATATGAGAGTTAGGTTTATGAGATAACTACAACTTTTATGCCTACTTTTATGCTTAATCATTCAATTTATTAGGAACAATACCGTCTTATTTCTTATTTCTTCCCTACTGTATCCTACTTCTCCTCCCTCTTCTTTGCCCTTGAAAATCAAAGATAAAGGAGCCAAGATGGAGAAGAGTTGATAAGTGTTTATCTGAGCTCTGGTGGCACCCCTCAGATCAATACCAAACCAAGCCTCTGAATTGGTTTTCGATTGACAGAATCCATAAATATTTTGAGTGTAACAAATTTCCAGCAGAAGATATTTTGGAAGAACTTCAGAAAAGTTCTGTTTTAATTGGTCATGGAGGAGGGGCTAAGCACAGGTGCAGTGCAGGGATCTAAGGTGTACTGGGAAATTTACTGGAAGGCTCTTAGTAAAAATACAGCAGTACTGGCTACTCTCCTGGTTCAGAAACCAGTAGATTAGCAGGTTAGCTATGAGACATTCAACAGAAATAGAAAAGGCAAATCATGAACATCTGAACCCCAAAATTACATAGGACTTGGCCATGCCCACACAGCACAAGAAGGAACTTAGCAGTACCAACCCAGGGCAACCATTTTCATCTGTAGAGGAAGCTTGGGACAATCTTCCTTTTACCCTAAAAGCAGATCTCACACTTTAAAAAATGAGAAAAAAAAAAAAAAGCAAAAAGAATTCTGACCACAGATAGTTGGTTGTTTTTTTTTTTTTTTTTTTTTTTTGTTTTTGTTTTTGTTTTTTTATGGAGAAAGAGAATAACAGGCCTCAAACCCTAAGGACACTAATTGCAAATCATCTCTACATGAAGCCCCAAAGGGTGGTATAAGTTGGTTCCCATCACATAAGATTTTCTTGGAAGAATTGGAAAAGAATCTTAAAAGAAAGTCATAAGAAAAATGGGGAAAAGAAATGAGAACCTTGCAGGAGAGTTTAAAAAAGGAAACACAGAAATTATCTAAAGAAAGATCCTTACAAAATAGATTTAGTGAAATGGAAAAAGTATATAACTCCTTACAAAATAGATTTGACAAAATGGAAAAAGAAAACTTCTTGAAAATCAAAGAAAATAATTAAAAATCACAAACCTTCTATCCAAAGTCTAAATTTTTAATTTGTACATCCATTTTTGACTCAAAGAAAATGTTTTGAATGGACAAAGATTCCTCCCTTCACGTTCAGATTTAAATACTTTATCATCACCTAGCCCTTTCAAACTATTTAAATGCATAATTTATCAATTTACATTTTATGACTTTTTCCTTTTATATGTTTCACAAATTCTATTCAGTATTAATTTTTCAAATACTTCAGAGAACATAAAAGTACCTTGAATTATTAGTACTTTGTTCTATTTTTTTCCCTGTGGAATTATACTGTTTTTAATTATTCTTTGTTTAAGTCATATTAAGTTATTTTAGTAGAACATATTTCAAAATATTTTTTCATTATTCTAGTTACTGCTAACAGTCTTGACAGGCTCATTTTTATTGCTTTCTTTCTTGCTATTTAAACTATATATTTTCTTTTATCTGGCTGCTATCTTTCTGACTCTTCAACAAAAGGAGATATATTATGGACCAGAACTCTGAAACAAGGATTCTTACAAGATGTTAAGTCAGTAGAATTGATGAGACAATAGTTATCCAGTTTAGCATGGTTCTTAATAGTTCTCTAAGTTCAGTATGATTGATTTAATCATACCACAAATAATGGTTTCCTAGTGATATACTGATTGGTTTATACTCGGTGTAGAACATATTAGCTGGGAGGCTCAGCCAGAGGTAGAGCCAGAGAAGACAAAGGACTGGAGGTGGGCACTCAAACTCTTGGAGCCAAGGAGAGAGATTCATTCCATCTTCACTCAGGCTCCTGGTCGTTCTTGTGGAGGACTGAGCTACAGATTCATTCATCCCATCTCACACTCTGTGGTAGCAGGCTCTCCTCCTTAGCTTCTCCACTGAAACCAAGACTCTGGAAGGCCTTTGTGAAAGCTAACTGGGGCCCAGGAAAGGACACAAGTCTTTGAAAGAGATAATGAAGGATTTGGACTTTAACATCTGGCTATTCTTGAGATGATTACTCTACTTAAAGGAAGGCTGCCCCAAGACCTCTGGAAAACCAACAAGAACATTATAGAGGTTGTCCAATGGATTCTTTCTGTTTTCAATTTGTAATCTTATAGGAGTTATTTATATTTGTTATTTCATCATTTTTGAAATGTTAAGCATTTTTCCTAACTTTCAGAAAATTCAGTAACTTTTACTTTTGTGCTTTTTTTTCTTCTTTTCTAGAGTTTTTTAGAGTTGATGCATCAATTCTTCTGAAGCTTTTTTATTTTTCTGCTTAATATTTCTTGTTGCTTCATTTATTCAAGTGTAATTCTCTCCATTTTATTTTTATTGGTGTCAAGTTCTTGGATAACTTCATCTAATATTTTGCTGCAACCTGTTCATTCTCTATCTCATTTTAAATATTCTAATGTATTTACATTCTCTTTCATACTGTTCTTTTTTTTATTCTAACTACAACTGCAGTCCATATTTTCTTTAATGTTCTAGGTATGATGAATTTATAGTTACTTTTGTTATAATATTTAATCCTAGAAATTTTGTTTATTTACATCATGTTTTTCCTTTTTTTGCTATCTATAATATTAGTTTTAGATTAAGAATCTTTATCAGGCCACAATCTGCCTCCTACTTCAATTTAAACTGAAAGTAGGCTAGATATATCTCCTTCCGCACCGTAGGTTAGGACAGAGAAGAAGAATCAACTGTTGACTCTGTTGCTATCTATAAGTGACTACCCTGTAGTGTCTGGGTGCTATTTCTAAGGGCCATGTTGGGCCTGCCTTCTTACACATTCTTCATCTGGTTTCAGCAGTATTGTTGCATACACCTTCCCACTGTCATAGACTTCAGCTTCCATTTGTCATCTTTCGGTTTCCTTAAAATGTCATGTCAGTTTTCTTGTGAAGTTACTTATAACAAGTGTAGTCATTCAAGATTCAGTAATGCTTTAAATTAGAAAGGTATTATTCTATTTTCCTAAGGCGTCACGAAACTCCTTTTTATTGTTGTTCTTTATCTTTGTTAAGTAATTTATTTTCCCCCTCAGTCAACTATTTAGAAATATTCAGTTTCATGTGTTGGCTCCTGAAGTAACCAAAAACAGAGCTGATAATGAGTCTAGTTTGATTTCCTGGCACACTCTAGATCTCTGGGTTAGCTTTAGATTGTTTTTCCCTATACCATCAAACATTAAGAAGTCCTGGATCAGCCTTTGTGTCAAGTCATATTTCCTTCTGTTTTCTTCATATTTATTTGGAGCTTAGTATTATTATACTTAGCTTTTGGAATTCAATTCTTCATTGTTAATAGATATTCCAAAGGAAATTTGTCACTTTCTAGAACCACTGAGCTTATCAATTTAAACCCAAATATGGTATTTGAAAGGAATCCTAATGGAAGTGAAGACAACTCAACAAGCATTTATTAAGAAATTTCTATGTCAGTGATTTAAATAGCTCCAAAATAACAATATGAATTTTATAAATTCCTGTCAATTCAGCCTTCTTAGTTTTTCATAGCTAAGTCCTCCTATTCTCTTATAGCAGTATAATATTAATCAAAGAATGGAACGATCCATAGTTCATCAGTTAACAATTACCAAGACTATCTTTCATATAAAAAGTGCAAAATATGGGAAAGAATTTTGACATAAATCATCTCAAAAAGCAACCAGATATTTTCACTTACCTAATGCATGTAGTTTCATACTCCTCATTCAGGAAAAATTTAATTACATGTAACAAGATATTAAATTTTCCTGTTGGCAATTAAAGTCACTGAAACTTGACTATCTAAGCTTTGGGAATTGTAATCTGAGTTATACAGTATTATTTTCTTGTGGCAGTGGAAGTCAAGAAATATAGAATTGGGAGAAATTGTAGACAAAATGGCAAAACACAAAAATTAAATTGGAGTTCTGTTCTGGAGAGGGATAAATGTGGAGGCAGAAGCATAATAGTGTTTGTAGGGAATGAATACAAAACTTTTTTTTTCAATTTGAGCTCCAGTGCTAGAGCATGTAGATTTAACCTCATTGGCTACAGAGTATACTCTTTAAGAAAAAAATAATGAATAAATATTAGGTAAAGTAGAATTTCTGATGGATTTGAATGAAATGACTAAATGTGTTAACTGTTGTTCCTTTAGATTATTGAAAGAACAGTAAAGATTTAATTTACTTCCCTTATATTCTAAAAAATTTATTTCTAAAAATATGCTTTAATTCTTTAAAAATGTCTAATTTTTATTTTTTCATATGAGACCAACATTTTATATAATCATAATTACTTTTAAATTTATTTCTGTTAATTAATTGAACATAGAAACATTAGGGTGGATGAAGCCAATGAGTAATTCTGAATATGTAGAACTAAATAGGAGAGGAATTTACACCTTAGTCCAAATGCTAAGATTCCAAACACACACACACACACACACACACACACACACACACACAAAGACAGACAGACACAGAGATGGGACAGAGACAGAAACAGAGAGATAGGGAGACATAGAGACAAAAAGAAACAGAGAAGAGATGAGAAATCAGCTGAACAAGGTAGAGTCTTTTTATTTTATTAATTACTCTTATATACTCTTAAGTAACAGATCAATGAACTAGGTACAATATCATTATAATGTGATATGGACACATGAATCAGTAATTAATTTACTGATCAATAAACATTTATTAAGCATCACCTATATGTTACAAAAAGAGTCAAAAGATATCCAACTCCTAAATTGAACAAGTCCAGATGATTTGAATTGTTGTTCAGTAAAGCTGGGTGTAATTTTTGTGAATGGAGGAATAGAGCAAGGAAAAGTGAGTCATCCTTAGGCCACAAAGTAGGAAAAGAAAAGTATAATCTTGGAAGGATGTCCAGACTCTAATGAAAACCCCCCAAGGTGGAGAGGCTGATAGATGGCCTAGTGGAAATTTAGAAAAAGATGTGAATTTGAACTCTACCACAGATACATCTTATTTAAGTAACCTTGTACAAATTATCTGATCTCACTGAGGCTCACCTGCCTCAAATGCAAAATGATGAAAGTTGATTTGATGATCTCTAAAGTCCACTCCAGTTCTAATATTTGATTCTATAATTCAGATTTATTACCAATCTAGCAAATTGGCTCTCACCACTATCTTCTTGGTCTTGCATATTTTTGAAATGGTATTTAATTGAATGTGTTGATGCTATAAGAAAATAAACAAATCATAATGCTTATCTTTACATTTTACAAATCAAAAAGAAAAAAACTACCAATTAAAGAACGTAAAATATTTAGTCATACTTTTTTGCCTCTATCATGACAATGAGATAATTCATGGCAGTTCCAATGGTCTTGTGATGAAGAAAGTCATCTACACCCAGAGAGAGGATCGTGAGAACTGAGTGTAGATCACAACATAGTATTTTCATTCTTTTTGTTGTTGTTTGCTTGCATTTTGTTTTCTTTCTCATTTTTTCTTGTTTAATATGATTTTTCTTGTTTAACATGATATTTATGAAAGAAAAAAAAATATATATAGAAGAATTGCACATTTAACTTAGATTATTTACTGTCTAGGAATGGGGAAAAGGTGAAGGAAGGAAATAAATTGGCACATAAGATTTTGCAAAGGTGAGTGTTGAAAATTATCCATACATATATTTTGAAAATAAAAAGCTTTAATTACAAATTAATGTGATATATATGTGTGTGTGTATATGTGTATGTGTGCATATATATATATGTATGTATATATATATATATATATATATATATATATATATGTCTCACATTATTAGGAAGTATTCCATATCACTTACATATTACTGGGGAATTGTTTCAGATATAATTCCTAATTATATCCATACATTTAATATCATTATTGCCCTTTCCATTTTAAAGAAACGAGACCATATATTGACTTGATTTTTATTTCTGCACTTATTACTTGTTAGTTTTTACATATCAGCCAGTATCAGGTATGAACATTCCTGTACTTATGAATGGGAAAGCAAAAAAAAAAAAAAATGGCAGAAATCTGTTTACCACAAAGTAGTGCTATTCAGACAATAGAACAATTTTTAACTATGTCTGGAAGTATGTTTGAATACTGAATCTTTGTCATGTTAAAAAAAAAAAGTAGGATATATACATCACTTTTCTCAAAACATGAAAACTCATCAACTTATGAATGTGAAAATCTAATAGTATCAATCAAATATACTGGAAGCTTTTTAAAAAAAATATCAACATCAAAAGATATATTCAGTAAAAATTCCATCTTGTTTCTATGCCACAAATTATTTATCTTATTTTTGAAGTAACTATCACATTCTGATGTGAATTTTTAATGTTCTTTATGAAATCCAATTTTCTATCATGATGGTACAAAATTTAACATCTTATCTATTTTCACCCTGTTGTATAACTTGGAATTACAATTCTATAACATTTAATGACTTAAGGGTTCATCTAATTTTATGATTAGACTTAACAATTAAATCATTTATATAAAATCATATAAGTATTTAATAGTTTACCCACTCCTTATTTTTGAGGCTCTAATACTTTTTTCTTTGCATTGTATCCTTATATATATTTTTTACTCAGACAACTAGAGGCTTAATTATGACTCTCTTCTCCATATAACGCCTTCATGGTTAATCCCTTTCATCAGTGAAATAATTTATTCAAGCAATCAACGATCAAATATTTATCATGTCCATTATGTGCTATGCACTATACTAGGTCTTGAGGAGCTTACATTCAATGAGTACATTCTTCATGATTTCAGAGAAAATTGCCAAAAAGTTTACTCAGAGGGGAAAAAAAAGTATGACAGAAGCAGAGTGGTAAATAGCAATTAGGGTAGAAATTCTGTTAAATTTGAGGTACCTTGAAGATATCAAGGAAAGAGTAGAAAATAACAGGATTTTTGTGTATCAAAAATTATGTTTCTCTGTAAATCTGTGATTCATTACCATGGTACATTAACAACACAAAAAATTCTTCACTTTGCTATCATGGACTGTTTCCTCATCCTTATCCATCTTTTTGAGCACATAGGTAGCACAGAGCACATATCTGACCCAGAGTCAGGAAAAAAATAAGTTCAAATGTGGCCTCAGACACTTACTATGTGATTCTTGGTTAGTCATTTTGATCCTCATTTCTTCTTTTTCCTCATCTGTAAAGTAATATGTGGAAGGAAAACCACTCAAGTATCTTTGCCTAGAAATCCACAAATGGGATCATAGAGAGTCAAACATTCCTGAAATGACTGACCAACAACTGCATCATTTCTAGTCTAAGTTTCAAGAGTTCTACCCTTTCTTTTCATTCTGATTTCTGGATTCTTCTTCTTTTAGTAATAAATTTTCTTTATCCTAGACCACTCCCTCTTTTGCTCCCTTTATCTTTTTACACTAATAGAAGCCTCCTTTCTCTACCCAAGAAGATATCAAATTCCTCTACCTAGTATTACATAAAATTCCTCATGCTCCTGACAGACTAGATCCAGAAAGGGGTTGAAGTGTAACAATACCTGTACCTCTTATTCCTAAACCTTCCTCTATCACCGTCATTCAGCAGCAGATATCTATGTATCAATAGATAGCCACACTAGAGCATCTACTATCCAAGAGCTAAGATTATATCTTAGTACAGATTTAAGCAATTGACTTACGATTACAATCTATACTTTCCCTTAAATTTTGGATATTAATGAACATTTTGTGGCCTCTAACATTTTGACCTCCTCTAGAAGATTAATTTTAAATTACTTCATCTTTACTCATGGTACATCATTCTATCCACACTATCAGTCAGAGTCTTTGTCACACTGGTATCTATTTCTTAAGAAATCTTTTAGAATAAATTCTATTAATATATTTAACTTTATACTGACAAAATTCCTATGTAACCCTTCCCTTCTCTCAAGATTCTTTTATTGTTCAGTTGTTTCAATTGAGTCCAGCTCTTTGTGACTTCTTTAGAAATTTTCTTGGCAAAGATATCTGAGTGGCTTGCCAATTCCTTTTCGAACTCATTTTACAGATGAGAAAACTAAGATAAAATGGGTTGATGGGACTTTTCCAGGGTCAGCCAGATTTGATGATTAGTCTTCTTGATTCCACATATAGCACTCTCTCTACTTTGATACTTATCTCTCCTCCTTTAAAGTACAAGAGTGAAAAAAGTCAGTATATCTAAAAAATATATACCATTTGTTACACTTGTGGACCCCCCTTTCTTACACATACTCCGACACATACATACATACACATACATACTCATATACTTCCCCCCTCACACACATATATATCTGCAAAGGAGTAAAGGGAACTTTCTTCACAAATCACATGCTAACCTTACTCTTTGAGATTTTGCATAATCCATTTTCTGTTCTTTGGGATTTTTTCTATTTACATTTTATAGTCATTGTGCATATTATTTCTTTTTTTTCTCTTCACTATCAATTTGTTATCAATTCATACAGATATTTCTATTCTTCTCTAGAATATTCATATTTATTATCTCTTATTTTTCTGTATTATATACCTGCACTTCAATTATTTTAGTTATTTTCCCATCAAAGGATATCTACTTTGTTTTCAGTTCTTTAATACCCTAAAAAATGTTGCAAATAAACATTTTGTCCATGACCTCCTTGCTGCATGTGCTTAGCATTTGAAATCTGGGTTAAATATATTGGATTACTTGTCTAGGGCAGAAGAGAGGAGAAGGAGAGGAAAAATGTTTGGAACACAACACAACACAACACAAGGTTGATTGCTGAAAATTATCTATGCATGTTTTAAAAATGAAAAGCTTTAATAAATAATATTAAATAAATAAAATAAAATTTGGGTTAAGTGATAGGGACATTTATTTTATTTGCATAATTTTGTATTACTTTCCATAATATTATATACCACAATTCCAGCAACCTTGTATCAGTGTTCCTATCCTGGCATAACTCTTTCAATACTGGAGTAGTGGATATTCCAATATCCACTTTTCTTATTTTGTAAACCTTGCTAATTTTGAGATAAACTTCAGCATTTCTACTATTAGTGATTTAGAATCTTTTTTCATGTGGTTGATAATAATTTGTAATTCTTTTGAGTACTATTTCTTTATATCATTACACCATTAGCCATGTGACAATGGCTTTTACTTTTATATATTTTGGCTAGATGTTTATATATCTTGGATACTAAAATGTTATCTGAGATAAGTGAAATTTTTTTTTATTTACATTTTGTAGTCCACTTTGCCAACTTTCATCCTTTGCTTAGTTGCAATAATTTTGTTTTTGTGAAATCTATAAAATATCATGTAATCAATATTATATATCTTATTGTTTGTAAATACCTATAGTTCGTGTTTGCTTAATAATACATCTCCTTCCCTTTACTGTAAAAGTTATATCTGCTTTCAAAAAATTGTGTTATATTATCTGAACTGGGGCCTCACTGCACCAAAACAATACTTTTTATATCTCCCAACTTCATCCATTATCCCACTCACCACTTCAACTTTTTAAAACATTTTCATTCTTTCTCAAACATCATATGGTTCTCCCTCTCCTTACCCTTCAATGGAAAATCTTTCTTCATGTTTTACTGAAAAAAAAATGAAGCTATTTGTGAAAAATACTCTCTTATCCTTTCGTTCTCATTTTATCTCATCATTCTGAAACATTTCAGAAGCTTTATGCTACATATCCTTCTTGACCCCTGACACACCTGAAGAGATAGCCCTTCATCTTGCCAAGATAACAGGTCTACACACACAAGTGATACCATTCCATTCCATCTCCTACATTATGACCTCTCTCTCAGCCTCACTTTCTCACTAATCTTTGATCTCTCTGTGTCTAACTCGCTACTTTCCTGATGCCTACAAAAAACATCCCATTCCTCCTTCTTTCTTAAAAACAAAACAAAATTAACAAACAAAATAACAAAACCTGACTGAATCTGCCTAATTTGAAGAGCTGTTATGTTATATCTATCTTTTTAATGGCCAAATTGTTTGAAAAGGTCCCATGTAATTGATACTGACATTTCCTTTTCCTTTATTCTTAATTAATTCTTTAATTAAATATTAATATATTTATACAGTAACTAATTACTAATCACTTAATCTAATGAACTTTTCTCAGCCCTCCTTTTTCTTGAATTTTCTTTTGCCTTTTATGCTATTGATTATCCTCATCGCCTGATATTTTTTTTTCTCCAGGTTTTAATGGCACTACTCTTTCATAATTCCCTTGTATTTGTCTAATTGTTCATTCTCTGTCTCTTTTGCTGAATTTTGCTCCAGACCATAAGATTCATTGTGGATGTCTCTCTAAATTCTATTTTTGGCAATTTTTTCTTCTGTTTCTATATTATTTATTTTGGTCATCTTATCAATGTTCATGGATTCAATTATTATGTCTATAATTTACAAATATTTATTTACAAATTTACAAATAATTTATAAAATTACTTTATTAATCCTCACCTGTCTCTTCAACTTTAATAGTAATATATCATCAATTATCTGTTGGACAACTTGAATATATTTCTTTGTATTATGACTATTTTAATGGGATTTCTATTTCCATAAATGATTCTTTGACTTTTAAAATTATAATTGTTATTATTAAGAAATTGTATTGATTTTTGCATGGTTCAAAGCTACTATTTTTCTGGTTTTATAAAACACATTCTCCAATCCTTTTGTACATTTTTAAGGATTTTTCTGAATCACTATCATCAGATAGATATAATTATATTTTCAGATATATTCATTAGGAATAGATTGAAGTTTATGATGCAGGTGAGAGTGACATGACCAATTCTACATTTTAGGGACATCAAGTTAGATAGGTTAGAGAAAAGAAAGTTGATCCTAAAGGTAAATAGAGAATTTAGAAGAAAGCAGTTAGCTTGATGAGTTCAGGTATCTTGCACGAGATACTGAATGAATTGTGCATTACAATTGCTGTAACTTTTTATAAGTGTAGACAATGAGAGAGGTGTCATATATCTAGGAAAAGAGCCAATTGTTGGCTATTTTCAGAAAAAAAAAAAAAGAATTGGGCCACTAACTGCAGGCTAGTAATTTTGACTTCAATTCCTGGTTAAGGTCTTGATTTTAGAAGTATGTGTAGTGAATATTTGCAAAATGAACAGGTAAACAAGAAGTCAACAACATAGGGTCTATATTCCAAGGAAATCATAAAGGAAGGAAAAGGACCCACATGTACAAAAATATTGGTAGCAACTCTTTTTTGTGTGACAAAGCATTTCTTCCAGTTCAATGCCCACAATAATCAGGGAGAAGAGAAAATCTTTGTGGGGAAATTTGCTATTGTAGTAATTATGCTATAAGTGCTAAACAACTATCACCCTTGGATAAGTAGGCCCCCCAAATCCTGGCAATAGCAAATATTATATATTCTACAGGAATCATTTAGGGAAGCATCCCCAATCGACAAAAGTCTCAATTCTGCCACCATCAAAATAATTGTTGAGCAACTGCCACTTGTAAGTAGCAGTATAGGCAATGTGTCTGCAATTGAAGCAAATAGGTTTCTGAGAAAGAGACTGGAATATATCCACCAATTCAAACCCCTGGTACTACCTCAATGAATATCCCTTTGATAAGCCTTTTATGATAGCATAGGAAACGCAGGATGGAGCAGCAACTCTCAGACTACTTTCCCAACTTCCATTCCAGCTTCACAACTTTTGATCAGGGAACCAACCTTTATGGATATGAGACTTGACAACTTTTAGTTTTTCAACATATATATTATTATCATGCTTTGTCATTATACTGATGATTTACTTGTCTCTTCCCTACCAGCTACATTGCTTGGATTTGATGCCATAATTATCACACCCCACTTCCACCTTGGCTCCCTACCCCTGAACCCCAGGAAAATTTCATCAACCAGAAATTCATCATCATGAATTTGGCACTTATACTTCATCAATGACCTCAGCTAATTCCACCTAGTAAAAGACTAGAGAGCAGAGAAAATTCTCTTATCCATGTTTCAATTTCAGCAAATTGAGAAGCCAACCATGCCTTTCCCACCAATGGTATATTTAGATTTTATTCTATAACACCATCCTACCCTCATATCCCATACTTTCTCTTCTTGTGTATTGTCTTCTCCCATTCCATTGTAAGCTCCTTGGGGCCCAATATTGCTTTTTTTCTTTCTTATTTGTATCCCTAGTATTTAACATAGTACATGGCATATGCACATGGTATTATGCATTTGTTTTGTTGTATTATACACTCTGAAGACCATCAAGCTTTTCCATCTTATTTGTAACTGGAATATCCTATGGGTTTCATTTACCACTATTATTAGGTGAACTTAAAGGCAAAGACTATAACTTTTTTACGTGCATCACCACTGATTATCTTCCACTTTGCACATAGTAAACATGAGACTAACATTATTTTATCAATTGATTTATTCCTTAAGTTGATATGAATTTCAGAGGGAGGTTCTAGTTCAGATAAATATTTGACTCAGTGACTTTCTAGGTTATTTCTGAGGTTCTAAGACTCTTCAACAAAAAAATGCTGCTAACCCAAATATTAATTTTGGTTTCCTTTTACTCAGAATTCCTTTGTAAGCCACATTCAAAGGATCCAGTATTATGTTTCTGTATCCCATTCAGAGAGACATAGCCTTCTCCTCCTACCTTTTCTCTTGGGTCTGATCATATTATTAAGATGAACACTTTCTCTAATGAGCATTTTTTTAATGTTTTCTAGAATAGTAGGGTCAAATTCAAGTAGAAAAGGATTCTTATGGGGCCATATTGGCTTAGATAACCTCAAATAAACTTTATTCAATATGTATTGCATTTGTATTCACTCTGTTACAACTTAGTTTGGTTTCACTTACCTGGAATTTTGCCAACTCTGATTTTGATACTGGCTGCACTAAAGCAAGAAAGCCAACCTTTTGGGACAAATCCTTGTTTGCCACAGCTAGAAAGGTACGTTAATAATTTCTTAGTGTTCTCACATTGAACAGTGACAATAATAATAAAAAAAATCAGAATGGCTAGCATTTATATAGCACTTTAAGATTTACAAAGCAATTTAAATAAGCTAACCCTTTTGATAAAGAGTTTGATTTGCACTAACATAAACTGATTATTTGAAACAATTGGCAATTAATCTCCTTCCAAGATAAAACTGCAATGTATGGCACAAGAATTCTAATCCATGCTGTCTTAAGTGTGAACACAGAGATTATATTTTCAAAGTTTCTATTTTATAGAGATAGCAAATGAAATCACAAAGGAATCAAGTGATTTGAATCAATTGTGTGAAACAATGGCATTGTTGATATAATTAATGCTCTCAGAGAAAGTTATATTTGTGTCATGGAGTGAAAGAGGAAGATGCTATGGAAGGCTGTAGAATTGATTGCAAATATATGTAGAATGTAGATCAGATGGTATATAAAGCATGAACTGGTTTCAGGGAATATATGCACACATAATTTATACATATACATACACATATACACACACATACAGTGAGCTCTATGTGTCTGTTCTAGTTTATTCACTTGTTATGGTAGCACAACTCCAGAACAGAGCTGCCAAACCTATAATAGATTAAGCCATACAGGACATAGTTTGAGGGTGACACAGACAGAAAAAAAATGACAAAAAGATTGTCAAGGTTGAATGGGGTATAATATCTTGAATTAGGTGTTCAAAGACAGGGGCATCAGACTTAACCATTTGAGAAAACGAATTTTTCTTATTTTTCTGAGTTGTGGTGGTGATAATGCTTTCTTTGTATATTTAGCAGTCAGCACAGTACCTGGCTAATAAGAGTTTGATAAATATTTTTGACGACTTGGTGGAAAGTTAGAAATAGTCTAATATTTACTTTTTGTCATATTGAGGAAGAAACTGAGACTTATAGAAGCAAGCTGGCTTCAGAGAAGTTAAGGGCCCTACTAAAGGTCAAACAGGTTCTAAATACCCAGATTTTCTGACTATAGGGTCAGTGATCTGTATAGTGTTCTAATGCTATCAAATTGGCCTCAAACAATCCAACAGGTCACTGTGTACTTCCTTCTTCCTTTGACCATACTAGCTACTTGGACAAATCCTTAGTAGTTTGTCTCTTGGGTTTCACCAAACCTGTCTTTTCTGAAGAACTCCTTTTTTTGAATCCCCTTGACACTTTTTTTTAATTTAAGAAACTAGTCTACCTTAGGATCAAGAACTTTTCTCATCACTGCATAAGGAGGAAAAAGAAAATATTTGGGAATTAGGCATTCTGCTTTCATTTCCAACACATGATAACATTTTTTTCAGAATCATTTAGGGAAAGAGACATACAAACCAAAATTACAAGGTCCTTTTGTTGTTTCCATTGTTCACTTTTGTTCTTCCGAGATCACTTGACTTCAGCAACCAACTCTGAAAAATTTTTGAAAACAGGCAGGGGAGATAGCATAAATAGCAGAGCTATATTGTCCACCCAATAATCTATTTAAGAACAACAACAACAACAAAAACTGTTCAACTTCTCTCTTCACATAAAATCTTTTATCATTAAGTTTAATAAGTTGCATGCATGCTGAAGTGGCTTAAGCTCTAGATCCTCTTCCTGTCCTTGCCTAGGGACAGATATAGGTGTTAACACATTGATAGCCTCTGAAGAGTAGCAGCTGTACAACAAAGAGCTCACAGCTGTCTTCAGTGATTGATTATCCCTGACTTAGCCCAGTGTATGATAGCAGGTCAAGATAGTCTCTTAATACAGGCCCAATCATATACACTCCAGTGATCTGGTTTCACTCATATTACTCCCAAGTGTTTTCTTTTTTTTTTATTTCTTTCATTTTCCTTTGTGGAGACTACTGGGGTCTCAGAGAATTCACATTTCCTAGGAAGATGCATTGTCATTCCTACTTTCTATGATTGTTTCCATCTCCTGTCTCCTAAACATTAAACATAGGTATCCCTAACGCCTGTAATGTACTCTTTTCTTATCCTAGTTTTGGTTTTTTGAGCACATTATGGGTCAACTCATGTGTCATGTGTCATAACATAGTAGAAGCCTTTCTTAAATACCTCTAATATTTCTAAAATTATTCCATATATACTTATCTATATTTGCCTTGCATCTCAAGTAGAATGTAAATTACATGAGGACACATTTTTCATTTTGCATCTGTATTTCTAGTAGCTAGAATAGGACTTTGCCATTGTTGTATAAAGGATTGTTATATTGGATTATCATGAATTCAACATTAGGCTATAGTGTGAACTTAAAGTAACACATAGAAGAGAAAATAAGCAGAGTTCTTGCTTCCAAGACTTTCAACATCTTTACTTCAAAGATGAGGAAACTAGGGCCAGATAAGAAAATGAGCTTGCCCAAAGTTGTATACGTAAGCAAAGCTAGAATTACAATTCTAGTACCAGGCTCTTGCTTCTCAGAATCAAATGATTAATGATCAAATGATTAATGATCTAGAGCTTAAAGGGACTTGAGTGGTAATTCAGTTTAGAAGTTCTTGGTATTTTCAGAAGAATATTTATAAGATGAAGGAATAAAAAGGAAATAAGTAAAATTAAATATGATAGCTACATATCATATGTATTTACATGTATATGTATATATGTATGTATATATGTGCACACACATGCACACATGTCCAGAGAGAGATAGAAATAGAAAGAGCAAAAGGGAGATAGAGAGACAAAGTAAGATAAAGAGAAAGAGAAAGTAACAGAGACAAATTTAGAGACAGAGACAAAGTTACAGAGAGCTGAGAAACAGAGACCAAGACAAAGGAAGAGACACAGAACAAAAAGAGAAAGACATAAAAACAGAGACAAAAAAGAGACACTCACAAAAAGAGGCAGAGAAAAGAGAAAGAGAGAGAGGCAGAATAACAGAGAGATAAACACAGGAAGAGACAGAGAGACAAAGAGGAGAGAAAGAAAAAAAAGAGAGAAAGGGTGATGGAAACAGAGAAAGTGAGTCATAAAAAGAAAAGTAGAGAAAGAAAGAAAGTGACAGATATAGAAGGGAAGAAGGGGTAGGGAGAGAAAGAGCGGGGACAGGAAGAGAGAGGGAGAAGGAGACAGAATAAGAGACAGAGAGGATTAGAGTTTGGTTTAGTAACATTGTAAGGTTTAATAGCTTAAAACTGTACTAATACTTTTCAAATATACTATACATGTACATATACAAGTTCCCAGGCATCAGGTTAAAAACTCCTGACTACCTAATCAAACATTCATATTTATACAGAAAAGTAATAAAAGATCCAGGCAGATGAAATTATTTTTCAGTGGTTACCTACTGCTAAGAATCATAGTCAGGGATGTAAGCAGCCATGTGTTCATTTTAAATTTATAAGGGAACATGCTGGAAGTCATTAATCCAAGACTAATTTTTTTCAGAGTCCTATTTGTGTTTCCCAGGAGTTCTTATCAAATCAAGAATTATTTCCTAAATAATTTGTATTTTCTGGTTATTGGAATCCATTTTTTGTATCTCTTGTATAGTCTATATTATAATTTTGTTTCTATTTTACCTAATAACAAGTGTTTTTAATTATTGTTTGATTTTCAGGAAATACAAGTCTGGAAGTGCTATTCCTTCTATATTCCTACTCTTTCCCCTCCCCCCCCATTATTTCCCTAAATATTCCAAGTGAAGTTTGTTATTATTATATTGTGTTTTTAAAAATATCCCTTTGATTGAATAATTGGTAAGACATTTAAATAGTAAATAAATTGTATTGTTTATTATTATTTTTCATCAAATTTATATGACCTAGTCATTGTTTTGTATATTCCTTTAGGAGGGAGTGGAGCAAACATGGCAGAGAGCAAATACAACTTTCTGTGTCCTCCTCAGACCTTCTCTCAACCCAACAATTGATCAGCAAATTAAACTGGTTTTTGAAGTGACAGAAACCACAAATATTTGGAGTACGACACATTTCTAGAAGAAAATACATTGAAAGGACTTCAGAATAGGTCTCTTTCAAATGGACAGGGAGAAAAAAAATTGGGCAGGGATATAGTATGCCAAGCCCAGACCATAGCACAAGAAGCCTAGGGGAAAGAGCTGGGACAGGGAACCATAAGTGTTGTGTGTCCACCACCAGGGAATCTTCTTCTAGTCTCTTAGGCTACTATATCCTGGTTGCAAGCAGGTGGTTTAACAGATTTGCTACAAAAAGGAAATTGTAAACCACTGAGCCCTGGAAGAACACGGGACCTGACTGCAATTGCCTAGTACTGGAAGTCAATCAGCAGAACTAGTGTCATTCCTTTGCATTAAGAACTGACCTCAACCCTTAAAAAAATAATGAACAACAACAACAAAAAAAAAAAGAACTCTCACCACAAACAGCTTTTATGGAGAGAGAGAGAGAGAGAGAGAGAGAGAGAGAGAGAGAGAGAGAACAGATCTCAAATCCTAAGGTTCCTAAAGGCAAATCAACTCCAGATGAAGCCCCAAAGGTATATATGAGTTGATCCCCATTTCATAAAGTTTTCTTGGAAGATTTCAAAAACAATCTTGAGAGTTAGAAGAAGAGAGAGTTTGAGTTCTTTGTAAGAGAGTATGTAAAAGGCAAAACAGAAAATTTTTGAAGAAAATTCCTTAAGAAATAGATTTGATGAAATGGCAAAAGTATATAACTCCCTTCAAAATTGATTTAATGAAATGGAAAAAGCATTGATCTCCTTACAAAACAGATATGAAAAAGATACCAACTTTTTGAAAAATACAATTTTTGAAATGGAAAAAAATTCATGGAACAAAACAACTCATTAAAAATTCAACTGGCCAAATACAAAAGATGCTAAAAAGATAAGTGAAGAAAATAATATACTTAAAATTAAAATTGAACAAATGGAAGTGAATGACTCAATAAGACTTCAAGAATCAAACATGGGGTTGGGGCCAAGATGGCAGAGCAGGCACATGAGACTTTCCAAGCTCCTTTCATTCCCTCACACTCAAATAGCCCTTGACTGGAAACACACATGAAGATTAAAAGTACAACAATTTACCAGCCAAAGATCTGGAAGATCACAAGGAAAGGTTAATCCTGAAGGACTAGAGCAGATCAGTGCAAGCAGGGAGACAGGAGAGACTAGCATCCAGAGTGGACCAGGGGCGAGAGTGGCCTCTATGGCTAGAAAAGTTATAGATATGACACTACCATAGGCTGACTGCTCTGCCTTGATTACAAAGCAGACTAGCAGAGAAATTAAAGCCAAAGGTAGAGGATACTTTAAAAAACGCCAGAATCTAACAACATCTGGCTATAACCACCCAAAACTGGAAGTGACTCAGCACAGACTACAGCACAGCTGTGCAGCTGTAATCTGCAGCACGGGGCTCTAGTGCGCAGTCACTTCATGGCACATAGCCCAAGGAAGCCTCTAATCTGCACAATGGTGGGCTTGTCCTGGGGCAATAGAATTTCCACAGCACGACTGTGCTTCCCTAGGCAGAAACACTTCCAGGCAGTGCAGGACTATTCTCTAGAAAACTGCCAATACCCACAGCACCACTGCAGGCTTTGGCTTGGGGTAGTAACACTTTCACTGCCCAGCCTCTAGCCCAAGGGCAGTTACTAATCCACACAGCAGGATTCTTTGCAGGATACTTTCATAGCTCAACCCAGGCCTAGTTCCTTCTGGTGTTGAACTTTTTCCCAGAGCACTCCCATACCCCACAGTTCTTTGCAGCCCATTGGCAGGACAGCTATCATCCATACACCTATCACTGCTTTGCAAAGGAAGCTGATAACCTCCTGGCCCTGAAGGCAGACCCTACAGGCTTTAAAAAAAAATGAGTAAAACAAATCAAAAGGACAATCAATAACTTCTAAACAGAAAGAGAGCAGGTTTTCAACCCTAAGGAGACTAATAGCAGACAGTCCCCAGACAATTGTTCCCCAAAACAGAAGGCCCTTCTAGAAGACACTATTAAAAATCTTAAAAGAGAACTAGAAGAAAAATGGAGAAAGGAAAGAGAAGATATGCAAGAGAGAAACAACTTCCTGAGATATGAATTGGGAAAGGTAAAAAAAAAACTCCCAGGAAGTGCAGGGAAACAAAATTTGTGAACTGGAAAAGGTAAAGAAATCCCAGGAAAGTATAATTTGTGGATTGGAAAAGATAAAGAACTCGCAGGAAAGTAGGATTTGTGAATTGGAAAAGATACAGAATTCCCAAGAAAGTAGGATTTGTGAATTGGAAAAAGAAAATAACTCACTTAAAAAAAAATTAGTGAAATGGAAAAAAAATTCCATAGAGCAAAACAATCATAAAAACTCAACTGGATATATAGGAAATAAAACTTTAAAAAGCTAACAAAGAAAATAACTCATTAAAAATCAGAACTGAACAAATAGAAATGAATGATTCATTGAGACATCAAGAATCAGTCAAACAAAACAAAAAAAATGAAAAATTAGGAAAAATAATGTTAAATGTCTACTTGGAAAAACAACAGATATGGAAAATAGATCTAGGAGAGATAAATCTGAGGATTATTGGACTTCCTGAAAATTATGATGAAAAAAGAGCCTGGATACTATTTTACAGAAAATCATCAAAGAACTGCCCAGATGTAATACAATCAGAAGGTAAAATAGGCATTGAAAGGATTCATCAAACACCTTCTATAAAAGATCCTAAAATAAAAACTCCAAGGAATATTGTGGCCAAATTTCAGAATTATCAGACTATGGAAAAAAAGATTACAAGTAGCCAGGAAAAAACAATCCAAATACAAAGGTGCCACAATAAGGGTCACTTAAGATCTGGCTGCCTCCACATTAAAGGATCAAAGGGCCTGGAATCTGAGATTCCAAAAAGCAAAAGAACTTGGAATGCAGCCAAGAATAAACTACCCAGCTAAGCTGAGCATTTTCTTCCATGGAAGAAGATGGACATTTAATGAAACAGATGAATTCCATTTGTTTCTAAGGGGGGAAAAAAACAGATCTAAACAAAAACTTTGACCTCCAAGTATAGGACTCAAGAGAAGCAGAAAAAGGTTAAAAAAAACTCTTGAGAATTATATTTCTGTTATGGATATACATAAAGAGTACAAGTATAATTTTATTTTACTGATAAAACATTAAAAAAGGGAAGTAGAAATGGAAAGGGTATAGTATCAGAAAACGGGGAAAGGGGAGAAAAAAAAGAAGAAAACTACATCCCAAGAAGAGGAAAAGGAAACTTATGATATCTGAGGGAATTTAGAGAGGGGGACAAACATTGTGTGAATCTTACTCTCATCAGAATTGGCTCAACGAGAAAATAATTGACATATTTAGTTTTCAGTGAAACATCTCTCATGTTATTAAACATTAAAAAGTGGGAGAAGAAAAGGAAAAAGGACAGGAGTAATAAAGAAAGGGTACAAGAAAAGGAAAAGGATTCAAAGGGAGGAAAGGGATCCTAAAGAGAAAGAGCTTTGTGACACAAGAGGGGCCCCTAAGTTTCATACTGGGGAAGGGGGGAAAGGGGATAAGAAAAAGAAAAGCATAATCTAGGGATAATAAGATGTCAGGAAATACAGAATTAGTCGTTTTAACTATAAATGTGAATGGGATGAACTCTCCCATAAAGTGAAGGTGGATTGCAGACTGGATCAAAAGTCAGAACCCTGCAATATGTTGTTTACAGGAAACACATTTAAAGCAGGGAGATACATACAGAGTAAAGGTACAAGCTTGGAGCAGAATCTATTGTGCTTCAGGTGTACTCAAAAAAAAGCAGGGGTAGCCATCCTTAGATCAAGCAAAAGCAAAAATTGATCTAATTAAAAGAGATAAGGAAGGAAACTATATCTTGATAAATGGTAGCATAGACAATGAAGCAATATCAATACTAAATATATATACAACAAGTGGTATAACATTTAACTTCCTAAAGGAGAAGTTAAGAGAGTTGCAAGAAGAAATAGACAACAAAACAATAATAGTGAGAGATCTCAACCTTGAACTTTTAGAATTAAATAAATCAAACCACAAAATATAAGAAAGAAATTTAAGAGGTAAATAGAATATTAGAAAAATTAAATATAATAGATCTTTGGAGAAAACTGAATGATGACAGAAAGGAGTATACTTTCTTCTCAGCAGTTCTTGGAAACGAAACAAAAATTGACCATATATTAGTACATAAAGGCAGAAATAGTAAATTCTTTCTTTTCAGATCATGAGGCAATAAAAACTACATTCAACAAAAAGGTAGGGGTAAATAGACCAAAAAGTAATTGTAAACTAAACAATCTCATCTTAAAGAATGATTGGGTGAAGCAGAAAATTATAGATACAATTAATAATTTCACTCAAGATAATGACAACGGTAAGACATCATACCAAAATTTGTGGGATACAGCCAAAGCAGTAATAAGGGGAAATTTTATATCATTAGAGGCTTACTTGAACAAAATAAAGAAAGAAAAGATCAATGAATTGGGCTTGTAACTTAAAAAGCTAAGAAAAAGACCAAATTAAAAACCCCCAATCAATTTGAAATTCTAAAATTAAAAGGAGAAATTAATAATATTGAAAGTAAAAAAAAACTATTGAACTAATAAATAAAACTAAGAGTTGGTTTTATGAAAAAAACAATAAAATAGATAAGCCTTTGGTGAATCTGATAAGAAAAAGGAGAGAGAAAAATCATATTGTTAGTCTTAAAAATGAAAAGGAAGACTTTCCACCAATGAAGAAGAAATTAGAATAATAATAATAAGTTACTTTGCCCAACTTTATGCCAATAAATTTGATAACCTAAGTGAACTGTATGTCTACCTCCAAAAATATAGGCTGCCCAGATTAAGAGAGGGGGAAGAAAATTGCTTAAATAGTCCCATTTCAGAAAAATAAATAGAAGAAGCTATTAATCAATTCCCTAAGAAAAAATCCCCAGGACCAGATGGATTTACATGTGAATTCTACCAAACATTTAAAGAACAATTAGCCCCAAAGCTATATAAACTATATGAAAAAAATGGAAATAAAGGAGTCCTACCAAATTCCTTTTATGACACAGACATGCTACTGATACCTAAACCAGGTAGGTTGAAAAGAGAGAAAGAAAATTATAGACCAATCTCCCTAATGAATAATGATGATAAAATCTTAAAGAAGATATTAGCAAAAAGACTACAAAAAATCATACACAGGACAATACACCATGATCAAGTAGGATTAATACCATAAATGCAGGGCTGATTCAATATTAGGAAAACTATTAGTATAATTGACCATATTAATAACCAATTTAACAAAAACCACTTGATTATCTCAACAGATGCAGAAAAAGGATTTGATAAAATCCAACATCCATTCCTATTAAAAACACTTGGCATTATAGGAATAAATGGTCTTTTCCTTAAAATAATCAGTAGCATCTATTTAAAACCATCAGTAAATATCATATATAATGGGGATAAACTGGAACCATTCCCCATGAGATCAGGAGTAAAACAAGGCTGCCCACTATCAACTTTACTAATCAATATTGTATTAGAAATGCTAACTTTGGCAGTAAGAGTTGAGAAAAAGATTAAAGGAATTAGAGTAGGTAATGAGGAAACCAAACTATCACTCTTTACTGATGATATGATAGATTCTACTAAAAAGCTACTAGAAATAATCCACACCTTTAGCAAAGTTGCAGGATACAAAATAAATCCATATAAATCCTCAGCATTCTTATATATCACTAACAAAATCTAACAGTTAGAGTTACAAAGAGAAATTCCATTTAAAGTAACTACTGATAGTATACAATACTTAGGAATCTATCTGCCAAGGGAAAATCAGAAATTATATGAGCAAAACTACAAAACACTTTCCACATACAAAGTCAGATCTATTGGAAAAATATTAAGTGCTCTTGGAGAGGGCAAGCAAATATGATAAAAATGACAACATTACCAAAACTAATCTATTTATTTAGTGCTTTACCAATCAGACTCCCAAAAAACTATTTTAATGACCTAGGAAAAATAACAACAAAGTTCATATAGAAAAACAAAAGGTCAAAAATTTCAAGGGAATTAACAAAAGAAAAAAATCAAATGAATGTGGCCTAGCTGTACCAGATTTTAAATTATATTATAAAAACCATTTGGTATTGGCTAAGAAATAGCTAATTGATCAGTGGAATACGTTAGGTTCAAAGAACAAAACAGCCAATAACTTTAATATTCTAGTGTTTGACAAACCCAAAGACCCCAGCTTTTGGGATAAGAACTCACTGTTTGCAAAAATGATTGGGAAAATTGGAAATTAGAATGGCAGAAACTAGACACTGACCCACACTTAACACTGTACACCAAGAGAAGGTCAAAATGGGTTCATGACCTAGGCATAAAGAATGAGATTATAAATAAATTGGAAGAGCATGAAATAGTTTACCTCTCAGACTTGTGGAAGAGGAAGGAATTTATGACCAAAGAAGAACTAGAGATTATTATTGATCACAAAATAGAAAATTTTAATTATTTCCAATTGAAAAGTTTTTGTACAAACAAAACTAATGCAGACAAGATTAAAAGGGAAGCAATAAACGGGGAAAACATTTTTACAGTCAAAGATTCTGATAAAGACCTCATGTCCAAATTATATAGAGAATCGATTCTAATTCATAAGAAATCAAGCCATTCTCTAATTGACAGACAATTCTCAGATGAAGAAATTGAAGCTTTCTAGCCATATGAAAAGATGCTCCAAGTCATTATTAATTAGAGAAATGAAAATTAAGACAACTTTGAGATACCACTACACACTGTCACATTGGCTAGAATGACAGGGAAAGGTGATGTGGAGTGCTAGAGGGGATGTGGGAAAACTGGTACACTGATACATTGTTGGTAGAATTGTGAATACATCCAGCCATTCTGGAGAGCAATTTGGAACTATGTTCAAAGAGTTATCAAACTGTGCACACCTGTTATGGCCCAGAACTTGAAACAAGATGCTAAGTCCCTGGAATTGATAGAGACGATGCTTATGTACTTAGTTCACACCATTAGAGTTCACACCTTTAAGAGAGTTCACACATTAGAATTCACACCTCTAAGAGAGTTCACACATTAGAGTTCACACCTTTAGAGAGCATATATTAGCTAGGAGCCTCAATTAGGATTGACTTCGGAAAATTCACAAGTCAGAAACCCACAAGCCCACTCTTGGAGGTGGAATCAGATTCATTCCATTTTCCACCTTTATGCTGGCTTGAGGTTTTGGATTTAGAGAGAGCTAGATGCTGAAGCTGGAAGAGAGAAAGGACTAGCGGCAAGAACTCTAGGAACCAAGGAGAGAGATAGCCCTCTAAGAAACCTAACCGGACTATTTTTAAGGAGAAAATAAAGGATTGAAATTTTAACTCCTGGCTGCATTTGAGGTGATTATTACCCAGAACTGAAAGGAAGGCTGCCTCCAGAAGCTCCATAAGAAACCTACTCCTGGAGAACATTATATTTTAGAGAAGAACACTATATTCTGGCACCCAATGTGGGCTAAATAGCATTTCACCTAAAATTGGACAGATGTTTAGAAAACAACTTGCTTTTTCTCTTCAAGGAAAATGTGTAGAGAGCATTGTCAAGGTTATGGAAAGTCAAGGTTTGATTATAATTTGGGAGCATATCACTGAACTTTTAGAAACTGTACAGTACACATCTCCTTGGTTCTCTATGGGAAAAGAATTGGATGCAGAGGAGTACAAATTAGTAGGGAAGCATCTTTGTCAATACTACAATAAAAATGGACCGACTCAATTTCCAAAGACACACTTAATACATATAATTTAATACAACTGGCTTTAAGAAATTATATAAGTACTAGAATAAAGAAAAAGAAGAAAGAGCAGGAAGGGGAGGTATCAACTAAACTATGTGAAAAGGATGAAGAATCAAATAAGAATTCACAGCAGGAGAAATTAGCATTCCCAACCCCCTGAGCTACTTCCCTCAATAACCCTTCATGGGTGGAGGGAGAAGGAGGAGGGGGAGAGGAAGTAACACATCAGAACTACCTATTAAGCAGTCTGTGACAAGATTACAAAAGGCATTGGTTAAGGCAAAAAATGAAGGACAGGATGTATCTGATTTAATTCATTCATATCCTGTGATTGAAGAGCTTGACTCTTCAGGTCAAAAAAGGAGAAGATACACACCTTTTAAGCTGGAAAAAAATTAAGGATTTGAAAAAAGGTTGCACTCTTTATGGGGCTACATCCTCTTATGTTAAGATGTTACTAGATAGTTTGGCTTACGAAATCTTAACCTTGAATGATTGGAAATCCATAGCAAAGACATGTTTAGAACCTGGAGAAAACTTGTGGCTTTCAGAATTTTCAGAATGAATTACATAAGATTCACACCAGATGCAATAGGCAAACAGGAGTTAATGTACAGATCACTTTTGATCAACTAGCAGGTGAAGGTCAGTATGGAGAGAATTCAGAACAGATTAATTATCCCATAACAGTGTATGAGCAAATTTCTAAGGCTGCAATAAAAGCTTAGGGTTCCCTCCCCAGAGAGAAAGATGGAAATAAAGCCTTCACAAAAATAGAGCAAGGTCCCAATGAACCCTTTGCAGATTTTGTGGGACATTTGCAAGCAGCTGTTATAAGAACCATTGGAGAAAATACAGCTACAAGGATTAGGATAAGACAACTGGCTAAGGAAAATGCCAATGAGGTTTGCAGAAGAATTATATGGGGACTACACAAAGGTGCTCCTTTAGAGGAGATCATAAGATGCTGTGCCACAGTGGGCACAAGTATTTATTATACCCAGACTATGTTGAAGATGGGAAGACAGGGTCCCTCTTAGCAAGGGACTTCTAGAGAGAGTGGTTGATGTTTTCAGTGTGGAAAAATAGGACATCTGAAAGTCCATTGTAAATATGGAGATAGAGAGGACAGGGTGAAAGAATAAAACCCAAAACCCTATGTCTAAAATGCCACAAGGGCTTCCACTGGGCCTCAGAATGTATATTGACCCAGGGAAATGAGAGGCAGGGCCCAGCCCCAAGATATCAATGGGAAAACAGGTGGGGCATGAGGGCAGCTGAGTTTATACTCAGAGAGTTTTTAGAAGGTCAGGACTCTGATGTGATCTATCAACCAAAAAGCAATCAGATGGCAGAAAAGGATTACATGATCAACCAACAGAAAAGCAATCAGATAGCAGAAAGGGATTACAATTGGAGAGAATACAGGCTTTTTAAACCAACAGGACAGTTTCCAGTGCAAACAGCTTCAATATAATTGCCAGGTAATAAGGAGAGATTTAAAAAGTGGCAAATTGAAGGGATTAGATAGGTTAACTGCTTGGGAGAGAGGGTATGCCTACAGATGGAGAAGGAAACAGGTGGCAAGAAGCATCTGGAGAAAGACAAAAAAGGAGAAAAACCTCAAAAGAAAGGAGAAGATCTAAGAAACATCTGACACTGAAAGAGCATGGCTGATAACGAGACTGTTAAAGAACTTTAAAATCTGCAGGAATCATTGGATTCCCTAATACAAAATGAGACTGTTTCAGGACTTGAAAATCATCAGGAATCATTGCATTCCTTGAGATGAAACATGGTTGATGAGACTATTGCAGGACTCCAAAACTTGCAGGAATTATTGGATTCCTGGCACATGAACTAATGGACAAGATTACTTTTGGACTATTTCTAGGTCTTATGGACATGTATAATTCCTCATGTTGATTCATGTTATTTGTTACATCACTACTAGCCTGTGTTATGTTACTATGTGCTTATGTAATTTATGTAATTATGTGTAATAACTCTCATATTGATCAATTTATTTATACCTGTTTCAAGTGAGCCTCTTCAGAAATCTGCTAATCTGATTTGATTTCCCATATCCTTTGGTGTTTTCATCTCCCTTCCTGAGAAGTCAGGGAGGGTGTGACCACCTCCTTTTTAATGGTGTTTTCCTTTCTTTTTTGAGCAGTCAGGGAAGGCGTGATCACTTTCTTTTGGGGAAATCTCACCTCCTTGAGAAGTCAGGGAGGTCATGACCACTTATGTTCTAAATCAAAAGAAAGAGGGAGATATTATGGGCCAGAACTTGAAACAAGGTGCTAAGTCACTGGAATTGTGGGGGATAATGTTTATGTACTTAGTTCAGACCTTTAGAGTTCACACCTTTAAGAGAGTTCACAACTTTGGGAGAGTTCATACATTGGTTCACACTTTAGAATTTACACCTTTGAGAGAGCATATATGGGAAGGAGCTCCCATAAGCCCACTAGAGACTTCGGGAGATTCACAAGTCAGAAACCAACAAGCTCACTCTCTCTCGGAGGCAGAGTCAATTCATACCATTTTCCACCTTTGTGCTGGCTGGAGGCTTTGGATTCAGAGAGCGATAGAGGCTGAAGATGGAAGAAACAAAGAACTAGTGTCAAGAGCTCTTGGAACAAAGGAGAGAGATAGACTTCCAAGAAAGCTAACCCAGGCTATTTTGAAAGAAACAATAAAGGATCTGAATTTTAACTCCTGGCTGCATTTGAGGGGATTTGAGGTGAGATCCTCAGGTCTGAGAGATAAACTACCCTATCTTCTTCTAGATTGTTTAAAATATCATTCTTTTCATATAATATCATTTTAGAGCATGAAACTATTTCAATCTTATTGTGGCATATGGTGTTATATGTTTATTGTTTTCACAAAACTAACTTAGTTTTATTTATTAATTCAATAGTGTTTTTCTTTTCAATTTTATTAATCTCTCTTTTTATTTTTAGAATTTCAATTTTAATGTTTGATTGGAGGGTTGTAATCTGCTCTATTTCTAGCTTTTTAAAATGCAAGCCTAACTCATTGATCTTTTCTTTCTCTATTTTATGTAGGCAAGCCTCTAGAGATATAGATTTTTTCCTTATTTCTGCTTTGTCTGCATTCCACATATTTTGTTATGTTGTCTCATTATTGTCATTCTCTTGAGTTAAATAATTAATTGTGTCTATGATTTACTGTTTCATCCATTCATTCTTTAGTAGAAGATTGTTTAGTTTTCAATTACTTTTTGGTCTATTTTTCCCTGACTTTTTATTGAATGTAGTTTTTATTGCATCGTGATTGGAAAATGATGCATTTACTATTTCTGCCTTTCTGCATTTGAATTTGAGGTCTTTATATCCTAATATTAATCAATTTTATATAGGTTCCATGAACTGCTGAGAAGAAAATGTACTCCTTTCTGTCTCCATTCAATTTTGTCCAAAGATCTATCTTACCTAACTTTTTCTAGTCTTCTGTTTACTTCTTTAACTTCTTTCTTATTTATTTTGTGGTTTGATTTATATAGTTCTGAGAGTACAAAGTTGAGATCTCCCCCATTATAATTTTGCTGTCTATTCTTTCTTGCAGCTGTCTTAACTTCTCCTTTAGGAATTTAGATGCTATACCACTTGGTGCATATATGTTTAGTATTGATATTGTTTATTTATCTCTGCTACCCTTTAGGAAGATATAGTTTCCTTGCTTTTCTCTCTGCATTAGATCAGTTTTCGGTTTGGCTTGATATGAGAATAGGATGGCTACCCCTGCTTTTTTGACTTCACCTGAAGTATAGTAGATTCTGCTCCAGTCTTTTATCTTTTCTCTGTATGTATTACCCTACTTTAAATGTGTTTCCTATAAACAGCATATTATAGGATTTTGCCTTTTAATCCAGTCTGCTATCTGCCTCTGCTTTATGGGAGAGTTCATCCTATTCACATTTACAGTTAAAACTACTAATTCTATATTTCCTGTCATCTTATTATCCCCAGATTATGCTTTTCTCTTTCCTTTCCTCCTTACCCCCCTCCCCAGTATTAAACTTATGGATACTACTTGCCTCATGCAGCTTTCCCTCTTTAGAATATCTCTCTTCCCATTCTCTCTTTCTAAAACATTTCCCTATTGTTTCTGCATTCCCTTCTATTCAGCCTTACCCCTTCCTTTTATACTTTTTTCCTCCCATTTATCAATGAGGTGTAAGAAGTTTCTTTGTAATCCCCATATGTCTAATATATTCTCTTTGAGTCAATCTGATGAGACTAAGATTCACACAATGTTCACCCCCCTCCCTTCTTTTCTGCAGGTTTCTTTGCCTCTTCATGAGTTGGAGTTTCCCTCTTTTTACCTCCACTTTTCCATTTTTTAGGCATAACCTCCTTTCTACCACTAGTTCCTTTTTATATTATAACAGTAAAATAAAATTATACATGCATTCACTATGTATTCCCCTAATACAAAAAACAGTCCTCAAGAGTTGTGTTTATTTTTAACCTTTCTATGCTTTGCTTGAATCCTATATTTAGAAGCTAAATTATTTGTTTATATAGTTTATTTTAATCATAAATAAATGGAATTCACCTGTTTCATTGAATATCCACCTTCTTTCCTGGAAGAAAATGCTCAGTTTAGGTGGGTAATTTATTATTGGCTGCATTCCAAGTTTTTTTTACCTTTCAGAAATATCAGATTCCAGGCCCTTCATTCCTTCAATATGTATGCTTCTAAATACTGAGTAATCCTTATTGTGACTCCTTGGTATTTTTTTTCTGGCCGCTTGTAATATTTTTTCCTTGGTCTGATAGTTCTGGAATTTAGCCATAATATTCTTCGGAGTTTTAATTTTGGGGTGTTTTTTGCCAGGTGTTCAATGAATTCTTTCAATGGCTATTTTACCTTCTGCTTCTATGACTTCTGGGCAGTTCTCTTTGATGATTTCCTGAAAAATAGTGTGTATGCTCTTTTTTCATCATGACTTTCAGGGAGTCCAATAATCCTTAGATAATCTCTCATAGACCTATTTTCCTGGTCTGTTGTTTTTGTAAGTAGATATTTAATATGTTTTTCTATTTTTTCTTCTTCTTCTTTTTTTTTTTTTTCATTTCCATTTGTTCAGTTCTGATTTTTAATGAATTATTTTCTTTATTTACTTTTTTATTTTTATTTTTGTATTTGTCCAATTGAGTTTTTAAATGAGTTGTTTTATTCTATGGAATTTTTTTCCATTTTACCATTTTTTAAGGAGTTATTTTTTTTCCCAATTCACAAATGCTGTTTTCCTCAGAGTTATTTACCTTTTCTAATGCACAAATTCAGTTTTTCAGGGAGTTGTTTTCTTTTTCCACTCTATCTTTTAATGAGTAATAATAATAATAATAGTAATAATAATGCCTTATCCATACCCTTTTGCAAGGTTTTCCTTTCTTTTTCCTCATTCATCTTCTAGCTCTCTTGTAAGACTCTTTTTTAATTTCTTCTATGAGAGCCTTGTGTGGTGGGGACCAACTCATATCCTCCTTTAAGGCTTCATCTGGAGGCAATCTGCTTTCAGTATCCACAGGGTTTGAAATCTGCTCTTTTTCACTATAGAAGATATCTGTAATTAGAGCCTGTTTTTTTCTTTTTGCTCATTAAAAAAAAAAAATCTGGGGTGTGCTTTTGGGGCAATGAGGGCTTTCCAACCTTCCTCAACAGGCAACAGGAAGTGGCAGCAAAGTGGCAGCAGAACAGCGATGGCTGTGCTGGCTCAGAGGCTATACTAGGTTCCCCAGCTGTGTTTGTATTACACTGACTCACTCTTGGTGCTGGGTGGGCATGGCCAGGTCCTGTGAGACTTTGGTGCTTTGGGATACACTCTTTATCCTCTATGTCTATGTAAGAAGTTTTATAACTTCTCTGCTGATCTGATCTACTGGCTTGTAACCAGAGCAGAGTAGCCAACACTGTAATAGAATCCTCCATGCAGATTTTTCTTCCATGGAGACCACCATTCCCT
This sequence comes from Sarcophilus harrisii, assembly GCF_902635505.1. Taxonomy (NCBI): domain Eukaryota; kingdom Metazoa; phylum Chordata; class Mammalia; order Dasyuromorphia; family Dasyuridae; genus Sarcophilus; species Sarcophilus harrisii. Next base: position 440,921,701 of record NC_045426.1, on the reverse strand, counting down.
CCCCCCCCTCCTTGGTCTACTCAGCATATGCAGTCCTCTGTGCTCTGCCTACTTGCCTGCCTATGCCTGTGCCTGGCCTGACCTGGCCTCCTCCCATGCCTGACCATGATCAAAACAGACCTTTTCTGGAGATCTTTGATATTATCTTCTTTTGGTAATGTGTTGTACTCCCAGTACTCATGGGCTCTGACAGTCCAACACTATTTCAGAAACTGAATTTTATAAATAGTTTAAGGGTAATAAGGAAGATCAGAAAGAAGCATGTGTTCTCTCTGCCATCTTGGCTCCACTCCTCCCACCCATTCATTCTTTAGGATGAGATTATTTAGTTACTAATTACATTTTGGTCTATTTTCCTCTGGCCTTTTATTGAATGTAATTTTTATTGCATGATGGTCTGAAAAATGCATTTACTTCTGCCTTTCTGCATTTGATTTTGAGGTCTTTATATTCTAATATTTAATCAATTTTGGTATAGGTTCCATGAACTGCTGAGAAGAAATTGTACTCCTTTCTGTCTCCTTTCAATTGTGTCCAAAGATCCATCTTACCTAACTTTTTCTAGTCTTCTGTTTAACTTTTTAACTTCTTATTTATTTTGTGCTTTGATTTATCTAGTTCTGAGAGAGCAAAGTTGAGATGTCCCATTTTTATAATTTTGCTGTCTATTTCTTCTTGCAGCTGTCTTAACTTGTCCTTTAGGAATTTCCATGCTATACCACTTTTTCAATATAGGTTTAGTATTGACATTGCTTCATTATCTATAGTGGCCTTTAACAAGATATAGTTTCCTTACTTATCTCTTTTAATTAGATCAATTTTTTGCTTTAGCTTGATCTGAAATCAGGATGGCTGCTCCTGCTTTTTATACTTCAACTGAAGCATAATAGATTCTGCTCTAGTCTTTTACCTTTACTCTGTATGTAATGCTCTGCTTTAAATGTGTTTCTTGTAAACAACATACTGTAGGATTTTGACTGCTATTCACTTCTGCTTTATGGGAGAGTTCACCCCATTCACATTTATGGTTAAAACTATTACTTCTGTATTTCCTGCCATCTTATTAACCTCAAATTATACTTTTCTCTTTCCTTTTTCCCTTTCCCTCCTTCCCAGTACTTTACTTATGAGCACCACTTGCCTCGAGCAGCCCTCTTTCTTTATGGTCCCTCCCCCTTTTTATAACTTTGCCCTACTACTTCTGTTTTACCTTCTATTTAGCCTATCCCTTACCTTTTTGCCTTTACCCTCTCACTTTTCTATAAGGTGAGAGAAGTTTCTCTGTGAAACCAAATATGTCTAACATGTTCTCTTTATGCCAAATCTAATGAGAGTAAGATTCACACAATGTTCATTCCCCTCCCTTCTTTCCCTCAATTATAATAGGGTTTTTTTTGCCTCTTCCTGAGATGTAATTTCCCTCATTTTACCTCCATTTCCCCCCTTTTCTGGCACAATTACCTTTTCACCTCTAGTTTCTTTCTTATATTATAACAGTAAATTCAAATTATGCATACACTATGTATACTGATAACAGAAATATAGTTCTCAAGAATTCTTTTCTTTTCTGCATTTTTATACTTCTCTTGAGTTCTATATTTGGAGGTCAAATTTTTTGTTTAGCTCTGCTCTTTTCCTAAGACAGGAATGTAATCCACCTGTTTCACTGAATGTCCATCTTCTTTTCTGAATGAAAATGCTCAGTTTAGCAGGGGAGTTTATTCTTGGCTGCATTCCAAGTTCCTTTGCCTTTTGGAATAACAGATTCCAGGCCCTTCAATTCTTTAAGGTGGAGGCTGCTAGCTCCTGGATTACCCAGGATTTATTGTGGCTTCTTGGTATCTGAATTTTTTTTCCTGGCTGCTTGTAATATTTTTTCCTTGGTCCGGTAGTTCTAAATTTAGTCATGTTATTCCTTGAAGTTTTAATATTGGGGTCTTTTTTAGTAAGTGTTCAGTGAATTCTTCCAATGACTATTTTACCTTCTGATTCAATGACATCTGGGGAATTCTCTTTGATGATTTCCTGAAAAAATAATGTCTAAGCCTTTTTTTTTCCCATCCTGTTTTTCCAGAAGTCCACTAATGCTTAGATTGTTTCTCCTAAACTTATTTTCCAGGTCAGCTGTTTTCCCAAGTAGTTATTTTACGTTTTTCTATTTTTTTTCATTTTTTGATTTTGCTTGACTGATTCTTGATGTTGCATAAAGTCATTTATTTCCATTTGTTCAGTTCTGATTTTCAGTGAATTTTTTTTATTTACTTTTTAAAACTTCTTTTTGTGTTTGCCCAGTTGAAATTATATGTGTGTTCTTTTGTTTTATGGATTTTTTTTCTGTTTTTTAAGAAGTTACTTTCTTTTTCCATTTTGCAGATTCTGTTTTTCAGGGAATTGTTTTCTTTTTCCATTTTTTCAAATCTATTTTAAAGAATTATATGCTTTTTCCATTTCACTATTTTGTAATGAATTTTCTTTAGATAATTTCTGTGTTGCTTTTTCCAAACCCAATTGTAAAGTTCTCATTTCCTTTCCCCATCTTTCTTTCAGCTCTCTTTTAAGATCTTTTATAGTTTCTTATTAGGAGAGCCTTGTGTGATGAGGACCAATTTATATCACCCTATGGGGCTTTATCTGGAGACAATTTGCTTTTAGTATCTTCATGGTTTGAAAACTGTTCCACCTCTTCCACCATAAAAACTATCTATGGTCAGAGTTTCTTTTGCTTTTTTATTATTTTTTTAATTGAGATCTGAATTTAGGGCAAGGTAGGTTGTCTAAACTTCCTTAGACAAGCAGCAGTAGCTTTCTCTACAAGCAGCAGTGGCTGTGTTGAATCTGTGCTGATTCACTCCCAGTTCTGGGTGAGCATGGCCAGATCCTATGAGTTTCTAGCATTTCTGGGTTCAATATTTACTTTTTGTTTGTGTTGGGTGTTTTATAACTTCTCTGCTAATCTACTGGCTAGCAACCAGAGCAGAATAGACAACATCACTGTAGATTCCTTCCCATAGATTCTATGCCTCTTGGAGTTTGCACCACCCCAGGACTCTGTGTTGCCTGCACTGAGCATCTTTGCTCAGCCTTCTTGTGCTTGGCCTACCTCCCTCCATGCCCAACTGAAATAGTTTGGTGATCTTTGAAATTGTCTACTCCTGGTAATTTGTTATAGTCCCAATATTTGTGGATTCTGTCAGTTTCGAGCTAATACAGAGGCTGGATTTCATAATTAGTGTGATTGTAGCAGGAGAGAGTCAGAAGGAAATGTGTGTCCCCTCCACCATCTTGACTCCACCCCTTCTCCCTATTCAATTTTCTCTAGATGTCCCTCATATCTAGGATTTCTAGGATCCTATTAACCTGCCTGGTTTCTTGTTTATTTTGTGGTTAGATTTGTCTGGTTCTGAAAGGGGAAGGTTGAGGTCCCCAACCAGAAGAGTTTTGCTATCTATGTCTTCCTGTAATTGCCTTAAAATCTTTAGCAATTTATATTACCACTTGGTACATACATATTTAGAATTGTTACTACTTCATTATTTGTAGTACCCTTTATGAAGATGTGCTCTCCATCATCTCTTTTAATAAGATCTATTTTTACTTTTGCTTTATTTGAGATCAGAATTGCTACTCCTGTTTTTTCACTTTAGCTGAAGCACAATAAAGTTTATTCTAGCTTTTTATTTTTATTCTATGTGTCTCTCTGTTTCAGGTGAGTTTCTTGTAAACAACATACTGTAGGATTCTGGTTTTTTTATTCTACTTTGCTATTTGCTTCCATTTTATGGGAGAGTTCATCCCATTCACATTCATAGTTATGATGACCAGCTCTGTAATTCCCTCCAGCCTATTTTCTCCCCTCTAAATAATTTTGTTCTCCTTTTCCACCCAGTCCTTGGTCATATGTTGCAGTTGTTTTTTTTAAACCCACCCCACCCACTACCTTATCTTCTATCAACCCTTCTTCCCTTCACTTACTTTTCCCCCTAGTGTTTCTGCCCTCTCTTCTATTTTGTCCCGCTCTTCTTTTCCTCTTTCTCCTCCTAACACTTTAAAGGGTTAAATGAATTTCTATATCCTATTGTATGATTAAATTATTCCCTCTTAAAGCTAAAACTGATGAGATTAAGCTTCAGACAATGCTTATCTCCTCTTTCCCTCAATTTGCAATGTCTTTTGCACCTCTTCATGTGAACTAGTTTGTTCCAGTATACCTTATATTTCCTCTTTCTCCAGTACACACCTTTTTCCATCTCTTAATGTACTTTTCTTTGAGGTCATCATATAAGGGACCATTCATACCCACACCCTCAGTCCATATGATGCTCCCCTCTGTCTGCCCCAATGACTGCTATAGTTCACAAGAGTTACAGATTTTCTTTCCCTATCTAAACATGTAAGCATTCTTCCTGTTTAACCACTAAGTTTTCCCACTAAATATGTATTTTCTCCTGTTTACCTTTTTATGTTTCTATTGACTCCTGTGTTTATAGATTAAATTTTTTGTTTAGTTCTAGTGTTTTCAATAGAAATGAGTGAAAATCTCTTACTTCATTGAAATTCTCTCCCCTCCCCTAAAAGATGATTCTGAATATTTCTGGGTAGTTAATTATTGGTGATAACCCCTTTGCCATCTAGAATATGGTATTTCAGGCTCTCTGATCCTTTATTGTAGAAGCTGCCAGATCCTAAGTAATCCTGACTGTTTCTCCTTGATATTTGAATTGTTTTTGTTTGGCAGCTTGTGATATTTTTCCTTGAAATTATAGTTTTGGAGTTTTGTAACAATGTTCCTTGGGGTTTTTCTTGTGGCATTTCCACCATTTCAGCTCCACCCCTGGACCATTATCAGTCTTTTCAAGTAAAGTTATCCTATATCTGATGAAGAGAATAAACATAAATGAGAACAACAATTCACAGATTCCAGGATGACTGCCAGAAAACAAGTTTCAATAACTTCCAGCAGGCAAAGATCACTAATCAATCTTTTCCTTGTACACAGACATGCACATATGCATAGCAACATCAACCTTAAATGTACATACAAAATACACAAACATTAGACTCATGTCTTTAAAAAGGGTAATTGTAGAAATGGTTTTCCTATGAAGTAGAAACAAAATGAAGAATAAGTAATAGTTTACAAAAGGTGTGAATCATGATTTTGTTACCATTGTGGCCTTGACCAATCAATTTACCTTTAAAAGGTAAATATCTGTAAAGTGAAGTAATCTGATTTATAATTTGCTATGAAATCTATAGTAGTATGATACTAATAAAAGATAATATCTGGTATTTATATCATGTTTACATATGTGTCAGGCACTGTGCTAAGTGCCTTACAATGATTATTTCATTTGATTCTCACAACACCCTTTGGGGAAGTGGTATTATTATCTCCATTTGAGAGATTAGGAAATTGAAGTAAAGTGATATTAAGTGACTTGTACCAATAACATAGCTTGTAAGGGTCTAAGGATTTGTACTCAGATAGTCTTGACTCTAAATGTTCTATCCACTGTATCATTTAGCGGTCTATTTGTTTGCCATTTCCCCCCAAACAGAACGTGCTATTGGGGCATTTGCTACCAACTCATACTTCCTTTCGATATATTTTGTTATAGATTTGCTTCTAAAAATATCATGATCATGCTTTTAACTTCTTTCTCTTTCATATCTAGTATACAATAGAAAATAAAACAACCAAACAAAATTTTAGACTGTGGCTAATTGTAGGTGCAAAAACAATGCATGCTGAAATCACTTTCATAGATGATTACCTCCTGCTTTTTAATTGGACACATATAGCTAAATGTGATTAGACTTGGCACATAGCAGTTTGGAAATGTATGCACATACAAAAGTGAATGCTATGGCCTCATTCCAATTTGGACCTTAAATGACTTGGGATATTTAATCTTTTTTTCCTCTTTTCCACAATGACCCTTAAGTATTTTGGAAATTAAAGTCCTTACTATATCATAGATATAGCAAGTTAATTTGAACTCTCTCAAGCCAGAATTCTGATCAATAGTAACCTTGATCCTGTGTGCTGTAGATTATGATTTTACATTTAAGAAGACATGAGTGCCAGTTGGGTATTTATGCTGCCAAGTATAGCATATAGCACTGGTAAGTACATAATAATTGATTAATTCCTGTTATGAAATAGCATATGTTCTATTTTTCTACTAGGACTTCCAAAATAAATTTACTAAAGAACAGTACTAACCATGCCATACTAACTCTTCCTTCACTTATTTAACAAATTCCTCTGTTCCCTGTTATTTCTGTGAATTTTTTTTCAAATAATTAAAACCCTTTGCTACTTCTCTACCTTTCTATGCTCTTTATAGTTTATCCCTCTTCTGGCTCTGCACTATCCAGAGTCATTAACCCACTTAGTGTGTTTACTTATCATGTCCCTCCCTACTATGTCTTTTCACTGGCTGACTATGCCCTCATACTTGTTACTTTCTCCTTCATTTGATTCTCTGTCTGCCTTTAATACTTACTGCAAACCCCACCTTCTGTAGGAGACCTATTTTCAGGACCATCCCCTAGTCTCATTCATACATTGCTAGTTGCTACATTCAGAAGATACCTTCAATTTATAATGAATATATTTTGAATAAAACAAGTCAAAAAGTAATTACTAAATGCTTATTCTATGACTGGTACTGTGCTAATCCCTGGGAATACAAACAAAACTAAATAGTCCTTGCCTTCAAGGAACATATATTCTATTAACTGAAGGCTGAACAAAATGTATCTAAAATTGTAAGGATAGATGAAGATACCCAGCAAGGAATCATGTCAGAGAAAGTAAAAGAAAAAAGTCAGGAGTGCAGCCTGAACAGGAATGAAGATGTGGCTCATCAGGCCCACTGGGTGTCTATCAAATATTTGCTATTTGAAATATCATACCCAGTCTATCAAGGTTCTTTCTGTGTGCCAGGCACTGTGATAAGTGCTAGGGTACAAAAAGTGGAGGCAGTCCCTGTCCTCAAAGATCTCAAATTAATGAGGCAGACAATAAGCAAAAAAAAAAAAATGCATTGAAACAAACTGACTGAATAAATAGGAGATAAAAGGGGGAAGATTCAAGAATTGAAGAGAGATTGAGAAAGGCATTCTCTTTAGAATGGAGATTGTAGAAGCATAGTCAGTCAGAGGGAGAAAGCAAAGAATTAAGGTTACTTTCACTGAATGAAGTCCAAGAATGAGGTAAGCTCCCTGAGTGAAGAAGTTTCCACAGCAAAGTAAAGAAAGTTTGCAGTTTCAGAAGCAAAATAATTGCAATATGTTTTCTCCCTTATTAGAATTAATATGTAAGAACCTGAGGGCAGAGACTATATCTTATTCCTTCTTATAATCCTATATGAAAAATATAATTCTTATCAAACAATAGACACTTAATGAGTGCTTCTTTATTGACATTGAAAATTATAAAGACTTATAGAAAGACTACTGATTTGGAAGTGGAATATCTGAGTTCAAAGCCACCTATCTATACCTATATCACCTAAAACAAGTCATTTCACCTGTTTAGATATCAATTTTATATGTAAAACTGGGACACTGAACTAGGTGACATTGAACTAGATGACATTTAAGGTGCGTTCTATTCTATTCAGATGTATAATTAAATGATTTTATCATTGTAGTGAAGTCTACTTCTAAAAAACACAACACTAATAGTAGGAAAGACCAAATTACATTTTGTAATTAGAATCTTTTAAAGAAAATTTACTGAAATAACAGGAAAAGATAATGAAGAATGTTAGAAGGGATGTGGGAAAGCTGGGACACTGATACATTGTTGGTGGAGTTTTGAACAGATCCAACCATTCTGGGGAGCAATTTGGAGCTATACTCAAAATGTTATCAAACTGTGGACTTATATCCCAAAAAGTGCTGGGAAAATTAGAAATTAGTGTGGCAGAAACTAGGCATTGACCCACACTTAAAGATCATACACAAAGATAAAGTCAAAATGGGTTTATGACCTAAACATAAAGAATGAGATTATAAATAAATTAGAAGAAGATATTAAAGACAGGAAAGGAACCTGCATGTGCAAAAATGTTTATGGCAGCCCTTTTTGTAGTGGCTGGAAATTGAATGGATGCCCATCAATTGAAGAATGGCTGAATAAATTGTGGTATATGAATGTTATAGAATATTATTGTTCTGTAAGAAATGACCTGCAGGATGAATACAGAAAGGCTTGGAGAGGTGTACATGAACTGACACTGAGTGAAATGAACACAACCAGGAAATCATTGTACACTTCAACAACAATACGATGATCAATTCGGATAGATGTGGTTCTCTTCAACAATGAGAGGATGAAAATCAGTTCCAATTCATCTGTACTGAACAGAACCAGATATACCCAGAGAAAGAACATTGGGGAATGAGTATGGACTACAACATAACATTTCCACTCTTTCTGTAATTGTTTATTTGTATTTTTGTTTTTTCTTCTCATGTTATTTTTACCCTCTTTCTAAATCTGATCTTTCTTGTGCAATAAGATAAATGTATAGATATGTATACATATATTGAATTTAACATATACTTTAATATTTAACATGAATGGGACTACCTACCATCTAGGGGAGGGGGCAGAGGGAAAGAGGGGAAAATTTGAAACAGAAGTTTTTGCAAGGGCCAGTGTTGAAAAATTACCCATGCATGTGCTTTGTATATAAAAAGCTATAATAAAATAATAATAATAAAATGAAAATTTAAAGAAATTTCTTAAAAGCTTTGGTTAGCAATTGGAAAAATATTAAGTGCTCTTGGATAGGGTGAGCAAATATAATAAAGATGACAATACTACCTAAACTAATCTATTTATTTAATGCTATACTAATCAGACTACTAAAAAATTATTTTAATGACCTAGAAAAAATAACAACAAAGTTCATATGGAAAAACAAACGGTTAAGAATTTCAAGGGATGTAATGAAAAAAAAAATCAAATGAAGGTGGTCTAGCTGTACCAGATCTAAAATTATATTACAAAGCAGTGGTTACCAAAATCATTTGGTATTGGCTAAGAAATAGACTAGTTGATCAGTGGAATAGGTTAGGTTCAAAGGACAAAATAGTCAATAACTAAAAATCTACTGTTTGACAAACCCAAAGACCCCAGCTTTTGGGATAAGAATTCACTCACTGTTTGACAAAAAGTGCTGGGAAAATTAGAAATTAGTGTGGCAGAAACTAGGCATTGACCCACACTTAAACACCATACACAAAGATAAAGTCAAAATGGGTTTATGACCTAAGCATAAAGAATGAGATTATAAATAAATTAGAAGAACATAGGATAGTTCACCTCTCAGAACTGTGGAGGAGGAAGGACTTTGTGACCAAAAAAGAACTAGAGATCATTATTGATCACAAAATAGAAAATTTTGATTATATCAAATTGAAAAGCCTTTGTACAAACAAAACTAATGCAAACAAAATTAGAAGGGAATCAATAAACTGGAAAAACATTTTTACAATCAAAGGGTCTGATAAAGGCCTCATTTCCAAAATATACAGAGAATTGACACTAATTTATAAAAAATCAAGCCATTCTCCAATTGATAAATGGTCAAAGGATATGAACAGACAATTTGAAAATGAAGAAATTGAAACTATTTCTAGCCATATGAAAAGATGCTCCAAGTCATTATTAATCAGAGAAATGCAAATTAAGACAACTCTGAGATCCTACTACATACCTGTCAGATAGGCTAGAATGACAGCAAAAGATAATGCAGAATATTGGAGGGGATGTGGGAAAACTGGGACACTGATACATTGTTGGTGGAATTGTGAATACATCCAGCCATTCTGGAGAGTGAGGATGGTTCCTCAAAAAGTTATCAAACTGTACATACCCTTTGATCCAGTTTATATCCCAAAGAGATCTTAAAGAAGGGAAAGGGATCTGTATGTTCAAGGATGTTTGTGGCAGCCCTTTTTGTAGTGGCCAGAAACTGGAAACTGAATGGATACTCATCAATTGGAGAATGGCTGAATACATTGTAGTATATGAATGGTATGGATTATTACTGTTCTGTAAGAAATGACCACCAGGATGATTTCAGAAAGACCTGGAGAAACTTACATGAACTGATTCTGAGTGAAATGAGCAGGACCAGGAGATCATTATATACTTCAACAACAATACTATATGATGATCAATTCTGATGGATGTGGCCCTCTTCAACAATGAGATGAACCAAATCAGTTCCAATAGAACAATAATGAATTGAAAGAATGCTGGGAAATGAGTGTGAAACACTACATAGAATTCCCAATCCTTCTATTTTTGTCTGCCTGCATTTTTGATTTCCTTCACAAGTTAATTGTACACTATTTCAAAGTCCGATTCTTCTTGTGCAACAAAATAACTGTATGGACATGTATATGTATATTGTATTTAACATATACTTTAACTTATTTAGCATGTATTGGTCTACCTGCCATCTGCGGGAGGGGGTAGGGGAAAGGAGAGGAAAAATTGGAACAAAAAGTTTTGCAACTGTCAATGCTGAAAAATTATCCATACATATATCTTGTAAATAAAAAGCTATAATTAAAAAAAAGCTTTGATTAGATGGTGATTGAAAAAATGCAAGAAAATATATGGTATGTTTTAGATATTATGTTCTTATATTTCTGCTATCTAGACATCTTTTTCATTGTTATACCAGTTAATGCCATGGGAAGGTTATGTAACTTCATTAGGAAGTTGAATTAGAATTGAAAGTGTGAAGCATTCAGACTCGGTCAGCTTGAGTGTTACATATATAGTTTAATGTCTGTATATATGTGCTTTATATATGCCAAACTGTAATGTCTTAGGTCACCTCTGAATAGCATCTCCTAAATATATAACTCAATTCAAAATCCTTAAGAGACAGAAGAGAAGAGAACCTTAATTACCTCTAGAAAGGCAGCTACCTTTCACTGTTACATATTACTGCCATGAAGACTTTTAAAACAGCATGAATAATAAGAAAATCAACTGGAAGAATTTGTTGAGACTCCTTAATGTCCATTTCAAAAGTCATAGATTACAGTTTAAAATGGAAGCCCCTTTCTGAACAAAGAAGGAAAGGTTATGAGAAAATTTAATATTATTAATGTAGAAAGCTAGTCCAGATTGTATCTATCCTATAGCTCCCCAAAATGTGTCACTTGGCTATTGCTGAGAAATCCTGAAATAAAAATGGAGAAGAGCAGAATCAACAGCCAGCTGTTTCCTTTGCTAAGTCAGAGAAGCCAGTCAGGCATGTTTCTCACCAAATCCCTTCTTTCCTCATTTAACATACTTTATGAGCTGTTCATCAGGTGGTTGCTTCATGGGTTGCATAGCTAATCTTAGAATCATGTAAAAGTCATAGAAATTAGAATTGCACAAAAGGAAATAAAGTCAACTGACCATTGATTTTTCTTTCCCCTTATTCCTATGCCTTGAATGAGCATCTAAGTGTAATGATTATTAACTCAAAGAATTTCTGTCTCAATGCATTTTATAAGTAATGAAGTTAGTGGATTCAGCTTAAGTTCTTAATTTTTTTTGGTAGCAAATGCCACTTTCAGAAAAGAGGGGGAGAGAGGTAATTACATAGTCTAAGCACTCCAATCTGTATTTTTCCCATTTTTCTCTACAATCCCTGACAATGCCAAGAAAGATATAAATGGAGCAAAAAATAGACCTCTAAGAAAGCAAATTCGGCAATATTACTGGCAACAATCATTAGCTAATAGTGGTATTGCTAATTTTTGTAAATTCATTTACTGATTAGTTATTGCTAAGAACAACATATTAACACATATTTAATTTCTTCCTTTTTAAATATCAATTTGACATATCACCCTCATCCTCTCTTCAAAGCCATTTGCATAGCAAACAAAGCATCATTTCATTTAAATTATCTTCTCTTGAATTTTTAAGGGATATTCCTGGATTCCATTAGCCAGTGTTATAGAGAATGGGCACTAAAGACACTAAACAACTTCTGTATATATATATATATATATATATATATATATATATATATATATATATATTTTATTCTTTCTTAGTCATTATGTCACTATTGATTCTCAAGCATATTTATCTACATTTTGTTAATTATAATTTAAAATTCTACCTTAAAGGGTATACATTTATACTATAGTAATTTTGAAAGCGAGTAGTTATTTCATTGGGTTGTCACTCTTTGCAGAAATGAAACCCTCTCTGTCACATATAAATAGATTGCTTGATATACATGCAATATCCTGTCGGTGTCATGCACTCTTTTCTTTAATCTGACTGACATGGCATATAATAAAATGCTCACTTCAATATATGTCTGTTGCATTTCGCCTAATTCTGGGCTTAGTTTAATATTAGTCATGAATATTTTCTACAACTGGATATGAATTTGAATATATATAAGGTGCATTTTATGTTCCTGCTCAAGCACTTTCTTTTACCTTATTTTTTATTGCTTTCCCTGTTTGTGATAAATTAAGTCATCTAAAGAAAAGAACTGAAAGCAATAGGGACCAAGACTGTTATCTTTATCAAGGAGTCAGGTAGACTGTGAGTGGGTGAAACACAACAGCTTTGTAGCTTTGTATTCCTTTCCCTGAGCATCCAAGCTAGGAGTTGGAGTGGACTGCTCTGGAAGAGAAAAAAACAACTGATAAAGCATATTAAGTCTGGATCTTTTTTCAGAAAGTAGAGGGAAAGTCATGATTGTTTCAAATGCTCCAAATCATTTTATGTTTATTATCCATATCTCTTAACCATAAGCAGAGGCTTCCATTACAATTTTACATCATCTTGGACTTTATGAGCAACCAAAACAAAGTTAATGACAGTGAAAAGGGAGGTTTAAACTGAGGCATTTCTCAGTCCCTGAATAAATGGTTTCAATTTCTGTCAAGGTTTCTTCTACTTTCTTCTTATTATGGTACAGTGATTCTAAAGGATATAGCTTTTGTGAGTAATATGTAATCACCCTCACATCCACCTCTTGACATTCTGACCACCTAACAAAGGATAGTATAATTACATATTTTGCTTTACTTAAATAACCAAACATTACACTTTTAATTATCACTTGAAATAGCTATTAAACTGAATTGATTATTTTTAAATCAAAATTCCTCCTATCCTAGGTACCAAACCACATTTAAAATAAGGGTTCATATGTTGTGTGACTACATTTTAGCAATAGCATTCCTTCCTATCTGTTTAGCTGTACAGAATTACACACAGAAAGACCTATTTAGAATGTATTTTATGAAGAAAGATAGAATTGTACTGTGAGTCAAATTTCTTCTCTATTTTTACTGTAAAATATAGAGGATCCCTCTTACCATAACATAGAAGGCATATAAATGGGAATTCCTCTGTCTCCTAATGATCTCTATTGAATTTGTACCTTGAAAAGCTGATAAAACCCATAATAATGTGGTACCATTTAATATATTTCACTATTAAATTGTTTTTGACCCATAAATCATTTTGTATGTTGCACACTCATTTGGTAGAAAATTATGGCCTCCAAATTTTCCCACTGTTTGGTTCAATGCAAAAAAAAAATCAGTGCATAATAATATTTATATGACAGTCAGCTTGTACTCCCAGTGGATTTAGACAACGGACACAATAAGCTACTGCACAAAACAAATTAGATGCCAAACCCAGTTAGTTCTTCCCTAATCCTATAAAAATATGTCAGTTAGCGACTGACTTGACCCAAAGAGGAACAAAAACAACAGATCAGAATACCATATCATTAGCTCACTGCTTTCTTATTCAGCTGGACTCTGCTGCTTGAACACTGTTTTGTGAATGAGCCTCATACAAACTTGGTTTATTCTCCCAAGCCATCTAATGCAAGACAACTACCCAGTGCATTAAAAATGTAGCTTATTCTGCACCACACAACCAAGAAAGAGCAAATTAATTGCCAACCTTCACATTGAAACAGAAATTACTTCCTTGTTAGGCTAGGTTTTTGTAACAGTATTGCATGTGGTTCTTGAGCGATCCTGATGTGCTTGAGGAATTTTGTGACACAATTGTGAGAAAATCTTGGGTTCCTTTCTAGCAATTATCTTAATGCTATTGGCTTTTAATATATAATTATTTATGACACACTTTTGCCAAGAGACTTAGCAGATCTTGAAAGTCAAAATTTCAGGTTGGCCTGAAACCTGCCCCCTCCAACAATACTTTTAAATACAAATAGTTAAGCCCTAGTGCTAGAGCTCACTGGACACATATAACACCTTCACTGTTCTCTAAGTAGATCCTGAAATAGTCAAATTAGACAATAATGGGGGAAAGAATTTAGATTTAAGTCTGGGTCAAGTATTTTATGAACACTAAAGTAAGTGTGGAGTATAATATGGCAACTTGTTTTTATTGAATAGCTGGGCAAAATCTAGGTAAGTCTATTGTTCCCCAAAGGCTGTTTGCAGTTACTATTAACGCACTCCTGTGCTTTTACCAGTCCTCAGTAGCTGTGACAAAGCTTGCAAATGTGATCTTCATGACAAGTCTGTCTGCTTCTAAAGCATGTCAAAAAAGCTGAACACTATTAATAATACTAATGGAAAGATTACCTTTAGCTTCTTATTTTTTTTTTTGAAAATAAAAATGGGAGGTTTGTTTTAACATTTTGGCCTTTTCATCAAGGTAGTAAGAAACAATTGAGGAACAATCTGGGAAAAAACCTACCCCTTTTCAAATTTCCTATTTAATTAAAACACCTCCATTTATTTAGCTAGAAGTGAACTCTTCACCAGTACATTTTAAAGACATAAAAAAAAAATCGCAAATATTAGCAGCAAGCCATTGTCAGGGAGAAAAGTGTTTTGGTTGCTTGTATGGACAAAAGGACAATTATATACTTTTAAAGTCCCCATTAAAGAGGTAAAAAATTATACCAGCGCTTCCTTATTAAAAATCTCTGTACATTGTAGATAGCACTAAAGGCTGAAGTCGCAGCCAATTAGACTACATTAATGTGCTAATTTCTATAAGAAAAATAGATGTAAAATATTTAGAGATTATTTAGCAGGGGAATAAAATGACTATATTAAGGCTAAAATGATGCTGTAATGGCTTCAATGCACCTCTGAACATTTCTTGTTAAGAATAAAATGTATGGTTAACATTAACATTAAATATATTTTATTCATATATATACATATTTAACTTTAAGGCAAATCCTTTATAAAAATGGGCACAAAATCACCATATATAGAAATTATTGGATCAACCAAATTAGGAAAAATTTACATAATTCCTCAAAAACATGTCATAGTTTTTAATTTTTAAAGATATCATAAGTCGTTGCCATATTGCTTTCCTTTACATATAGACAAAGCTTCCCATTTCTCTTTGTTCAACATACCTTTAGTACTTTTTCTTCCCTGTCTTTCTTGAAGTAAAAACTTAAAAAAATCATCTCATAAGACAAAAACAAGAAAGTCAAACCATTTCCCTTTCTCTGAAATGGTGCTAAACTTTGGTATTTATCTCTCTGCACACATGGATGTTCTACTTGCTTCTCTTCTTTGTAAGAGAGTTCAGCTGTAAAAAGTGTTCTTGAAAACCAAGCCTCCCTGTGTCAGATGTTCTACTATGTGCTCCATACAACTCAACACAACTTATCACACTCTGACAGCTAATATTTAAAAAAGAACACATATGCATTGAGGTGGTTGATAACTGCTATTAATCTCGATAGTGGATATCCAATCCAAAATTTTGACAGATATCTAATAGATTGAACATTCAATATGAACAGCTAATAGTGAAATAAATGAATCAGAAAGGCATTTACTTCACATCTATAATTAAAAACAAAACAAATAAATGCCAGATTTAAAAAAAAAAAAGAAAATTCTTCAAAATGTCTATTATTGTTGGAAATTATAGAAAAAGTTAAGCCTTAGAGACACTAGTTTTTATTGGGTTCTTTACATCTTATTTTCTTTTTTATTAATTGTGAAGCTCTTCCTAAAGATTTATCATGGTTAAATTTTCAAGGGACTTAATTCAAATTGCCACTATACCATGTTTTTATAGAAACTACCACAATGAATAGCATTAGACTTACAACTTTGACTTTAGTACTTTTAAAATGTTTTGTTTTAACATATTTAATCAAGTTAGGGTGACCTCCAGAAGCAAAATTGCAGCTCAAAGCATAATGGGTAATATTATGTAAATTGCCATGTATGCAATTGGAGTGCTATTATAGCAAGACCAAAAGGTGCCAGCAAATGACCTCTACATTTGATCTCTGGTTCTTTTTGGAGAATCTTTTCAGATTCAATATACATGTTACTTTGATGAACCAGGTAAAAGGGTAAAACTACCTCTTTACTATTACTATTCCAGCCTAAAACTACCAGACTCAAATTGTGCTAGGTAGAGATCTCACTAAATCTGCAGGAAATCAATCAAAACTAATAATACATTTGATTCTACACTTTAAATACAATTGCTTTATGTGTGCATTTATGTATATGGATTCTTAATTGGCTTTTATGAAAGAAAATTCAGCATGGTTCTTTTATGTTGGAACATTAGACCCATACATAAAATGGAAAGCACCATGAAATACTATAGAGAGCTAAAGTCAGGGATGAAATAAGGATATGGAAGCTCAAAGACCCACTTGTAGCTAATCCTGGCTGAGTGACCCTGAGCAAGAGAGTTTCACTCTCAGGAGATTCAGGGAGTTCTTAAAGAACTATTTTGACTAAACTGAAGAACAAAATTGTTTTTGTTTTTGTTTTTAGGGGGTGGTTCTTTACAGTAATGAAACACTATTTTGGTAGTGGTGGTAACTTTTGCGTTGTTTAGCTTTTTTGGGGGGAGAAAGAGGGTTGGACCTGTGATTCCATTGACTATCAGGAGCTCTTTCTATGCAACTTATATCCTGACCAGTTATCTGGGTCTCTAAGTGATCTTTCCCCAAAATACACACATGTATGTACATATGAATGTATGCATAAATAAATATATGTGCACATATATACATATTTTCTCAGAATATGTAGCATATTGTATTACATAGAAACATAATTACTGATATAATTGTTATTTAAGATAAATCAGACACAAGTTCTGAGATACTATTTTTCTCTCTGAGTTTGAATAGAAATGTATACCGAGCTATCTATTCTCTATGGAATCATGCTACCATCTCCATAGACACTGATAGAAACATAATCAATGAACTGAATGGAATCATACCTCAGTCAGGAATGGCTCA
The DNA here is from genome assembly GCF_902635505.1 of Sarcophilus harrisii. Lineage (NCBI taxonomy): Eukaryota > Metazoa > Chordata > Mammalia > Dasyuromorphia > Dasyuridae > Sarcophilus > Sarcophilus harrisii. The sequence continues at coordinate 440,904,401 of NC_045426.1, read as the reverse complement.
TTTGTTCTTTAATGTTTTAAAAGTTTAGCATTATTAGAACTAATTTTTGCCATTATGTTGAAATCTGAAATCTTGTAAAATAACTTTAGATTGACTTCCTAAAATCTACATAATTTTGAAAATTCTAAGGTCATCTCTCAGTTCTACAATTGAATATGCTTTTGAAATGTCCTTGGAATTTGTTTTGATTACACTAGATCAGTGTTTCTGCCTTCTAATTACTCCCCAAAACAAAAAGGACTAACAAAAAGAAATAAAAAATCTGATTTCACTCAAGAAAAAAAATGTTTGTGTGAATGTATGTGTGTGTGTGCGTGCATAAATAATATACAATCTATTTTTAAGTAAACTTGCTCAGAATTATCTTAGGGAATATGAAGATTTCTTCTGTCTATGGGAGTATAATCATATTTTCTAAGAGGTTAATGAGTCTTTCACTTGTTTTTTTTATTCCTGTCAAATCATCATTGTAGGCCAGTACTGAGTCCCATTCAAAACAAACCATTGATATAATTTTGTGCTTAGAAAAAAATTTCTCTTCAGTCCTTCATTGACATATACTTCATGTATGCACGTTTGGATTTATTTTTATATCCCATTATTGGTTTAGTTCAAGACAAAATAAATTAAACAATGAATAGGTTACAGTTATTTCCCTTGGGATAAGAACACTTGATCTTTTTTCTCTCTCCTACATAATATCACAATAAGCATTTTTTGAAACTTATGTTAAGTACTAGATGCTGCTGCTATCTCCTTTATGCCCCAAATATACCCTATGCATAAGTCATGTTCGACATGAAGACTTTTTCATTAAACATGTTTGCACATTAAAATTACTTGGGTAAAATTTTAAACACATTTTGGTTAACATAACCCGTGTGTATTCTTGCAGCCCAGATAATCCCCCTGCATACACTCACAGAGAAACTGCAACAAAGGAACACCAATACAAAACAGAGAACAATTCTGCCTGATTTTCCATTGCAGTCATTTTATCAGGGACAGGGAATATTTTACAGTGGTTCACAGATGAAGGTTGCATGCATTCTCCAGCATTAAATTGTGGAAGAAAATGAAAAACCTAATAGCATTTTGATGTATTCCAGTTAGGTTTTCCATTAAGAGAAAAAGGTGATATGTTCACACCATTTGTCAGGAAAAGAAGAAATGAAGAAAATGTTGACAATTTCATTACACTCTGGTTATAGGGTGATCTGAACTTACCTATTACGAGATAAAAAAATTATTCAAGATATTAGTTGAAAACATTGCTGTTTATAGTTACTTTAACTTGTGCTTCAACTGTAGAGTTGATATAACAGTATAAGCTACCAATTTTAAAAGAGAGTCCATAACATTTACAGCCTTGCTCCAAAAATTTGTACCCTTTTAAATGACAGAGAATCAAATTGAGCCCATGCTGTTGAACAGTTCTCTGATAAATCCAGCTCTGAGAGGAAGATGTAATAGATACCATTAAAAAAAAGTTTATATGTATATCACTCTTTTCCTTACCTCTGCATTTATTCAGGAAACCTCTCCCTAGTTTTCCACTTTATTTATTTATTGACTGTAGGATTCCCAGATTTTCTGCTAGGAATATTTCCCTAGAGAGAATAGTCACTGGTTATTTCATATCAAAGTGAAAGAATCAAAAACCTATTTCCAGAATACAAGAGAGTTAAGTTGTAGTTTCAATCGGTTCAATGACAAATTCAGTGTTATAGACTGAAGTGTTTATTTTAAAGCTTTTATTTTATTCATTACAATTATTTAGCATAATTTCAGAGGAATTATTATGTAACATATAACATTCAGATAAGACTTTTTTTCAGGTTATATATACTTAATTAAATTTCAAAAAATGCATGATGATCTGGTCCAGATCTGGTCCACATTAAAGAAATGTGTCATATCTGGAATTGAAATGCACAAAGAAGGCAAAGCAGAAGAAAATGGGGATAGTTCTTCTATTGTTTTAATAATGGGGTTATATTAATATTATATATATATGAAAATAATAGAAAAGGGTGAATGTTCTGATATTTAAAAAAGAAAATGGAAGTACAAGAAGAAGTAATCTATACTAGAGACCACTGAATTCTGGGGAAATTTTTAAATGTATTGTTATGAAAATAGTGAATGGTTAGGAGAATAATCAAAATGAACATATATGGTTTAAGCAAGAGTATGTCTTGGCAGTCTACACACACACACACACACACACACACACAGGACAACTGGATTTGAGACTAGTTGAACATTCAGACTCAAAAAGCAATCATAACAGTTTCATCTTAATTTGGAAGAAAGACTTACCATAGTGTACCTAAAAGCTGTACTTGTTAGTGTTCTATTCCAATTTTTTTTTTCATTGAAAGGCTGCATGCTAAAGTGGTAAGAGAACAGGACAGAAAGTATTTCAAGTGTTATTTCTGACACATACTAGCTGTATGACCCTGGTAGAGTCAGTTTATTTCATTTACACTCTAAGACTAGAAATTGCAGAGTGAGTTTTTTCATCAGGAATGCCCTATATCTAATGCAATTAAAGGTTTCAACCACAATCCATTCCTTATTCTTATCAATAACTTGGATAAATTTATATGACATATATATTAACTGTATAAATGATGCGGAGTTGATACATTTACTTATCATGTTGTGCACCAAAATTCAAAGCTATTAGGATAAGCTTAATCTAATTTTAAAAACCTTCTAAACTGGATTCTAATATGGAGAAATGCAAAGCTCAGGAGCTGGTTGGAGCCCAACTTAACCTACTTGTGATATTGCTAAATTTCCAGTGTGACCATTTATACTGCAGAGTAGCTAAGTGGTGAAGAGGACAGGGTGTCAAGTTTGGAGTCAAGAAATCCTGAGTTCAAATTCAACTTCAGAAATTTACTAGCAGTGTGACCTTGAGCAAGTGACTTAATTTTGTTTGCCTGAGTTTACATCTAAATAAAGTGAGCTGGAAAAGGAAAGAACAAGCTGCTCTGTGATAGCTTGTTTTTTTATTGTTTTGTTGTTGTTGATGTTGTTGGATAAAGCAATCAAGTTAAATGACTTGTACAGGATCATACAGCTAGTGTCATGTGTCTAGAGGTTGGATTTGAACTTAGATCCTCTAGATGGCAGCTCCAGTATTCTATACACTTCTACATAGCTGCCCCTGTTCTAGTATACTTACTAAGGAAACCCCAAAAGTGGTTATGAAGAGTTGAACATAACTGAAAAAATGACTAAGCAATTGTGACAATGAATTAACACCTCAAGTTAAACTTAATTCAATTGTTAATTATTTAGTAGCATATATATTTAACATTATATAAACATTGGTTCAACTCATGCGGAGCTTGATAGATATCTCAGATAATGAAGTTATCACCAGATAAGAGGCCTGATTATGTGAGGCAAATAATAATAATAATGACAATAATAAAAATAATATCTGGCTTTTACATTTGTTATCTTATTAAGGTCTCACAATAGCTCTTCTTAAAGTTTTATAAAGGGTTCAAGAAACTGATATTATAGCATGGAGGCAAGCTTGTATGGATAAAAGATTTAGGGATTTTAGCAACCTATAAGCACAATTTAAGCCAACAATATGATATTGTAAACAAACAACTAAACTGAGGCAATCTTGGCATATTAGAAGAGTTATAACTTGAAAGAATAAAAATATCTTGGGCCCCCAGCATTCTGTCATAGTCAGTACCTCTGGAGCGCTATGTTTAGTTCTTTGAACTACTTTTTAGAAAAATGACTAATGAGCTAGAAAGTGACCAAGGGAGCACAAACAAAAAAAGTGAAGGACCTTGAAGCATTTCCTATAAGATTATGAAGAAGTGGGAATGTTTAAACTATAGAATAGAAGCATTAAAAGGGAAAAGATAACTATCTTTAGTACATAAAAGATTATCATATTGAACAATTAGTTCACTGTTTCATACAGGAGATCTGGCAGCAGTGAGTAGGTGTTACAGAGCCAAGTCCAGGCTTGATATCAATAAAAGTTTAATGTTCTCCCAAAATAGAATAACAGGTAATAAGATGGAGATGATAAACTAGAGATTGAATAACTCACTGTTGGATATGTTGCAGAAGGGTTTCATTTTGGAGCATGATCACTGAGATCCTTTCCAATTCTGAATTTTTGTAATTAGGTTAACATAATTTGGCAGAAAAAGTAATAAAGCCCTGAATGGTAGTGACTTGACTGAAAACATATAGATAGTACACAGCACCCTCATTGATTGTAATCAGCTGTTTAAAGATTTTCATGTATCAACAGTTAGATATAGTATTTGGACTGGATCTCAGAAAGACTTCTGTTTAAATACTATGGCTCACTTTGATTCATTATGTAAACCATCATAATCTTTAAATGATGCAGAGAATTATCCAAGCTCCTGTTGTAAGGCTCAAAGAAAATAATGCACATAAAATATTTCATAATACTGAAAACTTTTTAAAAAATATGTTCCTGTTTTTTCTTTTCTTTGTCCCTTCTTCTCTTGCTCCCTCTTTTCCATTCCTTCCTTCCTTTATCCTTCCCTCCCTTTTTCTTTTTCTTTCTTTCTTTTTTCTTTCTTTCTTTCTTCTTTCTTTCTTTCGTCATTTTTCTTTCTTTTCTTCTTAGGGAAGCGCAGCTTGCTAAGGCATAACTGACAATCTTTTAAGATAAGATGTTTTATTATGAGTGCATATATTTTCTTTATCAGGAACCACTTTTCTTCATGGCCCAAAGAGCTTTTTTTTTCTTTAATTCAGTTGCATGTGGTATAGGGGAAATGAGGAGATTTTTGTAGATGGCATTATTTAATAAATACCTTGGTTAAACAAATTCCTTGTCACCTCTGCTGTGACTTAGACCTAACTTTCTTACTGCACCAGTATATAGCTTTGAATTCCATGAAAGGAATAGTATGATAAAGGTATGCCCTACTCACTTTCATAAGTTGCCACTATTCTGGTTCAGGCCTAGCTCAAGTCAGTCCAATGAGACAGACTTAGAATTGGAGTGCAGTGAAAACTTGTAGATCATAAAATGTAAAGTAAAATGAAGTTATTTAATAACAAAAAAGGTATTTAATAAGGCTATGACATTAATTTAGCTTTTTGCTGCCTCCACACTTGTTATTTGTAGTACTTAATGAACAGATTTTTTGACTCACAAGGTGGTAGAGATTCTTTCAAATATATAAGCATCACTTTCTCATTAGTCTGATCTCTTACACTGTAGGAGATCAAGAAGCCATATCAACAGTTTGAACTTTAGTTCTCTTGATGAGTAAACTATTGAAGATTTGGTAGAAGTAGAAGAGGAGGAGGACAACAACTATAAGAAGAAGAAAAAGAATAAGAAAATCAAGAGAAAAGGATTGTTTAAAAATTGTATCAAGGCTTTAAACTGCTTCCTAGATTTGGTTGTTTAAGGAGTCTAGAATAATTAACATTCTGTTAAGAAGACTATGTTCTTTTGCACATCCACACAATAGCTTATTTCTCCCATTTCTTTGATCAGAAATACTATAAAAAATGATCAGTATTCCCCAAAACTCCACTACAGACTATGAGAACAAACCTCAATGGATAAATGTACAATTTTCCTTCAGATAAACAAAAGCATATTGATTTTCCAAAAAAATCTGAATATCTAAGAAGAACATACAAATTCATCAAAATTATTTAGATAGTGAATATAAGTATTAGTAATATTAAAGATAAAAGTTACTTCAGACTTTTAATTATTATGTTGGCATTAAAGTATTCTTCATTGACCATTTGAAGCTATTTTAATATGAACTCATAAGGACTTTGAACTCTTAGCAGGGGCGCTGTGTGTGTGTGTGTGTGTGTGTGTGTGTATGTGTGTGAAAGAAGGCAAGAAAGAGACAAATAGAGACAGAGACAAAGAGAGAAATAGAAAGAAAGAAAGAAAGAAAGAAAGAAAGAAAGAAAGAAAGAAAGAAAGAAAGAAAGAAAGGAAGGAAGGAAGGAAGGAAGGAAGGAAGGAAGAAGGGAAGGAAGGAGGGAAGGAAGGAAGGAAGAAAGAAAGAGGGATAGAGGGATAGAGGGATAGAGAAATAGGAACAGGAACAGAAGTTCAGAGAGACAGAGTAAAACACAAACAGAATAAGAGAAAAACAGCTTACACTTCCTCATAAGGAAAGGCCAGAAAAGAATGGGAAGAATAAAAATTCTGCCTTCTAATGGACTGCCAGAAAAACAAATTCAGAGGAAAAAAATAAAAGCATGATCATTTCTCTTTTGTTTTGTTTTTTAAGAAAAATAAAAAGGAAAAAAAGCATTCATTAAGTATTTGTATGTGCTACAATTATTAGTTTTGATTGACACAAAGAAATGAAATAGATTTTGTTTTCAAATAATTTATTTTTGGGAAAACATGTATACAGATATGAAAATTTCAAACATGTACCTACTTTACAAATTTCTTTCAAAAACTAAGAAGAAAACACTTCCTCCCAATTCTTTATAAGGCAACTATAACCCTAATACCCACACTTGGGAAAGATAAAACATGGAAAGTAAACTATGGGGCAATATCATTAATAAATATTGATTCTGATGTTTTAAATAAAATTATGTTAAACACACTATAGACATTTAACTCATAAATCATTGATATTGATGAATTATAATTTATACCAGAGAAGTAAAGATGGTTCAACATTAGGAAAACTGTAAACTTAATCATATTAAAAATCAAAATATGCTAAACAACATGATCACCTCAATAGAGGCAGAAAATGCCTTTGACAAATTATAACATTTATTCATTCTAAAAACAACAACAAAATAGTATAGGAATAAAGACATTATTTTTAATTTCATAAAAAGCATCTATCTAAAGTCAAAATCAATCACAATGTGCCTTGGAGATACATTAGAACCTTTCCAGTAAATATAGTAGCAAATCAAGGATCCTCATTCCTTATACTTATTTGATAAAGTTTTTAAAAAATGCTACTAATAGCAATAAGATAAGAAGAAAGAAAGGGGAAAAATGAATAAAGACAGGTAGAAAAGATATAAAGCTATCCCTATTTGGTAATCATTTGATTAATTGGAAAATTCTATCGAATAAGCAAAAATACTGACTGAGACAATGAATAGTTTTTAAAATTAGGAGTTACAAAATAAATCCTCAACCAATCAACAGCATTTCTATATGATAACAAAAGACAAGAAGGTATCATAGAAAGGGAAAGTCCATTCCAAATATTAAAAAAATGCATAAAATTTGGGGATCAAAAGCATACAAAACATTTGTGAAGATTCAATTACAAAGCACTCCTTAAAGAAATAAGGAATAAACTATTAGCATAAATGGCTATCTATCAATAATCTAACTAACAGAAATCATATTTTATATATATATATATATATATATAACAGAAATCACATTGTTATAATACAATAGATGCAGAAAAAGCATTTTAAAAATTACAATATGCATTCCTATTAAAAAATACTAAGGAGCACAAGAATAAATGGAGTTTTCCTTAAAATTATAAGTACCATCTTTCTAAAACCATCAGCAAGCATCATATGTAATAGGGATAAACTAGAAGCATTCACAATAAGATCAGGTGAGAAACAAGATTGGCCACTGTCACCATTACTATTCATTATTGTATTAATACAATTGATAATTGCATTATGCATATTAATACATAATAATATGTATTAATACAATATATAATATTGTATAATATTGTGCTTAGCTTTAGCAATAAGAAGAGAAAATGAAATTGAAGGAATTAGAGTATGTAATGAGGAAAGAAAATTGTCACGCTTCTCAGATGATACAATTAGTGAATTCTAATGAAACAACTAAAAACTACTAGAAACAATAACTTTAGCAAAGTTGGAGGATACCAAATAAATCCACAGAAATCATCAGCATTTCTATATGTTACCAACAAAGTCCATCAGCAAAAGACAAAAAGAGGAATTCCACTTAAAATTATGGATAATATAAAATACTTGGGAGTCTGTCTGTCACGTAAAGCCAGGAACTATATGAATCCAATTACAAAACACTTTGCACATGAATAAGTTAGATCTAAACAATTGGAAGAATATCAAGTGCTCATAAGTAGACCAAACAACTTGGGAGACCAAATGATAGTCTACCTCTCAGATGTGTAGAGAAGGAAGGAAATTGTGCCCAAAGAAGAACTAGAGAATATTATGAAATGCAGAAAGAATAATTTTGATTATATTAAATTAAAAAGGTTTTCTACAAACAAAACTTATGCAGCCAAGATTAGAAGGTAAGCACAAAACTGGGCAAATTTTTTTACATCTAAAGCTTCTGATAAAGGCCTCATTTCTAAAATATATAGAGAATTCTAAAATATATAGAGAATTGAATCAAATGGATAGGAATACAAACAATTCTCTACTTGATAGTCAAAAGATTTTAACAGGAAATTTTCTGATGAAGAAATTAAAATCATTTCTAGTCATATAAAAAAATGCTCTAAATCACTATTGATCAGAGAAATGAAAATTAAGACAATTCTGAGGTACTACTACACACTTCACAGATTCCAAAGATTCAGGAAAATAAAATAATGAATGTTAGAGGATATGTGGGAAAATTGGGACACTAATACATTGTGAGTGATATTGTCAATTAATCCAACCACTCTGGAGAGCCATTTGGAACTATGCACACAGGGCTATCAAACTGTGCATACCTTTTGATCCAGCAGTGTATCTATTGGACCTGAATTCCAAAGAAATCATATAAAAAGTAGAAGGACCCACATGTGCCAAAATGTTTTCAGCATCCCTTTTTATAGTGGTAAGGAATTGGAAACTGAGTAGCTGTACATCAGTTGAGGAATGGTTAAATAAGTTATGGTATAAAAATATAATGGAATATGATGGTTTTACACTAAATAACAAATAAGTCAATTTCAGAAAAACCCAGAAAAACTTAAATGAAGTGATGTAAAGTGAAGTCAGTGAATTAAGAGAATGTTGTAAACAGAAACAAGATTGTGTAATGATCAAAGGTGATGGACTTGGCTCTGTTCAGTAATGTGAAGTTTCAGAGTATTTCTAATAGACTTGTGATGGAATCAGTTAGCTGCAACTGGAATAGGACTGTGGGGACTGGATGTGAGTCACATCATAGTATTTCGTCTTTTTTGCTGTTGTTTGCTTACTTTTTTCCTTTCTCATTTTTTTCCCTTTTTGGCCTGATTTTCCTTGTGCAGCATGATAAATGTGGAAATATATATAGAATTGTAAATGTTTAAGTTATATTGAATTATTTGCTGTCTAGAGGAGGATTTGGAGTAAAGGAGGGAGAAGAAATTGGAAAACAAGATTTTGCAAATTTGAATGTTGAAAACTCTGCACATATTTTGAAGAAAAAGCTATTACCAAAACTTAAAAAAAAGAAAAAAAGAGTGTGCTTAATTGCTAAGAAAATACTTAATTCTTATTACTAAACCATATTAAACCATATTAATATAATAAAATGACAATATAATTAAAATTAATTTATGTTTTAGTGGTATAACAAATTACCAAAAGAATACTTTAGAGAGCTTCTTGAAATGTATTTTGAAAACAAAATAATAAAAAATAAAAGATCCAGAGTATAAAGGAAAAAGATTTTTAAAAAAAACTAACCATTGTAGAATTCTTGTAGTCTTGTATTATTCTTGTAGTATTCTAACTATACTCCAAAGTAGAACTCATTAAAATAATCTATTTTTAACTTTTCATTAATACTTTTTATTTACAATGCATATGCATGAATAATTTTTCCAACATTGACCCTTGCATAAACTTTTGTTCCAAATTTGCCCTTCCTTCCCTCCACCCCTCCCCTGGCAGGCAAGTAGTCCAATACATGTTACATATGTTAAAATACAAGTTAGATACAATGTATGTATACATATTTATACAGTTATCTTATTGCACAAGAAAAATCAGATCAAGAAGGAAGAAAAGGAAAAACTGAGAAAGAAAACAAAATGCAAGCAAGTAACAACAGAGAAAGGGAGAATTCTATGTTGTATTCCACATTCTGTTCCCATGGTTCTCTCTCTGGGTGTAAATGGATCTCTTCCTCACTGGACAAGTGGAACTGGTTTGAATCATCTCAATGTTGAAGAGAGCCACACCTCTCAGAATTGATCATCTTATAGTCTTATTGTTGACATGTATAATAATCTCCTAGTTCTGCTCATTTCATTTAGTATCAGTTCATGTAGGTCTCTTCAAGACTCTCTGAAATCATCCTGCTGGTTGTTTCTTACTGAATAATAATATTCCATAGCATTCATATACCATGATTTTTTCAGCCATTCCCCAAGTGATGGGTATCCACTCAGTTTCCAGTTTCTTGCCACTACAGAGAGGGCTGTCACAAACATTTTTGCATATATGGGTCCCTTTTCTTCCTTAAGGATCTCTTTGGGATATAATCCCAGCATGCAACAGTTTGACAACTTTTTGAGCATAGTTCCAAATTGCTTTCCAGAATGGTTGGATCTGTTCACAGTTGCACCAACAATGAATCAGTGTCCCAGTTTTCCCACATCCCCTCCAACATTGATCATTATCTTTTCTTGTGCTCTTAGACAATCTGCTAGGTGTGTAGCAGTATCACAGAGTTGTCTTAATTTACATTTCTCTGATCAGTAGTGATTTGGAGCACCTTTTCATGTCACTACAAATAGTTCCAATTTATTCAAATGAAAATTGTCTGTTCATATCCTTTGACCATTTATCAATTGGAGAATGGCTTGAACTATTATAAATTTGAGTCAATTTTCTCTGTATGTTAGAAATGAGGCCTTTATCAGATTCTGTAGATGAAACATGTTTCCCACTTTATTGTTTCCCTTCTACTATTGTCTACATTAGTTTTGTTTGCACAAAAACTTTTTAATTTAATATAACCAAAATTTTCTATTTTGGGATCAATAATGATCTATACTTCTTCTTTGACCACAAATTTATTCCTACTCCAGAGATCTGATAGGTAAACTATGCTTTATTCTTCTAATTTGTCTATAATATCATTCTTTATGTCTAGAGCATGAACCCATTTTGACCTTATATTGATATATAGTATTAGGTGTAGGTCTATGCCTAGTTTCTGCCAAACTAGTTTCTGATTTTCCCACCAGTTTTTGTCAAATAGTGAATTCTTATCCCAAAAGCTGAGGTCTTTGGTTTTGTCTGACACTAGATTGCTACAGTCATTTCCTAATTTATTTTGTGACCCTAACCTATTCCTCTGATTTCTTGGCCAGTACCAAATGGTTTTGATGACCTCAGCTTTATAGTATAGTTTTAGATTCGGTACAGCTAGGCCACCTTCATTTGATTTTCTCTTCATTAATTACTTTGAAAGTCTTGATCTTTTGTTCTTCCAATTGGATTTTGTTGTTATTTTTTCTAGGAAATTAAAATAGCTTCTTGGGAGGTTGATTGGTATAGTATTAAATAAATAGATTAGTTTAGGGAGTATTGCCATCTTTATTATATTTGCTCGACCTATCCACAAGTACTTGATATTTTTCCAGTTGCTTATATCTGACTTTATTTGTGTGGAAAATGTTTTGTAGTTCTGCTTATATAGTTCCAGACTTACCCTTGGCAATGAAATTCCCAAATATTTTATATTATCAACAGTTATTTTAAATGGAACCTACCTGGTTTAAGTATCAGTATCATGTCTGTATCATAAAAGGAATTTGGTAGGACTCCTTCAATCCCTATTTTTTTTTCAAATAGTTTATGTAGCATTGGAGTTAATTGTTCTTTAAATGTTTGGTAGAATTCACATGTAAATCCATCTGGTCCTGGGGATTTTTTCTTAGGGAGTTGGTTAATAGCTTGTTCTATTTCTCTTTCTAAAATGAGACTGTTTAGCCAATTTACTTCTTCCTCTGTTAATCTGGGCAAGCTATATTTTTGAAGGTATTCATCCATTTCATTTAAGTTATCAAATTTATTGGCATAAAGTTGTGCAAAGTAAGTCCTAATTATTGCTCTAATTTCCTCTTCATTAGTGGAAAGATCTCCCTTTTCATTTTTAAGACTAACAATTTAATTTTTCTCTTTCCTTTTTCTAATCAAATTTACCAGCATTTATCTATTTTGTTGGTTTTTTCATAAAACCAACTCTTAGTTTTATTTATTAATTCAATGGGTATTTTTTACTTTCAATTTTATTACTCTCTCCTTTTATTTTTTAGAATTTCAAGTTTAGTGTTTGACTAGGGGTTTTTAATTTGCTCTTTCTCTAGCCTTTTTAGTTGCAAGCCTAATTCATTAATTTTCTCTCTCTATTTTATTCAAGTAGGCCTCTAGAGATATAAAATTTCCTCTTATTACCACTTTGGCTACATCCCACACATTTTGGTATGATGTCTCATTATTGTCATTCTCTTTGGTGAAATTATTAATTGTGTCTATGATTTGCTGTTTCACCCAGTCATTCTTTAGGTTGAGATTATTTAGTTTCCAATTACTTTTTAATCTATTTTCCCCTGGCTTTTTATTGAATGTAATTTTTATTGCATTGTGATCTGAAAAGGATGCATTTACCATTTCTGTCTTAGTGCATTTGAATTTGAGGTCTTTATGTCCTAATATGCTCAATTTTTGTATATGTTCCATGAACTTTCAAAAATAAAATGTACTCCTTTCTGTCTCCATTTAGTTTTCTCCAAAGATCTATCATACCTAACTTTTCTAGTGTTCTATTTACCTCTTTAACATCTTTCTAATTTATTTTGTGCTTTGATTTATCTAGTTCTGAGAATGCAATATTGAGATCTCCCACTTTTATAGTTTTGCTGTCTATTGCTTCTTGCAGCTCTCTAAACTTCTCCTTTAAGAATTTAGATGCTACACCTCTTGGTGCATACACGTTTAATATTGATATTACTTCAATATCTATGCTACCCTTTAGCAAGATATAGTGCCCTTCCTTATCTCTTTTAATTAGATCGATTTTTGCTTTTGCTTGATCTAAGATCAGGATGGTTACCCCTGCTTCTTTGACTTCACCTGAAGCATAGTAGAGTCTGCTCTAGCCTTTTACCTTTACTCTGTATGTATCACCCTGCTTCAAGTGTGTTTCTTGTAAACAACATATTGTAGGATTCTGCTTTTTAATCCAGTCTATTATCCACCTCTGCTTTATGGGGGAGTTTACCCCATTCACATTTATGGTTAAAATTACTAATTCTGTATTTCCTGCTGTCTTCATAAACACCATATTATGCATTTCTCTTTTCTTTCCCCCTTATCCCCCACAGTATTAAACTTTTGAGCACCACTTGCCTCACACAGACTTTCCTTTTTATAACCCCTCCTCCCACCTTAGAGTCCCTCCCCTTTTCTTAAACTTTTCCTTTACAACTTTTGTATTCCCTTCCACTTAGCTTACTCCTTCTCTTTTCATTTTTCCCCTCCCACTTTTCAATGAGGTGAGAGGTTTCTCTGTAAATCAGATATGTCTAATGTTTTTTCTTTGAGCCAATTCTGATGAGAGTAAGATTCACACTATATTCATTTGCCTCCTTTCTTTCCCTCAAATATAACAGGTTTTCTTTGTCTCTTCATGAAATGTAGTACTTCCACTTTTCTCTTTTTCTGGTTCAATTTCCTTTCTACCTCTAGCTTCTTTTTTATATTATAACAGTAAAACCAAATTATACATGTATTCTTTATGTATACTCATAGCAGAAATATAGTTCCCAAGATTTCTTTTTATGTTTCTCTTGAGTCAAACTTTTTGTTTAGTTCCAGTTTTTTCATCAGAAATAGATGGAATTCACCTAGTTCATTGAATGTTCATCTTCCCTGGAAGAAAATGCTCATTTTGGCTGGGTAAATTTTTCTTGGCTGTATACCAAGTTCCTTTACCTTTCAGAATATCAGATTCCAGGCTCTTGGATCCTTTAATGTGGACACTGATAGACCCAGAGTAGTCCTTATAATGGCTCCTCTGTATTTGAATTGTTTTTTTTTTCCCTAGCTGCTTGAAGTATTTTTTCCTTGGTCTGATAGTTCTGGAATTTAGCCACAATATTTTTTGGAGTTTTGATTTTGGGATCTCTTTCAGTAGGTGATTGATGAATTCTTTCACAGTTTATGTTACCCTTGATTTCTATAATATCTGGGCAATTCTCTTTGATGATTTCCTGAAAAACAGTGTCTAGGCTCTTTTTTTTTTTCATCATGCTTTTCAGGAAGCATTGTCTCTCCTAGATCTATTTTCCAGGTCTATTGTTTTACCAAGTAGGTATTTAACATTTTTTAAAATTTTTCTTCATTTTTTGGTTTTGCTTGACTGATTCTTGGTGTCTCTTCAAGTCATTCATTTCCATTTGTTCAATTCTGATTTTAATGAATTATTTCTTCATTTACTTTTTAAATTTCTTTTTATAATTGTCCAATTGAGTTTTTAAATGAGTTGTTTTGTTCTATGGAATTTTTTTCCATTTTGCCAATTTTATTTTTTAAAGAGCTATATTCTTTTTTCAATTTACTAATTCTGTTTTTCAAGGAGTTGATTTCTTTATCTACTTTATCTTTTAATGAGTAATGACCTCTCCAGACCCTCTTACAAAGCTTTCCTTTCCTTTCTCCATTTTTCTTCTAGCTTATTTTTAAGAGCCTTTTTAATTTCTTCTATGAGTGCCTTGTGTGGTGGGAACCAGATCATATACCCCTTTGAGGTTTCAACTAGAGACGATCTGTTTTTAGTTTCCTCAGTATTTGAAGTCTGCTCTCTTTCAGTACAGAAGCCTGCTTTAACTTTTTACTCATTTTGACAAAAAACAAACAAACAAACAAACAAACAAATCATAACTACTGTTTGCTTTGGGGGCAATATGGTATTACCAAGCTTCATCTACAGACAACAGGAAGTAGCAGTGAAATAGCAGTGAGACAACAATGGCTGAGTTGTGATCAGCAGTCTCATGCTGAGATCATGCTGAGTCCCTCCCTGTGCTGGGTGAGTGTGGCCAGGTCCCGAGAGAATCTAGCATTTTGAGGTTAACCTTCACCCCCTCTGTTTATAGCTTCTCTGTTGATGTACTGGCTTGCTGAAAGAGCAAAGTAATCACACTGTGGTAAAGTTCTCTCCACAAATTATCCATTGGTTGAGAGCACACCTCACTCCACTCTGCTCAGCATGAGCTACCTTTTGTGTTCTCACTGCCAACTTTCCTGATGCTGCCCCTTGCCTATTGATCCTTGCCCATGAGCAAAAACAAACCTTTTCTGGCAATTTTTGGGATGATCTTCTTTTGGTAATGTGTTGTACTCCCAATATTCATGGGTTTTGACAAGTAAGCACTAATTCGGAGGCCTCTCATAAAAGAAGTAATCTGAGGATAAGGAAGAGCTTAGATAGATGCCTGTATCCTCTCTGCCATCTTGGGACCACCCTATTGTTTTCTAATTACTGGAAACCAAAGTCATTTCGAATCACTTAAATGTCTATTGTGTCATTTTTATTTTTTTATTTAATTTGTGGGATAAGGCAAGCATTTCTGTGAGTGAATATTTTTTTAAATGATGATTGCACAAGAAACTGTCAATCTATTATGTCCTTTTAAATATATAATAAAGTTATCACGTTCATTTCTTTTTTTTTCCTTTCCTTCTATCTACACTGGACTTGACTATCATTAGATACAAACACACACATACGCACATACCTGTGTGTATGTGTGTGTGTGTGTGTGTGTGTGTAAAATCATTCTATATACATTTTAATTAGTTCTTTCTCTATATGCAGATAGTGTCTTTCTTCATATATCATAGTTAATTTGGTTGTTTAAATCAGTAGTTAAAATGACTTATTTACTCAAAGTTGTTTAGTCATAGCTAGTCAATGAGGACATATAGTAAAAATGCAACAATCCCTACCTTCAAATAACTTATATCAAATGGGAAAAATAAAACATAAACAGTGATAAATGAATAAAAACTATATTTAAAATGAGTAAAAATTAATTTGATGGTGGCACTAGAAAGGGGGGACAAGAGTATAACATGGCAATTCTGCAAATTTTGACTGTGTATTTGGATATGAAAACTCCAAACAGATTCAGAAAATAAATTATTAAATGTATCAGTTGTAAACTACAATGAAATAATATTCTAGAAACTATCAAAACATTGAATTTATTAAAGATAAAAAAATAATGCTATGTAATAAATGAATCAAAAGGAAAATCAGAGAAAGTCAATACTTTTCACTGAAATATTGATAATAATGAAAAATTGTGTCATAATCTTGAGGATAGTCAGTATTGTTCATACTGGAAATTTTAAATCTTGAAATAACTGTAGTGTTTTTTATTAGTTTTTTGGAGGTCTTGGAACAGCCTTCCTTTCAGTTCAGTAATCACCACAAAAATAGGCAGGTGTTAAAGTCCATATTCTTTATTATCTCCTTGCTTAGGGCCTGGTTAGCTTTCTTGAAGCACTTCAGACAAGCCTTGATCTCAGATTTCAGTGGGGTAAGCAGGAGGACAGGCCAGCCACCATGGTGGTATGAGATGGAGTGAATGAATATGGCTCTCTGAGTCTAAGGGCTTTTCTTTCAGCCTCCAACCACCACAAAAGTGGATGATGGAATGAATCTGTCTCTGTGTCCCTCTTCTCAGCCTGTCTGTGGCTCAGACAGGCCTTGGTCTCAGTGGAGAAATAAAGGAGGACAGGTCTGCCATCATAGTGGTGTGAGATGAAGTAAGTGAATCTGGCTCTGAGTCCAAGAGCTTCTGCTTCAGCCTCCAACCACCACAAAGGTGGATAATGGAATGAATGCATCTCTGGGTCCCTTCCAAGTCTGTGTCGGGACCTTCTGAGCCTCTCTCTGAGCCCTTCTGAGTCTCTTAGCTCTGACTCTGGCTGAGTTTGTTGCAGTTTTAATGCTCTATTTTTGAGTATAAACCAATCATTACATCACTAGGAAACTTTGTTGTAACATTAAATAAATCATACTGAAATTAGAGAATAATTAATCACCATGCTAAACTAATAACTATTGTCTCATCAATTCCACTGAATTAGAATCTTGTAAGAATCCTTGTTTTAAGTTCTGGCCCATAACAAATAACTACATTAACTAAAGAGAGAAAGAATGTAACAAGATATTGGAGCAATGTATCCTAGAAAAATAAACAATTAAAAATACCAGTTATCATATTAATAAAACAGGAGATTAATAAAATTGAAAGAAACTATTAAAACAAGATTGAGATAATAAAAGAAACTAGAGGTTTGCTTCATGAAGACCACAATACAATTGTAAACACCAATTAAACTGATTTTAAAAGAAAGACAAAAAATCACAAATTACTAATGTTGAAAAAATAAAAGGCAGATTAAGTGCAAATGGAAAATAATAAAATTAATCATTTGTAATTGTAGTTTTGTGCTGTATTTTGACCATTTATATGCTATTTAAATTGAAAACCTAATTAATAAAAATAAATATACACACAAAAAATAAAATGCCCATATTTAAAGAATAAGAAATAGAGAACTTAATACAATCAAAGCAAAAAATAGTTTGGGCCAAGAGAGATAGCACCAAGATGGTAGAGGTTGGAACTATCCCAATCTCTCTCCAAAACCACTCCAAATTCATATCAATAATGATACTAAACAAATCTTAGAGCATCAGCATACCCAAAAAGATAGAGTAGAACATTTTACAGCTGAAGGCAATTTAAAAGCTCAGCAGAAAAGGTCTGTGACAAGATTGTGTATGCAGTATACAGTACTAACACAGGCTGCACCAGCATAGCCCTGACTCCAGCACCAGCACCAGCCCAAACCCTAAGGTAAGCAAGATGGAAATTGTTAATCAGCCACAGTGCTTGAGGCCTCTGGACTGCTCTGCCCAGGACACCAGGCAGAACTAAGCTGGTCAGCAAGGAGGGTCTGTGGCAACTAGGTGGGAGTGTAGTGTGCAGTCTCAGTACAGGTCATACTAATACAGTCCTGACCCCAATCCCAGCAGCCCCAGAATCAGCAAAGCAGAATTCTGTTGCTGTAGCACACTAGATTTTGTATCTACAATGGGGCAGAGCACTTTTAACAGCTCCAGAGCAGAAAAGAGTATCTGTGGTCAAGTCCCAAGAAGAATGTTTGAAATCAGCTGCACAAAACCTCTAAAGCTTGGAACAGTGCCCCCTCAACCAAGGTAACAGAACTTTAACAAAGAGTTGAAAACTGAATAACAACTTAGGAAAAAGAGCAGACAACAAAAATGTTTCTGATCATTGAAAGTTATTATGGTGAAAAGGAAGATAAAACATACACCCGGAAGATGATAACAAAGTCAAAGGTACTACATTCAAAGACTAAGAAAAATATGAATTGTTTACAGGCCATGGAAGAGCTCAAAAGGAATTTTGAAAATTAAATAAGAAAGATAGAGGAAAAATTAGGGAAAGAATTGAGAGTGGTGTAAAAGGAAATGCAAAAAGCTAATGAGGAGAATAACTTAAAAAGAAAAATTGGACAGTTGGGAAAGAAGATACAAAAGCGCACTAAGGAAAACAGTTCCTTAAGAATTGAGAAATAGAAGGTAATGACTTTATGAGAAATCAAGATACAATAAAGCAAAACTAAAAAATGAAAAAAAAATAGAAAAATATGAAATATCTGGTGAGGGGAAAAAAAAAACAATTGACAAGGAAAATAGATTCAGGAGGGATAATTTAAAAATTATTTGTCTGCCTGAAAATCATGATCAAAAAAGGAGTTTGGGCATCATCTTTCAAGAAATTACCAAGGAAAAGGCATCCTGATTTTCGATAGTAAAAGGGTAAAATAGGGGGGTGGAGCCAAATGGTGGAGAAGACACATGCAACATTTTAAACTCCTCTCATACCCTTACTAGTAATTACCAAATATCAGCCTCAAAAATAGTGCTTGACTGGTAAAATTCACAAAGATTGGAAGTACAACAATTTACCAGCTGAAGATAATCTGGAAGATTGCCAGACAAGATTTGTCCTGAGCAGCAGGATCAGACTAGTGCAAGCAGGGATAGAACCAGAGACTAGCATGTTGAGTGAATCGGGACGGGGTGGTCTCTGTGGCTGGAAAATTTACAGGAAGGACTCTATCCTAGGCTGACTGCTCTGCTTTGGTTGCAAAGTAGAAGACCAGCAGAGAAATTAAAGCCAAAGGTAAAGTGTACTCCAAAAAATGCCAAAATCTAACAGGATCTGGCTACACCCACACAGCACCGGAAGTGAGTGATTCAGCACAGACCACAGCACAGTTTGCAGTGGCATTCTGTACCAGAGGGCTTTTGCTCAGGGCAGTCACAAATCTCAGCCCCAGGGCAGCCTCTAATCTGTTTGGCAGGGGGCTTGGCCTGGAGCAATAGAACTTCTGAAGTGCTACTGCGCTCACCAGGGCAGAGACACTTCCAGTCCAGTTAGGGGATCTTCCCAGGGCAACTGATAATCCCCACAGTGGAGTCTGCCTGGAGCAGTGACTTTTGCTGCTCAGCCTCTAGCCCCAGGGAAGTTGGTAATCCACACTACCAGGCACCTCCCCAGCTCTGCGAGAGCTACCCTGGGCAGAGATACTTCAGATGTGGAGCTTTTCCTAGGGCGTATTTGCAGCTTGGCCACTCTTTGCAGTCCATTTGCAGGACAGCTACTGTCCATATAGCTATCCCTGCTCTACAAAGGAAGCTGGTAACCTCCTTGCCCTAAAGTCAAACCCTACAGGCTTTCCAAAAAAATGGGTAAAAAAATCAAAAGGATGATTGATGGCTTCTATACAGAAAGAGAGCAGGTTTTCAACCCTGAGGAAACTAATAGCAGACAGTCTACAGACAAAACCCCAAAGGGAGATGTAAATCTTGTCCCCATGACACAAGGCTCTCCTAGAAGAAATTATAAAAAATCTTAAAAGAGAGCTAGAAGAAAAATGGGAAAAGGAAAGATAAGCTATTCAAGACAATAACAACTTACAGAAATGTCGATTGGAAAAGGTCAAGAACTCCCAGGAAGTGCAGGGAAACAGAATTTGAGAATTGGAAAAGGTAAAGAAGTCCCATGAAAGTAGGATTTTTGAACTGGAAAAAATAAAGAACTCCCAAGAAAGTAGGATTTGCGAATTGAAAAAGATAAAAAAAAAACTCCCGAGAAAGTAAAATTTATGGATTGGAAAAGATAAAGAACTCCCAAGAAATTTGTGAATTGGAAAAAGAAAATAACAGTTAAAAAAAATTGTGAAATGGAAAAAATTTCCATAGAGCAAAACAACTCATTTAAAAACTCTATTGGATATATAAAAAAGAAGTAAAAAAGAGTTAATGAAGAAAATAACTCATTAAAAATCAAAACTGAACAAATAGAAATAAATGATCCATTGAGGCATCAAGAATCAGTCAAGTAAAATCAAAAAATGAAAAAAAATAGAAAAAAATGTTAAATATCTACTTGGAAACACAACAAGCCTGGAAAATAGATCTAGGAGAAATAATTTGAGGATTATTAGGCTTCCTAAAAATTATGATGAAAAAAAGAGCCCTAAATACTATTTTATAGGAAATCGTCAAAGAGAACTGCTCAGATGTAACAGAATTAGAAGGTAAAATAAGCATTGAAAGAATTCATCAAACACCTTTTTTTTCTTTTTTTTTATTATAATAATTTTTTAATGATAGAACCCATGCCAGGGTAATTTTTTTACAACATTATCCCTTGCACTCACTTCCGTTCTGATTTTTCCCCTCCTACCCTCCACCCCCGCCCCTAGATGGCAAGCAGTCCTATATATGTTGAATATGTCGCAGTATATCCTAGACACAATATATGTCTGCAGAACCAATCAGTTTTCTTGTTGCACAGGGAGAATTGGATTTGGAAGGTAAAAATAACCCAGGAAGAAAAACAAAAATGCAAACAGTTTACATTCATTTCCCAGTGTTTTTTTTCTTTGGGTGTAGCTGCTTCTGTCCATCATTGATCACTTGAAACTGAATTAGGTCTCTTTGTTAAAGAAATCCACTTCCATCAGAGTACATCTTCATACAGTATCGTTGTTGATGTATATAATGATCTCTTGGTTCTGCTCATTTCACTTAGCATCAGTTCATGTAAGTCTTTCCAAACCTCCCTGTATTCATCCTGCTGGTCATTTCTTACAGAACAATAATATTCCATAACATTCATATACCACAATTTACCCAAGCATTCTCCAATTGATGGGCATCCATTCATTTTCCAGTTTCTAGCCACTACAAACAGGGCTGCCACAAACATTTTGGAACATACAGGTCCCTTTCCCTACTTTAGTATCTCCTTGGGGTATAAGGCCAGTAGTAACACTTCTGGGTGAAAAGGTATGCACAGTTTGATAACTTTTTAGGCAAAATTCCAGATTGCTCTCCAGAATGGTTGGATTCGTTCACAACTCCATCAACAATGTATCAGTGTCCCAGTTTTCCCGCATCCCCTCCAACAATCATCATTATTTTTTCCTGTCATCTTAGTCAATCTGACAGGTGTGTAGTGGTATCTCAGAGTTATCTTAATTTGCATTTCTCTGATTAATAATGATTTGGAACACTCTTTCATATGAGTGGTAATAGTTTCAATTTCATCATCTGAAAATTGTCTGTTCATATCCTTTGACCATTTGTCAATTGGAGAATGGCTTGGTTTCTTATAAATTAGAGTCAGTTCTCTATGTATTTTGGAAATTAGGCCTTTATCAGAACCTTTAACTGTGAAGATGTTTTCCCAGTTTGTTGCTTCCCTTCTAATCTTGTTTGCATTAGTTTTGTTTGTACAGAAGCCTTTTAATTTCATGTAATCAAAATTTTCTATTTTGTGATCAATAATGGTCTCAATTTCTTCCTCCTCCAAAAGTCTGAGAGATAAACTATGCTATGTTCCTCCAATTTATTTATAATCTCGTTCTTTATGCCTAAATCATGAACCCATTTTGATCTTATCTTGGTATACGGTGTTAAGTGTGGGTCCATGCCTAATTTCTGCCATACTAATTTCCAGTTATCCTAGCAGTTTTTGTCAAATAATGAATTCTTATCCCAAAAGTTAGGATCTTTGTGTTTGTCAAACACTAGATTGCTATAGTTGACTATTCTGTCTTGTGAACCTAACCTGTTCCACTGATCAACAAATCTATTTCTTAGCCAATAGCAAATGGTTTTGGTGACTGCTGCTTTATAATATAGTTTTAGATCAGGTACAGCTAGGCCACCTTCATATGATTTTTTTTTCATTAATTCTTTTGAGATTCTTGACCTTTTATTATTCCATATGAATTTTGTTGTTATTTTTTCTAGATCATTTCAAACACCTTCTGAAAAAGACCTTAAATAAAAACTCCAAGGAATATTGTGGCTAAATTTCAGAACTGTCAGACTAAGGAAAAATATTACAAGCAGCCAGAAAAAAAAAATTCAAATACCGAGTTGCCGCAATAAGGATCATTCAAGATCTAGCTGCTTTCACATTAAAAGATCAAAGGGTCTGAATATGATATTCCAAAAGGCAAAAGAACTTGGAATGCAGCCAAAAATGAACTACCCAGCTAAGCTGAGCATTTTCATCCAGGGAAAAAGATGGACATTAAATGAAACAACTGAATTCCATTTGTTTCTAAGGGAAAAAAACAGATCTAAACAAAAAAGTTGATCTCCAACTGTAGGACTCAAGAGAAGCAGAAAAAGGTAAAAAAAACCCTCTTATGAAATACATTTCTGTTATGGATATACATAAAGAGTACATGTATAATTTGATTTTACTAATATAAGATTAAAAAAGGGAAGTAAAAATGGAAAGAGTATAGTATCAGAAAAAGGGAAAATGGGAAGATAAAAGAGGGAAACTACATCCCAAATAAAGGAAAAGGAACATCATATCTGAGGGAATATAGAGAGGGGGAGAAACATTATGTGAATCTTACTCTCATCAGATCTGGCTCAAAGAGAAAATAATTGACATATTTGGTTTTCAGAGAAACTTCTCTCACCTCATTAAACATTAAAGAGTGGGAGAGGAAAAGGGAAAAGGGAAAGAGTAATAAGGGAAAGGTACAAGAAAGGGGAAGGGATTCAAAGGGGGTGGGAGGGATTCTAAAGAGGGAGAGCTGCATGAAGCAAGTGGTGCCCATAAGTTTCATACTGGGGAAGGGGGTAAGGGTGGCAAGAAAAAGAAAAGCATAATCTGGGGATAATAAGATGACAGGAAATACAGAATTATTGATTTTAATTGGAAATGTGGATGGGATGAACTCTCCCATAAAGTGGAGGCAGATAGCAGACTGATTCAAAAGCTCAAACCCTACAGTATGTTATTTACAGGAAACATATTTAGAGCAGGGAGATACATACAGAGTAAAGGTAAAAGGCTAGAGCAGAATGGATTATGCTTCAGGTGAAGTCAAAAAAGCAGGAGTAGCCATGCTGATCTCAGATCAAGCAAAAGCAAAAATTGATCTAATTAAAAGAGATAAAGAAGGAAACTAGATCTTGCTAAAGGGTAGCATAGACAATGAAGCAATATCAATCCTGAACATATATGCACCAAGTGGTATAGCATCTAACTTCCTAAAGGAGAAGTTAAGAGAGTCACAAGAAGAAATAGACAGCAAAATTATAATAGTGAGAGATCTCAATCTTGCACTCTCAGAATTAGATAAAATCAAACTATATAACAAATAAAAAAAGAAATTAAAGAGGTAAATAGAATATTAGAAGAATTAGGTATGATAGATCCTTGGAGAAAGCTGAATTGGAGACAGAAAGGACTAATTTTCTTCTCAGCAGTTCATGGAACCTATATAAAAATTGACCATATATTAGCACATAAAATTTCAAAATTAAATTCAAGAAGGCAGAAATAGTAAATGCATTCTTTTCAGATCATGATGCAATGAAATCTTCATTCAACAACAATCTAGGGGTAAATAGACCAAAAAACAATTGGAAACTAAATAATCTCATCTTAAAGAATGATTGGGTAAAGTAGTAAATTAAGAGACAATAATTTCATCCAAGACAACGACAATGATGAGACATCATACCAAAATTTGTGGGATGCAGACAAAGCAATAATAAAGGGAAATTTTATATATTTAGAGGTGACTTAAATAAAATAGAGAAAGAAAAGATCAATGAATTGGGCTTGCAACTTAAAATGCTAGAAAAAGACCAAATTAAATATTAAATTTGAAATTCTAAAATTAAAAGGAGAAATTAATAATATTGAAAGAAAAAAACTATTCCATTAATACATAAAACTAAGAGTTGGTTTTGTGAAAAAAAAACAATAAAATAGATAACCCTTTGGTAAATCTGATTAGAAAAAGGAAAGAGGAAAAGCAAAGTGTTAGTCTTAAAAATGAAAAGGGAGAATTTTCCACCAATGAAGAGGAAATTAGAGCAATAATAAGGAGTTACTTTGCCCACATTTATGCCAATAAATTTGATAACCTAAGTGAAATGGATGACTACCTCCAAAAATATAGGCTTCCCAGATTAACAGAGGAAGAAGTAAATTGTTTAAATAGTCCCATTTCAGAAAAAGAAATAGAACAACCTATTAATCAACTCCCTAAGAAAAAATCCCCAGGACCAGATGGATTTACATGTGAATTCTACCAATCATTTAAAGAACAATTAGCCCCAATGCTATATAAACTATTTGAAAAAATAGGGAATGAAGGAGTACTACCAAATTCCTTTTATGACACAGACATGATACTGATACCTAAACCAGGTAGGTTGAAAACAGAGAAAGAAAGTTATAGACCAATCTCCCTAATGAAGATTGATGATCAAATCTTAAATAAAATGTTAGCAAAAGACTACAGAAAATCATCCCCAGGATAAAACACCATGATCAAGTAGGATTTATACCAGGAATGCAGAGCTGGTTCAATATTAGGAAAACTATTAGTACAATTGACCATATCAATAACAAAAACCATATGATCATCTCAACAGATGCAGAAAAAGCATTTGATAAAATCCAACATCCATTCATATTAAAAACATTTGAGTGTATAGGAATAAATGGTCTTTTCCTTAAAATAATCAGTAGCATCTATTTAAAACCAGCAGTAAGCATCAGATGGAATGGGGATAACCTGGAACCATTCCCAATAAGATCAAGAGTAAAACATGGTTGCCTACTATCACCATTACTATTCAATATTGTATTAGAAATGCTAGCTTCAGCAATAAGAATTGAAAAATAGATTAAGGAATTAGAGTAGGGAATGAGGAAAGCAAATTATCACTCTTTGCTGATATGATGGTTTACTTAGAGAACACCAAAGATTCTACTAAAAAGCTAT
Source organism: Sarcophilus harrisii (assembly GCF_902635505.1). Classification (NCBI taxonomy): domain Eukaryota; kingdom Metazoa; phylum Chordata; class Mammalia; order Dasyuromorphia; family Dasyuridae; genus Sarcophilus; species Sarcophilus harrisii. Next base: position 440,878,997 of record NC_045426.1, on the reverse strand, counting down.
TAGAAATGATTCACACTTTTAGCAAAATTGCAAGGATACAAAATAAACCCACATAAGTCATCATCCTTCTTATATATCACTAACAAAATCCAACAGTTAGAGTTAGAAAGAGAAATTCCACTTAAAGTACTACCAATAGTATAAAATATTTGGCAATCTATCTGCCAAGGGAAAATCACAAAATATATGAGCAAAACTACAAAACACTTTCCATACAAATAAAGTCAGATGTAACCAATTGGAAAAATATTAAATGCTCTTAGGGTGAGCAAATATAATAAAGATTAAAATATTACCTAAACTAATATATTTATTTAGCGCTATAACAATCAGACTCCCAAAAAACTATTTTAATGACCTAGAAAAAATAATAACAAAGTCCATATGGAAAACAAAAGGTCAAGAATTTCAAGGAAACTAATGGAAAAAAAATCAAATGAAGGTGGCCTAGCTGTACCAGATTTAAAATTATATTACAAAGCAGTGGTTACCAAAACCATTTGGTATTGGCAAAGAAATAGACTAGTTGATCAGTGGAATAGATCAGGTTCAAAGGACAAAATAGTCAATAACTTTAATAATCTAGTGTTTGACAAACCCAAAGACCCCAACTTTGGGGATAAGAATTCACTATTTGGCAAATATTGCTGGGAAAATTGGAAATTAATATGGCAGAAACTAGGCATTGACCCACACTTAACACCATACACCAAGATAAGGTCAAAATGGCTTCATGATCTAGATATAAAGAATGAGATTATAAATAAATTATAAGAACACAGGATAGTTTATCTCTCAGAGCTGTGGAGGAGGAAGGCATTTATGACCAAAGACTAACTAGAGATGATTACTGATAACAAAATAGAAATATGGATTATATCAAATTGAAAAGTTTTTGTACAAACAAAACTAATGCCGACAAGATTAGAAGGGAAGCAATAAATGGGGAAAAACTTTTAACATTCAAAATTTCTGATAAAGACCTTATTTCTAAAATACACAGAGAATTTACTCTAACTCATAAGAAATGAAGCTATTCTCCAACTGATTAATGGTCAAAGGATATGAACAAACAATTCTCAGATGAAGAAATTGAAACTTTCTAGCCATATGAAAAGATGCTCCAAGTCATTATTAAATATCAAAGTCAAATTCCTGAAAGTCCTGGGTCAAGGATTCAGAAAGAAATGACCCAAATATAATAGAGCCACAATAAGTATAACACAAGATTTAGCAGCTTTCACATTAAAAAACTGGAGGGGTTGGAATAGATTTCAGAAAGCAATGGAGCTAAATTTGTAACCAAGAATCACCTACTCAGTAAAACTGAGTATAATCCTTCAGAGGAAAGGAGACTATTCAATGAAATAGAGGATTAAGGATCTTTAAGCACTCCTGATAAAAAGACCAGAGCTGAATGGAAAATTCAATTTTCAAAAACAGGACTCTAGAGAAGCATAAAGAGATACTTAGGAAAGTCATATCATAAGGGACTTAATAAGATTTATCTGTTTATATGCTTACATGGGAGGATTATACTTGTAACTCAGAACTTTCTCATCACAGCAGCTAGGAGTATGTATAGATAGAGGGCACAGATGTAAGTTGAATATAAAATCTTTTTTTAAAAAATAATGAAATTAAGAGGTAAGAGAGAAATGTACTGGCTGAAAAGGAAAGGGAGAAGTTGAATGGTGCAAATTATCTGCCATAAAAAAGAGGTAAGGAAAAGCTTTTTCAGTGGAGGGAAAGAAGGGAAAGAGAAGAAGAGTGACTAAATCTTACTCTCATCAGAATTAGCTCAAAGAGGGATTAACATACATACTCAATGGAGGTATAGACATCTATTTTACCCTGCATAAGTAAGGAGAGAAATGGGATATTGGAAAGAGGGAGAGTGATAAAAGAGAGGACATATTGAGGAAAGGAATGGTCAGTACCAAAACACTTTTGAGGAGAGACAAGGTAAAAGGAGAGAAAGAATAAAGGGAGAAAACTAGAGTTTACAATAGTACCTGTAAACAACTTTTGAAGAAAGTTTCTTTGATAAGGCCTCATTTCTCAAACATAGAGGGAACTGAGTCATATTAAAAAAAAAATAAGTGTCATCACCCAATTGCTAAATTATCAAAGATATGATTTGTGCCCAAAGGGCTATAAATTCATGGATATCCTTTGACCTAACTACAATACTATTGGGCATGAATACCAAAAGAGATTTGAGAGGGAAAAATAGAAAAATGACCTATATGTACAAAAAATATTCATAGTACTTATCTTCTCAGGGGAAAATGGAAATTGAAAGGATGCCTATTAATTTGGGAATGGCTCAATGAATTGTGCTATGTGTTTGGGATGAAATATTATTGTTCTATAGGAAATGATGAGCAAGATGCTCTCAGAAAAAGAAAATATCCTGGAAAATCCTCCATGAACTTAAGGAAAGTCAAATGTACTGTATACAAAGTAATAGCAATGTTCTGAGATGACCAACTATAAATTGCTTTGCTATTCTCACTAGTACAATCATCCATGACTACTATGAAGGACTTATGATAAAAAAATCCTATCCCCAGAGAAGGAACTTATTGTATCTGAATAGAGATTCAAGCATTCTATCGCTCTCTTTCTCTTTATTTTTAATTTAATTTTTCTTGAGGTATTTTTATTTCCATTGAGGTGGAAGATCCATGTTTTCTTTCACAACTTGATGTCTATGGAAATGTTTCATATAACTTCACATGTGGTTTCTCAAATGTGAGTAGGGATAAAGGAGATTACCTGAAACTCAAAGATTTAAAAAAAAAAACAAGTGTAAAGAAAATTATTTTAAATGTAAGTGGAGAAAATATTAAATAATTTTAAAAGTCACTTAAAAATTCATTTGGTCCCCATAAATGAGATCCCTAATAAAAACAAAAAATAACAGATAAACTTACAAGTAAATTTTATGAAACTTTCCAAAATAATTCATTTTATTACATAAACAGTTTAGGAAATTCTACTAACAGGTCAGCTACTTTTCTACAATTTATAGTATTAGATATTTGTTTGCACTGTATAAGCTAAGTCATTTGTCCTAAGACCATATATTTGTTTCTATAATATTCTTTGAAGTTTAACTACAACTTAACTTGATTTCACATGGTATTATTTCATGTGGTCTATATTCTTCTCAAATGGTTCTACTTGTTTCCTCACATAGAAAAGTTTTTCCTTATTCTTCAAGCCTTCAGAGAGGTCATGCTCAATTTTAGGAATTCACTGCTTTAATTCTTATTCTTAGAATTCCTAATTTCCTTTCAATTCAGTTCAAATCTACCTACATAAGGTCTATTTTCATTCTGTCTGTCTAGTTATTACTGTGCCTGAAATTTGCAGGTTTTTTCCAGTGTAATTTCCTAGTCATGTATGATTCTTTATAACCCCATTTGATATTTTGTTGACAGAGATGTTAGAGTGATTTGCCATTTCCTTACCTAGGACATTTTACAGATAAGGAAACTGAGACAAACAGGGTTAAATGACTTTGACCAGAGTCACACAGCTGGTAAGTTATTGGAGAAAAGATTTGAAATCAGGAATATGAATCTTCCTAACTCCAAATCCACCAATCTATCCACTACACCACTTACCTCGCCAAAAATGACTTTGTAGTTATTTTAATTTATGGTTTGTATTCATATAATTTCATACTAATAGAATGAAGTGGGATAGGGAGTTTTGGCTTGATTGTTTGTTTTTGTACACTCAATGTTGAAATCAATGTCCAACACATTGTGAAAACAAGTATTTTTGATTGGTTGAATCAATGATTCACATTTGTACTTCCCCTTTATTTTTAAGAAACTAAACCTTAAAGATGCTAATTAACTAAAGTCATAGCTTCTAGAGTTACTGAATTCATACCCTCTGATGCCAAATCCTATCTACCCATTACCATTATATGATATCTCAGAGAAGTCAGAATTTTTTTAAAATCCACATATTTTGTTATTAGTATTAGTGAAATAGATAAAAATTATTAAGTGAAATAAAGTTTCAAGGAATTATACTGTCTATGTTCTTAGTACTAAACAGCGAACATACAGAATTTTCTCTGCTAGAATTCCAAAACTGGGAAATTTCATATCTTGTATGAAAGTAGTCTTTTTTTATAGCTTGATCCAATACATAAACATTTTTAAATCTTAGAAATTCTTCATTATTAAAAACCCATAGAATCATAGATCCAAAGTTAGAAAAGACCTCAGGAATTTGCAAATTCAAGTCTTTAAGACTACATATGAGGGAATAAGGCTTAGAAAATGTAAATCACTTGCCTAAGACCATACAACTAATAATTGTCGGAGCTTGGAATTGAAGATAGGTCATCTGATACCAGTCTCTCATTCTGTCCCATGTAGTGATTCAATGATAAGCCCAAAATAAAGAGGAAAAGATGGTCAGCATTTTCTTAATAAAATTTCATACAATTACAGTCATTATACTTAAATCTTAGCATTCTTTTTGGACAGTCTTTGTATCAGCTCATCAGCTCACATACTCTTTTATTCACTCGAGATTATGGTTTTAATAAAGAGCAAGCTTGGCAACTTAAATAGAAACAAAATTAATTATAAATCATTAGGTATTAAAAATGGGGAGTACAGAGACATTGAGATGAATAAAATTAATAATTTGAGCTTTAATTATGATTATTAGATTTCACACTGAAGTGTGAAGAAATCACACTCGTGATTTTTTTTTTAAAACACTAGCTCATAAAGATCGAACAATAGCCTTGGAGCTTTATCAATGAAAGGAGTCCACAAAACAGTGAAAACAAGTATCTTTTCAATTAATAGGGATTTAAAAACTAGTAGTAAAATATGTGAGAAGCAGCATGCACAGTGATCAATAGCCAGGGTCAGACATTGAAATTTTATTTTATTTTATTTTATTTTTAAATTTAATAGCCTTTTATTTACAGGATATATACATGGGTAACTTTACAGCATTAACATTTAAACCTCTTGTTCAATTTTTCACTTCTTACCCCCCAAAAACCCCCTCCCTAGATGGCAGGATGACAGTACATATTAAATATATTACAATATAAATTAGATACACAATAGTATACATGACCAAAACATTATTTTGCTGTAGAAAAAGAATCAGACTCTGAAATATTGTACAATTAACTTGAAGGAAATCAAAATGCAGGTGTGCATAAATAGATTAGAATTCAATGTAATGGTTTTTAGTCATCTCCGAGTTCTTTTCTGGCATAGCTATTTCAGTTCATTACTGCTCCATTAGAAATGATTTGGTTGATCTCGTTGCTGAGGAGGGCCTGATCCATCAGAACTGGTCATCATATAGTATTTTGTTGAAGTATATAATGATCTCCTGGTCCTACTCATTTCACTCAGCATCAGTTCATGTAAGTCTCTCAGGCCTTCTGAAATTATCTGTTGGTCATTTCTTACAGAACAGTAATATTCCATAATTTTCATATCCACAATTTATTCAACCATTCTCCAACTGATGGACATCCATTCAGTTTCAGTTTTAGCCACTACGAAAGGGCTGCCACAAACATTCGTTGCACATACAGGTCCCTTCCTTCTTTATAATCTTTGGGATATAATCCAGTAGTAACACTATGGATCAAAGGGTATGCACAGTTTGATACTTTTTGAGCATAGTTCCAAACTACTCTCCAAAATGGTTGGATTCGTTCACAACTCCACCAACAATGTATCAATGTCCAGTTTTCCGCATCCCTCCAACAATCATCATTATTTTTCCTGTCATCTTAGCCAATCTGACAGGTGTAGTAATATCTTAGAGTTGTCTTAATTTGCATTTCTCTGATTAATAATGACTGGAGCATCTTTCATATGATAGACATAGTTTCAATTTCTTCATCTGAAATTGTCTATTTCATCCGACCATTTGCAATTGGAGAATGAGCGATTTTTATAAATTAGAGTTAATTCTCTATATATTTGGAAATGAGGCCTTTATCAGAACCTTTGACTGTAAAATATTTTCCATTTATTGCTTCCTTCTAATCTTGTCTGCATTAGTTTGTTTGTACAAAAACTTTTCAGTTTGAATAATCAAATTTTCTATTTTCTGATCAGTGATCTCAAGTTCTGCTTTGGTCATAAGCCTTTCCTTCCACAGGTCTGGAGGTAAACTATCCTATGTTCCTCTAATTTATTAATAATTTCATTATTTTGCCTAGGTCATGAACCCATTTTGACCTTATCTTGGTGTCTGAGTTAAGTATGGATCAATGCCTAGTTTGTGCCATATAGTTTCAATTTTTCCCAGCAATTTTTATCAAACAGTAAGTTCTTATCCCAAAAGCTGGGATCTTTAGGTTTTCAAGACTAGGTTGCTTATTTGTGACTGTTTATCCCTTGAACTAATCTATTCCACTGATCAACTAATCTATTCTTAGCCAATACCAAATAGTTTTGTAACTGCTGCTCTATAATATAATTTTAGATCTGGTACAGCTAAGTACCATCATTTGATTTTTTCATTAATTCCTTGAAATTCTTGACCTTTTGTTTTCCATATGAACTTTGTTATTATTTTTCTAGGTCATTAAAATAGTTTTGGGAGTCTGATTGGTATAGCTAAATAAATAGATTAGTTTAGGTAATATTGTCATCTTTTTATATTTGCTCGCCCTATCAAGGCATTTAATATTTTCAATTGGTTAGATCAGACTTAATTTGTGTGAAAAGTGGTCTGTAATTTTTCTCATAAAGTTTCTGATTTTCCCTTGGCAGATAGATTCTAAATATTTTATATTATCATTAGTTACTTTAAATTGAATTTCTCTTTGTAATTGACTGTTGGATTTTGTTAGTGATATAAGAATGCTGATGACTTATGTGGGTTTATTTTATAACAGCAACTTTGCTAAAGATTGATGGATTATTTCTAATAACTTTTTAGCAGAATCTCTGGGTTCTCTAAGATACCATCATGTCATCGGAAAGAGTGATAATTTGGCTTCTCATTGCCTGTTCTTATTCCTTAATCTCTTTCTCAGCTCTTATTGCTATAGCTAGCATTTCTAATACAATACTAAATAGTACGGTGATAGTGGACAACTTGTTTCCTCCAGATCTTATTGGGAATGGTTGCAGTTTGTCTCCATACATATGATGCTTACTGATGGTTTAAATAGATGCTGCTGATCATTTAAGAAGAGTCCATTTATTCCTATACTCTCAAGTGTTTTAATAGGAATGGATGTTGGATTTTATCAAATGCTTTTTCTGCATCTATTGAGATGATCATATGGTTTTTGTTAATTTGGTTATTAACATGGCCAATTATATTGATAGTTTTCCTAATATTGACCATTTTTCAATTGGAGAATGGCTTGATTTTTTATAAATTAGAGTTAATTCTCTATATATTTTGGAAATGAGGCCTTTATCAGAACCTTTGACTGTAAAAATATTTTCAGTTTTTGCTTCCCTTCTAATCTTGTCTGCATGTTTTGTTTGTCAAAACTTTTCAGTTTGGTATAATCAGATTTCTATTTGTGATCAGTAATGATCTCTAGTTCCTTTGTCATAAAGACCTTGCCTTCCAAGGTCTGAGGTATAAACTATCCTATGTTCCTCTAATTTATTAATAATTTCATTCTTTATCCTAGGTCATGAACCCATTTTGACCTTATCTTGGTGTTATAGGTTAGTATGGATCAATGTCTAGTTTCTGCCATATTAGTTTCCAATTTTCCCAGCAATTTTATCAAAGTAAGTTCTTATCCCAAAAGCTGGGATCTTTGGGTTTTGTCAAGACTAGTTACTATATTGTTGACTGTTTATCATGAACTAATCTATTCCACTGATCAACTAATCTATTCCTTAGCCAATACCAAATAGTTTTGGTAACTGCTGCTCTATAATATAATTTTAGATCTGGTACAGCTAAGCCACCATCATTTGATTTTTTTCTTAATTCCTTGAAATTCTTGACCTTTTGTTTCCATATGAACTTTGTTGTTATTTTCTAGGTCATTAAAATAGTTTTTGGGAGTCTGATTGGTATGGCTAAATAAATAGATTAGTTTAGGTAATATTGTCATCTTTATTATATTTGCTCCTTTTCAAGAGCATTTAATATTTTCAATTGGTTAGATCAGACTTAATTTGTGTGAAAGTGGTCTGTAATTTTGCTCTATAGTTTTGAATTTCCTTGAACTTGATAGATTCTAAATATTTTATATTATCAGTAGTTACTTTTAAATGGAATTTCTCTTTGTAACTCTGACTGTTGGTTTTGTTAGTGATATAAAGAGCTCTGACTTATGTGGGTTTATTTATACAGCAACTTTGCTAAGTTGTGGATTATTTCTATATAACTTTTTGCTTAGAATTCTCTGGGGTTCTCTAAGTATACCATCATGTCATCAGAGTGATAATTTGTTCTCATTGCTATTCTTGTTCTTAATCTCTTTCTCAGTCTTATTGTATAGCTAGCATTTCTAATAATTCTAAATAGTAACGGATAGTGGGCACCTTGTTTCCTCCAGATCTTATTGGGTGGTTGCAGTTTGTCTCAATACTATGTGCTTACTGATGGTTTTAAATAGATGCTGCTGATCATTTGAGGAAAGTCATTTTTCCTTACTTAAGTGTTTTTAATAGGAATGGATGTTGTTTTATCAAATGCTTTTCCTGCATCTATTGAGATGATCATATGGTTTTATTAATGTTATTAACATGGCCAATTATATTGATAGTTTTCTAATTTGAAACTCATTCTGGTATAAATTACTTGATCATAATGTATTATCTTGGGATGATTTTCTGTGTTTTTGTAATATCTTTTAAGTTTTAGCATCAATATTCATTAGGAGTTGTCTATAATTTCTTTCTCTGTTTTCAGTACCTGGTTTAGTATCAGTACCATGTCTGTGTCATAGAAGAATTTGGTAGGACTCCTTCATTCCTATTTTATCAAATAATTTATATAGCATTGGGGCCAATTGTTCTTTAAATGTTTGGTAAAATTCACATTAAATCCATCTGGTCCAAGGATTTTTTCTTAGGAGTTGTTTAATTCCTGTTCTATTTCTTTTCTGAAATGGGACTATTCAAGCAATTACTTCCTCCTCTGTTAGTCTGGGAAGTCTGTATTTTTGGGCAGTCATCCATTTCCTTAGGTTATCAAATTATTGGCATAAAGTTGACAAAATAACTCTTATTATTTCTCTAATTTCTCTTCATTGGTGGAAAGTTCTCCTTTTCATTTTAAGACTACTAATTTCATTTTCCTCCTCCTTTTTCTAGTCAGATTTACCAAAGGCTTATCTATTTTATTGGCTTTTTCATAGAACCAACTCTTAGTTTATTATTAGTTCAATAGTTTTTACTTTCAAATTTTAATTTCTCTTTTAATTTTAAATTTCAATTTAGTATTTGATTGTGGGGTTTTAATTTGGTCTTTTTTAGTTTTTAGTTGCAGCCCAATTCATTAATCTTTCTTTCTCTGTTTATTCAAGTAAGCCTCTAAGGATATAAAATTCCCTCTTATTACTGCTTTGGCTGCATCTCACAAATTTTGGTATGATATCTCATCATTGTCATTATCTTGAGTGAAATGATTAATTGTATCTATAATTTGCTGCTTCACCCAATCATTCTTTAAGATGAGATTATTTAGTTTCCAATAACTTTTTGGTCTATTTCCCCCTACCTTTTTGTTGAAGGTAGTTTTTATTGCATCATGATCTGAAAAGAAAGCATTTACTATTTCTGCTTTCTTGCATTTAATTTAGGTCTTTATGTCCTAATATGGTCAATTTTGAATAGGTTCCATGAACTGCGAGAGAAAGTATATTCCTTCTATCTCCATTCAATTTTCTCAAGATCCAACATACCTAATTTTCTAAATTCTATTTACTTCTTTAATTTCTTTCTTATTTGTTTTGTGGTTTGATTTGTCTAATTCTGAGGTGCAAGGTTGAGATCTCCTATTACAGTTTTTGTCTATTTCTTCTTGCAACTCTTAACTTCTCCTTTAGGAAGTTGAGTGCCATACCACTTGGTGCATATGTTTAATATTGATATTGTTCGTTGTTTATGCTACCCTTCTAGCAGGATGTAGTTTCCTTCATCTCTTTTAATTAGATCAATTTTACTTTTGCTTGACCTGAGATAAGGATGGCTACCCCTGCTTTTGACTTCACCTGAAGCATAATGAATTTTGCTCCAGCCTTTTACCTTAACTCTTATGTATCTCCTGCTTTAAATGTGTTTCTTGTAAACAATATATTGTAGGGTTCTGACTTTTGATCCAGTCTGCTATCTGCCTCCTCTTTATGGGGAGTTCATCCATTCATTACGGTTAGAATTACTAAATCTGTATTTCCTGCCATCCTAATAGCCCCAGATTGTGCTTTACTTATTCTTGCCTCCCCAACCCTCTTTCCCCATTAAACTTATGTCCCCTCTTGTATCACGATACTTATCCTCTTTATAATCCCTCCCTCCCCTTTGAGTCTTTCCCTTCCTTCCTTATTACTCTTTTTCTTTTCCTTTCCTCCCCCGTTTTAATGAGGCGGAGAGAATTTTCTCTAAAACAAATGTCAATTATTTTTCTTTTGAGTAACTCTGATGAGAGTAGATTCACACAATGTTCCTCCTCTCTAAATTCCCTCAGATATGATAAGTTTCCTTAGCCTCTTTGTAGGATGTGGTTTCCTCTTTTATCCTCCTTCCCACCTTATTCTGCCATCATCCCTTTTCCATATCTACTTCCTTTTTTATGTTTATCAGTACAATCAAATTATACATGTATTCTTTTGTATATCCACAACAGAAATACAATTCTCAAGAGTTATTTTTACCTTTTCTGCATCTCTTGAGTGTGTATGGTTGAGATCAATTTTTGTTTAGTTCTGTTTTTCTTCAGAAACAAATGGAATTCATTTGTTTCATTAAATGTCCATCTTCTTCCTGGAAGAAAATGCTCAACAGCTGGGTAGTTTATTTGGCTGCATCTCAAGTTCTTGTGCCTTCGAGATATCATATTCCAGGCCCTTTTCCTTTAATATGTAGAGCGAGATCTTGGGTGATCCTTATTGTGGCACCTCAGTATTTAAATGGTTTTTTGGCTGCTTGAAAATTTTTCTTAATCTGATAGTTCTGAAATTTTGCCACAATATTCCTTGGGTTTTTATTTTAGGGTTTCTTTGAAGGTGTTGATAATTCTTTCAATGCCTATTTACCTTCTGATTCTATTACATCTGGGCAGTTCTCTTTGATGATTTCTTGTAAAATAGTATCTAGACTCTTTTTTCTTCATAGTTTTGGAAAGTCAATAATCCTCAGATTATCTCTCCTAGATCTATTTTCCAAGTCTGTCTTTTTGCAAGTAGATAATTCATGGTTCTTTCAGTTTGTCATTTTTTGTTTTTGCTTGATGATTCTTGCTGTCTCAAAGAATCATTAGTTTCTATTTGTTCAGTTCTAATTTTAAAGAATTATTTTCTTCATTAGCTTTTTACTTCTTTCTGTATATGTCAATTGAGTTTTTAAATGTATTGTTTTGGTCTTGAATTTTTTTCATTTCATAATTTTTTTTAGTGAATTATTTTTTTTCAAATTCACAGATCCTACTTTCTTGCGTGTTCTTTGTCTTTTCCAATTCACGGATCCTACTTTCTTCAAGTTCTTTGTCTTTTCATTCAAATCCTACTTTCTAGTGAATTTTTATTTTTTCCAATTCACAATTCTTACTTTCCTGAGATTTTTACTTTTCCAATTTGTATTCAGGTGTTTTGCTCTCTTTTAAGGCTTCTCTTTCCTTTCCCATTTATCTTCTAACTCTTTTGAGACTTTTAATGGTCTCTTCTATGAGAGCATCATGTAAGGAGGACAGTCTGATGCATTTTTGCTGTTGGAGGTCTCTTCGGTTTGCTGACCTGCTCTTTTTCTGCATAAGCTGTAGATCGTTCTTTTCATCTTTTATTCATGTTTTAAAGCCTTTGGGTAGGTCTCTAGGCAAGGGGGTTACAAGCTTCCTCTGCAGAGCAGGAGATGTAAACCATTTCCGCTCCAGGTATGGGGTGCTCTGAGTGAGAGTTTTCCTTCCCCCAACAGGAAGTGGATTCAGCACTGGCCGAGCTATCAAACTGCTTAGTAGGGCTGAGTGGGTTAGCGATTGCCCTCGGCTGAGACTAAGGGTGAAAGTGTCACTGCCCAGGCCGGAGCCTCTGGGACTGTGAGTTAGCAGCTGACCGCGACCAAGACTGCAGACGCAGACCTACAGACCGAGACCGCAGACCGTAGACGCAGACCAGCCGCCCGAACCTGCCCCAGTGTCTCTGCCCAATGCAATCGGCCTGGAAAGCTCTATGGCCCTTCAAACCGAGCTCCCTGCGACGGATTGAGGCTAACCGGCTGGTGTCCTCCTGCGAGGATCACAATGCCCCAAGAAAAGCCCCGACTGAGGGTTGGGGCTGCCGCTTGCTGAGATCTGTGCCTTCACCCTCGGTTTGAGACTCTCCTCGAACCTAATTTCTTCCCTGTCTGCGCTGATCTCCCCTGACCCCAGAACCAACCTTTTGGCTAGACTGCAGATTTTCTTCAGGCGGTGAGTTGTTCTACTTCTTATCCTTACGAATTGTAGCAGTCAAGACTATTTTTGAGGCTCGATATAATATTGATAAAGAGGGTAAGAGAAGAGCTTAGAAAGTTGCGTGTGTCTTCTCTGCCATCTTGGCTCCCCACCAGACATCGAAATTTTAAAGGCTTCTTTCTATTCAAGTCTCATTCCTGATCACTAGTGGTTGAGAAATCCTGGATAAGCTACTATAGGAAGCTTCTGAATTACTCCTTAAGAGCATAAGTTACATTTTTTCATTCATTCATTTGTCCTTGTATTGCTTCATCAATTTTTGTTTGTTTTGTTTTCTTATTTTTCCAGGCTATTTCTTTATTTTTAACTTTATGTTAAAGGTGGGCACTGCTCACAGGATAGAGAGGAAAATGTGTTAAGCTTCAGAACATGTTTTCAGAGTTGGCTCTGTGAGTCCGTAGGTTTTGAGTGCTTTCAATATTTTATGATCAAGAGACAGGTCTGGTCACTGTTCTCCTGATCTTTGCTCTAGTCTTCACACAATAAAAAACACTATCCCCTATATCACCCACTGACAGCACTCCTAGTACTTCTGGGACTGTCACTAGGTCTCCTGCTGTCCTTTAGCCACAAATACTAGTGATGCCTTTTTTGTGTTTTTGAATTGAGACCAGCTGTCCTACTTTCATATGAATTACCACAAGTACTCCTCTCTGAGTAGGAACATGACCTGGGCTCCACCTGCATTTCTGTGGCCACAACGATTTCTCCTTCTTACCTTTGAACTGAGACCCAGAATTGTGTCTTGGAAATACAAAAGTCAGTGCCAGCAAAGAGGCCCCTGGAATTCCTTCTGACCAATTCTTTGGTAGTCCCCATATATATCATAAACTGAAAGCTCCCAAAGTTAACAATAACACTAACTACCTGAAGATTTCTCCTGAAAGAATGGACAAATAATAACAATCTGTACCATTGGCCATGAAGTCAGTGTGCTATGGAGAGCTTAGAACTTGGTAACATAGCAAAAGTTATCCTTGGCATCCTGACCTCTTTTCAGTCATCCTGATTTTCTTTTTTAGCCACTGACCTTTGATAATTCTGAAAGAGAAAATGAGGTTTATAATTTACCTAATTCTACCTGACTTAAATCCAATTCATGGCCAAGTCAAACATCACTTATTTGTGACGTTATTCATCTTTGAAAATAAAAGACAAATAAAAACTTTAACTAAACTTATTTCTTAAAAAGGAAACGGATGGCATCATAGATAGATTTCTAGGCTGGGATTCAGGAAGTAGTTCAAGTTCTTTCCTTTATTCTTACATAAAAAAAAAACCTCATTATTTTCTCTTACACATAATCAGACTTCTTCTGAATTTTTTTTTCTTCATCTAGTGAACCCACACATTTATGGTCACTTAACTTTATGATCTTGAAGCCATCCCTACTAAAAATATTTTACATTCTGGTATAGTAAGAAGTACTTGTGTGTGTGTGTGTGTGTGTGTGTGTGTGTGTGTATAATCTATGTTAAAGTTAATAAATAAAAAACAATTAAATAAATACAGTTAAGGAGAGAGGATACTATAGCTTGCAGCAACAAGCTGCATCTTCATCTTCATATAGAAGATGCTGTTTCTGTTTTGTCTTAAAGGAAGAGAGGGAAAAGATCATTTACAGGCATGTGGGATATCTTGTGCAAAAACATAAAGAAGCAGGATGATGTGATTATATATACATATTTATCAGTGTATCCATATTATTCCGTGTGTGTGTGTGTGTATGTGTGTGTGTGTGTGTGTGTTTGTGTGTGTGTGTGTGTAATAGAGAGCAAGCCAGTGTTCTCTGGACCACAGAGTTCAAAATAAGGAGTAAACTCTAATGAAGCTAGAAATGTAGGTTCAAACTATTCCGAAGGTCTTTAAAAGATAAGCAGAGGACTTTATTTGTGATCATAGAGGTAACAGGAAGCCATTATATTTGGTTGAGGAGAGTAGTGAGAAGTTCAGATCTATACTTAAGGAAAATTTATATAACAAATCAGTGTAGAATAAACTGAAGTGGAACAAGAATTAAGTCATACATATTCCTCTATTAAAATGTAACTTCCTTGAGGAAAAGGGCATATATCATTTTTATGTATACCTAGTAATTAGCACAATTCCATTACACAGTATCATTAGTAGGAGAGGTGGTCAATGCTGTGTGCTTTGCTTTAAGAAGTCTTAGGGATGGTGAATGGAACAACAGGGAAATTTACTGACATAGCCTTTCCAGATGCTCTGGCAATACTGAATTAATTAGTTACCAGAGAAAGTCAAGTCAAATCAAAAAGGACTTATTATGTCCCTTTTATGAGTCAAATATAAGTACTATAAATACAAAGAAAAGGAAAATAAAATAAAATGAAATTAAAGAAAGAAGTCCTTGCTCTCCAGGCATTTATATTCTAATAGAGGAGATGACATGCAAAAAAATTCCATAAATATAAAGCACACATAGAATATGCTGGAGAATTTCAGAGAAAGGGTGGTAATGTTAAGCAGATCAGGATAAGGCTTATTTTTTCTATTAGGTGAGGCTCAAAGGTAATCAAGAAACTAGAAATAAGAGATGAAGACCGTTTGGGGCATGAGGGATGATGAAAAAATGCTGCGGTCTTGTATTTCAGTGACACAGGAGCAGCAAAGATGCCAATGTCACTGGATATAAGGATATATGTAGAGGAATAAGGAGACTGGAAATATAGGAAGTAGTCACGTTATGTAAAACTTTAAAAATCAAACCAAAAATTTATATTAGACCCTGGAGGTAATGGGGAGCCAATGAAAACCACTGAATAAGGGAAGGTCAAACTTGCTCTTCAGGAAGACCTTTTGTTTTAATTTTGGAAAATGTACATGAGGAGAGGGTGAGGTGATAGGTAGGAGAATAGTAATAAAGGCAGAAAATAAAGGCAGACATTGTCATGTCTGAGGCCCCAAAACAGAATTAATGATAGTCAATCAGGATAAAACATATCTTCAAGGCAGGAGTTCCTATTTGGTGCATCAAAGACAGTAACAGAGTAAGATAGAAGGTAATGGAGTGGAGATGTGGTATGTATAAAGAGGTATGCTAGGATCTGGTTTAGCTAGATATCAAAGGGAGAAGTGAAGGAATTAAAGTCACAAGAAGTACTACTGTTGGAAAGTAGGAGGGATATTTTCAGACTAGAGCAAAAGAAATTGTGAACATTCACAGCAAATAGGAACAAATTCTGTGGTGCTATTTGTTTCCTTTCTTCATCAAACAGATTGTGGGGAAAGAATTTAGGAGGAAAGAGTTCCATCCTTTTTAAGTAATATTATCAAATAAAAAATGAACAATAACAAAAAGCCCCAGTAACATCTAAGAACTTTAGGAAAGTGGGGATAGTTAAAGTGTTCTAAGTCTGCTCATTTATGCTTTTCTCCTCAGAGTAAAAGGTAGAAAGAACTCTATCTTTCACCCCTGACTACACCCTGAATTCCTCAATTGTTGTTAGAGTCAAATTGGCATGTGATAGCGAAAAAAATATTATCTTTATTTCCTTCAAACCTTACCATAATCTTGGTTCCGTTTGACTTCAGATACTGGTTAGATTGTTAAACTATTCTATAAATCTTGAGGGCCACTAGGTGGCTCAGCAGATAGACTCTGAACCTGGAAGTCCTGAGCCTAAATCCATTATCAGAGATTATTAGCTATAAGATTCGGAACAAGTCACTTATCCTCATTTACCTCAGTTTCCTCATCTGTAAAATAAACTGGAGAAGGAAATGTTAAACCATTCCAGTATTCTTGCCAAACAGACTCCAAATGGGCTCACAAAGAGTCAGATATAATTCAAATAACTGAACAACAATGAAAAGCAAATCCTGAAATTCTTGGCCCCCATGGACAAGGACAAAAAAAAAAACAAAAAAAAAAAAAAACTAGTAACTTTCAGAAAAGAAAGTGGCACCTTACTAGTCTCTCCTTTCAATTCCTCCTCTGAACCATAGACTCTATGATACCATTCCCAGTCCAGTACATAGTATAACATTCTGCATGGGTCTAGGGAGGGTCTCTCTCAATACTGCTTCTGCTCACTTTTCAGGGCCCTTTTCCCTTTCTCACAGTCTTCCTCTAAATCTCTCTCTCTCTCTCTCTCTCTCTCTCTCTCTCTCTCTCTCTATATATATATATATATATATATATATATATATATCCTTTAAGAACTCTGAAGCACATCTCAATTCCACTTTGAACTCAAAGATTAAAATAGTCCCAAATATTCTTTTCAGGATTAAGGAAAATTCATTGCCTCCCTTCCCCCCCAACAATAAAGCACAGAATGCTAAATCCTGATTACAATTTTATTTGGGCTATACAGTATTTAAGAGATGATTGGAGCATTAAAACAGTTAAATGAACAGTTTAGAGTTATAGAGCCATTTGTTTCAAAGGTGGGGATAGAAGTCAGGTCCAAAGTTACATGCAAAAATGATCACATTGTAATTGTGGTATCTTTCATCTTTTATCTGTGTTAAAATCACTCATGGTAGTTCTCAGAAATGTGTTGCCTCTGGAATAGATTTCCTCAGTAGATAGCTGGTCTACAGCTACTATTTCCCATCTGTTTCTTCAGTGTTTTTCAACTTTCTCTATCAACACACTAGCAAATAGGATATTAAAGAGGAATTCTTTGAATTTATTATATGCATTGTTAGGTCATTACAATTTTTTTTCTCTTCCTTGTTAGCCTTCAAGATTTATATTTAACTTAGTTATATTTTATATATACTTATATATATGTTATAATAACATATTATTAACTTTCTGTAACAGTTTTCTTGTTCTTTCTTTTTAACATTTGATGAGGTAATACTACTCATCATTTCCAATTCTCATCCTCCATAGAATTTCATAAATTATTTTATGTTTCAACTTTTATTTCCTTTGTATTCCTTCCTATATCTCTTTATTTTACAAACAGATCAGATGATTTTTGACAGATTTATTTTTATAGTTTATGAGTGTTTACTTTGATGGGTTTATTTGATTTACATGGGTTAAGCTTCCGTAGGAAATGATAAGAATCTGTGTCAATTCCTTTTCTTTTATCCAGTAACTTGTTTGAATAGGTCAGGTTAAATCTGCCTCAATTTCATAGCACACTTTCCTCTTTTTGTCCCAAGTTGCCTGATATAGATAGATAGATACAAACATATGGGTGTCTATCTATATCTATATAGATATATAGATATATCTAAATGTTATGGCTTGATCATATACTGACCCCTCATTCAAAAAATTATCTGAGTGCACCAGCAATTTAAAAGAAGACATACAACAGGAAAAAAAGATAAAGATGAAGTCCATTTTCTCAGATATATTTAAATATATAAGATGCATATAAATTATAAATCACTATAGCTTTTTCATTGAAGGATGATTATTTGTTCAGCACGTTATAACTATAGTAGCTATTACTCTTCTAGTCTGCACATATCTTTTTTATGCTTACCACCTTCTTAATTCAGAATTCAATCCCTGTAATTAATGCTATACCAATATTACTTTACTAAAATTATACTCTTAAATGTTGCCAATGGCCTCTTAATTCCAAAATCATATATTTTCTGAATTCTTCTTTTTGACATTTTTGAAAAATCTGACATTGTTTATCCCCTCCATAATCCCCTCCATTTCCTATGCTTTAAAACTCTTGTTTCAGAAATACTGTATTCCTGTGGCTCCTCATTCATTCATTCATCCTATCACATATTACTACTAACAATGACAATAGTTTCCATTGATACAATCCTTTGGGAAGTTGTCATTCATGTGATTCTCACAACATTGTGAAGTAGGTACTACTCTGATTCCCATTTAACTGATTCGAAAATTAAAATTCATAGGGAGTAAGTAAATTCACATTAGAAAATCATAAGTGACAAATATGTAATATGAAGCAAAATATTTTCTGCTTCCAAGTTAAGCATTCCTTCCACTATAATGATAGGTCTAATGGAGTATCTCCTATGTGCAATGAGAGACAGCTAGGTGACACAGTAGATAGAATGCTAGACCTGGAGTCAGGAAGACTCATCTTCCTGAGTTCAAACATAGCCTCATACATATTCTGGTCATATGACCCTGGAACAATCACTTAATCTTGCTTGCCTCAGTTTACTCCTCTGTAAAAGAAGCTGGAGATGGAAATGGCAAACCACTGTAGTATTTTTGCCAAAAAAAAACAAAAAAAAAAAATCTTCAAATGTGCTCACAAAGATTTGAACAAAACTGAAAAATGACTAAACAATAAATGTGCAATCGTTACTATAGACATAGAGGAAGACCCAATCATAAATAAAAATAAGTTTGATTTGCTTGGGGAACTGATGATTTAATAGAATAAAAACAGTGTGCAAGAAAAAAAAAGTGGAGGCAAGAAAGTACCTATTTGTACAAAAATATTTATAGGTTTTTATTTAAAATGGCAGCAAAAAACTGGAAAGTGAAGGTATGCCCATCAATTATCTAGTTAAGAAGTTGTTACTTATGACTGTGATAGAATACTATTGTGCTTTAAGAAATGATGATCAGGGTGCTCTTGAAAAAAAAATCTAAAAAGATTTACATGGAATGATGCAATGATCAGAATCAGGAGAACACTGTTCATAAGAATAAATAGCATGATAATCTACTGTGAATAACTTGGGCACTCTGATCAACATAATAATTTAACACAACTCTGAAAGACTTATGATGAAATGTGCTATCCATCTCCATAGAAAGAACTGATAGATCCTGAATTAAGATCAAAGCTACGTTTTCTTTATTTTTCTTGCTTTTTTGTCTGTGTTTTCTTTTCATTTACATAGGTATGTGTTTTGAATCTCTAAACATGTATTACTTATGACAAAATGTTTGCTTTCTCAATGAAGGGGTAAAGTGTGAGTGAGAAAATTTAGAACTCAAAATTTGAAAAATGTTAAAATAGTTTTACATGTAATTGGTGAAAATAAAGATTTTAAGTCTTAAAAAAATGTATTTAAAGTATTTTCCAAAAAGAAGAAAATAAAAATCACTCCCTCCAAAAAAAGAAACAAGCAGAAACATTTGCCATATACTGGGGGGAAAAAAGTCAGAGAATAATTCTGTTGACATTTCAAAATTTGTATTCTGGCTTTGACATTTTGATATAACCCAAGAACTTGAATAATCTTATAAGTGAACAACCTTCATGAAGAATGATATTCCTCTTTTGAGGCAATGATTTGAATTATGATCCTAGCTAAGTCAGAGGTGGACTTATCAGAGGATGGAATAAAAATAAGAGGTGAAACTGGGTACTAAAACAGTATTAGAAAGGATATTTCTACCCTTTTCTTCTTCCATTCCCTTTTCCTTGTGAAATGTTCACAGAACCTATATTAAGAAACAATAAAATAGATTTACAATTCTCCATTTTATATAAAAACATCTTTTCAGGTTATGGAATTATCTCAAAGTCTTTCATTTCTACTTCAAGACTCATTCTGAGAATTAAAAGCCTCCAAAAATCATTCCATTTGATACAATGTGATATATTGTTAAAGTTTACTAGACTCTGAATTGGGAAGAATTGAGTTCAAAGTTTGCCTCAGGAATTTATGAGATGTATTATCTATGACTATGGGAAAATATAATTAGTCTCTCTGAGAATCAGTTAAATACTCAGTAAAATCTTTTCTAATTTCCAGCCCAATAGTAATCTCTAAAAACAATTATAAAGTTGTAATCATTTTTTGTTTGTTTTAGTTTATGTGATTTGACAATCTCACTTCATAAGGGGATTTTCTCCACAAGAATTTTGATCTAATACATTTGTTTAATGTAAGGAACAATAATGATAATTGTCTTAATCATATAAACTTCTCAATGACTTGAGGAATGCAAAATAATGGTACAAGTTCCTACCAATGTGCAGTATTTTTTAAAAATTTAATATTTTATTTTTTGCAGTTATATGTAAAAACAATTTTAACTTTCACTTATGAAAACTTTGAGTTCCAGATTCTCTCCTCTCCTTCCTCCACAATTCACCCACACATTGAAAATGCAAGCAATTCTATATAGTTTATACATGTGTATATTTACAAAATAAACATATGAAACAAAATATACAACAAAAAAAAACACTCAAGAAAAAATAAAGTAAATAAAGAGTGTGCTGAAATCTATATTCAGATACCATTTAATCTTTGGTACAGATAGCATTTTTTCTCATATGTCTCTCAGAGTTGTTTTAGATCAATGTATTGCTAAAAATGATTGTGTCATTAACAGCTGATCATGTTACAATATTAGTGTTACTTTGTACACAACACATTTCACTTTGCATAAGCTCATAGAAGTCTTTCCAGGTTCTTCTGAGAGCATCCACTCATCGTGTATTCCATTACAATCACATACTGAAATGTTTCAGCCATTCTCCAAATGATTTCCAATTCTTCACTTATTAGAAGAGAGCTGCTATAACTTTTTGCATATATAGCTACTTTTTTCTTTTTTTGTTTATCTCTTTGAGATAATAAATATTGTAGTATAGTAGTAATATTGCTAGGTCATCATGGTTTTGTAGTCTTTTGAGCATAGTTCCAATTTGCTCTACAGAATGGTTGAATCAGTTCACAACTTCAATAAGAGTATATATTAATTTATTTTTTTAATGCAGTGGATAGAGTACATAGTCAGAGGCGATATATATGTATTTCATTTCACATTTACATGCTTTGTGATCTTGGACAACTCATTCAAGCCTTTCTAAATCTATATTATCACCTATATATAAAGTGAGAGCTCTGAACTAGCTCATCACTAAGATCTCTTTTAACTCTAATTCTAAAATTATATGAATTTGAAATGTATGCTATAAAGAGACACAGACCAGAGAAAATGTCACTAAATTTGTATATTATCTTGAATTCTAAAGTATTCAGATATAAATGCCCACATATATTGATGACCACACTAAAATTGATATGCTTTCCAATACTGCCTATTTGTTTTTAATTTTGAAAATAGTCTTTTATTTTCAAAATACTTACAAAAATAGTTTTCAACATTCAAACTTGCAAAATCTTGTGTTCCAATTTTTCTCCCTCTCTTCCCCCCACTCCCTGCCCTAGACAGCAAGTAATCCAATATAAATTTAACATGTTCAATTCTTCTAAACAAATTTTCACATTTATCATATTGCATAAGAAAAATCAGATCAAAAGGGGAAAAGCGAGAAAGAGGGGGGGAAAGGAAATAAACAACAACAAACAAGGTGAAAATACTATGTTGTGATCCACATTCAATCCCCACAGTCCTATTTCTGGATGCAGATGGCTCTCTCCATCACAAGTCTATTGGAATTGACCTTAATCACCTCATTGCTGAAAAGAGCAAAATCCATAACAGTTGATCATCATATAATCTTATTGTTGCTGAGTACAATGTTTTCTTGACTCAACTCATTTTAATTAGTATCAGTTCATTTAAGTCTCTCCAGGCCTTCCAGAAATCATCTTTCTGATCATTCCTTATAGAACAATAATATCCCATTACATTCATATACCATAACATATTCAGCCATTCCCCAACTGTCGAGTACCACGCAGTTTCCAGTTCCTTGCTACTACAAAAAGGGCTGCTACATTTTTGTTCATGTGGTTCTTTCCCCTTTTTTATGATCTCTTTGGGATACAGACTCAGTACAGACAAATAATGTCTAATATAACTGAAAACTTCTGATTCAAACTACACAACTCTTGCCTATGTCCCTTCCCTAATCATCATTCAAATTTTGTTCTCTTGGCCTCTCTTAGCAATGGAACCAAGCACAAAGTTCTATGGTGATGCCTTCCAGGTCAAAAAAAAAATAATAATTGGTTCTTGGAGGTTATGAATATAAGTTCTCCCAAGACCTACCTTCCTGGTAAAAATAAATGAGTAAAGGCTGAGTACAGCCTTAATAAAGGACTTTGTATATTTTTAGGACCAACCTAATTAAGTATGAATGGGGCTTATCATTGGTGACGACCATTTAGTGATGAATTATTTGGTCAAAACACTACTTACAGTACTACTATTCATGAAAAATAATTTAAAAATACCTATTTTTCATCATAGCAACATGCAAAGCTATATGAGAATGTTATATATAATTTTTGTGTAATTCAGAATAGTTTAAGGGTTATCTCAGTTTTCTTACATAGTCAGAACTATGATTCTAAGCCCAAGAAATGACTATCAAAAAAAAATCCTTGCTTTGGAATATTATCCTTCTATACAAAGACATTTGTTTCTGAAATTAGAGACAAAAATAATTTACTTATTTTCAAAAATTGAGTGGCTTATAATATATTTCCCTGCACCTGACTATGTTGCCATTACTAAACACTTATAAAGCAGGTAAGCATTTTTTCTATCTGAAGGGTGTCCACTAAAAGCATAGATTCTCATCGCTGTAAGGATACTGGTTCATCAGCACAAGCTGAAATCAAAGCTGTATAACTATTACCTACAGAATAAGGACCAGGAGGCTATTGAGCCTAATTGAATCCTTCCAGAAGCCCTTTAAAAAGGGTCACTAATGCTAAATATGCATAGGTTTCACCAAACTGTTGGAAACAAAATAAAGATTGCTAAACTTATTTTTTTCCTGAGATCTGTATTCAGTGATATAAGGGTTGGTTGAACTCCAGAAATAGCCATTATATTAACATATTAACCACACTGAGAAGACATTGAATGTCTGGAGAAAAAAGACTGAAAGCTAAAATAGGACAGTTTTTCATTGTAGCACAATGACATATATTTTGGCAATTAATTAAGAGTCAGAGTTAGTTTAAAAAAAACACCTTAGGCTATAACCAGTTTAATTTAATTTTCAGCTGCTGATACCACAGAAACATTACCATATACCTTTTTGATCTGTTGAAATAATGTCTTTATTTACTCTGTGGTTAAAAAAAAAAAGATCCATTCTTATATGTTGAATTTTAGTATTCTATTAGACATGGATACTGGATAATTTTTTGTTGTTTTTACTTATAAGAATCTTGAAAACAACACTTAAGCTAGAAAAGAAATGTCCATATTAGATTGTCAATGGTGAAGGAAAGACTTAGATTTTCATGATTTTTTTGCCCTTTGGATCAGTCAAAATATAACCACTTTGTATTTCTTTTTTTCCTTGTCCCTACCTCCCTGCTTATTTTCATCCCTTCTTTTTCTTCCTGCCTCTCCTTTGCTTTTTTTTCCCTTCCTTCCCTCTCCCTTCTTTCTCTTCTTTCTAGTATAGTAGTCTACCAATTAGGAAGTTTTTTCTATCATTGTTATCATATAAGTCTTCAGTTTGACCATTTTGCTTCCTTTTTGCCAAATATTTATATCCTCTGTCAATAAAACCCAAACTCCCCATTCAGAGCTCTAGTGTTCCTTTACAATCTGGGTCCCATTTACCTTTTAAGTTGTATACTATATCTCACAATCAAATCAAACTACTTCGTATCAGCCTTTACTCTTATTATCAACACATCTAGCATCTCCTTCATCTTCCACTTATTGAAATCTACTTACTATTGAAAACATAGTGGAAATTCCTCCTCCCCTGTGAGGTTTTTCTTTAGCCCTCTAAATCTGAATGTCATTCATTCATTCATTCATTAAAAAATATATTGAGGGCTTTTACTGCATGCAAAAAAAATTATGCATGGTGCTATAAGCCTCAATGTCAGTTTCACCTCTAGGCACTTATCATTTACTGCTTCATACTATTAGTAATCTTTTAATAGATTAATATTTTTATTTTCATTTAGAAGAATGTTCATTAATTATAGTCTTATGACTTACATATCCTTGATTCTCTATGGCATCATCTAGAAGTACCATTTGTAGTTATTTTACTGGTGAGATATTTAATTATAATAAGAAAAATAGTGAGTATAACATTTTATATATGTTTATTTGATTCTCATAACAATTCCATGAAGTAGCTGCTTTTATTCTCATTTTACAGAGAAGGAAATGAAGAGTGATAGAGAGTAAATGGTTTGTCAAGGCTTTAACAGCTCTTTAGTGTCTAAGATTGAATTTGAATTCAGGATTTCCCAATTCCAGCCAAGGAGCTCTCCTCATGACTCTATGTAACGACATTATTTTTTCACTAACCAAAAAAAGTTTACTTTATTTTTTAAAATTTTCTTTGTATATGCCAGAGAGCAGGTCATAACACCTCAAAACACAAGAAAATAGGACACAACAGTCATTGTATGGTACATGTTTAGATTTTAGAAACATATTCCAAAGTGAAAAATTATGTATTATTTATCTAAATAATTACATTTGATTTGATAGTGGTCATATGGAATAATGGAAAGTTGTTGTGTCTGAACTAGCGCTCTATAGGATCTCAGTACCAGCCCAAGTCCTTAGTCTTAGAAGAGGAGTGAAAATGCTGACCTCATGTGAATGGTCAAAACATGAGTACATTTATTTCAAATTCTCTCAGCCTTTTATGTACCCTAATACCCTTATATAACCATAGCATACTGCACATGGACTAACTATATACTGAACATGCAGGACAACATAAACAACTTGCTATTGTGTGTAAATATCTCTTTGCCATTTGTTATCATTCTGCTTTAATTGCAACACAGTTTGTCACCACTCCCTGAATTCTCAGGAAGACTGAGATCCCTTAGAGGATTTGGGGAGCCAAACCAGACACTAATAGCAGTTTCCCTCTGGGGTTGTTTCTCATACCTCACCCAGAGATCCCCCACTGTCTGTGGCCTTTACAGAAAGTGAATTGGCATCAGACTCAAAATGATCTGGAAGAATTTAGGATGGTAAGTGGCAGGGCAAAAACAGAACTTCTTTTAGTAAAGAGAATTTCCTCATGAAGAAATCTCTATCACAAATCACAGGTCCAAAACACCAAAAATTACCAAAATATCAAAAGATCTAAAAACCATTTGAAAATGCTTCAAAGGAAAAACAATCTAAAAATCAACATTTTTGCTGGAGGCAGAAAAACATCTGTGTTGAAGTTATAATTATCCTTCTTAATTGCATCCCCTGGGAAAATCATTGAATTTCTTGTCCTCAGTTATCTTATCTATAAAATGAGATTATTACTGCCTGTTCCACCTGTGTTACATGGATACTTTGAGGAAAATACTATTTTTTTCTTTAAATCATTTGGTGAATGAACTTTTATTAAATATTAACTATATGCCAGTCACTGTGCTAAGCACTAGCGTTAGAAAGGCAAAAGGTAATCCCTGTTTTCAGTCAATTCCCAATCAAATGGGGGAGAGAAAACCACATATGATGTATATATACATATATATATATATATGTTGTGGTACATGAAGAAAATGGAATATTATTCTTCTATTAAAAAAAGATGAACAATCTTATTTTAGAAAGCCCTGGAAAGATTTACATGAACTGATGCTAAGTGAAAACAAGCACATCCAGCGATACATTTTACAAAATAACAGCAAGAATATGCAATGATCAACTATGAAATACATGCTTCATCTCAGTGGTTCAATGATCCAAAGCAATCTCAATAGATTTTGAACATAAAATGCCATCTGCATCCAGAAAAAAAAATTATGGAGATTGAATATAAATTAACCCTTGGTATGTTTGCTTCTTTTATCCGGTTTTTTTTTTCTCTCCCATAGTTTTTCCTTTTGCTTTGTTTTGGCTCTCCTTACATGATTCATAAAGCAATATATGTTAATAATAAATATTAAAAAAACAAAGCTTTTAGTATACTGGACAGCATGTCAATGGGGGATATATTCAAAGAAAAGGAAAAGTCATATAGGATAAAAAGTAAATGATTTGTTTTCCATTGAAGGGAGAACCTTCAGTGGTATCAAAGCATGCATTGTTACTGATGAAATTATAGAATCAGACAATTGTAGTTTTGGAAAATTTCTATTTTCAAAACTATAATTAAATTCATTTTAATCCTAACATACATATACAGGAAACTATTCCTTGAAATATTATTATTGCACATTTATATGCTTAATTTAGTTTGATTTATTTAAAATTAATTCAATATAGAGTGATTCCTGATTTTTCAGACTATAATACTGTAATGGACTGAAACTCAAGTTGATGCACTGAGGTCCCAAGCACGTGAGGCTAAATAGTAATTGAACCATACTCTATTAATATATATGCTTGGAGAAAGAATGGCCTCTGCCCACTCTTTCTGCAAGTCCTGATGTGTTGTATAGGAAATGACATAGGGATAATTTTGGTGGGTGGAGGCAGAGGGGAGGAAGAGAGTTGGGGAGAGATACTGCTGACCAGATTTGTGTCGTGGCCGCAAACAGTCCTGTCACCATCCCCCTTCACCTCCACAAAGAATAAAGATAGAAGATTTTTACTTAATCTGAATTCCTGACTCTGGCTGATTTTAAAATACATGGTCATGCATAATACTAATAAAATGAAATATTCAGATAACATGAATTTGTGAGGTGATCAGTATAAAATACACTGCTTCATTGGACTGAAGATATTTATATTTCATTGATATATGATCAATGTAATGATTTTCAATTGACAACATCTATATTATAATGATTATAAAATATTGATTTATTATAATATTTATAAAGAATATATTCAGAGGTATATATTTGCCATTTAAACAACCTAACTGTGTATATTTCTATTTCAAAGCTCACAGGTATTAGAAATTTAAATCCTGTTGTTGACTTTTGGTATGTGATCTAAGAATATTTTTTTTACAAAGAAATATATAAATTATAAATTTACCAAACATTTACCAAATTATTTACCAAAATATGCTTATTTTGTCACATAAGATGATTTCCATATACTCCTATTTCTCTCTTACATCAATCAGTTTATAGATATTTATTAGACATCATGCAAGGTCCTGTGCTAAACAATGAGGACCAAAAAATAAATAAATAAAATAAAATAAAATAAACCATAAATTGTAGTCCATGATTTCCAGGCATTTACTATCAAATGACTTTAATATGTCTGAGAAATCAGTGATTAAAACTACAGCAAAAGAGTTGTGTACAAGGGGATAAAAACACTTCCACCAAAGCTATATTTCTTTAAAGCAGCTTAGAACTAGAGAATTAAAAGCAGATATATACACCCTATGTGTATTATTGCTTTTCTCCATCTCTTGTCTACTTCATTCTTATTTGTCCCTTCATTCTTTAATTTGGTATAAAGACAATTCCCGATTTGTTCAACTTATAAATGAGTTTTGTGGCTAGAATTCAGATAGAAATTATTTATTTGGAAGTAAGAACACATTACATAGTGTTTAAGTTTTCTGACCAGTCCCCCAAAGCTTTTACAACCTAAGTTGAACTCCAGTACTACATTTCAATGATACTAAAATACCACTAAGGTCAGCTTCATTATGAATTATGGGACAGCTGGAAAATGCAGCAGCCATGCATATGTATGAGACATTTTGTCTGAATGCAGCTAGGGTAAATATGTATTATTGTGGTTAGAATCCAAATGTGATTCTTGGGGTCTCAAGATGAGTTCAAAATCTGTCTTAGACACAAATTGTGTGACAAAGAACAAATCTCTCAATACTCTCAAACTTTTATTGATCATTCTTAGAAATCAGTTAAATTTTTTAAAAAATCTATTAGGTATCTATTCAGTGCCAAGTATTATATTAAGTACTAGGGATACAAATAAGAAAAAAAAAAGATAATTTCCACCATGAAAAAGTTTGTAACCTAAAGGGGAAGATGACACATAAACAGAAGCTAGAACCTGGGGTGAAAAGGAGGTCATAAGGGGAAATCTTGTTGCATTGAATTCAAAACAAGCAGAATTACAGATATAAAATGGAGAGTTAGTAAAGTCAGACTCCAGACCTTTATAAAGAAAAAAAAACTTCAGGAATTTAATGTTTAATCCTGCAGTCCTTCATTTGGGGGGGATATAAGTGGGATGATAATATCATATCATCTATTTCAAAGGGTTTTTGGGACAATCAAACATACACACAATCTATGAAGAAAGAGAGAGAGAGAAAGAGAGAGAGAGAGAGAGCAAGCGAGCTCACTTTGAAAATCTTAGTGATATATAAATGGTAGTAGTAGTAGTAGTAGTAGAACAACAACTACTACTACTACAACTACTACAAGATCTAGAAAAAGAAGAAGAGGAGGAGGAATAGATTTTTAATGAAATGTTGAGTATTTTTAACTTGAGTTATTGTATAAGCAATGTTTAATAAATATATTTAAATAACTATCTGTATTTAGTCTGAAAACTGACATAAGAGATACACAGGACTGTGCTCTGTGTTATTGTGGATAGAAACATAACTACTTTGAGATTATCAATACATAATTTTATGAACCTGTTTAACTACAAGTTAAATTTTTCATTTTATAATCTTCTAAGAAATTCTATTTATTAAATTGTGAAACAGACATATTAACTAGCCCTTTTTTCTTTAATAATGTAGTTTATGTGAGTATGTATTTGCAGAAAAGAATATAGAATTTTTTGCCTGGAAGTTGTTTCTTATATGTAGAAACACTCTTAAAAGTATGTTTAGACTGATGATACTATTATATTGAGAAACTGAGAGTGAAATAAAGTGAATTTAAAAAATAAAAATATGCAAATATATAATTATACTCATTAAAAAGTTATTTTAATGACTTTCTGTTAAATTTTTCAATTTTTCTATTTGAAATGCTATTTTTACAATGTTATGTCTTTCAGAAATGACTAAAATCCAGATCTCAGAAATACTCTACCTTACAAAACACATGTTATTTTGTAATCATTGAGCTACTTTTGATTATGTTTTAATATAAGATTTGAGAATGATCATATAGGAAATGTTTTAAATAATTTTCTATATTTTATGATAAGGCTGGTATTTTTCAAATAAAACATTTCTTTTAAACAAATAATAGTGTTTCTGTATTATTGAATCTAACTGATGTTTCTTAATTGACACTATATGCTGTTATACTTGAGACTTTTAAGGCAATATAGTATTTATAAATAATCCTTTCATTGGAAATGGAGTTAATCTAATTTGAACTAAAAGTCATTTTGAATTTAAATTTAAGACTGAACAGCTAACTAATCCAGATATTCTTTCTACTGCTTTTCCATGTGGCTATTATGCAATTAAAAAATTCATCTTTGATTTTTAGTAAGGGTATCTTTTTTGTTACTACAATAATTAGGAGCTGATGATTTTCATTTATGGTATAATCTTTTCCTAGAACAGAAGGTTCTAATGTTCGCAACTTTGTATATGATGATATGATAAATTAATTAAAATTCTAATGATCTATATGACAGAAAGAAAATTATAGAAACTTTCATTGCATTTACAATCATTTTGGTTTCTAAAAATAGGAAAACTTTTCCATTGAAAATGTACTTATGAATATTTTCACAAAAGATACTTTCTTCTTCTAAACCAGGTAGATTATTTGTTTGTTTTGTCTTTTGCTTGTGGTGATACCATAAGGATATTTCCTCTGGAGTATTTCTGGGACTGTTTGTGCAACAAATTTGTGTAATAGAGCTTTCTTTTCAGTAATCCTCCCTACAAAGAAGGGCCTGAGTGGTAAAGACTATTCTCTTTGATGTACTTTAGAGTCAATGAGGCAAGATTTCTTTTCTAAAATGTTTTCTCCAATGACCAGAATCTATTCCTCCCATTTTTCTTTCTGGTTCATCTTCAAAATATATAACAGTCTAATTGGATATCTATCTTCTTTGTTGTTCCCTATCTTCACTATAATATTTCAAACATAAATCACATTTGACAAAAATCTGAGAATAATAAGTAATCAACCAATAATTCCAATTTAAAAGTTAATAAAATCAATGTGGTATATTAGACATGTTACTAGATTTAGAGGAGTAAAGAACCAAATTTAAAAAACAGTTTCTTAAAATTATTGTTGTCAATTATTTCAGAGTCTTCAGAGAGAGTACTTATTTGGATTTTTTTTGGCAGGGATGGTGGAGCGGTTTGCCATTCCCTTCTTAACATCATGTTATGGTTGGGGAACTGAAGCAAACAAGTTTGACTGACTTGTCCAATGTCAGCCAGCTAGTTAAGTGTCTCAAGTCAGATTTGAATTCACAGAAATGAGTCTTTCTGACTTTAATTTAAGCACTCTATCCATTGTACCACCTAGCTTCTCTATTTTTTAACACAGATAAGGAGATAGCTATCAGGATGATTGAGAGATTATGCACATCTCTATATAGAAAGAAAACATATAAAAAGAAGCAAAAAATTATGTGGAGCAGTGGGAAGGATTAAAATAGTGTTTTTTAGTCATTTCTTACTCTTCATGACTATTTTGGGAGTTTTCATGGCAGATATACTAGAGTGATTTGCCATTTCTGTGAGGAACCTAAGGCAAACTGGTCTAAATGACTTGCACAGTCACACAGATGGTAAGTATCTGAAACTACATTTAAACTTAGACCTTCCTGACTCCAGGCTGGTCCTCTATCTAGTGTGACCTCTAGCTGCCACAAAGAAATATCTGCTGGGTACCTATCATGTACAGATTCTTGTGTTAGATTCTAGAAATAAGAATACAAAGATCTTATAGGCAGACAGTGAAAATAAATGGAGTGACCTCAAATATTCCAACAATAGATTGATATGTCCAATTAAGAGAACAAACTGTCCCAACTGAGAAACAACTTGTAGTGAATCATGAGAGTCTTGAAGAAAGATAAGACATTATCACTGTACAGTATCTGTGTTATGAGTTGCTCAGCTACATATTCCCCCATTTCCATAAACCATTAGGTATTTTCCCACTCTTTCTTCTTCTTTCTCTCTAGATGTATGTTATGCAAGCATGGCCCTGATGTTTAGGGGAAATATTTTGGAATTACTACTCTTGTAGTAGGGATAGGATAACCACAAGGTTATCCCTAGAACCCAAGTAGAACTAGCCTTAACCCTTCTGGAAATTTTAAGAAAGAGTGATTGCATGAATTAGGAGAGTAAGTAGGGGTCATCCTGCCATCTAGGGGAGGGGTTGGGGGGGGGGTAAGAGGTGAAAAATTGGAACAAGAGGTTTGGCAATTGTTAATGCTGTAAAGTTACCCATGTATATATCCTGTAAATAAAAGGCTATTAAATTTAAAAAAAAAAAAAAAAAAAAAAAAAAAAGGAGAGTGAGTAGGGATTGGATGTAAGACATTAAATTTTAAATTAAAATCTATAAAAATAATTAATTTAAATACAAAAGCATTTGAGAGGGAGAGTGCTAGCCATTAGAGAGATCAAGAAAAGTTTCAGGCAGAAGATGGTGCTTAAAAAAAGGTGTCTTAAAGAAAATATAATGGAATTTCTGAGGACAAAGTAAATAAAGTGCATCCTACTATTGGGTAAGCTAGTACAAAAGCACAGGTAGGGTTAAGTTGTATATAATTTTAAAGTCAAAACAGAAGAGTTTATACTTTGTCCTAGAGATAATAGTCTCAGGGAGTTTTTGACTTACCCAAAGTCATCAATTATTTAATATCAGAATGAAGATTTAGAGCTGATTCTTTCTGATTCTACACCAAACATGCAATTCATTATATGGCAGACAGAAAAACAGAAATACAATTTCTATAAAATAACTTCAGTGTACTTTAAATAATACCTTTATAGCACTTAGTAAAGTATCTGACAAAAATTAAGAAATGTTTGCTGACTAATGAATGATTACATAATCACCATAACATTTTAGCTAAGTAAAACAGATAACCAGTATAGCTAGCCTTACTATTACCCTATTACTGTCAAATGTGTTTCAGTAACTGAATGCTTTAGTCTTTCATACTTTAAATATAAGCTTTTAAGGCATATGGTAAAAACAATTTGGAATAACAAGAGAGGAAGCTAGGAGAATAGTAAAAGCCTGTATGGCTTGCCTTCCTTTCCACGCTCCTACACTGCCTCCAGGAAAGAACCCTCATGGTTTGAGACCCAATGAAATCTGGCAAATGGATGTGACCCATTATAAATCTTTTGGTCGTCTATCTTTTATCCACGTTGTGGTAGACACCTTTTCGGGATTCACTTTTGCAATACCAGCAGCAAAAGAGACAGCCCAAGTGGTCACTGAATTCCTCACACAAGCATTTGCCATTATGGGTGTGCCACAAACAATAAAAACAATGGTCCTGCTTATACTTCGAAACATTTTGCACACTTTTGTGCACAGTATAAAATTTTACACACCACGGGCATACCTTTTAATCCTCAAGGACAGGCAATAGTAGAGAGGAGAAACAGAGATATTAAGACGCTCCTCCAAAAACAAAAGAAAGGGGGAGCCACAGATAACCCTAGAAAACTTCTAAATCTAACCCTTTATACTATTAACTTCTTGATTTTTGACAAAGATGCACTGGCTCCGGCAGATAGGTTTTATAACCCACCAGAAGGTCAGTGTACAGTGCAAGCAGCTCCACTATCTTTAGATAATCGCCAGGTGATGTGGAGAGACCCAGAAAGTGGTGAATGGAAAGGACCAGATAGGCTAACTGCTTGGGAGAGAGGATTTGCTTGTATCTCTACAGGTGGAGAAGGAATCAGATGGGTGCCAATGAGCCGTATTCGCCTTGTCCATCACAGAGAGATGGAGCAGACCCTTGAAACAAAGGAGAAGACCCAAGAAATATCGGGTGGTTCTGTTGCTGTTTGTGCTCACCATTGAAAGAGCGTGGCAGTTATGGAGTTTGACTCATGGACATCAAAGATTGTCGGACTTCAAAACCCTCAGGAATCATTGGATTCTCTGAGACATAGGACTTGAAAACCCTCAGGAATCATTGGATTCTCTGAGATATAGGACTTGAAAACCCTCAGGAATCGTGGGATTCTCTGAGATATAGGACTTGAAAACCCTCAGGAATCATTGGATTCTTTGAGACATAGGACTTTAAAACTCTCAGCAATCATTGGATTCTCTGAGAAATGATAAGACTATTATAGGACTTCAAAATATGCTGGAATCATTGGATTCCCTAACACATAAAAAGACTTTTGCAGGACTTCAAAAACTCAGGGGGATCATTGGATTTCCTGACATGTGAAGCAATGGACAATAGATTGGTTTTGGACTATCTCTTGGCTGCTGAAGAAGGTGTATGTGTGACTGTTGTTTACATACCCTCCTTCTAGGACTTCTGGTGATCTTTTCCAAAACCATGTTGATTTATATTGCTTGCTATTCCGCTACCTGCATGTACAATTCATGTTTGTTACACCACATCGATCCTGCACTGACTGTGGGGAGAGTCATCCCTAATAGCCTCTGCGTTATTGCTATGTGCTTGTGTAATACCTCCCATGTTGATGGGTTTGCGCATAATAAGACCCTTCAGCCCAGAAACCCACTAGCAACCCCCACTTCCCTTTGGTGCTTTTCATCTCCCTTCCTGAGATGTCTAGGAGGGCATGATCATCTCCTTTTTAGTGCTTTCACTGCCTTTCCTGAGAGGTCAGAAGGCTGTGATCACCTCCTTTTCGGTGCTTTCCCCTCCTTCCCTGAGGAGTCAGGGATGGCATGACCACCTGTGTTCTAAAACAAAAGAAAGCAGGAGATGTAATGGGCTGAGGCTTGAGTTGATGCACTGAGGTCCCCAGCATGTGAGGCTAAATAGTAATTGGACTATACTCTATTAATATACATGATTGGATAAAGAATGACCCCCACCCACTCTCTGTGCAAGTCCTGATGTGTTGTAAAGGAAATGACGATTTTGGTGGGTGGAAGTAGAGAGAGACAGGAAGAGAGGTGGGGAGAGATTTGGCCTGGGTTCTATGCTCCTAGCTGCTGGTCGTTTGGCTGCTGGTCTAGCTAGCTTCTTGACTCAGCTACACACATTGATATTGCCCATTCTCTTCCACCTCCAATCTTTCTTTACTGAGAATAAAGACTGACGATTTTCCCCTAACCTGAATTCCTGACTCTGGCTAATTTTAAAATATGCGATAAATAAAATAAATAAAACCCAAAAAACTTTCTTGTTGCTAACCTTGTAATGCAATTTGACAAAAGCATTTTCTTTATGTGGTCAATCTAATTAGCTCTAAATATATATCCATGACCTTGTACGTATAGTGTTTTATCTATCTATCATTCAAATAAGTAATTTTAGACATATTAGACTCTCTACGTCCACAAAAACCTTGTAATTTATCTTAATTTTTGTCCTCCTTAAAAGAAATATGGTTTTCTCATCCTTTGTGGAAGATGTTACAATTATTTATATGCCTTATGCTCTGGTATTGCTTTGGAGTTAGCAGATTATCTAAAGACAAGCTTTTCAGCTTTCAACTTATTCTTAAACTCCAAACTTTTACAATGAACTGGTTATTTATTTAACATGTTTATTATTCTTAAATTCTGAATTTGACATATACAAAAACAAGAATGTTCCAGCATACAAATTAGAATAGAAATAAAAAAAAAGATTATATATGAAAATCCAAGACTTCATTAAAGATAGTTTACTATTTTTGAGAGAATACATGTTACTTTCAAAATTATTCCAATATTCTCTATTTCTCTTTGAAAATTTTCCAGTTGCAATATATATATAAATATATTTCAATTCTCTGTTTTAATTTTCTTATAACTCTAGTATAAGTTTCCACTTCTCCTTCCCATTTTGCTTAAGGAAATATATATATATATATATATGGTTTGCTGCTTCACAGATCTGGGAAAAAAGCCAGGAATAGACCACAATTTTAATTGATTTGATCAAGGCCTTTGATATTTTCAGGCTGAGATTGTGGTAAATTATTGCAAGATTTGGGTACCTGGAGAAGTTCATAAGTATTGTATTTCAGTTTCATGATAGCATATTTAACTGGGTTCTGATAATAGAAAATGCTCTCATATTTTCCCAGTCAACAGTGGTATGAAGCAGGGCTCTGCACTTGTTTCCATGCTTTTAAGTGTTATGTTTTCTGTGATATTGTCAAAAGCCTTCAACAAGAATGAAAATGGCATCAAGATCAATTACTACACTGATGGTAGACCATTTAACTTGGAAATGTCACAAGCCAAGACTAAAGTAAAGAGAGAGTTGGTGTGTTACTTTCTATTCATAGATGACTGCTTATTCTTTGTATCCTCTAAAGCTCAGATAAACAAAATATGATTCATTCTCTGGTGCTTATGATGAACAATTAACAACAAGAAAACAAATATTCTCTACCAGCCAATACTTCACCATGCATACATGGAACCATTGATTACAACAAATGGAGAAAATTTTAACATTTAAAGTTCAATTATTTTGGCAGTATGCTTTCCAAATACATACTATATATATATAAGGTAAGAGTAAGTTACACAAAATAGATTTGTAGTGTCATATGAAATCATCTTTTTTTAATCATACTGCTTTTAAAATGCTTGTTTATTCCAAATTAAAATAAATTAAAAATGAATTACATTTGATTCACATATATCACTATAATTACAACTTTATTTTCCATTAGTTTCTAATTCAGTGTCCTTTATTTAACCCATGCCACATTGTTTAAAGAACTAAGTATTTAGAAAAGAGTATATTTAGCTTTCAATATATTTTTTACTTCTGTGGCCTTATTTTTCCTTTATATCAACTTCAATCACAGTATTTTACCCCTTTTAAACATTACGTCACAATCTACTTACCAAAGTTGGATTCTGTTTTTACTTTTGATTGATGTCTCAATGAATTTGCCCTTCTGCTAATCTTCTCTGCCCCCAAATCAGCTTACACCTGTTTTCATGTTGAGGTAAATACATTTGTATCTTTAAAATGTTGTGTGTATTAGTATATCATGTGTTCCATAATTATTTTTACAATTCAGATAAAAATGAAGTTCATGTCAACATTTCTTATCTACTTTCAGTTTATTTGTAAAATCTTGACTTTGAACAAAATATATTATTTGATTTTCTAAGTTTCCCATTCTTCATCTTTTTTCCCCTCAGTGTATTTATTCACTTTACATTTTCTTTCATCTTTTAATATTACCAGGATTTTAAAAAAATGTTACTTCTGAATGCTCGGTCTTATTTAAGCCCTTCTTTGACCTTTAATGAAATTAGGATTCCAAGTGTTCATTTTTCTTCTCATTCTATTTTGATATATACACAACATTAATATAATCTGTTCAAGGTTCAGATATGTTTACTTTTCCGTGTTTCTCAACTTTTCTGTGTGACTTCTGTGTTTATATTTCACTGTTTCTACTAGGCTTTAGTATTCTCATTAGGAATGGCTGAAAGTCCTCATTCATCAAAGAATCATTATCCTCCCAATAAAATTATTCTCAGTTTTTCTAGATATATTATTCAGGACCATAAACTTGCATCTTTTACCTTTGGAATATCATAATCTAGTGTGTCTTTGTTGCTATGTTAGTTACCAATTTTGTGTGATCTGGATCACTTTGTGTGATCTCTTTCTTTCTGGCTATTTGATTTTTTTTTCACTTGAAACTAAATTCTGAAAAGTGTTTATGATGTTCCACTAAGTTTTTAATCTTTCATGGGATAAAAATGCATTCTTTTTAATTTGAATGTATCCTCTCCTTCTAATAGTATAGGACAGTTTTCATTCATGATTAAAATAGTGTATGCTGGTATTTTAATCCAATCACTCTCATATTACTTTTTAGATAAGTTGCATTTGATAATGAATACTTTACATATCTTCTACATTTTTCAATCTTTTGATTAAAAAAAGTTTCTTCTTATTTTAAGGAATTATTAACTTCTACTTTATCCATTCTAATTTTCAGGATGTTTATGATTTAAAGTTTCCTATATCCTACAAAAAGGTTTTCAGTCTTTTACCACATCTTTTCTCATGTGCTCTCACTTCCTTTATTTTTCTCTAAAACTTTCATTGAATTTATAACATCATTTTTAAAAAAATATTTCATTTCTTTCAGGAATTATCATTGATATTATAACCAAGCTATGTTTCTACTGATGGTATTGTTTTGGGCTGTTTTAGTTATGTATCTTTTTTTGTATTTATGTCTTCCTGATTCCAAAATAATTTTTTAGAATTGAGACTTTTTTTGGTGTTTATTCATGTTTTTTTCTAGACTCACTATTTGAATGATAATTTTGTCTTAGAGCCAGGAGCTATACACTTCAAGAAGGAATGCTGTGTCCTTATCTGGATCTGATATATTTTTTTCTCTTTAAGGATATTAAGATATCTCAAGTCAGCAAGATATACATATTCAATATCCTAAATCATTGAACTATAATATAATATAATCACTGGCCCCCTTAGTCTAAGGCATACATGCACCCCAATCTAATTTAGATTATGGGTAAGCCCAAAGGAGGGATATCTGGGTTGGGAAGTAACCTCTGTCCCAGCCAAGGGAATATTAACCTCACAGACAGGAGGAACAGTCAGGTATCTAAGTCAGGGAATACTGAAGGGATCTCTGTTAAGGAAAGTCAGGCCCAACTATGTTGCCAAGATGGGGTCCTGGGTGAGAATGAACCAGCACATGCCAATGTTCTGGCAGAACAGAAGCAGTGGTACAGGGATACTGCTGGCTACAGGCAATTTCAGGAGCACAGAATTCTTGTCTTCAGGCTCTAGGCAAGAAGGAAAAACTGAAGAAAGACCCAAGGCCAGAGACACCATTCCCTATACCTCAGGACTAGAAATGATTGTATCAACAATATGTAACAAAATAAGATGGGAAAGGAGAAAAAACAAACAAAGAAAGTTGCTCTGGGAGTAGAGAAGAAGAGGGTTCATCTTTATTTTTTTTTTGAGGGTTCATCTTTAAACGAGTGAGTTTGAAAAGATCTTTCTTACCACAAAAATGCACTTGTCTAAAAAAAATACATAGAATTCCAAGAAGAGATTGAGGAAAAAACTAGAAAAGAATATCAAAGAAAGAAAAAGATTGTGAAAATAAAGTTAACCAAATACAAAGGGAGATCCAGAATCTTAGGGAAGATTGAAAACTAAAATTGCAATAAGGGAAAGCAATCAAAGTTATTAGAGATCAAGAAATAATAAAACAAAACATAAGGAATGAAAAATGGAAAAAATATATCTCATGAGAAAAACAACGGATGTGGAAAGTACTTAAAAAACACAAGAATAATTGGACTGCCTAAAATCAATTAAACAAGAGAATCTTTACACAATAATATAGAAATATTTTTTTAATTGTTCTGAAGTGTTTTAACAAGAGGAGAAAGTGGAAATGGAAAAAGCCTACTCATTTTCACCCGAAAGAAATTATACCAAAAAAATCTGCAAGAACATGGTAGCCAAACTTTGAAACCACCAGATAAAGAAAATAGTATGAACAGCAAGAAAGAAACAATTCAAATATGCCAGAGTCACACATGACCTAGCAGCAACTACATTAAGAAGATCTTATCGAGGAGAAAAAGAACTAGGGTTGTAGGAAAAAGTATCATACCCATTAAAGTTAAGCATGATCCTGAAGAAATAAAATGGATGTTTAAAAACTGTTGTATTTCCAGGATTTTGTTACAAAAAACATAAGATTCATAGGAAATAAAAGATAAATATTAAAGACTAATTTCAATGGACTCAATAGGGACAAACCACTGATATTTACTACATGATAATGTAAGCCATATGTCTAAAATCATTATTAGTAATGGGGTATTTTAAAGAAAGATTGGGATAGAGTTGGTATCATGTAATTCTACAAAGCAAAGTCACGTATGAAAAGGGGAAAAGAGGAATTATGTTATAAGAATTAGGTGCAAAAACATGAAATGATGCAGAGATTTAGTTGGGGAGAGAGGGACTATAGTTTTGGAATTCTACTCATAGGAAATGGATTAAAAGGGGAACAATTCATACATATCTAGAAGAGTAAAGAAATCTAAATTTATAAAGAAACAAGAAGATGAAAGAATAGGATAAGAGGGTACAGAAGGGGATGCAGATTAATGGGATTGGGATAAAGGGAGAGGGAAATTGTGGGTGAATGGATAAAAGAAGAATCCTTGAAAACTATTCAATAATAGCAAGGCAAGGTAGCAGGTAGAAATAAAGCACGGGGGTCAGAATAGATATAAAATGATAGATACAGCAAACATAATAATAAAAATGATTAGAAATATAACTTATTAGGAAAGAAAAGCAGGATTAGCAATCATTGATCTCAACGTTAAAACTAATAGATTTAATGAAAAGATTAAAAAATAGGGAAATTATACTATATGTCAGCCATATTAAAAATTGTTTTCTATTTAAAATAAGTAGATGATATATAGTATATTGGTGTGGTATAGGAAATGATGAGTTATTGGATTTAGAAAAATATAGAAAGACTTGGACTTATGAAGGATGAAACTATCTGTAATATTTGGGCTAGCTTTCTGGAGAATCTCAGGACCAGCCTTGCTCTTAGTGCAGGAGTGCAGGAGGCAGGAGAGCCACCAAGAGGATGGTCAAAGATGGAATGTCTCATTTCCAGTCCTCTCAGCCCTTATATACTTTAGTATAATTATATCACTATAGCACACTGAGTATGTATGAACTAGAGGAGCATTATATTATACTAAGTACTAAGTATAGCTAAACTAGAAAACCATTATCTCATCAATCACACTGAGTAAACACCTTGTTGTAAGTATCCTTGTTTCAAGTATTCTTCTCTAGAGTTCTGGCTCTCTACAGCAATCCATCTTCAAATACACAGAGGACAAATAAGGATATTATTTATGGCCTTAAAGAGATGTATGTGAATGTATATTTTTATATATGAATCAAAGGAACTAGCCTGAAGGTATTTACACTTCACTTGGGTTAAACCTCTATCCTAATATCTTTTTCTATGGCTCTTCTCTGATTGTCCCATGAGAACTACTGTTCTTTCCCAACTGTTATTTGTTTTTAGCTTTCTACATTCTCCCCAAAATGGAATTTTGTCTTGTTTGT
The DNA here is from genome assembly GCF_902635505.1 of Sarcophilus harrisii. Taxonomy (NCBI): domain Eukaryota; kingdom Metazoa; phylum Chordata; class Mammalia; order Dasyuromorphia; family Dasyuridae; genus Sarcophilus; species Sarcophilus harrisii. Next base: position 440,838,328 of record NC_045426.1, on the reverse strand, counting down.
GGGGAAATCTGGAGAGCTTGGAATTTTCTGGCCGCAATCTTCCCAGAATCTTCCCATAAATGTTCAAAAAAAACACTGAACACATCTGCAACGTTCTAAGAGGGAACTAGTTGTTTCCATGTGTGGATCTACTTGAAAAAAAAATCCAATATAATTTCACCTCAGATTTTTTTGATCATAATTTCTGTGTTTTTCATTGATCTCTTTTGGCATAGTTGGGTACAAGCTGTGCCATTTCATATAATGTCATTTTTGCCAATCTCTCGATTTGTTTTCTAAATGTTTTTGCTAAGAGACATTGCCTAACATGGTGGTGTATTTTTTTCTGATAGAAACATAGATAACTTCACATTATTGTTTTTTTTTTTTCTGGTGGAAAAACAAACTGGCACATATATTGCAAAGCAAGAAATAATCTAAAATTACATTAAATTTGTGTTGGAATACTATGAGAAACAGAAAAATACCTTTTAACAATGCTGATTGGTACTGAAATTCTTGCATTCTATTGTTGGTTGCTTATAAATCAGCTAGAAAAGAATAATATCTTCACTTATGAATAATTAGGAAAAATCATTATACAAAATGAAAAATTAAGGAACATAATTTTTTACAGAAAGGGATATTTTAGAGTATACTTAAGTTAATAATGACTATTATTGTTTTTATGAAAACTGAAATTCAATATCATAATAATTCTAAATTACTACTGAATAAAAAAAAAAAAAAAAACACTTGCTATTCAAGAATTTAGGCTATCTAGTTCAGTCTATATCACCAAACTTGCCTTTAAAACATCCATTCATTGCTCCCATTTATAGATTTCCTTGACCAAATAAAACAACTAATACTTTTTCAAAATGTCAGCTTTTCAAATGCTTAAAGATAGCTATCATTTCTTTCTTGAGCTTTCTATTCTCAAGTTTCTCAGGTACTTCAACTCATCCTCATATGTCATATGCTTAAGTTCCTTGATCATTCTGATTGCCCTGGAAATGTTATACCTTATCAATGTTCTTCCCAAAATGTAATATGAACAACTGAAACACATTACTCACAATTTCATGTGACCAAGACAGAATATACAAGGTTATTGTCTCTTCAGTCCTCAAAGTCATATTCTTCTTAATTCAGTCTGAAATAATTTTATTTTTTGACTGATACATCAGATTGATTGCTGACTCACAATGAGTGAGAACATAATCAAACACAAAACAGAGCTGATTAAGATAAATTTCTGTCAAATCATGCCTCCACTATTTTGTGCTTGTGAATGCTATTTCTTGAACTCAAGTGTAACACTTTATTTTTATTCCCATTAGCATTCACATTATTAAATCTGGTTCAGTCATATCCTTTTCAGGTATGTTTTACAAGGGAGAAACATTATGAAGAAGAAGGTGAAGAAGATGAAGAAGGAGAATAAGAACAAGAAAGAGGAGGAGGAGGAAGAGGAGGAAGAGAAGAAGGAAGGAAGGAAGGAAGGAAGGAAGGAAGGAAGGAAGGAAGGAAGGAAGGAAAGAAGGAAGGAAGGAAGGAAGGAAGGAAGGAAGGAAGGAAGGAAGGAAGGAAGGAAGGAAGGAAGGAAGAAAGAAAGAAAGAAAGAAAGAAAGAAAGAAAGAAAGAAAGAAAGAAAGAAAGAAAGAAAGAAAGAAAGAAAGAAAGAAAAAGAAAGAAAGAGCACGGCTTTGAAAGTTTTACAAAATATTATCTTTCAATCAAGTTCGTATGTTATACAGTATAAGTATAATGGATCCAACTTGCTAATGAGAAAACTAAGGTTCAGAGAAGTGAAATTACTTTCCAAGGTCACAATAGGAATAACAGGATTCTGGACTTACATATAGATTCCCTGATTCCAAGTAAGGTGTTTGTCCCACTTTTTACTTACTAATATTTCCATCTTGAATTCAGGATAACTCAAGACTACTAATTATTAGATTTGTTGGTATTAGAATAAATTGCAAAGAAAAAACTTCTAATCAATAATGAACGGCACAATTAAAATAATCATTGCATTCTTTAATTAATAGTTGTGAATCATTAAGCATTTTAAATACTTGGGATAATTTCAAGCATTCTTTTTACTGTGCCAAAAAAATTTCTAGGTTTTCACTTAGTACATGGATCTGAGTGATATATTTGATTCATGGAACTATTGTATTGGTGAGGAGATATTTTCCATCAATATAATGAAATCTATGAATGTGCACTGATGACACTAATGTAAAACAGTGGATAGAATGAGTGAGACCTAAGTAAAAATCTGGTCTCAGATACTTACTAATTTTATGACTTTGGACAAGTCACTTAATCTCTATTTCTCTCATTTTTTCTCAACTGTGAAATAAAGATGATAAAAGAGTATTTATCTAGTAGAATATTCAAAATGGATTAAACAGTCTTTGGCACATAGGAGACACCAAATGAATACTTAATCCTTTCAATACCCTGTGGACATATCTAATACCTCACTCTCTTGCCAAGATCAATCCCTCTTTATCTCTAGTTTTTAAGTCCCCAAATCCAAAAAATAACCGATAGATAATTTCCAAGTTAGAGATAAGCATGGTGAAGTTTTGTTGTTGTTGTTGTTGTAGCTATGATTGATGTTGTTTTTAAAGTATAATAATTTACAATATGTTTATTTGGAGAATTTTTTTTCTATTTGACAAAGTAGGTAATATCATATCATTATTTATGAAATCTTCTTTGAGAGCATGGAATTTACAGAAATCTGGAAAAAATCAGAATTCTATATTCACCTAGTAATCATACCTCATTATATAGGATGTTGTTTTATACTTTGAAAATGTAAAGGCTATATCATGACATATGAAAAAATTAATGTCATAAAAATTCCCCAAGTAAATAGTTACTTGTGTCTAATTTTCTCATTCCAGCTATCCAGTGCTCAATGGGCAATGCAGGTCCAGAGCTACCCAGGGAGTCAAATTTTCTCCCATTTGGTAGAAAGAGAACTTCATCTTCTTAGGACTGCCAATAACTTCTAAATCTTTACTGTAAGCTCTAAAGTCATCACAGCTATTAATCTATATGATTTTTCCAAATTAGAACAGTAGTAACCAGCAATATTAATGTTACTTTGGATTTTTTTGATGCAAGCCAAATGAAACATTGTAATCTATCTGAGGTGAAGAATAGCCTGATTCACTGTGCTCTTGGTATGCATAGGTTAAATATGCATATATATAAACAGATGTGTGTCCACATATATACACAAATACATCAATACATATGTGCATTGTGTGTATTATACCTGCATATATTGTGCATATATTCTATATACTCCAATATAACTTCAGGGTTTAGTACTAGAACATTGAAATCCTACTAACATCAAAACTTGTCCATCTTCACCTAGATTTAGTATGATTAAATGTTTAGGGTTTTGTATTAGAAAAATAATTTCATTTTGCAGAAGTTATTTTGATAGATTTGTTTATTGAATTTAACTTCATATTTCCATGAAATTTACTTCATGTTTTGCCCTTATGTCCTCCACATCTTTCAAAGAGTATATGTACATGTGAACATGAGAGAAACTTCTGGAAATCAATCTAAAATAATATTTCAAATTCTCAAGATCGGTAAAGTTTATAAACTTGTTTCTGGAAGAGACCTAAGGCTTATTTTCATTTATAGATTATTGAGACAACAATATTTATAGGATCTGTGGTCCATCTCTAGTAAGTCTCATTATAAAAAGGTCCAAGATAATTTTTTCATGTGAAGTCTTATAGAGAAATGCTTTATAGACTGCTATGCTTCTCTCTCATTCTTTGTCTCTATCTTTCTATACATTGATACATGTATATATGTATATGCATCTATGTGTATGTACATACATGTACATGCCTGGTGCATGCATTTTCATATACAAATGTGTACATATGCATGAAAAATATATGTTCATATATTTGCAGTGAGAGTAGGGTATATCAACATTTCCTTTAGTTTGAAATAAAATGTGGACTAAGAGTCTAGGAAGAGTAAGCACAGACATATAATTTGAAGCCCACTGACCATAAGAATGAAAGGAAGAAAAGCAATAACAGAAAAGAGGTATAGTGAATCTTTGGTTACCAAAGCCTCCCACAGGACTGAGGTCAGAGAATATATCACTCTAAAAAAAATGAATAAGAGAAAAGCATCATGGGAGAAATCACTCTCCAAAAAAGAAGAAAGTTTAAGAAATTTGCCTTATCCCCAGTTCTCTTTTCTGGGGTAGAGCTAAAGGTGGGGCATGTCTCCCTTTAATATCTGCATAAACATACATAAATACATATGCAGGCATTTACATACATTTGTGCACAAACATTTCTATGTGTGCACATATGCTATAGTAAAAATCTGTATGACAAATGATATATTATCATATCTTCTATTATATAGTCATTACTCATTATTTATTGTGCATAAGTATTAATTTGTCTGTTAACTAAAGTGTTTTTGTAATCCCCAAATCAATATTCATAGAACTTTTGTAGCCATGTGAAGAGCAGCAAAAACTCTGAAGTCGGATGGGCACATATTCTTAGTTAAAGTTGAAAGATGTAGTGCTCTTCCTTCTTATTTCACTTCTTATACTGTAAAAAAGTGTCCTTAGTGATCTATTTAATACAATTTTATTTTTTGCATTTTGTGTTTTTCATTGGTGATTTATGGTGTTGATTTATGGTCTGTTGTTCTGAGGCACAGGGAGGCTGTGGAATGTTTTACAGAAAAAAATAAGTATGGTAGATAAACTTCCTTCAAATATTAATTATAGTGTTGTTGATTGGGCATCATGAAATCAATGTTTAACAAATCAACAATCTAACAATCTAAGTAATAAGAAATTTGCAGGTGATGAGGTCTCTCTGGAAAGCGATAAAAGTCCATATGATGACCAGAAATTTGTGGAATGAAAGTTGATATTTTCTCTAGGAGCAATGATTCAGTAGTTACTACTTTAGTGTACATTTATAGATTTCACAGAAAATAATTACCATAAATGATTGGATTCATCTTTTTAATTCATTTAAATAACTCACTGTTATGGAACATCAAAGATGTTTCCTCAATTTTCTCTTTTTGTACATGAAAAGGATTCTCTCTTCAATGTATTAATGGAGTTTCCCCAGGTTTCCTCAAATTCCAAGAGCCTTTGGAAATAATTGGTGGAGAAGTATGTCAGCTCCTTCTACTTCTAGAAATACATTTTGAGATTCCTGATCCTTGTTAAAATGAAAAATGAGGATGAGAAAAAAAGGGAAAGGGGAGAATGAACTGATTTATCCCATGGGTAACCCTACAAATCTATAGGACTTACAATCATAGACTTGACTAAGTTTTGAGAAACTTTCTGAAAACCCATCTTTTCACTTCTCCACTTAACCTTAGTTTTCTTTAGTTCTTTTCTGTTGTTCCTTTCAGGCTCTCTTCCAGCGTCAACAAAGTCCAGTGGCGAGACAAAAGTCATAATGCCCAGCATATAGTGGATGACCTTGTCCTGGCCAAGTTGTGAGTTGTCTACATTACCTGCTTCAAAAGCCTTTATGGCCATTAGAATAAATTGTTCTCATTTGCCCATTCTGCTGAAGGAACTTTTCTTATGCTTGGAATAAGACATCCTTCTAACTTATTGAGAGGTTTGAGACCTGTCATTTACTCTCGACCTGCTTTAGACTGAGGTCATTTTTTTCATAATGTGACTACTAGCAGTACATGTACTTCTTGGAGCCCGATGAGAGTTGGGGAACAAGTAGACAGCAAAGATAGATGAGAAGCCCTGAAAAGGGTTTGGTAAGTTCCCACACCAGAAAGCTAGTTATCCTTGAATATCCTATACATCCCTCATTAAGAGTCTGATTATAGAACTACATAGCTCAGAGAATGGAAATACAACAACAACAAAGATGGCATTAGAATATTCATAAAGTGAATCAAGGACACAATTCTTAACACTGCCAAATTAGCCTGCTTCTCTCTCTCTCTCTCTCTCTCTCACACACACACACACACACACACACACACACTCTCTCTCTTTATATATATATATATATATATATATATATATATATATATATTTGTGTATATATATATATATATGTTTAATTTATTTTTAACACACATTGCTTCATGAATCATGTTGGGAAGAAAAATGAGAGAAGAAGGGAAAAAAAGAAGTGAATAAAGCAAGAATTGATTTACATTTAATCTCATTAGTTCTTTTTCTAGATGTAGATGACATTTTCTGTCCAAAGTCTATTGGGATTGTTTAGAATCAATGAACCACTGGAAAGAGCAAAGTCTTTCATAATTGATTATTACATATTTTTGCTTTTATTGTGTACAATGTATTCCTGGTTCTGCTTGATTTGCTTAGCATCAGTTCATGTAAATCTTTCCAGGCCTTTCTAAAATCAGCTTGTTCATCACTTTTATAATTGTGTTCATATATTAAAGTACACTATTTATGTAGGTTCCACAATGTAGCATCACTCTGAATTAGTGCAGCTAAGTAGTAGATAAATTATCTAAGAGCCTTGCATTTATGAGATGAGTCACAAACCAAGAATTAGGAGCTAGCATTACATGCTAGTATATTTCCTACCATAGATGGTAACCCCCATTTTTGACATATTTGGCAAAAGTGAGTATTGATTGTTTATGAAAAAATGAAGAAAAATGACCTACTAAACCATGTTGTAGCATAAGATCAACCCAATTATTTTCATCCAGATGCATGTCCTTAATAGCTTGTAGTATTATATTAGGATTAGATTCCCATTTATAGATTTCAAAGAAGTCAATTAACTTAAACATAATGAATGCCTGTCAAGAGTGGAAGAAGAATTTTCTTCCAGAGGCTATGACATGAAGTTCAATCCAATAAGATGAAATTCAATAGAGTTAAATATGAATCTTGGACTTGGATTTTTTTTAAGTTTTGAAAGTATATGATGACATAAGTTTGAATTCATAGTTGTTTTGAAAAAATCTGAAGGTTTTAGTAAACTACAAGTTAATTATGAGCCAGGAGCATGCAAAGGAAAACAAGATTCTTGATGCAATCTTAAGCTTTTAAGAGAGAAATAATTTCTCATAGTAGGTGGATAGTAGTCCCATTCTATTCTTCCATCCTCATTTTTCCATGAAACATTTTTCCAGATATGGGACCATGTTTTTAAAAGGTTATTTATAAATTAGAGAGTGTCCACAGATAAACAATCATGACAATGAAAATCTGTAGATCCATGTAATAGAAAACCATGTTATCTGAAAAATCTAGGCAGGTTCATTTTGGAGAAGAGAAGTACATTGAGGAGCAATGAGGCTGTTTTCAAATATTTGAAAAGTTACCCTCCAGTTTATTTTCAGTTTACCCCCAGAAGGCAGAATTCAGAGGAATAAGAGGTTGCAAAAGGCAAATTTAGGCTAGATGTCAGTCAAAAAGACCACCTAACAATTAACTATATACAGCTAATGCTGTACACAAGTGGAATGGGTGTTGAGAGTAGAGGTGGATTGCCCTTCCTTGGAAGATTTAAGCACAGACTTGACAACCATCTGCCTGATGCCTTTCATCTATCATTTGAAGTAGAGAGGTCTCAGTGACTTCTGAGATCTCTTCAAATTTTAAATAATGTGATGCTGAGTAGTATCAAAAGTATCATTGTGGAGGGCTATAAATGCCATGTTTAAGAATATATATTTTATCCCTTATTTAACAAGAAGATACTGAAAGGTTTTTAGAAAGGGAATTATCCAATCAGAACCCTATGTCTTACCAAAACTATGTTGGTAGTTATGTGGAAAGATAGTTTGAAAAGAGTGAATGAAGGAAACAAATTCTTTTCTAACCATCTAGCTTAGAGGTACTAAGATCTGAATGAGGATGCTGAATATGTGAGTAGAAAAAAAATGGGATGTATATGAAAGGTATTTCAGAGGAAGAGTGGACAAAATATAGCAACTAAGTGACAGAAGCAAACACTAACCTTTTGAATCTGAATGATTAGAAGGATTATTTTAACCTCAGCAGTGACAGGGAAATTTTGGAAAAGATATAAGGTCACAAGAGCAAGACAATGAGTTCCATTCTATGTTATACAAGATACTTTAGAATATAGTTAGTATATTGGCTTCCATATGGTTGGAAGAATGGAGACAAAATAAACAAATAAAAAAATGAATAGGAAATGAACCCCTCCTGCCAAAGTTATGCCAATCCACAATATCAAATAGAATAGCCAGAATCACATTGTTTCCCTGGAAGAAATTTAAATAATGTTACAATTTGATTTCCATTTCAGATTATATATTACATCATATTTGATATATTGTATGTGTGTGTACATGCATATACACAATGTGTACTTCATAGTGTGTATTCATGTACATATATGTCTTATGTGTGCTTGTATATATACATAAATTCACAACTGCATATATATTAAGGAATTATAAAAGACATCTAGCTGGCCTGGAAATCAAGAGAACTTTCTTTAGCATGCAGGTGTATGAGCAAACACATTCTTTCTGTCTTTAGAAATCAATCTTTCTGTAAAGATAAACAATGAGTAGAAGGCTCAACTACTGGAAGTAGGTGAATGAGAGCATAGTTAATAGAGGGGAACAGATAGAAATAATTTCTTTGTATCTTAAAGAACACGTAGAAAAAGATTCTGTTATTATAGTCTTTCTCCCATTCAAGACTTCCCCTCCCCACCCCATTTCCCAGGAATGAATCACTAGGAAAAGAAATGATTGATTAATTAATGAAGATTAATTTTTTTAAGATATTCAAAGCCAAGCAAATGTTTATAATATCAATAGGGATTGTAAAAGTCTAGCAGTCAGTCAGCCCTAGGTTATACTATGAGTTCCTTTTTGACTAAATTGTCTTAATATATTTTCATGCTGAGAAACGTCAGTAATGCAAGACAGTATAATTTAGGTTGAAAAATTGTATTAATATTGTAAATGGGTCCTCAAACCACTATCATAATATTTGGCAAACTAGAATTCTAGAAGAAATAACTCCATGTCCAACCCAGGCATAGTACAGCTTAGTCTTACAGGCCACTGATGCTCCCAAATCCTAAAATAAAATAATCAGATCTCAAATCATTTCCTACTTCCAACAGGTCCACATTTTAAAATTTCTATCAAAAACTTAAAACATAACACAATTATTGCAAATAGAGGTTAATGACATAATTGTGTTTAAATGCATTAGCTACTCAAGCACCTTTCCCCTGCTACTCTTTGTAGCCTCTTCCTGTTACACTGAAGAACTTCATAAAATCCCACATGGGTAAAATTCTTTGAAACATCAATCATATTGGACTCAATACATTCTTCAACAAAATTCTCAAGACTAAAACTGTAAGTGGGTGCAATATAACTATTTTTCTTTCCTTACAAATATTGAGATTGCATAGTATAAACTAAATATATAACTTAGCAGCTCGCATGAGTCAGTGTGCTTTGGAGATTTCCTGTGACTGACTTATATTGTCTTGTGCCTGTATTCTCTTACTCAGCCTACAAGAAACGGGGTTATTCCTATTCTTCTAGGTATTATTAAAGTTGAGATTAGGGGATGATAAAATTTACTTTAATCAACTTTAATCAACATTCCATCAAAAAAGTCCCTTCTAGTTTATGCCTGGACTTTTAACACAATTGCAATATCAGGCATATCCTGCCCTGAAACTGGACATGAAAGCTAAATTATAGTGTTTGCATTTGTAAATGTTACCAAATGAAATCTCATGATGAAAATAATAATGATCTATTTTTTTCTTAAACAAGTACATTGGAAACACATCTGTAAAAACTTTTGCCCCCAAGAAAGGGAAAAGGCCAGCAAAAGAAAGCTAAGCACAATTTAACATGACAACACCATTGCACTCAATAACATATAGTTAATGCACTTTAGATTCAAGTTTTATCATTATGGAGCTTCTATTCTTAGCTTCACTGTGCATATTTTCCCCCTAACTAGCAGCAAGAAGCAAATGTTTTAAAGTAAATTTTTGGCTAAACTGTATTTGCAGGTGTAAATAGAAATTGTTTCTAATATGGCCATTGTGCATTAAAGTAAATTCTGCTACATTTGAAAACCTGTCAGATTTATTTTGTACTGGTATTCAGAATCTTCTCCTTTTGACCAATATTATATAAAGTTCCTCTGGGAAGATAATGTGCATGATTGCAGGCTTGCCTTGTTAAAAATCCATGGCTTTTTATGCAGTCATGTTTTCGCCTATGAATTATGCATGAAAGAGTATCTCATTACATTTCATTTTCTTTACAGCCGCATCCTCTCTTCTAGACATACTCAGATTCCCATCAGCGGAGCTCCAATCACCCTGCAGCTTGGCTCCATCTTGATGCCTTCATAGCATTTTAGACAAAATGGGCGTGTTTAACTTGTCACCTCATGCCTAGTATAAATTATTCACTGGAGCTTTGCACAGATTTGTGAGATAACCAGCCTGGTCTTAGGAAAACTTCACAGCTTTTTTATTTTTTTTTTTTTGAGGGGGGAAGCTTGTGGGGAGGAGGAAAAGGGATCATGTTTGACAGGGACATTGATGGCTATTTCCCCAGTAGTGTCCCAAGCACATGATAAGAAAAAAAAATGCCTGGACTTCATTTCTCTTTATTTAAAAATCAGTAAATTGTTCTTTCTGGCTATAAACAAATATTAACTATAAATAGCTTAAACCTTGAATTAATATTAAGAATATACTGTTTTCTATAATCTAAAGGTCACATGAACAAAGCTTTAAAAATTTACTTCATTGGTTTTCCATCATTTGAGAGCTTTAATTAAATGTATAAAAAAGATTGTAGAATTTAATCAACTTAGTAGTTCTATGCAGATATCCTGACTTCCTATATCAGGAACAATTGCTATAATCCCTATAGGACCAAGTAGTTTAAAACAAATGTGCACATGCAGGCATGCATATGTGTATGCACACATATATAGAAATTCACAACATATAAAGGTTGTTTTTTAAGTCAACAGCTCTGATCCCAAACATTCCACGAGACTAATTCCATCATGGTATGCTATACTACTTATTGCTAAAGAGTCCCTTTAAGAAAGAAGAGGTAGAAAATTAAAGAAATATAAGAAATAACATTAAAATGGACAAAATATATAATAATAAGCTTGAAGAACCAGTCTCATATTTTTTTACTATTCTAATAGCTAAAGTAGCCCCAAACTTACAGACAAATGAGAATAAGGTTAGGCATACAAGATTTTTTTTATACACATACACATTTACATATACATACATGTGTATAGACATACATATATATACATATGCATAGATATATATATATATATACATATACATGTATGTATTCATACAATAAAGAAATGAGCTTGACTTCTCTATTTGCCCTCTTGAAATATATTACTAATATATTTTTGGACTCCACAAAAAAACTTCATTACTTAATTGCTATTTCAAAAGACTTAGTGAAGTCTACTGTCCCTATTGATAAGCTTAGAAAAGCTGTGAAATGTTTTCTGGTTCTCATCTTTCTCCAACTTCTCAGGGATAAAGACCTCTATTTCATCAACTTAAGAAAATAGCTTTGAGAAAATTACCTCTATTAATGCAATTAGGTAATATTACCACAATTTAAGCTCCTAGAAAAATGGTCTCCCAACATTTTAGATTAGAGAAATATAGAAATAAAGAATTTTTAGCACATTTTCCTAATTGTTGTATATTTTTCTACAAATTGTATACATGTACTGTTGTATTGAAATTACATGAATTTTGCAACTAAAACAAAATTAGGTTTTTAAAAGGATAAAATAAACATGAAAAAACAATTGATCTTAGAATCAACAGGGAAGCATTGTAGTTTATTTGATAGGGGAGAGTGTGGTCATTTCTGGCAGTTGGGTAAAGCATGGATTAGATTGGGCAGAGTCTTTAGTCAGGAAGAAAACCTATTATAAAAACCCAGATTAGATTAGTGGCTAAATAAGTAGAAATAATGGACAGTTATAAGGAATATGGAGGTCAAATGACAAAATTTGGCAACTAATTTTAAGTATGAGATTAAGGAGAAAAGTAAAATTAATACCAAACCTGGAAAGATGATAATAGTGTCAATAGTAATAAAAAAGTTTGGAAAAACATTGGGGAGAAAAGAAAATATAAAGGATCTGTACAATATAAATAGAATAGAAGGATGTCTGCAATACAGAATCACAATCAATCTCTGCCCACTCAACCTGGCTGACTCACTATGTCCTTCTAAACATAAAATAGAAAATTCTGCATTTTTACTTATGGTTTATTAACCTGAAATGAAGATTCTTTTCTCCACAGCACTTCTGCAAAATGCTATGCAAGAAAAGGGATGTGTTTGAGGAGATTTTCATGACATTTGTTCATTTGTAGCTATGCATGTTCAGGGAGTAGCAAGATTATAATCGCCTTGAGTGGCAAATAGCAACACGTGAGTAAGAAAATTAGGAGTCCACACATTGGAGGAAGGATAGTAAAAGAGAACAGTACTGTCTGAAAATAAGGGTAAATGGTTGTACTGGAGATACATTCTATATTTGATTGCTACATTATAAGACATGAACCTTCTTTTCACTTTTTTTTTTTTTTTTTAGTTGATGACATACTGTTTGGAGTCACTGTATACAACCTGATTCGGAAGATTATTGTTCTAAGGATTACAATGGACTCTGAGAGATTAATTTGTCTCCCTAGGTCATGTACTTATTGTTTCTCCTTTGAGACTTTAAGCCATACTTTCATGACTAAAAGACTAGGATTTTAGTTATTGAATTCAATGCATATTTTAAGTGCCTACTACAATCAAAGAGACAGTGCCATTATGTGACTCTGGGCAAGTCACTTAACCCTTTTGCCTTAGTTTCCTCATCTGTATAATGAACCAAAGAAGGGAATGGTAAACCATCCCTTATCTTTGCAAGAAAACCTCAAAAGGGGTCATAGAGAATTTGACATATAATTGAGAAATGACTGAACTGAGGATGAATTGAATTGATGTGGACATAACATGTTCTGCCTAACTATTAGGCTAGCAGCAGACCACTCTCGTATAGAGGATTGATTAACATAAGATTTGCCAGAGAATGTTGATCAGCTTCATGTTTTCTCCAGTGCAATGGGTCCTGGACATCTCGTCTTGTGAGTCAAGCCAAATAAATGTAAGCTAACCCTTATCTCTGATATAGGACAATTATTGTTTTAGTTAAATTTTCATCCCAGAAATATTGTTGGTACCTCATATTTTTTCAACAATATAAAACAGGCTGCTGTGACTGTCAAAGGTTTCTCTGATCACTGAGAAACTTGGGATATCATTTTATCTGCAATTGAAAGTTTTATTAAAATGATAATACTCAAAATTTTATGCTTCATATTCATTTATGACTCTATAAGACACAAGAATTATAACAATCTTCCTCCAAAGAAACAAATCTACTCCATGAGTTTATATTCTATTGGGTGATTTAGGTATGAAGACCAAAAGTAAATTTAAATGTGTGTGTGTATATATATATATGTGTGTGTGTGTGTGTGTGTTTTTATGTGATATATACACACACACAAAAACACAAATGCATACATACATACACAATACATACATATGCACATTATTGTTTAGCCACTCAGTAATTTATTACAAAAAACAGAGATTAAGTGAATTGCTCAGAATCAAATATCCAGTAAAGTATCTAAGGTCACATTTGACTTCCTGACTCCAGGTTCAGTGTTCTGTCTACTGAGAAAACTAGCTACCTTCATTACATAATGCTTGCATGTGTGCATATGCACACATGTGTACACATGTAGATATGCCATCATATATGTGTGTGTACCACTCTAATCCATCTCTCTCTCTCTCTCTCTCTCTCTCTCTCTTTCATTTTTCATCTCTCCCACTTTCTCTCTCTTTCTCTGTCTGTCTAATGTTATAATTAAAATCAGATCATTCTGAATGTAGAGAGTTTTATATTCTGGGCTAAGGAGCTTGAATTTTATACTATTAGCAATAAATGCTAGGTGGCACAATAGAATGCTAGATCTGGAGTTAGAAAGACCTGAGTTCAAATCCAAACTCAGACACTTACCATCAATCATCAGCACAATGGAAATACTAATAGCACTTCTCTCCCAGAGTGAGGCTCAAAGGAGATCATTGTAAAGCACTTAGCAGCACCTGGCACATAGTAAATGGTACATAATTGTTAGACATTATTATAATTATCATTATTAGGTTAATTACTTCAACCCTTCATCCTATATATGATTAATGTGAAATGCAGAAAGATAAGATGAATTTGTCCACAGTACTTTTCAAACTCAGATTCTCTTCTAAATTATACCCTACTATATTGCTTAAAATAATTTGTAAGAGTTGCAAAGAGCTTTAGCCTTTTCAAGGAAATGGCTATTTTATGATAGGGAAGACATTATATAAGGCATAAACTGCTCCATTTAATTTCTTTCTATAACAGAGTAGCAGGATATTTTGTAAGAAAAAAGAGTTATAATAGAAATTCAATTTATTGTTATTAAAAAGATTAAAAAAATAAACTAAAGAACAAAATGTTCATTTACTGCTAATCTCTTAGTTTAGCACATAATTTTGTAAACTACACAAAAGAAGTTTGCCACTTCATACACTATCTTGTTATTTTTTAGGATTTTTTTGTTGTTCTTTATACACAGAAATATTTATGTTTATTTTGTTCATGTGTATTGTGGCATATTTATACTATTTATTTAATATCACCCCAATCAGTTACATTAAAAAGAATTTTTAAATTTGTTTTTAAAATGTTTGAATTCTAAGTTCGCTTCTTTATTCCCACCTCCAATTAAGAAACCACATGTGAAGTTATGCAAAACATTTCCATAAAAGTCATGTTGTGAAAGAAAATATAACTATCCCATTCTAATGAAAATAAAAACTCCTAAGAAAAATTTAATTAAAAAAAGAGATAGAGAAAAAGAGAGACTGCTCCAGTTTGTATTCAGACATAATCAGTTTTTTCTCTGTATATGTATAGGATGTTTCATCATAAGTCTCTTAGAGTAGTTGTGGATGATTATACTATTGAGAATAGCAAAGTCATTTACAGTTGGTGAGATTAGAATATTGCTATGTACATAATATACTATACAATGCATTTCATTTTACTTGAGTTCATAGAGGAATTTCCAGGTTTTATTTTTCCTAAGAGCATACTACTCATCATTTCCCATAGAACAATAATATCCCATTACAAACACATACCACAATTTATTGAACCATTCCCCAATTAATGGACATTCCCTCAATTTCCATTTTTCTTTTTTGTCCAGAGAATTGAACTCTTATGAATATATTTTGCACACCCAGGTCATTTCCCTTTTGTTGTTATTGTTTTGAAGTTCTTTTGGTATTCATGCCTAGCACTGGTGTTGTTAGGTCAAAGGATATGCATGAATTTATAGCCCTTTGGTCACAGATTATATCTTTTATCATTTATAAGTTGGGGCATGGCTCTTATTTTAAAAAAAAATTATACTCAGTTCCTCCTATGTTTAAGAAATGAGACCTTAAACTGTCTCTTTGATCTAGCAGTGTTTCTACTGGGCTTATATCCCAAACAGAACATAAAAGAGGGGAAAGGACCCACATGTTCAAAAATGTTTGACAGCCCTTTTTTGTAGTGGCAAGAAACTGGAAACTGAGTGGATGCCAATCAACTGGAGAATGACTAAATAAGTTAGGTATATGAATGTAATAGAATATTATCGTTCTATTAAAAATAATCAGCAAGATGATTTCAGAGAGGCCTGGAGAGACTCACATGAAATGATGCTAAGTGAAATGAACAGAATCAGGAGATCACTGTACACAGCAACAATAAGACTATGCAATGATCAATTCTTATAGATGAGGCTCTTCTCAACAATGAAATGATTCAGACCACTTCCAATGATCTTATGATGAAGAGAGCCATTTGCACCTTGAGAGAGGATTGTGGGAACTGAGTGTGGATGATAATATAGTATTTTTCACTTTTTTGTTATTGTTTGCTTGCATGTTGTTTTCTTTCTCATTTTTTTCCCTTTTTAATCTTATATTTCTTATGCAGCATGATAGTTGTGGAAATAGGTGTAGAAGAATTGCACATATTTAAAATATATTGAATTACTTACTATTTGGGAAGGGGATAGGAGAAAGGGAGGGAAAAAATTGGAACAAAAGATTATACAAGGATGAATGCTGAAAATTATTCATTTATATATGTTTTGAAAATAAATAGTCTTAATAAGAAAAGAGAAAAATGAGGCCCTTTCAGAGAAACTTTCTTTGAAATGCTTTTTTATAATTCCTGTTGCTAGCTATATACTTCCATATTTAGTCTCTCTCATTTTATCCTCTCTCAAAAGTGTTTTGCTATTAACCACTTCCTCCCCTACTGTTCTCTCTTTTATCAGGCTCCCCTCTTTCCCATATGACAATCACCTCTTATTTTCCTGCAGGGTAAGATAATTTCTATACCCTATTAAGTATGTATATTATTTCACCTTTGAGCCAGTTCTGATGAAAGTAAGATTCACTCATTCCTTCTCTCCTCCTCCACTTCCTCTCTAACATAAAACTTTTTTCTCGCCTCTTTTTTATGGCAAATGATTTGCACCTTTACATTTCTCTCTTTCTCTTTCTCGCAGTACATTCCTCTTTCACCCCTTAAGTTCATCATTTTTAAAAAGATATCTCTTCATATTCAACTCACATCCCTGTCCTTTTTCTATATATATATATATATATATATATATATATATATATATATATTCATTCCTTCTAACTGCTATAATAATAAGAAAGTTCTAATAAGTTACTAGTATCAGCCTCCCAGGTAGGAATGTAAACAGCTAAACCTTATTAAGTCCCTCAAAATATCACTTTCCTGTTTACCTCCTTATGCTTCTCCAGAGTCCTATATTTCAAAAATCATATTTTCCATTCAGATCTGTTCTTTTCATCATGAGTGCTTGAAAATCCTCTATTTCTTTGAATGACCACTTTTCTTCTGAATGATTAAACTCAGTTTTGCTGGGTAGGTGATTCTTAGTTGTGATATTACCTCCATTGCTTTCTGCAATATCATATTTCAAGTCCTTCAGTCCTTTAATATAGAAACTACTAAATCTTGTATTATCCTGACTGTCTCCACTATACTTAAATTGTTTCTTTCTGGATACGTGGAATGTTTTCTCCTTGATGTAAGAGTTCTATAATTTGGCTATAATATTCCTGGGAGCTTTCATTTGGGATCTCTTTCAGAAGGTGATTGGTGAATTCATTCAATTTTTATTTTACTCTCTAGTTCTGGAATATCAGGATAGTTTTCTTTTATAGTTTCTCAAAAGATGATGTTCAGGTTTATGACTTTCAGGTAGGCCAGTAATTTTTAAATTATCTCCTCTGGATCTATTGTCTAGGTCAGTTATTTATCCAACGAGATGTTAGAAATTTTTTTTGTTTGTTTTTGCTTTGATTTCTCATAAAGTCATTAGCTTCCATTTCTTTAATTTTATTTTTTTAAAAAATATTTTCTTCAGTGAGCTTTTGTACTTCCTTTCCCATTGGATCAATTTTGCTTTTAAAGGTATTCTTCTCATTACCTTTTTGTGTATTTATTTTTGTACAACTCTCTATTCTTTGCTGGATTGCATACTGGACTTCCACCCCATTGCCATATAACCTCTCCACTGACCTTTCAAATCATCCCTAATGTCCCCTGGCTGACAAATCCAGAATTCTCCAGCACTGCTGTTGATTCAGAATTCCAGCCTTACTGACTCTGTGGTCTGGGACAAGTCTGGATCTGGGGCTAAGTTTGTGTTGGCCTGGCTTGGGCTGGGTTTGCATGCAGTATTCCCACCCTGGTTCCACAGAAAATTTCTGCTGACTTTTCAAGTCTTCTTTGGTGACTCTGGCCTGAGAGGTCTGGCAGCCACCAGCACTGCCACTGATTCACAGGTCTAGCTGGGACTGGATCCAGGGATGCTCTGGTGAAGCCTGCACTAGAACTGCATGCTGGACCTTTGCTGAATTTCTAAGCTGCCTTCAGCTGAAAATGTTCTGCTCTACCTTTTGGAATATTCTGATGCTCTAAAATTTATTTAGAGTTATGTGAGACAGATTTGGCAGGTCCTTGCCTTTATTCTACCATCTTGGCTCCACCTTCCCCATTCATGTTTGTTTTTGAAAATGAAGTTCATACAGCACAAACTATATATCAATTCATTTTTAAAGGTAGCTGGGAAGGGATTTCATGTAAACATTAGCATTATAGAATCTAGAACTATGTCATAATTTTTATCTTTCATAATTCCCTCTCCTTTTTTTATTGGTGAAGAAACCAAAATCCAAAAAAGTTAAATGTCATGTAAAAGACTGGACAAGAATTCAGTCATGAACTACAGTGCACTTTATATTTCACCATTTACATAAATGATGTGTAAGAGAAGTAATAATTTAGAATTTGGGGACAGTATAGTCTTTTCTTTTAACCTTGAAACATGTTAAATATATCTCGATATAGACTTAGATACATAGATAGATAGATAGATATTATTATTATTATTAATATTATTAATATTCTATTAAAATCATAATGTAGTTTCATGCTCTGACCCAGAAGGGAACCCAAAGGCTCCAAAGGTGATTCTGATGAGGTATTATCATAACAAACTAACAAAGTTTCTATGATATTGAGATGAGATTTGCACAAATTGAATACTGACAGATGTTTCGCAGTCCCAAGGAAGTGTAGGGGATTATATTTATTTATCTCATCTCCTACAGCACTAACAAAATATTGGGCACAAAATCAATAGATACCTGTTCATTGGTCACATAGTATTAATTTGCTCATGCAAAGGGAACCTTGGAACACTTTTTCTTAGAGTTATTATTTAAATATTCTATTTTTTAACTTAGGTTTATTTTTCTTTCCAAATACGTTGCAAGTAGAGAGATGCACACCTTTTTAGATGCTAATTTGATATTATTTTTAATCTATTTTGAATCGCTGTGGGATATCATCAATATCTATCTTAAAATATTGGATCACACATACAAAGAGAATTATAAACTTTGTTGTAACAGTTTTGACTTACTAGGCTCATTCCTTATGGATTTTTTTATTGGCAAACAAGTTAACGGTTTCTCTAAGAAGCTACTAATTAGAAATAAATTCTATAGATATGACTTAATAGAACACCTTTTGGATTCATCTAGGGATAACATTTAAAATTTCTTTAAAGAGATATGTTTATTTTAAAGTATGATTATAAGTTTTCCCCCATTTTTCATGTACTTTTGGAATGTGTATCAGTTTCCTCCATTTTTCCATGGAAATACTAATCATTCCCAACAGGATGATTTCAGAAAGGCCTGGAGAGACTTACACGAACTGATGCTGAGTGAAATGAGCAGGACCAGGAGATCATTATATACTTCAACAACAATACTATATGATGACCAGTTCTGATGGACCTGGCCATCCTCAGCAATGAGATCAACCAAATCATTTCCAATGGAGCAGTAATGAACTGAACCAGCTATGCCCAGAGAAAGAACTCTGGGAGATGACTAAAAACCATTACATTGAATTCCCAATCCCTATATTTATGCCCACATGCATTTTTGATTTCCTTCACAAGCTAATTGTACAATATTTAAGAGTCTGATTCTTTTTGTACAGCAAAATAACATTTTGGTCATGTATATTTATTGTGTATCTAATTTATATTTTAATGTACTTAACATCTACTGGTCATCCTGCCATCTGGTGGAGGGGGTGGGGGGCAAGAGGTGAAAAATTGGAACAAGAGGTTTGGCAATTGTTAATGCTGTAAAGTTACCCATGCATATATCCTGTAAATAAAAGGCTATTAATAAATTTTTTAAAAAAAATGGAAATACTAATCATTCTAGAACTACTTTATGGTGATGAGCCCTATATATTTTATATGTAAAGGTGTGTTAAAAAAATTCTATGTTCTACTCTATTTCATAGTTTAGAAGTTTCCTTAAAGACTGATGTATGTTACTTTATATATGGTTTTCTTCAACTTGAATCTCAGATATCTTATTTTGATATAGTTATATCAGTCTTATCTTGATATAGTTATAGTATATGAAGTTAAGGTATTTTAGGTATTAACTTCATCCATTGGTAAAATGTGGCTTCTTGCTTAAAGCTCAAGATATTCTGACTCTTTCTTTGAGAGATATATATACATATATATGTATATATATATATATATATATATATATATATATATATAATTTAATATTTCTTCATTCCAAATGAGATTTTGACATTACTGGAGAAACATTCTATGAAGTAAGAGAGCTGATTCAATGAATATATATAACTTGACATTTTACATATTCATTAGATGGCTGAAAAGGTATTTTTCTTTAGATACTTTTATTTGGAAGTCATATGTAGGTCTATTTGTTTAAATAATAGTAGATTTATTGCCTAAAGATATGCAAAACTATTATTGTGTTGGTAACATATTTTAAAGATAAAAGACTTTTCCATGTGGACATTTTTAACAATCCTTTGATAAGTTTTAAATATTTTCACCTCATGAAGAAGTTTTAAGTTTGCATTAAGCTAAAAAGCTTTACTTTTGATTTGTATTGATATTTTTGTTTTTTCTTTGTACTTTTAACTTTTTACAGTACCGTAACTTTGTTATGTTTACTTTTAAATAGTGATTTAGGGAATCTAGAATTTCCATTATTTCCCAATTTATTTTGCAACATTTTTATTATTCTTTATTGTTATTGTCTTTAATAGGCCAAGGAGGTATCCAAATTTTCTAATGTGAAAACTGAGTAGGAACTGATGTAATCTTTCAATGCCTTTGTGCAGATCTTTTATAGTTCTTTGTAGTCACTTCTGATATGATAGCCTTTGATAATGCTTTTTAGAAATATTACTTGATAGTACCATGTTTCTTTCTATTACTCTATTTTAGCAACAATTCATAAATAAATAAATGAGTAAGTGAATGAATGAATAGATATATGAATAATCTAAGCTTAAAAATGACATTTGTTTAAATGATTATCCTATACTGATATTGTATGTTATTGTGTGATATAAAACTGAGAGCAAAATTAATAAAAGAATGTATAAAGTCTTTACATATAACTGCTAATATAAATTTATAATTTGGTTATTATTATATTGCATAATGAAAATCTTCATGTCTTTATTTAATTTCATATGTATTGATGTTTTGGTTTTGTCCATTTTAGTAGTCAGGACAGACAGCTTGAAAAATTTTCCAGCAAGTAAGCTATTAGTACTCTGACTTGTCCCAAAATGACTTGCCTTTTTGTACTATCAAAACACAAGGAATACCTCCAGGAGTTCAATGAAGTCAGTTTGAACAAGTTTGAGGAATTAAACTTTCAGTTTAAGATTCACTCAACTACAATTAGGAGAGCCACAAACCAGGGTTTGATTTATTGGTTTTTTGATTATTGAGACTTAAACAAGTGTTGAAGAAATTGTTAATAATAGAGATAAAACTTAAGAATGTGTCATATATATAAATGTTTTTCAAAGATCAGATTATACAACCTTTACTATCACATTTCTGAACAAATTGATCATCATAATTTCAAATAAAACTTAATTGTAATTCTATGTCACCCATCTATTGCTTAAATATTTTTTTGACTACCATAGATAGTGGTAGCAACACAACTGGACATGTTTAAGGATTTCTACCAGGCCTTAATATTTTTAATATATATATCTCTTTGGCTTGCAATTTCTTTACCTCACTTAAGTCTCCTTTTATTTTGTATAATTGATTGGGTTTTGAGGGAGTTATTTTTAATGTTGTTGTTATTTTATTGTTTATTATGTTGTCCATAATTTGAAATTTAGATTTTCTAGTAAAATTATGTTATCACTGAAATCCATTCCACCTTTATCCAATCATTATTAAATCATGTGAGATCAACAATATGCATGGATATATTTTCTTTTCATATAAGACAAGCCATTTCATCATAAAAGTGATTCACTCCTTGATATGAAAAACCCTTTTAACTAATAAAGATCTAGATGAAATTTGCAACTGTAATGCCCAAGAAACTGAGGCAAGATGGAGATTAGAGAGTTTTTTAATATTTTATTTGAAAGGGAGAGATTGTGCTGGGGGCAAAATAAGATCCATCTTGTCCCCCAGAGCTAAATAAGTCTCAAAGTATCAAGCAACAAATGTGAGTTCTCAATGACATATATATGACTCTAAGCTCGGGTAGACAAAGGCAGGGGGTCATGGATTCCAAATTCTGGTGAGTGGAAATTTCCAAGAAGGGAACCATCAATCTAATTCTGACAGGTTGGGGGGTAGAACCCTAAATTCTTGATAACTTAGGAGGAGTTAGGAGCCAGAAAGTCTGAACTCAGAAATAAAGGATACCAATTAGGTATCTGAGATAGGACATAGGAAGTTTTATGACTCTTTTGGAATGTTAGAGTAGCCAGATCTCCAACACATAATTATCTCAGTCCTAATGATTAGTAAAGGGGGTGTCAACCAGGGCAGAACAATTAGAGGAACTGAGGCAGTACAATTCAAGGATACTGAGGCAGAACAATCAAGGACACTGAGGCAGGGCAATTAGGGAAACTGAGGCAGGACAATAAAAGAACTGTGGCACAATACAACCAATAAGATTAAATACTTTTCTTGGGGAACCAAGAATTTTAGTGACCACAAATCTAGACTGCATTAGAGATGGGCCTTAAACGTGGGGTCTTCCTACTTTTAGATCTTCTCTCCACCCTATACATAAATGTTTTTCAAAGATCAAATTATATTTTTAAAATAAATACAGTAAGACAAACTCAAGTTTGTTCTACTAGAAAAGTTTTCCCTACCCTAAATAGTAGAGGTTTAAAAAAATTGAAAAAATGTGATAATAGATCTATGTTTTGCTAAAAAGATATTTCCAATTGAATGTACACTTGATTAATTAATGGATCCTTGACTACAATGAAGGTCTGCTTATATTTTGTTCAATTTATTGATAAGCTTACAAAGCAACTTGAAAAGATATTTAGAATTGTCTCTTTATTCTAGAATTCAGGTAACTATACTTTCTTTTAAAATGTTTTAGTTTTCATCTTAAAAAATAGATACTACTGTTTCAGCTATGGATTTTTTATGGTGTTGTTACCAACCAAGAGTAATGTTAATAGTATTTAATATTTGTGCTCACTTTGTCCCATATGCTATAAGAAACAAATAAAATGTACAGTCTGTTCTCAAGACTATTTCATTTGCATTTCATTGCACTTTTAACCTTTACTTTTTATTCTTTTAGAAGCTATTACCAGGGCATTAGTCACTTAATTAAGAAATCAGACTAATCATACCTATATATTATAACCATACAGTCTGAAGAAGCTAAGATGATGTGTGATCCTTTGGCCTACACCTAGACAAGACTACATTTAAGCTGTCCCCAAATTAATAGTTACTTCTCTCATTTTTCAAAATAGCCAAGATGAAAATCATATCCATGTATATTAAACATCCATTTAACATTATTCACTACAAAGAGAAAAAATGGATTAGAGGTAGAAACTAAAAATAAAGAAATGCCTTACATATAGACAGATTAGACAGCTGCTGCTAACACCTTAGAAGGAATTAATTTGTCAGGAATTAACAAAACAATCACAGGAAATGTCCCTAGAGAATGAATGGTAGGATTGGCAAATTTAAATAAGAATGGAACCAGGAACTGCTATTAAACACCCCCTCCAAGACCCACCTGCCTTTCCAGGCTGACTTCCCACCAATCTCCTAAATGATCTTTCCAGTTCTGCCAAAGGACTCTCACTTTCCCCAAAGTTACTCTATCATTTTTCTGCTTCAGTATTTTGTTTTTCTCCTTTCCCATCTTTTTTAATTATACCAAATAGTTCTAATTAGATTCTAGCTCCTCCAAAAAGACTACTTGAATCTATTTAATATGATCTGCCCTCAGAAAGATCATGATGTAATAAATATCACCAGCAACAAAACATTTAAACACATCATGCTAAAACAATAGGCAAAATAGGGAAGAAGAAGAAGAAGAAGAAGAAGAAGAAGAAGAAGAAGAAGAAGAAGACATCAAATTGTTTTAAGGTTTTACACTTGAATTTAAAAAAAAAACTGCATAAGCATAGAATGGCAAAAATAAATTTTCACAATGTATCTAAAAAAAAAATCTGAGATTTTGAGTGGATCTTCACCTCAATTTCACTTCACAATATGAAATATCTAAGAATGCTAAAATGATCTTTGGAGATATAAATGTAAGCCTGGCTTAAGAGGAGCTGATGCCATTAGTATGTTCACATTTGTGATATTGGATTCAGTTCTATACAATGTAAGGTAGGAAAAATACTATTTCTTCCCCTACCACCCTGCTACAGGAACTAAAAATTTGTGGTCCTGTTAATAGATCCATCAAACTCTGTAATTTTCTCACTTTGAATGACTTTAGTGCTCTATTTCTCCCATATCTGCTTGGTCATATTTTAGATGAAGAATTTTTTTTTTGCATTTTTTTATTATGACTTTTTATTGACAGAACATATGCCTGGGTAATTTTTTGCAATATTATCCCTTGTACTCAGTTCTGTTCTGACTTTTCCCTTCCCTCCCTCCACCCCTTTCTCTAGATGGCAATCAGTCTTATACATGTTAAATATGTTATAGTATAGCCTAGATACAATATATGTGTGCAGAACCGAATAGTTCTCTTGTTGCGCAGGAAGAATTGGATTCAGAAGGTAAAAATAATCTAGGAAGTAAAACAAAAACACAAACAGTTTACACTCGTTTCCCAGTGTTTCTTCTCTGGGTGTAACTGCTTCTGCCCATCATTGATCAATTGGAACTGAATTAGATCTTCTCTTTGTCAAAGAAATCCACTTCCATCAGAATGTATCCTCATATAGTATCTTTGTTGAAGTATATAATGATCTCCTGGTTCTTCTCTTTTCATTTAGCATCAGTTCATGTAAGTCTCTCCAAGCCTCTCTGTATTCATCCGGCTAGTCATTTCTTCAGAACAATAATATTCCATAACATTCATATAACACAATTTACCTAACCATTCTCCAACTGATGGGCATCCATTCATTTTCCAGTTTCTGGCCACTACAAACAGGGCCGCCACAAACATTTTGGCACATACAGGTCCCTTTCCTTTCTTTAGTATCTCCTTGGGATATAAGCCCAGTAGTAGTACTGCTGGATCAAAGAGTATGCATAGTTTGATAACTTTTGAGACATAATTCCAGATTGCTTGCCAGAATAGTTGGATTCGTTCACAACTCCACCAACAATACATCAATGTCCCAGTTTTCCCTCATCCCTTCCAACATGATGAATAATTTTTTAAGTAAGTTTTTAGATGAAGAATATTTTGACTAAGCTTTTTTTTTTTCTTGGTCATGGATTCCTTTGACAGCCTGGTGATATCTATGAAATTCTTTCTAAGATAAGGTTTTAGAAACACCAAACAAAGCATATGCAGAAAAAAATAAAATCTTTCTATCTGAATAAAGATTTATGTTCATATCTAATTTCAGATTCTCTGAAACCTTTCCATAGATACTTTATAAGGCTTTTGATAGCAGATTAAGAACATTTGCTTTAGACATTGTTAAATCAGAAATAATCAATTTCTAAGATCTAGAAATTTGAATTTTTCTTTCTAGCCATAACTTCCTATTTAAAAAAAAATCTTTTCTACTCTCCTACTCTTGCATTTACTCTAATCCTTATGACAACCTCAATCATTTAATTCATTCCTATTTGATATAACAACAACAATATTAGTGATGATGATAAATTGTATTTATATAACACTTTAAGATTTGAAAGACATTTTACTTATATTAAGTATTATATTAAATCATTTATATTATATTAAATTTATTTATTATTATATTAAATAATTTCATCATAACAAACCTTATTAGGTAGGTGGTATTTTAATCTTCATTTTATAGATGAGACAGTTGATAATCAGAGAAATTAAACAACTTGTCAATGACCAAATACACAAATGTTTGAGGGAGGATTTGAAACCAGGTTTTACTGATTCCAAATGCAGGAATCTGTATGCTGTTCTCTATAGCTAATTCAATATATTTTCTATGCTATTCTTACTTATTTCCATATTCAGCCTTCACCTGAACATCTGCTTCTTTTCTATACCATTGGCCACTTCTCTCAAACCCTTTGTCTCCTTGACCTTTGATCATTTCTGCCTGGTTAATTGCCATCTGTTGGTAATCTCTACTATTTAATTTGTCAGCTCCAGTCTCCAAAATTTTTATAATCTCTAGAGGTCAAAACAAAATTCTATCTGATCTCATTCACTTCAAATTTATTATGCCTTATATCAGCTGGTCTTTTGGTGCTGTTTGATAATTCTTCTAACTATAGTCTTATCAACACCTTATCTCATTCTCCATAGAGCTTTTCCAAACATTTTTTCCTCTTCATGTCTTTTTTCCTCTTCATGTCTCCATCTCTGAAAAGATGACTATACTCAGTGCCTCTACCTGATCACTGTGTGCGCTCTCTCTCTCCTCTCTCTCTCTCTCTCTCTCTCTCTCTCTCTCTCTCTCTTTCTCTCTCTCTCTCTCTCTCTCTGTCTCTTTCTCTCTCTCTCTCCAGTTTTGCATTACACCAGCCATATATTATAATTCTTTTTTAAAAAATCATATGTACACTCTAGTTGCCACATTAAATAATCCTTGGTCTGTCCTCATTCCTTTGGTTATTTCTGCAGCTCTAATTTTTACTCTTAATAGGGAGGGTAATATAAGTGATTTCCAAGCTTATTCTTCTTAGTTGAATTATCAATATGTATTCAATTTTTCCTTGATGTAAATGTGATGTGTTTTATTTGAATATTTATCATTTAAAGATGTACACTTTGAAATCCACAGCAAAAATATAATCTGCTATTAAACACACACACACACACACACACACACACAATGATTGAACATGGATAATTGTGACAGGAAAAACTTAATATCATTCAAAAAATGTTAACATACTAACTTTCCAAAAAATACTATAGTGATAATATTATGAAGTTACATAAAGCTTATGACAATTTATTTCTCCTAACTTGTAGTGAAGATGTTCTCTAAGAACCTTTTTATTCCATTAAAACTAAACACTGTATGCCCACCTCATCTTGATCAGGAAATGGTTAGCATGGGACAGTATTAGTTTGGAGTGCTCAGAATAATATAAATTTTTGTATAAAAATATTCAGACAACAGAGGAAACTTAAAATGCTATTTAACTGATTATAACCCATAGAAAACTTACAAATACAACTGATGTAACTCCTAAAGATCATATCTAGGGATATATATTAGAGCAAAGGTGAAAACTAAAAAGGCCCATCTGTAAGAATGAGAATAACACAGTTACCATTCAT
The DNA here is from genome assembly GCF_902635505.1 of Sarcophilus harrisii. NCBI lineage: Eukaryota > Metazoa > Chordata > Mammalia > Dasyuromorphia > Dasyuridae > Sarcophilus > Sarcophilus harrisii. The sequence continues at coordinate 440,810,719 of NC_045426.1, read as the reverse complement.
ATTCTTTTTAGTACCCCAAAGTGCTTTGCTTTATGTGTGAACTGGGAGCCTCTTTCTAATTTTACATGTACTATTAATGTAATTATGAGCAGGTTGTTTATGTATTCAGGATAAAAAATACTTAAAATTCACTCAGAGATTATGAGACAATATTTAACTTAAAATATGTTCTTCCTTATCTAATTTTTAAAAATTACTCGTACTGTGTCAGTGGACAGCTTAGGAAGTCCTGTTGGAAGATGCTATTTAAGATGTCAACATTTGATCATGGAGAGGCAGTATACTTTAGTGATAGGGAGTTGGTCTTAGAGTAAGAAAGAACTGGATTGTCTCACCTTTTACATATAAGAGTTTGTATGACCCTAGGCAGTCTGTGAAAGTAGTCAATGATCCCAGGAACCTCTCTACAACTTTAAATTGAAGAGCACATACTTATCAGAATTTCTGGAAGTAATAATAGATGGTGATAGTGATGATTATGATAAATTATAAACATTTATTTTTCTAAGGTAAATTTTTAATTTCATATTTATAATGATCCATGTTGTAGAATGCCTTTTTTCTTCAAGGGATGATTATTTCTTCAATTTGAAATCTCCATTGACTGATATAGATTGCAATCTATTAATTCTGTATTTATTTTTATGAGTGACAACTCTGAGCCGCTCTGCTCAGTTAAATCCAACTTATGTACTAGTCAAGATATCACCCTAAGATGTCATTCTCCTTCTTTGAAGATGAAGGAAATACAATAACCACAAAGCTAATAGATAATTTTTGACAGAACATATGCATGGGTAATTTTTACAACATTGTCCCTTGTTCTCACTTCTGTTCCAACTTTTCCCTTCCCTCCCTCCACCTCCTTCCCTAGATGGCATGCAGTCTCATACATGTTAAACATGTTAAAGTATATCTTAAATACAATATATGAGATCCACACGGTTCTCTTGTTACACAAGAAAAATTGGATTCAGAAGGTAAAAATAACCTGGGAAGAAAAACAAAATGCAAGTAGTCCACATTCATTTCCCAGTGTTCCTTCTCTGAGATGTAGCTGATTCTGTCCATCATTGATCAATTGGACCTGAATTGGATCTTCTTTTTGTCAAAGATATCCATTTCCATCAGAATACATCTTCATACGGTATTGTTATTGAAGTGTATAGTTTTGAGATCTGGTAAAGCTAGACCACCTTCATTTGTTTTTTCATTAATTCCCTTGAAATTCTTGACCTTTTGTTCTTCCAGATGAATTTTGTTGTTATTTTAACTAGGTCATTAAAATAATTTCTTGGAAATCTGATTGGTATAGCACTAAATACATAGATTAGTTTGGGTAGTATTGTCATCTTTATTATATTCACTCGATTTATCCAAAAGCATTTAATATTTTTCCAACTGGTTAGATCTGACTTTATTTGTATGGAAAGTGTTCTGTAGTTTTGCTCATATAATTCCTGACTTTCCTTTGGCATATAGATTCCCAAATATTTTTATGCTATTGACAATTATTTTGAATGGAATTTCTCTTTGTATCTCTTGCTTTTGGATTTTTTGGTAATGTATAAAAATGCTGAGGATTTATATGGATTTATGTTGTAACCTGCAACTTTGCTAAAGTTATGGATTATGTCTAATAGCTTTTTAGTAGAATCTCTAGGGTTCCCTAAGTATTCCATCATATCATCTGCAAAGAGAAATAATTTAGTTTCCTCATTACCTACTCTTATTCCTTTAATCTCTTTCTCAACTCATTGCTGAGGCTAGTGTTTCTAATACAATATTGAATTGTAATGGTGATAGTGTGCAACCTTGTTTCACTCCTGATCTTACTGGGAAAGGTTCCTGTTTTTCCACATTACATATGATGCTTACTGACAGTTTTAAATATATGCTCCTGACTATTTTAAGGAAAAGTGCATTTATTCCTATACTCTCAAGTGTTTTTGTTAGGAATGGATGTTGGATTTTATCAAATAATTTTTTTCTGCATCTATTGAGATGATCATATAGTTTTTGTTAATTTAGTTATTGGTATAGTCAATTATGCTAATAGTTTTCCTAATATTGCACCAGCCCTGCATTCTTAGTATAAATCCTACTTGGTCATAATGTATTACCATGGGGATGATTTTCTGTAATCTTTTTGCTAATATTTTATTTAAGATTTTAGCATCAATATTCATTAGGGAGATTGGTCTATAATTTTCTTTTTCACTTTTCAATCTACCTGGTTTAGGTATCAGTACCATGTCTGTGTCATAAAAGGAATTGGTAGGATTCCTTCATTCCCTATTTTTTCAAATAGTTTATATAGCATTGGGGCTAATTGTTCTTTAAATATTTGGTGGAATTCACAAGTAAATCCATGTGGTCCTGGGGATTTTTTCTTAGGGAGTTGGTTAATAGTTTGTTCTATTTCTTTTTCTAAGATGGGACTGTTTAGTCTATTTACTTCTTCCTCTGTTAACCTGGGCAAGCTCTATTTTTGAAGGTATTCTTCCATTTTATTTAAGTTGTCAAATTTATTGGCATAAAGTTGGGCAAATTAACTTCTAATTATTGCTCTAATTTCCCCTTCATTAATGGCAAGTTCTCCCTTTTCATTTTAAGACTAATGATGTGATTTTCCTCTTTCCTTTATTTTTTATCAGATTTATTAAGGCTTTGTCTATTTTGTTGGTTTTTTCATAGAACCAACTCTTAGTTTTATTAATTAATTCAATAGTTTTTTTTTTTTACTTTCAATTTATTGATCTCCCTTTTATTTTTAGAACCCAAGTTCTAAGTTTGACTGGGGTTTTTAATTGTTCCTTTTCTAGCTTTTTTTGTTGGCCAAATTTTTGACCTTCTCTTTCTCTATTTTATGCAAGTAGGTCTATAGATATTTTTCCCTTATTACTCTTTGGTTGCATTGCAATATTTTGGTATGATTCCATTATTGTCATTTCTTGTGAAATGGTAATTATATCTATGATTTTGTTTCACCCAATCATTCTTTAGGGATGAGATTAGTTATTTCTATTTTTTCATCTATTTTCCTCGGCTTTTTTTAATGTATTTCATTCATCATTTCTGGGAAAATCTTTACTATTTCTGCCTTACTGCATTTGAGTTTGAGGTTTTTATGTCCTAATATATGGTCAATTTTTGTATGGGTTCCATGAACTCCCAAGAAGAAAATGTATTCCTTTCTGTCTCCATTTAGTTTTCTCCAAAGATCTATCACATCTAACTTTTCTAGTATTCTATTTACCTCTTTGCCTTCTTTCCTATTTATTTTGTGGTTTGATTTATCTAGTTCTGAGATTGCAATTTGAGCTCTCCCACTATTATAGATTTGCTGTCTATTGCTTCTTGCAGCTCTCTTAATTTCTTTTAAGAATAAATTTGGGGACCAAGATGGCGGAGAAGACACCCGATTTCTAAGCCTTCCCTACCCTCTTTATCAATATTATATCGAGCCTCAAAATAGTTTGACTGCCAATTTTAAAGATAAGGTAGAACAACTCACCGGCCGAAGAAAATCTGCAGTCTCCAAAAAAGGTTGGTTCGGGGCAGGGGGAGATGGCCAGCGGGGGAGAAATTAGGTTCAAGGAGAGTTTCAAACGGGGTGAAGTCAAGATCTCGCACAACCCGCCCCCCCAAGGGGGCTTTCCGGCAGTTGTGATCCTCACAGCAGGAGGGCCCCGGTTAGCCTCAATCTGCACAGTGGGGAGCTTTGGGCCATAAAACTTTTTCCAGGGCCGTTTCAACAGGGCGGCGGGCAGAGTTTTGACTGTCTGTGTTCCCGCTAATACTCACAGTCCCACAAGAGGTCCGGCCGGGGCGTGACACTTTCACCCTAGTTCTGCAGGCAACCCATAATCCCTACCCTCTACAGTTTGAAAGCTCGGTCTGTCCACTTCCTGTTGGGGAAGGGAAAACTCCCCGAACACCCCAACCTCGGGGCCAAAATCGGTTTACATCTTTCCCCTGCTCTGAGAGGAAGTGGTAACCCCCCCTGGAGCCTACCCTAAAAGGCTTTAAAACTGAATAAAAAAGATAAAAGAACAATGGCAGCTTCTATGCAGAAAAAGAGCAGGTCAGCAAACCTGAAGAGACCTAAACAACAAAAATGCATCGACTTCCTCCTTTACATAATGCCTCTAGAAGAGACCATTAAAAGTCTCAAAAGGGTTAAGAAAAATGGGGAAAGGAAAGAAGCCTTAAAAAGAGAAACAACTTCAAATACAATTGGAAAAGTTAAAAAAATTCCCAGGAATGCAGAAACAAAAGGGTGAATTGGAAAAAAAAAAAAATTGGAAAGTAAAATTTAATTGGAAAAAAAAAACACTAGAAAGTAGGATTTTGGAATTGGAAAGACAAAAAACTCAAAAAGTAGGATCCGTGAATTGGAAAAAGACAAAGAACAACAAAAGAAAGTAGGATCTGTGAATTGGAAAAAAAATAATTCACAAAAAAAAAAAAAGTGAAATAAAAATTCCACAGACCAAAACAATACATTCAAAAACTCAATTGGACATATACAGAAAAAAGTAAAAAAAGCTAGGAAGAAAATAATTTTTAAAAATTAGGGAAAACAAATTAAACTAATAATTCATTGAGACAGCAAAAATATAAGCAAAAACAAAAAAAAAAAACTGGAAAAAACCACGAATTTTTCTACTTAAAAACAAGACTTGGAAAAATAGATCTAGGAGAGATAATCAGGGATTATTGGACTTTCTGAAAACTATGATGAAAAAAAAGGCCAGATACTATTTTACAAGAAATCACAAAAGAACTGCCCAGATTAAAATCAGAAGGTTAGGCATTGAAAGAATTCTGAACACCTTCGAAAAGAAACCCCAAAAAAAAAAAAATAAGAAATTGGAAAAATTTCAGAACTATGATTAAGGAAAAAATTTTACAAGCACCAAAAAAAAACCATTTAAATACCGAGGTCCACAAAAGGATCACCCAAGATCTGGCTGCCTCTACATTAAAGGAAAGAAGGGCCTGGAATATGATATTCCAAAAGGCACAAGAACAGTCAGCCAAGAATAAACTCCCACTAAAGGAGCATTTTCTTCCAGGAAGAAGAAGGAATTTAATAAACAAAAATTATTTTTTCTGAAAAAAACCAGAACTAAACAAAAATTTGATCTCAAAGTAAACTCAAGAGATGCAGAAAAAAAAAAAATAATCTTGGTGTATTTCTGTTTGGATAACAAAAAGCATTATAATTTGATTGTATATAACAAAAAGGAATAATATGGAAAAGGGATGATGGCAGGGTGGGAAGGGAAGGGGATAAAAAGGGAAACCACATCCCACAAAGGGCTAAGGAAACTTATCATATCTGAGGAATTTAGAGGGGAAAACAGAATTTTTCCATCAGAGTTGTCAAAGAAAAAATAATTGACATTTGTTTAGAAAAATTCCTCTCTCCCCCATTAAAAAAGGGGAGGAAAAGGGAAAAGAAAAGTAATAAGGGAAGGAAGGGGAAAAAGACTCAAAGGGGAGGAGGGATTTAAAAGAGGATAATACATGATACAAGATACATAAGTTTAAAAAGGGGAAAGAGGGTTGGGGGAGGAAGAAAAGTAAAAAGCACAATCTGGGGTTAATTTGGATGGCAGGAAATACAGAAGAATTCTAACCAAATGTAAATGGGATGAACTCCCCCCATAAAAGGAGGCAGATGGATGGATCAAAAAAGTCAGAACCCTACAATATTTGTTTACAAAAACACATTTCAGGGGATGCATATAGAGGAAAGTAAAAAGGCGAGCAAAATCTTTAAACTTCAGGTGAAGTCAAAAAAGCAGGGGCATCCATCTCAGATCAAGCAAAAGTAAAAATTGTCTTTAAAAAGGGGGAAGGTAACTAATCCTGCAAAGGTAACATAAACAATGAAACAAATTCAATATTAAACATTTACCGTGGTATGGCCTCAACCCTAAAGGAGAATTAAAGAGTTAAAAAAATAGACAACAAAACTTAATAGTAGGAGATCTCAACCGCACTCTAAAATTAGACAAACAAACCACAAAACAAATAAAAAAAATTAAAGTAAATAAATAAAAAAATTAAATTTTGGATCTTTGGGAGAAAATTGGGAGATAGAAGGGAATATACTTTCTTTCCCAGCAGTTCAGGAACCTATTAAAATTGACCATATTTAGGACATAAAGCCTCAAAATTAAATAAGAAAAAGCAGAAATATAAATGCTTTCTTTTCAGATCATGATCAATAAACACACAACAAAAAGAGGGGAAAAAAAAAAGTAATTTGGAAACTAAACACTCATCTTAAAAAAATATTGGGTAAGCACAAATTATAGATACAATTAATCATTTCCTAAAATAAGCAAGATGAAAATCTACCAAAATTTGTGGATCACCAAAGCGAAAAGAAATTTTATATCTAAATTATTGAAAAAAAAAAAAAAAAAGAAAAACCCACAAAAAAACTAAAAAAACCAAATTAAAAACCCCAATCAAATAAATTGAAATTCAAAATTAAAAAAAAATTAAAAAAATAAAACAAACAATTAAAAAACAAAATTTTTATGAAAAAAAAAGGCAAAAAAAAACCTTTTAAAATTATTAAAAAAGGAGGGAGGAAAAAAAAAGTAGTCTTAAAAAAGAAAAGGGAGAACTTTCCACCAAAAAGGTAAAAAAAAAATTATTTTTTCAACTTTATCTTTTGCCCCAAATAAAATGGAGACCCCAAAAAAACCCCAATAACAGAAAGAAAGTGAAAGCCCATTTCAAAAAAAAAAAAACACAATTAAAAACTCCCTAAAAAAAAATCCCCAAGGCCAATGGTTACATTAATTTTAAAACAAAAAACAACCCCGCAATAAATTATTTGATAAAAAGAAAAATCCACCAAATTCCCAACACAACATGGACGAACCTAAACGTAGGGAAAAACAGAAAAAAAAAATTATAGAAATCCCCTAAAAATTATGCAAAAACCCAAAAAAATATTCAAAAAACCCCAAAGAAAATTTCCAAGAAAACACAGATCAAGAATTTTCCAGGAATGCAGGGCTGGCAATATTAAAAAAACTTCAATATAATTGGCCAATTAAACCAAATTAACAAAACCATTTCACCAATAAAGAAAAAAGAATTTAAACCAACTCCATTCCCATTAAAAAAATTAATAAAATAAAATTTTCCTTAAAAAAAGCTCTTTTAAAACCATAGTAAATCTAAATTAAAAAAACCCCCCCCAAAAACTTTAAAACAAACCCACATCACCCTTTTTTTTAATAATTAAAAGTAGCATACAATAAGCAAAAAAATTAAAAATTGGCAAAGAAACCAAAACCCTTCCGTACATGTGGAAAAATAAAATTCTCAAAAAGTTAAAAAAATAACCACAACCCCACAAAAAATTCTTTAATAAAAAAAACCCCAAATTCACCAAACAAAAAAATCCAAAGATTACAAAAAATTTCCATTTAAAGAACTACGAAATAAAAAAAGGAATTTCTTCGCCAAAAATTCAAACTTTTGGCAAAATTACAACCCTTTTCAAACAAATTAAATTTAATAATTGAAAAAAAAGCCAAACTTTAAAATGAAAACCCAAAAACATTTATTTCCCATAAACGACTTAAAACCCAAATCCAAAAACAAAAAGTTCAATAAAAAAAAGGCAAAAACAAAAAATAAAAAAACAAAACCCCAAAAAATTAATTTAACACAACCAAAACAACGGCAAGGAAAAAATCAAAAACAAGGGAAAAACACAAAAATAAGAAACATCCAAAACCCAAAACCCCAAAAACACGTTTAAAAAAATTTTTTAAAACTTACAAAACCATTAATAAAACAAAAAATAAAAAACAACAAAAAAAAAAATTTTTAAAAAAGCCCTCCCAAAAATTTTGAAAGCAAACCATTTTCCAAAAAGAAAATTTATTTACCAAACAAAATTTTCCAAAACCATCCAAGAAAAAACAAAAAAAAAAACGCAAAGGCTTCCCCCAAAAAAAAGTTAACCTAATTTTAAAAATCGCCCCAAAAAATTCAAATATGGCCATCAAAAAAAAAACACCACCAAACCCAACCCAATCAAAATGCAAAAGCAATTAAATCCCAAATTAATTGGCCAGAAAAAAATTTTTTAAAAAACAAACAATTCGGGGGGGAAAAATCCAACCGGAAATATTTAAACATCCAACCCCGCAACCCGATCCGCAGACTACAAATCCCAAAAAAAAAAAAACCTGGGCAAATTTTTTGGCACCCTTTTTGTTCGCTAAACCAAATGTTCAATGGAAAAGGCAAAAATTTTTAATGAAAAGGAATATTACCTTAAAAACCCAATATTTCAAAACCAAACACAAACGGCAAAGTGAAAAAAACCGGGAGAAATTACCAACAACACTAAAGACCATTTAGGATCGGCCATCCCTCACAAAATCAACCAAATCATTTCTAATGGAGCAGTAATAACTGAACATATACCCGAAAAAACTCTGGGAGATATAAAAAACATTGAATTCCCAATCCCTATATTTATGCACACCTGCATTTTGATTTCCTTCACAAGCTAATTGTACAATAATTCAGAGTCTGATTCTTTTTGTACAGCAAAATAATTTTTGGTCATGTATACTTATTATTATCTAAGTTTATTTTAATATATTTAACATCTACTGGTCATCCCCATTTAGGGAGGGGTGGGGTAAGAGGTGAAAAATTGGAACAAGAGGTTTGGAATTGTTAATGCTGTAAAATTCCCATGTAATATCCAAAAAAAGGCTATTAAATAAAAAAAAAAAAAAAAAAATATAGATGCTATATCACCAGTGCATATATGTTTATAATTGGTATAGCTTCATTATCTATGCTACCCTTTAACAAGATATAGTGCCCTTCCTTATCTCTTTTAATTAGATCAATTTTTGCTTTTGCTTGATCTGAGATCAGGATGGCTATCCCTGGTTTTTTGACTTCACCTGAAGCATAGTAGAGTCTGCTCCAGCCTTTTACCTTTACTCTGTGTGTATCACCCTGCTTTAAGTTTTTCCTATAAACTACATATTGTAGGATTCTGGCTTTTAATCCAGTCTGCTATCCACTTCCACTTTATGGATGACTTTACCTCATTCACATTTATTGTTAAAATGACTAATTCTGTATTTCCTGCCATCTTGTTAACCCCTGCTTATGCTTTTTTCCTTTCCTTCCCCTTTCTCCCCTTTCCAGTATTAAACTTGTGAGCACCACTTGCCTCATACAGCCCTCCCTTTTTAGGATCCCTCCCCCCACCTTAGAATTCCTCCCTTTTTCTTACCCCCTTTCCTCAAATTTCTGTATCCCCTTCCATTTAGCTTACCTTTTACCCTTTCAATTTCCCCTCCCACTTTTCAATGAGGTGGGAGGAGTTTATTTGTAAATCGAATATGTCTCATATTTTTCTCCTTAAGCCAATTCTGATGAGAGTCAGATACACACTGTGTTCATCTCCCACCCTTTTTTTTCCTCAGATATAATGTTTCCTTTGCCTCTTTGTGACATGTAGTACCCCCACTTTATCCTTTTCTGGTGCAATTTTTTTCCACCTCTAGTTTCTTTTTTATATTATAACTGTAAAATCAGATTATACATGTGTTCTTTATGTATATTCATAATTGAAATATATGTCCCAAGATTTCTTTTTACGTTTTTATGTTTCTCTTGGGTCCTATTTGGAGATTAAACTTTTTGTTTAGTTCTATTTTTTCATCAGAAATAGATGAAATTCACCTATTTCATTGAATGTTCCTCTTCTTCCCTGAAAAATAAATGCTCATTTTGGCTGGGTAAGTTATTCTTGACTGTACACCAAGTTCTTTAGCCTTTTGGAATATCAGATTCCAAGCCCTTTGATCCTTTAATGTGGATGCTGCTAGATCCTGGGTAATCCTTATTTTGACTTTTCTATATTTGAGTTGTTTTTTTCTAGTTGCTTGTAGTATTTTTTCCTTGGTCTGATAGTTCTGGAATTTAGCCACAATATTTCTTGAACTTTTGATTTTTTCTTGTCCTTTTCAGTAGGTGATCGGTGAATTCTTTCAATGTCTATTTTACCCTCTGTTTCTATAACATCTGGACAGTTCTCTTTGATGATTTCCTGGAAAATAGTGTGTAGGCTCTTTTTTCATCATACTTTTCAGGAAGTCCAATAATTCTCAGATTATCTCTCCTAGATCTCTTTTCCCATTCTGTTGTTTTCCCAAGAAGGGATTTACCATTTCCCTCCATTGTTTCATTTTTTTGATTTTGCTTAACTGATTCTTGATGTCTCCTCAAGGCATTCATTTCCATTTATTCAATTCTGATTTTTAATGAATTATTTTCTTCACTTACTTTTTTATTTCTTTTCGTATTTGTCCAATTGAGTTTTTAAGTGAGTTGTTTTGTTCTATGGAATTTTTTTCCATTTCACCAATTTTATTTTTAGAGAGCTATTTTTTTTTCCAATTCACTAATTCTGTTTTCCTTGGAATTGTTTCCCTTTTCCAATTCACTAATTCTGTTTTTCAGGGATTTGATTTATTTTTCCACTCTATCTTTAAATGAGGGGGGTGACTTATCCAGACCCTCTTGCCAACCTTCCCTTTCTTTTCCCCATTTTTCTTCTAGCTCTCTTGTAAGAGCCTTTTTAATTTCTTCTATGAGAGTCTTGTGTAGTGGGGATCAGATCATATCATCCCCCTTTGGCAATGCATCTGGAGACAGTCTGTTTTTATTCTCCTCAGGGTTTAAAGTCTGCTCTCTATCCATATAGAAGCTACGTATAGTTAGAACCCACCTTATAGTTTGCTCATTTTGACAAAAAAGAATCAAAGAAAATAAACAAGCAAAAAAAATTAAATGCAGTCTGCTTTTTGGGGAGTGTGGTGTTACCAAGCTTCCTCTACAGACTGCAGGAGGTAGCAATGAAATAGCAGTGGAACAGCAATGGCTGTGCTACCTGCACAGTGGCCACTCTCTGAGATTCTGAGAGCATGCTGAGTCACTCTGGGTGTTGGGTGGGTGTGGTCAGAGAGACCCCAGTGTATCAGGATTGACATCTTTACCTGCTGGGGTTACAGCTTCTCTGCTGATCTACTGGCTTGCTGCCAGGGCGAAAAGTTCACACTGGGTAAAGTTCTCCCCGCAAGTTTTTTGATGGCTATGATTACACCCTGCCCCCTCGAGTCTCTCAACATTAGCTGCCTTCTATGCTCTCACTGCCTGCCTTCAGTCTGTGCCTGGTCTAACCATCCTGCCTGTGAGCAAAAATAGACCTTTTCTGGTGAATTTCGGGAATATTTTCTGTTGGTAATGTACTCATGGTTTTTTTTCAGTCAAGCACTAATTCTGAGGCTGTATCATGAAAAAAAAGTATTCTGAGGGCAAGAAGGAGCCTAGATTGATGCATGTGTCTTCTCTGCCATCTTGGCCAGAAGTCCCCAAAACAGCCAGCTAATAGATGTTTAAGGAAGGATTCAAACTCAAGCGTTTCCTATTCTGAGTTCAGCATTCTCTCCAATTTACTTCATTTATGTACACAGCTCATCTGAATAATTGAAAAGAATCCACATTTACTGTTTATTGAATCAAATAAGTTAGATAATTACTAGAATTTCCATTTATGTTATACTGTATAGACAGATTATTTTTTTTTATTTTACCATAACAAACATATGCAACTATTATTCATCATTATGCAACAAAGATCATGTGATAGTTTTCTTTTTTCTAAATGAAAGTAGTGAAATGAAAATAATGTTGCTATTGTCATGGCATTCCAACCTAAAGCAGAAGAAATGGAGTTTAATATAGAGTGCATGTTACTGATAATATGTTGTATAGGCTGTCTATAAGCCCTAAAATATAATGCAACTATAATGATTCATACTATTACTGTATCACAAGAAATTTACTTTAAAAGGGCAGAAAAACTGGTGAATCAAGAGGAATCGAGGATATTCTATAAATCACAGATTTGTGCTCCTTTTGAAATTCCCAAATATGCAATGTTATTTCAAGAGTTAACTCTAGACAATTTTTTTCTATACTTCTTTCTCCTTTTTCAAGTGTTTATTTTGGTTCTGTATATGTATTAATCTAAATTCATTGTGATTTTCTCTAAATCTGTCCCTCTTCCAAACTTTTGTATTTATAAAGGAAGGTATATCTTTATAGTCATCTATACCAAGATTTTTATAGTCACCTAATTTCACTATCCCAGAATCTACTTCTACTTTGAGCCACCCAGCCCCTACTAGCAATAACAAAGTCCATTGGTTTCTTTTTTTAAAAAAAAATAATAATTTTATTTTTTGATTACATGTAAATAGATATTTTTAACATTTTTTAAAATTAGATTCACATTCTTCTCTTTTCTTCTGTTTTCCTCCCTTTTTCTGGAGAAGGTGAATAATTTGATATATATTCTAAATGGGCTGTCATGTACAAACATTTCTTTATTAGCCATGTTACTAAAGAAAACACAGAACAGGGGAAAAAAAGATTCTAGAAATACAGACAAAGAATAATGAAAAGTGTTTTTTTTTTTTTTTTTTTTTTTTTTAAAGTATGCTTCGATCTGTATTCAGAGTACATAAATCTTTCTCTGGAGGTTGATAGTATTTTTTCATCAAAAATCCTTCCAAACTGTTTTTGATCAAAGTCCTTCAGAATTGTCTGGGATCATTGTGTTGCTGAGAATAGCTAAACCATTCACAATTGATCACTGAACAATAATTCCATTACTATGTAGAGTGTTCTCATTGCTCTGAACATTTCACTTTGCATCAGTTTGTGTATGTCTTCAATGTTTTCTTTTTTTTTTCTGAAATCAGCTTCCTCACAATTTCTTGTAGCACAACAGTAGGATAACACAATCATATTCCACAAGCCACCTCCCAACTGATGAGCATGCCCTCAATGTTCAATTACATGCCACTACAAAAAGAGCTGCTAATACATATTTTTGTCCTTATAGGTTCTCTTCCTTTTTTTTTTTTTTTTTTTTTTGGATCTCTTTGGGATACAGACTCCGTAGTACTAGTACTGAATCAAAGTTATATGTAGTTTTATAACCCTTTAAATTTTGTTCCAAATTGCTCTCCAGAATTGCTGGGTCAGTTCATAATTCTACCAATAGTTCATTAATGTCTCCTTAGGTAGTCAGCTCACTTGAATATTTTTTTTTTAAATCCATATTTGCTGTCAATTGAATCCAATAAACTAAATTACACTGGATGTTCATTTTATATTATCCTATGTCTCTAAACTTGGGATTGCTGCCAATGCTATCTCATGTAGAAGTGGGAGGAGGGCAGAGTAGTCAGGAAAGAGATAATCCCACTTTAGAAGTTTGTGATGACTGATAAGGCTAGAGCTCTGCCACAGATTAAAACTAATTGAAGATATTCTATGATAACTGTTTCCTGTCTGCTTACTATATAATAAATGAAAACCTTCAACTGACTGCTGAGCCAAAACTAAAAACACATATAGAAGACTCCAATAGAGAAAGCTCTCCTGTCTTTCTTGGTTAAGAGTAATGAAAGTGATAACATATAGGTGAGAAAAGCAACCTTTGCTCCTTATCTCTTATAAACACATGAATTTACAAGCTTTTTTTTCTGTCTCTGTTGTTTTTAATTCTTTTTGTAATCTTGTTATTATTGAGTTATTTCACTGTATCTGACTCTTCATGACTCTACTTTTTTTTTTTTTTTTTGAAAGATTCTGGATAGTTTTGCCATTTCTTTCCCAGTCTATTTTACAGATGAGAAACTGAACAGGGTTAAAAGAATTGCCCAGAGTCACATGACCAATATGTATCTGAGGTCAAATTTGAATTCATTAAGTTGAGTTTTTCTGGTTTCAAGCCCAGTGCCTATTGTTTGTACTGTCTAGCTACCATTTGTAATATTATGTACATAAATATTGGAAATGAGACAAATTTGTGAACACATTTTTTCCAAAGTTTGAAGAGGCAGCAGAATTTTCCAAGATCCAGTGTCCATTAGAAGTCAGCCCCAGAGATTTATCTGCTTATCCAGTATGGCAGTGGTTTTATCTAGAAGCCACCCTGTACTGCAAGTAAGGGACAATTCACTTGATTTGAAATCAGATCAGTGGTGGATATAGCGGCCACTTTAAGTTTGCTTCGCTTTTCCACAGTGATACAGTAGATTTTTTCCCTCAATGAAGTTAGATGTTTGTATCACTATTTTTGGTACATATTTAAAAATAAATATAATTTTATAAAAGCTAATAATTTATCAATTGTGTTGAATAGATATTAACATGATAATTGATACTGTGGCACTAACAGCAAATGATGATTATGATAGGTACCCACCTTAAAGTGGCTTGGGTCTAATAAAATAAGCAGAGTTCCAATGTTTAACATCCTAAGGAGAAAATGAAGGTAGCCAATATCTGGAGACCACACATGTGGTCATCTTGTTGGGAAAGTAAATCCAGGGACTTACTTTACATAATAGGCATTTAATAAATCAATAACAAACAAATAAATAATTTAGCTTTCTAGAATACAAGGGTACCTTTTTGCCATAGTAAAGCCTGGATTTCGAAATTTAGTGAGGCAATTTCAAATATCATTATTAGGGAAACCATTGGGGAGATTTCCTTTTCTGAGACTGAGATAAAGGGAAAATAGTATGTAAGCAAAGTTGGCCTATTTTAACTTCTCTCCTGTACATACATCTAGCATGTGTAATATAGCAGGTTCTTATATTGATTAAATATGTTATTTATCATTCCTCACATACTTTTAAAGTAAATATGGATTATTTTTTCCCAAATGATTGAATAGGAGGCAGCGCCAATTTGGTGTAATAAAGGCAGAAACTCACCAAACCTCTCCCCCAAACCACTCTACATTACTTCAAATAATCATTCTAAAAAAAAAAAAAAAAAAAAAAAAAAAAGAGCATCATAACACCTCAAAAGATGGAGTAGAACATTTTTGGCAGAAAAGGATCTGGAATCAGGATAGGAGCCCAGTGCAGGAAACACCAGCACAGACCGAGTCCCAATACCAGATCTGATCCTACACCAATAAGGTAGGAATGAGTCTAGAGGACCCCTCCAAATCAATGTCAATAATGACAGTTTCTAGACATCTCATCCCAAAGACACCAAAGATGACTTAGAAGGTCCAGCAGAAAAGGTCTGTGGCAATAGGGTGGGAGTCCAGTGCATATCAGCACAAGTTACAGTGCAGCTTCAGCACGAACCCCAGCCCTAGCACCAGCAGAACTCTGTGGCTTTATCACACTAGAACTTATAGCCACAGTGCAGTAGGGGTACTCCTAATAACAGTTACAGATCAGAAAAGAGTGCTTGTGCTTGTGGTCAGGTTCCTAGAAGGATCTCTGAAAATAGCTTAGGACAGTAGTAGAAACCCTACTTTAACAAAGAGTTAAAAATTGAATAAAAAGAAACAAAATAAGCATAAGACAAATATCCAAATGATAATGTAAAAGTATGAAGTTTAAAATCCTGAGCCAGTGTAGTGACCCGATCAACTATAAATATTCATTTTAAAATATTTTATATTGGGGTATATGTTATTGTATGGAAAAAAAATCTGGTAGCTAGATTTGATATAATTTCTTACTAGAACAATTCATTTTAAAAAATTTTTGTATGAAATATTGAAATGAATTTCATAATTTTATTGCTATGACAAAGTATTTTTGTGTGTATCTAAGTGGATCTTAATATTTAAAGTTTGAAAAATTATTGAAAAGCACAGATTATAAACTTTAAATTCCAATATTCATCTTCTCTTAAAATGAAAATTCTATATAATAAACAATTTTAAAATTATGTAAGAAGTAGTTATGTTATGTTGGAAACAACATTAGACTAGATTCAGATAAACTGTATTTTGCATCTCAGATCTTTCAATTTTATACATATATACAGGATATCACTAAAGCCTTAGAGCAGTTTTAAGTTTTGTAACACCACACATATGCAAACATGTGTGTGAATATAATATTGTCAAATAAATGTCAATTGTCCTTATACCATACAAATATTTTCAGATATACATGTGTGTGATTATATTATATATGTTTTGTGTGTATATGCATATATCTATTCACACACATTTTATACATATATATATTCACACACATACAGACACACACATATACATGTATATATATCTATATCTATACCTATATCTATCTATCTATATCTAGATATGGATATAGATATAGATATAAAATTCTAAGTCACAGCTTCTTGGAACCCATTCTCCTTGACTTTACAGAGCTGAGTTATAAAATTGGCAGAACTACCTCATAAGATCATTGCAAAGACTCAATGATATAATATAAAAGTTTTTTTTAACTGCCAAATTCTAAAAAAAAAATATGAAATTTGCACAGTCTACAGTTAAATAGTAATATCTATACAACTAAGTGTAATATGAAATTAATTTATCCTGACAACTTCAAAAATAAAATATGGGCCATGTTATAAAACAACAACAACAAAAAGCTGATTAATAGGCTGGTGAAAATGAGCAGACACACAAAAAATTGTTTCTAACTAAGAAAATTACTATGCTGACAAGGAATATCAAAACATACACTCAGAAGATAATAAAGTCAAAGTTCCTACATCCAAAGCCTCCAAGAAAAATAAGAATTAGTCTCAGGCTATAAAAAGAACTCAAAAGGATCTTTCAAAATCAAGAAAGAGAAGGGAAAAAATAGGAAAAGAAATGGGGGGTCTTACAAAAGAAATACTAAAAGCTAATAAGGAGAAGAATGTCTTAAAAGCAAAATAAGTCATTTGGAAAAAGAGGTACAAAAGCTCACTGAGGAAAATAATTCCTTAAAAGTAGAACTGAGCAAAAAAAAAAAAATTTAGAAAGTAAAATGAGCAAATGGAAACTAGTGACTTTATGAGAAATCGAAATACAATAAAGCAAAACCAAAAAAAGAAAAGAAAGAAAAATAGAGGGAAAAAATCTCACTAGAAAAAGAATTGACCTGGAAAACAGACTAAGGAGAGATAATTTTAAAATTATTCACCTACCTGAGAGTCACAATCAAAAAAAGAGCTTTTTTCTTTTCTTTTCTTTTCTTTTCTTTCTTTCTTTCTTTCTTTCTTTCTTTTTTTTTTTTTTTTTTTTTTTTTTTTTTTTTTTTTTTTTTTTTTTTTTTTTTTTTTGGTTAAGGCAATTGGGGTTAAGTGACCTGCCTAGGGTCACACACGTAGGAAGTGTCAAGTGTCTGAGACCAGATTTGAACTCTGGTTGGACATTATTTTTCAAGAAATTATCAAGGAAAATTGGCCTGCTAATCTAGAACCAGAAGACAAAATGAAAATTGAAAGATTCCATTATCACCTCTTGAAAGAGATTCTAAAATTAAAACTCCCAATAATATAATAACCAAATTCTAGGTCAAGGAGAAATATTGCAGGCATTCAAAAGGAAAAATTCAATTATGGTGGAGCTATCCTCAAGATAACATAAAATTTAGCAGCTTAGACATGAAAGGACCAGAGAGCTTAGAATATAATATTCCCAAGAGCAGTGGAGTTAAGATTACAATCAAGAATCACCTACCCAGCAAAATTGAATATAATTCTTCAGAATAAAAAGTGGTTATTTAATTAAATAGAAGATTTTTCAAGCATTCCTAGGGATGCTTGAAATGACTAGAGATGAATGAAAAAAATTAATTTTCAAATACAGGATTCTGGAGAAGCATAAGGAGGTGATCAGGAAAGTGATATCATGAGGAATTTAATAAGGTGTATCTGTTTGCATTCCTACATGAGAGGATGATACTTATCACTCATTAGAACTTTTTCATTATTATGGCAATTAGAAGAAGTATATGTAGACAAAGGGCACAGGAATACTCTTTTAAAAAATGATGAAATTAAGGGGTGAGATAATTATGTACTGGGAAGAAAAGAAAAGGAGAAGTGGAATGTTGCAAATAATCTGTCATGAAAAAGAGGCAAGAAACATACTTTACAGTAGAAGAGCAGATAGAGAGGAGAGAAAGAATGATTGAACACTGTTCTCATCACAATTGGCTCAAAGATGAAATAACATATGTACTCAATATGGATAAAGCAATCTATCTAACTCTGCAGAAAAACAGGATGAGACACAGGAAATCAGAAGAGTAAATGAAAGGGTATAGTGGATGAGGAAGTAATCAACAGCAAAACACTTTTGAGGAAGGACAGAGTGAAAGGACAGAGAGAATAGAATAAATGGGGGGAGGAATATAATTAGCAATACTAAATTGTAAAAAGAATTTTGAAGCAAGTTTCTCTGATAAGATCTTACTTCTCAAACATAGAGAAAAATTAATGAAATTTATAAGAAATAAGAGCCATGCCTCAATTGATAAATCATCAAGATGTGATCTATGCCCCAAAGACTATAAATCTGTGCATTTTTGACTTAATATTACTACTATAAAGCATGAATTCCGAAAAGATATTTTTAAAAGGAAAGTGACCTGTATGCACAAAAATATTTATAGAAGTTTGCTTCTCAGAGCAAAAAAAAAAAAAAAAAAAAAAAAAAAGAAAGAAAATTAAGGGGATACTCATAAATCAGGGAATCACTGAATGAATCATGGTACATTTGTGATAAAATATTATCGTTCCATGGAAAATGATAAGCAGGATGCTCTCAGAAAAACAAAAACAAAACAAAACAAAACAAAAACAAACAAACAAACAAAAAAAAAAAGTCCTCCATGAACTTAAGCAAAGTGAAAAGTAGTGTATACAAAATGATAGCAATGTTCTGGGAATGACCAGTTATAAATGATTTTGCTATTATCAGTAGCACAATCATCCATGACTACGCTAAAGGACTTATGATGAAAAAAAACCTATCCATAGCAAAAGAAGCAACTGATTGTGTCCGAATATAGATGGAAGCATACTTTCTGTCTCTCTCTCTATATATTTTTTTCTTGAAGTTTTTTTTCTATTTTTTCCATTCCATTTTTCCATTTTCCATTTTTTCACCATTAGGGTAAAAATCTGTTTTCTTTCACAACATGTCTTTTATGAAAATGTTTTATATAACTTCATATGTGGTTTCTTAATCGGGGATGGGGATAAGGGTGATAACCTTTTAAAAGGTTAAAAAACATTTTAAGAAACAAAGGTAAAAAAAGATTTTAAACAAAATATTAAATAAATGTTTAATAAAATAAAATCCAACAAATAATTGAATATTTCATGACAACTTTCTTCACTCAGTTCAGAAATATATCACATAAAATGATACCAGTAAAAAAAAACATATAGATATAATTTTGAGATTATCTCAGTAATATAATAGAAAAAATAAAAGTAATATAAAAAACAAAGCAGGGGCTTCTAGCATAGAGGCTTATCTATAACCTTCTGTGTTTCGTGGCTGGAGATCATAAATAAATATAAAATGAAGAGAACTTCAAAAAATATTTCTTTACATTTGTAATGTCATTTATATCTGAGGGAATCAAAGTTATGCCAATATTTTAATGCCTTTGCTATTATACCTGAAGTGGATTGTGATAATCATTATTTTCTTTTAGCAGGTGGAACTAAATCTTCAAGATTATACAATTAATTAGCTGGGAATGTGGATCATGTGATTCATTGTGTGTTGGATCAGGCCACACTTGCTTTCACATTTAGCTATGGGAACAGGTTCCTTACAAAGGCTGCCTTATATTTGAAGACTATTAAAAGCTTTTAATTTTAGTAGAACATTATGTATCATTTCATAAATTGAAGTCCTCTAAAATTAAGGACACAAAGCAAATGAAGTTGAACTTCACTGGAATTCTAGAAATTGGACTACTTACATTAAGTATTTAAGTTTGTATTACAATGCAGGTAAAGAATGATATAGTAGAAAGAGAAAAGAACTTGATAAGCAGGCAATAATTATTTATTAAGCATCTATTATATGCCAGACACTCTGTTTAGTCTTGGTGATAGAAAGAAAGGCAAAAAAGCCCTACTTTAAAGTGTTCAAAATACAATGGGGAAACAAAAACAAACAACAGGCATACAGAATACATTGGAGATAATTTGTTTTTAATGGTAAGGTGTCAGCATCAATAATGCTGAAAAGATATTAGTAAATTATTAGAATACTTTTAAATATTGATGTCACCAGATAGGGGCTTGAATCTTCAGAATTTGGAGAGTTCTCTTGCTCCTTTAAGGGAAACTTTAGGACCCTGAGGGAAAGATAGAATCTGCTCTGGGTATCTGATCAGCTAGTGTTCATTGGTATGGAGAAAGACCAATATTTGGATTCTGATTCTGACACTGACTAGTTATAAAGCCAGTGAAAATTCACTTGAATTCCTCTACACCTCATCTTTCTTTTCTATTAAATGGGGATGGTAATAACTATAGTGTTTACTTTACAAGGTCATTATAAGTATTAAATGTCATTATGAGTTCTGAAACACGTTGCAACCTTCTTATACTTTGAAAATATCAGTTAACATTGAGTACTCTTCTCAGATACATTCAGATTGCTTGAGAAACTTCTGAGAAAACAGATTGAGGGCAGTTTTGATATGTCCACATATCTCTGAAGTACTGAGAATGCCATATTTGACAGGTGGTAAGTTGATGTGAACTAAGAACAAGATTCCCCAAATAAACTACTAATTCCCATGTTGCTTGGCACATCTTGCTTTGATTTCTATAGGATGGTGACTTGTGTTTTCAAATTGAGCTGGTGCTGCAGCTGTTTTATTAAGACTGAAAGCATGGGAAGGAATATAATTGAGTTTACTGTGACCTTAGAAAATCATGGATATAATTAGGTCACGGGATAGAAAGGAGGACAGTAAATAAAAAAGAAGCACATGCTGCAAACTTTGCCTAAGACAAATGAACATAAAATATCCACATCTAAGTGATTTCATTAATTGAATGCATTTAATATTTTCAGGATCAGTTAAAACTGACACCTGCTGTTTTACGGAAGGATAGAGTTTGAAGCTTACTGCCTCTTTTTCAGTAAACTAAAGAAGCATAATATCTAATTAAATCCAATATAATGCAAATATTTTCTCAAATTCCTTAAAGGTATATTTTTAATGTGTAAAAACAGTCAGTATTTTTTGTCAGTTAAAAGAGATTTGATTGAAGCTAATAAGTCTGGTGCCTAAAATCAAAATCATTCCATTTTTCAAAAGTTTTCCACTGTTTTAATAATCCATATTATAAATAGTATCATGACTCAGTACCTAAAGAGTGATCTTTCCAGTGTACTTAAATCTGATTTACATTTTTTTCCTCCTTATGGTCATCTTGGGTTTTTCACAGTTGTTCTGTGCAGAAATAAAAAATACAGGATTATCTATTGACAGAAAAATACTCCAAATGATTTCATTTGCACATGACATTTTGTCGATGACATGAAGTCATGGAAAATTACATGATGTCCACAGGGAAACTCAGTTCATGGAGAAAAACACTGGTAAGAAAAAGAAGAAGAAGAAGGAGAAGGAGAAGGAGAAGGAGAAGGAGGAGAAGGAGAAGAAGAAAATGCATAGTATAGATGCACATACTATAAAGTTAATACATATCAATGTCTGTTTAAAACATAATAATCTTTGAAAGTCCAATATGAAGTAGGTAGGATTAACTAGTATTTTGTTTGAAGACGATTTCACACTTTTAGAAGTCTTCATGCTTACTATAAGTCCATTGGGGGTTACTGTAGTCCAAAAAGATAAGGCAAATATCAGCAACATTAAGAGAGATGTTTGCTACTTCATACCACAGAAATGATAGGCTCTCTCTATACCAGATGGGTCAGATTCTCAGAACCAGATCTCATTTAATGAAAAAAAAAATTAAGAGAGGCCCTAACTAGATTAAAATATAATTGGTAGGGCAAGGACACTAGACAATGGAGTACAGAGAAGGACTTACTTGCATTCTCCCCAAAAACCCTTCAAATATCTTTATATAATGACTGTAAATAAATTCTAACATGCCAGAACACACAAAAGACAGAGTGAAACAATTTCCAAGAAAACTTAGAAAGTAGACAGGAAAAATCAGTTGCATCAGGATGAGAATGGGGTGCACCGTTCAACTTAGTCAAGAACAATTTGACCTGACCCCAGCAAATGAGGAGCAGGTCTCAGGAGGACAGATTCAGTGACATAGTGGTAGTTTCCACACCCCTTAACTCACAAACACCAAAGACAATTTAGAAAGTCAGCAGAACTCTATCACAACTGGTTGAGAGAAAAAAGGGAGCCAAGATGGCGGAGAAGGCACATGCGACTTTCTAAGCTCCTCTCATTCCCCTCATAACCAACTAGTTTATCCAGCCTCAGAAATAGCTCTTCACTGCTTAAATTCATGAAGATCAGAAGCATACAACTTACCTGCTGAAGTCAATCTGGAAGATCGCCAGGAAAGGTTTGTCCTGAGGGGCGAGAAACAGACCAGCACAGGCCAGGAGAGGCTAGCATCCTGAGCAGACCAGGGACAGGGGTGATCTCTGTGGCTAGAGAAGTTATAGAGACCACTCTGCTATAGCCTAACTGTTCTGCCTTGATTACAAAGCAGTAAACTGGCAGAGAAATTAAAGCCTAAAACAGAGGTTACTCTAAAAAACACCAGAACCTAACACTGGCTATAGCTACTCAAACTCGGAAGTGACTCAGAAGACTAAAACACAGCTCTGCAGCTACATCCTGCAGTTCCGGGCTTTTGCAGAGGTAGTTACAAACCCACACGGCAGTGGGCCACAGCCTGGACAGCCTCTAATCAACACAGTGGGGGGCTCGGCCTGGGGCACCAGAACTTCCCCAACAGGACTGTGCTTCCTGGAGCAGAGACACTTCCAGTCCCTGCAAATCCATTCACTGCTCAACAGCTAATACCCACAGCCCCAGGGTGGGATTTGGCTTGGGATAGTGAAACTCTCACTGCTCAGCATCTAGCCCCAGGGCAGTCGTTATCTCACACAGCAGGGGTTCTTTGCAGGGCACTTTCTCAGCTCTGCCCTGCAGGCCTGAGTTACTTCCAGGTGGGGAACTTTTTCCCAGAGCACCCCAGTACCTCGCTGCTTTTTGCAGCCGGCTAGCAGGACAGCTACCAGTCCATACACCTCTTGCTGCCCTGCAGAGGAAGCTGGTAACCTCCTGGCCCTGAAGGCAGACCCTAAAGGCTTTAACAAAATGAGTAAGAAAATCAAAAGGACAATTGATAGTTTCTACTCAGAAAGAGAACAGCTTTTCAACCCTGAAGAGACTAATAGCAGAAAGTCTCCAGACAATTGTTGGTCCTCAATACAAAAAACTCTCCTAGAAGAGACTATTAAAAACCTTAAAAGAGAACTAGAAGAAAAATGGGGAAAGGAAAGAGAAGCTATGCAAGAGAGTACAGAAAAGACATATAACTCACTAAAAGAACTAGAAGAAAAATGGGGAAAGGAAAGAGAAGCTATGCAAGAGAGTACAGAAAAGACATATAACTCACTAAAAGAAAAATTTGACAAAGTGGGAAAAGAAAACAACTCCCTGAAATGTGAACTGAAAAAAAAAAAAAAAAAAAAAAAAAAAAAAAAAAAAAAAAAAATTGGTGAAATGGAAAAAAATTCCATAGAGCAAAATGACTCACTTAAAAACTCAATAGGACATATATAAAAAGAAGTAAAAAAAGGTAATGAAGAAAATAACACGCTAAAAATCAGAATGGAACAAATAGAAATGACTGATTCATTGAGACAGGAAGAATCAGTCAAGCAAAACCAAAAAAAATGAAAGAGTGGGAAAAAATGTCAAATATTTACTTGAAAAAACAACGGACCTGGAAAATAGATCAAAGAGAGAAAACCTAAGGATCATCGGACTTTCCGAAAATTATGACAAAAAAAAGAGCCTAGATACTATTTTACAGGAAATCATTAAAGAGAACTGCTCAGAAGTAACAGAACCAGAAGGTAAAATAGGCGTGGAAAGAATCCATCAAACACCTTCTGAAAAAGACCCTAAAATAAAGACTCCAAGGAATATTGTGGCCAAACTTCAGAATTTTCAGATTAAAGAAAAAATTCTACAAGCATCCAGGAAAAAACAGTTCAAATACCAACGTGCCACAGTAAGGGTCACACAAGATCTGCCTGCCTCAACATTAAAGGATCAAAGGGCCTGGAATTTGATATTCCAAAAGGCAAAAGAACTTGGAATGCAGCCAAGAATAAACTACCCAGCTAAGCTGAGCATTTTTTTCCATGGAAGAAGATGGACATTTAATGAAACAGAGCAATTCCATCTGTTTCTAAAGAAAAAACCAGACTTAAACAAAAAATTTGATCTCCAACAACAGGACTCAAGACAAGCAGAAAAAGGTAAAAGGAACTCTTGAGAACTGTATTTCTGTTGTGGATATACATAAAAATCACATGTATAATTTGATTTTATTGATATAGCATAAAAAAGGGAAGTAAAAATGGAAAGGGGATAGTGTCAGAGAAAGGGGAAAGGGGAGATAAAAAGAGGGAAACTTCATGCGTCGATGAGGCAAAGGAAACCTATCATATCTGAGGGAACTTAGAGAGGAGGAGGAACATTGTGCGAATCTTACTCTCATCAGAGTTGGCTCAAAGAGGAAATAATTGACACATTTGTTTTACAGAGAATCTTCTCTCACCTCATTAAAAAGTGGGAGAGGAAAAGGGAAAAGGAAAAAGAGTAATAAGGGAAGGGTACAAGAAAGGGGAAGGGATTCAAAGGGAGGAGAGAGGGATACTAAAGAGGGAGAACTGGGTGACACAAATGGGACCAATAAGTTTAATACTAAGGAAGTGGGGAAGGAGGGTAAGAAAAAGAAAAGCATAATTAGGATGGCAGGAAATACAGAATTAGTAATCTTAACCGTAAATTTGAATGGGATGAACTCCCCCATAAAGAGGAGGCAGATAGCAGACTGGATCAAAAGTCAGAACCCTACAATATGTTGTTTACAAGAAACACATTTAAAACAGGTAGATACATACAGAGTAAAGGTAAAAGGCTGGAGCATAATCTATTATGCTTCAGGTGAAGTCAAAAAAGCAGGGGTAGCCATCCTTATCTCAGATCAAGTAAAAGCAAAAATTGATCTAATTAAAAGAGATAAGGAAGGAAACTATATCTTGCTAAAAGGTACTACAGACAATGAAGCAATATCAGTATTAAACATATATGCCCCAAGTGGTATATCATCTAACTTCCTAAAGGAGAAGTTAAGAGAGTTATGAGAAGAAATAGACAGCAAAACTATAATAGCGGGAGACTTCAATCTTGCACTCTCAGATTTAGGTAAATCAAATCACAAAACAAATAAGAAAGAAATTAAAGAGGTAAATAGAATATTAGAAAGACTAGGTATGATAGATCTCTGGAGAAAACTGAATGGTGATAGAAAGGAGTATAATTTCTTCTCAGCAGCTCATGGAACCTACACAAAAATTGACCATATATTAGGACATAAAGACCTCAAAATTAAATGCAGGAAGGCAGAAATAGTAAATGCTTTCTTTTCATATCACAATGCAATAAAAACTACATTCAACAAAAAGTTAGGTGTAAATAAATCAAAAAGTAATTGGAAACTAAATAATCTCATCTTAAAGAATGATTGGGTGAAACAGCAAATTATAGACACAATTAATAACTTCACTCAAGATAATGACAACGGTGAGACATCATACCAAAATTTGTGGCATGCAGCCAAAGCAGTAATAAGGGCAAACTTTATATCCTTAGAGGCTTACTTGAACAAAATAGAGAAAGAGAAGGTCAATGAATTGGACTTGCAACTTAAAAAGCTAGGAAAAGACCAAATTAAAAACCCCCAATCAATTACTAAACTTGAAATTCTAAAATTAAAAGGAGAAATTAATAATATTGAAACTAAAAAACTATTGAACTAATAAATAAAACTAAGAGTTGGTTTTATGAAAAAACCAATAAAATTGATAAACCTTTGGTAAATCTGATTAGAAAAAGGAGAGAAGAAAATCAAATTAGTAGTCTTAAAATTGAAAAGGGAGAACTTTCCACCAATGAAGAGGAAATTAAAGAAATAATAAGGGGTTACTTTGCCCAACTTTACGCCAATAAATTTGATAACCTAAACAAAATGGATGACTACCTCTAAAAATATAGGCTTCCCAGATTATCAGAGGAGGAAGTAAATTGCTTAAATAATCCCATTTCAGAAAAAGAAATAGAACAAGCTATTAATCAACTCCCTAAAAAAAAAAATCCCCAGGACCAGATGGATTTACATGTGAATTCTACCAAACATTCAAAGAACAGTTAGTCCCAATGATTTATAAACTATTTGAAAAAGTAGGGAATGAAGGAGTCCTACCAAATTCCTTTTATGCCACGGACATGGTACTGATACCTAAACCAGATAGGTTGAAAACAGAGAAAAAAAACTGTAGACCAACTGGTTGAGAGGGAGCATGGGACAGCACAGAATACCCCACAAACAAAAAGCAGGTTTGGGACCCACCAAATTAGTAGAGATAGTTGAGACATTTTGGAATTTTCAGTCCACAAATGGTAAAGGGGTCAAACAATTGGTCAGAAGATTACTAGGAGTTACTCTCTTTTCTACTACTGAAACAGAACTCTGTTACTTTTCCCAAATTCAGATCCAGTTTGCAGTCCTCAGGAACAGTCCCAGGATGAGCACTAGTAGACTGGTGCTTGTGGTCACAGTGGAGTAGGAATCCTCCTAACAGTTTTAGGGCAGAAAGGATTGTTTATATTTACTTACAGATCAGAATTCAGGCCAGAGGAGCAATGAACACTTCTCCTTAAATCACACCATCTTGGAGAAACTGAAAAATTACATATCTCTAGAAGTACCTCTGAAAACAGCTGCTGAAAGGCCTTGAATTTGGAGACAAAGCATTCTCCACCCAGAAAGCAGAACCCTACTTTAATAAAAAATTAAAAGTGAAATAATAGGCTGGGAAAATGAGCAAACAACAGGAAAAAAAAATGAGTCACAGAAAATTACTATGCTGATAAGGAAAATCAAAACACATACTCAGAAAACATAACAAAATCAAAGCTCCAATACCCAAAGCATCCAGGAAAAATATGAATTGGACTCAGGTCTTGGGAGATCTCAAAAATAATTTTAAAATAAAGAAGAAATGGAGAGGAAAAATTAGGAAGAGAAACAAGAGTGGTGCAAGAAAATCATAGAAAATAAATCAACAGCTTGGTAAAGGAAACACACACACTATACTGAATAAAATAACACCTTAAAAACAGACTAGGCCAAATGTAAAAAGGAAGTGCAAAAACCAATGAAGAGAAGAATGTCTCAAAAAGCAGAATTGGCCATATGGAAAAAGAAGCACAAAAAAATCACTGAAGAAAATAACTCCTTAAAAATTAGAATGGAACAAATGGAAGCTTGTAACATTACCAGAAATTAAGAAATAATAAAACAAAACCAAAAATGAAAAAATAGAAAACAATGAGAAATACCTTACTGGAAAAACAACCCACAGAAAATAGATCCAGGAAAGATAATTTTAAAAGTATTGTACTACCTGGAATCCATGATGAAAAAAGAACATAATCATCATTTTTCAATGAAATATCAAGGAAAACTGCTCAGGAAAACCAGATGGTAAAAGAGAAACTGAATGAATCCAGCCCAGTTGGTGGAGTGAAGACAGCTTACACTCTCCCACTTTCCCTCAAAAACACATGTAACCAATCTCTGAACAGTATCTGACAGAATGAAACGACTCTCCAGCTCAAGACAACTAGACAAACTTTAAGAAAGGTAAGTCTCGCTGAACTGAAAAGCGTGTTCTGGCTAGCTCAGATAAAATCTGGGAAAGCCAGTGGAAGTGTTGTTACCACAGCAAATCAGCAACTAAGACCCTCAGCCCTGACAGCAAATCAGTGGGGCAATTTCCAGTCCCAGATCAGAAAGCAAACTGGGAAACCAAGATATTTCCTGAAAGGAGCAGGCAAAGCTATGCCTACAAATATAAGTAGTCCCTGTGCTCAAAGACAAGATCCCCCTTTACCATAGGAGCAATGCTCAACCATAAAAATAAAAAAAAAAAAGAGGAAATACTAAAAGAAAAGGAAAGAAAAATAAAAGAACATTGACCACAGAAAACTACTAAAGTTACAGGGCAGACTAAAGTACAAACTGAGATGAGGACAAAATGTGCACAGAAGAAATCTAGAAGAGTGATATGAATTGGTCACATGCCCAAAGACGCTTCTTGGAAGTAGTCATAAAAGACTTTGAAAGAAAAATAAGAGAGATACAATTAAAAATGAGAAGGGAAATGAGAAGTATGTATGAGAGAATAAATAGCTTGAATAAAAGGAAGGAAGGAAAAAATGTGTCTGAATAAAACATCTTCTTAAAAAGCAGAATTAATCAAATGAAAAAAGAGATAGAAAGGGACAAGGCTTAATTATAACCTGGTTGCAGATCGCTAGACTCTTGGGTACATTACAACACATGTCTCCTTGGTTTTTAAAGGAAGAAGAGATAGGGCTAGATGACTGGAAGCTGGTAGGAGATCAACTATGTGAATACTACAATGATAAAGGTCCTTGTTCAATTTCCAAGGAAACATTCTATACATACAGCATAATACAATTGGCCTTAAAGAATCTTGCAAGTCATACTAAAAAGAAAAATTTTGAGAACAGCCAGATGAGGAAATGTGAGGAAAAAGAGGAGGACAAAGAACAGATTAAAAGTGATATCACCAGAGGGCATGAGGAATTAAGTAAGGATGAAGAGTGTGGTGAAGGGCTTGATGGTGATTCTTGCTCTCACAAGGCAACTTCAACTCTGCCTAAACCGGAACTGGTTTTTGACATGCCCCCATCAACTTCACCTTCCAGGATGGAGGGGGGAGGAGTAGTGGGAGGGGCAGTGACACCACCAGCACCTCCCCCTCAGCAATCACCCCCTCCTATGACTAGATTGCAAAAGGCAGTACTTAAAGCCACAGGAGAAGGGTGGCTTTTAGGTGATTTGAAATTAGAAATGTATTCTGTGATTCAACAGTTTAACTCTTCAGGTCAAGAGAATAGAAGATACATTCCTTTTGATATAGAAATCCTCAAAGACCTGAAAAAGGCTTGCACTCTTTATAGGGCTACATCAGTTTATGTTAAGATGTTATTACAGAATTTGGCTTATGAAGTCTTAACCCCTAGGCACTGGAAATCTATAGCAAGGACACGCTTAGAACCTGGACAAAGCATGTTGTGTCTTTCTGAATATAGTGAGCTCTGTAGGATACAAGCCTTGCTGTAACACAAGGGTGTGTCACCTAAAATAGTCATAGTGGAGTTAATCCTCCAATCACTTATGACCAACTAACAGGTGTAGGTTCTTATGCAGAAATTTGAGTACAGATTAATTACCTCATAGCAGCATATAAGCAAATTGCTGCTGCTGCTACTAACAAAATATGGACTTTGCTCCCCAATAAAAATGATAAGGATGAAACTTTCACAAAAATAACATGAGAGCCAAATGAAACCTTTGCTGATTTTGTGGAAACCTTTGCAGAAAGCTGTCATACAAACTAATGGTGAAAATGAAGTAATAAGACATTATGATAAGGCAACTTGCTAAAGAAAATGGTAATGAGGTTTGTAGAAGAATTATACTAGGACTATATGGAAGGATGCTCGTTTAGAGGAGATCATAAGATGCTGTGCCACAGTGGGCACAAATACTTTTTATAGCCAGGCTATGATGCAGACTCCCCAGGATCTGAATATGGGAAGATAGGTCCTTATGTCAAGGGACTTCCAGCAATTCGTCAATGCTTTCATTGTGGTAAAGTAGGGTATCTGAAAGCTCAGTGTTGACATAGAGACAGAGTGAGAAAACAGGGTGGGAGAACAAGACCCAATACCCCATATCCAAAATGCAACAGAGGCTTCCATTGGGCATTAGAATGTAGACTGATTCGGGGAAACAGGATGAGGGGACCAGCCCCAGGGCCCAGGGCAAAAAAATACTTGGGGCATGATGGCAGCCAATGCTACACCCAGAGAATGCCTAGAAGTCCAGTACCCAGACATGATAAATCAGCCAGGAAGCCATCTGATGGGAGAAAGGTATTACACAATCAACCAGCCAGGAAGGAACCTGATGGGAGAAAGGGACTACAATTGGGGAGAATAGAGTTGTATGCAACTGGGACAACTGAGATACCCCCTGGAGAGCTGAAATCTGTTCCTCTCCAGCCTATGGATCCCTTGCCTCTAGGCAGAGTAGGCTTGACCATTTCACCAGTTCACCTCCTAAGTGTACTTACAAAACAGTGTCCATCCACACATTGATGTGGGAAACTGGGGAATGTGTAGATAATATCCCAGTTACTAATATAGTAGACAATGTGTGACATTACCCAGGAGAAGTAATAGCATCAGGTTTACTGCTACAGACTCCTAATAAGCAATCTGGTGATAGTCACCCAGATTCTGACTCCAATTAACAAAATCCAGGAATATACAGGACAGCAGCTGTGACAGCTGATCAACCTATGCTCACTATCTATGTAAATGGAATACAATTAGAAGGATTGGTAGACACAGGTGCAGATTGTGCAGTCATCAGAGGTTCCAACTGGCCCAGTCACTGGCCAAAGATTAAGGCAGACACCTACATGTCTTGCCTAGGGGGATCAATAGCACCTGAAGTTAGTGCTACCCCTTTGAGATGGATATTTGAAGGTGAAAGAGGAGTTTTTACTCCTTTTATAATTGAAAAAATCCCTATTAATCTGTGGGGAAGAGACATTTTAAAACAATTAGGATTAAAAATGAATACCTCTGTTTTTTAGGCAGGGCTGCTGTTGAAGGCCTGCCAACACTTTCACCTGTTCCTATCCAATGGAAAACTGATACACCAGTGTGGATAGAACAGTGGCCCTTAGGTAGCAATAAAATTCAGTCCTTATTAGATATAGTACAGGAGAAACTTGACCAAGGACACTTACAACCTTCTCTAAGTCCTTGGAATTCCCCAGTATTTGTTATAAGAAAGAAATCTGGAAAATAGAGAATGTTGACTGATTTAAGAAAGGTAAATGAACAGATGGAAACTATGGGAACTCCTTCAGCCTGGGCTTCCATCTCCTACTCAATTGCCTAGAGAATGGCCTCTTTGGGTTATAGGCATTAAGGATTGTTTCTATTCTATCCTAGATAAGGAGGATATGAAAAGATTTGCCTTTTCAATGCCCAGTGTTAACTTAGCTGAGCCTTATAAAAGACATGAATGGACAGTTTTGCCACAGGGAATGAAAAATAGCCCTACTATGTGTCAAATGTATGTTGCTGCTGCCCTTACTGCAGTAAGAAAAGCATTTCCAAATGTTATGTTATTATATTACATGGATGATATATTGGGATGTGCACCTGAGGAACAAATGTTAGAAGCATGTCTACAAAAGACCATAGAAACACTAAAGTACTACAAATTGCACATAGCTCCGGAAAAAAATTCAAAGACATGCTCCTTTTCAGTATTTAGGATATGAAATATATCCTAAGGTGCTTACAGCACAAAACTTTCCTTAAGAACAGAGAAGCTAAACACCTTAAATGACTTTCAGAAATTAATAGGAGATATCCAATGGATGCATCCAGTGTTAGACTTGACTACCTATCAATTACAACCATTATATCACATTTTAAGGGGAGACAGTACTTTAAACTCATACGCCAGCTTACAAAAGAAGCTCAAGAGGCTTTGAAAGAAGTTGAACTGTCTTTATCCAATTTGGTTGAAAGTCACTCAAAAACCCTTGGAAATATCAGTTTTTGCTACACAAGAGAAACCCACAGCAGTCCTTCATCAAGGAGACAATGTGATAGAGTGGGTGAACCTCCCTGCACAACCAGAACAAAGCCTTACTGCTTACCCAGTGCTTGTGGCTAGAATTTTATTAAAGGCCATTAAGCAAGCAGTACAATTATCTGGGATAAGACCTGACAAGACAATACACCTTTTATACTAATGCACAAATCAATGTATGCTGTGAAATCATCCCAGAGTGGCAAATTTCACTAGCCATGGCTCCAAATTTTACACACGGGTCTCCATTAAGATAACCAGACTATTACATAGTTGGTGATGGATTCTTGAAGAAAAGGTTTCTAAAGTTCCTCTTAAAGGACCAACTATCTTTACAGAGGTATCCAAACATAATATTTGCACTGTATACTCTCGTGACTTAACTATAAAGAGAGTAGTCAGAACTCCTTTTCAATCCACTCAGCAGAATGAATTGTATGCAATCATTCTAGCTCTTACTTATTATCCAGGAGATATAAATATAATATCTGATTCAGCCTATTCAGTAGGTGTGGCACAAAGAATTGCCACAGCCCAAGTTAAACTTGTGGCCTCTAATATATATCAGCTCTTTAAGGACCTTCAAGAGTAAGTGAGAAAGCATCCAGGTAAGAGTTCTCTCTTAGATGTCTACTCTCATAGTGATTTTCCAGGTCATTTTTTATGGTAATTCAAAGGCAGACAGCTTTTTATTTATGTTGGTCAATATTCCTTTATTTCAAGAAGCCCAAGTATTTCATTTTAAATATAATCAGGCTGCTCGAGCTTTATGTTTACAATTTGGAATAACAAGAGAGGAAGCAAGGAGCATAGTAAAAGCCTGCACAGCTTGCATTCCTTTCCATGTTCCTACACTGCCTCCAGTGAAGAACACTTGTGGTTTGATACCTAATGAAATTTGGCAAATGGATATGACTCATTAAAAATCTTTTGGTTATCTATCTTTTATCCATGTTGTGGAATACAGCTTTTCAGGATTCACTTTTGCAATACCAACAGCAAAAGAGACAGCCCAAGTGGTCAATGAATTCCTTATACAAGCATTTACAATTATGGATGTGCCTCAAGCAATAAAAACAGACAATTGACCTGCATATACTTCTAAACATTTTGCGCACTTTTGTGCACAGTATAAGATTTTAAACACCACTGGCATACCCTGTCCTCAAGGACAGGCAATAGTAGAGAGGAGAAACAGAGACATTAAGATGCTCCTCCAAAAACAAAATAAAGGGGTAGCCACAGGTAACTTTAGAGAACTTCTAAATCTAGCTCTTTATACTATTAACTTCTTGATTTTTGACAAAGATGCGCTGGCTCCGGCAGACAGGTTTTATAACCCACCAGAAGGACACTGTCCAGTGCAAGTAGCTCCACTATCTTTAGATAATTGCCAAGTAATGTGGAGAGACCCAGAAAGTAGTGAATGGGAGGGGCCAGATAGGTTAACTGCTTGGGGGAGAGGGTTTGCTTGTATCTCTACAGATGGAGAAAGAATCAGATGGGTGCCAATGATCCATATTCTCCTTGTCCATCGGAGAGAGATGGAGCAGACCCTTGAAATGAAGGAGAAAACCCAAGAAATATCAGGTTCTGTTGCTGACTCTGCCCACCACTGAATGGGCATAGCAGTTATGGCATTTGACTCATGGGCATCAAAAATTGTTGAACTTTTAAATCCTCAGGAATCATTGGAATCCCTGAGACATGAAAAGATTGTTGTAGGACTTCAATACCCTCAGGAATCATTGGATTCTCTAAGACATGTTAAGATTGTTGTAGGATGTGAAAACCCTCAGGAATCATTGGGTTCTCTGAGACAAGATAAGACTGTTGTAGGGGTTGAAAACCCTCAGGAATCATTGGGTTTTCTGAGAAAATATAAGACTGTTGAAGGACTTCAAAATCTGCTAGAATCATTGGAATTCCTAACACATAAAAAGACTGTTGCAGGACTTCAAAAACTTGTGGGGATCATTGGATTCCCTGACAAGTGAAGCAATGGACAATAGATTGGTTTTGGACTATCTCTTGGCTGCTGAAGAAGGCGTATGTGTGACTGTCGTTTATATACCATCCTTCTAGGACTTCTGGAAATCTCTTATAACACCATGTTGATTCATAGTGTTTGTTATATCACTACTTGCATGTACAATTCCTGTTTGTTACACCACATTGAGCCTCCACTGGTTGTGATGAGAGTCATCACTAATAGTCTGTGAGTTATTGTTTTGTGCTTGTGTAATACATCCCATGCTGATGGATTTGTGGATACCTGTTTCTAATAAAGAAACAGGGGGCCCTTTTTGGGCCCTTCAGCCCAAAAACCCGCTAGCAATCCCCACTTCCCTTCAGTGCTTTTCATCTCTCTTCCTGAGATGTCAAGGAGGGTGTGATCATCTCCTTTTTAGTGCTTTCACCTCCCTTCCTGAGAAGTCAGGGGAAGAGTAATCACCTCCTTTTTGGTGTTTTCACCTCCTTTCCTGAGAAGTCAGGGATGGTGTGACCACTTGTGTTCTAAAACAAAAGAAAGCAGGAGATGCAGAGGGCTGAAACTCTTGAGTTCATGCACTGAGGTTCAGACAACCAAGAACTTAAGGCTAATTACTGATTGGACAATACTCTAGAAGCATATACTTGGAAAATGGCCCTTGCCACTATCCTGTGCTGGCTTGATAATTGGTGTATACAGAGAATTGTAGGAAGGATTAGGGGGTGGAGCAAGACTAGCCAGGGTCACTCTGGGTGGGAGACGAAGAAAGAAGGTCGTGGAGATTCTGCTTCCATCCAATTCAATCCTGACTCTAAAAACCAAGAATAAAAACTAAGGACTTTTGCTTATCCTGACTCCAGCTGATTCTAAGGTATCCAGAGTGCTAATGCAATCATCACACTCTTCCATAAAACTAAAATGAATAGCAGAGTGGTGTAAAAAACAGAATCCTACAATATGATGTTTAAATGAAACATGTTTAATACAGCAAGACATATAAAGAATGTAGGTAAAAGGCTAAAACAAATTTTATGCTACAGCTGAAGTGAAAAAAGCAGGTATAGCAATTTTAATCTCAGATGAAGCAAAAGAAAAAATAATTGTTATTAAAAGAGATAAAAAGAGCTGCAAGAAGAAATAGACAGCAAAACTGTACTAGTTGGGGATCTCAACTTTGCTCTCTCAGAGCTAGATAAATCAAACTGCAAAATAAATAAGAAAGATGTTGAGGAGGTAAACAGAATTTTAGAAAAGTCAGGTATGACAGATCTTTGAAAAAAATTGAAGTAAAGGAGTATACTTTTTTCTCGGCAGCTCATGAAACCTATACAAAAATTGATCATGTATTAGGACATAAAAACCTCAAAATCAAATTCAGAAAGGCAGAAATAGTAGTGCACATTTTTCAGATCATGATGCAATAAAAAACATATGCAATAAAAGGCCAGGGGAAAATAGACCAAAATTAATTAGAAACTAAATAATTTAATCCTAAAAAATGAATGGATGAAACAGCAAATCATAGACACAATCAATAACTTTATCCAAGAGAGTGATAATAATGAGACAACATACCAGAATTTGTGGGATGCAGCCAAAGTAGTTACAAGGGGAAATTTTATATCTCTAGATGCTTACTTGCATAAAATAGAGAAAGAGAAGATCAATGAATTGGGATTACAACTAAAAAAACTAGAAAAAGCACAAATTAAAAACCCTCGACTAAATATCAAATTTAAAATTCTGGAAATAAAAAAGGAGATTAATAAAATTTAAAGTTTGAATTAATAAATAAAATTAAGAGTAGATTTTATGAAAAACCCAACAAAATAGATATACCGTTAGTTATTTTGATAGAAAAAGGAAAGAAGAAAACCAATTGTTAATCTCAAAAATGAAAAAGGAGAACCTTCCATCAATGAAGAGGAAATTAGAGTAATAATTAGGAATGATTTTGCCTAACTATATGTCAATAAATTTGATAATCTAAGTGAAATGGAGAAATATCTAGAAAAATATAGATTGCCCAGGTTAACAGAAGAAGAAATAAATTATTTAAATATTTCCATTTTAGAAAAAGAAATAGAACAATCTATTAATCAACTCCCTAAGAAAAATCTCCAGGACCAGATGGATTTACATGTGAGAGGTACCAAACATTTAAAACAATTAATTCCAATACTATATAAACTATTTGAAAAAAGAGGGAAAGACTGCTACCAAATTCCTTTTATGACATAAATATGATGCTGATACCTAAACCAGGTAAGGTGAAAATAGAAAAGAAAATTATAGACCAATTTCCCTAATGAATATCGATGCAAAAATCTTAAATAAAATATTAGCAAAGAGATTACAAAAAGTCATCTCCAGGATAATACAGTATGATTAAGTAGGATTTATATCAGGAATGCAGGGCTGACTTAAAATTAGCAAAATTATTTAGCATAATTGACTATATCAATAACCAAACTAACAAAAATCATATGATCATCTCAATAGATGCAGAAAAAGCATTTGATAAAATCCATCACTCATTCCTATAAAAAACACTACAGAGTATAGTGTTATATATTATATATTATATAGTATTATATATAAAATACATGGAATTTTCCTTAAAATGTTCAGTTGCATCTACATAAAATCATCAGCAACATCATATGTAATGGGGACAAACTAGAACCTTTCCCAATAAGATCAGGAGTTACACAAGGTTTCC
This sequence comes from Sarcophilus harrisii, assembly GCF_902635505.1. Lineage (NCBI taxonomy): Eukaryota > Metazoa > Chordata > Mammalia > Dasyuromorphia > Dasyuridae > Sarcophilus > Sarcophilus harrisii. The sequence continues at coordinate 440,774,075 of NC_045426.1, read as the reverse complement.
CACTATCACCATTACTATTCAATATTGCATTAGAAATGTTATCTTTGGCAATAAGAAAAGAAAAAGAGGTTAAAGGAATTAGAGTAGGTAATTAGGGAACCAAATTATCACTCTTTGCAAATGACATGATGGTATTCTTAGAAAACCCTAGAGAATCAACTAACAAACTACTAGAAACAATTCACAACTTTAGCAAAATTTTAAGATACAAAATAAATCCACATAAATTATCAGTGTTTTTATACATTACCAACAAAGTCCAGCAGCAAGAGATATAAAGAGAAATTCCATTCAAAATAATTTTCAATAATATAAAATATTTGTGAGTTTACTTGCCAAGGGAAAGTCAGTTACTATATGAACATAACTACAAAACACTTTCTATACAAATAAAGTCATATCTGAACAATTGGAAAAATATCAAGCTCTCATGAGTTGCCAGCAAATATAATAAAAATGACATTAATTAAATTAATTTATTTATTTAGTGTCATATCAATCAAACTCCCAAGAAATTATTTTACAGTTCTAGAAAAAATAATAACAAAGTTCATCTTGAAGAACAAAAGTGTCAAGAATTTCAAGGAAATTAATGAAAAAAAAAAGTCAATGAAGATGACCTGACTGTGCCAGACTTAAACTATATTATAAAGCAGTGATCATCAAAAACATTTGGTACTGGCTAAGAAAGAGATTCATCAATCAGTGAAATAGGTTAGGTTCACAGGACAACATAGTAACTTAAGTATTCTAGCAATATGACAAACCCAAAGACTTCAGCTTTTGGGATAAGAACTCACCATTTAACAAAAACTGCTGGGGAAATCGGAAGCTAGTATGGCAGAAATTATCCATTGTCCCACACCTAACATCATATACCAAGATAAGGTTGAAATGGGTTCATGATTTAAATAAACATAAAGAGTGATATTATAAGCAAATTAGGAGAACATAGGAAAGTTTGTCTCTTCAGATATCTGGAGAAGGAAGGAATTTGGGACTCATTATTGAACACCAAATAGATAATTTTGATTTTATTAAATTGAAGTTTTTGTACCAATAAAACTAATACAGATAAAATTAGAAGGGAAGCAATAATTGGGAAAACATTTTTACACTTAAGGATTCTGATAAAGGCCTCATTTCTATAATACGTAGAGAATTGACTTAAATTGGTAAGAATTCAAACCATTCTCCAATTGACAAATGGTTAAAGGATATAAACAGACAGTTTTCAGATGAAGAAATTAAAACCATTTCTAGTCATTAGAAAAGGTGCTCTAAAGTACTGCAGTGCAGTGCAAATCAAGACAACTCTGAGATACCACTACACACCTCTCAGATTGACTAAGATTGCAAGAAAAGGTAATGAAGAATGTTGGAGAGAATGTGGGAAAACTGTGACACTAATACATTGTTGGTGTAATTGTGAACATATCCAGCAGTCATTCTGGAGAGCAATTTGGAACTACGCTCCAAAAGTTATCAAACTATTCATACCATTTTACACAGCAGTGTTTCTACTGGACTTATGTCCCAAAGAGATCTTAAAGGAAAGAAAGGGATCCACATGTGCAAAAATGTTTGTGGCAGCTCTTTATGTAGTGGCAAGAAATTGAAAACTGAATGGATGCCCATCAGTTGGAGAATGGCTGAATAAATTATATTATATGAATATTAGTAAATATTATTGTTCTATAAGAAATGATTAGTAGGATGATTTTAGAGAGGCTTAGGGAGGCTTACATGAAGTGATGCAAAGTGAAGTGAGTAGAACCAAGAAGACATTATACACAGCAAAAACAAGATTATATGATGATCAACTGTGATGGACATGGCTCTTTTCAATTGTGAGATCCTTCAGGCCAGTTCCAATAGACTAGTTATAAAGTTATCTGCACCTAGAGAGAATTGTGGGGATTGAATGTGGATCACAACATAGTATTTTCACATTTTTTTATTGTTTGCTTGAATTTTGTTTTTTTCTCATTTTTTTTCCTTTTTTATCTGATTTTTCTTGTTTAGCATAATAATTGTGGAAATATGTATAGAATTACACATGTTTAATATCTATTGGATTACTTGCTGTCAGGGAAGGAGGAAGGGATGACAGAGGGAAAACAACTTGGAACATAAAGTCTAGCAGGGGTGAATGTTGAAAATTATCTGTGTATTTGTTTTGAAAATAAAAAATATAGAAAAATAAATACATAAATGACATTGATAATGTAAAATCATGGGGCTTAATTGAGCTTGTTAGCACTTTTTTTGGTAAAAATCAAAGTGAATTACAAATTTCAGTAATTCTATACTACAGTACTGAATGTAGCTCATAATTTTCTTAGTTTTGATATTTATTTCTGAAATAAGGTATTTGCAAATCTATAAAATATTTTAGTCATCATTCTTTTTTTAACAAAAGTCTTCATCCCTTCTCTAACATTAATGTATCATTCCATTTTTCTTCTATTCCTGAATTATTCAGTTCTAGAATATTTTCAACATCTATGCATATTTTTTATTAGGACAGATTAATTGTGAAAGGGATCATAATAAGCAGAAAGTGCACTTGATTCAGAATGTCTTATTATAATATAAAACTGGTCATCACTTAAATTTTTTCAATCTCAATCTGCTCTGTGAAGTACAAATAATAATAATTATGCTACTAGCTTCAGAGGATTGTAAATATCAAAGCTAGATTATGTGAAGCACTTTATGAACATATGAAGATGATGGTTACAACCTTCTGAAGCTATTAGTATAATCATTATTATTCCTATTTCACAGATCAGATTGAGATTGAAAAAAATTAAGTGATGGCCAATTATGATCCCTTTTGTAATTAATCAGTCCTAATAAAAAAATTATGAATAGATGTAGAATGTATTCTAGAATTGAATAATTCTTCTCCACATTATTTAAATGTAATCTTTCCCTAATTCATATTCTCAAATGTATATATTCTGAGAAAATATAGTTGCTATTTCACTTGAAAACAAGTTAATATAAATTTAATATTCAGTATCTAAAAATAAAAATAAAATTTTATAATCAAACAGAAATTCAATAATCAGCTGGCCTAGTCTATCCCTAAAAAGAATGTCCACTATGAAATACATTAAAAAAAATTCTTTCAGTATCTGTTTGAAGAACTTCAACAAGAATGCCACCCCACTCCAAGAAAGCTAATTCGACTTTCAATAGGTTTCCATTTTTCTTGTTGTAAAACCTTTTTGAAATTTTTACCTATGGCTACTGATGTTACTCCCTGGGGTCACAAAAATTTCAATCCTTCCTTCCTAAAATAATCTTTCAATTACTTTAAATATTTGCCATTTGTTGCTTGAGTTTCTACTTTTCCAGGAGGAATATTTCAATTTCTTTAAATAGAACTTATAGGATAAGGATTATCAGTCCTTTTTCAGCCTAGTGGTTCTTTACAAGTTCTTCGGCTTATTAGTGCATTTCTTAAATTATGCTGCTAAAAAATGAATACAGTCTTTCACATGTATTCTGACAGAGATGAACACAAAGGGAATATCACCTAGTTATTGCTAAAAGCTAGGCCTATTTTTAATATAGCCAAGAGTATGACCGCTAATTATTAGTATTATTGATTTATGTTGACATTATAACCCACTAAAATCACAAGGACTATTTCAATTAAACTGTTATCTAGTCATAATTCCTCCATCTTGAACTTGTGACTTTGATTTTTTTTTGGCCAGAACTATAAACTTTATTTTTATCACTATTCTATTTCATTTCGTTGCAGTCAAGTTTTAATGCTATCGTTGATATATTGTTGGAGAGATGATTTCAGCTTTTATTTTGGGTACTATTTACTTTCTACCCTGCCCTATCAATTCTTTCTCTTTTACTATTATCCTACTTAGAGAAAAAGAACAAAATGGTTAATTTGGTCCACTTTTTTTTAAATCTTCTTCATATATTCTGGGATGTTGAAAATTTCCAAACTCCTTTATCCATATCCCTTTTTGGAATGAATTGGAGTCTTGTGGGTGTGTTTTTTTCTTTTTCTGTTAAGTCAGATGTTCTTTGATTATTTCATACAAAGTATCATTTATATGAAAATACCTATATCCTCAAACATTTAAAAACATGGCCCCTGGATTGTTTCTTTTCTTTTCTTTTCTTTTTCTTCTTCTTCTTTTGCAAAGATACTGCATGGTTTCCCATTTTCTTCTCCAGCTCATTTTACAAATGAAGAAAAGGGAGGCAAATAGAATTAAGTGTCTTGCCCTGAGTCACACAGTTAGCATGTGTCTGGGGCCATATTTGAACTCAGGATATTTTGATTCTGGGCCCAGCCTTCCATCTAAGTGTACCGCCTAGTTTGTGTCCTTGAAGTCATCCTCAATATTAATCCATTAATTAGAATTTCTTGAATGTTAAATTTATGACAGGTCATATGCTAAAGATAAGAAAATAGCAAAATTGGGACCTATATTTTAGATTTCAGCTTGCTAAAATGGTTTTAGTTATTATTTTTCCTCCAAAGCATAACTTATACATTACAATCAGAGAACTACAATTTATTTCACAAAAAGTCACAATCTAATGCATTTTTAAAAAATGCATGAGTACAGAATGTTGGTCTTTGTAGATATGCTAGAAGATTTCCTGGAAAGTGTACCTTTTTCAGAATTATGTATTTCCTTGTTTCTTTTTATTTCCCCAAAAGAAGCTTCTAGTGGGCAGGGTACTGATTTGATTTTTTGTTTTTGTTTTTGTATTCCTAGTGGATAGCACTATGCTTTCTTCATAGTAGACAATCCATAAATGTTTGCTGAATCAAATTAAACTGTTATATCAAATTAAGTTGGCATAAAATAAAACAGGGAACATGACATTCTTTGCTGTCTCTTTGTCAATTATACAACTGATTAAAATATATTTTAAAAATTTACATGTGGCAATAAGTTTATTATCACATTGAGATATTATTTGAGATAATCCCAGATTGACATATATAGACAGATAGAGAAATTTCAAGTCAGAATTATTTTTTTATCCATGAAATAAATGGAAATAGTAGGCAAAGTCTTCTTGTCCTTAGGTGGTTTAAGATAATAACTCTCTGCTCTGGGCATTCAACTGTGCCACCAAGTCAAAGGCTAAATGTCAAACTGATATAAACTCAAAAGACTTTACAAGTTTTCCAACACTCTGGAGGTAAATTTGCCACTCACTTCTTCCCCTCAAAGATAAAACATGTCCAAGATATCATTGTATTTGTCATCTGTGAAATGTGAGAAACGAGGTTTGAAATGACTTTCAAGAAGAATAGCAACATGCCGAGACCCAGATACTTTTAAGGAAAATATATAAAAAGGAATTTTCTAGATAATTTTCTTATGAAGGAAATCCAACAACTTAGTGGGGATGATTAAATTTAGTTTTCCTTCCAACTCCTGGAGTAACAATATAACTACTTATTTCATCTCCTTAATTTCCTTAGTTCATTTTCAGGAGTAACACCAGCCAAACTAAAGGTACTTAAGAGATATTCTCCTTCATATTGTATTGTTATCTAATTACAAAAATCCTTCTTTAACTATGCTATAAATTCTTTAGCTTCTTAGTTGGTTCTAAATTCATCAATAAAATATTTTTAAAAATAAAATCTGTTACATGTTTTGGGCAGAAAAAAATTCAGAAGGTTTAAAATCCTACTTGTTGCTGAATAAATCTTATTTGGATCTTGTATGTGCATGAGACAATTGGCATAATAATTACTAAATGGAATACTACAATGCCGTATATTCTTCCTATCTGAAATTAATCTGAATATACCTTCAGAAAATAAATTTAGAAGTTATGTTTGATTTAAGATTCCAAAGGAACAATGCAGTAAATAATATTATTGTATTAGTAGGTGAATCTGAAAAATAGTTGGAGGAACAGAGCATAACACAAAAGGGGTCATATTTTCAGAAGATTAGGAGGCAAGTGAAGGGTGCCTGTGATCTCTATTGAGGGATCTGTGGCAAAAATGTTGACACCTCATAAATGGGAGAAATTGCTGAGGATATTTATTATATTTCTGCTTCCTCCTCTCTCTTAACTTATTATTGTTATATATGGAATTGCTTATGGCTTGTTAATCTTGAGATGTTGGCTAGTCTTCTATTGGCTCCCAAACTACTTTCTGCAAACAAGGCTAAAACTATACAATAGTGGAGGAATCTATATCCCTTGAATTGACTGTGTAAGCAGAGTATGAAACCAAAGGAAATGAACCAAAGATGATTATTTTATGAATTTTGCCATCAGACTTTCTCCCACCCCTGACCCTGTCTTCTCACAGAAGAATTAGAGTTTCACACAGCTACAAAATAATTCTCATTATTTCTAAGATGGCATTTGGTGGAATTTGAAGAAGAAATTCAGCCTAAAACAGACTAAAACACAGTGGGCAATCTTTCCCAATTACCACTTCCAAAGAGCCCTTTCGTAATTCACGAACCTTCCATTTTCTGCAGAGTGAAAACAATCTAAAATATTTAGTACTTCTGTCTCCAATGCAAAGTTTTATTTGGCTTGTGTTTTCTAGCAAAGTCATCCCGAAGCAATCAAGCCAAAGAGCAAGCAGTTTTTTGTAGATTAAAAAAAATTCTGTTAAAAGCAGCCATAAATTTTACATGGGTTGCCAGGAGAATTTAATGTTGTTGGTATTAACCTTTTTTCTTTCTTTTTTTTTCTAACTATGCCCCAACATATTTCTATTTTAGTTTTCTGTTTTTAACATTTGTGGAAAAATAGCTCATGTTAATCCTATCCCTGGTAGTGTTTATGCTTTGCTACATTAGAGTAAATTGTCCTTTTCTCAGTGTGGTTCTTTAACCAGGCATATTGAGTTAAGCATTTTAATAAATATTTCATTAAATACTCTATAATCTATCCATGGAGAACAATTTTCCTTCAAGGGAATATTGTAGGGGATTCCAGGGAGAGATTTGCATTTATACGTTGAATATTGGTTAGGTTGGAATTATTTTTTTTAAATTATAACACAATTTAGTTACTAAATAATTCATTAAACTTCATGAACTCCAAGCCTTATTTCACTTAAAAGAATAGAGTTTTGTTAATAATTATCAAAAGATACTTGGTATATATATATATATATATATATATATATATATATATACACACAATTTGAGGAGTTTCCTTTTAATTCTTAATTATATAGCCTTATATCTTATTAACTATTTCAAACAACAAACAAACAAACAAAAAAACACCTTCCTTTTTCCTAGGTCTCTGAGAATTGCTTCTACTTCAATAAAGAGTAGAAATAACAAAGTTTTGAGTTACATTGAACAAATGAGTCATGGACTTTGAGGCTTTGTGTTTTATCCTGAAGAGCACTTTGGGTTTTTTATATAGGATGTTTCTGGCTTGCACTTTAAGGATTTTTATTTGTTTGTTTTTGCTTGCCCAATTGTGTTAGGCTAAAATGTTATGATATGGTCATTTCCTTCTATAGGAATCTAGCTGATCCACAAGGAAGATTAAGGTTAAAACTTTGGATTCATTTTATGTTGATAAAAAGAACTCTAGCACATATTAATATTATTTCTGTTTGTTTTTGTGTTTTTTTAAGAATTTTTGCTTTCTATGTTTCCATATTTGGTGATGCATAAATTGCTAGAACACATGCTATAGTTATGTTGAACACCTAATTATGCATTGTATTTAAAAACTCTTACTACAATGCGGGGACCCTGCTGACGTAGATAATCACATAGCATAGTAATTCCACTTGAGAGCACTCTTGCCATTTGGTGGATAATAATCTCTATCTTATAAAATGAAGAAAAGTACTCAAAATGACAAAAGAATTTTATTTCACTTAATCTAATTTTTATACTTGTCATATGATAAGACTCCTATTTTGAAACAGACCTGATAGGAGACCAGGAAAAGAAATATCTCACATTCATAACAATATTTTGAACTCAAATATGTTCCATAATAAGAGCTGGTGCTTCTTTTGTTTCACCTAGGCTCCTTTCACTAGTATCACATTTTTCATATGGGGGTAAAATGAAACTAAGAGCATATATCACTTTCTCAAGATTACAATCTAGTAAAGTGTTTGAATTATGCTTCAACTTCAAATATTCCTGACTGCAAGTGCAATGCTCCTTTAAATTAATAGAATATTTCTCACTAATATCATCAGTCATCTTACATATAAATATTACAAATGTGATTTGTATCAATTCATAAACTAGAAACTATCCCCCCTTCCCCAAATCAGCAATCTATTGCACCTGCTATAGTTTTACTTTAATTCCTTACCACTGTAATTTTGTACATTTCAGGTAACACTGTGATATCACATTATGTGTGGATTTTATGATTGAGCTCTACTTTAAATACTCCTTGAATAAAACAAATTTCACATTTATACTGATTCCAGCAATATTGATGATAAAGAAATAAAAAGAACAGTGTCTAACCTCCATGCTTTTCATATCTATAATTATTATCACACACCTAAGTCTTTAACCATGGGTCCACAAAAGTTCAGGTAGATGGATGAATAGGAAACAGATAAAATTGGGAAATTTTTGATATTATAGCATATACATTTTTCCTTCTGAGTAAAACTGGTTTTATCATAACAAAAGAACAAACAATCATAAAGGAAAAATCAGAAAAATAGAATTAACATCTGATCCTATAATTTCTCTCCTTCATGGGCCTTTCATCATCATTTCTCTTACTCAGTTTCACATTTCTCTCCTTCCATACTTCCATCCTTCAGTCTGAAACAGAGAAGTAGAATATGTACATAGGATTCATAATGTCAACTGTAAGGCCAAAAGTGATGGTTGTATGCCACTGAAGTGGCCTTTAGGTCTTTATATTCAATTGAATATTTTAAAAGTTCTATAGAAATTTAATTCCTAGTTATGACTCTGATTATGTTCATAAACAATAGAATATATATACATATATATATATATATATATATATATATATATATCCAAAAATCAGTCAGATAGAAAAAAATATTTATTTCAAATTATCTACATATAATTTTAGTTGTATAAACCCCAGCTCAGACTGCAGAGAGTTCTTTTGAAGTTCAGCTTACAGGACCAAGGAAGAGAAATAAATTTCTATAATCAATTGGAATAGATATTTTACAAAAAAAGGAGACAGAATATGAGTTCAACTATAAGCTCTGCTATTTTAACTACTCCTTTGCCTCTTTGAATGTAAATCTTCTCTTGTACAATGGAGAATTGGACTAGAAATCTCTAAACAAAGTTTTCTCTGTGTCTTTGTCTCTGTCTCTGTATATCTATCTCTTTCTCCCTGTTTCTCTTTCTCTCTCTCTCTCTCTCTCTTTCTTTCTCTCTCTCTCTCTTTCTCTGTCTCCTCTAGATTTAAAAAATCTTTTACTCAAAATTTAACAGAAAAAACAAGGAGTATCAAAAGAGTTTATATTACATGGAAAATAGGTAATCTTAGTTATTCCCATGGCAGCAATGATAGGAATCACATCAGAGAATTAGGGATGGAGCTAAGATGTTGGAAAGGACACACACTTCTTTCTGAGCTCTCCTTCTACCCTCATACTAGATATGAAATTCAAGCTCTGAAATAGTACTAGACTGAGAGAATTTATGAATATTGGGAGTACAGCAAATTACCAGCAGAAGATAATTTTGAAAATAGCCAGAGAGGTTCTGTTTTGATCAGATGTGGACATGGAAGAAGGCCAGGCACAGACACAGGAGGCCAGCACAGGTTGAGGAGAGGCGACTGGGGGTGGTATGTGGCCTTCACAGGGCAGAAAATCTACAGGGAGGACTCTACCACAGTGTTGGCTACTCTGCCCTAGTTGCAAGCCAGTAGATCAGCAGAGAAGTTATAAAACATCCAACACAAAAATAAAAGGTAAAAAGTGTACCCCAAAGTTCTGGAATGTCACATGGCCTGGCCACACCTACCCACCACCAGGAGTGACTCAGCAAGATCCCAGCACAGCACTGTCACTTTCTGGTCTGTAAAGGAAGCATGGAACACCCTTGCCCTAAAAGCAGATCCCAAATTTTTTTAATGAGCAAAAAGGTGGGAGAGGGAGTCAAGATGGCAGAGAAGACGCATGCTTTATTCTGAGTGCCCCTACTACCCTAACTACCGAATAAAAAATTCAACCTCTAAAATCGTGCATGACTGTCAGAATCTAAGAATATTGGGAGTACAACAAATTACCAGCAGAAGATAATTTGGAAGATTGATAGAAAAGGTCTGTCTTGATAGGACAGAAGGAGGCCAGTGCAGGCAGGGAGACAGAATAGGGAGACCAGTGTATGCTGAGTGGACAGGGGTGGGATGCAGTCTATGCAGGTGGAGGATTTGTGGGGAGGACTCTACCAGAGTGTTGGCTGTTTTGCTTTGGTTGCAAAGCAGTAGATCAGCAGGGAAGTTATACAAATGCAAAAGGTAGAGTGTACCCCAAAATGCCAGAGTTTCACAGGACCTGGCCACACCCACCCAACACTAGGAATGACTCAGCATGATCACAGTGCAGTCACACTCCACAGGGCAACCGCTCTTGCCAGGGCAATTGCTCTTCACAAGCACATCAGCTCTTTGCAGCCTGTTCGCACCCTGTTCATAGACTGTTTGCAGAGCAGCCACTCTCAGTCCCTGTTCTGTAGAGGACGTTTGGGACCTCCTTGCCCTAAAGGCAGACCCCAAGGATTTTGTTTAAATGAGGAAAAAAGCAAAGCAAGCTCTAACTATAGATAGCTTCTATATTGAAAGAGAACAGATTTCCAGTCCTGAGGAGACTAATAGCAGACAGTCTCCAGACAAAACTCCAAAGGGGGGATATAATCTGATCCCCACCACACAAGGCTCTCCTAGAAGAAATTTTTAAAAATTATCTTAATAGAAAGCTAGAAGAAAAATGGGGAAAAGAAAGCTTTGCAAGAGAATATGGAAAAGGCACATAACTCATTAAAATAACAATGTGAAAAAGACAACAACTCCCTGAAATGTGAAATGGAAAAGGTAAAGAACTCCCAGGGAAACAGGATTTGTGAATTGGAAAATATAAAGAACTCCCAGGAAAGCAGGATTTATGAATTATAAAAAGAAAATAACTCATTGAAAATTTTAAAAAATATGAAATGGAAAAAAATTCCATAGAACAAAACAATTCATTTAAAAAATCAATTAGACATATACAAAAAGAAGTAAAAAAGTAAATGAGGAAAATAACTCATTAAAAGTCAGAACTGAACAAAAATCATAACTGAATGATTTGACAAGACATCAAGAATCAGTCAAGCAAAAGCAAAAAAGAAAGAAAGAAAGAAAAAATAAGAAAAATGTTAAGTATCTACTTGGAAAAACTACCAATTTGGAAAATAGATCTAGGAGAGATAATCTAAGGATTATTGAGCTCCCTGAAAATCATGATGAAAAAAAGAATCTACATAAATCTTTCAGGAAATCATGAAAGAAAATTGTCCAGATGTAATAGAATCATAAGGTAAAATAGCCATTGAAAGAATTCATCGAACACCTTCTGAAAGAGACTCAAAATTAAAACTCCAAGGAATATTGTGGCTAAATTTCAGAACTAACCAACTAAGGAAAAAATATTACAAGCAGCTAGAAAAAAACAAAAAACAAACAAACAAAAAAAAAACAATTCAAATACCAAAGAGCAACAATAAGGATCACTTAGGATCTAGCAGCTTCCACATGAAAGAATCAAAGTGCCTGGAATCTGATATTCCAAAAAACAAAGGAACTTAAAATGCAACCAAGAATAAACTACCCATTTAATCTGAGCATTTCTGTCAGCAGAAGAAGATGGACATTTCATGAAATTCTAGTGAAAAAAAAAAACAGAGAAAACAAAAAATTTGACCTTCAAATACAGGACTCAAGAGAAGCATAAAAAAGTAAAAAATAACTCTTGAGAACTGTATTTCTGTTATGAACATACAGAAAGAGTGCATATGTAATTTCATTTTACTGATATAATATAAAAAAAGGAATTAGAAATGTAAAGGGGATTGTATCAGAAGAAGGAAAAAGTGGAGATAAAAAGAAGGAAATTGCATTTCACAAAGAGGCAAATGAAACTTATCATATCTGAGGGAATTAAGGGAGGGGGAGGAACACTGTGCAAATCTTACTCTCATCAAATTTGGCTCAAAGAGAAAGTATTACACATATTTGGTTCACAGAAAAACTTCTCTCAAAGAAAATTATAGACCAACCAATCTCCCTCATGAATACTGATGCTAAAATCTTAAATAAAATATTAGCAAAAAGACTACAGAAAATCATCCCAGGATAATACACCATGACCAAGTAGGATTTATACCAGGAATGCAGGGCTGGTTCAACATTAGGAAAACTATTAGCATAATTAACTACATCAATAACCAAACTAATAAAAAACATATGATCATCTCAATAGAGGCCAAAAAAAAAAAATCATTTGACAAAATCCAACATCCATTCCTGTAATGGGCTGAGGCTTGAGTTGATACACTGAGGTCCCAAGCACATGAGGCTAAATAGTAATTGGACTATATTAATATACATGCTTGGATTAAGAATGGCCCCCACCCACTCTCTGTGCAAGTCCTGATGAATTGTACAGGAAATGACGATTTTGGTGGGTGGAGGCAGAGAGACAAGAAGAGAGGCTGGAAGAGATTGGGCCTGGGTTCTACTCTGGTGGTGCTGGTCTCGTGGTTTCTGGTCTAGCTAGCTTCTTGACTCAGCTGCACACATTGCTGTTGCTGATTCTCTCCCACCTCCAATCTTTCTTCACTGAGAATAAAGATTGACAATTTTCCCCTAACCTGAATTCCTGACTCCGGCTGATTTTAAAATACACGGTCATCACACATTCCTATTAAAAAACACTTAAGAGTATAGGAATAAATAGACTTTTCCTTAAAATAGTCAGTAGCATCTAATTAAAACCATCAGTAAGCATCATATGTAATGGGGATAAACTGGAACCATTCCCAAGAAGATCAAGAGTGAAACAAGGTTGCCCACTATCACCATTAATATTCAATATTGTATTAGAAATGCTAGCTTTGGCAATAAGAGTTGAGAAAGAGATTAAAGTATTAGAGTAGGTAATGAGGAAACCAAATTATCACTCTTTGCTGATGATATGATGGTATACTTAGAGAACGCCAGAAATTCTAGTAAAAAGCTATTAGAAATAATCCACACCTTTAGCAAAGTGGCAGGATACAAAATAAACCCACATAAGTCATAAGCATTCTTATAAATCACTAACAAACTCCAACAGTTAGAGTTACAAGGAGAAATTGCATTTAAAATATAAATAGTATAAAATATTTGGAAATCTATCTGCCAAGGGAAAGTCAGGAACTATATGAGCAAAACTATAAAACACTTTCCACACAAATAAAGTCAGATCTAACCAAATGGAAAAATATTAAATGCTCTTGGATAGGGCGAGAAAATATAACAAAGATGACAATACTACCTAAAATAATCTATTTATTTAGCACTATGCCAATCAGACTCCCAAAAAACAATTTTAATGAGATAGAAAAAAATAACAAAGTTCTTATGGAAAAACAAAAGGTCAAGAATTTCAAAGGAACTAATGAAGAAAAAAAATCAAATGAAGGTGGCCTAGCTGTACCAGATCTAAAATTATATTATAAAGCAGTGGTTACCAAAACCATTTGGTAGTGGCTAAGAAATAGACTAGTTGATCAGTGGAATAAGTGAGGTTCACAGGGCAAAATAGTCAATAACTTTAATAATTTAGTGGACAAACAAAAAGACCCCAGCTTTTGGGATAATAATTTACTGTTTGAAAAAACTGCTACTACTACTACTTCTACTAATAGAAATTAGTATGGCAGAAACTAGTCATTGACCCACACTTAGCACAATACACCAAGATAAGGTCAAAATGGGTTCATGATCTAGGCATAAAGAATGAGATTTTAAATAAATTAGAAGAACATAGGATCGTTTACTTCTCAGACCTGTGGAGGAAGAAGGAATTTGTGACCAAAAAAGAACTGGAGATCAATCACAAAATAGAAAATTTTGATTATATCAAATTGAAAAGTTTTAGTACAAACAAAACTAAAGCAGACAAGATTAGAAGGGAAGCAATAAATTGGGAAAACATTTTTATAATCAAAGGTTCTGAAAAAGGCCTCATTTCCAAAATATATAAAGAATTGACTCTAACTTATAAGAAATCAAGCCATTCTCCAATTGATAAATGGTCAAAGGATATGAACAGGCAATTCTCAGATGAAGAAATTGAAACTATTTCTACACATATGAAAAAATGCTTCAAGTCATTATTTATCAGAGAAATGCAAGTTAAGACAACTCTGAGATATCACTACACACCTTTCAGATTGGCTACAATGAAAGGAAAAGATAATGCAGAATGTTGGAGGGGATGTGGGAAAACTGGGACATTGATACATTGTTGGTGGAATTGTGAACACATCCAGCCATTCTGGAGAGTGATAAGGAACTATGCTCAAAAAGTTATCAAACTGTGCAAATCCTTTGATCCAGCAGTGTTACTACTGGGCTTATATCCCACAGAGATCTTAAAGAAGGGAAAGGGACCTGTATGTGCAAGAATGTTTTTGGCAACCCTCTTTGCCGTGTCCAGAAACTGGAAACTGAGTAGATGCCCCTCAAATGGAGAATGACTGAATAAATTGTGGTATATGAATGTTATGAAATATTATTGTTATTTAAGAAATGACCAGCAGGATGATTTCAGAAAGGCCTGGAGAGCCTTACATAAACTGATGTTGAGTGAAATGAGCAGGATCAGGAGATCATTATATCCTTCAACAAAAATACCACATGATAATCAATTCTGATGGACGTGGCCTTCTACAACAATGAGATGAAACAAATCAGCTCCAATAGAACAGTAATGAATTGAACCAGCTACACCCAGCGAAAGAACTCAGGGAAATGAGTGTGAACCACTACATAGAATTCACAATCCCTCTATTTTTTGTCCGGCTACAATTTTTATTTCCTTCACGGGTTAATTGTACACTATTTCAAAGTTCGATACTTTTTGGGTAGCAAAATAACTGCATGGACATGTATACATATATTGTATTTAACATATAATTTAACATATTTAACATGTATTGGTCTACCTGCCATCTGGGGGACAGGGTAGGCTGAAGGAGGGGAAAAGTTGGAACAAAATGTTTTGCAGCTGTCAATGCTGAAAACTTGCCCATGCATATATCTTGTGATTACAAAGCTATTAAAAAAAACAAAAAAATAAAAAATAAAAAACAACAACAAAAAAAAAACCTTCTTTCATCTCACTGAAAAGTGGTAGAGGAAAGGGGAAAAGGAAACAGGGTAGGCTAAATAGAAGGTAATACAGAAATTGTAAGGGGAAGGTATAAAAAAAGGGAGGGACTGAAAGGGGGAGGGAGGGATTCTAAAGAGGGAGAGCTGAGTGAGGCAAGTGGTAATCAAAAGTTTAATACTGGGGAGGGGTGTAAGGGAGAAAGGAAATAAAAAAGTATAATCTGGGGATAATAAGATGGCAGGAAATACAGAATTAGTAGTTTTAACTGGAAATGTGAATGGGTTGAACTCTTCCAAGCAGATAGCAGACTAGATTAAAAGCCAGAATCCTACAAATATTGTTTACAAGTAATAAATTTAAAGTAGGGTGATACATATAGAGTAAATGTAAAAGACTGGAGCAGAATCTATTATGCTTCTGGTGAGGTAAAAAAAAAAAAAAAAAAGCAGTAGTTGTTCTGAACTCAGATGAAACAAAAGCAAAAATTGATTTAATTAAAAGATATAAGAAAGGAAACAATAGCTTGCTAAAGGTTACCATAGATAATGAAGCAATAGCAATACTATACATATACACACCAAGCGATATAGCATCCAAATTCCTAAAGGACAAGTTAAAAGAGCTACAAGAAGAAATAGATGGCAAAACTATAATAGTAGGAGATCTCAAACTTGCTCTCTCAGAATTAGATAAATCAAAATACAAAATAAATAAGAAAGAAGTTAAAGAGGTAAATAGAATATTAGAAGAGTTAGATATGATAGATATTTGGAGAAAAGTGAATGGAGTCAGAAAGGAGTACACTTTCTTCTTGGCAGTTCATGGAACCTATACAAAAAAATGACCATATATTAGGACATAAGAACCTCAAAATCAAAAGTGGAAAGGCAGAAATGGTAAATGTATTCCTTTCAGATCATGAGGCAATAAAAATTACATTCAATAAAAAGCTAGGGAAAACAGATGAAAAAAGTAGTTGGAAACTAAATAATCTCAACCTAAAGAATGAATGGGTGAAACAGCAAATTTTAATAACTTCATCCAAAAGAATGACAACAATGAGATAACATACCAAAATGTGTGGGATGCAGTCAAAGAGGTAATAAATTGTATATCTCTAGAAGCTTAATTGCATAAAATAGAGAAAGAGAAGGTCAAAGAATTAGACTTGCCACTAAAAAAGCTAGAAAAATGGCAAATTAAAAACCCCCAATCAAATACTAAACTTGAAATTCTAAATATAAAAAGAGAGGTTAATAAAACTTAAAGTAAAAAAAAAAACTATTGAATTAATAAATAAAACTAGGAGTTGGTTTTATGAAAAAAACAAAAAAATAGATAAACCTTTAGTAAATGTGATTAAAAAAAAAAAAGAGGAAAATCAAATTGTTAGTCTTCAAAATGAAAAAGAACTTTCCACTAATGAAGAGGAAATTAGAGCAATAATTAGGAGTTACTTTGCCCAACTTTATTCCAATAAATTTGATAACCTAAGTGAAATGGATGAATACCTGCAAAAATATAGGTTGCCCAGATTAATAGAGGAGGGAGTAAACTCTTAAATATCCCATCTTAGAAAAACAGAACAAGCTATTAATCAACATGTGAAGAAAACGTCCCCAGGAGCAGATGAATTTGCATGTGAATTCTACCAAACATTAAAAGAACAATCAATCCCAATGCGATAAAATCATTTGAAAAAATAGATAATGAAAGAGTGCTACCAAATTCCTTTTTTGACACAGATATGGTATTGATACCTAAACCAGGTAGGAAAAAAATGGAGAAAGAAAATTATAGGCCAATTTCCCTAATGAATATTGATGCAGAAATCTTAAATAAAATATTAACAAAGAGACTACAGAAAATCATCCCCAGGATAATATAACATGATCAAATAAAATTTGTACCAGGAATATAGGACTGGTACGATATTAGGAAAACTATCAGCATAATTGACTATATCAATAACCAAATTAACAAAAACCATATGATCATCATAATAGATGCAGAAAAATAATTTGATAAAATCCAACACCCTTCCTATTAAAAACACCAGAGAGTATAGGAATAAATGGACTTTTCCTTAAAATAGTCAGTAGCATCTAATTAAAACCATCAGTAAGCATCATATGTAATGGGGATAAACAGAAACCATTACCAATAAAATCAGGAGTGAATCAAGTTTGCACTCTATCACCATTATAATTCAATATTGTATTAGAAACGCTAGCTTTGGCAATAAGAGTTTCAAGAGAGATTAAAGGAATTGAGGAAACCAAATTATTACTCTTTGCTGATGATATGATGGTATACTTAGAGAACCCTGGGGAATCTACTAAAAAGCTATTACAAATAAGCCACAACTTTAGCAAAGTTGCAGGATACAAAATAAACCTACATAAATCATCAGCATTTTTATACATCACCAGGTGGCCTACCTGTACCAGATCTAAAATTATATTATAAAGCAGTAGTCATAAAAACCATTTGACTACTGGCTAAGAAAAAGGGTAGTTGATCAGTGGAATAAGTTAGGTTCACAGGACAAAATGTTCAATAACTATAGCAATCTAGTGTTTGACAAGCCCAAAGACCCCAGCTTTTGGGATAAGAATTCACTATTTGACAAAAACTACTGGGAAAATTGTGAACTAGTATGGCAGAAACTAGGCATTGACCCACACTTAACAGTGTATACCAAGATAAGGTCAAAATGGGTTCATAATCTAGGCATAAAAAATAAATTTATAAATAAATTAGAAAAATATAAGACAGTTTACCTCCCAGACCTGTAGAGGAGGAAGAAATTTGTGACCAGAGAAAAACTAGAGATCATTATTGAACACAAAATAATTTCGATTATATTAAGTTAAAAAGCATTTGTACAAACAAACAAAACTAATGCAGACAAGATTAGAAGGGAAGGAATAAACTGGGAAAACATTTTTACATTCAAAGGTTCTGATAAAGGCTTCATTTCCAAAATATAAGAAATCAAGCCATTTTCCAATTGATTCAAAGGATATGAACAGACAATTTTCAGATGAAGAAATTGAAACTATTTCTAGTCATATAAAAAGGTGCTCCAAATCATTACTGATCAAAGAAATTCAAATTAAGACAACTCTGAGATACCACTACATACCTCTCAGATTGTCTAAGATGACAGGAAAAGATAATGACAAATGTTGAAGGGGATGTGGGAAAATTGGGACACTGATACATTATTGGTGGAATTGTGAATGAATCCAACCATTCAGGAGATGCTCAAAAAGTTATCAAACTGTGCATACCTTTTGTTCCAGCAGTGTTACTACTGAGCTTATATCCCAAAACGATCTTAAAGAAGGGAAAGGGTCCCACATGTGCAAAAATATTTGTGGCAACCACAAGAAAAGTCTCAAATATTAATCTTGATTGAATGTACAAAAATTATACCTGGAAGGGCTTAAAATTATTTTCAAAATCAAACTAGTGTAATAGGGGAAGAATAGATTAAAACAAACAAAGAAATTATGAGGGAAATTAACAGTTTATTAAAAGAGGCAGAAAAATACTGATAAAAACAATTTCTTATAAAAACAGAACTGGTCTAATGGAAAATAGGGTACAAACATTTACTGATGGAAAAACACCTTCTTAAAAAGCAGAATTGGCCAAATGTAAAACAAGGTAAAAAAATCTCCCTGAAAAAAAAATGTGTCTTAAATATTAGAATTGGGCAAGTAGAAACTAATAATTCCATGAATCATTAAGTAAAAATACAACAAAGTTTAAAAAAAAATACCATTCTTTCAACATGATATCTTGGTATACATAAAAAAAAATCTAGAAAATTAACAAAAAAGAAAATGATAATAATTAGCAACTTCAGCAAAGTTGACAGATATAAAATAAGCCCAGGTAAATCATCAGCAATCCTTTATATTATCAACTAAGTCTAATGAAAAGAAATAGAAAGTAAAATTCCAATTGAAATAACTGTAGATTCTATGAAATATGTGGAAACCATTGTAAAATAATCCCAGAAATTATATGAATACTATCACAAAATAGTCAATGAAAATAAAGTCAGACCTAAGTAATTGGAGAAATAGTAATTGCTTGTGGATATCCAAAGCTGATATAATAAAACCTGCAACTCTACCTAAATTAATTTATTTATCTAATATTATATTAAATTATTTAACAATTATTTTGTACGTTAAGAACAAATAATAAAATTACTCTGGAAGAAAAAAGTCAAAATATCAAGGGAATCACTGAAAAAAAAATATGAGGAAGGTAATCTTGTAATATCAGACTTCAAACTATTATAAAGCAGTAAGCATGAAAACAATTTGGTACTGAGTGAGAAACAGAGAAACAGATTGGCATAAAGAAATAGATTAGGCACATAATAAATAATATTACACGCCAAAAGTAATCTTATATTTGCTAAACCCAAAGATACAAACCTTTCAGGTATGAATTTACTACTTAACAAAAATTACTGAGCAAATTAGAAACTGTTTTGCAGAAGCAAGGTAGGCACTAACATCTCACATCATATACCAAGATAAGTAAAAATGGGTACATGCTTTAGATATAAAGGGTGATAATATAAGCTAATTGGGGGAGTGTATAAAAATTTGTTTATCAAAAGGATAAGGGAAGAGTTTATTACTGAACAAGAGATAGAAAGGATCACAGGGAGTACAATAGATTATTTTGTTTATGTAATATTGAAAAGTTTTTGAATAAATAAACCAATATTTCAAAATTTGAAAGAAAGCAGGAAACTGAGAATGAATTTTCAACAAATTTCTCTGATACAGGGCTTCTTTTTCAAATGTACAGAGAATTGAATCAAATTTATAAGAAGGAAGACATTCTCCAAATGATAAATGAGCAAAGGAAAAGCAGACTTCTTTCAGAAAATTAAAACAAAGCTATCTAGAGCCATCTGAAAAAAAAATATCCTAAATTATTGTAATTGAAGGAATGTAAATCAAAATAACTCTGAGGTACTCCACGACACCTATCAAATTGGCTTAGATAACAAAAAAACAAAACTGATGGATGTTGGGATGAGGATGGAAAAATGAAAAATTAGGGATTCTGATACTAGCAAACATTATGGAAACAATGGAAACTAAAACTGAAGGCCTATATACGTTCATACTTTTTGATCTAATAATATTTAGATTATACTTTGGTCTATGCCAAAAAAATACCAAAGAAAAAGAAAAGGGAACTACATATAGAAATATATTTACAATAGCTTTTTTGTGGGAGCAAAGAATCTAAAATGAAGGAGCTGCTCATCAGTTGTGGAATGACTAAACAAATTATAGATTGTAATTGTGAAGGAATACTATTTTAGTATAAGAAATGACAAAGTAGAATGATTTCAGAAAAACCTGTGAAGACCCACATGAATTTTTTCAAAATGAATTGAGCAGAACCAGGAGATCATTGCATACACCAACAGTAATATAATGATGGCTATAGTCAAGATGGCAGAGTGAAGACAAGAAGCTGCCTGAACATGCTTAGTTTCCCTTGAAAATCACATGAAACGAAGCCTCTGAACAGAGTCTGACAGAATGAAACCACCGTCCAGCTCAAGATAGATTGGAAAAATTTAAGAAAGGTTAGCCTCATTAGGGTGAAAACTCTGAGCTGTTCAGCTCAGCTCAGAAAGTCTGGGAAAGACAGTGAGAGAGTCTTAATTACAGCAGATCAGCAACTGAGACCTCAGGTCCTGACTTAGTAATGGATTAAACCAGTAGGATAGCCTGCATTCCCAGCACAGAAGGTATCTTCTTGGAAATCAGACTGTTTCCTGAAAAGAAAAGGCAAAGCTACCTCCTTCAAACACAAGGGCTCACAGGGCTCAAAGTCAAGGCTTTGCACAGGATGTTGGGGGGAGGGAAGCCCCCTTTAATTCAGGACCAAAGCTAGAGTATAAAAGGAAAAACAAAAAAGGAAAGGAAAGAAAATGAACAAGAAACAGAAAAGAACCTTGACCATAGAAAGCTACTATGATGACAGGGAAGACTAAAACACCAACTCAGAAGAGGACAAAAATGTCCACAGAGAAAATCTCAAAGAGAAATATGAATCATTCCCAAGTCCAAAGAGGCTTCCTGGAAATGCTCACAACAAACTTTAAAGAACAAATAAGAGAAGCAGATAAAAAAATGAGAAAAGAAATGAAAAGAATTCAAGAGAGATTCAACAGCTTGGAAAAGGAAGGCAATTTCTTTTAAAAAATAAAATAAAATTGGCCAAATGCAAAGCAAAAAACCCTCTAAAGAAAACAACACTTTGAAAAATAAAATTAATCAAATGGGAAAAGAGATACAAAAATAAGTGAAGAAAATCACACATTAAAAACTAGGAGTAAATGGAAACTCATGATTATGAGAGATCAAATGGATGAAAATGTAAACTATCCCATTGCAAAAACAGCCAACCTGGAAAATAAATCCAGGCAGACAACTTAAAAATCATTGGTCTAACCAAAGGCCATGACAAAAAAAAAAAAAAAAAAAAAAAAAAAAAAAAAAAAAAAAAAAAAAAAAAAAGAGCCATTCTTCAAGAGATCATTAAAAAAAAAAACTTAAGGAAAAAATTATATCTTTAACTCTTGAGAGCTGTTATCTGTCACTGGGGCTGTTACAGGTGGCCAGCACATGCATGGAGGGGGTGATTGTGACTGGATTCTGATGTGATATCAAAGAAAAAGACATTAAGAGGGGGAAAATGTTTGTACCTTGAAAAAAGGAAAGAGAAGGGATAATGGGATGAATTAGATTACATGAAGAGGTATAAAACATCTATTACAATAGAGAAAGAAGGAAGGGGGATGAGTATTATCCAAAGCTTGGTCTCATCAGTTTGAGCTCAAAGGGGAATAACTTAATCATTCAACTGGGTATTGCTGTTTGTCTTACCCTATAAGAAGTAAGAGGAGAAAGAGGAAAGAAAAGGGAGAGGCTGAATAAAAGGAAGGGCAGAAACACTAGGAGAAAAGGGTAAGAGAGAAGTGATAGAAGATAGGGCAGGTGGTGGTGGAGTTGGTTAAAAACAAAACACTATTAAGGAAGGAGAAGGTGGAAAGAGAGAACAAACGTATATACAGGGGAGAATATAGGATGGAGAGAAATACAGAGCTGATAATCATAACTATAAATGTGAATGGGATAAACTTTTCCATAAAACAGATTACGTAGTGGATTTAAAAACAGAATCCTACAATATGTAGTTTACAAGAAACACATTTAAAACAGAGAGATACACCAAGAGTAAAAGGTTGAAGCAGAATGTATTGTTTCAGCTGAAGTAAAAAAGAAAGAAAGAAAGAAAGATTTAGCAAATCAGATCTCAGATAAATTAAAAGTAAAAACAGATATAATTTTAAAAATAAGGAAGGAAAACACATCTTGATAAAGGTTATTATAAACAATGAAGTAATAACAATACTAAATGTGGCTGTGGAGCAGCCAAATTCCTAGAGAAGATTTCAAGCCAGTTATAGGAAGAAATGGACAGCAAAACTATACTAATAGGGAACCTCAACCTTCACATTTCAGAATCAGAAAAATCTAACTACAAAATAAACAAGAAATTAGGGAAACCTAGAAAATCTAAATATGATAGACCTCTGGAGAAAATTGAATAGGGACAGAAAGGAATACATTAATTTCTCAGTAGTAGATGGTACTGTCACAAAAACTGGTCATGTATTAGGGCATTAAAAACCTCCCAACAAATGCAGAAAGACAGTTATAGTAAATCCTTGCTTTTCAGACCAAAATATAATAAATATTGTATTCAATAAAGGGGCAAAGAGAGATAGCCTAAAAGTCAATTGGAAATTAAATAATTTAATTCTAATGGATGAATGAATCAAATAACAAATCAAAGAAACACTCCATAATTTCATTGAAGAGAATGACAATAATGAGACAACATACCAAGACCTATGGGATGTAACCAAAGTAGTTCTTAAGGGAAATTTTTGTATTTTAAATAATTACATAAATAAAATAGAAAAAGAGTATATTAATGAATAGGGCATGCAACTAAAACACCTAGAAAGTAAACAAATTAAAAAGCTCCAATTAAATATCAAATTGGAAATTATGAAACTCAAAGGAGAAATGAATAAAATTGAAACTAGGAAAATCATTGACCTATTTAATAAAACTGAGTTGGTTTTATGAAAAAAAAATGCAAAAAAACAAGATAAAACTTTGCTTAATTTAATTAGAAAAGGGAAAGAAAAATAAACAAATTTCTACCATCAAAAATGAAAAGTATGTACTTACCATTAATGAAAAAGAAATTAAAGCAATGATTAGAAGCAATTTTGCCCAACTTTATGCCAGTAAGTCTGACAACCTAATTAAGATGGATCAATATTTACAAAAATATACCGTCCAAATTAACAGAAAAGGAACTAAATTACTTAAATTGTCCCATTCTAGAAAAAGAAATTGAACAAGTCATCAATGAACTCCCCAAGAAAAAAATCTCTAGGGAGTACTGCATTACCAAGTGAAATCTATCAAACATTTGAAGAACAATTACTTCAAATACTATGTAAATTATTTGGAAAAATAGGCAAAGAAGAATTTTTGACAAATTCTTTCTGTGGCATAAATATGGTACTAATACCTAAACCTGGAAGACCCAAAACAGAGAAAGAAAGTTATAGACCAATATGAATATTGATGCAAAAATTTTAAATAAAATATTGGCAAACCCATTACATAAACTTATTAGCAAGATAATACACTACGACCATGTGGGATTTATACCAGGAATCAGAGATGGTTCAATAACAGGAAATCTATTGCTATAATTGACCATATCAATAACAAAATCAAAAGAAAAGATATGATAATCTCTACAAATGCAGAAAAAGATTTTGAGAAAATACAGCATCCATTCCTACTAATAGCACTAGAGAGGCATAGAGGTAAAGGAGTTTTCCTCAAAATTATAGGCACTATCTATCTAAAACAAACAGCAAGCATTATTCGTAATGGAAAGAAGCTGGACACATTCCCAATAAGAACAGGGTAAAACAATTATCCCCATTATCACCACTTTTATTCAACATTGTACTAGAAATGTTAACTTTAGCAACAAGGAGATAAAACTATAACTGCAGATGATATATGATGATTTAATTAGCAAATCCTGGAAAATCATCCAAAAATCTACTGGAAACAAGTTTTAGCAAAGTTGCAAGATTTAAAATAAACCCACGGAAATCATCAGCATTTCAATATATTACTGACAAAGTCCAGCAGCAATTTAAAATAACTGTGGACAAAATAAAATAGTTGACAGTCTACCTGCCAAGAAAAACCCAGGAACTATATGAACACAATTACAAAATACTTTTTTCCATAAATTAAGTCAGTTCTAAACAATTGGAAAAGTATCATTTGCTCATGGGTAGGCTAAACTAATGTAAGAAAAATGGCGATTCTACCTAAATTAGTTTACTTATTCAGTGCCATAACTGTCAATCTGCCAAAAAATATTTGTTATAGAGTTAGGAAAAACATAATAACAAAATTCATCTGGAAGAACAAGAGATCAAGAATATCAAGGAAATTAATGGAAAAAATACAAATGATGTGTTTGTCCTAGCAATAACAGACCTAAAACTATATTGCAAAGCAACCACCATCAAAACCATTTAGTACTGGCTAAGAAATAGAATGGTGGACCAGTAAAATCGGTTAGATACACACAACCCAATAATTAATGATTGTAGTAGTATAGCATTTGATAAACCTTCAAACTCTATATTCAGGTATAAGAAATCACAATTTGACAAAAATTGCTGGGAAAACTGGAAAAAAATATATCAGAAACTCAGCATAGATCTACATCTCACACTCCATAACCAAAATAAGGGCAAACTGAATACATGATTTGGGCAAAGAGGGGGATTCCATAAGCAAATTATGAGAACAAAGGGTAATTTCCCAACAGATCTTTGGAGGAGGAATTTATGATCAAAAAATAACTAGAGAACATTCTGAAAAGCAAAATGGACAACTATGATTACATTAAATTAAAAAGTTTTTACACAAACAAAACCAACAGAAAAAAGATAAAAGATATGTACAAAACTGGGAAACAAATTTTATAGCCAATGTTTTTGATAAAAGTCTCATTTTCAAAATATATAAAGAACAGTATCAAATTTATAAGAATACAAGTCATTCCCCAATTTAATAAAAGTCATCAAAGGTTATCAACAGACAATTTTCAGATGAAGAAATTAAAGCTATTTATAGACATATGAAAAATGCTCTCAATCATTCTTGGTTAGAGAAATGCAAATAAAACAACTCTGAGGTACTTCACACCTCTCAAATTGATTAAAATGACAGGAAATGATAATGAAAACTTTTGGAGGGGATGTGGGGAAATTGGGATACTAATGCATTGTTGGTGGAGTTCTGAAATTATCCAATTGTTTTGGAGAACAATATAGAACTATGACCAAAAGGCTAGAAAACTGCATACCCTTTGATCTAGCAGTATAACTGCTAGGTCTGTATCCCAAGGAAATCACAAAAGAGGAAAAAGTACCCATATGTGCAGTTCTTTGTGTGGTAGCAAAGATTTGTGAAATGAGTAGATCCCCATCAATTGGAGAATGGCTGAATAAATTGTGGTATATGAAAGTAATGGAATTTTATTGTTCTATAAAAAGTGATGTGATTTTATAAAGGCCTGGAAAAATTTACATTCACTGATGTTGAACATAACAATTACAAGTAATAATACATTGTGTCCACAATAACAGCAAGAATCTGAGATGATCAACTATGAAAGATTTGGTTCTTCTCAGTGGTTCAATGATCCAAGGCAATCCCAGTAAACTTTGGATAGAAAATGCCATCAGCATTCCAAAAGAGAACTATGGGGATTGAATTCAAATAAACACATGCTATGTTCACTTTTTGTTCTGTTTTTTTTTTTCCTTCTATTATGGTTTTTTTTTCCCTTTTGTGCTGATTTTTCTCTCTCAACATGATTCATAAAGAAATGTCTATGTAAATGTTAATATACACATATAACCAAAAAATTGTTTTAATGTTAATTTTTAAAGTAAGGTAATGATGATCTAATGTGAAAGACTTAGATACTCTGCTCAATATAATGATTCAAAACAATTCCAAAAGACTAATAACTGCAAAATTCTATCTATCTCCAGAATTTTTGGAGATGACAAATACATTTTTGTAGATACATCTTTCTCAAATCATTTGGATGGTTGTCTTGAATTGGATTTCATTAAGAATATCACAATTTCCTGAAGAAAGCCTACTCTGTATAATTTAAAAGTTTTAAAATCATAAGGAATGTAATGAAAGAAAATAAAATTGAAAGTGCCAGTAGCAAAGATAGATAAGCTGCTCATCTCATTCTTCCCTGTGGAAATCTCCCAAGAGTGCTGAAATTAGAATGTGACAGCAACAACAGCATGGAGACTGACCAAAATTAGTTTCAAAATCTTAATCAACTTGTGAGAGAAATATAGGATGTGGTCTCAAAGCAAATCTATTTTTTTTATTCTTGGGTTTATTTAATATACAAGGCTCTATTTTAAAACACCTATGAAAAACATGATAATATAAATATTAAAGAATTACGGCTTTAGGATATGTCAGGTGGATTATAAAATGTTAGATGCTATTTTATTGCCTGAATGTTTCAGTTGTAAAAAAAAAAAAAATTAATATCAATGTTTGTTACTATTAATGTAGAACTTTCTTTGCAAAGAACTTTATGTACTTGATTTTACTTGATCTTATATCAATCCTATGTGTTGTTAGTAGGAGGAGAAATCATCACCATCATTGAGGCACCCTATTGTATGATTAAAGAAACTGAAAGTAAAGTGAACTGTACATGGTCACATCATTAAGTGTCTGAGACAGCAGTAAAATCTCAGTCTGACTCCAAACTCAATACTCTGGACTTGGCTTTTATAAGGATCAAATGAAAACAATGATCTAGTCTCCTACTCTCAATATCTCCCAAAGGTTTGATAGTATTTCAACTCATTTGTATGCATATGTGCATATTATGTATCAGCCTGTGCATACTCCAATTCCTCCAGATGGTCACTGCCCAAAAGTGACCCCATGAACTCATGCAGGTCATGGGCAGTCTGTTGAAGTCTGTGAAATTCTGAGAGTAATGTATTAAATGCATACATAAACAGTTAGTTTTTTTGTCTGTTTCCAGATTTTCTTCCCTCTTTACAGTTAAACTTCCTATTCTAGGTAAATAAATAAATGGAATTATTATTATTACAAATTCTTTGGAAGGAAAGCATATAGTACAGTCACTTTGATTGTAAAATAAATATGTATGTGTGGAGATATATACATACATGTATGTATTCCTATATGTATGTATGTATGTATTATACTATATCCATTATAGGTGGAGAGAGATTGATTCCAGTTACATATGTACATGTACTCACATATTTATATAATATAGAATATATATAAACAGTATACATATATCTACATTTGTGTGAATATAGTACAGAAATATAAGAAATATAAACACAGAAATGTTGAAGAAACTCAACCTTGATGTGTCAAAAACAGAACTTATTATCATGTCTCTTAAATATCTCCCTCTTCCTAATTTCATTTATTGGTTCTTCAAAGTTCCACAAACTTTCTAGTCTCATAGGTTCATAACTTGAGACTTATCGTGCATTCTTCCCATTCTTTTATTACACATATTTAAATATTCACTAAATTTTAATCTTTTCCAGTTCTGCAATAAGTCTTATACTCCACCCCTTTTTTCAACTTAAATAGCCACTATTATCAACTCTTACATAGACTACTATAATAGTTTACTGACTAATATAACTGCTTCAAGTTTCTCTTCTTCTTTCAATCCTTCCAGCTGCCAAACTGATTTTCCTTATTTACAGATCTGACCATGTCACTGTCCTATTCAATAAACCTTATTGAATTCTTATTGCCTCTAAAATAAACTTCTCTGACTTTTTAAAGTTCGTTCAGATTGATCCTGACCTATATTTTCAGTCATGATAGATTATTCCTTTTCTAGCACTCTGTAGTTCAATAAAATTAGTTTTCTTATTGTTCTCCACACATAGTACTCCTTTGTGCCTTTGCCCTGGTTATCCCACTTACCTAAAGTGTATTCGGTCCTTTCCTCTGCCACAAAATAACCCTTTTTAATCTTCAAGATACAACTAAAGTGCCATATTTTACAAAACGCCTTTTCTGTTTTCCTCAAAGTTCTAATGCTCTTATTCTCTAAATACTTTATTTAAAATGTCACTACTGTATATATGTTTCATTGTATATATTTTCAGTCTTATCCCTTGATAGCTAAAGGTCCCAAAATAAAGAAAACATTTTGCAAGAAAGAAAAAAATTCAAATACGCTAGAGCCACCATTAGAATTGTACAAAACTTAACAGCGGCTTCAATAAAAGATTGCAGGTCCTGGAATCATATCTACTGACAATCAAAAGAACTAGACCTGTGGCCAAAGATATCATATCTAGCAAAATTATCCAGAAATCTGAATGAGAAAAAAAATGGATATTCAATGAAATTACAGATTTTCCGGATTTTCTATGAACCATACCTGAATTTAACAGAAAATTTAACATATAAAAGCCAATATCAAAGATCAATTTTAAGGAACTGAACATGGGCAAATTGTTTAAACATGGACAGATTGTTTATGTTTTCTACATGGGAAATGTATATTATATGTTTAAGATTCACATCAATAATAGGGTAGCTCAAAACATAGATTGATAGAGTTAAGATTAATATAATAACCATATTATACAAATGAGGTGCAAAGGAAAAATAGACAAAGGCATTAGAAGTGGGGAGGAGGATTCATAGTTCTGAAAACTTACTCACATAGGGAATGGGTTCAAAAGGCAACACTATCCATAAACTATGAAGGGTATAGAAGCTGCAAAATCTAAAAAAAATAAAAATAAAAGGGGGAGATAGGTAAGTGGGAAAGAAAAGAGTGAGGGAAGAAAACAAAGGAGGAATCCTTGGGTGGAGGGAGGTTAAGTAATAGCAAGGAAAGTTATGGAGCAAAATTTAATTAAAGATCAGCAAAATTAGAAAAGACATATGTATATGTGTGTGTGTGTGTATGTGTGTGTGTATGTATATATATATATATATATATATATATATACATAAATATATGTTTTTTCTTCACTGTAGATTGCTTGGGGGATGTGGCAGGGATGGAAGAAGTAAAAATGAATAAATAAGGTATGCAGAGAACCAAAGAACAATTTACAAGGAAGTATAGAAAAAATGGACATTCATGAATATAATTTCTTCTATTTGTGTATATATATATACATACATACATATATATACATACACACACACACACACACACACACACACACACACACATTTTCTTGATCTGGTAATTTGTTGTTCTGTAATTTGAATCTTCCCTGATGTTCTGCTGGGTATATGACAATGTTCTGTTTTGTTTTGCTTTATTTTGCTTTGTATTCCTTTTCTATTTTTCCTTTTTTTTCTTTCTCTGTTGTTTTTGAATAAAATAATTTTTTAAATGCAAAAAAAAAAGCAAACAATCAAACAACAATAAAAATTAAAATAAAAAAAACAAATGGTTCTTACAGGAAGAGAGGATGCAATATGAGATAAAACTTTTGAGGAGGCTATTTGAATTTTGCAATGAATTTCATGAAGATACATTTAGATACATTTCTTCCCTGACAGAATCCAATAGCCTTATATACTTTTTTTTCGTCCTTGCATTCCCCCAAACCTAGCATATTGCCTGGCATAAAATACTCTCTTTTTGCTTGATTAGTATACAGAATAACACAAAAAAAAAGAAATGGGAAATGAGCACTAGTACCTTGGGAGGGGATTAAATTTGTTCTGGGGCTGAGATGTGTGTGTGGGTATAATATGTGCATATGTACATGCATGTTTGTATATGATATGTATGTATTAATTTTTGGAAAATTTTCAAACATAAATTTTATGTATTTTTATATCTATACTATATAATTTTATATAATATTTTATATATATACTATCTATACTTATACCTCCCACCAAGATATGGACATTATTATTAGGCATAACTTAGTACTACAATTTATTCAGTCTCTGTATGAGAACACATTTTTAAAAAAAAATCTATTGCTGTCAATTATTTCTTCATATGTGTGGTTTCATACAGGAGTGGAGTTTGAATATAAATGAGAATAGATATGAAATTATCTCATGAAAGAGAACAGAAATATAAGTTTTTCTCTTTTGAAGTTCGATGAGACATTTGAGCTAATTTTTTTTAAATGCATAGAGTTTAAATATAAGAAAAACTTCTGCTATTAAGGATATTCTCCAAAACATTTTTAAAGAAAACTGTGGTTTTCAATATGTGATTTCACCTAAAAGATGGAAGAAACAAACCTATAAGCTCTTTCTTACATAAGAAGCCGTTTGTACTCAGAAGATGTCACTTTCATAATGTCCTTGGTGAAAGAAATGCATTGCAAATATTAGCACTAGGAATTTGTGCATTAAACATAAATAATAGACATAAAATTAGTGACATTTGGGTGACCTTATTTGAATAGGAAACAACTCAGTATAAGAAAATTTTTTTCAAAGTCTAGAATATTATTAGATGAATTATTGATAAAGTGTAGGTTTCTAACTAGGTTTCTCCTGTTGCCAGTTAATATACAAAAAGTGTAAGGCAAGCTCAGGGGAATTCAGAATGATCTTACTCATGATTATAATCATTCTATGGTTCATATAGGAAGAGAGAAAACAATACAAGAAAAAAATTTGAGGAGGCTATTTGAATTTTGAGATTAATTTCATGAATTTATGAATATAATTTAAAAAACAAGCAAAGAAATAAGCTGTAGGAAACTTTTACCAGATAGAATGTGGATTTTTATAAATTTTCAGTCTGATACAAATTGACTTTCCAAATTTCTCATATTGACAATATCTCCAAGGTCTACAAAGTACTAACTAGGTTACTAAGTACCTGCTATGTACCTATAACTGTGGCCAAGTTTCATTAGTGTTAGAAAATGTCACTTGTAGACAACAGAGAAACTGATACTGAAGAGATTTTAGATTTTATCATTATATTAATCAATAGGCAATCATTTATAAAGTATTTCTTATTTGTCAGGTCCTGTATAGGCCATTAAAGAAACAAAGTTGAAATGAAACACTTCCTGATTCAATATAGTATTTGCATATTGGGGTACCCCATTTAATGGCCAATATTATTTAATAATTTAAATTGACAGAATAATTTCTTCAGGATGACAATTAACAAATCATTTCTTTATTGCCTTTTTCTTTACCACATGTTTTTTGTGAGTATTTCATCTGAGCCTCACAACTTAAGCATAGGTAAAGGTTCATACCTCTTCCCTAAGCAAGTTTTTAAATACTTAAAAACAGGTATGGCCCCTTGAAGTCTTTCTTTTTTGCCAAATCATGTATCCCTTATTTCTTTAATTGATCTCTGTGTGTCATGGACTCAAAGTTCTTCACATCCTACTCTGCACATTTTCTAGCTTATAAATATCAATAAACTTCCTAAAATATAGAATACTGAGCAGTCTGTTTCCAGAAAAGTACAAAGAATCTCTTACCTTTTTTATTTTCTCATTCTGCCCTCTCTCTCTCTCTGTTCTCTCCCTCTCCCTTTTTCTCTCTCTCTTCCTCTCTCTCTCTCCGTCCCTCCCTTCCTCCTCCTTTTGTCCTTCTCTCTCTCTCTCTCTCTCTCTCTCTCTCTCTCTCTCTCCAATCCCTGGAGCAGCAAAGAGATAAGGATATATAGCTTTGAGAATTCTCCACATAGACATGGCAATTAAATACATGTAAGTTGATAGAATCACCAAGTGAAGTAGTTTTGGAGGGGGAAAAGATGGCCAAGAATAGAAACCAATAGTATTCCGATTAGAAAGCATGATCTTCATGAGAATCCATGATAGAAAACCAAGAAGTATTGGTCAGGGGAAGATTCTGGGAAGATGACAGAATAGGTCAGAAAATTGCAAACAAAATGGCATTTTAGGGCAAACCTAAATAGGTGAAAAACAAATAAGACTTGGGGCAGGTTGATCACAACAACCAGAGAAACACTGAAGAACTACTCCAGGACTGAGGTTTAACTCATGTAAAGGGCGAATACTACCAAGTAACTCCTCAGAAATAGCAAGTGAGGAGCCCCAGGGCTAGCTAGGTTTGGAGGTAGCATCAGTCAAAACTATAGGAACTTCCACTTCTTAAACAGTGGGTAGTTGAAGTCCTGAGGCCTAGAAGATTGAAGGAACCTCTACTGATTAACAATGCCAAGTTCAGCTATGCTGCTGAAATAGTCTGGATGAGAAGGAACTAACACAATCGATTAGTGTAGAGGCAGTGGTACAGGGATGCTACTGGCTATAGTCACTTACAGGAGGAAGGAGTTTTTGGTATGGGGTTCCAGGCCAGAGGAGAGAGTGTAAGTGAATTTAGAGGCACCATCCCCTACATATCCCAGGATTAAAAGTGCTTATGCTGATAGTTCTTTTTAAAAAATGGCAAAGAAGAAAGAACTCCACCATAGAAATATAGAAACTTACAATAGGAATAGAAAATACTGGGATTCATCTTCAAAGGAAATTAGAGTGACATTTTTAAAAAGCCTCTTCTGCTCCAAAGAATAATGTTAAATAGCTGCCTGCTCCACCCCCCCAAAAAAAAAGAATTTGTAGAAAGACTTTAAAAAACAAATGAGAGAATTGAGAAGAAACTAAAAATACCAAAATAAAAATCCAAGAAAAACAAGATTGTGGAAAAAAAAAAGTTGTCCACTTAGAAAAGGGAATCAGAGTCTTAAAGAAGAAAATAACTCTTTGAAGATTAGAAATTAAAATTAGAGGAGTGAAGAAATTTCAAAGCAAAATATAAAGAATGAAAAAATAGAACAGAATATGAAACATCTTACAAGAAAAACAACAGCCCTGAAAAATATAAAGAAGAAACAATGTAGGAATAATTGGAAAATCTGAAAGCTATAATCAAAAAAAGAACCTTGACACAATAATGCAAGAAATAATCCAAGAAACTTGTCCTGGTGTGATAAAACATAAGAGAAAAGTTTAACTACAAAAAAGTCAGTGATCACCACCTCAAAGAGATTCTACATAGAAAACACATTGCCATATTTTGAAACTTCAGATCAAAGAGAAAATTCTATAAGAAACAAAAAATAATTGAAATATTTTGAAACTACAATTAAATTTTACAGGATTTATCATCATCTACAATAATAGACCATCTATCATAGAATAATACATATATTAACAATATAAATAAAAGGCCTGTGACTAAAAATATCATATCTAGCAAAAGAAACCATAATGTTGAATGAAAACAAAAAGGACATTCAATGAGCTCACAGATTATCATGACTTTGTCTGAATGAAATATAAATTCAATAGAAAATTTAACATAGAAGTGTCAACATCTAAGATAACTAAACAAAGGCAAATTATTTGTGGTGTTTTTTGTACATGGAAATGTAAACCATATGTTTAAGATTGACATTCATAATAGGATAGTACTGTTGTGGGCCAGAACTCTGAAACAAGGATTCTTACAAGATGTTAAGTCGAAGGAATTGATGAGACAATGGTTATCTAATTTAGCATGGTGCTTAATAATTCTCTAAGTTCAATATGGTTGATTTAATCTTATAACCAATAATGGTTTCCTAGTGATATAATGATTTGTTTATACTCAGTGTAGAGCATATAAGCTAGAAGTCTCAGCCAGATTCATTCAGAGAGCTAGAGAAGACAAGCAGACTGGAGGCTGAAGCACAAGCCTTTGGACTCAGATTCATTCATCTTATTTCACACTACCTTGGTGGCAGGGCCGTCCTCCTTAGCTTCTCCACTGAACTCAAGACTCCAAAAGGACTCTAAGAAAGCTAACTGGGCCCCAGAAAAGGAGACAAGACTTTGAAGGAGATAATAAAGGATTTGGACTTTAACCCTGGCTATTTTTGTGGTGATTACTGAAACCAAGGCTGCTCCAAGATCTCCAGAAAACCAAAAAGAACATTACATAGTACAAAAGAAAAATTGGGGCAGAACCAAGTATCATTTGACACTAAATACAAAATTATATGGGAAAAATAATTATGCCCTATGAACAGGCTACAGAGAGACATTAGAGGGGGAACATAAACAATGACCAAATGCAATTTGGTCTAGATCTATTGGTAGTCAATTAGAATCAGATTGGTTTAGATTTATGGTCTGGTTCTTAAGAAAGAAATCTAGCCAGTAAACTCTAAGATAACTTGAGAGGGTTAAGACGTATAAAAGGGGGAAAAAATTATTTTAAGAGCATCTGTAGGTAAGATTAATGGAAAACTAAAAGAGAAAGGATGGCATAGGATTATGTGGGATACAAAAGGGGGAAGTAGAAGAAGGTGTGTAGATTAATGGGAATGAAATAAAGAAGGTAAAGGGTGGGAAGTATGTTGAATAATAGCAAGGCTAGTTAAGAATTAAGGATTTAAGGAATAGAATTAGAAGAGCTAGTAAGGATAGGAAATAAGAGATGTACACAAAAACTTAACAATGATCAGGCATAGAATTTATTAGGAAGAAAAAGTAGGGCTGTTAATCATTAATCTCAGACAAAATCAGACTTAAAGATTCAATCAAAAGAGAAACCTACCTTGTATGATAGCCATATTAATATTATTTTAGATACATTTCTATAAATGTGTAAATATGTATGTATGTATGCATGTAGGTATATGCATATGCATGTATGTATAGATATATGTGTAGGTATGAATATATTTATAAATGTGTATACACACACATATATCATACTTAACTGTAGCTTGCTTGGGGAAAGTGGAGAGATATGGATAAAGGGGTGGGGGGAGAATAAAGCAAAAAGTTCACAGATAGCAGAGAGCAAAACAATAGTTTAAAAGATAGCAAAGAAAAGGTGGACAGTCACAAATATAATCTCTCCTATTTGTAATGTTCCAGCTAGCTTTCGGGAAGTCCTTGGGATCAGCCCGAGTCCTTGGTCTTAGTGGAGGAGTGAAAGAGGCAGGAAAGTCACCAGGAGGCTGGTCCAAGATGGAATGAATCATTTCCAGTCTTAGCTCGTATACCTTAGTATAATTACATAATTACAGTGAACTAGAGAACTATTACATCACCATACTAAGTACTAAGTATATATGTGAACTAGAGAACCATCATCTCAACGATTGCATTGAGTTAACACCTTGTTTCAAGTATACTTCTCCAGAGTTCCAGCCCTCTACACCTATTATTACATATGCTCTTTTGAAATAGAACTTTATAGTTACATGTTGTGAATCCTCCCCGAAGTTCTGTGGGCACATCACAATGTTTTGTTTTTCATTTTGTTTTGTTTTGTTTTTCATTTTGCTTTTCTGTCTTTTTCTATTTTTAAATAAAAAATATTTAAAAAGAGAAAAAAGTAGTGGTCATATAGATAGAAGTAGAGTATTTCAAAAATTACAGTGAAGTCAAGAAGAATGAGGATTTTAATAAGGTCATTGAGTTTGAGGGAATAAAAGAGATCATTAGGAATTTTGCAGAGGATCTTGTGCCATAATTGACAGGGATTAAAGCGAGAGAAAGAATTAAAATTAGGTCCAACAATTGTTGATGAACTTTTCAAGAACCTTAGCAACAAAGTGTAAAAAGAGTTATGGGATGATAGTTAGCAGGTTTGGAAGGATCAAGTGAGGATTCTTTGAGAATCAAGGAAACGTGAACATGTTTGTAGTCAGCAGAAAAGAACCAGTAGATAAAGAGAGATTGAAAATGACTGAAAAAATGAGTATGATAGAGAGGACAATTTTTTGGAGGAGATGAAATGGAATAGTATTTTATAAGGTAGTAGAGAGTCAATATATGCCCAATGCAGGGGAAATCAATCATTTGGGGAAATTTTCATATCTTAAAGGTATCCTATGAAACTTCATCAGTATCCTAAGAACAAAGCACATGATGTCAAGTGAATTCTTTCAATGAACTATTTTGAGAATCTTGCCACAGAAGAAAATCAGTTTAGTGTGGCATAGACTATCTTGGCTCTGGTAACCTGGGAGTTATTGGGTTATGATCTTGTTAGCTAAACAAACAAAAACACAAGGGCATAATGCCAAAAAGGAAATTTTCTTGGAAGATAACCAGTGACCTAATGATAAGGATAAGAGGAGATGAATGCATTTCAGACAATGTATTATTAGATAGGGAGGCACCTCCTAAGAGCCTCCCTAATTTTCTAATTCTCTAACCTAACTTAGCTCCATGAAAATTATCTCTACCTATGGTCATTCTGGCCATCTTTCCATGGAAAAATAGCATGAAAGAGCACTTCCTATATTTAGTCTTTTACTAGATTACGAGCCTGATATATCAGCTGTAAAGGGCTGAAACTCTGAATAGGTGCACTTGAATCAGACAACCAAGCACTTAAGGCTAATTACCTATTGGACAATAGCACTATTCGGATGTTTGGAATTTCTCTTCTCACAGTTAATGCTAGCTCAATGTTAGAGGTTAGGAGAATTGTAGGGAAGGATTAGGGGGTGGAATGAGAGAGGCAAGAGAACTTCACTTGGCCTCAGGAAGAGAAGGAGAAAAGTGTGGAGATTAGTGGAGATTCTAAACTCTAGAATCAAGGAAGGATCCTTGGCAAAACTCCTGGCAGTTTTATCTCCTTCACTTCTCCCCCCTGAAGAACAAGGACTTTTGCTTATCCTGACTCTGACTGACTCTGAGGCCACCAGGGAGTTGGTCCAGACTTCACAATAAGCAAAGCAATTTTTTGCTCACATACCTAAAAACTAAGTGTTTTTTTAATACCAAAACCAAACATTGCTTAACACTGACCAATGACTTTGTTTCTGGTAGCTTCCAAACTCTCTTATTTTAGAAGTTTTCCAGTAAACAAAGTAAAACTTGTTGATGTATATAATAAAGACTCTAAACTTTTTAGCTTTTAATAATGAGGACAAAATGTATCTTCCTTTACTTCTGTGTCATATTTCCCCATTTCCATGACTTTTTTGATAATTTTCAATTGGACGGTGGGTTTGATTATGATATAAATGATAGTACCTAAAATATAATTTCTATGAAGGCTTCACCTTATTTAAGTTCCTTGGAGCATTTCTTATCTTTTTCTTATTTCATTTGATTCCATCTCCTTAAGAGTCAATTTCCTTTTTATCATGTTCTTTCTATTCTCCATTCCAAGGACCATCCTCCTTATGAAAAAAGGTAAAGTAAATGGAGGTAAAAGAAAAAAAAATAAACACTGAAAAGTTCTGACTTATATCATCCAATATCATTATCCTATCTGCCCCAAATCATACTCAATGCTTTTTCCTTCTTTTTGCACCTGTTATACCTAAAAAAGCTATATTTTCCATCCTTAAAATTTATTAGCAGCTCATTTCCTTATGGTGTTAGAACTCTTGATAATATTTTATAGACTCTGCTATTGTATAGTATTTATTCATTCTCTTAATTTTTTTGTATTTCTCTTCTGTATACTTCATTTTTGAAAACTTACAGTTTTATCTCTATATGTCTACTTCAATCCCTTTAGTCACTTTCCCCTTTCCTTCCTCATCAGAATGACTGGTCATCAGAAATTCATTTTTGTTAATATTCCACCTATTTGGGGCCAACTTCCCATATTGTAAACTATGACAATCTTCTTCTTCTTCAAAATCTTTAAATGCATTTTAAAATTTCTAAGTGTGATTTTTTCAAAATTTTTCTTTCAGTTTCTATTATGTACTCCAAATGGAATGGTCATTTCCTCCCAACATTCTTATTAATTCAACTTTTGCTTCTGACCACCACCTTTCTCAATCTGCCCTTCCCCTTTTCAGGCCCATCCTTTCTTATGCCTTTCACCTTCTATTTCAGCCCTCCCTTCTTTTAGCCTACCAATTTCCTTGCCCCCTTTCCTTCCTACTTTCCTATAGGGTGAGATAAATTTCTATACCAAATTAAGTGTGTATTTCATTTCCTCTTTGAGTCAAATCCAATGAGATTAAGGTTCAAACAATTCTCATCCCATTCCCTTCTTTCCCTCAACACTAACAGATGTTTTGTGACTCTTCATGTGTTTTAATTCACCACATTTTACCTCCTCTTTTTTCTTCTCCCACTGCAATTCTCTTTCACCAATCATTTCTTTTGTACATCACCACATTAAAATATACCCTCTAAATAAATACATTCTAACTGTCCTGACAAAGAAACCATTTTGAAAAGTTCTGTATAATTCTGTCCATACCCATAGAAGGAATCGTATCTGAATATGAATCAAAGCATTCTCTCTTTGTCTCTCTATCTCTCTTTTTATTTTATTTTTCTTGAGGGTTTTAATTTTCATTAGAGTAGAAGATCTATTTTTTTTCACAACATGACTTTTATAGAAATGCTTTGCATAACTTTACATATAGTTTCTTAATTGTAGGTGGGAATAAAGGAAAGAACATGAAATTCAAAAAAAATTAAAAACATATATAAAGATTTTTTAAAATATAACTGGGAAATACTGGATAAATAAAATACCAAAAAATGGGACCTGGAAGAATTAAAACAAAATAAAGAGTTCTTTGACTCAAATTTATAAGATTACAAGTCATTCACAAGTTGATAAGTAGTCAAAGGTGTCTGTCAAAGAGACAATTTTCAAATGAAGAAATTAAAGTCATCTATAGTAATATGAAAAAATATTCTAAATCACTATTGATTAGAGAAATGCAAATTAAAACAACTCTGAGGTACCATTTCACAAATTTCAGGTTAGCTAAAATAACAGGAAGATAAAATGATAAATGCTGGAGGGAATGTGAGACATCCCATATTTTTTCAAAATTTTCAAAATCCCAATTTTTTTCAAAACTGGAACACCAATGCATTATTGGTGGAGTTGTGAAATGATCCAACCATTCTGGAAAGCAATTTTGGAGTATGCCCAAAGAGCTATAAAATGGTGCATACCCTTTGATCCAG
Organism: Sarcophilus harrisii; assembly: GCF_902635505.1. Classification (NCBI taxonomy): domain Eukaryota; kingdom Metazoa; phylum Chordata; class Mammalia; order Dasyuromorphia; family Dasyuridae; genus Sarcophilus; species Sarcophilus harrisii. Next base: position 440,734,503 of record NC_045426.1, on the reverse strand, counting down.
CAGTGCCACTACTGGATCTGCATCCTAAGGAAATCATAAAGAAGGGAAAAGTACTTGCATGTGCAAAAATGTTTGCAATAGTTACTTTTCTGGTAGCAAAAAATTGGAAAATGAGTAGCTGCCTATCAATTGGGGAATGGCTGAATAAGGTGTGGTATATTAAGGTAATGGAAGATTATTCTATAATAAGTGATAAATAAGCTGATTTTAGAAAGATCTGGAAAGATTTACATGAAGTGACTAATGTTGAGTGAAACAAGCAAATATATTATAGACAATAACAATAAGAATGTGATATAATCAACTATGAAAGACTTCAATCTTCTCAGTGATTCAGTGAAACAAAGCAATCTCAATAGTCTTTGGAAAGAAAATTCCATCTGCATTCAGAAAAAGAACTATGGGGATTGAATGTAAATTAACACATACTATGTTCACTTCTATTTTCTGTTGTTTTTTCCTCTATTATGGTTTTTTCCTTTTGTTCTCTTTTGTTGGGATTTTTCTCTCAGATCTTTTTCTACTGATCGAGTAGACAAAATAGCTAATATACTATAAAATAAAGCATAAAATAGTATATAACTATAGCAATCTAGTGTTTCACAGACCCAAAGACCTCAGCTTTTGGGATAAAACTCATTATTTGATGAAAACTGCTGGGAGAATTGGAAACTAGTATATAAGAAATGAGGCATTGAACTATACCTAACATCACATATAAAGATAAGGTCAAAATGGTTTCATGATTTAGATATAGTGATATTATAAGTAAATTAGAAGAGCATAAGATAGTTTACCTCTCAGATCTCTAGAGAAGAAAGAAATTTGTGACCAAAGAAGAACTGTAACTCATAACTGAACATCAGAAAAATAATTTTGATTATATTGTTTAAAAGTTTTTGTACTATATTTTAACATATTTAATGTATTGGATTACCTGTCATCTAGGGGGAGGGGAGGAGGAGAGGAAAATTTCAACCAGAAGGTTTTGCAGGAGTCAATGTTGAAAAATTACTCGTGCATATGTGTTATGGGCCAGAACTCTGAAACAAGGATTCTTACAAGGTTTTGGAATTGATAAAGGCAATGGTTATCTAGTTTAGCATGGTGATTAATAGTTCTCTAGTTCAGTATATGTACTTAGTACTTAATATAGTTCTACAAGATTCACACTTATGATAATGTAATTATAAAAGAGCATATAAGCTGAGAGCCTCAGCCAGATTCAGAGCTAGAGAAGACAAGTGGACTGGAGATGGGAACTTAAGCTCTTGGAGCCAAGGAGAGAGAGATTCATTCCCTCATCCACCTTTGTGGTGGCTGGAGGATCTCGCACTCAGAGTCAGATTCATTCACTCAATCTCATACCACCTTGGTGGCAGGGCTTTCCTCCTTAGCTTCACTAAAACCAAAACTCCGGAAGGCCTGTAAGAAAGCTAGCCCAGGCCCTAGGCAAGGAAACTAGACTGTGAAGGAGATAATAAAGGATATGGACTTTAGCACCTAGCTACTTTTGTGGTAATTTCTCTGCTGAAAAGAAGATTGTTCCAAGACCTCCAGAAAACCAAACAAGAACATTACATTTATGTTTTGTAATTAAAAACTTTTAATAATTAATTAATTAATAAAAAGTTTTTGTACAAACAAAACTAATGCAGACAAGATCAGAAAGGAAGCAATAAACTGGGGAATCATTTTTATATTTAAGAGTTCTGATAAAGGCCTCATTTCTAAAATGTATAGAGAATTTACTCAAATTTATAAGAATTAAAGCCATTCTCCAATTGATAAATGGTCAAAGGATATGAACAGACAATTTTCAGATGAAGAAATTAAAACTAATTCTAATCAAATAAGAAGATGCTCTAAATCACTGTTGATCAGAAAAAAATGCAAAATAAGCAACTCTGAGAAATCATTACATACCCCTCAGATTGGCTAAGATGACAGGAAAAGACAAGGATAAATGTTGGAGGGGATGTGGGAAAAGTGGGACACTAATGTATTTTTAGTGAAACTATGACTGGATCCAGCCATTCTGGATAGCAATTTGGAACTATGCTCAAAAAGTTATCAAACTGTGCATATCCTTTGACTCAGCAGTGTTTCTATTGAGCCTATCTCCCAAAGAGATATTAAAGAAAGGAAAGGGAACCACGAGTGCAAAAATGTTTGTGGCAGCCCTTTTTGTAGTGGCAAGAAACTAGAAACTGAGTGGATGCCCATCAGTTGGCTGAATAAGTCATGGTATATAAATGTTATGGAATATTATTGTTCTATAAGAAATGATCAGGAGGATGATTTTAGAGAGTCCTGGAGAGATTTACATGAACTGATGCTAAGTGAAAATGAGTAGAAGCAGGAGATCATAAATATTATACAATGATCAATTCTGATGAACATGATGCTTTCCAATAATGAATGATTGATTCCAGTTCCAATGGTCTTGTGACAAGTGGGAACTGAATGTGGATCACAACATAACATTCTCACTCTTTTTGTTGTTGTTCACTTGTGTTATGTTTTCTTACTCATTTACTTTCTTTTTTTTAATCTGATTTTTCTTGTACAAGAGAACTGTATAAATATGTTTATTCATATTAGATTTATATTTTAACATGTTTAACATATACTGGATTGCTCTCCTCTCTAAGGGACGAGGTGGAGGAAAGGAGGAGAAAATCTGAAACACAAGGCTATGTAAGGGTCAATGTTGTAAAATTATCCATACATATATTTTGAAAATAAAAAGCTTTATTAAATAAATGAATGAATGAATACTGGAACAATCATTTTAAAAATTAAAAAAGAATTTCACCTGTTTAACATATATTAGATTACTTGCTATTTTCATCAAAGATGATTGAAAATCCCCTGTATATTTGAATGTTCATCTTTTCCCCTCAAAGATAATGCTTATTTTTGCTTGGCAATTGAGTCTTGGTTGTAGTCCAAATTTCTTTGCCGACTGGAATATCATATTTCAGGCTCTCTGATTCTTTAAGGTGGAAGCTGGTAGGCCCTAGGTAATCCTAATTGTGTCTCCTCAGTATTTGAATGGTTTCTTTCTGGATTGTTGCAGTAAAAATACTGCACATCACTCCTTCATGTAATAATTCTGGAATTTAGCTACAATATTCCTTGGAGTTTTCATTTTGTGGTTTCTTTCTGGAAGTGATTAGTGGATTCCGTCAATGACTATCTTTTCCCCTAGTTCTAGGATATTAGGCAGTTTTCCTTAATGATTTTTTGAAAACTTTTTTTTTTCAGCATGACTTTCAGGTAGGCCAATAATTCTTAGACTATCTTTCTAGATCTATTTTCTGGGTCAGTTGTTTTTCCAATGAAGTATTTTACATTTTCTTCTACTTTTTTTCATTTGCTTTTTTTCTTTTGCTTTACTGATCCTTGATGTCTCATTAAGTGGGGAGAGCTCAGGCTGTAATCTTTCTACTCTCTGCCATATTGGCTCTGCTCTTTAATTCAATTTTTATAACTACTTCCTCCTCATTGGTGATAATCAAACGTAGGAGAACATTTCAGTTCTTTACTTCCCATTGACTTTAAAGGATATTTTTAGTGGATCTAGAAATTTGGCAAGATTTTGCAATGACTCATTTTAAGTTTATATTATCCATGCTGTGGTATGCACCTATAATCCCTGAGGAAGCTAAGGCAAGTAGATAACTTGGTTGGGAGTTCTGATTTGAAATAATACTAAGGCTAATTGGATGTGTGCAATGAGTCACCAATTTAATAAGTCTCTGAAAAATTAGGGCTATTAGTTTGCCTAAACAGAGGCAGAAAAAAAGATTCTTACTTGTATATGTACAACTTATATGTAGATCAGTTTGGAATCATGTCCACAAGTAGTCTCTTCATTAGCCTCTTCATTTCCAGCCAGGGCAAGATAGGCAACTATAGACCAAAAAAAAAAAAAAAAAAAAAAAACTTATATTGAGTGCATTTCTACCTCTTCAATTAGTGTCTCCCTTCTCTTTATTTCAGATTGCCTCTTATCTAGAAACCTTCTTCCCTCTTCCCCTCCTTATTCTTTTAACTCTCTATAAAATTGTTTTTTATCAATAACAGATATTCACTGATTTGTTTATAATATCACATGACATCAGAGAATAGGAAGGAACACATGCTAATATGGGTGTTATTTGTGTGTGTGTGTATGTGTCTGTTATCTAGCCCTCATAAGATTATATAGGACCATACGTTTTAAAGGGGAAATCATAATAAGCAGAAGGATCACCAATCACACAGCTGAGCATCATCAAGGAGCTTGGTTCAAATATCATTTCTACACTTAATCAAAATGTTACTATGGTCAAAATAATTTATCCTTTCTGAGTCTTATCTCAGTTCTTTAATTCATAAAATGGGAATAATAAAATCTGTAACACATTATCATGCTTATTGTGGAGATCAAATGAAATCATGTATTTAAAGGGCTACATAAACCTTAAAAAATTATGTGTCACCTTTGGGAGATAATAATAACTATAGTTCAATATTCTCATTGCTACTCAAATTCAATAATAATGGCAACTGGAATTTATATAGTAAATTTTTTTGTGTAATCATTTTTTTAAATGTATAGATGCTACTGCTATTTTACAGACATAGAAACTGAGACACACAGGTTAAATAACTTTACAGAGATAACACAGTTTATCAAAATATAACACAGGATTTAAATCCTGGTTTCCCTTCTTTAGAGAAGAACTCTCTAAAATTTCTGTCCAGTTTACAAATTAAATCTAGCAAAAGATGTTGAATTCTTGTTTTTATATAGAAAACCTATATCTCTAAAGACAATATTAATATGGTAAGAACCATAATGTAATGGTTCTTACATTATCTTTCCTTTTATATAGAGAGACACCATTTCTAAATTGAACCATTTAGATAAATATAGATTTTTAAAATGACATTATTATGGAACATGGGAGTAGGTGATAAAAGTATGCCATCTGGCATATAACTTTAAGTCAGAGATGTAGTCTCCCAAAAGGGCATGGATGTATCAACCCTGCAGTACAGAGGGCAACCTATAATCTATTGGGAGAAAAGCATCAGACAATTTTTAGTTCTATTCTTCTCCTTACCCTACCCTACTACCCAGTGACTTCCTGCCAGATTTAACCAATTCTCATATCTATACACAGAAATCATAGATAATGTTGAAGTTTGAATTAAGAGTGTAAAATCATGGAAATATTCTCAGATTTTTAAAGAGATAATAATAACTGTACATAGGTACAAGATGAGCACTTAATAAATAATAGGCCTAAATAGTTTAGGAAAACTTTTACAATTTTTAGTCCTTTCAAATTTGTCTTAGAAATAAAGACAGGGAAATGGTTGATCATTACATTGAATTTAGAATAAAGGAAAATATTCCTTGCTTATATTTTGTTTTTTCAGCACCTCATAAGATGCAATCTCTCTGTATTCAAGTTTCCTCATGTAGAATTAGAACAAAATATAATTTTAATGTACACAGGCTCAAATCTAAAACTGCAAATGAGGGCTATTTCGAATCTTTACTCCCAGAGGTCAAGAAAACAGAGGAAGAGGTCGAGGACTTACATTAAGCACTGAGGTAAAAATCAGAATTTATTGAGTATTGATCAAAATAAATTTTAATAAACATTACATTTACTGAAATACAACTGACAAATTTGTGGGCAATTTTCTTACATTTGAGTATTAAATGGCTAAAAAGTATACAAGACTACAAAAATATAATAATCTATCAATTAAAGCTTTAAACAAAAATCCATCAATGCCATTACATTTCAAATATAGCATTGCTAAATTGCCTTAATACCTTAAATAGCAAGCAGTTAGGGTTATAATTATGGATTTGGTAAATGTTTCTTACTTTTTTCCCATAAATTTTTTGTTTAATTTGACTTTTTTTTAAAAGTAGCTAGTAATAGGAGACACATTATGCATGGTAAAAACGTTATCCAATGACATGGAGTGGAAGTACATGAACACAAACTTGAGTCAAGGGATTTAATCTGAGTGGATTTCATCAGGGTTTTATCAACATGTTACATGACATAGTTGGTGGGCGGCAAATTCATGTAACCTCATTAAATTAAGCCCTGGCATAAAGATAAAAATGGCCACTGAATAACTGATTAAATAATGTATCACCTGGTGCTCCTTTGCCACTGCTACATCAGGCATCTGGGGAAATGAAGTAGGTTACTTATGTCAATCAGGAAAATCAGAAATAAAAAGAAATGTTCAATTAATCATGGTATTTTGCAATAAGTCCTTTGAAAGTGGAAGGAAAAAACCTTATTAATAAGAAATCATTATGCCTTCAGTTTCAGTTGACAAACAATGATAAGCTTCCCAGGGGAGGCTGTGTATGAAAGATTAATAATGAAGTTTCCTTGTAAATTTTTCCAAAATCATAACTACTGTTATATTTTAGTGGTTTTGAGAACTGAGTCTCTAAGGACTTCTTCCAAAAGAGATTTTCTTTTTGGTATTTACTGAGTGGGCCAAAGTTAACAGCATGTGCCCTCTCTATTTTACTGCTAGATGCTACCATAGTTAAAAAGCTTGAAGCATGTATCACATTCTGGCCAATTCCTCTGTATCAGAAGGCTTTCCAGGGAGCCACGAGTGGTTTTCATGAACACAGTTTCCCCTCATCTTTTCTCAGCTTATCCTTCCATTCCCCAAAAGACAATCCTGACAAGTCTGCTGATCTCGCATGATCTTCTTCCTAGTAACTTCTTAGACATTATGCTGGATTCTCCAGGAGATTGGGTTGAATAGCAGGAGGGTAGGAATAGGCTTATTGGCTTCACAGTACTATTAAGCCATTCAACAAGAACATAAATGAAGTAAGTTTTTAGGGCTCTGCTGCTTGAATGTTATCTGCAGAAAACCTATATTTCATTTATGTTTACAAGAGTTATCTTTGGTTCTTATCCATTTGACTATTGTAATCCTGGTCATATGTAGACACGCTTAGTTCCATGAACAGCCTCTTGAGAGATCTTTGGAGTATATCCAAATTACCTGACATGGAGGCCTTTGCATTTCTTATCACATGGGGTCATTGATTCCTCTACTTAAGCACCATTCTTCTTTAATCATCTTCTTTGCAGAGGGTGAAAATCAGATGCTTATATGAGCATCAGGAACTAAATCAATGACAGGAAAAGACCTTTCCTTGCACAGCTTTTTTTTTTTCCCCTTGGCTCTGAAAAATGAATCTGGTAATGATTGTTTTTGTTATGTTTTGTTTATCCTCCTTAATTTCAGGTGCTGTAGATGATCTAAACTGAATCAGAGAGTTGAGCTCTTTTGACCTTGGAGCCAGGATCGCTGGCACATACAGTGAGCCAAAAAAGTTTGGACACCTGGGGAAGCCAGAGTATCTAGGATTTGAAGCCTATGGGGTTTTAGACTCAGAGCTGGGACACAGCTTTAGAGGAATTAAACTAATCCATGAACTTTTTCTTTCCCCAGAGACTGAGGGAATACAAAGGGAAGGGAAATTATACCTTCAATAAGTTGGTGAATTATGTTTGCACACTTGTGATTGTATTTTTAATTAAATATTTCAGTATAAAAGGCAATTTGATTGTTAATGGCTGATGAAACTGAGGTGAAGGGGACCATGCCCATATCACTGAAAGAACAATAGAGATAGAGATAGAGCCACTATTCAAGAGCTTAGACAGACTCCCTGTCTCAATCCCTTTAAGAGTACCAGAATATCCTGAAGTTGGGATGAAATTGAATCTACCTAAGCCTTCCAGAAAGTGAGATCTTCGATAGTCTATGCTATGTAATACTTACTATGTTTCAGAATTATAATTTCATCCTCTAGATGAGCAAAGAATCAAATACTCTACTCTTAGTCCTAAAAGTTGAACATGTGAAAATTCTAAAAGATGCCAAACACTGAAGTGCCTTTAACATAGAATCAAAAGGGAGAGTAGAGAAATTTTGCCTATTAAGCCCATGATTCTGAATATTCTAAGAATGTGCCTTGTTTCATTTGATCTTAGCCTTATACTAAGAAGTGAACAAAATCCCGTTATTTTATTTTCTCTTCCTTTAGATAATAATGTTTTTAAATAGACTCTCATTCTGGAATATTTTTGAAGCATGATATAAAGAAGAACTCTCTAAAATTTCTGTCCAATTTACAAATGAAATCTAACAAAAGATGTTGAATTCTTGTTTTTATATAGAAAACCTATATCTCTAAAGACAATATCATCTAATGTGATGCTTGTCTGTACAAGCATTGTTTAACATTTGTTTAGCCAATAATAGTTTATATCATTAAGTCAATAAATATTTCTGAAAGGTAGGGAAGGAAAGACAAAAGACTAGATGAAGGGAGAGGTAAGGAGAAGAAAGGAGAGGTCTTTAGCATGATAGTTACCAAGTGATTTAGGAATTATTTGTAAATAACCAATCACATAATGGTTGATATTGTTTTTAATTCACTAACAGCCTTTTATGAAATCTCACACATTTAGGTTTTGTAGGACTGGTTTTTGAAAATTCTTGAAACAGAAAAATACATTTTTAAAAAATTTAATCATTTATCAAGATAGCTGAACATAAAATACTGTTGTGAACAAAGCAATGTATTATTAATGAAAGTGGGCTTCTCAACATACATATACAATGTGCATAGCATATTTTATAAACATAGGGGCTATAGTTAATATTTTATTGTCTTAGAGAGAATATGTTATTACAAAAATAAAATATAAGGACACTGTACATTAAGAATATATATTTTTCACAACCATGAGGTTGTGACCTTTGAAATTCATTCAAAGCTTCCTCCTACTAAGTTATAAGACAGTAATCTTAGAGTAGTAACCCATACTATGCACAATGCTGACTATTATTTCTTTTTATCTCTCTATCATTCCACCTATCTGCTGGCCCATTGAAAGCAATTGTAGGTTTAGAATGAGGTATAAAGATCATCTGATTCATTATGAATAGAACTCCTTTGTATAAAAGAGCTTTTAAAGGTGCCAAGGACAGGATACAATTGGGAGCTAAATATAGGGACAAGATTAAATGTGAATCTTGACCAAATTACAATTTTCCTACAGTGCAAATCAGCAATAATGTTTATAAGTCTATCAACTGTGATTTTCCAGTTGTCAGTGCATAAGGATATACCTAGTAATAGCATTATTCCTGGTTCTTTGTTAAATATAATTGTTTTCTCTTGAAGTAGATCTTTCAAAAGAATGGTTCCCCAGGGGGGAAATGAAAAAAGAGATTTGGACAATGAATTCAGATAGAAGGTACCATAGGAAATAAAAAATATAGGCCAACAGAGATACTATGAGTTATTCTATCAATGAATTTTATGCCATTAACAATAATCATTTAAAATTAAATTAATGGGAACTTAACTATAGTTTTCTCTTGGAAACAAAGATCCTCCTTTTTGTTGTAAGACATACGATGCTATATAGTCTCTGAAGATTTGAAAATGAGCAGCACAGAGAGGGCAATAATAGGCACATCTTATCAGTGAATAAACTGAAACATAAAACTGACAAAGAAATTTGGAGAACAGATATGAATGATCTCATCAAACAAAAGTTTGATAGGAGTAAACAGTGGACTGGTAGGAAAGCATAAGGAAAAATTAGATGACAAAATGTTCAATGGGGATCCTAATGTGGAGAGAAAGAAAGAAAAACCTGCCATATGTTAAATGGATCTCCTGGGGGAAAATAGTAGCAGATCATATCCAAAACTTAATACAGGGAAAGTAGACACAGAAGGTCTGTGATCAGCATCTTCAGAGGAAATCCCCAAAGCGAGGATATCACAGATTTACTTGAATATTTGAGTAACCTAGGTTTTACATTGAATTATACTTAGTAAGCTCCGAAGACCATGAAAGTAGCTGAAGCAGTCACTGTGGAGCATTTAGAACTTGGTTAGATATCAAAGACACCAAAATCATCCACTGCAATCCAATCAATTTGGAATGCAATCCACCAGTGTATTGACCTTGTCTTGCCCTGGACTTTGATGACTGGAAGAGAGAATGAGGTTGATTACTTCGCACAACTCAATCTCCCTTAAATCCAATCTATGCATAAATCAGAAGACATCATATATTTCGTTTCACCATTTTACCTATCTTAAAGTCCTGTAGTGGCAGACAAGTGAAAAATAGCAGATGCAAATATATGCACAATTCTGCACAGATGCCCAGGCCATAGGATTGAAGCAGCAATAGGATTCATCAGCTAACTAGATATGTGAGCAAACTTTCTTAAGGACAACACTGCTCACCAACTGGTGTGAGGAAAAGGATAGAAAAGGTTCTCTAAAATTTGTCTATTTCATCCACCCTAGCCTACTTATTGTGACTGGCTAGCATCACACCCTGCAGTTAAAACACACACAAAAACTATGTATAAAAACTTTTCAAAGATGAATCTACTCACCATTTGTACATGGAATGTGCACACATTTTTGGACAATAAAATCCAGTAAACTTGAAAGAGAAACAATTGTTGACAGAGAACTCAGATGGTATTAAATCCAAATAACAGTCCTGAGTACTTAGTATTCAAAAATTATGTATCTCATGACTTTCTTATCACTAGTACTATCTTCCACTTACCTAAACACAATAAAATCTCGTGGATGCATCCTTGCAGCAAATACTGGCATGTAGATGACTATAAGAAGAGACAGATAGGATGTCAGAGTAACAAAGGCAATATGTGGCACAGCATGCTGGACTGATCACATATTTATTCCCTCCAAGCTAAATATTCACATTCAACAAAAGTGGTAACCCCAAGGCAAAATGACTACCAGTAGACTTTAGGTATTAAATTGACCTTATGAACCAATTATAAAAATTTATATCTATTCCTATTAAATCCTAATATTGTCAAAAATTACTTAATAATGAAGTGAATAATACTTAATAAGTTAAAATATTTTAATGAACCATATGGGAGAAGGGAACATAATTAGAAAAAAAAAAAAGAATTAGTAAAAAGAAAAAAACTAAGATTCGTGAAGAATCCCTTTTTAAAGTTTTTTTTTTTTTTTAAATGGGAAATAGCTTGAGAAAGTTAATTGTGGTTTAACAATAAAGTAATGTGGAGACTGACAGTGTGTGTTTGTGCTTATTTCATGTGGAAAAAATATGTTCTTAGTTGTGAATGTCACCCTTTGTATCAAACTCTATTTCTTTTTCAACAAACTCAATTCAACAAGTAATCATGAAGGGTTTTTTATGAATAGAATACTGGACTATGTATTTAATAAAGAATCTCTTCTGATCAGATACAGAATTTTCATCTATCTCATATCATTGCTTCTTTCTGTTTTGTTTTTTATAGTACTTCATACACCAATTCCATATCTTTCTAGGTCAGGAAAGTATCATGCTCTGAAGTGTTGTAATTTCTGAAATAATTGCTTTGTGATGGGCTGTCGTGTTGTTTGGATAACACGGCCACAAACTAATTCTTTCCTTTAGATAGGAATAATTTAACCAAAGCCAAGACTCTAGAGGCAATATCCAACTAAATATTCATCCAACAATCAACTGTCAGACTTGTCTATTAATTAAAATTACTCTTCCTGTTAAATTTGTTGAATGAAACATAATATCCCACCCAAAGGGCAATGCTCAAAGCAAAGTCTCCATCATCAGGCTTCTCATTATATTACAAAATTTATGAGGATAGCCATGTGGCCTATCAGCTTCAATGAAGCAGTTTGCAATAGAAATAGTTTACATTTACATAATTCTTAAAGGTTTAGAAAGTAAACTTGCTTGCCAGAAAGAATTTTTCAAGAAAAGGAAACCAAAAAAATATATAGTGTAAAATATTCCTTATCTTTCATCTTGCATAATCTAAATCTTGCATAGATTTAGAATATTATTAATAGCAATATGATAATTTGTGTTAGCAAAATAAAATTAATATGTAAGTCTTTAAATCAAATGTATCACTAAATATATCTAGATCAGATGTTGTTTTAATAAACATATGGAGCATTGATTTTTTTTTTATATCAAGCAGACCAAAAAGTAATGTTTAAAAAACTGCATAAATTGAATTGACTATCATTTACTTTGTCTTTGGATTCCTGGCACCTAGTAAAATATTAGGAAATTAATAAACATTAATTTTGAAACTAGAAATAGCATGCCCAATCTTTTATTATATTTTTATGACACAATTTGTTTATTCACTCCCTAATTTGTTTAATTGAATTGCATAACAAGAATAATACTAGAGTTGGCACAGTAGAATTTGAGTTTAATTGACAGTGTTAGTTCTGCTATCTCTTCTTTTTCCCTCTCTTCATTCATATATACACATATAAAGACATACATATACACATATGTACATATGTTTAGCCTCTTTGCCAATGGTTTTAGCCCCTCATGTATGATATTCTCTCAGTTGTAAGAAATGGATCTCTTTCACCCCCTTCTAACCACTAATTTATTAACTTTTATAAAGGAATATTTACTTCAAAAGGTATAATCATAAATACATAAAATTGGTTCCCCAAATATGGGGTTTAATTCCCCCTTCCTATATCATCTCAATCTCTAGGAAAGTAAAGGGAATCAGGTTGATTATAATAGTTAGGTACCTTTAGAGTATATAATTCTGTTTGAAAATATATCATATTCAACAGAGGAATAGGTAAGAATAGGGACAGCATGATATATTTTTCTTCTCAAGTGTGTATCTGTATATGAGCATGTCCAGCTCTCCTTTGTTATTTCAGATAGTGAAGTTTATGTGATACCTCCTCTATTCCTCATATTCTCCCATTCTTGTTTATTGTTTTACTTATAAACTTCAATTTTAAGAAAAAAAAATTCCATCTATTGTTCTTTTTACACTAATGAATTGCTTTTATTTTACCTTATTTTCCTTCTCAAAACCTCTTGAAAAAAACAAAACAAAACAGTATCAGTATCCCTTGTTTTTTCTTAATTAACTTCCTCAATACTCTAAAAAGGAATGGAGTTTGAAAAGAGAAAGGTTTCTTCTGCCCTGATTAATATTGTAATCCATCATATCAGGCTTCAAATTATTCAAATAAATTTACCTTTCTAGGTTTCTCTCTGGATTATTGTATTTATACTTTCAAGTTCCTTCTTGACACTGGTCTTCATAACATATGGTTGAAAGTCTTTTATTCCAATAAAACTTCATTTTTTCCCTTCCGCAGAAGATTTTAAGTTTTGCAAGTTAAATTATTCTTATTTATTTATCTTTTTTCTTTTGAACTATCTTATTCCAAAATCTTCTCTCATTTATGGTTGAAGCCACCACATTTTATATTATGGTTCTCATTTCTAGAATTCTTTCCTTTTGCTTTTTTGTAGGATTTCTTCCCCTAACACATGCATTATGCAAATTTTTGTTACGACCTTGTGAGACTCCTAAAACATCTGCAGCCTCTTTCCTTTTAAAAATGATATCCAAATCTTCCTATTTTTACTTTGTATTCTAATTCTAATTCAACGATGTAGAATTAATTTGTGATTTCCTAAAATATAGTGCAAAGGCTATCCATACCCACCATGGTTTTCAGGAAATATGATAAATTTTCTCTCATGTATCTATTTTCCAGCTGAGTTATTTTTGATAGTAGATAAATTACTTTTATTTTTAAATATTTTCATTTTCTTCTAATATGTTTTGCTATCTCAAGGACTCAATGATTTTGTTTGACCTAACTTTTAGGAAGTTTGTAACTTAAATAATATTTATTAAGTTTGATTTTAAACTGTGTTTTTCTAATGCCTTTACTATTGGCATACTTTAGCTCTTTATTTGTTCTAGATTTTTATTTTGTATTTGCAGAAAATAAACTGTTTTCCTTCAAGTCTTAACTTGCTATAATTATTGAGTTAATTTTTTTCTTATGTGATAGATATTAGAATATATAATAATTTATTATAATTGTGATTTCTGTCATATCAAAGTTATTCATCTCTCCAATCTCAGTTCCTAAATGATGTTTTGTTATGAAATCAGGCTATGCCTTCTGCTATGCTTTTGATTAGTATGTACTGCCCTATGTAGTCTCAACTTGAGTTACTTGGATTCCTGTGCTGATTTCCATCTTTCTTGATTGGACCTCAATGAATATTTGAGGAGTAGAATGCTAGAGTTTCAGTATTATCTATGGCATTTAAAGTCAGAGTGCTAAGGACTTCAGAATTCCTAGGCCTGGGGCATTTCAATCTGAATCTTACCATTTCCTAGGGCTTCCAAGAATTCTATTTCTTATTTCTAACTAGCTTGATCCTTTATAGTGATGCTGGCTTCAGGTATGAAACCCTGCATACCACATGTGTTCATGAACTGGTTCTCATGATTCAGGGAGTCTATATATTTTTTAATATGCTAATACTAAAATTTCAATTAAACTCCTTTCCTATTACTCATAGGTTTCAGATAAACTTTTTGTGAACTTCTGAAAGGAAAAAAAATCACTTATATTTTCTCATCAGATTTACTGATCATTATTTGGTGATCATTTTTATGTTTTTGTTTTTATTGAAGTTAGTTTATGGCAACTGGGTGGTTGGTTTCCATTCATGCATCCATCTTGGCAAGAAGTATCTATAAAGAAACATTTGAACTCAGTTTTAAAGGAAAGAAAAGATTCTGATATTGAGATTTGTTGAGGGAAATAATTCTAGGCATATACTACTCTAATGTGGTGGGTGAACCTGATGAAGATGTCATGTAAAAACAGGGTTTTTTTCCTTAAAAATTATCAAAATTGTCCTTTGGTATTTTAATAATTAAGTGTTTAAGAGAGCCTTGCTTAGCTACTTGCTTCCTTTTGTTAATCCTAAATATTAATTCATTATGTATGCATTTAGAAAAAATGTGAGAAGGTTCTCTGTTTTTCAACAGATTGTGAGGCAATATCATTTAGAATTTTCAATAACAGATTTAGAATATTTCAAAACTATCACAGAATGACAGAATCTCTAATTTTGAAAATATTTCAGAAGTCAACTATTCCAAACTATATAACTTTTTAAAAAAAAGAAAGAATTCCTTCTATAAATCTGTCACTCTGTCATGGTTTGTCTCTGTCTCTATCTCTTTCTGTCTCTCTTTTCTAATTAATTCTTATTCTTCTTTGTCTGTTCCACTAACACTTTTAAAACTTTTAATGAATAATATTGGAATTCTTTTATTATATGTCCCTTTCATTTATTCCATTGCCCACTATATCTTCTCCTTCTACCTCTCAAAAAATCATATTTTATAGAATTTTTTTCAAAAAAAAAGAGGGGGAATGAGAAAGAAGAAAAAAATTATTGCATTTGAAATTATAGGCAATGGTATATTATTCTCCGAATTTCAACTCTCTACCAGTGTTAACAGGAACAATAGAGTGAGAATATGTCATTTTGGACATGTTACTCTACCTGTGTTTGCTTCAATTTCTTCATCTGTAAAATGGGGATAATAATAGCATCTCTCTCTCAATGTCATTATTTAGAACAAATAAGATAATTATCATAAATTACTGAGCACAGTGTCTACCACATAGGTAACCAGCAGTGAAATGTTATTTATTGTTGTTGAAAATACATTGTTTTCCAGAATCGTTATAATAGTTAATAGCTCCACCCACAACTTTTCACAATTTTTCCAATATTTTCTACTCAGGTTTTTGTCATCTTTATATGGGTATAAAGTGAAAGGCCTTGATTTGCATTCTTTTACCAGTGATTTGAAGCATTCATTCATATGCTAATATTTGTAATTCAGATTTGACTATTCCCGGGAATGTCATCACCAAAATCTAGAACTTAGATCAAAGGAAGAATGTATTACCTCTTCAGAAATAAATAACCAATGGATCACAGGATCACACAAAACTTACAGCTACCATCATAAAGTAAGAAAAGTCAGAAATATTATATTCCAAAAGGCAAAGGATAAAGCCTTAAAACCAAGAAGTACCTTGCCAGGTAATCTGAGAATAATCTTATCAGTAAAAATACATGATATTAAATAGAGGACTTCCTACTATTTTTATCAAAAGACTATAACTGAATACTCTGAAATTCAAACACAAGAATTCAGGAATAAGTAAAGTTGTATATACATATTTACATACACACGCATGCTCACACACATATGTGCATATGTGCATGTACAATTGGAATTACTATACAATGATGAAATATTATATTGACAAAATTATTTTTCATCCACATCACCAAAACTGTGAAACTGCAATATGACTTAGTTCCTAAAGCTAGGGTACTATAACTATAATATCATATTTAATTCTAAGTACCATAGTTCATGAAGAACTTTGATAAATAATAAATAACCATTTGCCAAGAAATGTGCTAGGCATTAAAGATACAAGTACAGAAAATGATAGTCTCCACTTATAGGGAGCTCAGAATGTAATGAAGAAGAAAATAAGCATATCCATACACATTTACAAAATAAATACAAAGATAACCCATGTGAATTAATACAAAGCAGTTACAAACCATTCACTTTTAGAGGAAAGCACAGCAATTGTGGGGATCAAGAAAAAAATCATGTAGAAGTGTATGCTTTATAGATCCTACCACATAGAATTAGGCCAGAATGTATTTCAGATATCAGAGAAGGCCAGTATAAAAGTCTAGAGAAAAAAGGTAAAATGTCCCATATGATGAACAGCTGCTTAAAGCCCACTATAATTGGATTAGAAGTATTAAAAATTACAAAAAAAGCAAAATAATTCTGGCCTAGATTATGATGGAATTTTAAACCTAAACAAAGAAATTCCTATTTATCATAGAAACAATGGATAGCTATTAAAGTTGATTGAATTGAGGAATTACACGTTAATATCTTCAGTTAAGGAAAATAACTTTGATAACTGTAAAATGGTCTGGAATGGGGAGAAACCTGAGGCAATTGCAAGAATCTACTCTAAAGATAATGAGGGTGTGATATACAGTAATAGGAATTTGAAGTGAAGGTAAGAGTTCTGACATGTGAAATTGTGAAGAAAGATTTATTTTATGAAATTCACTTCATTTTGTAGAATTTAAGATAAGAGTAAGAAAGAAATTAGAGATGATTTGCAGATTGGGAAGTGTCAGGCATAGGCAGTAAAGTTTGGATGCCATCAATATAGGAAAAAAATTCTTGCAAGAATCATTATTAACAACATTTATAACCATAGAATCACAGATTTATATCCTGAAGATACCTTAGAAGTCATTTAATCCAAACCTCTTATTTTGCAAATAAAGAAGCCAAAACCAATGAAATTCAAATGACATGTCCAAGATTTCGCAGGTTGTATTTAGCGTAGTCAAGACTGTAATCCAGGATTTGTTATTTTAGATCCAGCCAGTATTCTTTTCATTGCTTTATAATGTTTTTTAGATGAAAATTTTACTAAGAATCTTTGACTTTAGTTTCTTGAGAAGTAAGAAGATTATAAACAAAGTTATTTAAACATTTTACACATAGACACACACAGAACACATACTTAATGAATCTCTAGTGACATTTTCTCCCCAGGAAATATAAGGATGGGTTTGATGAGTAAATTAATCAAATTATTCCACTCCTCCTAAAGTAAATTTAAAAAATGCTACCTTTATGCTACCTTAACCAGATAAGAAAGTAGTATTTCTTAAAACATTTCAAGTTAATGCATTCTAAGTTTGAAAAGCCTTGACTTATTTATTTGGCTTTTATGATCAATTGGATGAAGTAGAGTGAAGTCTCACAGGAGAAATGATTAGATTGAGTTAAGTAAACATAATCTTACCAGAAGGATCTTCTTTTTAAAAAATGCAGACCAGTGCAAAATGAGACTTGGAAATTACATTGGCCTGTGAATGAGAGAGAACATTCATCCTAAACACTATGTAAAAGTTACTTGGGTGTATGGTGGAATAGCATTTTATTTGTCTTATCTCCAGATAATTTATAACAGGTATAACTAGTGAACTATAGAGTTCTGAAAGACATTCTAGCTTCCCTAATCTTAACAAGATTTCTGTGCCATGAACCAAGAAAAGACTGGATACCAAATCACAGCTCTACAAAGAACTCAAGAAGAATATTTTACAATAATCTAAGAGGAACAAGAAAGAAAACAAAACAAGAAAAGAATTTCTGGGAACTGAAAACTATGAATTACCTCTTTACTCTATCTATTTTTAAACTCAAAGCCACTATGCCCAGTACTCAAATTGTACTCATGGAAAAGTGTGTCATGTATTGTTTTCATTTCATTTTGTTTTGTTCTAGGTGGTGGAGGTGTTACATAGCAACTGCTATTTCTCCATCACTTTAGTAAAAGTCCCTAAGAGCTCCTTAGGATTGGCTGACTAAATTAATATTAAACTGATAATGTTGGGTAAGTGCACTGGAATTGTGATCTATAGTATTAGATTAAGAAGCCATGAAAGACCCAGATTTGTAGCCATACTTTATAGACCTGATTTAGCAATGTGACTTGGATTTGGAATAGTCACATCAGAGAATGTACTGCAAATAGATTTTCTCATTGGTTTATTCTCATGTGTAGTCACAACTCTGGTAAATTTTGAGCACATTTCTGTCTGGGGAAATGTGGAGGAATTCAATGACCACCATTGGAAGTCTTTGATTCTACATTCTGTAAAGTAAAGACAGATTCCAAGCAGAAGCCTTCAGACATCTTGCCTTTAGAATCCTGATGAAATTAGGGTCAGAGAATTGTGGAGCCATAGAGTCTTTCTTTTTTCTTTATCATTGCCCTGGAAACAGGGCAATGTTTTTTCTGTGCTTCAATGATGAGCAACTAATCACCCCTGAAAAGTTTGCACGGCTGATTAACTGATTTCAAATTTTGTCGATAATCTACCTGTGCTATTCCATGAAGGCAGTGAAATTAAATGAATTGGACAAACAGATAAAGGTCAAATAATAAAAACAATGTGAAGAAATTATTAGGACAAATCTAGCTCTGTCAAGGCCACTTTTAATGGTGTGGCATTAATGGTATTATGCTTTTAAGCAAGAGGCTAATGTACAATTTTATTTTTTTTAAATTACCTAGAGGCATATTGTTTCTGGACTATTAACTTTTTTTCTTCAGTATTTAGATCACAACTCCTAAAGGCTTAGCTATATTTTGACAGGTACTGACAAAGAGTGCCATGGAATTGTGACTCGATTGTCACCTTCAGCTTGTTCAAGCTGAAAAACTCAGGATGAGTGCTAGGTACTAATTAGAACTGTTATATTAGGAAAGCAAATACAATGGTGTCTAACATTAAACAAAGCACAGTTCTTGTCACAAATGGTTTCTTTTGTGTGCGGGTTAGTCTATAAAACCATTTTGCATGTTAATGAAGCACAAACAATTATTGCCAAAGTAACTAGTTTCATGCAATTACAAAAATCACATAAAAGCCCTATTGTTTGTTGTCTTATGATTTTTTAATGCTAATTTTGCACTTGATAATTTGGGGATTTCATTTGTACCACAGTGAGCAATTAGGTTTTTATATCTGTGAAGGTGAAGGCTCGTAATGAGGAAAATAACTCCTAGTATAAAAAGTAGGAGAAATAATCATTCCTAGAATGAGAAGATCAGACAGCCTCAAAGGATGGGAAATGAGATGAGGTGAATTTCCATCAAATGAAAAGTATGAAATAAGTAAAATGTTTTTGATGGAAAAAATAGTGAGAAAAGGAAAGGACAGGCAAAGGGATAGATGCACAGAGATGCATAAACACAGAGACAAACAAAGACAGAGAGACTGAGACAGAAAGACAGACAGATGAGAGAGAGAAACAGAGAGAGACAGATAGACAGAGAGATGAATAGTGAAAATTGGTTAACTATTATCTATATCCTGAGAATCCATAAGGAGCTTAAGGAGAACACAGATTTT
Organism: Sarcophilus harrisii; assembly: GCF_902635505.1. Lineage (NCBI taxonomy): Eukaryota > Metazoa > Chordata > Mammalia > Dasyuromorphia > Dasyuridae > Sarcophilus > Sarcophilus harrisii. The sequence goes on along the minus strand of NC_045426.1, from coordinate 440,714,522 downwards.
TTTTTTTTTTAATGGTAGTAAAAATCAGTGGGGAAAAAGGCAGACCAAGAGTACTTCAATAGAGAATATTGCCATCAAACATTATCAGTAATTTCACTGCCTGAAATTTTGGCAAATTCTCTAAATATTTGTTCCATCTGTGAAGGACTTTTTATCTTAAGTCTAGAAGGAAATAACAGTTTTACCATAGGTTAAAAAGTCAGTTTTTAAAGTACAACACCAATGGATGCAAAAGTGATTGCAAAAAAGAAAAATGGCCTTTGGATGGAAGTTTTTTATCATTAAAAAAGACACAAGGACTTGGAATTAAGGACTGTGGAATTAACTTTATTTTAATTTGACAAAAAGAAGAGGCATACTTGATACATGCTATTACTTTATTTTGCATCTTGAAAATAGTGGAAATAAAAAAAGTTCTGAAAGATTTAGATTTATAAACACTTCTTGGGATATTTAACTTATCTAAATTTAGAATTTCTGAGAAAATGTGATATGTCTATCTACACACACATATGCACACACAATATAACCCAGTTTTATTGCTATTTATGATTCTTGTGGATACTAACTGCATTTTGCATACTGCAAGTAGTGGGGATAAAAAATTTTCTGAAATATTTACATTTGTAAACCTCCATTGATATATTAGCAAAAATTCTAAATTGTCTAAATTTAGTCCTTCTAAGGAAGCATAATATTGATCTTTCTACACATATATACATGTAACTCAGTTATAATGCTACTTATGATATACCTGCAGAAATCGTCTAAGTTTGGCAAAATCAGAATTCACTTTCCTGTTAAAATTTGCCATCTTTTACTATTTATCTATACTGTTGAAAGTACATCAATATTATTCTTTTTTTTCCTTCAAAGCTTTTTCATACTGTTACTTATATCTTTAAAATAAATTTGCTTGTTTTATTAGGGTAGTACTTTTATCTTTAAAATAAATTTGCTTTTCTTATTAGAAATTGCCAGCATAAATAGCCAAGCTGAACATTTTCTCCTTTCATCCTACATATTCTTTTTTCCCCTCTCCCATGAAAGCATTTCCTATAATAGCATACCTTTTCAGTTGTGATTTCCCCATCAGATCTTACCCTTATGATACCTCAATCCATCTTCTTCTTTCACTATTGTTTATGCATTTATATGGAAAAGTCATACCATCATCATGAAAAAAGTCTTTTACCATTTCCTTGCAACTGTATACCATTTTAGAAATATTACCAATCACTAGGTGAATAATTGATTCATGACTGTCACAGCATGATGGTGACACTGTACTTTCTTTAACCCTCCCCTTTCTTCTAACATTTTCTTTCTCTTAAAAATATACTTTTTCTAAAACCTACAATATGCAAACAAAAGAAATTATGTTGATTTGGAAGTATTGGGTGGAATTTATCTCATTTCCTATAATTAGATCAAAACAAATTCTCAGAAAAAAGTTTTCAACCTAGATGGTATTAATATTATTATTTAACTTAGTAGAGAATCAGTTAATGCACATATCTTAATAATTTAAAAGCCTATAATCAAATGTTTACTAAAATGATGCTATGTCTCTCTCAATCAATAAAGACTTTTGAAGTCTCTAGACAATTTTATTAAATCCGTTTATATGCAAACAAGTTTGAGGCAAAGCCAAAATATTTATATATTGAGAAATGCATTTACAAAATAGAAGCATCTTGTATAATAATATATTAAAAATATTTTATTAACTAGCCATAATGCACTTATTACTCATAATCATGACTCAACTATTTTTCTTAATGGAATTACTAAAATACTTTTTAAAATGTTCCAGTTTTGGAACACAGCAATGTGGGAAGCACAGATTTAATTCTATGTACCCACCATGCATTTATTTCAAATATTTCACATATCTAAAAGGATATTACAGAGAGGGAGGAAATAGCTCATGACCTTATTAACAAGCACAAAAATATAACTAGGAATCAGGAGATGCTAGTTGGAGAAATCAAAAGGCATTTTGGATATTCTGCACCCTAATTGGATATTTGCCTAACTGACTTACAACTGATGCCTCTGAATAAATGTATTGGATACCAGAAGAACATCTTAGCCTTTTCAAAATAATTTGTCATGTTGCTTTGAAATGGACTAAGGGCATTCTTCTAAGTTAAATTTTTTTAAAAGTCTTCAGAGGAACTAGCCATGCTTGATGCAGCCTTTTGATGTGATTCATATTAATCATCCAGGAATCATAACATGCTTTTATATTTTCCACTCATAGAAATGATAGTTGGGGAAAGAATGACACAGTAGAAGAATTGCCACTTTCCTCTTATTTGGGATTATGTTATATTTTTATTTTTATTTTGGCTAAAACATGGTTATATTTGGAGTAGCCATCAGGAAATATAAAAAATTGGGAATCTTAACATTCCTGGATCAGGGAGGAAGTACAATACAGTGGATATAGGGCTGTATTGAGATCAAAAGATCTGGCATGAGATCCTGCCTATGATACTGACTGTGTGATTCTGAACATGTCACTTAACCTAGTATTACTTTAGCTCTCTAAAATCATACATTAAAATAAAAAATATTTTAAGATAATTGTCTCTAGTTCGTCATTTTGCTCTGATTTGACCTTGCTCTTATGTCCACCAAATAGATAGGAAACAACGCTTTTTTTTTTTTTTAATGCCTCTGAATTTGTGGATTGCTAGACCATATATATACATCACCTTCATTAGCTTTTCTTCACTCCTTTTCCTCTTTCTGCCTCTCATCTTTGAGAGTCCAGATTGAAAATAACCCTTCACTTTATGTTCAGAATTCAGTAGCCCAGGGGCTTGGTCACATAACTCTTTATTTCTCAGCCAGGTCTTCTGGCTGATATCTCAACACATCCATCCTCCAGCTGGGACGACTCACCCTACTGTTTTATTTATGATGCAATCAACTACTGGAGGAAGGTGAACAGTAACTGCTTCTCCATTGCATAAAGAGGGAAAAAATTCTTTTTAGCCCCATGTTGTAAACATTTGAAAGTCTCTCTCTTACCCTTTTAGAAAAAGCACAGCAGGAGGTAGATAGAGGTCACTTGTGAGTCTCTAATTCATCTACATTTATAGTAGGTGTTGTGAGTTCCTTAACTGAGAATGCATTACAGGGACTTTCAAGCTTTATATTTTACTTAAAATATCCATCTCTTTAACTAATGCTGGGAAATGTGCCCAGGACTGGCGGCACATGGTCACTCCAACTGGCAAAATCTTTCTCCCTTTCAGGAACTAAGAAGTAGAAACATGCACTAACTCCCAGAAATCTTTCTGTGGTTGAATCACTGTTGCAGAAAGTAAACTCTTTAAAAGATCTGCCCATGATGTTCTCAACCACTGTTCTTACTTACCAAGGCCAAACAATCCAGCATCAGCAGATTTATATCTATTGGCCCTAATTCCATAATTATTTTATCCAAGGATCATATTTTTTTTAATCATGGCTCCAGAAATAGTGTTAGGGAAATAGCATCAGCATAACAACCTGGTACCAGAAAGACAGCCTTACACTTACTGACTGTTAAGTGCATTAACCAATTTTGTGCTATAATTATAATGAATCTCTTACTGAGCCCTTTCTTCTTCGGACAGTGCCATCTTGTGAGTACTAAATACATCATCAGTGTGTCTCATTCTCATGTATTACACTAATATATCATTCGAATGACAACTGCTTCTGATGATCTATTAATGCAATACATCAGGATGAGGTGTGTGTATGGGGTATTACTCAGAAATTGGTGCCATCTATAGAAGACCAGGTCCAGAATCCAATTCCATTTAATTATGGAATACATGGTATGTCAGCAGGAGAATGTTACTTAGCTATCAAAATTCCAGATTCACTCAGAGAAATTATTTGACTCCTCATTGGATTATCAATACAACTATTTTCTAAAAATGGTTCTCTCCAGCAAAACAGATTTCAGACTTCTACATGTAGATGCATATATAGACAGCAAGCATGCAAAAATTCCTTGACAATGATCTATGAATAAACAGATTTCTTTTCCCCCAATTATTACCATGTTACATTATGTAGTCATTAACACAGAGAAATACACACACACACACACACACACACACACACAGTTTCTTGAAACTTTTTTTAAGTTACTACAATGGATTTCATGCTCTTTGTTTTGATATACTAGACATCATAAAAATGTTTGTACTACTGTACATTATTACATAGGACAAAAAGAACAAATGAAAACAGTTGAATTTGCTTTCCATTCAATTATATCGCATACTACACATGTGTCATTTGTCATAAAGCTATCATAAAGGATGTTGAATTCCTCTATTTTTCATTTTTTTATAAGACACATAGATTTGTATTTATATTGAGTCCTTTGAAATTTAGATTGTACAATCTGTTGCTCTTTGGTTTAAGCTATGAGAAGACTTTGGGAATGTTTTTAATAATAGAATTTTGAAAACAATACCATATCTCCATTAATATGAAATCTTTTAGCAATCCAATTTTTACCAAAATATTTTGTTGTTGCTTTAGAATAGTACCTGCAATGCTTTGCATAGCATTCAATAAAAACAGTCCAAATGCATTTTGATACCAGTGGCTACCAATGACCTACAACATTAAACTCTGGCTCTGAGGTGCTTTCCCTTTGCATTTAAGTTATGGCCAAACAATGAAGCAATATCATAAAGCAGTATCAAGCTTTGCAACACAATTTAACTATAATTTTATAACGTCTTCTAGCCTTGGCAACATATTTTTCAAGTAGACTATTTTGTTTAATAAGCATTTATCTATTGTTAATGTCTTTGGAGAATTCATCTTGGGGTTTATACTGAAGATAAATGCAGGCATCTGAAGGTTTATGAAAAATGTCTCAGCAAGTGACATGCAGCCTGATATGCGTTACCACAGTCCGCTTCACATGTGGGGCAATCCACTACTCGCCTTGCATTTATTATATTTTCTTCCTATGTATTTTTCCTTTGTACCTCTGAGGCAATTTGATGTTATATACTTTTAAATACCAAATGTCGACTGTACATATGAAAAGAAAGCATGCTGTGGAGAAGAAGAAATACCTATTATAAAATGAAAAGAAGAGAAAATTGAAAGAAAATCATAACAAATGTTTGTAAAGTGGGATGGGGAAGCAGTGAGAGTGAAAGGAAATTTTAAGTCAGGAGAGCTTTAAAATAACTTAACATCTACTTTTTTTCTTAAAAATGTATATTACTTTACTACAAAAAGATAATGCATGCAACAGTTATTAGAATTATTAAAAAGCACTATTTGGTTGAGATGAAATTTTTCATAAAACTGTGACTTACTTGTTAGGCAAGAGAAATATGTTTTTATCTCTTATAGATTAAGAGGTTAAAAATAATAATGGATAGATCTTGGTAATAGAGATAAATCAAAGTAGTTTAAATCTTTCACAAGCTCCCTATCATACATAGCCTTATAAAGAACATATAAATAATGAGATTGTGAGTTTCCAATTAGTTAGAACTTGTTCTCCTCTCTTTTTACTTTCTTTCTCCTTCTTCTATCCACTTTGAATTGATGGGGAGGGAGACCAATATCTAGATTTACTCTGTCCCTCCCATATTCCCATAATATTAACCAAAATTATCTAGATTTCATCTTTTAAAAATTAATGAATTACAATAAGCTGAATCAATGTATTTCTGTAACAATGACATGTAACTTAGACTAAGGATAAGAAAACTTTTGTTTCTGCAGCATTCAAAAATTTGTTCAGTGTTTTTAGGCTGATATTTATAGTTTTTATTAATATTTTGTCCTTGTCACCATTATTTCATAATTTTCAGCTCCCTTTCACTATATTAGACACACCATAGAAAGATTTATATTTTTTCCTGACATGTCACCTGTACTTAAGTAAAGTCAAACTCCCCATTCCTTCCTTTCCTCCTCTCCTCCCCCATCTACCTAATATTCCTGAGGCAATGTTGGAAATGAATCCAGGGTGACACAGATACCCCTTTGCAGTCTAATGTTATTGAGAGTAAAGGGAATATGGACTAGGCTCCATCACTCTGGTTGTGTTCAAGGGTTGGATAAATTTGAAATGTGACCAAGTTTGAATGGAATAGTGGTCAGAAATTCAGGAACAATTACTTTAGCTTACAAAATTTTTGAATGATGTACTTCATAGGACAACAGAAGTTTCTTCAAATGTTAAGCAATTCAATGGGATATTTTAACAAAATTTGGGAGGGGAATAAGAGAGGCCGACAGAGAGATACAGAGAAATAAAAAAAAAAGAGAGAGAGAATGAAAATTGTTTGAGATGCCAACAACAAGGCTAAAGAGACTTGTATTCCTGGAACACAAATCCCTGCCCAACATCATCTTTTTTTTTTTTTTTTTTTTTTTTTTTTTTCCATTCAGAAGGTCTGATTAGTGAACGTCTTCCATCACCTTGGGAAGAAAGCTGAGGTAAGCGGCTTAATTTATAGATGGATGGAACAAACTTATTTAAAAATTCTCACTACGTTATCATGAATCATGTAGACCTATTAAACTAATTGCTAAGTAAATTTAAGCAGTATTACAGTCGAATTCAGGAGAATTTATCATCCATCTAAGGAGATCTTTGGTGGTCTCATGCTGCCCCCCACAGATATGTCTCAGAACATCCATTCTGCCATAATTACCAAGTCTCTTTGAAGAGGCTAAAAATCCCTCGACTCCTCTCATCAATTATTTTCACCTGTTAATTCATTTTGTGTGAGGTAATAAGCCCGGCATAATAACAAATGTGCAAGTACTCCAATTTTGCAATTAAAAGCAGCAGGGCTCCTATTTTGATCATACAGACTGTGACATCCATCATAGAAAACAATTTGGGCCTAGCAGGATGACAGATGCCACACTGATGGCTCTACTAACTAACTGCCTGTCCTGAAGAGAGGGAAAAAAAAAATGGTTGGGCTTCAGGCTGCAGCTGCAAGCTATCTGATAGCTTCTGACCAGTCAGCAGGAGAAAGCCTGCAGTGACTAAATTACTGAGAGGTAATTTTACTTCACAAAACAAGGATTTCTGAGCCTGGTATGTATGCATGCATTCCAGTGGCTGGTGTCATTTGGAAACAAATAACCCTTTTCATTTGAAAATGACTGGAATCACTGCTAGTGTTCTGCCTGTTTTGTTTCCTCGGCCTTTTACATGAAAAATACACTGTAATACTCATTATTTCTGCCCCTTTCACATCTTATTAGACACAGAAGGCAAGGTGGTTATCTCTGCTTTCTTTGGCTAAATCTACACAAGTAGGATTTCTTCCAACCTCTGGACAGGTGCCTAAATAATAGAAGAGGGCTCATTTTAGCCTTTCAGTTCATATCAAGGCTGAGTGAGCCCTGTCTCAGGATTGGTCCTAGCAGCAGCAGTAGCAATAGCAGCAGCACATTTGAAAGACACAAGTCCCCACTCCTGATTCCACTCTGGTGCTGAAGCAAGGCATCAACACAGGAGTGATGAAATTCAGAAACTAGGTGCTAGGAAGGCATAACATAACCAAAATGTGTTTTTTCCCCTATGATTAGAAGATAAGAAACAAAAAATGCTCATCTGGAAAAATTTTATTAAACATGATTCTTTATCCTCTTCACTCAAAATAAACAAATGACAATAAAGCAAACATGATTATGAACCAAATTCCAATGGGAAAACTAATGATTGGTTCCTTTGGATCATTTAATGCCCCATCTGAAGTATCATGATGGGGGGAGTTATCATACTCTTATAAATATTAGAGTATCCAGTCAAAAATTAAATAATATTATTATTATTTAGAGTGACAAAACATTTTAGTAGTCCAAAAAACAAAGGCAGTTTGCCACTCACTATTTCTCCTATAATTCAAAGTTCAGTGAATATATTGTTAAACATTGAGCACATTCATAAAAAACAAATAAGAATTGCACAGAAAACAACAGAACTCAAAATCGCCATGCATTTTCAAACTCTGTTTTCAGATTCTATCAATCTAATACAAATTAACTCAGGATCAGATTAAGACACTGAGTTAAGTATAGCATGAACTTTCTCAGTGGCTGTTTACCTCAAGATGAGAAGCTAATCCTGTTTATGACATCAACAGACTCTAATGCTTAGGATATATAATTTCTTCCCACATTCACTGAAGGCTAACAAAGAGCAGCCCTCTGTTTCTTGGAAAAAATCTACTGCTGCTTCTTGGTTCAATATATTACATTCATAAAACTTGTCAGCAAGAATGTATGGGTAGACAGAGGCAGAGATGGACTGCTAGTAAAATGCACACCAGTCAAGAAGAGCCTGGTTTTCTATCTCTTCTTCATGGCAGCATTCCACTTAAATATACTGGTACTGATTAGTACTTTAAGTGACCAGACAAAGGCCAGCTTGAACATCCATTAAGTGGGGTGAAATCTTTTAGTTGACCAATAGTAAAGTCCCTTGACTTGGTCATAACTTCTCTGCATCGGGGCAACCATCTATGGCACAAGTTCAGGAAGTCATCAACACAAGAGAAGTTTTCATCAGGTTATATACCAAGGCAAATATAAATGAAAAAAAGATGCATCAGAAACAGCTAAATTAGAATGATTCATCTTCGCTCTTCTTTAATGTCATGCCAATAGGACATGCCCTTTATGCACATGCTCCCACAGAAACTAATGTTCAGTGGCCATCAACAAATTACTACCCATGACACTTTTGCTGCCGCAGTATTAAACCAAAAATCCTATGGAGAAAATATATGGTTTTTATTACCAAATTGTTCTTGTTTACAATTCTAATATCCTCTTCATTATCTACTTTTCCAGACACTTTAGGCAGTTCTGAAGACCTGGGGCAGCACTAGTCCTGTCATAAAGAGAAATTAATGTTGTTAAAGATGGCCTAGCTGCCCTTTGGGACAGCAGAAGATGTGGAAATATAAGGCTCTGTTTTAAAAATGGAAATGATTAAAAGCATAGACACCTTACTCTTTGTGCTGCCACTGAAACTTTTAATAAAATACTTCAGGACACACAAACATGCACACACACACACACACACATATAGGTGCACACACACAAGACGCTTTACTTTTTCCCACTGTTAGTTTAAAAAATTTTAGAAAAAAAGAGACAACTTTGTTCTTTAAGAAGTAGCTTGCTTTAAGGACTAATAAGCGTAAAAGGGGCCTCATCATTATAAAGAACCTATTCTCCTCAGCAACAGCTCACTTAATAAAGACTAGATGATAAAAAAGACTTTGGAACTGTCTCCAAGTAACCAGTAAGCTAATTAGGTGCATTGTACAGATAGCCGTTACAAAAATTGACAGCCTTAAGCCAGACTGCACAGATTCTGAAGGACAATCTAACAATCACAGGTGCAGTTCGGCAGTTTGAGTGTCATAAACTGATGTGCCTCGGCTGCTTTAAAGCATCAAGAGTGGGCTTCAGAGAGGGCAAGGGATCACGAAGGAGGGAGGATGCTGGAAACAACACACCAGACATGATCATGCTAAACTCCTGTAGAAAGTCCCTGCCAAACGTGTATTGGAGAGAATGGCTCATGTATCAGGAGAAAAATGACAGGAAATATCACCAAGGTCGGGGTGGGATGGGGAATATAACTTTTGCCTCAGTAAGGACGAAGGAAAAACAGTCACAATCTGGTCCTAATGATCCTCCCAACCTTAGTCATTACATTCTAGTTAAGTGAACATCAGACCTCTTAAACAAAAAGGAAGAATAACATTCTCACTTTTCAAGACAGTTAATTTCATTTTAGAGCTTATCTCTTCCCCTTCCTTCACCCAATCCTCCACTAACATACACAAATAAATTCTCTATGTCTTTTCTTCTATTGCCTTTATTGTTCCCGTTTTCTGGCAAAATTTTATAATTATATACCATTCTTTCATTTTCTAGTACCTACCCTGAGATTAAATGTGTATGTATATGTGACACTTGGTCTCTGAGTAGCTGAAAAAGTTTTTGTTTCTCTTCTCTTCATTACCTCCTCCCATACATACACCTGTTCTGTGTTTTCTTTTTTCTTTCTTTTTAAATTTCTTACCTGCAATCCGAATGACACCATTACAGAATCATAGAATTGCAATGCTGAGAATGCAATGTGATATAGAAGAGATGTTGAATTTGGAGTCAGAACTGGGTTGAGACCCTGATTCTATGCTTTTCTAGCTGTGTGATCTTGGGCAAGTCACTAAATATGGTCATTATGACCTTGTCAGAAGTGAGAAGTTTAGACTGCTTGTTGTAGACTCCTTCCTGCTTCAAATCCCAATTATTTTTATGTTTCTGATGAAGATTTTTAAGGAGTTGCTATGTGTACAAGTCTGTCAATTTTAGGGTGGAAAGATGTGTATGAGTGGGTGTGTGGTATGTGTATGTGTTTGTCTGTGTGTATGTGTGTGTAAGTTGTGACTGGGCTGTTTCCATTCCCTTCTCTCAGGGATAATCTCATACTACATCTGAATCAAAATAATTACATTTTAAGACTTTTTTTAGAAGAATCTGTTACAAACTTCAATAATCATTCCATTTCCAGGAATTCTTCTTTTTCTTTAAACAACTTACCTTGTTATTAGAAGTACAGTGCTAGTGTTAGTAATCCTTGGAATAAGTGGCTGATTATTGTATAGTGAAAGGCTCTAAGATAGTTTATTTTGTGGGCTATCACATTGTGTTTGAAGGTCACTGATAGAATTTCAGTCCTTGGCCTTAGGGACTGGCATATATTCCTGAGAATTAGTCCCAACAAAAATAAGACACAGAGTAGACCCATAGGCTAGAGAGAACATCAGACAGAAAAAAAATCAAAAGGAAGATAAAAGGGCCTAGAAAAGCAAAACTTTTGCTTCATAATTTTGTCTAAGACTGTCTACAATGCCACTGACATACTACTGTATTACACTCATCAACAGTTTTAAGACATAAAGGCTTGATCTCCATTGCCTCTTTGACTCCATCTCTCCTTCTATGTTTCTATTTTTCTATCTATCTTATCATCTAGCTATGTGTACATGGCTGTATATACATGTATATAGCTCTATGTATACATACATATATAGCACACATTCATATACAAGATGTATATATATATATATGCGTATATACACATATATTTCAATTTAATATATTTTAATTTCAAGTTCTATCCAGTCTTAATAAACTTCCTTTGTTTTCTTGAATTAGAGTCTAAAAGAATAATGGAGTCTTCTAAAGAAGATGGGGGGAGGAGGGTGACTGCTAATTTCTAACTCAGTACACTTTCTGGTTACAAAAGGCAGGAAAGGACTTCTGAGTAGGAATAAGAAAGCCTGAGAAAAGCTCATTCATTCACAAAATTCATGTGACCTACTTTGTCCCATTGGACTATGTTCAAAACAAGTTTCTGTCATTTTAAAAATTCTTATCTTTTGTTATAAAAATCAACTCTGTAAATCACTTCTTGTCTCTGACCTCTGAGGAGTCAGGTGGCATAATTTGATATGCAAATGCTAGCGTTGCAAATTAAATCATAGATGGCTCGATGACTTTGTCCTCAGTTTCTTTTTATTTCAGATAATTAATTTTAATGCTTGCCTTCTCTTGTAAAGGAAAGAGACTTCATTCAGGAGTTCCCTTTACCAATGAGATCCCATTTCCCATCACTAACCTTAGTAATTATAGTAATTTATAGCATCCAATAAGCCTTTGGGTTAAGAAAGTGCAAATATTATTAACTGAATTTTAAAGATGAAGAAACTGAAAATCAGGCAGACTAAATGACTTAGTCACCAAGGCTCACAATAGATGCTGCAAATTAGTTTTTTGGATTCAAAGTCCAATGCTCTTTCCATACTACCAACACCAAGGTCAATACTGTCTCAGGCTGATGAGTTTAAATGGAATCACATCTCCAATGCTGTCCTCTTTAACATAATGTAGTAATGATACAAGTTTGCTGGCTTATGATTTCTCTGCATAGGGAGTTATGTTATGAACTTTTAGCACAGGGTGCCTTGTGTGAATACAAAGGATTAAAAAGCACTTCGTTTTCCACAGAGGGCTGTATTTAAATTTGCATTGTTCAGATTTGTATACAACTGTAATTATTCACTGTAACTCTGTGACCTATAGATAATTTATCTTAGCCAAATTAGAAGAAAAGAAGAAAGGATGTTTTTATTTGATCTAACTGAAGAAGAAGGGGATAGTAGTTACCCTTGCTAGAGAGACAACACCTTTATTTACTCTGAAATCTACCCATATGTTGTGGAAAAATTCCTTTTATGGCTGGAAATTTCAATTTAAGAAACTGGTCTAAATGTAGTGCTATGCATATAGCACTTTGTTTACCACCCACCAAGCTCCCCAATACAACCCAAAACATTCTAATCTTTTTTTTTCATCTCCCTTTGTATTTTGCCTTTGCCTAATTATTAGATTATAAACTTGTTGAGGACTGGGACTGTTTTTTGCTTTTGTTTGTAGCCCCAGTGCTTAAAACAGTTCTTGGCTTATTGAAGGCATATTAAGTATTTATTGATTGACCCAGGGTAAGTTCAAGCCACACCTAGACTATTTCTTACATTGGAAGTACATTTTACCCTAAGACATCATGTTCTGATCATCTAATTTTTCGCAGTCAATCAGTCAACTTCTAACATAAAGAGGGCAAGACCATATTCACTGGGTTTTTTTTTAACATGTCCCAATACTTTGTCTCTTCCACCCCCTTTTTGCTCCCTTTTCTATGTTATCTTCATCCATTAGAATGTAAGATCCTTGAGCACAGGGACTATCTTTTGGCTTACATATACACTCCCAGTGCCTACTACCATAATTGTTGTTCTTTGTATTCTGTGTCCTACTCTTTGTGACTCCATTTGGAGTTTTCTCGGCAAAGATACTGGAGTATTTGCCATTTCTTCCTCTAGATTATTTTATAGAGGAGGAACTGAGACAAATAGGATTAAGTGACTCGATAGGGTCATCCAGATGGTAAATATCTGAGATCAGATTTGAACCCAGGAAATGGAGTCTTACTGACTCTAGCCCCAGCACACTATCCACTGTGCCACCTATCTGCCTGATGGCAAAAAGTAAGTTTTTGTTTAATAAAAGCTTGTTGATTGAATGATAAATATTTCTTGAAAATGAAATTTTAAAATAGCAGAACATATATACCTTTGTTTTTTTTTGGGGGGGGGAGGGGTATCCGGAAATGAAGCAGGTAGATTTGCTTATGTAACAGCAATTTCTCTTCAGGGTTGCTGGGGGATAAAGAGTATATAAACCAAAATAAACAAATTTACAGAACAGATTATTTATATTAATAAAATTATATAGAAAAATATGTAGAAATATGTAATGCAAATTACACTCACTATAACAGTAGTCCAAAAATGCCTTGTGAAGTATTCTAAGTACTCAACTAATTTTATTTTCTATCCAGTCTCCAAATTTGATGATTTCCTTTCTATGTGGTTGTTTGCTCAATAACTCAAAAAGACAAATTGCTTTAAAGATAGAAGATTTTGCCTTTCCAGGTGTTCAGCTCACCTTAGAAAGTTACCCATGTTCAATCTTCAGGTCAAAGAGGACTATTTCTCCTTTTTTCCCTATAAATTAGGAACAAAGATGGAATCATCCCTATACATGGAAAAGTGATTTTATCCATGAGGCAACTAGGTGAAAGTGCGTAGAGTTCTAGCCTGGAGTCAAGAAAAACAGAATTCGAATTCAATCCCAGATACTTATAAATTCTGCCTGCTTCAGTTTTCTCAACTTCCTACCTCCCAGGGTTGTATGACAAATAAAATAATATACTTAAGTATATGTTTAGCACAATAACTGTTACATAATATGTACTGAAACCTCTGAGAAGAACCAAGTTTTTCATAGTTGATCATTGCACATTCTTGCTGTTATTGTGTACACTGTATTTCTGATTCTGCTTGTTTCACTCAGCATAAGTTCATGTAAATCTTTCCAGGTCTTTTTGAAATCAGCTTGTTGATCCTTTTCTATAGAATAATAACATTCTATTACCTTCATATACCACAACTTATTCAGCCATTCTTCAACTGATAGGCATCTACTTATTTTCCAAATCTTTGCTGTCACAAAAAGAGCTGCTACAAGCATCTTTGCACATGTGGTCCTTTTCCCTCCTTTATGATTTCCTTGAGATACAAACCCAGTAATGACACTGCTGGGTCAAAAGATATGCACAGTTTTATAGCCCTTTGGGCATAGTTCCAAATTGCTCTCAAGAATGGTGGGGATCATTTCACAACTCCAACAATGCATTGGTGTCCTAGTTTCCCCTCCAACATTTATGATTTTCATTTCCTGTCATCTTAGCCTAGCTGAGGAGTGTGAGGTCTTACCTCAGAGTTGTTTTCATTTGCATTTCTCTAAACCAATACTGTTTTAGATATTTTTTTTATATGACTATAGATGGTTTTAATTTCTTTATCTGAAAATGATCTATTCATATCCTTTAATCATATATCAGTTGGGGAATGAATTGTTTTCTTATAAATTTGATACAGTTCTTTATATATTTTAGAAAAGGCACCTTGATCAGAAGCACTTTCTATAATTTTTTTTCCTACCACTGTGCTTCCTTTTTCATCTTGTTTTTGGTTGATTTGGTTTGTGCGAAAACTTATTAATATAATGAAATCAAAGTCCATTTTGCCTTTTATAATTTTCTCTAGTTATTCTTTGGTCATAAATTCCTCCCTTCTCTAATGATCTGATATGTAAATTATCCCTTGCTTTCCTAATTTGCTTATGATACCACCCTTTGTGCACAAATTATGTACCCATTTTGACCTTATTTTCATATAGGGTATGAAATGTAGGTCTCTGCTGAGTTTATTAAATTAAAACCATTATTAGATTTTTAGATACAAATTATGAAGGCATGGTAAGAGTCAATGACAGCACCAAGGTTTCAAATATTGAAGACAGTATGGATAAATATTTTGCCATTAACAGAGGTAGTGAAGTCTTCAGGAAGAACAAACCTTTATATAAATATAATATACCCATTTTTGGACACACTGACTTTGAGATTGCTAGGTAGTTGTAAATGCGGGTCTGACTCTCTGAAGCAGTGTATGAACTGAAGTTATCATTGTAGAAGGCATTCCCATAGATTCAATAGTGTCTCTCAGGAAATGGGTTTATTTAAAATCACAATAACAACAACATCAACAATAATAAAAATAGTGAATTAAGTATAGTGATAGATGCTGGTTTAAAATAAGTCTAGACTAAATTTTAAAGTCTAGACATAAATTCTAGTGTGTTCAAATACCTGATGTTTATAATTAGCACAACAGAAGCAAGGATGTTACATTGTACTAAAAGGTGGATTTGGATTTAGAGGACCCAGAATCAAATTTAAACTTTGCCATTTACTACCTACCTATACGACTTTCAGCATGTTTTCTAATTTCTCTGGGGTATTATCTATAAATTAAGAGAGTTGGGCATAGTGAACTCTAAGGTTTCTTTCAAAGTTTTCAATGGATTATGAAGTTCAATGTTTTATTAACAACATTTCCCTTTTATTGGAAAGCAAGAAATAGATAAGATTGGGCTGTCAAGATGGGAAGAAAATTATCTTCTCCCCATAGGCTTATCTGAAAAAAAGTTTAGGCCAAATTCTGATTTTAGGTAAATTTCAAGAAAGAGAAAATTCAAAGGCTCATAGATCTGACTCTAGAAGGGGTCTTTGTGTCAAACACAAGTTCTATGGATTGCTTATGGTCCACAATACTCCCTGATTCTACTGAACCAGATTAAAATGTAATTGAAAATATTAAATAAAATAAATACAAATACAATAAGTATAAATAACCTTACACTTTTCAATTGCCAATTTGTAGCTCATGCCTTCATTTCTATTTGACTTTAACATCACTAATCTAGTCCAACATCCATATTTTACTACTATGGAAATCCAGGTACTGAGAGAATAAATGATTTGTCTAAAGTCACACTAACAATAAATGTCAGAGCCCGCATTTGAATTGTTATCAGAACTCTCTTCATTGTCTTATGCTGCTTTCTTGGTCTGTGGACCAAGTTTGGTTTTAACAATAAATATTACTTCATCCTACTAGGAGGTGTAATAATGTTAATATATTCACTGCTCACTTTGGAGCAAAGTCTCCTCACCACTAAAATTAAGGTTTGGTAAAAACGATCTAGAAGGAACTTTTCAAGTTCAATCTCTAACAATCCCATTTCTCCATAAAAACAATTATTCCAAGAATGCCCCAGTTTTAATGAACTATACTATTATTTTTCCCCACGTTTGACCCAGTCTGATTCTCAAATCTATTATTCCTTTGGAGGTGACAGTATATAAGGTTCAGAGTCTGCTCTCTTGTTTAAAGACATTGTGTTTTCACTCGTGAGCGTGGTATTGAGTTAATCTAAGTCTTATCTCAGACAAGGAAAATAAAATCAAAGAATACACAAGGACAATTTTCCTTAGCTTAGTCAAAAAACAGTATTAAGTGGCAACTATATGCCTCACTCTGTTTGGTGCTGGAGCTACAAAGAAAACTAAAAGATAGGTCCTGTCCTCAAGGAACTCATAGTCTAGTGCACAGCATGCAAACAACTTACTCATTTTTCAATAAATAAATCTAGGTTTGTTTCATAAATCCTAAAAAGGTCAAAACCTTGAGTTGCATCTTATATAAGAGCAGCCATCATTGCAGGGTGTGGAAGATTGAGTTCAAAACAGCTATTTGAATCCTTATTCAGTCTTCCCTATCTCTCTCTATTACATTTAGAATTCTAAAATGTAATCCACTGCAAATAATAAACATACAACATACTTATTTTAGGGCTGATTCACAGTGACTTTTTTTTTTTTTTTTTTGCTGAGGCGATTGGGGATTAAGTGACTTGCCCAGGGTCACAAAACCAGGAAGTGTTAGGGGGAGACCAGATTTTAACTCAGGTCCTACTGACTTCGGGACTGGTGCTCTATCCACTGTACTACCTACATGCTGCCTCACAGTGACTTTTCAAAATCTTGTTATGCTGATCCACCTTCTATACTATTTTCAGCAAATTTCTAAGTCAATGAATTACCACTTGGTTGATGTGCATTAAATATTTAATTTCAGTCATAATAATTCTATGATTAGATTAAGCAAAGCCATTAAAAGTCCAAACCTTCATGTCCAAAAAAATCCTCAAAATAAAAAACAGTTTCGTTACCACTTTTCCAGATTTATTTTAAATAAGCTTATATGCTGTGGAATGTAAAGTCACAGTTTGATGTCAAAAGTAAGGTAGCTACACAGGATGAGTAGAGTCAGCCTTGGAGTCACAGAGGCAAAAGCAACAGTAATTGAGTTAGTTAAAATAACTGTTAAATTTTCAGTTTTGATTGTCTGACCTTGAGAAACTGATAGAGAAGCTATTTTAACAATGCATATTAAACTTAATTTTTTTTTGTTTTGGTTATTTTTATTTTACCCATAGAGCTGGTTATTAAAAAAAAAAAAAAAAAATTAGCACTAAACCCTTGCAAAGGCCTGCATTCTAAGAATGACTGATATAATACTTATCATATAATACACCAGCTTTGTGGTCATGAGTAACTCATTGAGTCTCTCAGGTCCCCAGGTAACTGATTCTTTAAGAATATGTTATAAAGGAGTGATTTTATCTGGCTCAAAATCTATGTGTCATCCTCACTTGCTCTCTCTTGCCTCCCATATCCAATCAATGGTCGAGTCATGCTGATTTTGTCTTTATATCATTTCTCATCGGTTCCTTTATCTCCTCTGACATTGCCACCAGCCTGGTACACTTTTCTCACCTCTTGTTGTTCAATTGCTTTAGTTATAACCAACTGTTCATGACCCCATTTGAAGTTTTCTTGGCAGTGATACTGGAATGGTTTGTCATTTCCTTCTTCTGTTCATTTCATAAATAAAGAAACTGAGGCAAACTGGTTTAAGTGATTTGATCATTGTCACACAGGTAGTAAGTAAGTGTCTGAGGCCAGGTTTGAATTCAGGAAGAGTAGTCTTCCTGATGCCAGACCACCAATACTGTGCTACCTAGCTGCCCCTCTCATCACCTCATATCTAGACTATTTCAGTAGATTGTTCTCCTACCCTCATATTCTTATCCACTTCAGTCCAGCCTCTACACAGCTCTCAAAGTATCTTCCTAAAATACATACTTGACCAAATCATCTCTATATTCCACCTACTCCAGTGATTCCTGAATACCTCTGGCATCAAATATAAAATCCTCTTTTTGACTTTCAAACTCCTCATAACTTAACCCTATATTACTTTTCTCATTTTTGTACATCTTATTCCTTCCAATTCCTAAGCAAGCTAAGCATACTGGCCTTCTTGCTGTTTCTTTCAAAAAAAACATGCCATCTAAGATTTTTTCGACAAAGAGAAGATCTAACTCAGTTTCAATTGATCAAGGATGGACAGAAGCAGCTACACCCAAAGAAAGAGCACAAGGAAATGAATGTAAACTGCTTGCATTTTTGTTCTTCTTCCCGGGTTATTTATACCTTCTAAATCCAATTCTCCCTGAGCAACAAGAGAACTGTTCGGTTCTGCACACATATATTGTATCTAAGATCTACTGTAACCTATTTAACATGTATAGGACTGCTTGCCATCTGGGGGAGGGGGTGGAGGGAGGGAGGGGAAAAATCGGAACAGAATGAGTGCAAGGGATAATGTTGTAAAAAAATTACCCTGCATGGGTTCTGTCAATAAAATTATCAAAGCAAAAAAAAAAAAGCCATCTTCCAATTCTAATCACTTTTTCTGACTTATTTACATTCCCAGAAAATTTTTACTCCTCATCTCTACCTCATGGCACCCTTGGCTTTCTTAAAAACTTAGCTAAAGGTCCACCTTCTATAAGATCCCTGTTTATGCCAGCAACTTCTCTCAAAAACTATCTTTAATTCATTCCCTATAGATCATTTTATCCATGGTTGTTTGCACTAGGGTAAAGTAAATATAGTCCTCAAACCTGCCAGTGAATTGGGCTGGGGGTATCTACCCAAGTATGTGAAGACTTTCCCCACAGAAATGAGTAATTGAAAACAATGTGTTCTAATGAATGGCCCTAAAGGGGGCTAATGTAGGTATCATAGAGTACTTAGAGCTTGATCAGACATGAAAGATATCAAGATTATCTGATGAATCTTGGGCCATTGCCAGTTGTCCTGATTTTTGTCTTGTCAATGCATTTCGAACACTGGAAGAAAAAATGAGGTGACAATTCTGTGCAATTCTCCTTTACTTATATCCAATTCACAGTCAAATAAAGCAAGATATCACTTGTGATGTCATTGGTCATCTTTGAAATGAAGGATGAATAACAACAACAATAATCTCCCCCATGAGATTATGAGCTCCTTGAGATCAGGAACTGTTAATTTTTTGCCTTTTTTTTATGTTCCTAGAATAGATGGTGGCAAATAATAATTGCTTCATAAATGCCAGTCTACTGTGAATGACTGATTTAGCAAAAGGAGTTTCTTTTTCTATTAAATCATGGGTATAGACCAAAGAAATCATGATCCTCATCTTCCTTCTTATCATCAAGTAGCATGTCACTATGGAATAGAATATACTAGGGAAGTCTCTAAGGATTCTGTATTTCTTCTACAGAAGAAAAAGGAAAGCCTATCTAGCTGAGAATAATTGAGTTACTTTTCTTTAAACCATACTTCAAAGAGTACAAAACATTTGAAAGATAAGTTAAAAGCTATTAAAAGCAATTACTACACATTTTTAAATCTTAGTCTGAAATAATTACTTTTTATATTGTGTTAATTTGTTTCCTTAAGGCAATGAGTTAAAAAGTGAAAAGATAGAACACTTGGCTTTGAATAAATGTACAAATGAATGAATGAATAAACCATTTATCAAGCACTTACTTTTTGCTAAGCATTGGGAATACAAACAGATTAGGTAGTTCCTTCTAACAAGGACTTCAAACTCTTACCAGGGAAAATTATCTATATGGAAGATTCCAGCTATAAATTATATGAAAATGTCCCTAGAGGATAGTAGCAAAGCAGATAAAAATAGCTCTTTTTAATGTCATTTCTACTGATAAACGTTTATTGTTCTCTAATATTGAATTATTTGAAACTGGACTGGGAACTGGTTATGCTGCAGTCAGTTCAAACCTCTAGCTCAGGAAAGCTGATTGTTAAATTTTGCTGCTATAAATCAGTACTTGATTATTTTATTGAATGCCTGAATTTAATGAAATATTAGTAATGCAGATTAAACTTAAAAGTATTTCATTTATGTTTTGTTTGTAGTTTTGATTGTTTTGGGAAAATAAAATTCTTAAACATTTTCTAGCATGATTCTGGCTGGAAGCATTGTTATTCAAAAGGTTTTTTGATATTGGCTACTGGACAAAAGAAAAGGAAATGACAAAGTTCTCCAATATCTATGCCAAGAAAACTTCCTGGATGGTGTAGTGCATAGTATCATGACTGAATGGCTAAATGACTAAACATATATATGTTTAGTCACACACACACACACACACACATATATACTGAATTGTTATGGGCCAGAACTTGAAACAAGGTGCTAAATCACTGGAATTGATAGAGACAATGCTTATGTACTTAGTTCACATCTTTAGAGTTCATACATTAGTTCACATGTTAGAGTTCACACCTTTAAGAGAGTTCACACATTAAAGTTCACACCTTTAAGAGATCATATATAAGGAGGAGCTCCCACAAGCCCACTAGAGACTTTGGAAGATTCACAAGTCAGAAACCCACAAGCCCATTCTCGGAGGAGAAGTCAGATTCATTCCATTGTCCACCTTTGTGCTAGCTGGAGGCTTTGGATTTGGAGCGAGCTAGAGGCTGGAGCTGGCAGAGACAAAAGGGACTAGCGGCAAGAGCTCTTGGAACCAAGGAGAGAGATAGGCCTCTAAGAAAACTAACCGGGCTATTTTGAAGGAGAAAATAAAGGATCTGGACTTTAATCCCTGTCTGAATTTGAGGTGATTATTACATTGAACTGAAACTAAGGCTGCCTCCAGAAGCCCCTCAAGAAACTTGCTCCCAGAGAGCATTATACTTTAGAGAAGAGAACATTACACTGAATTGTATCCATCAGAGTAGGAGGTGGATGTTGGTCAATATGGTATTGTTTTTATTTACCTATTCTACTTTCCTGCCTATCCTTCCCCTAGAATGTATGAATGTTTCACTTAGGCTGATTCACCTGGTCTTTGAATGGTAGTTGATGAAACTGGCTTCATTCCACAGGGATTTCCTTCTAGAACAAAGGCTACAAGAGCTAAGCCAGGAAGCAGAACCACTGTTCTGAGCATGGAACAGGTCTACAATTTCTGCTAACTTCAGGGCTATTGCAATTATCTTCCTGTTGAAGGCACTTGTCTAGCCCTTATTGCTGGTTGTGATGAGAAAGACCAGTCACTTTTCCAAAATAATTTCTCCCCTCGATGATTATGAGAACTGAGCTGAAAATAGATCCAATGTTTTAGGTAATAGTACTATTCCCTAGGCTTTTAGGTTTTGGGTCCTAGACTTTCTCAGTCTCCTGGCTCCTCCCCATGCCTTTTGACTCTATTTCCTTTGTCCTCAGAAAAATTGTAGCTTTTGTTCTTAAGCCTTAGGCCTTGCCAGGAAGATCTGGACAAAATCTGAAAACCACCTGGTTATCTAGAGTACTGAATAATAATCAGGGTACATGACACCATTGACCTGGATATATATCAGAAAAATCCAACTATCTGGACCATATCAAAACTATAAGTCAGTGAGGTCAAAAATGCACTGTAAATTTCCTAGGAATAAGATCTCAAATTCCTGGCACTTTCTGTTTTTATTTTAACTGAAACTTAATGTTTAAAAAAAAAATCTACTTATCTAAATATTTCAAAATCAGCAAACTGTTTGATTTCTTCAAAGTTTTGATTAATTTTTCATCTGTGAAAATGAGAGGTTTAGAGAAGCAGGAAGGCTCATTTTTTCCAGTCTCTAATAGAGCTTCACCATTACTGTAATTTTGAATTTTCCATTTCTTCGTCTTTGCTTGTCTGAAATATAGCCTTAGCCTTTTTTAAATGCATCTCTTGGCTTGTACAGATGTTTAAAGTAAAAGCTGCCACTTCCAAATGCTTTCACTGCTATCTCTGAGAACTCTTACATCTGGGTCATAGATCTCTTTATATATTAAATCATATTTAATGTTATACTTAGATTTTCTTCTTTTAAAAGATGCAACAGCACTTTGGACCAACAAAGTTAAGAACAACCTGAGTTAGCAACAGCTGCTGCTGAAATGATGACTAGCTTTAAGTGCATGGGCTGGCTGAAGACTTACAACTTAGGAAATCACTGGGAATGGTTCATATCAGCTTGCTAGCCTAAAGCAAATCTTAACCTGTATGGTATCTAGAAGGTCTCTCTTTAATTGAGGATGGTAAACATTTTGTAAAGAACTGCAGAAGGTAACTTTGGTTCTATCAGAGAAGACTTAGGTCTGATTCAAGATATATAGAGAAATTATG
This sequence comes from Sarcophilus harrisii, assembly GCF_902635505.1. Classification (NCBI taxonomy): domain Eukaryota; kingdom Metazoa; phylum Chordata; class Mammalia; order Dasyuromorphia; family Dasyuridae; genus Sarcophilus; species Sarcophilus harrisii. The sequence goes on along the minus strand of NC_045426.1, from coordinate 440,691,878 downwards.
GATAAAATTTAAAGATTATATTTGCATAGATATCAATGCATGGGCATATTTATATGTAGTTTGAAATACACTTATCTATGCAGGTACAAAGATATATATGTGAATGTATGACTATATGTGTGTACATATACATATACTTACATGCACACTATACATATATGTGTATATATGATTGTGCTTTAATATTGACAAAGAACTTTTCAAATATTGCATCTTCACAACAACCCTAAGAGGGATATATAGTACTTTAATCTTTACAAAGTACTTTACAAATATTATTATATTTTCACAACAATATTAAGGGAGCAAGTGCAATCTTGGAAGGAAACAAAGTGTGTCATAGTTTTGTTTCCAAAAAGATACAGAGTATAGTAAGGATTTCGGGGATATCTAAAAAAAAGGGCATAAGGAAAGGCTGATCAACAACAGCTTTACTTGACTATAATCTCAAGTGAATTAACCTTGGTTAAAGACCTCAAAAAACTGAATACATCCTTGAAGTGTTAAGAGTATCAATGAATTGTACTGAATTGTATTTAACATACTTTGTGTTTGTTTATTTCTCCAAAGGTGTTAAATTACAGAATTTATGATAATAGAAAAAATCAATAAGTGACAATATTGATCATCATTTTTAAAATGCTCCTGGTAGAATCCCTACTGTCTGAATTTTGGGTTGACTTCAATTAACTTTCAGTTGATAGAAACTAGAATGCCTATAAACTTATTAAATAATATTGGGTGGCAACAATGATCTTGAGAAGTCACAGGAGGAGAAAATCCTTCTTTGGAGCTTTTTCTACAATTGTGATAAACATAGTAGGCTGTCTCAGCAGCAACAGCAACACAGGTTTCAGTTTCTCTTTGCAGTGAGATAAGAGGATCTTAACCATTGGCTATGAACACTGCATTTCCTATTTCACGCTTAGTGCATAAAACTTTGGTTAACACTCTTCAAATGTCATGGATTCTTTAACATGAAAGCTACCATTGCTCTTACACACACACACACCACACACACACACACACACACACACACACACTCACTCACTCTCACTCCTCTCCATTCCTCCTAACAGATTGTGTTATATAAATTTCTTTTAAAGACATTAACTGAAGTGATCTTCAAAATATGGAGCATTTACATTTAGTAATGAAAGTATATACTTTTGATGAGTTTTACATCATCACATTCTGGTAACCTTATAAGGAGTATTCAGAGAAGTATTCTATTTGGAAATTCATGAAATAGCATGTCTACACTTAACATGTACGGGACTACCTGCCATCTAGCGGCGAGGGGGGAGGGAAGGAGGGGGTAAGTTGGAACAGATGTGTTTACAAGGGTCAATGTTGAAAAATTACCCATGCATATGTTTTGTCAATAAAAAGCTATTTTTAAAAAAGAAATAACATGTCTAAAATGTCAGTAAATATTAAATTGAAACTTTTTGTTTTGTTTTAGAATTTTATGCACCTAAAACTGAAGAGATAGGAAGAAGGGAAGAGATAGATTATATACATATATATATATTTGTGTGTATATAATACACACACACACACACACACACACAAAAAAAAAAAAAAATATATATATATATATATATATATATATATATATATATATACAGAGGCAGACAGAGACAGAGATAAAGAGACCTAGAGGCAGACACAAATAGACTGACACAGACCTAGACAAAGACCAAGTTCAAATATCTGCACTAAGACTTTTTGGACATTATATAGAGATAGAGATAGAGATAGATATATATGTACATACATAAAAGCAGGGAATTTCTTCACCAGGTCTTCCTTATACCTATGAAATCAATGGGTTTGTGATTTCATAGGTATAAGGAAGACTTGGTGAGGAAATCCCCTGCTTTTTTGTATGTGTATTGTGTGTTTTTGTATATTTATGCATGTTTATAGACATTTATGTATACATAGACCCATTTGATAAATACTGTTCTTAGTGGGGAAAATATAGGCAATGTACTTCAAGGAAGAAAAGACAGACTCAAAGTTCGTCTCTTACATATATTGATTGGAGCCATATGATACCACTTTGCATTGGCAGAGGGAATTGAATTTCCCTATGGCAATAAAATCATACTACATCATACAAAAATATACACCAATTCTCATTCATCGATTGAAAGTTAAATTATATATCTTCAAGTAAACTTGTAAATAGGGGACATGTCCAATAGGGGACATTTTTCTGCCACATGTCATTAAAGGCTATCTTTTTCCATGGAGCATTAAGAATAGCTAGAACTGCTCAGATTACTGCTATGTGTATGTTCTTGCACTAGCTACCTCAAAGATGTTTCATCATTATGGTCCATTTCCACAATAAGTCATTTTTTCAAGGTGCTATTTTCTTCTGTTCTGAATATCTCAGCACTGAATGTCTTGGGCCCAGTCAATTCATTGAAATTATGGACTTTTTCTTTCCACTAGAGCTTGCTATATAATGATTGTCTATCTGAATATTACAATTACTTGAATCAATTTGGAAAAGAATAGATGAAAAAAATAATTCTTGGATTGAACCAAAAGAGTGTTTTGACATCTCCTTCTTTTCAAATTCTAGACAACTACAGTCATGTTTACCTTTTCCTTCATGGCCACATGGCTAAAAAGAAACATTACACACCATAAATTTTTGCGTACAGCCCCTTTTTTTTTTTATGTTGTAACCCTATCCAAGGTTTTTTGTAGCATTAGAGAGACAGTGAAATTAATTCTCCCCTTTGAGTTCGAGAAGATAAACTATCTTCCCACTTGGATGTTGCTACCAGCTCTTTCCTCCCCAGTGTTCCCTCCTATTTGGAGAAAAGATTCCTCTAAAAACTGCGGACAGTCTGCATTCAGGATAAGCAGCAGGATAAGAAGAAAAAAAAAATCTTATCTTGCCATCTGCTGACTCCCACTAGGCAAGAGGTAGGAAAAGAAGAGAAACAAAAACTTCCTATATTAACTCAAGCAGGTGTTCTTCCAGTATATAGTGCCTCCTCTGACTCTGTGGAGAAAGGAAATAGAGAAAAAAGGAAGAAGAAAAAGAAAGTGTATAATCTAACCTAAGGTTATACAGTTATTTAGAGGTAAGATTTCAATTCAGATCATCCTGACTCCAGGTCCAAAACTAAACTATAAAAGTAGATAAAAGTGTATTGGGAGGACACACCAGGATAAAGTCATGACTCACCCAATTGCAGTGCTGCTATAGCTAAACAACCTGATGAGTTCTCAGGAAAGGTGAATTAATCTCAATGTGAAACAGTCTACTCCTTTTTGGATGCTCAACCTAGGCAATTAATAGAGGGAAATGTTTACCAAGCTATTTATTTTTACTAGACTAACATCTCTTAAGCATGTACTGATAGGCAAAATAATATGTTATGTACTGTGATTGGTAGATATTAATTCTAGCTAAACCGGAGTCCTTTCCTACATGGAGTTCATAGTCCTTTACTGATAAATTTTGTGTTTGAGTCATCTAGATTTCTTCATGAGGTAGCTTTAAGAGCATGTTATTTAGATTATAATAAAATATTAATGCAGATTTGGATTTTGAAAATAATTTTTATTGTAATTTTTTACAATGCTGTTTTTTGCAATCTTCACCAATGGAAAGCAGTGCGGTATAATACCATGTTCACTCACTGCTTTAGGTATTACAAATCCTCGATTATAGCCCTCACTCAGGTATTTATTATGAATCAAATTTGGGGGCAAGTTGCCTAATACCTAGCATCTAGATGGCACACTGAAGAAAATGGTGAGTGTGGAGTAAGGAAGATTCATCTTCATGAGTTCAATTCTGGCCTCAGATACTTATTAGCTGTGTGATCTTCTTTGCCTTAGCTTCCTCATCTTTAAAATGGGCTGGATAAGAAAGTGGCAAACCACTCCAATACCAAGAAAATCCCAAATGGGATCACAAAGATTCAGAAATAAAGAAACTGAAAAACCAATATACAACAAGCTTGATGTCTGTGAGCTTTAATTTCTTCATCCCCCCAAAGATCATTTAAAAATGAATTCCATTAAAATATAATATTACCTTGAGGATCTTTGTTTTTACCTTTCTTTGCCCTAACATGGAGTATAGTTCCTGACATAGTGGAAGCAATTATAGATGATCAAAAGATTCCTTTCAGGTAATTGTGTATATGTGTCTGTGATTTTAAATGTTATTTTGGACTTTATTAGGAAATTCTCTTATAGAAATAAGATGATTTTTCTTAATCAAAATCTCCAGGCTCCACAGGGTTGTAGCTTGACTCAGTTCATTTTATTTTTAGTAGGATTTTTGTTAAAATCTTGCATTGACATATTGGAATGTTCTTGAGTATCAATAGCCACTTAAAGCTCTGAAATACTTATCCCATTTGACAGAAGTGTAATCCTAAAACCCTTAAATGATTCCCTATTATTATTATCATCTATAAACTTAATGATAAAAGCAAATTAAGGTTTTTAGGGAATGTGATTCATAAGAAAAATATCAAAAGGAATATAAGCTCTGAAATAACTGCAATATATTTAAGAAACAAACTCTGTTTTCTGAAGGGAAATGACATAGATTGTATACATTTAAGTTTTAATAGTTTACATTCATTCAGTACATTCAAAATTTGTACTCAAATGGGAGTGGACATAAATTATTTAACAGCTATTTATATCTACTAGGTGTCATTCATTTCTTAAGAAGAGATGGTCAAATATTGCCCTTAGCACTATTTACACTGATCTGCTCTTCCTACACTTATCCCTTTACCCAATGAATGTAGTTGGAATGATACAGGAAGTGTTACAAAAATACTATATCTACAAACAGATTATATGGTGAATAGATAGGGACATTATCATTGAGAACTGCCTATCAAAGGGATTATATACACAAATAAACACAATCAATCAATCAATGGCTTCTCCTTGGATGATGAAGGACTTACAAGCTTTTATCAGAAAATAATTCCCTAAAACAACCTTTCAAAAACATAAAAGCTAAAATTTCAACCAAAAGTGATTTTTCTCAAATCTTCATGGCCACGGAAATACTATGAACCAAGATGATGACCATCATTTGCTTTTAAGACTGAAAACTATAACTTGGTTAAAGAGAGGCATGAATACACATTATATAAACATTATTTACTATTACCACAAGACAATTACCTTTTTTAAAAAATTTGCATGATTTATCACTTTACTCACAGTGATTCTGAGCTTTACTTAGATGAAGCAGTTATGAAAATATATGCTTAAAATCAGTTCAGCAAATTATATTTTGGCTTTCAAGAAATTATGGCAAATAACTAAGAAATGCTTAAGTTTCTGGAAAGAAGTAAATTTTGGAAATGAATTAGATAAATTTGTTACATATAATACACCATCTTGCTAAATGCACAAAACATGTCAAGGTGAAATTCCTGCCCAGAGAGTCAAGATAACCAATATTTTTAAGTGACTAAACATGTTCTCAACAAACAGAAAAAAATGTATTGCATATAAAGGCTATGTTTCTAGAATGGTTCTGTTATATAAAGTATTCTTTTCAAATATTACTATATATAGAAATACATTGTTCCTATCTATCTGCAATTTATAATGGGGTTATAAAATGGGAGAAAATTAATAATGTGAGATTTCTAGAGCTCTGCCTTGTACTAACTTTTTTATCCCCATCACAAGAAAAAAAAAATTAACTTTCAAGGGAACAGAAAGGAAGATTTAAACATTTCATTATGAGAAACAATAAGCACTATTGAGATGTCTAACTTGCCACAAATAAATGACTTAATATATCATTGGTTAGAAATAGATGATTGCAGTTTCTTCACAATTGACAAGTTCTTCTAAAATTGAGCTACCCAAACAGATTTGACAGAATACATCCAAGAAAAGAAACTTCATGTGCCTTGGAGATATGACAAGGATATTGGACCAATATAGGGGATTCTACCCTCACCCACTACACACACTAGCTTGAATGAGCAGGCAAGGATTTCATGTGGCAGCTCCCAAAGAATAGAAGACATTTACCATTTTTTTGTTGTTTTATTTCTTTTCAATTTTAAGAAGTAATGCTGGCAACAATTTATCCTAAAAGTAAGAGAAATCCCCAAACATTTAGTTGCAAACAGAATTTTTAAAATATAATCCATATTTGAAGTATGAAAGAAAAAAATGTTTTGTACAAGTTTTCTATGAGACTATTTCTTTGACATTACACATTGAGAGAATGTTTTTTTTTTTTTAATCGCATAAATAATGGAAAACACATTACTTTTTCCTTCTGGGAATTTCCTTTGAAGGGAAATAGAGAAGTATATAATATACCTGAGCCATTCCTTGGTTTCTATAGGGAAATATTACTAAAAAGTACAAGCAGAATAACAACAGTGGAGCCCAACTCATAAGGACACACACTTGAATCCAACATATACCAAATCATTGCTGATACCTAACTCTCACCTCCTAACAAAAAGCTAAATAAATAAATGCATGTGAATTTATATTTACATATACATACTGTATATATGTATGTATACACACACATGTATGTGCATGATTGTGTGTGTGTGTTTAAAACTGGAATGGCATAGTTTCTACTTCATCCCCCTTTTCCCATAACAGGTTGTTAAAAAAGTACTAGGTGTGATTAATAGGATGATTGAATTAATTAATATAGGAAGAAAAAGAAGGAAGGAAGGAAGGAAGGAAGGAGGGAGGCAGAGGGAGAAAAAAGGAAAGATACAGGCAAAAGAAAAGAGAAACATTAATCTTTTGTAAACTTTTCAATCTCCTCCTGTGTATTCCACATTGTTTAAATCCAACAAGTTTACTGGACTATCTGATTGGGAATCCTTATGTCTAGGCTAACATTTGTTTTCTTCAGTTCTAACTGAGGGATTAGTTGGACTATCACTTCATGTTTGGATAATGTGGTTAATCCTTTCCACTTTCACTATTCTAATCATTTTCAAACTCACCCTCCTTTGCTTCTTTGGCATCCAAGCAAAATATTTTGCCTTTGTGAAATGACATATACTGAAAATGCAGAGCACCTTTCTTTCTCCTCCCTTTTCCCTAGCCTTCATTTGAAAGCCCTATTTGGCAGCTGCTTCAGTGTATGTTTCAAAACTACGTAGACAGAAGGACCTTTGGGAGATGATGCTTTGCATCAGCCTGTCCTCTCGGATCAGGCCAGATTTTTTAGATTTTCACTTCCAATTGCATTTTATCCATAATTTCTGCAGTTAATTGCCAGCTCTAAATGTATTGCCATAGAACGACCCTAAAACTTTGAAAGATCTCGTTTTCAGTGTCCCCCTGGTGATATAATATAGTTTGCAAGAAAAAGATGTATTGGTCTTGTATGCATTCTACACACAACTCTTGATTTCTATGTCATGTTTGCACAGTTTATGGATAAAAACATTTTTTCTATCTGCATCATTTCAGGTTCAATGTAGCTAATAAAAATCAACCAGAATTGTTTCTATTTCATACCAAATACTTTTGGAATACACTGCAGTTATTCAGAAGATGAAAATATATTAGGATGATGCTAAAGGCACAATGGATTGAATACCAAAAGGTGATCTGTGAAACAATATTTAACCTGCAGTTTACCAATATGTAATTATTGCATAGTGCAGACATGAGTGCAGACATGATCAGTGAGCATTAACATATTTTCTGATTCCCTTGTCTTTAGATTGATTTCTTAGATAAATACTCCTGACAAACTCTTAGTGTTCTTTCCAGCTCTGTAATCCTGTAATGCATACTTTCCACAGTAGTGAAAAATAAATTTTATATGTGTATGTGTACATGCATATATGTGTGTGTGTATATATATATATATACATATATATGTATGATATATATGTATACATACAGGCATATATACACACATATGTGTTGTATCATATACAAATATGTAGTTTCCCATATATGTCTGTATATAGTCTCTATAGACATTAATGCCCTTCTGAAACTACACTATGTAATATAAACAAATTAGCCTCCTCTTTGCTCCTCACACAGAAATCTATATCTTTTATCTCTATGCCTTTGTATGAGCCTTTCCTCTTATCTGATATGCATTCCCTCTTCACCTTTCAGATTGAAACTCAAGTCACAATCTGTAAAACCTTTCTTGATACCAGCAAATGCTAGGCCCCACTAATTTCTAACTGTTTTATATTCAAGTAAATTGTATTTACTTATTTTCTTTAAATTTATTTGAAATATATACTTGTGTTTCTCTTGTTATATTTTTAATTGCTTCATTATTTTGTATTTATACCCCCTACATTAACTACCTGGGAAATAGTGATTAATAAATGCTTCTTGATTGACTGAATGGCAGATACATCAGAATGGAACAATATGCATTGAAAATATTTATATGATAAATGGGTTATTTTTGTTTGTTTGGTTCCTGAAGATTGCAATACATTCTAAGAAGCTTCATAGCATGCCGTTAGATGTAAGCTTTGGAAGTGATTTTCCAGTTTGAAGAATAAATATCATACTAACAAGTGATACAGAGTATCAAATAGCCCTAAAGACTTCTAGGTTATATAATTTCAAAATATGGATATGATGTTTAAGTAAATGTGGTAAGGATTTTTTGGGGGGGTTTTTTGGGGGGGAAGGGGGGTATTGTAATTTTCTGGGCTAGCTTTCTGAAGGGCCTTAGGACCAGCCTTGGTTTCAGCAGAATAATCACCATGAGAATAATCAGGGATAAAGTCCAAAGTCTTTATTGTTTCCTTTATTGACTCCCAGTCTGTGTCAGTAGTCTCAGTCAGCCAGTCAACAGTCTGTACATGCGAATATAATGACCTGCTTTCTAGAGTCCCCAAGTTGGGGTAACAAAACGTACCATTGCTTTCAGTAACCCTCACACCAGGGTGGAGTAAAATATAGTGTCCAGACTAGCTCTCTGTAGGATCCTGGGACCAGCCCCAGTCCTTGGTCTTTGTAGAGAAGTAATGAAATCAGGAGAGCCACCATGAGGCTGGTCAAGTCTTCTCCCCTGTGGCTGAGTTTCTCCCCAGTTTATATACTCTATTACAATTAAATTAATTCATCATACTGAATATAAGCCAATCTATATCACTAGAGAACCATTATTTGTTGTAAGATTAAATCAACCACTGAACTAGAGAACTATTAATCACTATGCTAAACTAACTAACCATTGTCTTATCAAATTCACTGAGTTAACACCTTGTTGTAAGAATCCTTGTCTCAAATATATTCCTCCAGAATTCTGGCCCATTACAGGGGGGCTTCTCCTTGTATAAATGAAAATTAATGGGTTTTCATTTCACTAGAAAAAAGTGTGAGGTTTTTCCTAATGTTTCATTTTTTTTTTTAAATTGCTAAATATTGTTTGAAACTCTTCTCTAACAAAAATCAACTTTTGAAATTTTGTTATCTGTGTTACTATATGTAAAAATATAACTAGATTAGTAAAATGAAGAAAAGATATATTTTAAAACAATATTTGACACAAATTCATATATGAGATATTTCAAATATGATTATTTTCTACTTTAAGAATCTATACATATGGAGAGATCCTTGATTTATGAAGCAAATGGCAGAAAATCAATTTTTTAAGTTTATATATATATATGTAAATCTCAAGAAAATTCTCTTGTGATATAACTAATCATCTAATGTGTATACATTTTTAATTCAGATATTTTTTTCAAGGATAGCTTTGATTTCCTAATCATTTTTACTATTATTAAAGGAAAAAATTATCAACAATACAAGCTTTTCATATATCAACATTTTAGGATTTGAAATTCTATGTCATATAGAACCATACATCCAAAAAAGGAACCAATTTTAAGTTGATTTTTTTTTATTGATATGGTTGTGCTAGGAAGGGGAGGGGCGGAAAAGTGCAACAGATAGACAACATATATCATATTTTGACATATCTATCACTGTTATTATTGTTTGTAAGCCACCCTGGTTAGTTTTGCACTTGCTGTAAGTGTCAGTCACTTTTAGTTGAAAGCTAATCAGGCAGCAAAACTGGGAAGACACATTAGTCTCTTTTTTAAAAATAATGGTAGATTGACTAATCATTGATTTGAAGTTCTGGAAGGGGCCTTTGAGGTTATCAAGTGCCACCTCTTTATTTTATACATGAGAAAATCAAGGCCAAAGAGTTTATGTGACTTGCCTAGATTGCCTAGGTAGGGTTTGAACCAAGGTTTTGTTAGCTCTATGTCCAGCCTTCTGTACTTTATCTAATATTGCTTTCTTTAATATTGTTTAAAGGAGAGGAAGACAGAAAAAGGCAGAGTGAGGAGTGTGGGAAGGAAGAGTACAAAAAAGAAATATTAACAAACCAAATGAAAAGTTTGGAATGGTTTAATTTCCCCCAAACCAATGATTCTACTCTCTTTTTTCATCCTCTAAATCATTTGGGAGCTGATATATTTATGGTTTTATCTAGAATAAAAGTACCTTTGATAAAACATCTTGAAATGCTAAGCCTAAGCTTCAATTCTTAACCCAGTATTTATCATCTTGTTAGATAAACATATATAGATATATAATATAGACAATAATAGATGATAAATGATTGAAAGAAAGGGATAGATACATAGAGACATAGATAGATAGTGATGGCACAGCTAGATTGATAAATAATAGAAAGATAGAAAAGCAATTAGATAGAGATATGTTGATAGGTTGATAAATGCTAAAAAGACTTAGGTAAATTATAGAAAGATAAGACAAATAGACATAGGTTGAGAGATAGATGATAGATATAGAGATGATGATGGCAGATAGATAATTGATACATGATCAATATCAAAAGGCAAAGATAGAAATGCATTCATAGATGATAGAAAGACAAACTAATAGAAAGAAAGATAGATGATAGAAAGATAGATGATAGAAAGATAGAAAGACAGATATGGTCTAATAGATGATGAGATAGATGATGATGATGGTGATGATAATGATGATGATTGATGATGATAAGTAAATAGTAGATAATGTAAACATAGAGAGAGAGGTATATTGGATATAAATAAGAGTGATGGACAGATACTTCATTAATGAAACTGGTTTTCTGTGCAATTCTATGTGTTTTACTTTGTACATTTAAATATTTTAATAAATATTTCATAGGTTTCAGCAGATTACCATCTCCCTCTCCTTCTCTCTTTCCCTTTTCTTTTTTCTTTCCTTTTTCCTCTCCCTCTCCCTCTCCCTCTCCTTCCCTATCTCTCCCTTTTCCCTTTCCTTTTCTTCTCTTCTCTTCTCTTCTCTCTCTCTTTCTCTCTCTCTCTTTCTCTCTCTGTCTCTGTCTCTGCCTCTCTCTCTCTGTCTCTCTGTGTGTCTCTCTCTTTTTTTCTGTCTTTGAGTGTCTCTCTCTCTCTCTCTCTCTCTCTCTCTCTCTCTCTGTGTGTGTGTGTCTTTCTCTCTGTCTCTCTCTAGCACACACACACACACACACACACACACAACTCTTGGTCTAAAGGAAGCCAAACAAAATGGTAGACAGAGGTCCTTGAGTTCATACAAAATAAGAATACTTTGAAAGAATTGGGAATATTTAATCTTCAGAAGAGATGCCTAAAGGAGTATCTAATCACTGTCTTTCTGTATTTGAAGTGCTATTATATAAAAGAAAAGTTTAACTTATTCTATTTGATTCCTCATAGTAGAACTGGGAGCAATGAGTAGAAGTTGCAAAGGGATAAATTTAGGTTTATTGTCAGGAGAAATAACAAAAAAAAATGAACTATAAACAGGTGAAGTGGGTTGTCTCAAGTAATAGTAACTTCCCTCTTTCCAAAAAAAGGCTAAAAGATTACTTTCCAAAGAAAGAATTCTTTTCTCAGGTATAGGTTAGACTACATGATGACTTTGGACCTTTCCGTGTGTGTGTGTGTGTGTGTGTGTGTGTGTGTGTAATGTATATGTATGTTTTTTTCTCTTCTCTATCTAGAAGAGAGCATTAATTTTATTTCATTTTATACATGTGAGAAAGTACTCAGTGCTGTGAATGGTTAGCCTAGAAGATATGTGTTCAAGTTCTTCCACTAACACATACTGTCTGTGTGTTACTAGACAACTCACTTAATTTCTCAGTATCTTGGGTAACATTCCAAGACTATAAATTACATAAAAGTTGTCAAACTTTAGTAATAGAGAATGTTCCCTCATTTGAGTGTTCTCTATACTAATGAAATCACTGCCTATTTCTATCTATGTACTTGTGATTCTCCCCAGCAGAAGGTAATTTCCTTTAGGCATTCACTGCTCTTTTTATTTAATAATTTTGTCTTTCTTCTCAGATGCCTAGCACATAACTGTTTAAGAAATATTTTCCAGATTTTTTTCATCTCTCATTTTTTTAAATATTCAGCATGTTGTAAGTTATATTATCCTTTCTAGAGATACTTGTTATCTTGATACACCATCAGCTTTGCAATTGTTTGATTCATTTTCAGAAAAGACAAATTTTGTTGTCCTTTCCTCTAGAGACTTCCATGCCTTTTGTACAGTCAGTCATAAAGCCAATTAGAAGATTCTCAGGGCCTTATATCCAGGTTTTGAATCAGCAGGTAGCCATGGGGACTGGTGCACTGATGGGCAAAGGTAAGATTGCTGTAAAAACTGACAGAAGGCAATAAAGCTTTGTGATGGAAGGTATGACCAGAGCAGTGGATGACTTAGGGTCACATGATTAATGATTCTTTTTGAAGAGGTCTTAATTAACTCACTTCAAAAGAATTTTTTTTTTTTTGTAATGAAGGGTGACCAATCAAAGATAGCATTTAACAATCTCTGTGAATTGTTTCTGTTGGTAAGCAGGCTTAGAATTACTTCTCTGAAACAAAAACTTGAGTACCCACAGTGGTGGCTTACCAAATATAGGTCAAAACTAAAAGGTGCCAAGAAGGGCAAAAAGGATGGTAAATTTTCAAGTTATTGCTTAAAATATGGATATACTATTCACTGGGATCTTCAACAAGGAAATGTATAAAAGAATCAAAAAGCTTTTACATAAGTACTTCCAAAATTTGTGTTTATAGCTCACACACATATATTTTCCTCTTGGTGTCCATATATATATATATATATATATATATATATATATTTCCCTCTTAGTGCCAAAATACACACACACACACACACACACACACACACATATATATATATATATATATATATATATATATATATATAATCTTTTGCATAAGTAAAAGTTCAACAAGATCTTATCAGTTGGTTTTCACAATGTCAAGGAACTGATGTTTATATTTTCTCAGAAACTAAACCGTAAATTTTCATCAAAGAAAATAGACCTCACAATTAGAGAAAAATTGATATAAAAATGTATTGTAACATTTTTCAAGTTGCTTATTTCCATATTCCTTCCTGAAAACATACTTTTTATTCCTTTTTCTTTCAAAGGTTATATATATTTAGTGACATTAAAAAAGTAATTAGAATTATTTTTCAACACACTAGACAAAGCCCATGTGCTACTTTATCTACATTTTAAGAATACTGTATAATTAACATTATTTTTATTATAGCTTTTTATTGACAAAACACATGCATGGGTAATTTTTCAACATTGACCCTTGCAAAAACATCCCAACTTTTCCCCTCCTTCCCTCACCCACTCCCCTAGATGGTAGGTAGTCCCATACATGTTAAATATGTTAAAGTATATGAATTAACATCATTTTTGACAGTTCTTGAATCCATTCTCTTTCTTCCATTATCATTCTTCCCACCCTAGCTGAGCCCTTTATTGCCTTTTGGGAAACATCATGGTGTCAGGTAGTAAGACATGCACTCATATTCCATGTCTGGATTTTCTGGGCACATCTCGGCAATTCACTTACCTCCTCTGAACCTCTATTTTGGTATCTGTAAAATGGATATAATAATGATATCTACATCACAGAATGATTTCCAGGATCAAAACGAAACAATGTAAAGCACTTTGCAAAGTTTGAAGTGCCATATAAATATGACCTAATTGTCTTTGTTATATGTGGATGATTTCAGGTACTGTCTAATGCCTTAGTATTTTTTCTGATCTACTCTGTTCTTTGATTGATCATGCACAAGATTCCAGATTACTTTGTAAAACAATCCTGATTCTATCATTCTGCTTACTACACTTATTTTTTAATGGCACCTCACTCTTGGCAGAATAGCATTATTACCTATTAATTCCCTACACATGCTCTACAGACTAACAAAAAAATCCTGCATTTTCCAAGCACTTGGAACATTCTCCCATAATGCTAAAATTCTAGCAGGAGGAAGCCTGCTAAAATTCTATCCAGGCTTCCTCCTGATCTGAACTCTAATGCCCCCTCATTCATGAACCCTTCTCTGTTTATCCAAATGGTTGTGAGCTCTGCCTCCAAAGCAATTTGTGTTACTTATGACACTTATCCTATTAATTCATTGAGTATGTATTACATGATTACCATGTGCCAGGTAATGTATTATGCTCTACAAATACAAAACCAAAGAAAAAATTAGTCTCTGTCTTCAAAGAACTTATATTGTATAGCAGAAGAGAGGCTAATGAACAATATATGCATATATAAGAGAATATAAAAAGAATACTAATGAATTGGGGAAAGTTAGGAACATTAACTGGAGGGAATCTAATTCCTATGTTATGCATCCCTTAGTTTTCTAGCCCCTTCTACATAGTAAGTCAACAATTCAACATTTTAATATTTACATTGTAGATAATATTTTAATTGATAAAAACTTTCAGTTATATGATTTCTTTCTTCTCACAAATTGTTCATTCACTGAAGTCATAAAGTTAAATTTAAATCCATATATTATCTAGCTTTGCTGTCTTATTTCACATCATTCACCTTTATACACTCAATTTCTCTCTTCAAACTGGCCCACTAACTCGTATACTATCTGTACACAACAGTTTCCACCTCCATGCATTGACAGCACGATCTCCTGAAAACAGCCTCTTCATCTCTGCATCTCAGAACTCATACTTTCCTTCAAGACTCAGACCAGAATGTACTTTATCCATGAAACCTTCTTGAATTCTTCTCTTATTTTACTGTTCTCCATCCTCATATTACTTTTTTTATTTATCATTGTATATGAAATTTGTCATAAGTTTCATATAAACTTACTTAAGGCCATATGATCAGAGGGTCATTGTCTTAAACTTCATCTAGTCCCTTCTACAAGGAATGTCTCAGATGTTTATTGAATTTACAAATAAATAAGAATTATCATGCTATATCAGGCTTTGCAATTCTTATGTGTCATCACTGAATGGAACTGAACTTTCTAAATACTGAGAAGAGCATGCTTGCCTGAACTAGTCTAAACTAAATATGTCTGTTTGTTTCACTGGGCCAGAGAAAAAGACAAAGGAAACTGCAACATGCAGGAATTAATTTCTTTAGAAAAGATTGTGATTAAGAGTATCATTTGTTAAAGAGTTTTTTTCTTCATTCAATTCCAGTAGATTTTGGCTATGGAAATGTTATACTATTCCAATAACTAAATGTATGTATTATATTAATAGACTCATATAATAGAAACAACTCTGACTTTAAAGTCAAAGGGCATGGCTCCAAGTGCTGATTTTGCCACTCACTATTTGTATGATTTGTTTTTGAGGCAAGCTGGATTAAATGACTTGCCCAGGTCATAGAGCTAGTATGTGTCTCAGATTGGATTTGAATTTAGGGTCTCCTGCCTCCAGGGCCTATTGCACTGTCTATCACACCACTTAGCTGTCCCTTCTTTTTTGATTTTTGGCCAAGTCACTTAATCCTTCTAGGCCTCAGGTTCCTTACCTATAAAATAAGTTTTTATTATATGACCTCTAAGATCATTTGTAGTCCTAAATATATGATCCTGGATTGCAATGAAGCTTTTTAATTCCAATGTCATATTTATAGTTGTATCATTTCAGTGTTGTCCAACTCTTCATGAACCTATTTTGAGGTTTTCTTGACAAAGATAATGGAATCAGTAGCTCAGGATTAAGTGATTGGTCACAGTCACAAAATTAGAAAATGTCTGAGGACATATTTGAAATCATGAAGATGAGTGTTCCTGATTTCAGTTCTAGTGTTCTATCTGTTGTGCTACCTAGCTGTTTAGTGAAGTTAGCTACACTAGCTGTGTAATCTTAGCAATGAATCTTAATCCCCCTAAACCTCAGCTTGCTTATCTGCAAAATGGAGGCATTAATATCTACCCTACCTACTGCATAGAGTTCTTTTAATCATCAAAATAAGATATTATACGAGAAAGTTGATAATATAAAGTACCATACAAATATTATTCATAGTAATTAATACTTAGAAACATAATTTAATTATAATAGTTTTATTATCCTGCTTCTAAAATATTAAATATTCACATTAAAATATTCTAAAAAAATTACTTTTCTAACTATAAAGCATTTATAATCTGGTATACAATGAAATCAAATATAGTTTTTTTTTTTCTAATGGAATTCATAGTTTATTTTTTTTAACCAGAAATGTTGACCTAGGAAAAAGTCATGTTGTTCATGTGACAATCCTAAAACAAATCATCAGAGGCTAATTTATAAGTTGAATTTCATTATTCATGATCAAACCCACAAATTCAGTTCTGCAAAGCTATTATACTTAGTATATTTTGTCTACTCATAGTTTTCTGTGTATAAGATTTTGGTGAATGTAAAATTGTATCTGATCGCCCTCTCCACTTACTCCCTATTTTACTATATTCTAGAATCCTTTGGGAGGTCCATTCTGTACTATTTCCTGCTACTCTGGCTTTCCAGGAACCACAGGCATTTTCAACACCCAGATTCCAAACCACAATTTCCTCTTGGTTTGAACATACACAATCTGAGCTCACAAAACAATATTACCGAGTGCCCCATATATAAGAAGAATTCACCCACTTTACATTCTGCTCTACAACCCAATCCCTTCCTATGGTGAAAAATAAAAAATCCTATAATTGTTTCAACTGGGATAAAATGCAAAGTGATTCCCAAAGGTACTGATCTTTAAAGTTAATACCATTATGACAAATAGAGCTTAATTTTAATGGAATTAGTAAGAAGCAAATGCAGAACCCTTCATGTAGCATGACCCCAGTAAGGATATTTATAGGAACAGAAATCCACAGCCAGATATAGCAGAGTTATCTAAATTTAAGAATAACAATAAAAAAAAAAAAAGACTCACTTGGGAATTCCTGTGCATGTAGTGGTCTACATTCCATAGCTCTCATTGGCTTTCATGGGTGCTCTTCACATGGACAAGGGTAATCATCTGGAAGCATCTGTCTCATTATAACTAGTGAGTAAGCTCAAGTGCAGGAAATCAAATCTCAGGCTTCAGGGCAGATACTAATCACCTGTAGGAGGAATTTTCTCCACCAGATAAATACATAATTAGAAAATTGACTAATATATTATGTTCCTTTGCAAAGTACCTCAGGGATCTGCTTCTATTCTAACCAACCTAAATGCCAGAGTAATACATCCCCAAATTCAACAAACTATGTAGTTGTAATATATTTGTGAGTTAGAAGTATCTAGATCTCTGTAATTTGATCAGCTATCAAATTTAATTTTAAAGTATGGAAAACACCTTGATAATGTGGCTAGATACATGCTTAGCACTGTACATTCTATGTGGTTAATTTAGTCTCATGAAACTGAATAAACATTTATTAAGCAACTACTGAGGATAGAATAACCTCATTTTCCAGAGGATAATAATACCTATGGCATATACTTTCCCCCATCCCACACTTAAGAGTTCTCATGAGCATCAAATAAGATTATGTATGCAGGGTAATTTGTAAAACTTTCACTTTTATAGAAGATATTCCCAAAATCTTAATGCAGTAGTAAGCTTATTTCATTAAGACATTTGGAACATCTTATATTGTAATCAATTAATATTAATATTTTTATATTAGAAGTGAGCAATAATTACATATTTTGTTCCCACTAAAAAGATTTAAAATTGACTCAAAATCTCGAGTTTTCACAAATATTTTATGTCTTAGTTACATTTGTATATTTCTTTTTTGCCTTATGATTACAATAGTCATTGTAGTTTGTACAATGTTTGTGAATGTAGTTTGTGAATGACTGCATTATCAGGTAAAGAACATAAGAAATTGTTAATTAGGAAATGCTCATGGGGCCATGACGAGTTGGACATCACTGAAATGACTTAACAACAATGAAGGAAAATTGAGTATAATTTCATGCAGAGAGATGACATAGATTAGTGGAAAGGGCACTAAACAAGTGAGTCTAGACTAGAACGCTAAACACTTGAATTGGCATATCAATGATGAATAGATGAATGTAGGTATGTCATTAATTTCTATGAACCGCTTTCTTTATATATTGATGAGTAAATTATGTGGAAAAGCCCTTGTATCTCTGATATTTTCCATTTCTATTATTTTAAGTACTTGAATGTCAAGAACAAACAAGAGTACTTTTTAATATGGTAGGCAGATGGCATGCAATAAATAAACACTGAAAAGGACCAACATTAATTTGAAATAAAACTTCTCTTATTCCTTCTGCCCTTATTACATTTATCTTTTAGAATCCATTCTTTCTTTCAAAAATGTCAAGCTTCTAAGTGAAACTTTTTCCTATTTTACCACACTCACATAACTACTCCCTTCCCCCATCCCACACTTAAGCTACAAGGGCATACCCCCTCAAATAAAATAAGCAAATCAAAACAAAACATACTTTGAATTTATTTTGTATGTATTTATTATTTTAAGAATATTATGAATTCAATTATCATTAGTAAAAAGTTGTTGGATGTACAAGAAAAACAAGAAAAAGGATGGTATATCTTCTGGTAACATTTGGTGTGTGTGTGTGTGTGTGTGTGTGTGTATGTGTGTGTGTAATCCCCTCCCAGATTAATTAATTAATTAATTTAGATTTGTTTTTTTTTTTTTTTTTTAATCAGGGGAAAGATGAAATTCTTTGCTTCAATTGCTATGAAGTATCTGTCTCAAATTCCTCAAATTGAAAACTATTAGTATTACATGTTCTATATCCTAAATGAAAAAGTAATTTGGTAAGTACCTAATATGTTCCAGGAATTGTTTTGAATACTAAAGATTTTATCTTTTAAATAATAATTTTAACATAAATAAACTGACATTATATGTAAAGATGACAGATTAAAGATGAAGGGACCTTGAAAGTAATTGAGTCAGTTTTACCTCTTATTTTATATGTGACAAAACTATTACTAGATAAACATCATAAAAATAATGAGCATCAGATAAGGACTTAAAACACAGATTCCCTGCATTAATAACTAGTGATTTTCTCATTGCACCATATTGTTTATATTTACAAGGTAAATATACACAAAATACATACAAAGTAATTTCTCAATATTCTCAGTATTGGAAGACAGCTGAGAAAAGGCTTCACTTAGGAGTTTGCATTTGAACTGAGCTTTTAAGTGATGGGATACAGTTTCTAGGAAAAATGTGGCAGTAGGCCTGAGGTCACAGGGCTTTAGTAATGTTGTAGTTGCATAGATAATGCTGATTGTCAAATAAGGACATGTTGGTCAGTGATAAAAGGATCTCTGAGACTAATGATGGGGCGCATACCAGAACATTCCTCAGTTCTATCTCTGAGACATAAAATTAGCATATCAGTGACATGAAGAACCACATCTTTCTATTTTTTCCTATGAATTTGTCTTCTTGCTCCTTTCTTTGCTAAATCCTTTTGAAACAGACCTCTTCAATTGGAATTACAATTATAATAAATTTTGCTCCTTGACTTGAAGATGGGCTCAGGCCTGCAAATTCTTTTGAGACACCTCAAGACACTGGTCTGTGACCCTAATCTTTTGAGATCTCCTTCTGAACCTCTACTAGAAGGACAGTAGGGATTCTAAAAGGCAGAGTTTAAGGACTAGACCAAACATGTCATTATGGGGAGTCTATATAAAAGTATGGAGACAGAAGATGGATTGTCAGATATTAGGAAGAGCAAGTAATTTGTCTTTCATTGCACTTTTTACATCTATTACTTTTCTAATAAAATAAGTCTTTATGTTAAAATCACATATGATAGAGTATATAAAGAGAGATAATATGTAATAAACTTAGAGAGGTTAAGTGTGCAAAATGGAGGAGTTTCTCTGGGATCCGGAGGTAATCTAAATCCAAAAAGAAAGTATTCTCTAATTCAAAAAGAATTAGAAAATGTTATGTAATGCTGGAGAAACTGAGGCAAGATAGAGATTAGAGAGTTTTTAATATTTTTTTTTATTGGAGAACTTAATTAATTGACTGGATCAAATTTGTGTCTCAAAGTATCCAGTATGGAATGTAAGATTCCAGAAATTCTTTATAGGACTTTAGTGATATAGGAGAACAAAAACAGAAAGGGGGGATGCGCAGAGTGAACACTGGACATTCTGATAAATTGGGAAGGCCTGGAGCCAGGATGTCTAAAATAGAAGATCTTCCCCTTAACTGAGATTAAACATTTACAGTTTATAACCTTAGAGTAGCCAGCCCTAAGTTATATCAGTCCTAATGATCAGGAGGGAGGGGTGTTGCAACTAGGGGGACTGAGTCAAAACAATTCAGGGAAACTGAAGTAGAACAATCAAAGGAAAGTGTGGCATAAATTTATTGCTAAACAAAAGTCAATAATATTTGAAAGATCATGGAAAACAGGAGTTGCATCACACGATGGGAAAAAGGCAAATGTTTCAATTTTTTTTTTTAAAAAGAGAAAACAAAAGGGAAAGAGAACAAAATCTGCAAAGGACAAAAGGTCAAACAAGTAGTCCATTTTATGGAAAATAAAAATGGATTATTAAATGGATTATATCTAGTAAAAAAAGTAGTGCTTAAAAAGAGGCATGACTTAATGGATAGGCCATGTTAGACTCACAACATATCCTTTTTTAATAGGATTACTAAACTAGTATGTAAGTAAATTACCTGGACAAAAATTGCCTAAATTTAAGGAAGGATGTTAAAGAGGTATCTCATAATATTGTTGTGGATAGGAAAGAGAATTATGGGATAAATAATACAATTAGATGGACACTATATGGCCATATTCAGATTATAGTTTTTAAGGAGTCAATAATAATGTAGCTTGAGATTTCCAAACTTCTAGGATTTTCAAATAGAGCTCTCTTGCCCCATTGTCCTTGAGTCATTAACAACTACAGTTTTGAATTGCAAAAATTCCATATGTACCCTTCCAGAATCTCTGGGGACCTAACATTATGATTTTTTTTTTTCTGTGCAAAAATATAATTTGTGGTAGGAGTTGTTAGGCAACTAGGTGGTGCAATGGTTAGTGTACTGAGCCAGTTCCTCTTATGAGTAGAAATTTGGCTTCAGACACTTCTTAGCTGTGTAACCCTAGGCAAGTTACTTAACCACATTTGCTTCAGTTTCCTCATTTAGAAAATGATTTGGGAAATGAATTGGAAAATGAATCTAGTATTTTTGTCAAGAAAATCCCAAATGGAGTTACAAAGAGTTAGACATAACTGAAAAATGACTGAATAATAAAGAATTGTGAAAAAGCTAGTAATGATGAGAGGAGATATGAGGTTAACCCATAATTCCCATTCTTGTAGTATCCTAGTCAATATTTCCCTGTCCTAGACTATGCCTTTTTAAGAATTTTATGGAGACAATAAGAATATGCAGAGCCACTAATCCCCTTCCCTTCAATACACACACACACACACACACTGTTTACATGTGTCGATAGTCTCTTAGGAAGCTCTTTGATCAAAAAGAATATCAACTGTATAAAACTTCCAAGTGAAAATGTTATAGACCTTTCTAAAACAAATGAACATTCATGTTTAAATGAGAGAGAGAAATGTGATTTCAACATAAAGACTTATTTTGTTAGAAAAGTAATAGATGTAGAGGCTTGCAATGAAAGAGCACTCTCAACTATAAGTATACTATTCCCAAAGTGACCCTGTAATGAAAAGTCACCATATTGTAAGAGTGGGCATGTATACACATTCATACATGTATTTATTTATAACATTCCTTTGCACCAAAGGGACATTCATATTTGCTGACAGCACTCAAAACTATGCAATTATGAAACCATACAACATAATTTAGAATTTCACAAGAAACCAAAGCATATATTTACTCTACCATAAATTGCTCTAAAAAATATAAATGTTATGGGTTAGATGTATATTCTTTATGTATTTATATAAAGAAAATATAATTGCTAGGAATTTTAGAAGTCAAGTAATTTAGCTTTTGCCTATAGAAAAGCTATTATATATTCACATATATCATATTCAAATAATCATTGACTGGAATGAACTCTTATTTAAATGAAGAGACCTGTCCATTCACTTCCAATGGCTGAAATAGTCTATAAACACAGGGTCATGGAGACTTAAGGAGAAGATCCTATAATGTTTCTGGCTATCTCTTTCAGATGATTAACAATTCCTGCAAGCCCCCAAAAAGAAAAAACATAAATGACTAGAATGCTATGTAAATTTAAGTTATTTAGTCCTCCTCTAGTTATAGCTTTCAAGTTTCAATGATCTCTTTTTCTTCACTCTTTTCATATAATTTTAAGGATCCAAAAATTTGGTCATTTTGCCTTACTCTCATTTTCTTGCTTTTTTATGTCCTCCATCCCTCAAATACATTCCTTCCTGTCTTTTAAAATTTCCAATTTTCTTCAAGGCTCAGTACAGGCTTCAAGCAATCTTTCCTAATCCTACAACCCCAGATGCTAGCGTTTATCCCATTTGTATTATTGCCCTGTATTATTTTGAATTTAGATCATGTACTATAAATTTGGATTATATAGGTAGATATATATTCTCTCTCCCTTTACATACATCTATCTATATATACATATATATAGTAAATAGATAAGTATACATACTTATCTATTTAGATATATATATATATATATATACTTATCTATTTACTGCATGATAACAAGTAAGCTGCTCAAGAGTAAAGATTATTGCATATTGTCTTCATATCTTTAGAGCCTAACACATAACTTGAAACACAGCAGACACTTAATAAATTTTTATTGATCAATTTTTTATATCTAATTTGTCTGTTAAACAATACTTCAAGTGCTTTTTTTTTATTTTTAAAAACAAAATAGGCTCACTTAGTTGGCTCTGTCCTCTCTGAACTCTGTTCACTAATTGTTAAAGGCATTATTGTAAAATCATCCCCAAATGACTTTGGGTACATTTTCTTCCTTCCACATTATAAAATGCCCACAGGCATAAGAACAATCAAAGAAGTAGAGGGAAGGTCCGAGAGAACTGGAGGGAGAGGAGGGTGTAGGGGGGAGGGGTGTGGATGTAGGTGGGTGGGTGCACAAGCACATCTACTTGCTGCTGCTGTACAGCAAGATCTGCACATGTGCATATTTGCATCACCCTATCAGAGCAGTGGCTAGTCACAGGCAGGAACACCACTGCTATTAAAGAAGCTTTAACTATTCCATTTCTGATTTGGGAAGTTTATCCACCCTTGAGCAATCTGATGGCCCAGTGCTAAACTTAGGATGGAAATCCAATCAGCACTAACCCTACTATAGCTAAAAACTCTTGAATTCAAGTGATCCACCAGCTTTCTCTCTCCCATGGTAACAGGAATGACAGGTGTGCACTATCATAACTATCTATGAACCAGGATTTCAAGAAATCAAAAATATGTCTAGCATAAGGATTTTTTATAAGGCATTGTTTGTCTTGAATATATGGAATTTGAAGGTCAATGCATTAGGAATGATAAAATGTCACAGGGAACAATTCATTTATTGCAGCCTATAGATTATAAACTCTACTGGCATTTTCCAGTACTTCCAAATTATATCTATACTAACGTTCTACTAGTGGTCTAATTCCCTAAAGGAAATCATTGATTCCCAGAAATTTCATTTTTCCTAACCACAGGTCAAAGTTCACCAATTTGGCATATAGCTTAAAATTCAAATAACAAGAATATCTGTGGGTACCAAGGAAGTAAAATACGATAACATATTGGTATGTGATTAGATAATCTCATATAACAATGGGCATATAGTAGACACTTTATAAAATGCTTGTCAAATGCTGACATATAATAGTCTAGGAAATCAGAGAATTGATCTTCAGAGCAGTGCTCCTGAAAATGGACATAAAAGTGTGTTAAAATCACATTTTAACTATCCCTTAGAATACTATAATTCCTTCCCATTTATATCTTGTTTACTACTGTTTAATACTTGATATTGGTGGGTTAGGGGGATAATATTATGTACCACCCTCACTCAATTTCAGCAACATAAGGAGGCCTTGGAAAACAATTTACCAACATATCACAAAAATGAACTAAAGAGAGGAGGCTGCTTTCTGTTGTTAACAATGTTGGACCTCTAAGATTGAAGAATGACCTTGGCATTGAAGCAGTGTCCCTCATAATTTGACATCAGGCCTGAAATGCAAAAAAAACATGTCTCCAAATTTCAATAGGTTTAGTGAAACAGTCTTTAGAGATTCTACTTAGAAAGATGATTTGATAAGTAGTCTGATTCTAACAGAAGCAATAAAATGAAGCAATAAGACTTCACAGGATTTCTTTCACTTTTTGGGTCTCTTCCTGACAAGTAAAGCCATAGTTGGTAATGTTAGTGTGGGGAATAGAGAGATAAGGTGAAGAACTTAGAGGAATGTATGAATTCTTTTTCTGTATTTTATTTTCATTATTTCTGTGTTTCCCCTATGACCTGTATAATATGTGCAGGCTCATATTTATTTGAGCCTTGGCCAGATAGAAACATATTTACTTAACCTGAGCTGATGACATTTATTGGTATTTGACATTTATCGATATTTAGTCTTTTAGCTGGACCACTTGATTAAGCCTGAAGGCCTGATTTTCTGTTTCCTAGAAATCAGGAGATTTCGGGGAAACAGAAACCTTCCATTCCAATCTCTCCAAATAGCAACAACCAATTAGATGCCTCCCCCTTTCCTTTTCAATGCTCTCTTACTTGTGATATAATTTCTTGTATAAAAGCTATATATCTCTACTACTTCTTTAGCCCTCCTACCGCGAGCTTTCTCTTTCTTATCTCACGATGGGATGGCTTATCCTCTGAAAGTTTTCAATAAACAACTTTTTTGCCTTCTACTGAGTGATCTCTGGGGTAACGGTCTTCTACATCTCTCACATTATTAGTATTATGCTCTTCCCTTCAAGGTTTAGGAACCCTTGCCCACTATCACCGTTACTATTTAATATTGTATTAGGAACGCTAGCTATAGCAATAAGAGCTGAGAAAGAGATTAAAGGAATAAGAATAGGCAATGAGGAAGCCAAATTATCACTCTTTGCCGATGACATGATGGTATACTTAGAGAACCCCAGAGATTCTGCTAAAAAGTTATTAGAAATAATCCACAACTTTAGCAAAGTTGCTGGTTATAAAATAAACCCACATAAGTCATCAGCATTCTTATATATCACTAACAAAATCCAACAGTCAGAGTTACAAAGAGAAATTCCATTTAAAGTAACTACTGATAATATAAAATATTTAGGAATCTATCTGCCAAGGGAAAATCAGAAACTTTATGAGCAAAATTACAGACCACTTTTCACACAAATTAACTCTGATCTAACCAATTGGAAAAATATTAAATGCTCTTGGATAGGGCGAGCAAATATAATAAAGATGACAATATTACCTAAACTAATCTATTTATTTAGCGCTATACCAATCAGACTCTCCAAAAAACTATTTTAATGACCTAGAAAAATAACAACAAAGTTCATATGGAAAACAAAAGGTCAAAAATTTCAAGGGAATTAATAAAAAAAAAATCAAATGATGGTGGCTTAGCTGTACCAGATCTAAAATTATATTATAGAGCAGCAGTTACCAAAACTATTTAGGTATTGGCTAAGGAATAGATTAGTTGATCAGTGGAATAGAGTAGGTTCAAGGGATAAAACAGTCAACAAATATAAGCAACCTAGTCTTTGACAAACCCAAAGATCCCAGCTTTATGGGATAAGAACTTACTGTTTGATAAAATTGCTGGGAAAATTGGAAACTAATATGGCAGAAACTAGGCATTGATCCATACTTAACGCCATTACACCAAGATAAGGTCAAAATGGGTTCATGACCTAGGCATAAAGAATGAAATCATTAATAAATTAGAGGAACATAGGATAGTTTACCTCTCAGACCTGTGGAAGGGAAGGTCTTTATGACTAAAGCAGAATTAGAGATCATTACTGATCACAAAATAGAAAAATTTTGATTATACCAAACTGAAAAGTTTTGTACAAACAAAACTAATGCAGACAAGATTAGAAGGAAGCAATAAACTGGGAAAATATTTTTACAGTCAAAGGCCTCATTTCAAAATATATAGAGAATTAACTCTAATTTATAAAAAATCAAGCCATTCTCCAATTGAAAAATGGTCAAAGGATAATGAACAGACAATTCTCAGATGAAGAAATTGAAACTATTTCTAGTCATATGAAAAAGATGCTCCAAGTCATTATTAATCAGAGAAATGCAAATTAAGACAACTCTAAGATACCACTACACACCCTGTCAGATTGGCTAAGATGACAGGAAAAATAATGATGATTGTTGGAGGGGATGCGGGAAAACTGGGACATTGATTCATTGTTGGTGGAGTTGTGAGCGAATCCAACCATTTTGAGAAGTAGTTTGGAACTATGCTCAAAAAGTTATCAAACTGTGCATACCCTTTGATCCAGCAGTGTTACTACTGGGATTATATCCCAAAGAGATTATAAAGAAGGAAAGGACCTGTATGTGCACGAATGTTTGTGGCAGCCCTTTTGTAGTGGCTAGAAACTGGAAACTGAATGGATGTCCATCAGTTGAGAGAATGGCTGAATAAATTGTGGCATATGAAAATTATGGAATATTACTGTTCTGTAAGAAATGACCAACAGGATGATTTCAGAAAGGCCTGGAGAGACTTACACGAACTGATGCTGAGTGAAATGCAGGACCAGGAGATCATTATATACTTCAACAACAATACTAGATGATGACCAGTTCTGATGGATCAGGCCATCCTCAGCAACAAGATCAACCAAATCATTTCTAATGGAGCAGTAATGAACTGAACCAGCTATACCCAGAAAAAGAACTCTGGGAGATGACTAAAAACCATTACATTGAATTCCAATCCCTATATTTATGCACACCTGCATTTTTGATTTCCTTCACAAGCTAATTGTACAATAATTCAGAGTCTGATTCTTTTTGTACAGCAAAATAATGTTTTGGTCATGTATACTTATTATGTATCTAAGTTATATTTTAATATATTTAACATCTACTGGTCATCCTGCCATTTAGGGGAGGGGTGGGGGTAAGAGGT
This sequence comes from Sarcophilus harrisii, assembly GCF_902635505.1. Classification (NCBI taxonomy): domain Eukaryota; kingdom Metazoa; phylum Chordata; class Mammalia; order Dasyuromorphia; family Dasyuridae; genus Sarcophilus; species Sarcophilus harrisii. Next base: position 440,664,357 of record NC_045426.1, on the reverse strand, counting down.
GAAAATTGGAACAAGAGGTTTGGCAATTGTTAATGCTGTAAAGTTACCCATGTATATATCCTGTAAATAAAGGCTATTAAATTAAAAAAAAAAAAAAAAAAAAAAAAGGTTTAGGAACCTTAGGAACCTTCAACATTTAATTGTCATTTAACTCTTGTTTCTGTCCCTGTTTTTCTCTACTTCCTTTCCTCCTGCTTTCTTCTCTCTCTGACTCTCTATATTTATATATGTGTAAAGGTGTGTCTTTTCTCCCCTTCCCTCCCTTTCCTTCCTCTCCTCCTTTCTTTCTTTCCTTTTCTCCCTCTCCCTCCTCTCCCTTTCCCTCTGTCTCTCTTGTCCCTTGTACCTCCCCTTCTCTACTGTCTTTTTTTTTTCTTCTCTCTCTCTTCCTTCTCTCCCTTCTCTCTCTCCTTTTTCTCTCCTTTCTCTTCCTTCCTTTCTCTCTCTTCTCTCTCTCCTTCCTTCTCCTTTCTTTCTCTTTCCTCTTTCCTTTGTGTCCTCTCCCCTTTCCTTCTTTTTCCTCCTATTTCTTTTTCCCTCCTTCCCCCCCCAATCTCTTTTCTCTTTTAAATATTTATGCTAGAATCTGACATATTAACTCATGTCAAAGTCCAATTGGGCCCAGGAGATATCATTTAATTTCATCTCATTTCTCAAAATCTTTGTGTGGATTATGGGTAAGAGTTATATCCTCAAAACATAGAATTAAATTATTCAATTCTGACTGATTTAGGAACCTAAAATTATTTTAGTGAGAAACTAGAAAATTTTCCTAACTTCCATATGTTTTCAAATTCTAATTTGGCATCTTCATCTTTACCTTAGAAAAAAAAAATTATCACTGACAATAACTGACCAGGGGAGTTAGTTGTGCCATAAAGTTCCTTGATGAGCTGTGCTATTTAGACGTATACTCAAAGTTGATAGAATGCAAATGAAAACAGTTGGTTTTTTTACCCATGGACATGACCTAGTCAACCCTACTGAGGTTGAGCTGAGTATGTCCAAAACAATGGAGATGAAGCATAATAATATTTACAGATAGTTATCATATATGTATCTCCAAATTCAGATAGAGTTTACTATTAAAGTATAAGGGGCTGGCTAATTATACAATATTTCAGAGTCTGATTCTTTTTATACAGCAAAATAATGGTTTGGACATGTAAATTTGTTTTGTATTTAATTTATACTTTAATATATTTAATATGTACTGGTCATCCTGCCATCTAGGGGAGGAGGGGGGGAAGGAGGGGAAAAATTGGAACAAAAGGTTTGGCAATTGTCAATGCTGTAAAATTACCCATGCATATAACTTGTAAATAAAAAGCTATAATAATAAAAAAAAGGAACAAAATAAAATAAAGTATGAGGGGCAACATGATAGAGGTGGGGCGACAAGTCTATTTTGATTGAGCTAAATATAATGTAGAAATGCAATTTTTTTATTTTTTTATTATAGCTTTTTATTTACAAGATATATCCATGGGTAATTTTTCAGCATTGACAACTGCCAAACCTTTTGTTCCAATTTTGCCCCTGCTTCCCCCCACCCTCTTCCCCAGATGGCAGGTTGACCAATACATGTTAAATATGTTAAAGTATATGTTAAATACAATATATGTATACATGTCCAAACAGTTATTTTGCTGTACAAAAAGAATTGGACTTTGAAACAGTGTACAATTAACCTGTGAAGGAAGTAAAAAATGCAGATGGACAAAAATAGAGGGACTGGGAATTCTATGTAGTGGTTCATGCTCATTTCCTAGAGTTCTTTCTCTGGGTATAGCTGGTTCAATTCATTATTGCTCTATTGGAACTGATTTGGTTCATATCATTGTTGAACAGGGCCATGTCCATCAGAATTGATCATCATATGTATTGTTGTTGAAGTATATAATGATCTTCTGGTCCTGCTCACTTCACTCAGCATCAGTTTATGTAAGTCTCTTCAGGCCTTTCTGAAATCATCCTGTTGGTCATTTCTTACAGAATAATAATATTCCATAATATTCATATACCACAATTTATTCAGCCTTTCTCCAATTGATGGGCATCCACTCAGTTTCCAGTTTCTGGCTACTACAAAGAAGGCTGCCATAAATATTCTTGCACATACAGGATCCTTTCCCTTCTTTAAGATCTCTTTAGGATATAAGCTCAGTAGTAACACTGCTGGATCAAAGGGTATAAAGGAGGTACAGAGTCTCAAAAATGAAAATAATTCTTTGAAAATTCGAATTGTACAAAGGGAAGCCAATGAAACATAAGAGACCAAAAAATAATAAAACTGATTATAAAGAATGAAAAAATAGAACAGAATGTGAAACATAAGAAAAATGACAAATCTGGAGAACAGATCAAGAAGAGAAAACATAAGAATAATTGGACTTCCAGAAAACTGTGACCAAAAAGAGAAAATTGACACAATAATGCAGGAAATAATCTAACATAATTTTGTTGGGGTGATAGAACATGAGGGGAAATAGAAAAAAAAAAAATCCATTAATCACCATTTCAAAGAGATCCTTTGTGGAAAACACACTGGAATATTATTGCCAAATTTTGAAATCCCTAGGTCAAAGAGAAAATTTTGCAAGAAACAAGAAAAAAATTCAAATATACTGGAGCTACAATTAGAACTGTACAAGACTTAGCAGCAGTTACAATAAAACACCATAAGTCTTGGAATCATATCTACCGACAATCAAAAGAAGTAGGCCTACAGCCAAAAATATCATATCAGCAAAATTACCTATAATTGTAGATTTTCAGGACTTTTTATCAATCATACCCAAACTTAACCGAAAATTTAATGAGTCAACATGAAAGATCAATTTTAAGGAACTTAATATGAACAAACTATTTAAACATGGAAAAAATTGTTCTGTTTTGTTTTGTTTTTTGACAGGGAAAAATGCATGCTATACGTTTAAGATTCGAATCAACAATAGAATAGCTAAAAAGAAAGATTGGCAGAATCAAGGTAAAAATAGTAATCAGGTTATACAAGTGAGGTGCAGAGTCATTAAAGGGGGAAGTAGGCTTTGAAGATCTAGTCACATGAGGAAAGGGTTCAATAGGCAACAATATAGAGAGAGTATAGCACTCTCCAAAATATAAAGAAATAAAGCTGGAAGAATGAGCAGATGGGGAAGCAAAGAATGAGAGAAGACAAAAGAAAGATCCTTGGATGAGGAGAGGTTAAGTGATAGTAAGATAAGTTATGGAGCAGAATTTAATTAAAGAGGCAACAGGGATCCCAAAGATGTGTGTATGTGGGGTGTGTGTAGGTATGAGTATGTGTGTGTATGTATTTATCTACATATTATCTACATAAATATATCTTTTCTTTACTGTAGGTTGCTTGGGGGTGAGGGAGATGAAAAAGGGAGGAAAATAAAGTAAATAAGTTGCACAGCAGAGAGCCAAAGTGAATTGGAAGAAAAGGAAGTGAAGAAAAAATTAAGTCTGATCTAACCAATTGGAAAAATATTAAATGCTCTTGGATAGGGCGAGAAAATATAATAAAGATGACAATAATACCTAAACTAATCTATTTATTTAGCGCTATACCAATCAGACTCCCAAAAAACTATTTTAATGACCTAGAAAAAATAACAACAAAGTTCATATGGAAAAACAAAAGGTCAAGAATTTCAAGGGAATTAAATGAAAAAAAAATCAAATGAAGGTGGCTTAGCTGTACCAGATCTAAAATTATATTATAGAGCAGCAGTTACCAAAACTATTTGGTATTGGCTAAGGAATAGATTAGTTGATCAGTGGAATAGATTAGGTTCAAGGGATAAAACAGTCAACAAATATAGCAACCTAGTCTTTGACAAACCCAAAGATCCCAGCTTTTGGGATAAGAACTTACTGTTTGATAAAAATTGCTGGGAAAATTGGAAACTAATATGGCAGAAACTAGGCATTGATCCATACTTAACGCCGTACACCAAGATAAGGTCAAAATGGGTTCATGACCTAGGCATAAAGAATGAAATTATTAATAAATTAGAGGAACACAAGATAGTTTACCTCTCAGACCTGTGGAAGGGGAAGGTCTTTATGACCAAAGCAGAACTAGAGATCATTACTGATCACAAAATAGAAAATTTCGACTATACCAAACTGAAAAGTTTTTGTACAAACAAAACTAATGCAGACAAGATTAGAAGGGAAGCAATAAACTGGGAAAATATTTTTACAGTCAAAGGTTCTGATAAAGGCCTCATTTCCAAAATATATAGAGAATTAACTCTAATTTATAAAAAATCAAGCCATTCTCCAATTGAAAAATGGTCAAAGGATATGAACAGACAATTCTCAGATGAAGAAATTGAAACTATTTCTAGTCATATGAAAAGATGCTCCAAGTCATTATTAATCAGAGAAATGCAAATTAAGACAACTCTAAGATACCACTACACACCTGTCAGATTGGCTAAGATGACAGGAAAAAATAATGATGATTGTTGGAGGGGATGCGGGAAAACTGGGACATTGATGCATTGTTGGTGGAGTTGTGAACAATCCAACCATTTTGGAGAGTAGCTTGGAACTATGCTCAAAAGTTATCAAACTGTGCATACTCTTTGATCCAGCAGTGTTACTACTGGGATTATATCCCAAAGAGATTATAAAGAAGGAAAGGACCTGTATGTGCACGAATGTTTGTGGCAGCCCTTTTGTAGTGGCTAAAAATTGGAAACTGAATGGATGTCCATCAGTTGGAGAATGGCTAAATAAATTGTGGTATATGAATATTATGGAATATTACTGTTCTGTAAGAAATGACCAACAGGATAATTTCAGAAAGGCCTGGAGAGACTTACACGAACTGATGCTGAGTGAAATGAGCAGGACCAGAAGATCATTATATACTTCAACAACAATACTATATGATGACCAGTTCTGATGGACCAGGCCATCCTCAGCAACGAGATCAACCAAATCATTTCCAATGGAGCAGTAATGAACTGAACTAGCTATGCCCAGAAAAAGAACTCTGGGAGATGACTAAAAACCATTACATTGAATTCCCAATCCCTATATTTATGCACACCTGCATTTTTGATTTCCTTCACAAGCTAATTGTACAATATTTCAGAGTCTGATTCTTTTTGTACAGCAAAATAACGTTTTGGTCATGTATACTTATTGTGTATCTAATTTATATTTTAATATATTTAACATCTACTGGTCATCCTGCCATCTAGGGGAGGGGGTAGGGGGGAAGAGGTGAAAAATTGGAACAAGAGGTTTGGCAATTGTTAATGCTGTAAAGTTACCCATGTATATATCCTGTAAATAAAAGGCTATTAAATAAAATAAAATAAAAAAAAATAAAAAATAAAACTGTTTCCCTCAACACAGGAAAAAAAAAAAAGACATGAAATTTACTTAAATGGAAGACATTTGTAAATATGAACAGCTAAAAATAGAGTTTCTGATGCAATTAATAGCCTCTGATATTTAGCTATTTTCTAACTAAATAGAAGTTTGTGATTCGTTTGCCAATGTGCTTCTATATTTAATGACTGGCTTAGTGCTCAGATTTGTGAAGGATAGAAGGCACAAGAGCTGACCATTTTCAGTCTGGTTTGGGGATTGCACATGACCTTGATTTAATGAGTTTCATGTTATTTCTCTGACCTCCTCCCAAAAAGATTTAAAGTTTTTGAACTGAGGGTTGAAAATTGTCACCATTCATTCCAATGTCTCATTTATAATTAGCACAAATGTATTATAATCAAAATGAAGAAAGTGTGCCAATACCTTTAATAGGTAGACTTTGGGCAGATAAAATACTAACAGCATGATCAAAAATAATAAAGGTAAAGACTGTTTCAGCCAGGAATGACTTCATTTGTGTGCATAAACAAAATTTTAATCTTAAAAATTGACAGTTATTCTTCTAAAAAACTATTTGAGCTTTGTCTAAAAATTCCTTCATGGGAAAAAAGAATGGTGTTAGTACCAAAGAAATTTTTATATGGTTGCTTCACTAATTTAGACCTTTATACAGATGTCTCTCCTTTAGTGAGGCAGTCCAAAATATTTAATTTTTAGCATATCAAGTGGTCAGTTGAAAGATAGCAAAGCTATCCTAGAAACTTGGAATTTGCAGGTTCGATTAATTGAATGCGCGCTGGTTAACAATTAAATGTGACCTTTAGTTAGGCCATTAACCACTATGGATGTCAGTATTCTCATTTGTAAATTTTAGGTGGGACTAGATGACTTCTAAATTTCAATCCAAATTCTGAATATGATTTTATGGCCATTTTGGTTGGCACATTTACTGCTTCTTTACTACTCAAAACACATATTTTACTCCATAAAAATTCTAAGTGTTAAATTTTACCCAAATATGAGCTTGAAGTGGATCCAGAAATGTTTGAGTAACTAGATACCTAGAATAGTGATTAATGGATCAGTGTTGACCTACTTCAGTAGAACATCTACAGGATTTGTTCATGAATTTCTTTTATTTAAAATGTTGATTAATTGTTTAAATTGAAGCACTGTAATGACAAAGGTCACTTTTAATGGGGTGACCAGTTCCTCCATTTGTCCTATTTCGTATTCTACCTTAAGGTTATGACCATCCCCTCTTAATGGTTGAGATAAAGGTGTTATAGACATTCCTTAATGTCATTAGAATATCAGTAACCTCCATCTATGAGGCTATCCCCACCTAGGTCTCTGCATTATGTCAATGTCTCTCTACATTATGTCAATGTTCTTGTTATTCTATAAAAGGCTTGCTGTCCCAATACTTGGGGCTAGACTTTTGAGATGATACTCTCATCTAGCCCTGGGATCCATTGGTCCCAGTATTTCTCTCCATTTAATAAACTATTGAATTGGTCTCTAATCTCTGTCTTGCTCAGTTTCTTTTGACATTACAGCACAACATATTTAACTCAATGTTATTTTATTTCCAGCTTCAAATTCTCTCCCTTCCTTACTCATCAATAAGGCAAGAAAAACAAAATTCATTAAAATATGTCTAGTCAAGTAAAATAAATGCTCATTTTGAGGGAGGAGAGAGGAGGGAAAGAGGGGGGGGAGAGAGACAGTGAGAGAAGAGGGAGAAGGAAAGGGAGAGGGAGAAGGAGAGAGGGAAGGATAGGGGAGAGGGAGAAGGAGAGGGACAGAAGACAAGAGGAAAGAAGAGGTGGGGGAAAGAAGATGAAAAAAAAAAAGAGGAACAAGCAGAATAAGGAAAACAAGAACAAGAAAAACAATGAAGAAGAACAAGAAGGAGGAGGAAAAAGGAGAAGGAGAAGGAGGAAGAGGAGGAGAAGGAGGAAGAGGAGGAGAAAGAGGAGGAGGAAAAGGAGGAAGAAGAAAGGAGAAAGAAAAGAAAGAAGTGTTGCAATGTGACCTCTGAGTCCATCAAACTTCATGCCCAGCTATTGGTAACCCCATATGTGATTTTCTTGGTGAAGATACTAGGAAAAGATATAAAGGCTGTGTGATTTGCGGAGGGTATTTGTAGCCCCATTGGCCATCACATGTCAATACAATCCATAGGGTTTTTTTTTTTTTAACAAAGACAATGGAGTGATTTGATGTTTCCTTTTGTAGTGGAATAAAAGAAACACCCTAGCCCAGGGTGACACAGCTAGTAAGTGGCTAAAGTCAAATTTGAAATCAGATCTTCCTGACTACAGGCCTTATGCTTTATCCACTGAACAGCTCAAGTGCCTTATCTTGATTTACTTCTACTTAATTATATGTGTATATTTATTTAAAATTCTCTTAAAGAATGCTTTTTTTCCAGATTTTATATCAGTTCTTATAAACAGGGACCATATTTTTGGTTATTTTCAGTTCTAAGCCCTATCCCACTCTCCAACCCCCTTTTCTGCACCTTGAGAAGGGAAGACATGTGATACTCATTATACATATTTATAAGAAAAACATATTTCAGCATTAGCCATGCTTTTTTAAGCAAGGAAATAAAGAAAATAAAAGTATAACTTCTTTTTGTGCTCAGAGACTTATCAATCTTTTATCTAGAGGTAAATAACTCTTTATATTATGATTTTTTGTAATTTTTGTGGATCACTTTATTGATCAGACTTACCAAGTCTCACTGAACTTATGATGTAGCTTGTTCTGATTTTTCTCCCTTCACTTTCCAACAGTTCCTATAAACTTCCCCTAGTTTTTCTAGAACCATTTCTTATAAAACAATAGTATTATGTCACATTGTTCAGTATGGGTATTCCTTCATGTTTCCATTTCTTTGCTATTACAAAAAGAGCTGCTCAAAAACTTTTTTTCTTCATATGAGCCATTTTCTTTTTTGTTCAACCTTCTTGTGACAGATTTAATAAAAGTTTGGTGTGTCAAAGAGTATACACAGTTTTATAGTCCTTCAGACATCATTTCAAATATTTCTCTAGAATGATTGGACTACTTTATAGCTCCATCCAGGTATTTTTTTTTTTTTATTGTTGACATGAGGGTACAATGAGAGACAAAACTCCCAGCCCATTTTTAGAGAATTTTAAAGCTCTATAACTAAGGGTGTAATTGTAAGCTATTACATAACTAAACATAATTAAACTAAAGTTCTCAATGCAACAATTGTGGGCCAGATTTATAAATCTGTTCCAGTCAAAAAGTTTAGAGTAAACAGATATTACATTAAGTAGCATTTAAATAAAAACAAAGTACCTTCAAATAAGGGAGGGGATAATTCTAATACTCTTTTTTTAGTCTGAACATAATTTGCATATTGTATTTGATTCATAATTCCACATTTCAGAAAAGAAATTGATGAGCAAAAGACTAAAGAAATTGATTAGAATGGAAAAAGGGTTGTAAACTGCATAGTAACTATAATTATGTTATAAAATTTATAATCTAACATTCATATTTATATTTACATGCATATATATATATATGTATCTGGGATCACTATAATTAAGAGGGATTAGGTAAAAGCTTCCTGTAACAGGTGATAATTTAGCTGAAACTTGGAAAAGAAAAGCATGGGGAATTCAGGAACTAAAGATGAGGAGTGAGAACTTTCCAGGAGTGAGGAAACAGCCAGTAAAATGCAGTGTATTATGTAAAGAAGAGCAAAGACACCCATTCCATGGGTATGAAGAGTATATGTGTCTGGAAGTAGATGGAAAGAAGGTATGATATAATGATATTAGAAAGATGAATGAAATTGGTTTTAACTTCCAAAGAGAGGATTATGTATTTGATTTTTGAGGTGCTAGGGAATTACTAGAACTTATAGAGTGGGGGGATAGGCATGACATGGTGGCCCTGCAAAACACCTGGAAATACACATATCAGTTATATTATAAAGGAATTATTTTTCCTACTACATGTCCAATTTATGTGTAAGAGACATGTAGTACTGAGAAAAGGTACACTCCTTTCTATTCCAATTTAATTTTTTCAGAAATATATTGTATCTAGTTTTTCTGAAATTATATGCATCTTCATAACTTCATTTTATTTGTTTTATACTTTAAATTATCTCACTTGGAGAGCAGAAAACTGAATTTCCCTATATAATTTTCCTATCTATTAATGGCTCTCAACTTGTTTATCATTTCCTTTTAGAATTTGGATATTATGCCATTTGGTACATACTTGTTTAGTACTGATATTGCTTCATTGTTTATGTTACCTTTCAGCAAGATGCAGTTCTGTTTATTTCTTCTATTTATATCTATTTTTTGTTTGCTTTTGAACTAATGAGTGTTACCTCTGCCCCCCCAAAAAAAAAAAACCTTCAGTTAAAGCAATTTTTGCTTAACTATTTGTATTTAATTTTTAAGTTCTTTTTTTTAACTTTCTAGGAATTCTTCCTGAGTCTGTGTCTAATTCACTTTATTTTTCCTTTGACACTTTACTTATAATTGTTTTGACAATTTGTCTTCTGAGTGTCTGTCTCAGTCTTCCTTATTGTAATAATAGCTTTCTATGGTCAGATTATTTTTCTTATTTTCTCCTTTTTTCAGCCTATTCCTTGACTTTGAACTTCATTTTACAGACAGAATCCATTCCTGTTTTTTTTGTTTTTTTTTTTTGTTTTTTTTTTAAGAGGGGTACATGGAGGGGTAGGTTTGGAAAAGTCTTTCCAAATATTAGGCTTTTTTTTTTTTTTTTAATTACCAAACTCCTAGGGACAATGATTAATACTGACTACTTCCATTCTCTCTCTGTTCACTCCTTTTCCAATCCTCTGAAATCTGGCTTTGGAGCTAACCCTACTCTTTGCAAAGTGATGGAATGATTCATTGAATCATTGAATCATATCATTGAATGATTCAACCATAGCTTTCCATTGATTTCAATTCTTACTTTAATTATGTGTGTGTGTAAAACTTAAATAGAAATTGGAAAAAAATTTTAAAGACATTTTTTAAAAAAATCAGAAAAATAATTACAATAAATTTCCATTTCAAAAAAGTATATATAATAATAAAACACATTGCTTCAGAACTGTACATCTTTTTTTGTTTGTTTCCTTGTCTTTGTTCTTTGTTCTTTCTTATATACTTTCTACTGTATACTTTCTACTTTATTCTTTTTTTTATCCCCTGTACTTCTTCATCCTCACCTTCCCCAAGCAGGTTACAATTAAGCAGGAATATATTTATGTGCACACACAGAGACAATCACATATACACATATATAATATATATAAACATTATATATAATATGTAGCCAGATAGAGGCCTATAATCATATACATTCATATAGATCTATGCGTATATGTTCTCTGTTTCTCTGAAGAGAAACATTATCCTTCTTGCCTTGCTATTACTTAACCTCAAGTTTTCTATTAAGTTCAGATCTTTTTGCATCAAAATCATGAAAATCTAGCAATTCCACTCATGGTTTCTTCATTCAGGATTATGCTTAATTTTGCTGGATATTGTATTTTCAGCCACAGCCCTACTTCTATTGGTCTTTGATACATAGGATTTCAAGACCTGTGGTCTTTTATTGTAGCTATTGATAGATCTTGTGTGATTCTAATTGTGGTTCCAGTGTATTTGAATTGTTTTTGTTTTTGTTGTAATTGTTATAGTGCTTTTTTTTTTCTCTTTGACCTGGGGATTTTGAAATTCAGCAGCAATGTTCCTGTAAGTTTTCCTTGTAGGATATTTTTGAGGTGGTGATCAGTGGATTTTTTTCTAGTTAACTTTCCCCTCTTGTTTTAATACTTCACTAGAGGGCGGAGCAGACACACGCAATGTTCTAAGCTCTTCTCTTACCCTCTTTATCAATATTATATCGAGCCTCAAAAATAGTCTTGACTGCTACAATTCGTAAAGACAAGAAGTAGAACAACTCACCGGCCGAAGAAAATCTGCAATCTCGCCAAAAAAAAATGTTGGTTCCAGGGCCAGGGGGGAGATCAGCACAAAAGGGGAGAGAAATTAGGTTCCCAGGAGAGCCTCAAACCGAAAGTGAAAGCACAGATCTCAGCACAAGCACTCAAACCCAACCCGCAGTACAGGGCTTTTCCTTGGAGCAGTTGTAATCCTGCACGGCAGGAGTACACAGCCCGGGTTAGCCTCCAATCTGCGCAGTGGGGAGCTTGGCTTGGGGCCATATAGCTTTTCCAGGGCCGATTTGCATCAGGCAGAGACTCTGGGGCAGAGTTTGAGGCAGTCTGCGGTCAGCTGCTAATACTCACAGTCCCACAAGAGGCTCCGGCCTGGGGCAGTGACACTTTCACCCCTTAGTCTCTAGCCAAGGGCAATTGCTAACCCGCACAGCCCAACTGGGCACTTTGATAGCTCCGCCAGTGCTGAATCCACTTCCTGTTGAGGGAAGGGAAAACTCTCACTCAGAGCACTCCCATACCTCAGAGCCAGAAATCGGTTTACATCTTTCCCTGCTCTGCAGAGGAAGCTGGTAACCCCCTTGCCTAGGAGACATACCCTAAAGGCTTTAAAACATGAATAAAAAGATGAAAAGAATGATCTACAGCTTCTATGCAGAAAAAGAGCAGGTCAGCAAACCTGAAGAGACCTCAAACAGCAAAAATGCATCAGACTGTCCTCCTTTACATGATGCTCTCATAGAAGAGACCATTAAAAGTCTCAAAAGAGAGTTAGAAGATAAATGGGGAAAGGAAAGAGAAGCCTTACAAGAGAGCAACAACTTCCTGAAATACGAATTGGAAAAGTTAAAAAATTCCCAGGAAGTGCAGGGAAATAAAATTGGTGAATTGGAAAAAATAAAGAATTCACTAGAAAGTAGGATTTGCGAATTGGAAAAAGAAAATAATTCACTAAAAAATAAAATTAGTGAAATGGAAAAAAATTCCACAGACCAAAACAATACATTTAAAAACTCAATTGGACATATACAGAAAGAAGTAAAAAAAGCTAATGAAGAAAATAATTCTTTAAAAATTAGAACTGAACAAATAGAAACTAATGATTCATTGAGACAGCAAGAATCAGTCAAGCAAAAACAAAAAAATGACAAACTGGAAAAAACCATGAATTATCTACTTGCAAAAACGACAGACTTGGAAAATAGATCTAGGAGAGATAATCTGAGGATTATTGGACTTTCCGAAAACTATGATGAAAAAAAGAGCCTAGATACTATTTTACAAGAAATCATCAAAGAGAACTGCCCAGATGTAATAGAATCAGAAGGTAAAATAGGCATTGAAAGAATTCATCGAACACCTTCTGAAAGAAACCCTAAAATAAAAACCCCAAGGAATATTGTGGCCAAATTTCAGAACTATCAGATTAAGGAAAAAATTTTACAAGCAGCCAAAAAAAAACCATTTAAATACCGAGGTGCCACAATAAGGATCACCCAAGATCTGGCTGCCTCTACATTAAAGGAACGAAGGGCCTGGAATATGATATTCCGAAAGGCACAAGAACTTGGGATGCAGCCAAGAATAAACTACCCAGCTAAGCTGAGCATTTTCTTCCAGGGAAGAAGATGGACATTTAATGAAACAAATGAATTCCATTTGTTTCTGAAGAAAAAACCAGAACTAAACAAAAAATTTGATCTCCAACCATAGAACTGAAGAGATGCAGAAAAGGTAAAAATAACTCTTGAGAACTGTATTTCTATTGTGGATATACAAAAAGAATACATGTATAATTTGATTGTACTGATATAACATAAAAAGGGAAGTAGATATGGAAAAGGGATGATGGCAGAATAAGGTGGGAAGGAGGGATAAAAAGAGGGAAACCACATCCCATAAAGAGGCAAAGGAAACTTATCACATCTGAGGGAATTTAGAGAGGGGGAGGAACATTGTGTGAATCTTACTCTCATCAGAGTTGGCTCAAAGAAAAAATAATTGACATTAGTTTTAGAGAAAATTCTCTCTCGCCTCATTAAAAACGGGAGAGGAAAAGGAAAAGAAAAAGAGTAATAAGGGAAGGAAGGGAAAAGACTCAAAGGGGGAGGGAGGGATTATAAAGAGGGTAAGCATCGTGATACAAAGAGGTACATAAGTTTAAAAGGGAAAGAGGGTTGGGGGAGGCAAGAATAAGTAAAGCAAAAATCTGGGTTATTAAGATGGCAGGAAATACAGATTTAGTAATTCTAACCATAAATGTGAATGGGATGAACTCCCCCATAAAGAGGAAGCAGATAGCAGACTGGATCAAAAGTCAGAACCCTACAATATGTTGTTTACAAGAAACACATTTAAAGCAGGAAGATACATATAGAGTAAAGGTAAAAGGCTGGAACAAAATCTATTATGCTTCAGGTGAAGTCAAAAAAGCAGGGGGAGCCATCCTTATCTCAGATCAAGCAAAAGCAAAAATTGATCTAATTAAAAGAGATAAGGAAGGAAACCTACATCCTGCTAAAGGGTAGTACATAAACTAACAAGCAATATCAATATTAAACATATATGCACCAAGTGGTATGGCAGAGAGTTGCAAGAAGAAATAGACAACAAAACTGTAATAGTGGGAGATCTCAACCTTGCACTCTCAGAATTAGACCAATCAAACCACAAAACAAATAAGAAAGAAATTAAAGAAGTAAATAGAATATTAGAAAAATTAGGTATGTTGGATCTTTGGAGAAAATTGAATGGAGATAGAAAGGAATATACTTTCTTCTCAGCAGTTCATGGAACCTATTCAAAAATTGACCATATATTAGGACATAAAGACCTCAAAATTAAATGCAAAAAAGCAGAAATAGTAAATGCTTTCTTTTCAGATCATGATGCAATAAAAACTACATTCAGCAAAAAGTTAGGGGGAAATGGACCAAAAATTAATTGGAAACTAAACAATCTCATCTTAAAGAATGATTGGGTGAAGCAGCAAATTATAGATACAATTAATAATTTCACTCAAGATAATGACAATGATGAGACGTCATACCAAAATTTGGGACGCAGCCAAAGCGGTAATAAGAGGAATTTTATATCCTTAGAGGCTTACTTAAAAAAAACAGAGAAAGAAAAGATTAATGAATTGGCCTTGCAACTAAAAAAATGTAAAAAAAGACCAAATTAAAAACCCCCAATCAAATATTAATTTGAAATTCTAAAATTAAACGAGAAATTAAAAATATTGAAAGTAAAAAAACTATTGACCTAATTAATAAAACTAAGAGTTGGTTCTATGAAAAGCCAGTAAAATAGATAAGCCTTTAGTGAATCTGATTAGAAAAGGAGGGAGGAAAATGAAATTAGTAGTCTTAAAAATGAAAAGGAGAACTTTCCACCAATGAAAAGGAAATTAGAGAAATAATAAGGAGTTATTTTGCTCAACTTTATGCCAATAAATTTGATAACCTAAGTGAAATGGATGACTACCTCCAAAAATATAGACTTCCCAGACTAACAGAGGAGGAAGTAAATTGCTTGAATAGTCCCATTTCAGAAAAAGAAATAGAAAAGGCAATTAAACAACTCCCTAAGAAAAAATCCCCAGGACCAGATGGATTTATATGTGAATTTTACTAAACATTTAAAGAACAATTGGCCCCAATGCTATATAAATTATTTGATAAAATAGGGAATGAAGGAGTCCTACCAAATTCCTTCTATGACACAGACATGGTACTGATACCTAAACCTGGTAGGCTGAAAACAGAGAAAGAAAATTATAGACCAATCTCCCTAATGAATATTGATGCTAAAATCTTAAATAAGATATTAGCAAAAAGACTACAGAAAATCATCTCCAAGATAATACACTATGATCAAGTAGGATTTATACCAGGAATGCAGGGCTGGTTCAATATGGAAAACTATCAATATAATTGGCCATGTTAATAACCAAATTAACAAAACCATATGATCATCTCAATAGATGCAGAAAAAGCATTTGATAAAATCCAACATCCATTCCTATTAAAAACACTCCAGAGTATAGGAATAAATGGACTTTTCCTTAAAATAATCAGCAGCATCTATTTAAAAACCATCAGTAAGCATCATATGTAATGGAGACAAACTGCAACCATTCCCAATAAGATCTGGAGTGAAACAAGGTTGCCCACTATCACCGTTACTATTAAATATTGTATTAGAAACGCTAGCTTTAGCAATAAGAGCTGAGAAAGAGATTAAAGGGATAAGAATAGGCAATGAGGAAACCAAATTATCACTCTTTGCCGATGACATGATGGTATGCTTAGAGAACCCCAGAGATTCTACTAAACAGTTATTAGAAATAATCCACAACTTTAGCAAAGTTGCTGGTTATAAAATAAACCCACATAAGTCATCAGCATTCTTATATATCACTGACAAAATCCAACAGTCAGAGTTACAAAGAGAAATTCCATTTAAAGTAACTACTGATAATATAAAATATTTAGGAATCTCTCTGCCAAGGGAAAATCAGAAACTTTATGAGCAAAATACAGACCACTTTTCACATAAATTAAGTCTGATCTAACAATTGAAAAATATTAAATGCTCTTGGATAGGCGAGCAAATATAATAAAGATGACAATATTACCTAAACTAATCTATTTATTTAGCCTTATACCAATCAGACTCCCAAAAACTATTTTAATGACCTAGAAAAATAACAACAAAATTCATATGGAAAAACAAAAGGTCAAGAATTGCAAGGAATTAATGAAAAAAAATCAAATGAAGGTGGCTTAGCTGCTACCAGATCTAAAATTATATTATAGAGCAGCAGTTACCAAAAACTATTTGGTAGTAGGCTAAGGAATAGATTAGTTGATCAGTGGAATAGATTAGGTTCAAGGGATAAAACAGTCAACAAATATAGCAACCTAGTCTTTGACTAAACCCAAAAGATCCCAGCTTTGGGATAAGAACTACTGTTTGATAAAAATTGCTGGGAAAATTGGAAACAATTATGGCAGAAACTAGGCATTGATCCATACTTAACACCGTACACTAAGATAAGGTCAAATGGGTTCATGACCTAGACATAAAGAATGAAATTATTAATAAATTAGAGGAACACAGGATAGTTTACCTCTCAGACCTGTGGAAGGGGAAGATCTTTATGACCAAAGAAGAACTAGAGATCATTACTGATCACAAAATAGAAAATTTCGACTATACCAAACTGAAAAGTTTTTGTACAAACAAAACTAATGCAGACAAGATTAGAAGGGAAGCAATAAACTGGGAAAATATTTTTACAGTCAAAGTTCTGATAAAGGCCTCATTTCCAAAATATATAGAGAATTAACTCTAATTTATAAAAAATCAAGCCATTCTCCAATTGAAAATGGTCAAAGGATATGAACAGACAATTCTCAGATGAAGAAATTGAAACTATTTCTAGTCATAGTGAAAAGATGCTCCAAGTCATTATTAATCAGAGAAATGCAAATTAAGACAACTCTAAGATACCACTACACACCTGTCAGATTGGCTAAGATGACAGGAAAAATAATGATGATTGTTGGAGGGATGCGGAAAACTGGGACATTGATGCATTGTTGGTGGAGTTGTGAACAAATCCAACCATTTTGGAGAGTAGTTTGGAACTATGCTCAAAAAGTTATCAAACTGTGCATACCCTTTGATCCAGCAGTGTTACTACTGGGATTATATCCCAAAGAGATTATAAAGAAGGGAAAGGAACCTGTATGTGCACGAATGTTTGTGGCAACCCTTTTTGTAGTGGCTAAAAACTGGAAATTAAATGGATGTCCATCAGTTGGAGAATGGCTGAATAAATTGTGGTATATGAATATTATGGAATATTACTGTTCTGTAAGAAATGACCAACAGGATGATTTCAGAAAGGCCTGGAGAGACTTACACGAACTGATGCTGAGTGAAATGAGCAGGACCAGGAGATCATTATATACTTCAACAACAATACTATATGATGACCAGTTCTGATGGACCAGGCCATCCTCAGCAACGAGATCAACCAAATCATTTCTAATGGAGCAGTAATGAACTGAACTAGCTATGCCCAGAAAAAGAACTCTGGGAGATGACTAAAAACCATTACATTGAATTCCCAATCCCTATATTTATGCACACCTGCATTTTTGATTTCCTTCACAAGCTAATTGTACAATATTTCAGAGTCTGATTCTTTTTGTACAGCAAAATAACGTTTTGGTCATGTATACTTATTGTGTATCTAATTTATATTGTAATATATTTAACATCTACTGGTCATCCTGCCATCTAGGGGAGGGGGTGGGGGGGTAAGAGGTGAAAAATTGGAACAAGAGGTTTGGCAATTGTTAATGCTGTAAAGTTACCCATGCATATATCCTGTAAATAAAAGGCTATTAAATAAAAAAAAAAATGCTTCACTACAATTTTCTTTTGTTCTTTCTTGCATTCTTGTATCAAAATAATTTTTAGTCAGTTTTCAGGTACTTCAATTATTCCTATGTTTTTTCTTCTTGATCTGTTCTCCAGATGTTATTTTTTTTACAAGATATCTCACATTCTTTTCCAATATTTTGACTCTTTATACTTTGTTATATTATTTCTTTGTCTCTTGTAGCTTTGCTATCTATTCCTTGTCCAATTTTAATTTTCATCTTTTTCTTAAGATTCAGGATTTCCTTTTCTAGTTGACTTTTTTTCAGAATCTTGTTTTTCTTGGATTTGTGTATGTGTGTGTATGTTTTCCTTAATGACTCTCACTTAATTTTTACAGTCATTTTTGAGCTCTTCTATAAATTCTTTTGGGGGACAGAATACCATTTAAAGTTACTCTTTGGGGTGGAAGAGGCTTTTTTTTTCAACCTTTTCTTTTTTTTTTTTTACTTCTGCCACTGAACACGAACCCCAATCTTCCCTTATTCCCATAATTACTTTCTATGGTTGGTATCTTTCTCCTTTGCCTGCTCATTTTTTTTTTTTTTAAATAAGTATTTGTTAATATAATTGATGAAGACAATATAGCCTAGTCCGGAAGAGCATCTGCATTCCCTGGGAAAGACTCTCTTCCCATACATTATGCACCTTCCCTGGGAAAGACTCTCTTCCCACACATTATGCACCTTTTGGATGCAAAATCTACATTCCCTGGGAAAGACTCCCTTCCCACACATTATGCACCTCTTGGATGCTAAATCTACATTTCCTAGGAAAGACTCTTTTCCCACACCCTATCTCAAGTATATTCCTTTGGGATGCAAAGCCCAAATTGTTTTGTTTCTGTATATAAGTAAGCCCTGAGAAAATGTCTCTGCAATTCTTTGACGTTGCCCACTAAAAGAACATCTTAGTGTCTTTCTCTCTTTAATAAAGTGCCTTTTCTTATCACAGCCTTTTGCGTAGCATTTCTCCCTGTGAACCCGCCCTAACTTGGTGTTTTGGAGAACTAGGAGACCAACCCATATTCCTGCCATGATCCATACCTCATCATTATTACTACTTTTACTCCTGTGATGGGCAGATATAACTCTGGCCTCAGGTCCTTCTTCAGTTCTTCCCTGTGCCCTGTAACCTGAAACAAAGAACTCTGTTCTCCCATAACTACACATAGTTTAGTGTTCTTGCCTCACTGCTTCTCCACTTACCTAGCAGCATGTGCAGGTTCTTTATAGTCCAAGGTCTGGCCTCAGTAGCACAGCTGGGCCTAGAATTCCTTATCAACAAAGGTTTCAGGACTGAGAAAATCTTCCAGAACTGAAATATCCACACCCCACATAGTTTGGGAAGTGAAATTTTCTGTAGCCCCAAATAATGCTACCTCCCAACCCAGCTAACCTCAGGGTTCACCACTCCTTATTTTATCTGGATTACCCTAGAGGTGTTTACATTTTACAAGTGCAGAACCATGGATAGCTAGGCTGACTTTGGCAGAGAAAACCAGAGTAACTTTAAATAATCTAGAAGCCCAGCTATTGGATCCAAGGAGCAGCACCAATAGGATTATAAATGGATCTTTTTAAATTTTGATTAGGCCTTTATTTAAGTGTACTTTATTATAGACGCACAAAAGAAAGAAGGCTTTGGTAGAATTCTTAGCTGAATCCTTTGCATTTACAAAATAATCAAAATTATAGTTATTGTATCCATTCAGAAAGTCACATTGTTAAGAGTCAGCTAAATCTGTAAAAAGAGTGAACTAACCCCCAAAGGAAGTTAGCTATAAGGAGAAAAGTATATAAGTATATATGGGAGAAGTATGCCATTGACTGGAGGACTACTCCTAAAAAAAGTTAGTGGAGAGTTACTAGTATTGAGATAATAGGGGTTAGGGTTATATGTGAGCAGATCTTTTATAGGGGAAATATAATTTCCTGGGTGTGCTATCATAATGTGGCTTTCTGATTGGATACAGTAACTATAGTTGTACCCCCATTATCTCAACAGTAGTAACTTTCCTCAGATCTTCTCTGATTTGCTCAGGAAGACCACTTTTCTGGCCCAAGTCCTATTCATTTGCTTCATTTAATTAATTTATTTATTAAAAATTAAAATGCAAAATAAGGGGAAAAATAGAAAAAAGACAGAAAAAGAAAGAAAATATAGGTATATGCCCAACAGAACAAGATAGATTGAAAATATGTAATAATAAATTTCATTTCAACAAAGCATATATAACAATGGAAGGCATTTTATTCAAAACTGTCCATCTTTTCTTGATTCTTTATATATTTTTTTTCTTTTGTTCTCCTCTGTGCACTTTTTACTTTATTCTTTTCTCCCTTTTCTGCCCCGCCCCCCAACTCCTCCAAGCAGGCTACAGTTAAGCAGATATATTAATGTATACAAATATATACAGCCATATGCATATGTGCACACATGCACTCACCCACATATATATGCATACACATATACATATACATCTAAAATAATATTAATATTGCTGATATATAATGTATATTTCTCTCTTCATTTGTTGTGCCACAGTTTCCTTCTATTGTTCTGCTTCAGTTCCCTGAATTGTTCTGCCTCAATCTTCATGGTTGCAATCCCCCTTCCTGACTATCAGGACTGAGATAATTAGAGCTGGGAGCCCTGACCATTAGCATTACACAGAACCATAAATTGGAGATAAATTACTTAGAGATATGCTTACATATCTCTTGTTCCAGGCTTTCTGTCTCTAGTGACTACCCCCTTCACTCCTAGGTTATCAGAATTTATGGTCCTATCCCCAACTGGTCCAAACCGAATTGATAGTCCCTTCCTGGAAATTCCTGTGCTCACCTTGTTAGGGACTTCAGCCCTTGCCTTTGTATCCCCTGGAGCCATATAAAAATCTCACATTTGATGCTGAATTCTTTGAGATGAAAGTCCAATTCAGCCCTGGGAGGAATAATGGATTCTGAATTGCCCCCAGAAAATTTTTCCCTCTCAGAAACCGAAATAAAATATTAAAAACTCTCTAATCTCTACCCTGCCTCAGTTTCTCCAGCATTACAGATTGAATCATTTTTAAGTTTGATTTTGTTTGAAATTCCTGTCTCTACTTTTTTCTTTTGATAAATTCTACTCCTAATCATTCTTATTGTGTTTGTGTATATCTTTAAATTTTTTATCCCTCTTAACTCTTTTACTTTACTTCTTTCTACCAATTAACTTGCCTTGCTCTTACTTAATCTCCTTGCCACCCTGCCCCATGGATCTCTCCTTTATCTTCTCCCCATCATCTGCCTTCCTCTTTATCCTATTCTCATTAATCTACAGCCTTTATCCCATCTTCATTAACTTACACACCCTTCTATACTCCACTTTATTCTTTTCCTTTTCCCCTTATTTTTTATACATTTTTGAGAGTGCTTGCCCTGGAGCAAGGTGGGTTTGGTTGGAGCTTCAACAGAAATCACAGAAACTTTCTCACTTCCTGAACTGTTTGTAGAGCCTGTGTCTGACTCTGGGAAGATTGAGTGAACCTCGAATGAATGGGATCACCAGGCTCAGCTGTGTTACAGAGCTACAACCCTGGGCAAAAAAGAACAAGCATACCTGTGAGTGAAGAGGCAGAGGGTAGGGAAACTGCTGGCAGCAGGCACTTGCTAGAGGGTGGAGTTCTTGGTTTGCTGTTCTAGGCTAGAGGGGAGAGCTGAAGTGAAGCTTGAGAGGCATCATTTCCCCCACCCAGCAATTAAAGGTGCTTATACTAATATCTTATTTTTTAACAAAATGAACCAGCAAAGAAGAAAGAACTCCACCACAGAAATTTAGTATGAGAATAGGGAAGACAAGATTCATCTTCAGAAAAAGAACACTCAAGTAAAAATTGCTTCTACTACAAAGGGTGTCATGAAATGTTTCCCTACCCAGAGAGAATTTATAGAACAATTTTTAAAAGGGAATTTAAAAATCAAAGACATTGAGGAAAAACAAACAAACAAAAAAGATAAAAAACATTCAAGAAAAACAAGAAGATTATGGAAAAAAAAGTTAACCAAATAGAAAAGGAGATACAGTCTCAAAGATGAAAATAATTTTTTTGAAAATTAGAATTGGACAAGGGAAACTAGTGAAACTATTAGAGACCAAGAAATAACAAAACAGATTACAAAGAATGAAAAAATAGAACATAATATGAAACATCTTACAAGAAAAATGATAGTTTCAAGAACAGATCAAGAAGAGAAAACATAAGAATAATTGAACTGATTGAAAATTGTGACCAAAAAAAGAATCTTGACGCAATAATGCAAAAAATAATACCAAAAAAATTATCCTGAAGTGATAGACCATTAGGGGAAAATAGAAAGAGAAAAAATTCACTGATTACTCCCTCAATAAGATTCTTTGTGAAAAACATAGGAATATTATTGCCAAATTTCGAAACCCCCGATCAAAGAGAAAATTTTGCAAGAAATAAGAAAAAATAAAAAAAATTCAAATATACTGTAGCTACAATAAGAATTGTACAGAACTTATCAGCAGCCAAAATAAAAGACCACAGATCCTGGAATCACATCTACTGACAAATCCTGGGGCCAAAAATATCATATTCAGCAACATTATCTAATAATAAATGAGAAAAAAATGGACATTCAAGAAACTTGCATATTTTTAAGACTTTCTATCAACCAAACCCAAACTTAATAGAAAAGTTTATATATCAGAACCAATATCAAAGACCAGTTTTAATGAACTCAACATGGACAAATTGTTTGTTTATTTGTTTTAATGGGACACGTATACTATAAATTAAAAATTGACATCAATAATAGGGTAACTCAAAAGACAGATTGGGACAGAGTTAAGGTAAAAATAGTAATCATGTTATACAAATGAGGTGCAGAGGAAGAACTGACAAAGGCATAAGAGAGGGGAGAAGGACTCCAAGTTCTGAAAATCTACTCACATTGGAAAAGGGTTAAATAAGCAACACCACATGTATACCTTGAAGGTTATAGCAGCCTCGTAAAATGTATAAAGAAACAAGGGAGAAGGGATGAACAGATGGGGAAGCAAAAGGTGAGGAAAGAAGGCAAAAGAAGTATTCTTAGATGGGAGGAGCTTAAGTAATTGGAAGCCAAATTAAGGAGCAGAATCAAAGCAGAGTCAGCAGGGATAGGAAAGACATGTGTTGGGGAAGGAGGGGGTGTTGTATGTGTGTGTGTGTGTGTGTGTGTGTGTGTATGTATGTTTATGTATATATCTACATTTATATACATAAAGATATCCTTTCTTAACTATAGCCTGCTTGGAGGTGAGTGGAGAGGATGAAAGGGGGAGAAAAAGGATAAAGTAAAAAGGTATGTAGAACAGAACAAAAGAAGAATTTACATGAAAGTAAAGAAAAGATGGACACTCATCAATATAATTTCTTTTACTAATATATATTTTTTTCTTGAACTGGTAACTTATTGATATATATCTTTAATCTTCCCTGATGTTCTGCTGAGCACATGATAATGTTCTCTTAAACTATCAACCTGCTTGCCCCATCTATTCCTCTGCATAGGTTCCTGTTCTCTCACCTCATTCAGAAAGCTAATTACTATTTTTTTTTTTTTTTACCTTTTTATAGACAGTTCAGCTTTTTAGAATCACATTGTACTTAGCTCTACTCCAATATTTCTGTTGGACTACCCAATTTCTTCTGTCAATCTTAACCATGGCTTTTATTTCCCCATATAGAACATAAATAGCTTGTCCTAATTCAGTTCCTTGAAAGTAGTTGTTGTTTTTTTCACCTTTTTGGGTCACTTTTGACTTCCAGCCAAGATGGCGGAGAGGAGGCACATAGCTGCGTAGGCTCCGCGTTTTTTCTCAGAATTCATTTCATGACAAGCCTCTGAATTAATGCTTGACTGAAAAAAACCCCCACAAATAGTTACCAAGAGAAGACATCCTTGAAATTCGTCAGGAAAGGTCTGTTTTTGCTCGAGGGCAGGGAAGGTTTTAGATGGGGCACAGGCTGAGGGCAGCAGC
This sequence comes from Sarcophilus harrisii, assembly GCF_902635505.1. NCBI lineage: Eukaryota > Metazoa > Chordata > Mammalia > Dasyuromorphia > Dasyuridae > Sarcophilus > Sarcophilus harrisii. Next base: position 440,640,518 of record NC_045426.1, on the reverse strand, counting down.
AGTGGGAGCTGTGGGAGCAGGCAGCTCACAGCCAAACAGACCGGAGTGGGTTGGGGTGTGATCTCAGCCATCTCTGTGGGGAGAGCTTCGCTACAGGTTTGGATACTTTGCCCTGGCAGCAAGTCAGTAGCCCAGCTGAGAAGCTAAAAACACCGGGGGCAAGGAATACAACCCCAAACAGCTGGAGTTTTTCGGGACCTGGCCACCCCTCCCCCACAGAGTCTCAGCACGCTCTCAGAGTCTCAGAGCACAGGCGCAGCACAGTCCTGCTAGTGCCTCGCTGCTGCCCCTGCAGTCTGTAGAGGAAGCTCGGTAACACCACCCAGCCCCTCCCCTGCAAAAAGCAGATTCCTTTGGGGATTTTTTCTTTTTTTCTTTGCTAGTTTCTTTGATTCTTCTCTGACAAAATGAGCAAAAAATTGAAATGGACCTTAATGATTGGTATAAAAGATTGACAGCTTTTATACAAATAGAGAGTAGACTCTAAACCCTGAGGAGACTAAAAGCAGACTGTCTCCGGGTGAATCCCTAAAGGAGGAGATCATCTGTTCTTCAGCACAGATGAATCTCATAGAAGAAATTAAAAAGGCTCTCACAAAAGAGCTAGAAGAAAGATTGGAAAAGGAGAGGGAGGTTTGGCAAGAGAGTCTGGAGAAATCATCCCACTCATTTAAAGATAGAGTGATGAAAAAACCAGAACTTAATAAAAAGTTTAATCTACAAATATAGAACTCAAGAGAAACCTAAAAAGGTAAAAAAAAAAAAATCATAAGAACTATATTTCTGCTATAAAGATATATAAAGAATACATGTATACCTTGTTCTAGAAACTAGAGGTGGAAAAGACATTGTACCTGGAAAAGGGTAAAGTGGGGGTACTACATCTCATGAAGAAGCAAAGGAAACATATCTGAGAGAAAGAATGGAGGGGGATGAATATAGTGGGTATCTTACTGCCATCAGAATTGGCTTTAAGAGAAAAATTTTGGACATATTAAATTTATGGTGAAACTTCTCCCACCTCATTGAAAAGTGGGAAGGGAAAAGTGAAAAGGGAAGGAATAAGCTAAGCAGAAGGGAATACGGAAACTGTGAGGAAAAGAAGTAACATAGGGGGAGGAACTCTAAGGCGGGAGTAGGGGGGGTGGGGGAGGGAAGGGATACTATAAAGAGCAGGGCTGTGAGAAGCAAGTGGTGCTCACAAGTTTAATATTGGGGAGGGGGGTAAGGGAGAAAGAAGGGAGAAAAGCATAAACAGGGGTTAACAAGATGGCAAGTAATACAGAATTGGTAATTTTAACCATAAATGTGAACGGGGTAAACTCCCCCATAAAGAGGAAGTGGTTAGCAGAATGGATTAAAAGCCAAAATCCTACAATATGTTCTTTATAGGAAACACACCTGAAGCAGGGAGTAAAGGTAAAAGGTTGGAGCAGAATCTACTATGCTTCAGGTGAAGTCAAAAAAGCAGGGGTAGCCATCCTGATCTTAGATCAAGCAAAAGCAAAAATTGATCTAATTAAAAGAAATAAGGAAGGGCACTATATTTTGCTAAAGGGTAGCATAGATAATGAAGCAATATCAATATTAAACATATATGCACCAAGTGGTGTAGTATCTAAACTCTTAAAAGAGAAATTAAGAGAGCTTCAAGAAGAAAGAGACAGCAAAACTATAATAGTGGGAGATCTCAACCTTGCACTCTCAGAATTAGATAAATCAAACCACAAAATAAATAAGAAAGAAGTCAAAGAGGTAAATAGAATACTAGAAAAGTTAGAAATGATAGATCTCTAGAGAAAACGAAATGGAGACAGAAAGGAGTACACTTTCTTTTCAGCAGTTCATGGAACTTATACAAAAATTGACCATATATTAGGACATAAAAACCTCAAACTCAAATGCAGTAAGGCAAAAATAATAAATGCATCCTTTTCAGACCACAATGAAATGAAAATTACATTCAACAAAAAGCCAAGGGAAAATAGACCAAAAAAAATTGGAAACTAAATAATCTCATACTAAAGGATGATTGGGAGAAACAGCAAATTATAGACATAATTAATAATTTCACCCAAGAAAATGACAATAATGAGACATCATACCAAAATGTATGGGATGCAGCCAAAGCAGTAACAAGGGGAAATTTTATATCTCTAGAGGTCTACTTGCATAAAATAGAGAAAGAGAAGGTCATATCCTCCTTATCTGGAGGGATAGAATAGAAACAATCCTTAATATCTATGACCCAAAGAGGCCATTCTCTAGGCAATTGAGTAGGAGATGGAAGTCCAGGCCTGAAGAGTTCCCATAGTTTGCATCTGTTCATTCACCTTTCTTAAATCTGTTAACATCCTCCATTTTCCAGATTTTTTTTTTACAACAAACACTGGGGAATTCCAAGGACTTAGAGTAGGTTGTACGTGTCCTTCATCAAGCTGCTCTTGTACTATATCTAAAATCATTACCTAAGGGCCACTGTTCCATCCACACTGTTGTATCAGTTTTCCATTGGATAGGAACAGGTGAAAGTGTTGGCAGGCCTTCAACAGCAGCCCTGCTTAAGAAAACCGAAGTACTCATTTTTAACCCTAAATGCTGTAAAACGTCTCTTCCCCACAGATTGATGGGGATTTTTTCTACTATAAAAGGAGTAAAAACCCTTGTTTTGCCTTCAAAAGTCCATCTCATAGGGGCAGCACTAACTTCAGCTGCTATTGATCCTCCTACACCAGACATGTAGGTGTCTGCTTTAATTTTTGGCCAGTGACTGGGCCAATTGGCACCTCTAATGACTACAATCTGCACCTATGTCTACCAATCCTTCTAATGGCAGGCCATTTATATAGATCGTGAGCATAGGCCGGTCAGCTGTTACAGCTGCTGTTCAGTATATTGCTGGATTTTGTGGTCTGGAATCAGAATCTGAGTGACTATCATCAGGTTGCTTATTAGGATTCTGTATGAGTAAACCTGATACTACTATTTCTCCTGGGAGATAAGTCACACATTGTCTCTGCCGGTATTGGTGACTGGGATATTATCTACACATTCCCCAGTTTCCCACATCAGTGTGTAGATGGACACTGTTTTGTATGTACAAAAAGGAGATGAAATGGTCAAGCCTACTGTGCCTGGAAGCAAGGGATACATAGGCTGGAGAGGAACAGATTTCACCTCTCCAGGGGATATCTCAGTTGTCCCAGCTGCATACAACTCTATTCTCCCTAATTGTAATCCCTTTCTCCCATCAGGTTGCTTCCTGGCTGATTGGTCATATTGGGATATTAGACTTCTAGGCACTCTCTGGGTGCACCATTGGCTGCCATCATGCCCCAAGTGGGCCCTGGGCTGGGCCTCTCATCCCCTTTCCCTGAACCTGTCTACATTCTGAGGCCCAATGGAAGCCTCTGTTGCATTTTGGACATGGTGTACTGGGTCTTGTTCTCCCACCCTGTTTCCTCACTCTGCCTCTCTACCAACATTGAACTTTCAGATGCCCTACTTTACCACACTGAAAGCATTGATGAGTCTCTCTGGAAGTCCCTTGCCAGAAGGGACCCTGTCTTCCCATGTTGGGATCTTGGGAAGTCTGCATCATAGCCTGGCTATAAAAGGCATTTGTGTTCACTGTGGCACAGCATTTTATGAACTCCTCTAAAGGAGCATCCTTGCGCAGTCTTAGTATAATTCTTCTGTAGACCTCATTAGCATTTTCCTTAGCAAGTTGCCTTATTAAAACATCTGTTGATGCATTTTCCCCATTAATTCTTGTGATAGCAGTCTGTAAACGTCCCACAAAGTCAGCAAAGGATTCATTTGGCCCTTGTGTTATTTTTGTGAAGGCCTCACCCTTGTCATCTTTATTGTGAATCGAAGCCCACGCTTTGATAGCATTAGCAGCAATTTGCTCATATGCTGCTATGAAATAATTAATCTGTACTGTGACGTCTGCATAGGGACCTACACCTGTTAGTAGGTCATAGATGATTGCAGCATGAACTGCATTTTGACTTATTTTGTTGGGCTTGTATTCTACAGAGTTCACTATATTCAGAAAGCCACAAGTAGTTTTGTCCAGGTTCTAGGCATACCCTTGCTATAGATTTCCAGTCATTAGGGGTCAAGATTTCAAAAGTCAAATTCTGTAATAGCATCTTAACATAAGCTGATGTAGCCCCATAAAGAGTGCAAGCCTTTTTCAGATCTTTGAGGATTTCTATGTTAAAAGGAGCGTATCTTTGACTTTCTTGACCTGAGGAATTAAACTGTTGTATTACGGGAAAAATGTGGGTTTGGAGTTCTGCTACATCTATGCCTTTCTCTTTGGCCTTCATTAACCCCTGTTGCAATCTAGTCACAGGAGTAGTTGGATGCTGAGGGGGAGGTGCTGGTGCTGTCACTTCCCCCCACTACTCCTCCCTCCATCCCGGAGGATGGAGTTGATGGAGGAGAGTCAATCACCTGCTCCTGAGGTGGGGCTGAAGCTGCCTCCTGAGGTGGAAAGTCATCACACCCTTGCACACTTAAGTCTCCATGCCCTGTGGGGATATGGTCATTAATCTCTTCATTGTCTTCCTCCTAAATATCAAGCTTCCCCATCTGGCTACTTCTGACAGTTTTTTTTCTTTCTTCTAGGGATAGGATTTCTTAGTGCTAACTGTATTATATTGTATAAATAGAATGCCTCGATGGAAATTGAATGAGGACCATTTTCTCTGTAATATGCGGACATCTGTTGTCCAACCACGCACCAGTTATCTCGAGAGATCTGCTCCTCCTCTATGAACCAAGGGGAGATGTGGTTTAATGTACCCAGAAGTCTAGCTACCTGTTCCCAAGTTATAAGTAGCCCTTGTCCTTCTATCAGTTTAAGCATGCTTTCTATAGCACCACTCGGGGGTGGGGTTGAAGAGGTTGGGGGCAGGGATGGAGAGTCTTTAGCTAGCATTTGACCCATTTCAGCCAAAAAAAGATTACTAGTTTAGTTTTTAAGAAAATAAGCTCCCTGTTTGTCTATTAACAATACTCACCCAAGTTCCTGGTCACTGGAGACTTCTTCAGTCCTTGGTTCCCACCGTTGGGTGCCAAATGTGATGACCGCATATTTTAAAATCAGCCAGAGTCAGGAATTCAGGTTAGGAAGAAATCGTCCATCTTTATTCTCAGTGAAGAAAGATCGGAGGTGGAAGAGAATGGGCGATAGCAATATGTGCAGCTGAGTCAAGAAGCTAGCTAGACCAGAAGCCATGAGACCAGCATCACCAAAGTAGAACCCAGGCCCAATCTTTCCCAGCCTCTCTTCCTGTCTCTCTCCCCCACCCGCCAAAATCGTCATTTCCTATACAATACATCAGGACTTGCACAGAGAGTGGGCGGGGCCATTCTTTATCCAAGCATGTATATTAATAGAGTATAGTCCAATTACTATTTAGCCTCATGTACTTGGAACCTCAGTGCATCAACTCAAGCCTCAGCCTATTACACATTGGAATAAGTATGTGTAGAAAAGCAAATATCAATGTCCATGCTTCAGGAGTACCCATACCTCAGAACAAAGACCTCAAACTACTTGTATAGATCCCAAAAGGAGGACTTAAATGGATACCTGGATAAGAATCATCTAGAATAAAATGGGTTATATGGGTTTCAGTCTGCATGGTTGGAGGGAGTACACTTATTAATGAGATCAGTGATCTCTCATTATATCAAAGAAGTACATGTTTTATTCTATACCTAATAAAATGTTAGGTTTGGGAAGGCAAGAACCAAATTTTTATGGGCCAGAAGGTACTAATTGGAATTAATAGAGACAATAGTTATCTAGTTTAGCATGGTTCAATATGATAGATTTAATTTTCCAACAAATAATGGTTTCTTGTGATAAATGATTGGTTTATATTCAGTGTAGAGCATATAAGCTAGGAGCCTTTGCCAGGACTCATTTGGAGAGATTCACAGAGCCAGAGAAGACAAGAAGACAGAATGCTGGAGACTGGAGCACAAGCCCTTGGACTCAGACCACCTTGGTGGCAGACTCTCCTCCTTTGCTTCTTCACTGAACCAAGACTCCGGAAGGCCTTCAGAAAACTAGCCAAGTCCTAAGTGAAGAAGATAGGACTTTGAAAGAGAAAATAAAGTATTTGGACTTTAACACCTGGCTGCACTTGTGGTTATTACTGAACTGAAAGGAAGGCTGCTCCCAGAGACCCCAAGAAAACTAAACTAAAGAGAACATTACATCAAATATTATCTTTGAATATCTCTCATGGCTAACCATAATATATTTTATATGGTAGTCTCTAAGAGGTTAAGTGTGTGTGTATCTTTTTTTTTTTTTTTTGTATCACTAGAACTTAGTAGAATGCTTGAAAAATAGTAGAGGCTTAATAAATTCTTGTGAACTAATTGGAATTTTATAAATATTTGAATGATTGGATGAATCATGATTGACCTTCTAGAGACATAAGCATTGTAATTAGTGAAGCACTGGGTATATGGTCAACTGTCACAATTAGATACTAAAAGAAAAAACAGCGAGTCAGTCATGTGATTAAGAATAGAGAAGAAGAATAGAGAAAAGATGGTATCACATAAAGACAATTAGATCAGAGTATAAAGACCTTGATTTAATGTCTACTTGTCATGCTTTCTTATTTGTATAACATTGGATAAGTCACTTTGGCTCTCATTTCTAAAATGAAAGGTTGAAAATAAATGGCCTCTGATTTTTATTCCAATTCTATTTCTGGGATCTTTATGATAGATGATCCTATTTAGAGAACATAGGGTAAGTTCTGATGAGAGAATGAGAGGGAACAAATCTAGAGGCAAGATAGTTGATTAGAATATGTCAAAGGATCTTAAAATTTTACTTGATAAATTTTTCAAATCCATAGCTTCCACTACATCTATTATTTATTTTTTTTTACAAATCTTTTCCAAAGATTTTTTGTGGGAAGAAAAGCACAGGAAACAGATGCACCTTTTCTCTTCTTTCACCTAATGATTTTTATTATAGCACTCCTCCTTCCAGTGAACCTCCACTATCCAAAAGACTGTCAAGCTTTCTCATTCTCAATCCCCAGACTTCTTTGGTTTTCAAAATAAAAAGTTTCAAGGACATGGTCAAGAGCATGGTTACACTTTAAGGTACAACAAACTCATTGTCAGGAACAAGTGGAAAATAATGTTAATTTATTCATGTTGAGTTTTACATATATATATATATATATATATATATTATATTTGTATTTGTATATGTATATTATACACACATAGAAAGAGATAAAAACACCCATACATAAATATTTATATGTGAGTGATTATGTTTAATCAGTAGAACAAGGAACGAAATAAGGAGGCATAGCTGTTTCCTGCGCTTTACTGTTCTTGTTGGGGAGAACATAAACTACATATATATGAATATATTATATACACACAAATAAATAAAATCTATATACCCATACACATATATAACATATGTACATGTGTGTATAATATAGACCTTTGGATTATTTATAATGTGCTAGATTTCTAAGGATTATGGGACAGCTCAGTCTGTCTGAACCTCAAAATAAATGTACATAAGATGTTACAATTGAGAGACATGGAATGAACTTTTAAAGGCTCTTCATTTTTCAGATGAGAAAACTAATTCCCATAAAAATTAAGTAACTTGGCCAAGGCCATACAGTTGGAAGTAGTATAATTAGAATTCAATCCCAGTTCATTTCACTTAAAACTGAGTACTCTCTTTATTAAATCATGCTGTTTGAATCCTTTCTATCATATTTATTATTATTATTATTACTCCTACTATAATTAGTGGTAGTAATTATTAATACATTATTACTAATAATGTTAAGGAATTGGGTTTTCCACTCATTTATAGTCAAGTTATGAATGCTAGAAAAATAAAATAAAATCATTTCCTATTTTAAAGAACTAGATTATCCAAGGTTGATAAAATAATTTCTATTCTCCTTTTAATGCAGAAAATTCCATGTAAAATCATCATGAGGGTTGATTCATTTGTTTTTAAAAGACCCTAAATAATCTCTCCTCTACTACATATATATTTGCTAATTATTATGAAAAGATAGTTGGCTTTTGGCACTTATAATGTGATGTTTTATGTATGGAAATAGTTTTAGAAATAAACTGCTACAGGCTTTTGTTTGAATTGATATTATGTAGATTGCAGTGGTACTGAACATCCAAATGCCAAATGAAAAGTAGTGATAAACACTCTGGACTGAATTACATGCATAACCCTATTTTCTAGTGAGCCCTTGATGAACTCACAGTGCAACAAGGCAAATCCCACATAGTGACACCATGAAAAATGTAAAATATGGTTTATTATTCTCAGCTATGCATTCCACATTTTTTATAGACCAGTTCATTTTTGTCTCTGCTGCAAAATACCTTAAAAGGTAATATGGTATTGTGACGATTGGTGTGTGCATTTGTGCATGTATGTGGGGTGTGTGTGTGTGTGTGTGTGTGTGTAGGGGAGGATGGGTTGGTAATTTATTATACCAGTTAATCTTGCAAAATTGCCCTCTGGATGTAATAATTTGTTATTCTTTTATTAGGCCTTCTTCTGCATGCTGTGTTTATCATAAAGATGTCACCATTGTGATGCCTAGCAACCATTACAATGTTCTGGAGGTGTTTGCATACATTTTCCTGAGGGAGAGATCTGCTCCATCCCTGCTTGGGAGAGCTGTCAGTGGATTCTGATGTATGAGGGATAAAAGGAGTCCCTGCTGCAGACTCCAATAAGCTCCAGTCATGGCCCGAAAACACTGACTTGGGCATCACTATGCTGTGTTAGAAAATGTGTCAATTATCAGATGAACTGCCTAAGGGGATCGCCTGGGTCTAGGCCATAAAACCATCAAGACTGAGGGGGGAAAAACTGATGAGGAAATAAGTTGAATTAATTGATAATAAGGAGACTTGTATGTTGAATATTCATTACGAGCAAGACACTGCAATTTATGTCTCTGAACCTTTTTGGGGGGATCTTTCTCTCCTCCATCATCACCCTCACCCATTTTAAAAATCAACACTAACCTTCCTCATCTTTCCTGACATAAATGTATGTTTAACTAGCATTTTAGTCATTTCCTAAAAGCCAGGAGATAGTTTTCAAACTAGTCAAGAAGTCATAAAAATAAAAATAAATTATACTAATATTGTTTTTAGCTATTTTGCTATTATTGAAATTCTTAATATACTGTGCAACTATTTATATGTGAATACAGTGGGGACCACTTAAATGGGTAGCCTTAGGGCTTGAATCATGAAAGCTTTATGCACCATTTATATAGATTTCTATGGAGTTTACTCAAGATAGGAATAGAATAGCATATATGTGTGTGTGTATATATATATGTATTCAGTATGTGTTCATATATATGTATTCAGTATGAGAATTGAGCATTGGAGCAGTTTCACAACTGCCTGGTCACCCAGGCATGAATTCACCTCTCATTTCAAAATTAAAAGGAAAAGGTTCACATCAGAAGAGTTTGATTCTAATGGAGCATCCTTTATGGGCATGAGTATAATTATTAGTCAGTTCATCTGTCTTCACTACATCTAAACACTCAGTTAATTTGGTGGCAGGAGGGGAAAAGAATCTGTATAATTCTATTTAATATTTTTTTTAAAAAAAGAAAAGAACCTGATAAATTGGTTGATTCTTTGTTTAAATCTCCTACTTATTTGTGCTGACCAATCAATTTGAGAAGATGAACACCACACAGATGAAAAAAATGGTAGACCTTAAACTTTTTCATGTGCAAATTAAAAATCCAGCAACTGTAAAAATATATCATTTTCCATTGAGGGTAAGGAGAGTGGACAGAAGTTCATCCATCTTTTTAATGATTGACAAAAAATTCTTCTGCTTATTTTACAATAAGTAACCTATAAAGTGCTCAGCAGTATAAAGAAACATATAAAAAGACACAGACATTGCTCACTTGGAACTTATTGGGTAATATATTCTTTTATAATGATAATGATCGTTACAGTGATCATAACAATGGGTTATATTTTCCCCAGTATGAATTTTCTCTCTGCACTTGCCATTTTCATTGAAGGTAAAGGCAATTTTGTGCATTAAGAAAGAGCCAGACCAACAGAACCAACTCCCTTAGAAATATTTCTATAATATCTTTGATTCTTAGAACTCACAGATGCAAGAAATAAGGACAAATAAGGAAAGTCATATGTACAGAAGCCAAGTGACTTATTAAAGATTGCTGGAACCTGATCTTCTGACTTCCAATTCAATGTCATTACCATTAGACACTAAATTGTTATCTTATAACAATAACACACATTTAAAAGTTTCAAATACTGTAAATACTTTAGAATATTTATTATTATGACATATTATTTTGTCATCACTTTTTACTATACCTAATAGTCTTTCATGGTTTTTAAAGTCCTTTATAAATATTGTCTTGTAGATCCTCAAAGGTGAAGGAGGTATTATTTTACTTATTTCGCAAATGGGAAAATTAAGGCTAATAGCAATTAAGAAAATTTGACCAGAATCACACAATGACCTATCTGAAGCAGAATTCAAAATCAGGTCTTTTTTTTAACCACTAGACCAGCATTCTCTCTATACCAGGTTGACATCTCTATCCAGCAAAAAGAAGTAGTTAAGGAGCTATAGCCTCTTATGAATCTCTTTATTTCATCGATTTTAAATCTTTTGCTATATTTGGGGGGATGGGGGTGTTCAAGAACAAATTTTAACGTTAGAGTTTGTGTAGAATCATGACCATATTCCTGATGTTATATTTTTTCTTCAATTTGTTTTAAAGATATGTGTGTATATCTTTGCATAGTACTTTTGTTGATCTTTATAATAACAATATGAAACCTGTAACATAAGCATTGTTATTCCTATTTTATAGATGAAAAATAGAAACTGAGAAAGTCTATGGGACTGTGCCTTAATTAAGGTTATATATCTAGTTCAGTAAGGAAGAGAATTCAAACCCAAACTACAAGTTCAATGGCATTACAATTATAGTAGTTTTCCTCTCAGGCCATAAAATGGACTACTAAATATGATTAAACAATCATCCATTCAACAAATACTTATTAAAGTATTTTTTTTTACTTTATATTTATATTTTAGGTCTGGGACATGTGAGATCATCTGTTGGATTGCTTAAGAAATAGCTTTGAATTTATAGATTTATTATATCTTAAGAATTAGAAATAACTTAAAAGGTCACGAAGTTCAAACTATACTGAAAGCAGCAATTCTCTTTCCAATATCCCCAACAAATAACCCCCTCAGTGAGTACTAGAGTTAAACAATCACTACTTTATAACTAAAAGCATTCTGGTTTTGGACACCAATAAAAGTCAAAGAATTTCTCATCATGTTAAAATAAAGTTTATAAGTTTCTCCAATTCAATGTGTTCCAAAAGATACACTGCAGTTTTAAACTTTATTATCTTTTGAAGCTTAAAATTGCACTATGACATTTCAGATACCCTGTGTGTGTTTGAAGACAGCTATTATAACATTTAAAAATTTTCCATTCTCTGGATTCAATCTTTCCCTTCCTTTAAAAAATGCTTATTTTTTTTTATTTTTAAACACATTTTTGAGTTCCAAATTTCATTGCTTTCTCTGGTCCTTCCCCCACCGATGGAAAAGGCAAGCAACATGATACCCATATGAAGTCAAGCAACTAGTATTTGCATATTAGCCATGTTTCAAAAATAAAATGAAAAACAAAATGGAAAAAATATACTTCAAACTGCACCCAGAATGCATCAGTTCTTTCTTTGAATATATTATGTTTCATCATGAGTCCTGTGGAATTTTCATGAATCATTGTCTTGGTCAGAGTAGCTGAGTTTTTCACATTTGATTATCATTTCAATATTGCTATTACTATGTACAGTGTTATCTTGTTTCTATTCATTTCACATTGCATTACTTCATATGTCTTTTGGTTTGATTTGGTTTGGTTTGGTTTTGCTGAAACTATTCTGCTTGTCATTTCTTAGAGCATAATGAAATTATGCTACAACATTCACAACCATTCCCCAATTGACAGGTATCCCCTCTAATTCTTTGCCACCACAAATAAAAGAGCTGCTATAAGTATTTTTGCACATTTAAGTGTGTTTTCTTTTTCTTTGATCTCTTTGGGACACAGACCAAGTGGTGGTATTGCTTGGTCAAAAGGTATACAGTTTTATAGTTCTTTAGGCATAGCTTGAAATTATTTTCCAGAATGGTTGGATCTTTTCAACTAAGTGTAAAAGCATTACAAAATGTGTGCCCCAAAACCTTTATTTTTGATCAAAAGAACAAAAAACAAGGATAATATTTTATTGTTGCCCAGTATTAAGATTATTGAATAGAAGCTATTCACCAAAGATAATTCAAGGTTTTCTAAGAATCAATCATTCAATCAAGCACTAAATATTTGTTAAAAACCCACTATGGGTCAAGTGTTTTACTGAGCACTGGGGTACAAAAAGAGGCAAAAGACAGTCCTTGCCTTCAAGGAGCTTGTAATCAAATGGAGCATACAACATGCTAACAAACATAGATAAAGTAAGCTATATACAGAATAGTTTAGTGTACATAGAGGGAAAACATTAGAATTAAGAGAGGTTGGGAAAACCTTCCCCTAAAAGATGGAAATTTGTTCTCAAAACAGGACCTCAAAATCTCAAAAAGGACCAATAACATCAGCTAAGTGATGTTTTTTTCCCCAAAATTCATTTTGTTTGAAGAAACAGAATAAGAAAAAAGAAAAACAGAAAAGGAATACAAAACAAAATGAAAGAAAACAAAAGAGAACATTGTCATGTGCCCAAGAGAACATCAGGGAGAATTCAAAATATATATCAACAAATATTACTATATATATTAGTAGTGTTATAGTATATAGTATTATATTATATAGTATTATGTAGTATATACTATTATAGTACATATAGTATACTATATATAGAATTATATTATAATATTTATTAGTAATATTATAGCATATATAGTTAGTAGTAGTATAACTAATATATATATATAATATATATATATATATGTTAGTAGAAGAAATTATGTTCGTGAATGTCCATCTTTTTTTAACTTCTTTGTAAATTTTTCTTTTATTCTCTGCTGCACTCCTTTTTTACTTTATTCTTTTTTCACCTTTCATCCTCCCTTCACCCCAAGCAGGCTATAATTAAGAAAGAATATATTTATATTTTATATGTAGCTGTATATATACATACACATAAAAACACACATACTCTTCCACATATATCTTTCCTAACTCTTCTGACTCTGATGTAATCCTGATAATAACTTTCCTTCCTATTACTTAACCTCTCCCCACCCATGGGTCCCTCCCTTGTCTTCTTCACTCATCTTTTGCTTCCCTATATGCCTATCCCTCCCCCTCCCCCTTATTTCTTTATAGATTTTGGAGGGTGCTATACCCTTTATAGTTTATTTGTAGTGTTGCCTATTTAACACATTCCTGGTGTGAGTAGGTTTTCAGAATTATAAGCCCTTTCTTCCCCCCCCCCCCAATGTCTGTGTGTCAGTTCTTCCTCTGCACTTGATTTGCACAACATAATTACTATTTTTAACTTAACTCTGTCCCAATCTTTCATTTGAGCTGCCCTATTGTTGATGTCAATCTTCAAATATACTAAACATTTCCTATGTAAAAATAAAATACAATAAACAATTTGTTCATGTTGAGTTCCTTGAAACTGATCTTTGATATTGGTTCTTATATATTGAATTTTCTATTAAATTCACATTTGGTTGATACAAAGTGCTGAAAATCTGTGAGTTCATTTAATGTGCATTTTTTTCTCATTCAATATTATAAATAATTTTGCTGGATATGATTTTTTGGCTGCAGATCTAGGTCTTTTGATTGTCAGTAGATATGATTCCAGAACCAGCGCTCTTTTATTATGATTGCTGATAAATCCTGTACAATTCTAATTGTAGCTCCAGCATATTTAAATTGTTTGTTTTTTTTTTTCTTATTTCTTGAAAATTTTTCTCTTTGATCTGGGGGTTTTAAAATTTGGCAATAATATTCCTATGTGCTGTCCACAAAGGATCTTGTGGAAGTGATGATTGGTGGATTCTTTCTATTTCTACTTTCCCTCTTGTTCTATCACTCCAGGACAATTTTCTTGGATTATTTCTTGCATTATTGTGTTGAGATCCCTTTTTTATTGATCACAAATTTCAGGCAGTACAATTTTTCTTATGTTTTCTCTTCTGTATATGTTCTCCAGATCTGTCAGCTTTATTATAAGAAGTTTCACATTCTGTTCTATTTTTTCATTCTTTATAATCTCTTTTGTTATTTCTTGGTCTCTCATAGCTTCACTGGCCTCTCCTTGCCCAATTCTAATTTTCAACAGAGGGATATCTTAACTTACAAGTGAACTGATTTAAGTGGTACAGTTATCAATCTAACTGTTCCCTCCCAGTCATCTGAATCTAGTGACAAAACATAAGTCAGATCAGGTGGAGATGAATACTTGGACTTTTTAAGGAAAGTGTTTCCCAGGTCTCAGTTTATCTGAAGCAATACTTATTCAATGATTTAAGGGTAAGTAAGAAATGAGGCACAAGTTGGTTTAGTTTCTCTACTTCAAGAAAAAAAAAAACTGAAGATCTTCAGGATTTCTAGGCAAAACAGAAATAATTATTTACACTCATTCTGAGCTATCAAAATCCAAACATAGACCAAGTAATTTTTGGCTGGACTCTATTATTGGCCAATCACTGAAAGTTAAAGGCGTGGTCAAATAGCTCCATTTGAATCTGAATGGGCTTTTTCAAAGAATGATTTCTAGAATTCATTTTCAAGAAATAATAAATGAAACTACATAGGACAAGAGAGTTGTCTTGATTTTAAAAGAATGATAGAATAAATAAGTATGGGAGAGAAGAAAACATATATAAAAATTCAAATTAAAAAATGCCAATCTATCTTGTGAGGCTTTGGTGATTAAAATTCATATTTCTTGGTGCAGAGTACACAGGAAAAGATTAAAAATAAGTGATAAATGAGAATGACAGAGTAAGCAAACTGTTGGAGGAGACAGGATAGAATGAGACTACTTGAACAAGTAGAGGAGTTAATTCTAGAAGGAGTAAAGCCACTTAGGTGAAATAGAAGTTAGTGGTAGAAGGACTCCGAGAAATGGAAGATGAGAGAACTTATGTTGAATAGCTTCAATTTTCTTCTTGTAAAATATGGGACAAGGTTCTCAGCTAAGAGATGAAGTGGTGAGCTAAGAGCTAAATGGTGATAGGAATCTCAGAAGTTTCATAAGGTATGAAAGGATTTGGAAGATCCATTGTGGAGAATGGGATAGTAAGTTGATAAGGGAACTAATAAGATTGTCTAATAGCTGTGAGACTAAATGAAGCTACTTAATATAAATTTATAGCTAACTCAGTCAGAAGTGTTGTGTGATTTTCTCCTACTTTATTGGTGGTATGATAAAAGGGGTGGGTATTCAAGAAGAGAAGCCATTATAGAGTTTAAATGCTTCATCAAGAAGTCAAGATGGGGAAAAGTGGTTAGTGCAGGGGAGCTGGCCTGAGAGAAAGTGAGAGGTCAAGACATTGGAAGTCATGGTAAATAAAGAATAGAATTTTGTAAAGGAAGTAGATGGAGAGGTGAAAAACAAGTATGTTCCCGATGCTTAAAAGTATAGAATTCTTGAATATGGAGGGGGTACATTTGTGGGTGATAGCAAGATGAAAGGTATGACTGTCTTTGTGTGTAAGTGAAGTGGGTTGTGGGAAGTAATTTGTAAGAAGTAAACTGAGGAACTAAGAGGTTAGGAAGTTTGAAGAAAAGTAAAACTGTATGTTGAAGTCTTCTAATATGAAAGCAACAGCTAGGAAAGAAAGAAAAATTGTGAACCAGTTATCAAATTCATAGAATAAGCAAGACTTAAAGTATCACTAATGTATGATTACATGGATTAGTAATTTCATGGGTATAGATATTTTCTCCATTCATGCAATAAACAAACCTTTAACTTTTAACTGTCTGAAATTTTCTTTTTTTTTTTTTAATTTTTTTTTTTTCTTGAGGCACTTGGGGTTAAGTGATTTGCCAAGAGTTACGTTACACATGTAAAGGGCTGAAACTCTGAATAGGTGCACTGGAATCAAACAACTGAGCACTTAAGGCTAATTACCCATTGGACAATACTCTAAAGCATATGCTTGGAAAATGGCCCTTCTCACTATCCTGTGCTGGCTCAATAGTTGGTATATACAGATAATCGTAGGAGAGATTAGGGGGTGGAGTGAGACAAGCCAGAGTCACTTTGGAGGAGGAGGAGGAGGAGGAGAAGGGAGATCAGTCGGTGGAAAACATGTGGCAGTTTTGTCAACCCCTTCACTTCTCTTCCTAAAGACCAAGGACTTTTGCTTATCCTGACTCCGGCAGATTCTGAGGCCTCTAGGGAGCTAACCCAGACTTCACATACATGTTAAGTGTCTGACCTCAGACACTCCTGACTTCAGGGTGGTACTTTATCCACTGTGCCATCTAGCTGCCCCTGAAATTATTTTCAGTTTTATTTCATATATCCTCTACTGAAAGATATCCATTGCAGTGGAGACCATCTGTTTCTTAGAGTATTTTTTTGGATAGTAGAATAAAATTCTAACGTCCTATTTTATTTCTCTATCATAAGTGATCCACTTTGTGTATGTGTGTGTGTGCCTGTTTTTGTGTTTGTGTGTGTGTGTTTGTACATGTTTTTAATTTTTACTCTTAGTTCCTGTTTCATGAAAATTATCATTGACAATTTGTTTATGCTCACCATTTCCTTTTTCTACAATTGTTTTCACATACAATTTTTATTATTCTGAGATTATTCTGATTCTCAAAAATGTAACATCATTGGGAGAATAATAGTATTAAAACTTGAATTTCGGCCACTTGGGTTCATTATCATTAATAATATGATACAATGTCCCCAATGCTTTCCAACCTGCTGTCTTCCTCTTATGCAATTCAATCATTCTTCATCTATACATGGTAATGTTCATGATTTATGCATTGATGAACTAATGGTCTGTCTATCCAAAATTCATATAGTAACCCATCAATATGTTCTTTTTATCCAATTTTTTAAAAAGGGGATAGTAGGAAGCAGAGCCAAGATGGCAGAGTAAAGGCAGGACCTTACCCAACCTCTACTCCAAACCACTCCAAATTCCTTTAAATAACCATTTTAAATAAATTTTAGAGTGTTAGAACACCCAGAAAGATAAAAAATATTTTCCAAAGACAACTTAGGAGATCTGTGACACTAGAGTAGGAGTCTCCCTGTCCCTGGTTCCAGCCCAGCCCCAGCCAGGCCCCAGCCCCAGCCCCAGTCCTAGCCCCATCCAGGTTCCAGAATCAGCAAAGCAGAACTTCTGAATCAGCAGCACTGCTGGAAGCTTCTGAACTTCTTGGCCCAGGGGCATCAAGGAGGACTTGGAAGGTCAGCAAAGAGGGTCTGGGGTACCAGAGTGAAAGTGTGGTGTAAAGTCCTAGTACAGATGGCACCAGCCCAGCTCTAGTCCCAGCTCCACCCTCAGCATCAACTAATCAGGACTTTGTTGCTGTAGTACACTACAGCTACAGAAGGGGGTGGGGACATTCCTAACAATTCCAGAGAAGAAAAGAGGGTTCGTAGTCTGGTTCCTAGAAGGATTTCTCAAAACAGCTGTACAAAATCCCTGAAGCTTGGGACAGTGCACTCTCCATCCTGAAAACAGAGTCCTACTCTAACAAAGAGTTAAAAGCTAAGTAATAGACTAGGAAAATGAACAGACAACAAAAAAAGTTTCTGACCATAGAAAGTTACTCTGGTGACAAAGAATATCAAAACACACACTAAGATGATGATAACGAAGTCAAGGCTCATGAAATCAGTCTCCAAGTAAAATAAGAATTGGGCTCAGGCCACAGAAGAACTTAAAATGGATTTTGAAAATCAAATAAGAAAGATAGAGGAAAAATTAGGAAAAGAATTGAGAGTGGTCCAAAAGGAAATGCAAAAAGTTAATGAGGAGAAGAATTGAGCAAATGGAAGCTAATGACTTTGTGAGAAATCAAGATACAATAAAGCAAAACAAAAAAATCAAAAAATAGAAAAAAAAAAAAAAAAAAACAGTGAAACATCTCATTGGAAAAACAACTGACCTGAAAAATAGATCCTGGAGAGATAATTTTAAAATTATTGGTTATCTGAAAGTCAAGATAAAAAAAAAAAAAAAAAAGAACTTGGTGTGGGGAGCCGGCACTAATCTACAGGTGATAAGGCCATACAGGTAATAAGGCCACTTCCAAAAGACTGCCCTAACCTTGAATAGGAATCTCCTAATCACATCATGGAGTTTCCTACATGACCAAGGACTGCCCTAACCTTGAATAGGCAGATATCTAGGCATCCCCTAATCACATCATGGAGTTTACTAAGTGACCAAAGCCACCTGATCAGCTCATCCTTGGGTGGGAAACCAATCCTTTGTCTAGACCCCCATCCTGTACTAAGTTTGCACAACCCTGCTTCCTTTCCTATTGCTACATATAACTGTATTATTGCATTCATTAAAACGAGGCTTGATCAGATTGTTTTGTTTTGCCTCCTTCTGTGCCTCCCCTCTCTCTTGCTTTTATCTCTTTTCTTCCAGGGTCCACACACTCTGCCTCGGGGACCGAGGCACTTGGACATTATCTTTCAATAAATTATGAAGGAAAATTGTCCTGAGATTCTATAATCAGAAGGTAAAATTGAAATTAAAGAATCTATTGATCACTTCCTGAAAGAGATCCCCAAAATAAAAACTCCCAGGAACATTATAGCCAAATTCTAGAACTCCCAGGTCAAAAAAAAATATGCAGGCAAAAAGAAATAATTCAAGTATCATGGAATCATAGGATAAAGCAAGATTTAGCAGCTTTCATGTTGGATGACCACCTTTTCCTCTGAAGGATTATACTCAGTTTTTCTGGGTAGGTGATTCGTGCTCTCCAAAATATATTATATTCTGCACTAATTACCTATCCAGCAAAACTGAGTATAATCCTTCAGAGGAAAAGGTAGTCTTTGAAGGAAATGGAGGGTTTTCAAGCATTCATAGTGAAAAGAACAGAGCAGAATGAAAAATCTGATTTTCTAATATAGGACTATATATATAGAAGAATAAGGAGGTAATCAGGAAAGTGATATCATAAGGGACTTAATAAGATTTATCATTTATATTCCTACATGGGAGGATGATACTTGTAACTAATTAGAACTTTCTCATTATTGTGGCAGTTAGGAGTACAAATAGATAGAGGACACAGGTGTTAGTTGAATATGAAAGGATAATATATATTTTTTAAATGATGAAATTAAAGGATGAGAGAGGAATGTACTGGGAGAAAGGGAAAAGGAGAAGTGGAATGGTGCAAATTATCTACCATTTTTTAAAAAAAAGAGGCAAAAAAAAAAAAGCTTTTACAATGAAGGGGAAGAAGGAAAGAGAGTGAGTGAGTGAAATTTACTCTTATCAGAATTGGTTCAAAGAGAAAATAAATACATACTCAATATGGCTATAGAAATCTATCTGCAGGAAAATAGGGGAATGAGATATGGAAGTGTGAGAGGATAATAAAAGAGAGGGGATATTGAGGGAGGGAGTGGTCAGTACCAAAACACTCTTGAGAAGGACAGAGTGAAAGAAGAAAGAATGAATGGAAGGAAATAGAAAGTACTTCAAAGCAAGTTTCTTTGATAAGGGCTCATTTTCAAACTTAGAGGGAACTGAGTCAAATTTATTTTTAAAAAAGCCATTTCCCAATTGATAAATGATCAAAAGATATGATCTGTGCCCAAAGGGCTAAAATTCATACAAATACTTTGACCTGACAATTTACTACTAGTAAAAGAGATTTAAAAAAAAAAAAAAGGAAAGTTACATAAGTGTACAAAAAAAATTCATAACTCTCTTCTCAAGGGGAAAAAAAAATGGAAATTGAGGGGATGCACATTAATTGGGGAATGGCTCAAAATCTGTGGTATATGTTTGTGATGGAATATGTTCCCCATGTTCCATGGGAAATGATGAGCTAGACGCTCTCAGAAAAAGAAAAAATTAAAACCTGGAAAGTCCTCCATGAACTCAAACAAAGTGAAATGTACTGTATTCAAAGTAAAACAATGTTCTGGGATGACTGGCTGTAAATGACTTTGCTATTCTCAGCAGCACATTCATCCATGACTATTCTGAATGAGTTGTGATGAAAAATTCTATTCATGTCCACAGAAGGAAGTGATTGTGTCTAAATCCAAATTGAAGAATTCTCTGTTTTTTTTTTTTTTTTTAACGTAATTTTTCTTGAGGGTTTTTATTTTCAATAGGGAGGAGATCCATTTTCTTTCACAACTTGACTTTTATGTAAATGTTTTGCACAACTTCACGTGTAGTTTCTCAATTGTGAGTGTGGCTAAGAAAGAGAACTTAGAACTCAAAAAATTTTAAAAACAAATGTAAAAAAGAAATTTGTTTTGAATGTAACTGGGAGAAAAATATGAAATAAATCAAATTTTAAAAAGAATGGATGGCTACTAGAAATAGTATTCTGTTCATTTTTATATAAACTGAGGGTTAGTTGAATCATTTAACTTCTTCAGAGTTACATAGCTTGGAATGAGTAGATATGAATCTTGAAGCCAGATCTTCTGACTAGAAGGTCAATATGCTTCTCAGTGCTACTTTGCATAGTAAGTTTCATTTCCTTTTTCTTGTTTCCAATTTAGATAAATAATGCCAGTTATTTTTCCAAAGATTAATTTAAACATCCAATTTTCTATATCATCTGTCAGTGAATTTCTCTTAGAGATTGCCAGTCCTTTTTTCTGCTTTAGGTAGTCCTTTTAAACAGAATTATAAAAACTTAAATAGAAAGAAACTTTAAAAATTTAATATATTCTCCAATCTCTTCAAAGTGTTAGAAATCTTTTCCAAAACATGAGAGATCCCCAGGTCTCTGTGTTAAACTATTCACTGCTTTCAACACAGACTACTTTATTATGGGACAGCTTAAATGTATAGAAAAGTCCACATTAAGTTGAGCCTAAATCTATTTTCCTATAACTCTCATCTGTCTTTAATTTGTACTTTATAACAAGACAATTCACACAATCATTCAGCAAACACTTAACACTTTATGTAGAACATTCATTCTGTACTGAGATATATTGAAATTTAGATAAGATAGTGCCCTAGTTGAGCTTTTACTCTAGTATAAAAACAACTTTACAAATAAACATATCTGTAATACATAATATTATAAAAAATGTACTAGAAAGTTACTGATTTAATTGTTCTGTGAAAATCAAGGGAAGACATTATCCACTATAGTAACAAAAAAGAGTTCATATTTGAAATGAATTTCAAGGGATTGGTAATAAAGAAATGTAGCATATCAGAGACAGAATCAGAGGCAGAGTTAGAGACAAAGAGAAAGCATTCTAGGTATAAAACCTAGATAAAAGAGGTCAGGCAGAAGACAGTACAGTTTGCTAAAGTATAGTCCATGAAAGGTATTACCTATGAGACAAAACTGGAGTGATATAAATAAATGATCATTAAAAAAAAGTCTCCAGATTATTATGAACCTGGAATGTCAGGTAAAATTGAAGCTTAGTATGCAATATGAAACAACTAATTTTGAGTAGAGAAACAATATTATGAGATCTATGCCTAAGAAAGAGTATTCTGATAGTGGGTTAAAAATTAGATTGAAGGACATAACAGCAGAATCAGAAAGATCAATAAGGGGTGTATTACATTAGACTACATGAGTGATAATGTGCATTTGTACTAAGGTGGTGGCTGTGAGAATACAGAAATGGAAAAGGTAGGAAAAGGAAATAAAATACACTGAGCTTGGTAACTGATTGGAAATAAAAAAAGATCAGAGTAAGAGAAAAAGAGAACAGGAAGAGATAGGGAAGATAAGAGAAAAAGAGAAAAGAGTGTTAGTAGTTGATTCAGATCTTGTAGGAAATTGGAAGTATAGAGTTCAGGACAAGAAATATAGATCTGAGATATCTCAATAAAAGTGGTGGTTGAAGTTTTGAAAGTATATGAGATTGTCAAGGGATGGAGAAAAAAGAGATAAGAGGGCCATTATAAAATTAAATACTATTTTTAAAAAGTGTTTTGCAGTGTATTGAAACTCAATAGGGATGGTATAAATGCTTATTTATTTCCCCTTTTCTTCTATTCCCATTCAATCAGTCTCAAGAAACACCAATGATGAGGGGTCAGAAAGAGAGTGAAGAGCCAATAAAAGACAGAAAAGGAATATTTGGGGATTTAGAAGGAGAACTAGGACACTGTCTTATCTCTGATGTCATGGCAGGAGAGAACTTCCAGGATGGGACACTGGGAAAATTGTCAAAAATTTCATAAAGGACAAAAGATAATGCCTGGAAGGGAGCCGTGGAGGGGAACAGCATGAGATCTGCTGTTTGGGGAACTTTCAGCAAAAAGTTATAGTAGAGTAGTGGTGCATAAGAATTCACAATCTGGCCCATAGGATTATAATAGAAAGCAAATTTATTTCAGCACCCACCCCTTCTCCCAGTGAGGTAAAGATTTTAACTCCAAATCACAGACATTTGTGCAGAGAATGATTATTTGGCAGCATTCTGTGCTGCAACAGACCTTAGCCAAAGTGGAGAAAGAAAACAACAAATGGGCAAAACATATATCTATGATTATAATAGAGCTCAACTGTATATCTATCCACCTCTTGGTAATACATAAATCTAAACTACAAATGGTGAAAATTTCCTAGCAACAGTGTGGCAGTACTCTTTTGTCTCCAAGCTGAAGAAATAATGCACAAAGGGAATGGGGTAGGACTGATGGACTATGGAGCTGCAGAAGCATGGAACCCCCTCCCCCAAATATATTGTAGTTTCAAGACTCTCCCTGTAGACTCCACCGAATGTTGGGGTTCACAGACTAGTCCCCAAAATATATTGGGGTTTCAAGTCAGAGTGGTGGGGTCTCAAAGAATTTTTAGGCTTAGGCCATCTTCAAATCAAGATTTTATTATTAAGTCATTGATTAGTGTGCTAAGTTACAAAAGGGAGTTTAGCTATTAAATAGGGGAAAGACAGAGGGCAAGTTCCTTAGCAAAATTTACCATTGAAAAGGGGGAAGATGCCATTGCAAGGGAGGGTTAAGTCCCTAATGAATTAATCACATCATATGTCAGGCTAACTTCTTAAAGAAATTAGTGAGGGGTATTACACCATTGACTAGCAGAGCTAACCCTAAAAGGAGTTAGCAAAGAAGTGGGATATGGAAAAGTTCTTTTCTAGGATAAAAATAAGCTTGGAATTTAGATCTACAATCTGGCCTTCTGATTGGATACAGTAATTAAGGGGGTCATGGTAAGTACTTTTGTCAATTCAAGAAATTTGATAAGGGCCTACAGCAATAAAAGCCTACTTAGGTTAATAAAAGATCCATTTAAAAGATAATCCTGTCAGTGCTCCTCCTTGCTTGCCTTAGGGAGTAGCAATGATCCTCCATATGGCCCATGAAGCTATATGGACTTGGGGTCTTTTTGCTGGGATCTTTTTCACCCTATCAGGATCAGTGTTCATGGAGTTATGTAACATTCCAGTAAGCTCAAGAAAAAGAACCCAGCATGTATGTATCTAAGGCTAATGTTATCTGTCTAGATGTCACTTGTGGATAATACCTAGATTAGTGAACTCCTCTCATAGAAGGAGATTTGTGAGATAACTCAGAAAAGAGCAGGAAAACAATTATTAGAAAGAAAAGTCAGATTTTAAACAATGGATAAAACAAAAAACAAAAGACTGAAACTGCCAATGATCTCAGGAATAGAAAAATTAAAACACTTTGAAAATAAGCAGATAAGTCAACAAGGAAGACTTTAATAGCAATAACAGAAAATATGGCCATCAGATTTAGAAAGGAAGTTCAGATTTCTATGAAAAAATACTGAAAAAATAAAGGAAAAATTTTCAATATCTAATGAGACAGAGGACCTTGTGGATTTTGAGAACTCAGAACCTCAGAATACTTTTCTTGAGTGATTTAAAAGAGAATCAAAATTTATGAGAGAACAATTTGTGGCAGAAATAAAAGAAATATTTGGTAGAATAAAGAAACTTAAATTCTGGTGGCAACTTGTCAGCAAAGAAACACAAGAGAAGACAACTGATTGGGCATACAAATATATGGAAATAAAGAATAATCTGAAAGAAAAGAAGCAAAAAGCAATAATCCTGAAAGAAAACATGTTTTCCACAAAAGCTAAATATTGATCTTAAAAACAGGCTAAGAAAAACTTTAAAGACCATAGGCCTCCTTAGAAAAATATGACAAGTTAAAAAATCTCAAAACAATAGTACAAGAAAACTTCCCAGAAGTTCTGTACATAAAAAACAAAGTTCCAATAAAAAGAATTCATATATCACCTCCAGGACAAAAATTTTAAAAGTTTAAGGCTGCAAACTCCAAGACAAAAAGTGGTCAAGTGTAACAGTTACATTAAGAAGCAACAAGTTCTGAAAGAGAACAGAAGAAAGATTTACAAATTAAAATGAAAATAAATTTAAGTGATAAAACTATTCTGTATACACAACCAAACACAAGCATGATTGGAATGATGTATTCCAAAGAGCAACAGAGTTCAAGATACAGCCCAAAGTGATCTACCATACTAATTTGGGCCTAAAAACAAATTTAAAAAAAAAGGATATTCAATAATAGACTTGAAATATTGTAAGAAAGAAAAAGATGCATGAAGAAATTATTTGCTACTCAAACAACCTAGACAATCAGAAATAAAATAAGGACACATGAAAGTTACAAGGCAAATTGGTAGGAAATAACCATTGGTAAGGCAAAGGTTGATAATTAACTGAATAATCAGGAACAATGGAAGAATCTACCATAAGAGTGCCACACAACAGAAAAAAAAAAAAAAAAAAGAGGTTGAGAGAGGGAGGTTATGGATAAGCTCTATAAGGCAGTAGAAACTGTTCAGAAGGGAAAATCGCAAATAGGTAATTCACAAGTTTTAATTCAATGAGGAATAAAGAGAATAAAGAACTATATAAGTTTAGAAGCATGAACCCAATAATAAAAGTATAGAATACATTGAAAGGGAAGATAAAAAATAGAGAGAATTAAGGTAGAAACTTTCCTTAAAAAATGGACAAGAAAATGAAAAAAACTTTAAATGGAACAAACCAAACAAATTGAAGACAGAGAAAGGAAAGGTGATTCTAACTGAAAGGAGGAAAAAAACAGGGGAAGAGTTAACTGGCAATTACAAAAACAAGCACAAAATACAATTTCCAAGGTGAAAGTGGTAGCAAACAGAAAGATCAAAAGTGAGAAGAAGAGAACTGGTAAAACTAGAGCGAAAATATAACTTGAAAAAAAATATATAAATGAACAATATATAAACTGTTAGAATCCTTACAAAGTGATAAGTCAGTTGCCTAATTTAGCATAGTACTTAGCAAATCCTCTAGCTCACTAATGTATTTAAATACTCATTGGAGTTCACACTTTTGGGAGATTCACTTTTGGGAGATTCATATTTAAAGTTAAAATCAGCATTCAGTATGAGATTCACAGGTCACTATTCAGTATGAGATTCACAAGTCAGAAATCAATAATCCCATTTTTGGAGTGGGATTATTTTACACAGAGCATAAATAGAGCTTCAGTGAATCAATCAAGAGTCAGTTCAGAGAAAGCCATGAGTCGGAGTTGAGGCAGAGGCAGAAGCAAAGGACAAGCTGCAAGAGCTCTTGGAATCAAGGAAGGAGAAAATAAACGTTTGGATTTTATCAGCTGGCTGCATTTGAGGTGATTATTACTCTGAACTGAAACTAAGGCTGCCTCCAGAAAACCTCTCCAAGAAACCCGCTCCCAGAGAGAACCATCATTTATATATTATATAAAAAGAGAACACCACAATAAACTATTTTTAATAACTTTAAATATGAATGGATTAAACAAACCAACAAAACAAATAAAAGTGATAATTTATGAGAGTACAAAAGTCCACAATATGTTGTTTGTGAAAAATATTTTTAAAGAGAAAAAAGAAAAGATTTAATATAAAAATTTACTATAAATCAAATGGATTAAAGAAAAAAATTTTAAAAGAAAAATTATAATAAAAAAGAAATTAGTATACTGTAATGAATTTTCAAAAATAAATTATTATCAACATCAAATGACTATACTTCATATGCCTTAGCATCCAAATATTGACTGAATTAAGAGGAGGAAAATGTAGATAGTTATAAATAGTTTACATGATATTTTAAAATATCTCACTTGGTTTTGGATAAGTTTAAGGTAAGCATAAAGAAATGGGGAAATACAGAACTGAAAAAAATGCTTGAAAAACTAGAACTAAATAATTCATGATATCTTCTAAATGGGACTATGAAAGAATATGCTATTTTCTCAGGAACAAATAGAATGTTCATGAAAACTGAAATTATATTAGGAAACCATAGCATTGCAAACAAATGTTAAAAGGGAAAATGTATAACTTACAGACCAAACCACTATAAAATAACTGTCAAAGAATCATGATAAGAAGAAACAGATTCTTTTGTTATACTTTTTTATTTTTTAAAGCAATTCCCTCTTTATCTGATAGCATGATTATAACTCTTTGCTTTAAAAAAATCATTTTATTCATTGGAATTTTTTTATCGTATGTCTGTCTTTTTGTCTTTAAATGTATTTCTTAATGATGAAATTTTAAATAATTGAATCAAGGAACAATTCATAGAAATATTTTAAAATTATATGAAAGATATTTATAATGATGCAAGAGTTTACCAATATTTCTGTGATGTAGCAAAAATAGTCTGGGAAAAATTATATGCTTACAAAAAAATGAATAAAATAGAAAGAAAGGATTAATGCTTTGAATATGCATTTAAGAAATAAGAAAGCCAACCAATAAACAAGCTACAATAAGAAAAAAAAAGATTTAAAATTAGAAAAGTAGATAAATTGGAGACAAAAAAAAAATCCATGGAAATTGTCTTAATTTGCATTTTTCTAATTTACTGCATTTTTTTATATGACTAGAAATGTCTTTAATGTCTTCAACTGACAATTGTCTATCCATTTCCTTTGACCATTGATCAATTGGGAAACAACTTGTATTTATATAAATTGTTAATATATTTTAGAAATGAGGAGTTTATCAAACAGTTGTTCCAGTTTTATGCTTCCTTTCTAATGGTGTATGCATTGATTTTGTTTTTACACAAAAATTTTTAATTTAATATAATCAAAATTGTCATTTTTCATTTTAGTGCATTTTTATTATAGTGAGTTTATTTATTTTTAATATATATTGCTTTATGAATCATATTGGGAGAGAAAAATCAGATCAAAAGGGAAAAACCATGGGATAGATTAAAAAAAATAAGTGAACATGGCTTGTGATGTTTTACATTCATTCTCCTTAGTTCTTTTTCTGAATGAAAATGGCAATTTTCTTATTGTTAAAGCCAATATTTCTAGTACAACGTCGAATAAGAATGGTGATAATGGACATCTTTGTTTCCCCCCTGATCTTTCTGGGAATGTGTCCAGATTCTCTATAGACCTTTTCCCATCCCTTAATGTCTTTTTCTTTGATGTTACCACAAAAAAGCTGGAACAGAATTTATTATGCTTCAGCTGAAGTAAAATGAAAACAAAAACAAACAAACAAACAAAAAAAAAAGCAGGAGTAGCAATTCTGATCTGGTAAAGCAAAAGTAAAAATAAATGGACATTCACAACCACACTCTCAGTTCATGTGATGCTCTTTCTGGCCCAGTTCTTAAGAGTTACAGATATAGTTTTCCCATCTAGGGATATAAACATTTTAACCTTTATATATATGTGTGTATATATATATATATATATATATATATATATATATATATATATTTTTTTTTTTTTTTTCCTGTGATTTTCTGTGATTATAACCTTCTTCACTTGCTTTCCCAGAGTCTATCTGACCTGGGTTGACACTCTGTTCACCTCAGTGAGACTGACCTTTCTTGAAGTTTTTTCAATATATCTTGAGCTGTAGAGCATTTTCATTCTGTCAGATTCTGTTCAGAACCTTGGTTTCATGTGGTTTTTGAGGGAAACTGGGAGAGCTTGAGCAGCTTTCTGGCTTCACTCTGCAGTCTTGGCTCCACCCCCAGAACCTTCTCATCAGTTTTGTCTTTTATAAGGTTCTCTCTTATTCTTTGGCCACAAATTCCTTCCTTCTCCACAGATCCAAGAGGTAGACTATCTAAAGGCCTTTCTATATAATGATAACATCATTCAAGAGGCAATAATAGAAAGATAAATTCCATTTGGACTAACTATATCTTGCATGAAGTATCTGAAATTCAATCTACTAAAACACACAAAAGTCTTACATAAATTAAATACAAAGTGCTACTTAATAAAAGTAAAAAACAAGAATTACAGGAGCTAGAGTAATATTCCACGTTCATTGTTAGTCCATGTCACTATAATAAAAATCACAATATTACCAAAGTTAATTTATAATTTAATGTTATAATAATCATAATAATAATCAAATTTATTAAGATGTGCTTAAAGTTTGATAAAATTCATTTAGACAAACAAAAGATCTAGAATATCAAGGGAAACAATGAAAAGAGGTAGAAATGATGAGGGAACAACACTTTTAGACCTCAAGCAATATTGCAAAGTAACAATCATGAAAACTATCTGGTAACAGTTAACAAATAGAGAAGTTGATCAGTAGAAAAGACTAAACAAAAGAAAATCAGTAAAAGAGAACTTAAAAACATGGTGTTTTATAAGTTTGAAAATATAAATGACCTAGGAAAAAATCATTATTTGATTAAAGACTAGTAGGAAAATTTGAAGGCTGTCTAGCTGAAATTAGTATTAGAACAATACCTTTTATTATACTCCACAATACATTCTAAATAGATATGTGAACTTAATATTAAAGACCATGAAATAAGAAAATTAGAAAATAAACAGATCACAAATATTTCTCATAACTCTTGTAGGAAGTGTGTTTATAAATAAGGGAATAGAGAATGTAATAAAAGATAAAATATCTAGAATATGACTAAAAGAGGTGGGGAGTTAAATGGGAGGGAAAAAAAATCTTTGTATCACCTTTTTTTCCCCCCATAAGAATTTGCTATTTAAAATATAAAAATAACACACACATCTTTGTATACATATGTCTAAATCTGCATATGTATGCAATAGCAAAAGACATTACTCAATATTTAAGTACCCAAAGAATATAAACAAGCATTTATCAAAATAAATAAATAAGAATTTTGAATGAGTTAGAGAATTCAGAAATAAAGAGGAGAAAGTTTGTCAAGTATCAATGAAGATATAGTTAAAGTTTTGCATCATAAACATTGAAGAATGTCCTAGTAGTTTAGTAGATTAAGCACTACTTAGGATCAGAAAGAACCAAGTTTATATCCCTACTACATGACATTAATCTTGAGTCTCAGTTTCATCACCTATAAAATGGGGCTAATTATATCACCTTTCTCACTGGTTGTTGTGAAGATTGAAAAATAGATGTGTATATATGTGTGTATAGACATATACATATGTATATATGTTTATATATGTGTATGTGTGTGTTTATAATGTTTTGAAGAACTTAAAAGTGCTAAATAAATAGAAATTATTTTAACACATGAATTCAAGCCTGCAACATTCCTTAAAAATAGAACATATCACTTATTTTTTTTTTCTTTTTTAGGATGAAGAGGACTATCTCCTTCAATGTTTCTTATGCCATTGTTTCCTTATTATTTATCGTCTTGCTTGCTTTCTCTGGACACTTTTTTGATTTTTTTTTTTTTTGGAATTAAAAAATCTTACATATATATGTTTTAATCTATGTAGAATACATTATTGCTTCCCTTGTTCTAGAATACCATTAATGATATATATTATATTGCTCTTTCCAGTGCTTGTCCTATAATTAATTCATATCATTATTCATCAGATAAAGTCCCTCAAACATTTCATTTGAATTGTTATCAAGACAGGTTTTTCCATCCTGTTCTTAAGTAGCTGATCATTTCTATTTTTGTGAAATGTAGAATAAATCTGTTAAATATTTATCATTTTGCTCGTCAGCCATTGTTTCAGTCTAATAATGATAATATGAATTCTTATTCTGTCATAAAATGTATCATCTATTTCCTACAATGTTTTGTATCTGAAAATTTGTTATATGGCTTATTTCACTTTACTTGTATTATCGATAAACATATTGACAAGGACAAGGGCAGTCTTTTGTCATCTGTCTAGTTTGACAAAGATTCTTTAATAACACTCTTGGGATATAGTTATTCAACTAGCTATAAATCTACTCAAATACCTTATCACACAGTCATCATTCTATGGATAGAATGAAAGGGTTTTTATTTGTCTTGCTGTAATCAACTACCTTTATGATGTTTTAGCTTAAAAACAAAATCAAAAAGGAAACAATGGTTATTTTGTTATGGCATGTTATTAGAAAACCCATGCTGACTTCTAGTGACCATTTTGTTGTTTTGTAAGTGCTTAACAAACTTCCTGCTCAACAATGAATTCTCACATATTCTTCCAGGGTTGATGGAATGGGATTTTGTTTTTGTTGTCCAGTTTTATAGCTTTTGGGAAAATCAGAGTGGGGGAATTTTTCCTCATAGGATCATAGAGTTCAAACTAATAGAGACTTTAGAGAGGATATTTCAATTCTCTCATTTTACAAAAGATAGATTTAAGATCCAAGTTGGTAATAATTTTGCCCATGAAAGTATAATTACACCCATATGAATGCCTCCTAATCATGCCTCGAATGAAGGTAAACTGGTTTTTGGGGGGAGGATGCAGGTAAAAGCTTAGTCTTGTACAAGGAAAGTACATTCTCCCTAGTATTATTTAACAGTTATGCAAATCATTCCAGTGGTGAACAAAGGAATAATAGAAGATATAAACCATTCTAGAACAACCCCATTTCCTTTACTGATAAAATTAGAAGTATTTTTGAGGATAGAGTCCTAGCATTTGATACTTACTGAGTAGTAATAGGTAAATCATTTAACTTCCTTGAGTCTCATTTCTTATTTTGTAAAATGGAGATAGTAAGAACTATAATAGCTACTCACAGCATTGTAGTTAGGCTCTATAAGATAAATGAGGAAGGTAGGTTAGATGGTATAGGTGAGGGGGTATTTGAAGTCAGAAAATCCAAGTTCAAATCTAAACTCTTGAGATTTATTAGTTGTGCATGCGATCCCAGGCAAGTCATTTTGATGAGGTTTAGGTTTGGGGTTTTGTAACAGCAGAGTGGGAGAAATATCGAGGACTCAAAATGGGATCCTCCAGTTTTGGCCTTAGTATATTGGTCTTGAACCCTTGAAAAACTCGGGGAGGGAGGGAGGGGGGGAGAGTTCCAAGTTTCTCCTTAGGCTGGGAGGGGGTTTTTTTGGCTTCAGAGGAGACACTTCCACTGGGTGTGTCTTAGCCAGCTGCTTCTGTCTGAGGGCAGAAGTCAGTCCCAGGATGTAAAAGAAAAAAAGAAGGCACTTTAAGAGTGCATTAGAGATGTTGATAGGTAGAGGGAGATTACATCCCCAATTCAGCTAATCTAATCAATGTTCAAGTTTTGAGGATTTTTTCTCAAAGCCAGTGTCTGCATTTTTAAGAGACAGCCTAAAGGTGAGAGGAATAGGCTCCAAGCCCCATGCTTTCCCAATTTTATAGCTTTTTCCTTTCCATTCCATTAGGGATATAGGCATCCCTAAGAGAGAGAAAGATATGACAAAAACTTTAAATTTTATCAATTCGCAGGAGTTTTATGCCATGAGCTCCAGACAGCTTCAACCATGCTCTGGGGATCAGAGCTGTCTCTCCCTGCTATAAAAAGGGTGGGGTGGTGGTTTACCAGAAAAAAAAAAAAACTGAATGGTACCAAATGGGAAATCAGCTTTCACTAGAAAGACTGAAATCCTTGACTTCTAGGGAAAAAAAGCTTTAGTGTTCTCAATTCAACAGTTCTTTGCCTGACTCTAGACAGAGTCCCAATTCTATAGCCCCCCAGCCTTTTCTAGAGAAGGAAAGCAACAAAATGCTCCCTAAGCAAGGGAGAATTTGTCAGAGACTAGCTATAGAGTAGAAAACAAGTATAGAGAGAGACAGACTGCAGGAATCCCCATAAAGGAATTCTGCAAGTTAGAGAAAAGGGAACAATATATTTTTTTTACCTCATCCAGAGTTTTTGGGGTTCTGTTCAGTCACCAAATGATGTCTCGTTTTTTTGGGTTCTGTTCAGTCAGGGAACCAAAAATATGATGAGGTAAAGTCTAGTTTCTAAGATTCCTAGTCAGGGAAGCAAAATATGATGAGGTTTAGGGTTTGGGGTTCCCTTTTATAGGAAACCAAATGATAAGGTCTAGATTTAGGGAAGCAAAATGAGATTTGGGTTTCTGGTGGTCAGGGAGTTAAATGATAAGGTCTAATGGCAGGTTTTGGGGTTCAGGGTCCCCTACACCCCCTTGGGATTTGGCACAAGGGTAGGAAGTTTTGGGAAACCCCCTTCTGGTGGCTCAGAAATTCTCTGTAAAGGAATTTATAAACCTGAAAATCTAGACTGATAAAAGAGGTTTATTATAGGGATTGGGAAGTAAGGTTAGAAATCCTGACAGAGAAGCATAAAATCTTGTTAAGGAAATAGGTAAGAATAAAGAGAGGGTAACACTGGAAAAGAATATTATTTTAGGGGGCAAAGGCTTCCTTGCCATAGCATGGGATAGCATGGCATGTTTAGAACCTCTGCAAAGAGAGGATTTTAGATTGGCTCTTTTACAATAGGAGCTTTAGCGACAAGCTGAAGGGAGATAGTGGGTGGAGTCCCAAATTGACTCCATCTACAAACTGGGTTTTAGCTTGAGCTGGAATTTGAGTATAATTGAATAAGTTTCTTTAATTGAATAGGGCTGGAATTTTTTTAGCTTAGGACTGAATCAACTCCACCTAGATAACAGAATGAAACTGTCTTGTTTCCCTCATGCAGTGTCCCTCACTGAGGCAGAGTTGAAGATTTTCTCCTTCAAGGAGTTTTAGAGTTTCAGGGTCCCTTCTTCAACTTGCCCTTTATTGGCCCCAGTTTCCTTTTCTGTAAAATGACAAAAATATTAGCACCTATCTCACAGCATTGCTATGAAGATCGAATGAGAAGACATTCATATATGTACTCATATTTAAATAATTATTTGCTAGCATTAAAGTGCTATATGTCATTATTATTATTATAGTAAACATATCTAAAATATTAAGATGTCATTTAAAAAAATGAAATTAAAAGAATTGGATCAACCATAGATATTGACAATAAATAAGATTAGGTCAGTGTAATGTCATCTTTAAAAGTTATAAAAAGACAAATTTGTTCATGAAGTAAAGCAGATAAAGTAGAAAAGCTCGCCAATTGTTTTGTCATTTTCTCCCCTTTCATATCTTAGAAAAAAAACCTATAAGAAAAAAAAACTAATACAAAATAAACAACAAAAACCATATAGTCCTATTTATTTCCACTTGCCTTAAATTTCACCTTTTTTGTCTCCCCAGATGCATGGAGTTGGGGAGAAAAATTTATAGTGGGAATCAGCACTTTTAGGATCTTAGTTTTGCTGATGATGAACAATGTGAAAAGGCTGTGGGAAGAGGAAGTCTTACTTCCTTTTTCCTTTCCTTATATTCAGATCCTTACCTGTCCAAAGGAATGTAAATTTTCATTAATGAAACTTAACTAGATATCTTGGGGTTTGTTGACTAGGTTTCTTTCTTAAGGTCCGTACCTTAAATCCAAATTATTCTGGCTTTCATTTATTAGCTAACAAGTCCCATTTGGTCATTGTTTGGAGTCTCATTGGCTCAGAGTGAATGTAAATACCAATTGTTTCTGTTTTGGCCAGAAATGCTGAGAATCTTTCCTCCCAAGTTGTAGTTGTTGTTGTTATTGTTTGATTAGGTAAAAGAGCCATTAACTGTTGATTGGGCATTGTCTCAGTTAAACATTGTCACAGTGAAACTGACACCTGTTAAAAGACCTTAGCTTAAAAGAGCAAGTCTCCCACTGAATCCAGGAAGATTTCCCATCATTCCAATCTATATCTTCCTATTGGATCCAAAGGGCTTCAGAGGAAAAAATGAGGCTGGTGACTTTGCACAGCCTTCCCTTTCTTAAGTCCAATTCACTTACATTTCATGACATCACCTTCCTGATGCCATGGTCCTCTTCAAAAAATAAAGAACATATTCTATTTTCTTTTATTGGGGACTTTCCATTTAATTTTATCACATTCCCAAATATTGTAACATTTCCTTACCTACTGTTGTTGTTCGTCTTTCCTTCTCAAAGACAACCATGACATCAGGGAGATGATGCCATGATATAAAATGAGAAAATCAAATTCCCACAAAAAACTGAAAATCCAAGGGATTCCTACTACCTGTAAAAGAAACATTACATTTAAATTCATTCTTTTCAAGATAATTTTTATGATTATCATTTATTTTTACATCATCCAGATTTCTTTCTTATCCTACATCCAATCCCTTCCCAAAGCTCTATTTTTTTAAAAACACACACACACACACACACACACACACACACACACACACACAAACACACAGAAAAATTCAGCAAAACCGATGGATACAATGAAAACATATCTGACATTATATTTGATTTTTTTACAATGGTAAATCTTACAAGTTTACAAAAGAGAAGGGGGAAAGACATATTTTTAATCCTATCTTTTCTTTAAGGTGAAATGTATTCTTTATAATTTTGCAGCATTCACATTCTACAGTTTTGTCATGTTGGGTTTTTTTGTTTTGTTTGTTTTTACCAACTACATTTTCATCGTTATTATATAAATTAATTTCCTGGATGTGCTCAATTTATTTTGCATCAGTTCATGTAAGACTTTTTATGCCTTTCAGTATTCATCATGCTTATCATTTTTTTAAGGATTAAGCTACATATAATATAATAACCACATTTGTTTAGCAATTCCCTAATTAATAGATATCTCTTTTGTTTTCAGTTCTAAGCCCCCTCAAAAGCCATGCTATCAATATTTGGTTGGGTAAGAGCCTTTCTTTTTATGTCAATGGCCTCATTAAGGGTATATTCTGGCAAAAAAAAAAAAAAAAAAACTATAGGTCAAAGGGTATGAGCATTTTAGTCACATTTCATTATTTCTGAATGTTTTTGATCAGAACGGCTTAAGTATTCTTAATTCTACCAGCAACATACTAGTGTATCCATCTTTCCATAATCTCCACACCATGGACAATTCCAAATTGGGTTTGGAATAATAATTCAGGGCTGTTTTGTTCTGTATTATTATTAATGGTTTAAAGTGGTTTTTTTTATTTGTCATTAACAATGTGCAATTTATTCTAAGTACTGTTTGTTTAAGTCATTTGATACTTACCTAACAAGGAATAGCTTTGTTTTATAATCAAATCAAGTATTTGTTAAAACACCTTCTACTTGTCAGCCACTGGAGTAAGCATTGAGATACAAAGCAAATCAAAAATAATCACTGTCCTTAAAGCAAACGATTGCAAAAAACAAGATACAGAGGAAAAACTAGAAATAATCTCAAAGGGGAAATCTTAAGGATAATCAAGGAAAGCTTGCCTAAGGCAGCATTTTAGTTGGTAGGAAATACAAGTTAAGAGAGAATTCCAGAGGCAAAAATGCAGTAAAAAAAAGAGTGTTTTATGTAAAGAACAGGAAGTCAAGTGTCCCCATATAATAGTATATTAATAAGGGAATAAAATCTATATATCTTTGATCTCCAATCTTTTCCAGAAATAATTGAGAGAAATGTTCATTTCACCACTTGATTAAATTCTCCTTACTTAGATGAACTAATTTTATTTCTTCAAAAAATTTTTCAATTTCATATAATTTATTTGTTTTTCTTTTGATAATTGCCAAGTTATTCAGTAAAGAATTGATCTCTTCTCTGTTGCTGAGAAAGGTATATGATCTGTTTCATATGTGTGTGTATGTGTGTGTGTGTGTGTGTGTGTGTATGTGTGTGTGTGTGAGGGAGAGAAGGAGAGAGAGGGAGAGAGAGAGGGAGAGAGAGAGAGAGAGAGATCTTTAATATTCAGGTCATATATCCATTTAATTTTTTTTTATGTTTTACACTGTAAGATGTTGGTAAAAACCTAATTTCTGCCATACTACTTTCAGTTTTCCCAGCAGTTCTAATCAAACAGGAAGTTATTTCCTAGGTAATTTATATTTTCAGAGTTATCAAGCACTAGGTTATGGAGTTCCATTATTTCTAATTCTCTCTTGCCTAGCTTTTTGCATTGACCTACTTTTCTCTCTCTCTCTCTCTCTCTGTGTGTGTGTGTGTGTGTGTGTTTAAGACTAGTACCTAATGGTTTTGATGATTGCTGTTTCATAATATAGGTCGGCTTCTACAAGTGCTATCTCTTTTCATTCTCATCTTTTTTTTTCTTTCACTATTTCCCTTGATGTTCTATATCTTTTGTACTTCCAAATGAATTTTTTTGTTATTATTTTTTTCTAGTTCTATGAAGTTTCCTTCTAGTAATCCAATTGGTATTAGATCAAATCTGTATTGTCATCTCATTAACATTGAATACTGAATATTACTCCAAATATTTAAACTATTCCTTATATTATTAAGGTATATAATATAAGTGAATCTATATATATAATAACTACTTTTTGATGAACTGACTTTCATATTTTTATACCTTTTCTTGTTGTCTTAGTTTATATGTCTATATTGACTTGAATTTGCTGTTATTATCATTATGTAAACATTTTGTTGAATTTTATTGGTCTATTATCTAGCCTGAAACTTTGTTGATGTTATTCTCATTTTCTTTTTGATTCCAAAGGATGTTTTGTAATCTTTCTTCCTTCCTTTCTGTTTTTCTTTCAAACTTAAATTTTAAAAAATTGAAAAAGAAAAATAAAACATTGCCATGTGCACAGCAGAATATAAGAAAGGATTCAAAATATATAGCAATAAATTTCCATTTCAAGAAAGCCTATATAATAAATACTACATGTTGTGTTCAGAGTTATCCGTCTTTCTTTGCTTCTTTAGAAGATTTCTTTTGTTCTTTTCTATGAACTTTTTTTTTAATTGTAACTTTTTATTGACAGAACATATGCATGGGTAATTTTTTCCAACATTATCGCTTCTACTCACTTCTGTTCCAACTTTTCTCTTCCCTCCCTCCATTCCTTTCCCTAGATGGCAAGCAGTCTTATACATGATAAATATGTTATAGTATATCCTAGAGACAATATATGTGTGCAGAACTGAACAGTTCTCTTGTTGCATAGGGAGAATTGGATTCAGAAGGTAAAAATAACCAGGAAAGAAAAACAAAAATGCAAACAGTTTACACTCATTACCCAGTGTTCTTTCTTTGAATATAGCTGCTTCTGTACATCATTGATCAAATGGAACTGAATTAGATCTTTCTTTGTCAAAGAAATCCACTTCCATCAGAATATATCCTCATACAATATTGTTGTTGAAGTATATAATAATCTCCTGGTTCTGCTCATTTCACTTAGCATCAATTTATGTAAGTCTCTCCAAGCCTCTCTCTATTCATCCTGCTGGTCATTTCTTACAGAAAAATAATATTCCATAACATTCATATACCACAATTTACCCAACCATTCTCCAATTGATGGGCATCCATTTATTTTCCAGTTTCTAGCCACTACAAACAAGGCCACCACAAACATTTTGGCACATACAGGACCCTTTCTCTTCTTCAGTATTTCTTTGGGATATAAGCCCAGTAATAGCACTGCTGGATCAAAGGGTATGCACAGTTTGATAACTTTTTGGGCATAATTCCAGATTGCTCTCCAGAATGGTTGGATTTGTTCACAACTCCACCAAAAATGCATCAATATTCCTGTTTTCCCACGTCCCCTCCAATATTCATCATTATTTTTTCTTGTCATCTTAGCCAATCTGACAGGTATACAGTGGTATCTCAGAGTTGTCTTAATTTCCATTTCTCTGATCAATAGTGATTTGGAACACTTTCATATGAGTGGAAATAATTTCAGTTTCATCATCTGAAAATTATCTGTTCATAACCTTTGACCATTTATCACTTAGTGCTATGCACTTTTTATTTTATTCTTTTTCTCCCTTCTTTCCTTCCTCCTATATCATGATAATATTCCAACTTTATAATTTCTAATTATTTCAAATAGTCTAAAGGAATAGTGATTAATATGGCTGGCACTCTGTAATTTCTGTACATGTCTCTTTTGATTAAATCTATTTTAGTTTTAACTTTGTCTGAGATCACGATTATTACCCCTGCATTTTTTTGCATAATAAATTCTATTCGTGATCTTTATTTTCTGTTTGATTCTCACATCTCATTCTTCTTGACTCCTCTGCTTTTTTTCTACCTGCTCCCTTTCCCTTTTTTCCATAAGTTACTTCTCCCTTCAAATTTCCCTCTATTATCCTCTCTCCTCACTTTTTCCCTTATCCTCTTATCTGACTTTAGGAGACTTTTATAGCCTTCCAATATATATATATGTTGTTTCACTTTATTCCATTCTGATTAATCTATATACCTTAACCCATTACATTTAATCTACACAACCTCTTACACCCCACATTTTATACTCCCATTCCCTCACACTCTTATTTCTTTATACATTTAGAAGAGTTTGATTCCTTCTAAAATTATGTTATTCTTTCTTTGACTCAGATCTGATATGAATAGAGTTCCCTCTAAAAATCCCTGCTTTATCCTTTCCCTCTTTGCTATCTATTTCCCTCTTTTTTTTCTTTCTGAAATTATAAGAATTTTCTACCTTTTTAGATGTGTTTGTATGCTGCTGTTCCCTACTTAACACATTCCCAATGAATAGTATTTCAGAACTATAAGCTTTCTTCCCCCACCTAATTTCTCTCTGTCATTTCCTCCCCTCCCAAATCATTAGTATAAAATAATTACTCTTTTAACATTTGCTTACTTACTTAACTCTAGCAGAATCTTTCTTTCAAACTACTCAATTACTAATGACAATCTTAGACATATGATTTACTTTCCACATATAAAAATATCCATTTGTCCTTATTGAATCTCTTGTAATTAATCATTAGTGTTTACCTTGTATTTCACATGGATCCTATAGATCAAATTTTCTAGTAAGTGTAGGTCTTTTTGCAACAAAATCCTGAAAGTCTGGCAATTCATTGAATATACATTTTTCCTCCTTAACATTTAAGAGTATGCCTAACTTTACTGGAAATGATGCATAGGATTTTCAGAAGAAACTATCATGTTATTAGAAATTAGACACAGTTTTGTGCTTAACTTTATGCCTTTCTCTTATCTTACTTTAAAACTATAACAAAAACAGTGAGAAAATAAAAAGACATTCGGCTTTATTACTATATTTATTAGGAGAGATTCTAGTGTATTCCAGTTGTAAAGTGTGTTTGTTTTAGGTTTTAGATCATTTTTATCATAATGAAAGATAATGTTTACCATAATGAAATTTTACATAAATGATTTATGTATTTTGTCAAAATTTTTCATTGTTAAAGCTAGTCATTTGATTTTGAATGTTTTTGTTATTACATTGTTACGTTGATTGTTTTTAATTACATAAAGCCATCCTTACTTTCTAATTCAATCTATATTAGAATGATCTCTTGAATAAATTTCAGCAATCTATTTGATAGGATTTTATTTAAAATATGCCATATTCATCAGTGATATTTTTTCTATGACTCTTTATCTTCACTGGTTTAATTAATGGAACTATATATTTCTTATATAAGTTGTATAAAGTGCTTTCTTAATTTCTGAGAAAATTGTTATTAACTTTTCATTTTTTTAAAATACACATTGCTTTAAGAATCATGTTGGGAGAGAAAAATCAGAATGAAAGGGCAAAACCAAGAGAGTGAAAAAAAAAAAAAAAACAGAAAAAAGAAGTGAACATAGCATGTGCTGATTTACATTCAAACTGCATAGTTCTTTTTCTATGCAGATGACATTTTCTATCCAAAGTCTGTAAGGATTAACTTGGATCACTGAATCATTAAGAAGAATCAAACATTTCATAGTTGATCAATGCACAATCATACTATTATTGTATACAATATATTCCTGGTTCTGCTTATTTCACTCAGCATCATTTTGGATAAATCTTTTCAGGCCTTTCTAAAATCAGCTTATTCATCATTTTTTATGGAACAATAATATTCAATTACCTTCATATACCACAGCTTGTTCAGTTATTCCCCAATTGATGGACATCTACTCATTTTCCAATTCTTTGTTGTCTTAAAAAGAGCTGTTTAAAAAAAGATTTTTGCACATGTAGGTCCTTTTCCTTCCTTTATGATTTCCTTGGCTTATAGACACAGTAACGGCACTCTTGGGTCAAAAGATATGCATCATTTGATAGCCTTTTGGGCAGAGTTCCAGATTACTCTCCAGAATGGTTGGATCAGTTCACAACTCCACTAACAATGCATTAGTGTTCCAGTTTTCCCACATCCCCTCTAACATATATCATTATTTTTTTCCTGTCAAGCTAGGCAACTGGAGAGGTGTGAGATGGTACCTCAGAGTTGTTTTAATTTGTATTACTCTAATCAATAGTGGTTTAGAGCACTTTTTCATATGATTATAGATGGCTTTAATTTCATAATCTGAAAATTGTCATATCATTTGACCATTTATCAGTTGTAGAATGACTTGTATTTTTAGAAATTAGAACAGTGCTTTATATATTTTAGAAAGGATATCTTTATCAGAAACTATGTAAAGATTTTCCCTCAGCTTTGAAATTCCTTTTAATCTTGTTTCTGTTGGTTTTGTTTATGTAAAACCTTTTTTAATTTGAGATAATCAAAGTTGTCCATTTTGCCTTTCATAATGCTCTTTAGTTCTAATGCTTCTCGTTTCTTCAGTGATGGACTTTGTAAATAATCTATAGAAATTCTGGTAATTGTGTGGGTATATTTTATATACTCAAACTTTGTTAAAGCTGCTTATTGTTTCAAGTAGGTTTTTGGGTGATTTTCTAAGTATATCATCATTTTTATATCCACATTGTCTAACCTAATTCCTTTAATTTCTTTTTCTTTTCTTATTGTTAAAGCCAACATTTCTAGAACAATGTTGAATAATAGTGATGATAATGGGCATCCTTGTTTCACCCTTGATCTTATTGGGAATGCATCCATCTTCTCTTCTTTACAAATAATGCTTGCTGTCGGTTTTAAATAGGTATTGATTATTACTTTAAGGAAAGTCCCTTTACCCCTATACTTCCTAGTCTTTTTAATAAGAATAGGTCTATAGAGATTATCATAATATTTCTGCTGGTTTTTGTTAGTAATATGGTCAATTATGATAATAGTTTTCCTGATATTGAACTAGCCCTGTATTCCTGGTGCAAATCCCCCTTGGTCATAGCACATTATCATGCTGATAAATTGTTATAATCTCTTGACTAAATATATCATTTAAAATTTTTGCATCAATATTAATTTAGGGAGGTTGGTTTGCAATTTTCTTTCTCTGTTTTGACTCTTCATGGGTTAGATATTAGTACCATATTTGGGTCATAGAAGGAATTTGGTAGGACTTCTTTTTTTTTACTTATTTTTCCAAATAGTTTACATAGTATTGAAATTAATTGTTCATTAAATGTTTGGTGAAATTCACTTCTAAATTCATCTGGTCCTAGAGATTTTTTCTTAGGGAATGCATTAATGGCTTGTCCAATTTCTTTTTCAAAAATGGGACTGTTTAAGTAATTATTTCCTCTTCTGTTAACCTGGGTAATTTATACATTTTTTTAAAAAATATTCATCCATTTCAGTTAGATTATCAAATTTGCTGCAATACACGTAGGCAAAATAGCTCCTAATTATTGCTTTAATTTCTTTTTCATTGGTGATGTTTACCCCTTTCATTTTTGATGTTGGAGGTTTTTCCTTTCCTTTTTCCAATCAAATTAATTTAATTTATATCATTTTGTTGTTTATTTTCATGAAATTAACTCTTAGTTTTATTAATTAGCTCAATAGTTTTCTTACTTTCAATTTTATTAATCTCTTCTTTACGTTTCATAATTTTAAATTTGTATTTAATTGGGGTGGGAGTTAATTTGTTTTTTTTCCCCTATCTTTTTTAGTTGTATACCCAATTCATTGATCTCTTTTTTTCTCTGTTTTATTCATGTAGCTATTTAGAGATAAAAAAAAAATTTCCCCTAAGAACTGATTTGGCCACATCTCAAAAATGTTGGAATGTTGTCTCATTATTGTCATTCTCTTGAATGAAATTATGGATTGTTTCTGTGATTTGTTATTCGACCCACTCATTCTTTAGGATTAGATTATTTAATTTCCAATTAGTTTTTAGTCTATCTTTCTCTGGTTCTATACTGAATATAATT
This sequence comes from Sarcophilus harrisii, assembly GCF_902635505.1. NCBI lineage: Eukaryota > Metazoa > Chordata > Mammalia > Dasyuromorphia > Dasyuridae > Sarcophilus > Sarcophilus harrisii. The sequence goes on along the minus strand of NC_045426.1, from coordinate 440,597,814 downwards.
TTTATTGCATTGTGTTCTGAAAAGGAAGTATTTACTATTTCTGCCTTTTTGCATTTGATTCAAAAGTTTTTACGCCCTAATATATGGACAAATTTGGTGTAGGTGCCATGAACTGTTGAGAAAAAAGTGTATTCCTTTTTATATACTCAATTTTCTTCAGAAGTCTATCATACCTAGGAATTCTTAGATCTTATTAACCTCCCTAGTTTCTTTATTTCTCACTAACATAATTTTACTGTTTATTTCTTCTTGTCATTGGCTTAATATCTTCTCTAGGAATTTGTATGTTTTATAACTTGGTGCATATGCATTTTCCTCATCCCAGAATGTCTTTTTCTTCACATCAGAGTCCATTCACAATCATACCCTCCTTCCATGTGATGCCCCTCTGCTGCCTCAGTGAAGATACAGTTCTCAAGAGTTACAGATATTGCTTTCCCATCTAGGGATGTAAATAGTTTAATCTTTAAATAACATGTATTTTCCTCCTATTTCCCTTTCTATATTCCTCCTATTTCCCTTCATTTGAGTCCTGCCTTTGTAGAATACATTCTCTTTTTAGTTCTGGGTTTTTCAACAGAAATGATTGAAAGTCTCTTACTTCATCAAAGATTCATCTCCTTGACCCTGAAAGATGACGCTCAGTCTCTCTGGGTAGTTAATTCTTGGTTGCAATGCCTTCTGTTTCTAGAATATCAGGAGAGTTTTCCATGATGATCTCTTGAAGAATATTATCCAAGATTTTTTTTTTTTTTTTTTTTTTTTGTCATGGTCTTCAGGTAGACCAATCATTTTTAAACCATCTTTTTTTGGATCTATTTCCCAGTTTGGCTATTTTTCTAATGAGGTATTCTACATTTTCTTCCCCCTTTTCATTCTTTTTACTTTCACTGATTCTTCATGTATCATAGAGTCATTAGCTTCCATTTGCCCCATTTTAGTTTTTAATATATGATTTTCTTCAGTTAGATTTTGTATCTCTTTTTCCATTTGGTTTATTCTATTTTTGAAGATGTTGTTTTCTCAGTGATTTTTTTTTTTCATTTGACCAATTGTGGTTTTTAAGGACTTGCCTTCCTTTTCCAAGCTGTTGATTCTCTCATTTCTTTTCTTATTTTTTTTCTTCTAGCTCATAAAGTCTTTTATGAGTTAATCCAAGAAACCTCTTTGGGCTTGAGACCAAATTATGTTACTCTTTGAGATTTCCTCTATGGACATTTTGTCCTCTTTTGAGTTTTTGTTTTGATCTTCTCTGTCACCACAGTAGATTTCTATGGTCAAGGTTCTTTTCTTTCTTGCTCATTTTTCTTCCTTTTCTTTTGGTATTTCCTCTTTTTTTTTTTTTTTTTTTTTTTTAATTTAATGGTTGAGCTCTGCTCCTGAAGTAAAGGGAGTGCTGTCCCAAGATTCCTGTGAAGTATTTAGCCTTGACTTTGAACACAGGGGCCCCTTATCTTTGCAGGGGGTTGTTTTACCTGCTATTTTCAGGAAACAGTCTGGTTTCCCAGAATTTGCCTTTTGACTGGAAACTGCTCCACTGATCTGCTTCTCTACAGAGCCAGCACAAGTATTTTGATGATTTGCAGTGATTAAGTTCCTCTCATTGGATTTCCCAGTGTCTGTCTGAGGTGGACTGAACACCCTTTTCACCCCAGTGATACTGGCCTTTCTTGAAAATTTTCCAACTACCTTGAGCTGGAGAGTGGTTTCATTCTATCAGATTCTGTTCAGAGGCTTGGTTTCATGCAGTTTTTGAGGGAAAGTAGGAGCACTCAGGAAGCTTCCTGACTTCATTCTGCCATCTTGGCTCCTATTATTAAATTTTCAAAAAAATTTTTTTTTGTTTTTCTTGAGTTGTTTGTTATCTCACAGTAATGTCTGATTCTTCTGATCTTTTGAGAGTTTTCTTGGCAGCAAGGTTGGAGTGACTTGCCATTTCCTTCTCCAAGTTTTTTTTTTTTTTACAGATGAGGAAACTGAGGCAAACCGAATTAAGTGACTCACTGAGGGTAATATGATTGGCAAATTTTTGAGTCCAGATTTGAACTCAGGAGAAGAACCCTTCCTGACTCCAGGCCACAAAGTCTACTATACCATTTAGCTGCCCCAATTTATCACCTCAGAATTTGTTATTTTCATGTTTGAGTACTGTTCTACTTTATAGAGAAGACAGAAGTACAGTTCTTGCAATATCTCTTCCTTTCTATACTTTGTCACTTAAGTTTCCTATAAATCTGGTATTTCAAAAGTAAAGAAAGTCTTTGAAGAGGGAAGTGGGATCGAATGAAACCATTATTTTTCAAAATAAAAAAACGGTTTTGATTTAGATTTCAAGTGAAATGTATGGACTAAATCAGTCTCCATTAAAACCAGTTTTCTCAATAGTGGGCATACTGATCCAGGGGTGACAACCATGAAATCCAAACAATTTTCCATTTTCCTGTCAAAACACACATAAACACACATGTGTACATCCCCAAAGTCAGAATCATTGAGAGGTCTGGTTCCAAAATATAAAAGGCCAGATTCTGCTAGTGGGTTAGAAATGATGGCAAATAAGTTACGCTCCATTAGGAGAAAAGGGATTCCATTTATTTTGCCACTAATTTATTGAATGGTACTTCAGTGTCTAGAAATAGTCAATATAGACCCCAAAATGAAGCAGTTACTATTTTCCAAGAAATAATATGACAAGCTAATATAAGGTTCATTGTAGTCAGCATATAATAAAAGCTAATGGAGACACAATAGTGCAGATTGAGAAAGGTATCATCATATGGGGACCTACTACTTAAGTATTAATCAGTAGGTTGATCAGCCAAGCAGTTTAGTTCAGAGACCTGACAGTAACTCAGTCTTAGGACCTCAGGTGATATAAACTTCAGAGAAAATCAAACCCTTCTGGCAATATTTGTAGAGTACCAATTTAAACATTTGGCTCTGGGTTTGTGCAGACAGAAAGATATTGTTAGTGAATCCCCCCATACTCCTGCAAAAAGAATTCAGTTGGATAAAGAGTAAGGCACAATTTTAAGTAACTACTAGTAAATATGGTAACTATTTTGTAAAATATTGCTGTCATTTTCTTTGACTAAAGTTACAGAAATTCTTTGAATTTTATATCAGGGTGTAAATTTGTAATGGAAAATGATGTATGATGGTGTTTAAATGCAGAGTGTGTCACTTAATAAAGCATAGGGCTCTTTTAAGTTATTTTTTTTAACTTCTTGACATCTGTCACAATTTGGAATTCTGCTCTCATGGGATAAATGCCAGATTACATGGTGTAGTATTTTTATCCTCTGTACTTTCACTGTAGAAGCATACAACATCAAAGGAGAGGCAGATCACTCACATCAGCAGAAAATGGAATAGGACTATAATATGCTTGCTTTGATCTCTCCTTCTAATAATTATCTTGGCTACATGCATGCATTGAAAGCAAGATTTGAATTAATAAGCCCAAGAAACCCTAGAAAATGTGAGAGGGATCTCTGAATACCAACATTGACTATCTTTAGCAAGGTTGCAATTGAGCCTACAAAGTTGTGGATTGTTAATTTAAAGCATTAATCCTGAAATGTTATTCTCTTTTAAACTTGTCACCACTATGTCCCTGCTAATGCAATCTTGGCAATTAAGACATTATCACTTTAAAGCCCATACTCACCTCCAGTAGAGCTATGTTTAGCTAGCATTCATCTGATTTCATATAGGTTTTCAAATAACAGGGCCTAAGGTAAAAATCATTAAATTTATATAAAAAAGTCATCACTGCACATTCTGCTATCATTAAAAACTATTCTAATATTGCCTTAGGAAAGATATTGCTTTTGATATGGAAAGTAAATCAAATCATCCCCATCCACATAGGATATATAGATAGAAGAAGGGCATATTACATGCTAAGCTGGTTATGTTTTCTTCTTTTCTTACCAGTATTTATGGCTCTTTTGTGTTGAAAGAATCCTATTTTCCCTGTTGTGAATAGAAATTAGAATGTTTATTGGAAATAAACAAGGTAGATGTGTTTCAGGAAAGAACAAGAACCAATTTTTACTGGAGATTTGAGAATGTTCTAAGACACATTGCTCCCGCAACATTTGAAGATTTAATTCTCTTTGTAATTGGTTAGCTGCCACATTAGAGAGTATTCTCTAGTTAGTATTCAGTTAATTCCAAATATTAGTGGTCTCAGATTACTGTTTGAAAACTCTGACATGGCATTGACTCTCATACTAATGTGGTATTACTTCTCCTAGAGGAAAAACTAGGGATAAAGCTTTGATTGCCATATGACTAATCTGAGGGTGAAATCAATTAGCCCTAACTTATCACATTTTGACATATCCAGTGTGAGTTGTAAATGCATATGAACAGATCTTTTCTAATAGAATAATGAAGCAAGAGGCTGGTGACTGTAACCGTTCACAAAAAATAAATGATGTTATAAATTCTTTACAAAGATAGGTTAGTGGACATTTATGTAATATGCCAACATAAAGAAATGGACCATTGTGAAGAAGTACTTTCTTAGTCTGTGTTTCAATCTTTGTGTCTGTTTCTATCTGTGTTTGTTTCTCTCTTGGTTATGTTTCTCTGTTTCTCTACATCTCTGCTGTCTCTCATAAACTCTATCTCTTTGTATCTCTGTATTTCTCTGAAAAGTCCCCTTTCTTTCTCTGAATTGGAAATAATCCAGATGTTTTCTAATTTTTTGAATTAATTTTGTAAAGAATGAGAACTCAGAAAGTTATTTCTTCAAATACAAGAGTATTTAAAATTTTAAAACATTGTAATTCTACATATAATTAAGAAACAAAAAATAATTTAATGGAGTATCTGAATCCTTTTGAATTTTGGAGGGAGAATGAAACTATTATAACTGCAGTTGATTCACATTAGAACTCTTGGCTGGTACCAGTTTGGGTTTGGGCAGTCACTATTTGTTTAACCTTAAACAATTAAAAAAACTATTTAAGAACTGTCATTTTATCCAGCTTCAACACTTTATAAATGAGGAAACTGAGTTTCAGGGACATTATATATCTTGTTCAAATTCATATAAATATGAATTAGTGGTAGAAAGTAAAAAAAATGACATTGATCCTCTTCAAGAATGAAGAACCCAAAACAACACTAGAAGTAGAAATCAAATTGAGGTACTCTGAATCTTACATGAGTGCTCTTTCAATTTTTCCTCTCAAGGTCTTTTATGCTGACTTTTCTTTAAAATTAGGAGTTTGAGCTCAATAGTGTACCATCATTCTGAGAATTTCTGATTTTAGAAAATGTCATGAACAGAATAAATTTAGAGTTGGGAGGGAATTTAAAAGCTGTCTATTCAATCAATCTTCACTCTTGTTTCACTGATAATGAAAAAATTAAGCTGCAGGTAATTTATTAATGGATTTAGGTCAGGCAGGTAATATGGAGACCGAACTAGACCCATCTAGTATCATAGAATTATAGAATTAGATCTTGAAGAACTTCAAAGTTCATTACATGCAGCCATCTCATTTTAGGGATGTGGAAACTGAGGCTTATAAGTTTCCTAAGTTCCATTTAATAGCAAGTAACAGCAGGGATTCAAACTCAGGTTTATACTCAAATCTAAAGCATTCTTCACTGCATATATTACATATATTTTAATAAATTTATTGTAACATAATTGAATAGAATATTATCCTGGCAAGAGGTCCATGGACTTCACCAGATTGTTAAAAAAAAAAAAAAGTCCAAGATGAAAAAAATAAAACTTAAAAAAAAATGCTACTCATATGAAACTATGCTCCAACAGCTATCAAACTGTGTGTTTCCTTTGATCCAGCAGTGTTTCTACTGGGCCTATATAACAAAGAGATCATAAAAAAGGGAAAGGGACCAAAATGTGCAAGAATGTTTGTAGCAGCTTTTTTTGTAGTGGTAAGGAACTGGAAATTAAATGGATGCCCATCAGATGGAGAATGACTAAACAAGTTATGGTATATATATGTTATGGAATATTATTGTTCTATAAGAAGCTATCTGATGGATGCTTTCAGAAAGGCCTGGAGAGACCTACATAAAATAATGCTAAATGAAGTAAGTAGAATCAAGAGAACACTGTACACAGCAACAAGATTACATAATGATCAATTCTGATCATCATCATCATTGATGGATGTGACTCTTTTCAACAATGACATGATTCAGGCCAGTTCCAATGGTCTCGTGATGGTGAGCCATCTGCACTTAGAGAGAGGAGTGTGGGGACTGAGTGTGGATCGCAACATAATATTTTCACTTTTTTGTGTTTGTTTGCTTGCCTTTTGTTTTCTTTCTATTTTTTTCCTTTTTGATCTGATTTTTCTTGTGCAGCATGAGAATTGTAGAAATGTGTATAGAAGAATTGCACACATTTAACATACATTGCATTACTTGCCATCTAGGAGAGAGGATGGGAGGGAGAGAGAAAAAAAATTGGAACACAAAGTTTTGCAAGGGTGAATTTTGAAAACTATGTATATATTTTAAATAAAAGGCTTTAAAAAAGAAGAAGAAGAAAATTTCTGGTAAATTTTAAATTTCAATAGAGATAGGACCATTGTTAAGGTCCCATGTTAGGAGTTTAACATTTGTTACCAGGTCAAGCCTAGAGAAATGATTTAATCTATTTGGAAAGTAAAGGATTTTTCTTAGAGATTTTTAATATTTGATCTATTTTGGCAATATGGTACTCTTTTCAGAATGATGCTGTTAAATGAATGAAACAAAATGCATAGGCCTATAAGAGAACCAATTATTTCGAAATGTAGTTATCTATGTATTCATGTAAAAAAACAAAAACAAAAACAAAAACAAAAACCTCTGCTCTGTTTCTTTTCATTGTATCTCAGTTTCTTTATCTATGAAATGGGATGCAAACCCAGTTAGGAGTTAAAGTCAACAAAGAAATGAAGCTTCACTTGGCTCCCACCTCACCATAGTGCTGACAGGCAGGAAATCAGAATCATTCCATTCCATATGTGCTAGCTTCCTTTGGAGGTTTTACATTTCACTGTGGGCAGAATGAAAAGTGTTGGAAGTCGGCAAGCCAACAATTAAGTTAACCAGAAGCCAGCATCCAATCTTCAACAGAAGAAAGAAGTCTGAATATGGGGATGAGGCCCTTTTGAAATGTAACTCTTGATGCATTTCCAGTATTTTTGAAGAAAAATAAAAGCAACTACCCATGAGCAGGTGTACTTATCATCAGTTGGGAATATCTTGACAAAGGACATGTGTAGGATAAAGTATGCTATTTACAGAGCAGAAGGAATGTGCCTCAGTAATCACAATTGGCCTCTTTCCCTGGGATTCAAATGTGCTCAGTAGCTCATAGCCTTGCCAACCAAAATTCTGAAAACTGTTTTTTCCCCCCTTTTCCCTTTTTCTCCTGACTCGCCAAGTTTCTTACTCAACTTAAGTATGGGAGAATAAGGTCACTAAAGTTAAAGCAGTGGCTGGGAGTCCTTCCCATATAAGCAAAACCCATTCCCAGTGGTTGTTCCCTGGTAGCTTTTCCAGCTGAACAAAGTCCAGTAGTGGCATTTTTGCAAGGATTTAGGCTCTCGTCAACCCAGTCACTTCAGCAGAACTGGGAGATTAAAGCTGGGGTGATTTAGGGAGCAGGATGTGTCACCATGTATCAGGCTAGAAAGCAGGCTTGGCTAGGAGAAGTAATTCAGCTTGGCTGTCTGCTCTTAACACGGCAGAGCAGTGTTTAAGCACAAAATTTCTTTCCAATTCAACTGAATGATTGTGGTGCTGGACTCTAACAGAGGGTAATGGAAGACAGAGTGGGTTTGGAACACAAGAAGCTTCCTCCTTGGTGTCTTACTTTAGTATTGGATACATTTAAAATGTCCTGAGCTATTTTATAGAAGCAGTGAAAAGATTTCAAGGCAGTGGCTTTATATGCAGCAGCCTTTAAGGTACTACAAGGAGATTTTCACATCCACAGAATCGTTTAGAAAGAAAGCACAGCAACAAAACTACCTTTGTGATAGCCTAAGTGTCAATTATGCTTGTTATTATTCTTTCTCTGAAATGAGACTTAGAAAAAAAAATATTGCCTTACTTGGCTGTTTATAGCGCTTGAATATTTCTCTTGAATTTTTAGGACATGGGGATTATGTTTTTTGTCTACAAATACCTTTCCTGTCCAAACAAACAACAGAAATGTCTTTCTGAGGGCTGTGTTACTTGATGACTCAACTGGTAATGTAAATGTAGATTGTCTCCCTGATACATGGACAAGGGATAAGCATTATTCTGGACCTGGGGAATAACCACAGTGGGAAGGGAAAAGGGTCATTTCAGAAAAAGCAGATGGTGAGCTCTCAAGCAATCTTGTATTTTTAGTATATCCTAAAGTCTGAAGCAATATTCACTTCTGCCGTAATGATGACTTGAAAACAATGCTAAACAGAGAGACCCCAGAATGTCTTGCTTTCAATCTCCTGACCTTTGTTTTTCACCTAATCCTTAAAGAAGTTTATATTCATGTCCAAGGGATTTTCCATTCCTTATCTACTTAATGACAAGTAATGTTTGTGTGAAAGCATTTTTCCTGGTCACTGACACCGAAAGACACAAACTTGTTTGTTTGTTTGTTTAAATAACCACTGACACTTTAACAAAGTATTCATTAGTTAACCTATTTTGTAATAACTTATTTTGAACACCAGCTAAGGCCCCATTTTAGAATCCATTTTTCAATACTTTTATATTACTTATTAGGAGTAATTATTAATATTATTAATAATAATAGCATAGTTATGAGTTATGTTAGTTATAATAATAGTTGTTAATATTTTTAATGCTATTATTATAATATGAAAAGCAATGGATCAAAAACATTGTTGTGTTTGCCTATGATAGATACAAATCTTAGAGAGGACATAGCAAATATGTGGAGTGGTTACTGGGTACAGTACCAGGAGATATGAATGTGAATTCTAATTCTAATGCTGAGTAGCTGTTTGACTGTGGGAATATCATCATGCTTTACTATCCTTATCTGTGAAATGAGGTTATGAGTATTCACATCTTTTGCTGTATGACTATTACATCTTTTGTTTTATGGCTACTGCAATAAAAGTACTTTTTAAACTATAAAGAATCAAATATATGTGTTATAATCCTTATGTTATTGTTAATAAATATATAGCTATCTGCTACAATTTTATGAAGTATTTTTAATAACATGGCAGCATTACAAAACAAAACACATTTGTTATATAAATATTTGGGTAAATATGTGTATGCAAATACTTATGTACTTAGGTATTTCTTTTTTATTCAGAGCTGATTTATCTTTATTTGAACTGATTTAATAAATTTCACATGATGAGAAATTCTTTCTACACCGAATACTTGCAAATGATGGGTTTTTTTTTTCATGGCTGCAATCTCAACTGGTGTGAGGTTGATAGTATGAAACTATGTCTATGTCCTTGCTGAATGTCTTATATCTTTGTCAAAAAGAGTCAAAATTTCCCCAGAAATATTGCTTTAATGTTTGTGCTTATTTAGCCTTGATTTTATTCCTATGTGTGAGATGCTGAAAGTCAAAATAGGAAAGACAAAGAAAGTAGAAGACCCATTTCTTCTTCTTGGAACCTAGCAAGGACTGTGCTATTACCAGCTAAAACTGATTCAGTAGAGCTTAATTATTAGTTTTTTAGTGTCAATAAGTATCAACCTAAAAAAATCATTAAGAGCTAAAAACCTGGACTTGATTTGTTGTTTTGTTGATTGTTTAAAGTTCAAAAGTGATAAGGAAAATGGTAATAATGCAGATTTAAATTTTTTTTTAATTTCATATGCACTTTTTTCCCCTGGAGAGTTGTGTTAAACATTTGACAGCACTAAACCTGAATTTAGTTTTCTGAAGGGTTGTGAATGAATGGATTACTGAATGAATGACCATCTTCTGCCTCTGTTGCTTTCATTCAGTGGACGAGGTATAAAGAAATTCTAAATTACTCTACTATCATGGACCTTCCAAATGGTTTTTGCCTAATGGATTGAGCTGTAAATACAGCCAAAGTCACTAAGCTTATATTTCCAAACTTTCACTGAAGGAAATTTTGTCTTCCCATTTTATTTTGAATCTGTTTCATAGATCATATTCATTCAATTCCTTAAGTAGCTAGATATAATAAATGTAATAAGTGAAATTTTCATATCTGTCTAGAAGAAGAGATGATAGCACAGTTCTGTGGATATTTTGAAAATTGATGTAGATTGATGCTATGATATTTTTATGTTTCTCAAACACATGCTAATTTTTAATGATGGTTTCCTTTTCTTTCTCCAAAACAAATGAAGTTTTTGATTGCAGAATTTGATAACCACATTAAATATATTTTCACAAAAAATATCTTTGGGAGGTTGACAAAAATTTGGTAGTTTATTTTTCTTTGATTGTCCTATAATATCTTATTTTTCTTAAAAGTATCCTCCTTTGCATTTTGAGAAGATTGTCATGAATATAAAACTGGTCTATTATGATTGTCTCTTCAGGATGTTTTCACACACACTAAAATATAGTAGTCGAATGTAGTAATTAAAAAGTTGTTGCCAAGCTTTACAACCAGATTTGAATTTCATCTGTTCACATATAATCAGTGAGAATATTCTAATATGCCATCAGGTTGCTATGATAGTAGTAGCAGATACATACCTCAAAACCTCTGTAAAAATCTTTGTAAAAGAAAAGAAGTTGGATGTAAGATTTAGGTGTGTGTGTGTGTGTGTGTGTGTGCGCGCATGTGTGTAAGCATCTTAGATCTGACACCTTAAATTCTACTGAATTAAACTTTAACTATTAAGCAGCCCTGATATACTTTGTTGCCAATGAGGAAAAAGAGTCTAATCTGTCTCACTATAATTTTCCTCTGTTTTCTACCATACAACTTGACTGAAGGAAACCAAAGGATATAGAAATGTGTCCTGGTCAAGAAATGAATGAAGAGTCTGTGCTAAAAGTCTGAACTCCAAAGTTTCTTTATTTCTCGATGACTCCATTTTTTGTTTACAAGTTGATGTGACAAAAAAGAATAAAATTAAGCCCTGGGAGCTGTGGTAGTAAGCTTTTATTTAACTTTCATGTTTCTAAGAATACTTTAACTAGAAATAACTAAAATCTTCACAATCTTTTGAAAAGAATCTAATATGTACTAAAGATCTTGAGAAAAAGTGATAAACTAGATAAACAAATATGTGTGTACCTGATATATATCAATAGATAGATATAATCTATGAATCCATCATTATTTACTTTTTTCAACAGACAATATCTACCTATCTGTATGTATGTGTATGTGTGTGTGTGTGTGTGTGTGTGTGTGTGTGTGTATCTCATCATATAGGAAATTTTTAAAGAAAAGATGCTATAAAAGAAAAATGGATTATTTACTTTGTGTTTAACACCCATGAAGAATCCCAGACCTACTCTAAGCAATCAAGAATACTGCACGTAGATAACATTCAATATAAACTTTTGTTTAAACATTGCACCAACAAAGGCTAAGTCCTTAGTGCACAGCACCACTAGCTGGAAGAAGGCTGTAGGGCAATTATAAATTCACCTCATCTTGATTAGCAGTAACAAACTATTAAGAGAAATGTGATTTGGGATCAAGTTTTGATTTCTTCTGAGGTTAGATATAATGTATTTACAATAGAGAAATAGCCTTTTTTTTCTTTTTTAATGAGGAAGCCCCCATTTTCACAAATATATCACAAATCACATGTTTGTGGTATTTACAAGACAATATGCCATAATTTGTTTCTCCATGACTTTACTTTGTTTTTTACAAAGATAAGATAGTATCACAAGAAAAGGAAAATGTCCCTTGGTGCTTATTTTATTAAACATGTTCATGATGTTGAAATATTCATTTATGACATGAGAATATTTTAAAACATAAGCAAACCTGAAATTTCAAAATAATCTATTTTACTGATTGATTTAAAAATCTGAAACGATAAATATCTGAAAAAAGATGATTTAAAAGTTATGAACTGAGACTGAATTCTATATGATTGCCATATTTAATTTACTAACTCCTCCATCTGATACTTGGAAAATCCCATCAAATTCCATAACCAAAATATATCTAAAGTGATCTTTCAATTTTCTACCTCACATAAAGTCCAGATAGTTGCTTGAAAAAAATAGTCTAAATTTGGGTTTGTAGATATCTTATTTTAATATTAATTAGAAGTATTAGACATGGTGAATACCAACATCACAAGCTTTAATTTAAGGAAATACTTTTAAATATTTATGAAAGTAATTTGTTACAAAGGACATTAGGAATCAAGGTACTTTAGAAGAATGTATTGTTTCATGAGTCATGTTAAATTATGCAATACTATAAAAAGGTAAGGGAACAGAGAAAAACTGAATCATAAATCTTAAAAATACATACTTGTAATATCAGTAAACTTTAATTGAATACTTGCATCTATTCATCAATGATAAATAAAATAATACTAAGTAGGGATAAGGGAAAGACATTTTGTAAAAAAGTAAAAAGAAAAAAAAATGATTTCTCTTATTGAAACATGCATGAATCCTCTTCTCTCAACGATTTATCTTAGTTTCAAAGTCAAAACATTTACCTCACATTCAGATGAACAACTTTTAACAAGTTTTCCACAATTCATCAATTACTTGTGAATATTTATATGATGACCACATAATAGTTAATTACTCATCTTTTTAGAAGCAAAGGGATGATCTCAATTTTTTTAGTTGTAGCACACAATTATTTTTTGTTATTTGAACTTTGAGCTTTTTGACTTAAGCTTTCTATAATGGCAATTCTCTTTCTTTTGCTCTTTTGCTCTCTCCCTCTCTGTCTCTCTCAGTCTCTGTCTCTCTCTTCCTCTTTCTGCTTTATAGTGTATCAATCCATAAAAATGAGGCAGGGTGAACTTTTAAAATTTTAGATAGTATGACTTTTAAAGTATCTGTGTAATATTCCCTAAAACACTCATACTCAATATGCAAACAAACATATACAAATCAAATCATATACAGAATGAATAGGAAATAATTAGCAGAATAAAAGCACTAATAAATATTAAGAGGAAATGGCGAAGGCTTTCAGTAAAATATGAGGTTCTAATTGAGAACTCAGACTTAAAAAAATGGAAAGGAGGACAGTATGTGGGGCAGAGGAAAGCATGGAACAGAATTATTATCATAGATATGGTAACTAAATCCGAAGGGACTTATGAGATTATCAAGTGATTTAGTACAGAGAGAGAAGAGAATAGGACCCAACTATGAACCCTAAGTGACAATAATAATTAGAAGATGTGATTTGGAAAATGATTCAGAAAACCAGAGAACAAGTAAGACAGAAGATCTGGAAGAGGATCCGGCAAAAAAGACTTAGAATGAGTGGCCCAAATGGTACAAAGAGCTCCAAGAGATAGTGGTGTCTTAAATATCCAGAGAGAAGGAAGTGTCAAGATGGAGACTGACTGACAGTGTCAGAGACAGAGTCAAGGAGAATGAGAGTCAAGAAATGGCCATTAATTTTAAAAGACTGAAATAAATAATATAAAATAAAATGTAATATTCAGAAGAATGAATGTTAACTAGGGAGGGGGGATCAAAAAAGTTTTCACAAAAAAAGGCGGTGCTGAATTGTTTCACTCAAACTTCAGACAAGAGTTGAATTAATAAGGTTCTTCTAAGTAGAGGTCTCAGATTCTCCTAATCTGGTAGACTTTAGTAGTCAGTCACACCTGAACTCAAAATGAATATTAAACAGAGATGCAAGGGGAAAAAATACTTTGGATTTGGCAAGTAATAAATCATTGGAAACTTCGAAAAGAACACTTTTTGTGGACAGATAAATTGGAAGCTAGATTGCAAGGGGTTAAGAAGAAAGTGAGAGAAGAAAAAGTAGACACAAGTACTGTAGTCTTTTTGAAGAATTTAGCTATAAAGGGCAGAAGAGATATGATAGAAGGGATAAAGGGATCAAGTAAAGGTTTGGAGGGGATAGGAAAGACATGAGCATTTTTGTAAATAGTAGTTAATGAGGAAGATAGGAAGAGATTGAAAATAAATGAAAAGTATAGAAGTGGTAAGAAAGGGACAACATTTTGGTAGAGACAGGAGAATAATTAGAGGTGTTGTCTTTGGTCAAGAGTAATGCCATTTCATTATGAGAGATATGGATGAAAGAAGAGGTAGTGGCAGAAAGCACCTGAATGATAGGAGATGAAGAATGGAGAAGATTGGGGAGTTCACAATCAATAGTATCATTTTTTTCTATAAAATAGGAGGAAAAAGTATGAGGGAGATATGGGAAACTATTAGAGGTTTGTGGGGAAATGAAAAGTTTTGGAAGAACCAATGTGAAGAGTGGAATAAATAGAGTAGATGAGGGAAGTATAATAGTATTGCCTAGCAGCAACAAGGACTCCATTGAGCTAATGTAACAAATTTTTAGAGGAATCAGTCAAAAAATATGACTGATTTTCTCCAACTTTGTTTAGTACTTTATGTGTTAGACAAAAAGTGATAAATGGTGGGAGAGATTTAAAAGTTGAGCCTTGGTGGGAGTAATCAGCATGAAGAAAAGGTAGCCAGGGATTAAAGAGAGGAAGATAGTACATAGCTGATTTGATTTATCAAGTGGTCAAGATGGGGAAAAGAGGAGAGTTGCTAGTACAGAAGATCTAACCAGGGAAAGAATTGAGGGGTCAAGGGATTAGAGGTCATGGTGTGGGTGAAAAGTGATGTTTTGTAAGGGAATTCAGAGGGAGATAAAAAAAGAAAGAAAGATGTTTATGGTCTAATAAAAAGATTTCAGAATTATTGAACATAGGTATGCTACATTTGTAGGTCATTGGCAAGATCAAGTATATGAATTTCTTTGTGCATGATTCAGGCAGAGTAAAGTAATAGATCAGGAAAAGCAAATGGGTTAAAGGATTGAGTGGCTACATATTTGAGAGAGAATCATTATGTATGTTGAAGTCAACTAGAATAAAAGCAGAAATTAGGGAAGAAGACAAATTGTGACTAGGTACTAAATCTGTTAGTTTTGCCATATGTGTTACGATGTTCTTAGTAGATAGTCTTTAGGAATTTTTATGTCTGATCTCCAATAAGATTAGGAGTGAAAAGATTAGGAGTGGCTGCCCAATATCTCCATTACTATTCAATAGTGTATTAGAAATGTTACCTTTTGCAATAAGAGAAGAAAAAGAGATTAAAGGAATTAGAGTAGGTCATAAGGAAACCAAATTATCACTCTTTGCAGATGATATGATGGTATACTTAGGGAACCCCAGAAATTCTACTAAAAAACTACTAGAAACAATTAACAATTTCAGCAAAGTTGCAGGATACAAAACAAATCCATAATAATCATCAGCATTTTTATATATTACTAATAAAGTTCAACAGCAAGAGATAAAAAAAATTCCATTCAAAATAACTGTTGATAGTATAAAATATTTGGGAATCTATCTGCCAAGGGAAAGTCAGGAACTATATGAACACAATTACAAAACACTTTCCACACAAATAAAGTCAGATCTAATCAGTTGGAAAAATTTCAAGTGCTTATGAATAAGCTGAACAAATATAATAAAAATGCTGTTACCTAAATTTATCTACTCATTTAATGCCATACCAATCAAACTCCCAAGAAATTATTTTACAGATCTAGAAAAAAGTTCATCTGGAAAAACAAAAGTTCAAGAATTTCAAGGGAATTAAGGAAAAAATGCTAATTAAGGGGGCTGAGCTATGCCAAACCTAAAACTATATTACAAAGCAGCAGTTATCAAAACCATTTGGTACTGGCTAAGAAATAGAGCAGTCAATCAATGGAATAGGTTAGGATTACAGGACAAAATAGTAAATAACTGTAGCAACCTAGTATTTGACAAACCCAAAGATCCCAGCTTTTGGGATAAGAACCACTATTTAACAAAAACTACTGAGAAAAATTAGAAACTGGTATGGAAGAAATTAGGGCTTAACCCACACCTAACACCATAGTCTAAGATAAGACCTAAATAGGTTCATGATTTAGACATAAAGAGTGATATTATAAGCAAATTAGAAGAACATAGGATAGTTTACCTCTCAGATCTGTAGAGAAGGAAGGAATTTTGTCCAAAGACAAACTGGAACTTATAACTGAACACTAAATAGATAATTTTGATTATATTAAGTTAAAAAGGGTTTGTACAAACAAAACTAATGCAGACAAGATCAGAAGGGAAGCAATAAACTAGGAAATCATTTTTACATTTAAGGGTTCTGATAAAGGCCTCATTTCTAAAATATATAAAGGATTGACTCAAATTTATACAAATTTAAGCTATTCTTCAATTGATAAATGATCAAAGGACATAAACTGACAATTTTCAGATGAAATTAAAAACATTTGTAATCATATGAAAAAATTTTCTAAATCACTATTGCTCAAAGAAATGCAAATTAAGACAACTCTGAGATAACACTACATACCTCTTAGATTGACTAAGATGACAGGAAAAAATAATGATGAATATTGGAGGGGATGTGGAAAAACTGGGACACTAAGGCATTAGTAGTGGAACTGTGAATGGATGCATCCATTCTGGAGAGCAATTTAGAACTATGCTCAAAAAGTTATCAAACTGTGCATACCCTTTGATCCATCAGAGTTTCTATTGAGCCTTTATCCCAAAGAGATCTTAAAAGAGGGAAAGGGACCCACATGTGCAAAACTGTTTGTGGCAGCCCTTTTTGTAGTGGCAAGAAATTGGAAACTGAATGGATGCCCATCAGTTGGAGAATGGTTGAATAAGTTATGGTATATGATGTTATGGAATAGTATTGTTCTATAAGAAATGATCAGGAGGATGATTTTAGAAAGGCCTGGAGAGACTTGCATGAACTGATACTAAGTGAAATGAGCAGGATGAGGAGATCATTGTCCACAGCAACAACAATATTATATGATGATCAATTCTGATGACTGTGACTCTTTCCAACAATGAGATGATTGATCCAGTTCCAGTGATCTTGTGATGAAGAGAGCCATATACACCCAGAGAGAGGACTGTGGGAACTGAGTGTGGATCACAACATAACATTCCCATTCTTTTTGTTGTTGTTCACTTGCATTTTGTTTGCTCACTCATTTACTTTCTTATTTTGATCTGATTTTTCTTTGGAGCAAAAGAATTGTGTAAATATGCTTATATATATTGGATTTAACATATATTTTAACATGTTTAACATATACTGGATTGCTTGCCATCTAGGAAAGGGGATGGCAGAAAGGAGGAGAAAAATCTGAAACACAATATTATGCAAAGGTCAATGTTGTCAAATTATCCATGCATATGTTTTCAAAATAAAAAGCTTTAAAAAGGAATTTTCATGTCTGAAAAAAGGCATAGGTATGAAATTAATCCTCTCTGATAAACACACAACTTCAGTATTCAAAAGATTCTGTGGTTTTATTGATAGCACTACACCTTTCATCATGGCAGCTCACAATCTCCTGAAATTAGATGGTCTTTACAAGTTGTAATGAAACAATTCAAATGTCATGGAGTCACATTCAAGATTACACAAGATTCAGCAGTTTACATATTAAAGGATCATAGGGCTTGGAAAATGAAATTCCAGAAAGAAAAGTAGCTATGATTACTATCAAGAATAATATCTCCAGCAAAACTGATCATATTTCTTCTAAAGCAAAGTGGATATTTAATAAACTTCAAACATATCTGATGAAAAGACTGGAGGTAAATAGTGAAAGATCAGGGAATAAAATCTGTAATTGAAAAAGAAAAATCAGAAAATACAGATGACAGTAAAGAACACCAAGAAGAATGTAGAAAGTTGTTTTTTTGTTTTTTTGTTTTTTAAGAAATTCTTCATTGTTCTTTGATGCAATTGCTCATTGCCATTCTGATGAAGAAATATTTCATTTTTTATGTATGGAAAAATTTTCAATTAGCATACATTGGATTTAAGGGACTAATTTTGTTCTAAAGAATGCTATTTGAGATGTTATTCTTAAATCAAGAAAAAACATCAATTTTTTTTTTAAACAGAAAGACATCTCAGCACCACCTATCATTACAGCCAATGTTCTATACTGTACTAATGTAGTTGTTTCAGATGATATTTGTTCTTACAGAATATATTATTTCTATACAGCTTTTGAATACATTGATAGACATCACAATTATAAGTGATTCTACCAGTGGCTCATCAGCTTGGCTTTGGATTCCATCACCATCTGATATAATAACTGTGTTTATCAACATGGGAGCTAGTTTTAAGGTTTTGTTTTTGTACAGAATCTTCAACCTGTCTTTAATGAAGATTTTTTTAATTTTGAGGCACAAAGCATATTGGAGGAAAGAAAAAGTGAAAATTCCATATTAGAAACTGTTGTTTCGTGTCCTCTAGAAATTAGCATTTTAAATGTAATTAACTTTATAGATTTGGATACAGCTATATATCCAGAAAACTGCATAGATCAAAAAATAATCTTGATGTTTTTAATGTTCTTGAAAATGAGTTTGAAAAAGCCCCAGAAACAGAGTGTACTAGTGGATTTAATAAAAAATTTTCTCTTTATAAAACTATTGCTATAAGTGAGTTATCCCCTCATCAACACAATCTTCAGTTCTTTCCCCAAATAAACAGTATGTGGAAGTCAGGGGAGACAGTATTTTCACTTAAAGATTATTGCTAAATTTCTGGACAAGAAACCTGAAAAGATTCCAAATGCTAGTGATCTGCTCTCTTTAAAACTAGACCATTGGAACTGGCCTGAATTGATCTCATTGTTGAAAAGAGCCATGTCCATCAGAATTGATCATCGCTACTCACTTTACTTAACATCACTTCATAAATTCTAAAACGGTCAGCTTAAATTTAGTCTTTAGGTCATGATATGTTATATTAGTATACATGTAGGACTTCACTACTGAGTTTTGGGTTCTGTTTTAATATAAGTGATCCTTCAATTTGCCTGCTAAATCAATCAGCAAGCATTGATTAAGCACTTACTATATTCTAGACACAGGCTGTTGGTGATTCAAACAAAGGCTAAAAGTAATATCTACCCACAAAAAGTATGCCTTCTTTCAAATGGGGAAGTCAACACGTAAGTATCTTGGAAATCATAAATATAATAAAATTTGAGGATCCTCAGGGACCATCCCCCTTGTTTGTCAGAGGATGGAACTGAATCTCAGGTAGTTTGGGTGGATCATCCGAAGTCACACAGATAGTGAGTATCAGGGTCAGGAGCTAATGGACTTCTGAATCAGTGCTTCCTGTCTTAAGTCTACACTTTTGCCTGAATGTACTGTAGAGATGGATTTTGCAAAGAATGAGAATTTCCCCAAAGTTCAGAGTGAATGTAAAAGTGATATTGAAATTTTGACTCAGAGGATTGTTTCTAAGACAAACCCTTCCAAAGAAGTACTCATTGAAACCAGCAGTTTTTTAAAAATTTGTCCCACTTAGTATTATTTGGTAAGGTTAACCATGCCAGAAACTACACCTATTTTTTTTTCCTGAGGTAATTGGGGTTAAGTGACTTGCCTAGGGTCACACAGGTAGGAAGTGTTAGGTGTCTGAGATCAAATTTTAACTTAGGTCCTCCTGACTATAGAGGTGGTGCATTGCACCACTGCACCATCTAGCTTCCCCCCCCCCTCCATTTCTTTTTATTTTAAAGAGGATGAACTTATTGTTCATATTGCAAACAGAAAATAAAATTCTTTATTTTAACAAAGAATATCAAGGTGAAGAATTGGGAAAAGGTGAAGAAAGGTAGTCTAACAATGTCAGATCTTAGGTACACAGTACATAGTAGCAATTGACCATAGTAATTCAGCATTTTGATACACACAAAAAATCCAGGGTTTGGGGATAAGAACTCATTATTTGTTAACAGAAAAATGCTTAGAAAATTGGAAAGAATTTTGGCAAAAAAATTAACTAAAGACCAATGTCTCACATTACACTCCAAGGTAAAGTCAAAATGGGTTCATGATTTAAACATAAAAGATGTAAAGTTTTTACTAGCTCTCTGGAGGACTTTGAGATTAGCCTGAGTCCTTGGCCTTAGTGGAGGAGTGAAGGAGGCAGGAGAACTGCCACATGGCTGGTCAAAGATGAAGTCTGGAATGTGGCGGCTTCTCTTGTGTCTGTGGTTAAGAGAGAGCATTCTGTGCCTGAGGCTCCCTTAAATAACTCAGTATGAGTTATGGTGTGCACAACCATTATATCACCATAATAAGTACCAAGTACATACTTAATTATAAGTACCTTGCTGATCTAGATTTAGGTATACCTTTTCAGAGTTGCAGCCCTCTACAAAGAAGATATCAAAAGCGAAGTAGGAGAAGATAGACTATTTTACCTGTCAGATTTATAAATAAGGGAAGACTTTATGATTAAGCAAGAAATAAAATCAAGGATTTAAATGTTTCTTTACATTAAATTATAAAACATTGCCCAACAAATCAATGTAGTCAAGAAATAAAGCAGGACATGAGGGGTAATTATAGAAAGTTTCTCCTCTAAATACCTTATTTATCAAATATGTAAAGAGCTAATTAAAGTCAAATTAATGAGAATACAAGTCATTCCCAATTGATAAGTTGTCAATGACTGTGGAAAGCCAGTTTTCATAAGAAAAAAATCAAAGCTATATTTAGTTATATGAAAAATTCTCTGAAACACAATTGTTTAGAGAAAGGCAAATTAAAACAACTCTAAGAACCACCTCATAGCTATCAGATTAAGTAAAATGATAGAAAAGAAAATGAGAAATGTTGGAGGGGACATGGAAAAATCAGAATACTAATTTATTGCTGGTAGAGTTGTGAACTGGAACAATTATTCTCAAGAGTAATTTGGAACTATTCCCAAAGGGAAATCAAACTGCTCCTACCATTTGGTCTACTAATAATATTATTAGGTCGGTATCCCAAAACCATTTCTTAAAAAGACCTATATTTAAACAAATATCTACGGGAAAAGATTGAACATTAAGGACATGTCCATCAGTAGGGAAATAGCTGGCCAAATTGTGATATATGGTTGCAATGGAATACTATTGTGCTATAAAAAATAAGTAGGATGCTTTCAGAAAAACCTGGAAGAAGATGGCAGAGAGTAGACACATATCTATCTGACCTCCTTCAAGCTTCCATCAAATCAACAGCAGACTAAGCCTCAGAACTGATTTTGGAGTAATGGAATCCACAAATATTTGGAGCCCAAAAAATTTCCAGAAGAAGATACTTTGGAAGAATTTTAGAAAAGGTCTATTTCAATCAGGCGGGGGGGGGGGAAGGGAAGGGGGACGAGATGCTGCTGAGCCCAAATCATAGCTCAGAGAGTGCAGGGCAAGGAGCTGGGGCAGGAAAACAGGGAATTACAGCATCTGTGAACTGGGGAATCTACTGCGAGGCTCTTAGGCTACTCTGTCCTGATTATAAACCAAAAATTCAACAGATTTGCTCTGAGAAACCCAAAGCAAATACAAAAGAAAATTTGTGAGCCTTTGAATTCTAGAACCCAGAAAAACAAGACCTGGCCTTGGCTACCCAGCACTGGAAGTCAATCAGCAACATGAGCCCTAGAGCAAACTAAAGAGGTTGTCATCTCTTTGCCTTAAGAGCAGAATTCAACATTTTTTAAAAATGAGCAAAAAAAAAAAAAAAAAAAAAAAAAAAAAAAAAAAAAAAAAAAAAAAAAAAAAAAAAAAGGAACTCTGTCCATGGACAGCTTTTATGGAGAAAGAGATGAACAGCTGTCACACACTCAGGATCCTAACAGCAAATCAGCAAATCAAATGAAGCCCCAGTAAGTGATTTGAGTTGGTCTTCATTTCATAAGGCTTTGTTGAAAAAATTTAAAAAGGATCTTAAAAGAGAGTTAGAAGAAAAATAGGGAAAGGAAATGAGATCTTTTCAAGAGGGTACAGAAAAGGAAAAACAAATTATCTGAAGAAAACTCTTTAAAATAGATTTGATAAAAATAGAAAAGGCAAATAACTCCTTACAAAAGAAATTTGATGAAATGGAAAAAGCATATAACTCCTTACAAAATAGATATGAAAACCATTTTGCTGAAAAACAGAATTTGCAAAATGGAAACAAAATGCAATGAACAAAAGACCTCAATTGGCCAAATGATGCAAAAGGAAATGAAAAATCTAATTAAAGAAAATAATTCACTAAAAATTAGAATTGAACAAATGGAAGTGAATGACTAAATGAAACTTCAAAAATCAGTCAAATAAAGCAAGAAATATGAAAAAATAGAAGAAAATATAAAATACCTGATTGGAAAAACAACTGACCTGGAAAACAGATCTAGGAGAAACGATCAAAGAATTATTGGACTTCCTGAAAACTATGATAAAAAAAGAGCCTAGATATCATCTTTCAAGAAATCATCAAGGAAAATTGCAAGTATGTCTTAGAACCATAGAGTAAAATAGCCATTGAAAGAATTCACCAATCATCTCCTGAAAGAGACCATCTTGTTTACCTCTAATTATGTTTTTCTCTTCCTTTTCTTCCTTTCCTTCTTCCCCAGTATTTTGTCATTGATCACTCTCTCCCTCAAACAGCCCTCCCCTTTTGCAGTCTCTCTTGCTCCAAGAGTGAAATGAAAACTCTAAGGAACATCATATCTAAATTTCAGGATTATCAAATCAAGGAGAAAATATTGCAAACAGCCAGAAAACAATTCAAATATCAAGAAGCTGCAATCAGGATTATGCAGGACCTGGCTGTTTCGTTCTGCTTTAAAAGATCAAAGGACATGGAATCTGATATTCCAAAAGGTAAGGGAACATGGAGTGCAGCCAAGAATCAACTATCCAGGAAAATTGAGCATCATCTTTCTGGGAAAAAAGATGGGCATTCAATGAAACAGGTAAATTGTATCTATTTCTGATGAAAAGACCAGAGCTGAATTGAAAATTTGATCTTTAAATAGAGAACTCCAGGGAAACATAAAAAGATAAAAAGGAAAGAAAAAATAACTTATTTTAAAAGTTAAAAAGTTTATATCCCTATATGGGAAGATATGTTTAACTCTTAAGATCTGTATCTCTGTTATGTCTATATTTAGAGGGTGAAGGTATAATTTGATTTTATTGAGATTATTTTTAAAAAGAAACTAGAGG
The DNA here is from genome assembly GCF_902635505.1 of Sarcophilus harrisii. Lineage (NCBI taxonomy): Eukaryota > Metazoa > Chordata > Mammalia > Dasyuromorphia > Dasyuridae > Sarcophilus > Sarcophilus harrisii. Next base: position 440,574,574 of record NC_045426.1, on the reverse strand, counting down.
AGGAAAGGTGATTCTACTGGAAGAAGAGGAAAATGGAGTTAAAATGTGATAAATTATATCTCATGAGGAGGTAAAAAAAGACATATTGCATTTGAGGAAGGAGTTGAACATTGTGCTAATCTTACTCTCATCATATTTGACTCAAAGAGAGAATATGAGACACATTTAACTTCACAGAGATGCTTCTTGCAACCTATAGGGAAAGAGGAATGGGAGGAGGATAGGAAGGAGAGAAGGTAATAAAAGGGAGAATAAAAAGTAGAAGGGAAAAGATATAAGAAAGGAAGAGAGGCTTCAAAAGGGGAGAGGTATTTAAGGGAGGGGGTGATCAATAACAAAATACTGGAAAAGAGGAAAAGAGGAAAGGGAAGAGAAAAATACAACTAAGGGTAAACAAAATGGAAGAAAATACAAATTCAGTATGTGAATGGGATGAACTCTCCCATAAAATGGAAGTAGATAGCAGATGATTAAAAGCTAAAATTCTATAATTTATTCTTTACAAGAAACTCATTTAAAGCAGAGTAATACATTTAGAGTAAAGGTAATAGGCTGGAGAAGAATCTATTATGCTTCAGCTGAGGTAAAAAAACAAAAGCAGAGGTAGTGGGCCTGATCTCAGATCAAGCAAAAGCAAAAATAGATCTAATTAAAGGAGATAAGGAAGGAAAGTACATCCTACTTAAAGGCACCATAAATAATGAAATAATATCAATACTAAACATATATGTTCCAAGTGATACACCATCCAAATTCCTAAAGGAGAAGTTAAGAGAGCTGTAAGAAGAATTAGATAGCAAAACTATACTTATAGGGGAATTTCAATCTTACTCTCTCAGAACTAGATCAAAGCACAAAATAAATAAGAAAGAAATTAAGGAGGTAAATAGAATGCTAGAAAAGTTAGGGATGATAAATCTTTGGAGAAAATTGAATGGAGACAGAAAGGAATCTTTTTTTTGGCAGTACATAGAACCAATACAAAAATTGACCATATATTAGGGCATTAAAAACCTCAAAATCAAATGCAGAAAGGCAAAAATAGTAAATGCATCTTTCTCAGATAAAGGTGCAATACAAAATGCATGCAATAAAAGGCCAGTTGAAAGTAGACCAAAAAGTAATTGGAAACTAAATAATCTAATCCTAAAGACTGAGTGGGTAAAACAACAAATCATAGACACAATCAATAATTTCATACAAGAGAATGACAACAATGAAACAATGAACCAAATTTTGTAGAATGCAACTGAAGCAGTTATTAGGGAAATTTTATATCTCTAGATGCTTACTTGCATAAAATAGAGAAAGAGAAGATCAGTTATCAGGGCTTACAACTAAAAAAGCTAGAAAAGGAACAAATTAAAAACCCCTAATAAAATATCAAATTTGAAATTCTGAAAATAAAAGGGGAGATTTATAAAATTGAATGTAATAAAACTACTGAATTAATAAATACAACTAAGAGTTGGTTTTTATGAAAAAAAAAACAATAAAATAGATAGATCTTTAGTTAATTTGATTAGAAAAAGAAGAGAATATCAAATTATTAATCTCAAAAATGAAAAGGGAGAACTTTCCACCAATGAAGAAGAAATTAGAGCAATATTTAGGAATTATTTCACCTAATACATGTCAATAAATTTGATAATCTAAATGAAATAAAGGAATACCTCCAAAAATGTAGATTTCCTAGATGAACAGAAGAAGAAATAAGTTACTTAAATAGTCTCACTTTAGAAAAAGAAATAGAACAAGGTATTAATCAACTTCCTAAGAAAAAATCTCCAGTGCCAGATGATTTTACATGTAAATTCTACCAAACATTTCAATAACAATCAATTCCAATACTATGCAAACTATTTGAAAAAAATAGGAAAAGAGTCCTACTAAATTCCTTTTATGACACAAACGTGGTTCTGACATCTAAACACAGTAGAGTGAAAACAGAGAAAGGAAATAATAAGCTAATTTACCTAATGAATATTGATGCAAAAATCTTAAATAAAATATTGGCAAAGAGAATACAGAAAGTCATGCCCAAGATTTTTAACATTTTAACCAAGTAGCATTTATACCTGGAATATAGGGTTGGCTCAATATTAGGAAAACTATTATGATAATTGACTATATCAATAACCAAACTAACAAAATCATATGATTGTTTCAATAGGTGTAGAAAAAGCATTTGATAAAATTTAACACCCTTTCCTATAAAAAAACACTATAGAGTATAGGAATAAATGGAGTTTTCCTTGAAATAATCAGTAGTGTCTATTTACAATAGTCAACAAGCATTTGTAATGGGGACAAACTAGAACCATTCCCAATAAGATCAGAAGTGAAACAATATAGTCTACCATCATCATTGCTATTCAATATTTTATTAGAAATGTTAGTTTTGGCAATAAGAGAAGAAAAAGAAATTAAAGGAAAGGAAACCACAAAGAAACTAAATAATGACGCTATGTAGATGATATGATGGTACACTTAGAGAACCTTAGAGAATCAACTAAAAAACTACTAGATATAATTCACAACTTTACCAAAGTTGCAGGATACAAAATAAATCCACATAAATCATTAGCATTTTTATATATTACCAACAAAATCCAACAGCAAGGGATATAAAGAAAAATTCCATTTAAAATAATTGCCACGGCAAAGTCAAGAACTGTATGAACACAACTACAAAACATATTCCACACAAATAAAGTCATATTTAATCAATTGTAAAAATGTCAAGTTCTCATGGGTAGGCACAGCAAATATAATAAAAATGATATTACTGCCTAAATTAATTTACTTATTCAGTGCTATAACAATCAAACTCCCAAGAAATTATTTTACAGATCTAGAAAAAATAACAGCACATTTCATCGGGAAGAACAAAAGATCAAAAATTTCAAGGGAATTAATGAAAAAAAAAAAAAGCAAAATAGGTGGCCTTCCTGTGTCGGACCTAAAAGCATACTAGAAAACAGCAGTCATCAAAACCATTTGGTACAGACCAAGAAGTAGAGTAGTTGATTAGTGGAATAGGTTTGCTTCACAGGACAGAATAGTCAATAACTATAGCAATCTATTGTTTAGAAGGAAAGCAATAAACTGGGAAAACATTTTTATATTCAAAGATTCTTATAAAGGCCTCATTTCTAAAATATATGGAGAATTGACTCAAATTTATAATAATTCAAGTCATTCTCCAATTGATAAATGGTCAAAGGATATAAACAGATAACTTTCAGATGTGGAAATTAAAACCATTTCTAGTCATATGAAAAGTGCTCTAAATCACTACTAATCAGGGAAATGCAAACTAAGACAACTCTGAGGTACCACTAAACAACTCTTAGATTGGCTAAGATGATAGGAAAAGAAAATGATAAATGTGGGAGGGAATGTGGGAAAACTTGGACATTAATACATTGTTGGTGAAGTTGTGATCTGATCCAACCTTTCTGGAGAGCAATTTGGAACTATTTCCAAACAGCTATCAAATTCTGCATACTCTTTGACCCAGCAGTGTTTCTACTGGGCTTATATCCCCAAGAGATTTTAAAGGAGGGAAACAGACCCACATTTGTTTTTTTGTTTTTTTTTTCTTTATTTTATTATTATTATTATTTTTAATAACTTTTTATTGACAGAACCCATGCCAGGGTAATTTTTTACAACATTATCCCTTGCACTCACTTCTGTTCCGATTTTCCCCCTCCCTTCCTCTACCCCTGCCCCCAGATGGCAAGTAGTCCTATACATGTTAAATAGGTTACAGTAGATCTTAGATACAATATGTGTGTGCAGAACCGAATAGTTCTCTTGTTGCTCAGGGAGAATTGGATTTAGAAGGTATAAATAACAATGTACATTGTACATTGTAACAACAAGATTATACAACAATCAGTTCTGATGGACATAGCTATTTTCAACAATGAAATGATTCAGCCCAGTTCCAATGATCTTGTGATGAAGAGAGTCATCTATACCCAGAGAGAGAACTGTGGGAATTGAGTGTGGATTACAAAGCATTTTCACTTTTTTTAATTGTTTATTGTATTTTATTTTCTTTCTCAATTTTTTTCCTTTTTGATTTGATTTTTCTTTTTTTATACTTTTTTTATTATAAGTTTTTATTGACAGAACATATGCCTGGGTAATTTTTTACATTATCCCTTGCACTTACTTCTGTTCCGATTTTTCCCTTCCCTCCCTCCACCCCCTCTCCTAGCTAGAAAGCAGTTTTATACATGTTAAATATGTTATAGTATGTACTAGATACAATATATGTGTGCAGAACTGAACAGTTCTCTTGTTGCACACAAAGAATTGGATTCGCAAGGTAAAAACAGCCTGGGAAGAAAAACAAAAATGCAAACAGTTTACACTCATTTCCCAATGTTTCTTCTCTAGGTGTAACTGCTTCTGCCCATCATTGATCAATTAGAACTGAGTTAGATCTTCTCTTTGTTGAAGATATCCACTTCCATCAGAATACATCCTGATATAGTATGTTGTTGAAGTGTATAATGATCTCCTGGTTCTGCTCATTTCACTCAGCATCAGTTCATGTAAGTCTCTCGAAGCCTCTCTGTATTCATCCTGCTGGTCATTTCTTACATAAATAATATTCCATAACATTTATATACTACAATTTACCCAACTATTCTCCAGGTGATGGGCATCCATTCATTTTCCAGTTTCTAGCCAGCACAAAGAGGGCTGCCACAAATATTTTGGCACATACTGGTCCCTTTGCCTTCTTTAGTATTTCTATGGGATATAAGCCTAGTAATAGCACTGCTGGATCAAAGGATATGCACAGTTTGATAATTTTTTGAGCATAATTCCAGATTGCTCTCCAGAATGGTTGAATTCATTCACAAGTTCACCAACAATGCATCAATGTCCCAGTTTTCCTACATCCCCTCCAACATTCATCATTATTTTTTCCTGTCATCTTAGCTAATCATGACATCTTAGCTAAATTGTCTTAATTTGCATTTTTCTGATCAATAGTGATTTGGAACATTCTTTCATATGAATGGAAATAGTTACAATTTCATCATCTGAAAATTGTCTGTTCATATCCTTTGACCATTTATCAATTGGAGAATGGCTTGATTTCTTATAAATTATAGTCCATTCTCTATATATTTTGGGAATGAGGCCTTTATCAGAACCTTTAACTGTAAAAATATTTTCCCAGTTTGTTGTTTCCCTTCTGATTTTGTTTGCATTATTAGTTTTGTTTGTTCAAAGGCTTTTTAATTTGATGTAATCAAAATTTTCCATTTTGCGATCAATAATGATCTCTAGACTTCTTTGGTCACAAATTCCTTCCTCCCCCACAAGTCTGAGAGGTAAACTATCCTATGTTCCTCTAATTTATTTATGATCTCATTCTTCATGCCTATATCATGGACCCATTTTGATCTTATCTTGGTATATAGTGTTGTGTGGGTCCAAACCCAATTTCTGCCATACTAATTTCCAGTTTTCCCAGCAGTTTTTGTCAAATAATGAATTCTTATCCCTGGGATCTTTGGGTTTGTCAAACACTAGATTGCTATAGTTATTGACTATTTTGTCTTGTGAACCTAACCTATTCCACTGATCAACTAATCTATTTCTTAGCCAATACCAAATAGTTTTGGTGACTGCTGCTTTATAATATAGTTTTAAATCAGGGACAGCTAGGCCACCTTAATTTGATTTTTTTTCCCCATTAATTCCCTTGAAATTCTCCATCTTTTGTTCTTCCATATGAATTTTATTGTTATTTTTTCTAGGTTTATTTGATTTTTCTTGTGCAGCAAGATAATTGCATGAATATGTATGCATATATTGGATTTAACCTATATTTGTACCATGTTTGACATACATTGGATTACTTGTTATCTAGGTGAGGGAATGGGGAGAAGAGTGGGACATTGGAAGAGAAGGTTTTATAAGAGTTAATGTTTGAAAAATTATTCATACATTCCTTTTGAAAATTAAAAAAAGCTTTACTTTAAAAAAAAAAGAGAAATGATCAGAAGGATGATTTCAGAAAAGCCTGGAGAGATTTACATGAAATGATGTTGAATGAAATGAGAAGAACCAGGAGGTCATTGTGCAAACAATAAGATTATATGACAATTAATTCTGATGGATGTGGCTCTTTTCAACAATGAGATGATTCAAGGTAGTTCCAATGACCTTGTGATGAAGAGAGCCATCTACTCCCATCTACTGTGGGAATTGAGTCTGGATCACAAACATTGTGTTTTCACTCTTTTTGCTATTGTTTACTTGCATTTTATTTTCTTTCTCATTTTTTTCCTTTATGATTTGATTTTTCTTGTGCAGCAAATAACTGTATAAATATGTAATGCATATATTGGATTTAATGTATATTACCATTACTTGCCATCTAGGTGAGGAGGTAAAGTGAAAGGGGGCGGGGAATTGGAACACAAGGTTTTGCTAAGGTTGTTGTTGAAAAATTACCTATGCATGTTTAGAAAATAGAAAGTTATGCAATTGGGAAAAATAGAAGAAGATATTAGACATTAAAAAGTTGTGATAGCTGAAAAATTCATCACTTTATTACTAAACTGCTGATAACTCTCCATATACAGTCTATTAATGAGTCTCAATTTGAAGTCTTTTCAGAGTTTCAGAGCCTGCCATAACTTTTGTTTCCTAGTGAAAGTAATATTTGGCTTTGATGTAAAAGGATAAGTAAGAATTCAGCTGATGGAGGTGGGGAGGTTACATGTATTCTGGAAATAGCAAAGGCATACAGATCAAGTAGCCCATGAGTCTGAGATGGCATGTAAACCTATATGCCAAATATAAATGTCATGATAAACAGTGTGACATAACACTAGAGGGATGGTGTGGTATCAGACTATAAGAAATTTTCATACCAGATAAAAGAATTTAAGTTCATTAAGTAGGAAATAGTTTTCAAAGTGTTTTTAAGAGGTAAGTTATATAACCTTATTTATGAATAAGGAAGATTAACCTGAAAGGAATGTAAAAGCCATAGGCTTTGTTGTGTTTTGTTTTTCTAAATTTATTGAAAAGAGCAGCAGTGAACAGGATCATAATAGATGATAAGATAGATAGGTAGATAGATAGATAGATAGATAGATGATGGATGAATGGATGGATATAGATATATAATAAAGCAGAGTTTATGGAAAGAATAGAAATAGGAAGATTTATTTAGAGGCTCTTGAAATAAGTAATACATAAGGTAATGATAACTTATATTGGAATAATATTGGTAGGAAGAGAGAGTAAAGAAAAAATTCATTAAATATTATAGTAAAGTAAAACCTAATGAACTTCCTACTGATTCACTACTCACTATGAAAAGAGAGGGAGAAAAGAATAAAAATCATGCTAAATTTTAAACTATGGAATCTTCACTTATGAATAATATCATCAATTTCAAAAAGACTGAAGACAGAATAAAAAGATGGGTTGGGGGAAAGAAAATGTCAGATTTGGATATGAAGAGTTTCAAGTTCCAGTTGGTTTTAATATATGTCTGAAAGATGTGGGGGAGCATAGGATCTTAAAATTATAGTTTTATAGCTCAAAGGAATGTGAAAGTCCATTTATTTCACAAATGAGGGAATTAAAGCCCAAAGAAAGCAATGGTTTGCCCAAAGTCATAAACTTAACAAGTAGCCATTTAAAACCAGATCCAAGCTCTCTAATTCCAAATCCAGTGCCATATTATCAAGTGCTCTCATGCTGTCCTTTAAATAGAAGAGAGAAGTTGGCTAAATGGTGGAAAAGTTTGATTTGGAAATTGATAGGCCTAAAGTGTCATCAATAATGAATTGATGTTACCTTAGTTAGAGGATTGTAGTAGAGTTACATAGGATTCAACATTAGTCCCTGGGTTTTTTAACTTTTTGTATTAATGACTTTTATAAAATCATAGATGTCATGGCTATGAAACTTATTAATTGCATAAATGTGGATGTGATACTTGACACAAAGTCTGATAATTGGATGTGTATTTAAAGACTACATAGTTAAATAAGACTAAAAGAAAAAAAGAAGTTTGGGGAGGACTTGGGGAAGATGGTGGAGTAGATTGGTAAATTTAAAACTCTCCCTATTTCCCCCACAAATAGAATAAATTTAAGCCTCAAGGCAAACATACACTGGTGAAAAAACCAAGAAGACATAGGAAAGAACAGGGGTCCTCCTGATACAACTCCACAAGATATGAAGAAAGAATACCTGTCTGAAGTGCAAACACCTCCAGGCTAGTTCTGCAGAAACATCAAGTGGTGATCCCTTGAGCTAGTGTTGCTGGACTCTCAGCAGGAACTACAGACACTTTTTACAGACTAAGATAAATGTCTGAGCTGGTAAGGTAAGCAAGGAGTATGTTAAATAGAATAAGTTAAAAGAATCTTTCAGTTGACATGTTTGCTAATTGTCTTCAAAGTCCTCTGACAGTAATTCTTGTGTCCAAAAGTCTATGTTAGTATAGCATTAGTTTTTGACATATCTTATCAACTTAGAAAGACTTGAAAAACATCTCCACTGATGGGCTGTGTGTTTGTTGCCCAAGGAACATCCAAACTAAGTTTGGACAAATGCATTATCAGTTTGGCTTCAGGGAAATGATTGTTTTTGTCTGCCATATCAGCACTTAAAAACATTCTAAGTTGTAGGAAGAAATAAGTGCTTATTTAGAAATCATCCCTCTATTCTTCCTTCTACTATTGCAAACAGAAACCAAAGAACTGCTCGTCTGTTTTTGCAAAGCTAAAAATATTCATTCCATTCATAGAAATCTAGTCTGACTGTTCATATGTGATTGCAAAGCCAAGTGGGGAAAATAGAGCAGATGAGAAGAAATTACTCAGGGGACATATTTATACTTTTATTTTCCCTGTAAATGTGTTTAATATTATGTGTACACATACACACACATATAAACACATGCATATATATCTATATAATCATCTATATAAAAGATAAGTAAATACAAATATAAGTATATGATGTAGAAATAGACTTAGAATATAATATCTATGGATAGATGAGATATAGATATATGATATAAATACAGACAGCAACATATATATACCACATGATATCACCTATAGATAGATGAAAGAGATAAAGATCAAGACAGAAATAAAAATGTAAGGTAATTTGGTAAATCAAGTTATCATTTTCCTAACAAGAAATATATATTTTATTTCATTTCTTTTCATACTTTCTTCTTAGAAATGTTTTTATTGGTTGGTACTTTTATACATCAATGCAGTAGAAAATCCTAAAGTTAAGAAACCAAATTATATTATTACTTTGTTAAAACTGAAAATATCTTTGACAATCAAGAAATGTTTTTTTTTCCTTTTTTTTTTAATACAGAGCAAATATTCATTGTGGATGTGGCCTTACCTTCCAAAGAAATTCTCTTACCTGCCTTTGATTTCAGTTGTCACCCTGACTTAATATTTGTTTTCTCTGGATATTTCCACTCTTTTAATTATCATCCCATTCTCTATGACTTTAATTTTTACTAGTTCTGTTCTTCTAGATGACTAGGGCAAAAAGAGTAATCCTTGGATTATGGAAGACCTAAGTTCAAATTCTTCCTTAAAAACTGATTAGCTTGGTGACCCTGGACAAATCACTCATTCCGTTTTTCTCATTTTCTCATTAGTAACAAGGAGATAAAAAGGGTTGTTCTGAGCTTCCAATGAGATAAGAAATATAAAAGACCTTGTATACCACAAGGTTTATAACGAGCTTCAAATAAGTATTTTTAGAGAATACCTCCCAAACTTTCAAGCATTTATCAATCAATTAATCACAATCCTTTTTGAATACCTGTTTTGTGTATGAGATTCTCTTAGATTCTATGAATACAAAGACAACAGTTTAACAGTCTAGAATATGTACAAAGCAAGTTTGAGGTTATTTCATTGGAGTAGGCATTAGCAGTTGGGTTGAGCTATAAATTAGCAAAGACCTTATGTAGAGGGTGGATTTTTCAGCTGAATTTTAAAGGAAACTAGGGTTTCTAATAGAGGTGAGGAGAAAGCATATTTCAGACATAGAATTCCATGTCACAACATGAAGGATAGCATGGGCGAATGCAAACTTAAAAAAGGTATTGTATTGCAGAGACTGCTATGTAGAACAGTAAATAATTCACTCTGGCTAACTTTGGGTAATTGTGAAAAATATGTAATAATATTGCAAACATAGACTGGAATCAGAAAGTTAAAGTTTTTGCAACAGTCCAGGCAAGAGATAATTATGGTTTGATGAGAATGATGACTATGTAGGTAAAGAGAAGTTGCAAAAGATGTTGTGAAAGTAGAACTGGGCAGATGTTACAACAAATTTGGGCATGGGTGATAAAAAAGAGAATGAGAAATCTAGGATAAGAAAAATAATAAATACTACTTTGGATATCTTGAGACTGAAATAATGATAACAGATCCAATTGTAAATATCCAATATGAAATGTGTGTTGCAAATGTGTTTGTGTTTCCTTTACTGCTATTCTTATAATTTCTTCTGTTTCACTTTTTCTCCTTAGTGTTGAAATATTACAAAGCCAGCTCTTCTATATGACCTATATGTTACGTGGGAGAGAATAGGCTGGACATTCAAAGTGGTATGCTGGAACTCCCAAATATTCAAAGAGCCAGAGTAAGACCAAATAATGAATATCATCACTGGAGGATTTATGGAATGACATGGATAAATATGTCAAAACATATGAAGGCAAGAAGGCTGAAGTTATGCATTAATGTGAGGAGTATTTAGACCAAATGAAATCACAGATCCATCAAACTTTCAAAGTGGAAAGCCTGTCTGGAATATCAGTGCTTGGGTATTTCAACTGTTTCTTTGACATCATTCAAAACAATAACATGGTTTTGCCTTGATTTTCACAAAACCAACTCAGTAAAATATTTCCCTCCACTACTTTGTTGATTGCTGTAAAACACTTTAAGCTCTATATTCTGAATGCTACATAAAAATAAATTGAGTTGAACTTAAAACTGGCTCATTGGTTTAATGTACTAGCCTTTCACATCAAGTATATGAATTTCAAAGAGAATTAGGTTATAAGAGAAAGAAATGTGTTCTTCCCACCATGTCTCTGAAGTAGCCCACCAAACATATATATATATACACACACACACACATATGTGGGGACACATACACATGCATTAATATATGTAGTTTCTTATGATAGGAAGCATTTATTCCTAAAACTAGTCAAGGAACATTTATGATAAATTAGTGGAAGTGAGATTAGAAATTTGTCAATCACATACTTATATGCTATTAATTTTGTCCACAAATTTTAATAATTTCTATACCAAATGTGATTAAACAATATTTTTGATATGCTATGTACATGTTGACAGTGATTTTCTAAGACTTATTAATATAGTTCAATGGGAATCATTTTAATTCTCTTTCCTGGATATTCAGCAATTTGTAACCTTGATTAGCATCTTCTTTCATGCATGAGGGATCCTCTCTGTCTCTCTGTCTCTGTCTCTATCTCTGTCTTTCTCTTTATCTCTCTCTCATCATCCCCATGAAAAAATATAATATGTGACAACATGATGCATTTGGCCTGCTCTCCTTAAAGTTAAATACTGCCTTTTTAATTTTCATTTCCAACAAAAGATATGTGACAAATGAGATAGTAATTTTCCTATTCCTTCATATTCATAAAACATTGATAATATGATTTTTACCTTTCCTTTGTTCTCAATTAAATGAAATGTTCCAATACAATTAATGTGTTCTTGCAATTTAGTTTTTCTTTAGAGGTTTCTCTTGTCTCTGATTAACAGCATTTTCCATCCATTCTGAGAACCCCCGACTGCTATTCAGAATGGTTCATTATGCCTGCCAGCTATAAATACAATTGTGAACCAATATCATTTTAATTGTTTCACTAATAACTTGTTTTAAATGATTCAACAGTCATCAGGAAAGATAAGTGCTCTTGTACCCTGCAGGCTTAGGGGGATGATGGTATGAGGCAATGTAACAGAGTGCTGTATCAGAATAATGAAACCGTATGTGGACGATAATGACAAAGTACTTACATTGCTGTAAAGATAAATGAAAACAGTAGATCTTCTTTTCTCCATAATATAACATCCATTTCTATCTCCCATTTCAATCATTAGCCCTTCCAAACAGATTAATGCACAAATACTCATATGCAACATGTTCAATCCTAATAGCCATATGCTCCCATCTTTCCAGGCAGACTGTGAATGATGGAGTTAACGAGCTTTACAAATGCTCTTGTTAATTAACAAAAATTGTTACTTTCTCATTTGTGGAGGGGGGGGCATATAAATTAGACTTAATTATGCCAGATAATTGCAACTGCCAGCAACTATGTCACTCCTTCTCCCCCCAGTTCTTTCCATGGCAAGTCAACAATGGCCACCCTTGCCTATTTGTGTCGATGAATTTAATAAGCAAACAGCCCTTTTATGTTAATGGTTTACTGGCATTCATAGGCCTGGCAGGAGAAATGTATTGGGGGAGGACTCACTAATGGCAGTGCATAATCACATTAATTAAAATATAACTGCCATTTAAAGATTTGTAGTGTGGAATTAGAGCATGTTGGGAACTGAGAATATCAAGCTAGAGTGCATATTAGCAGCATTACTCTGTGCTCCCTGCACAGCAGTCAGCAACCTCATGTGTCATAAATGTAATTTATGAGTACTGTTTTCTTTGAAATATATGTTTTTAGTTCACTCATTAGAATGTTTTAAAAAAACTGCAGTGTCTGCTTCAGAGAATTCAAAATAAATTCACTAAAAGCAAGACCTAAGATGTGCTTTTAACAAATCCCTCAACAATGACTTTTTATTATTATTATTTGTATAATTTCTTATAGTAAGGCCAAAAATGTCCCTTTCTAAAGATATATTTAAGGGATCCTTGCAAATGTATATACCTCTATTATAATAAATTGTTTCCTCTTAGTGGTGCTTATATATACATTATATTTGTTGCTTAAAAATGTAACTGGATTCTGTCACTTTAAACATATGAGGTTTGGTGGGAACTAGTAAATTCTTTAGAGTTGGGACCATGCAGAGAAGATAGTTTGGAAAGTCTCTTAGATTCCTTTATGAGCCAATTTCCTGTATCCACTCATTAGTTTTAAAGACTTAAAAACCTAAATTAATCTAACGTGCTAATCCTATAAAAATTGAGGCTTATGGCTGTTGTTTTTCATTTCATTGACAATTGCTATGAATAAGCCAAAATAACAATGGACTTGCTAAAGGAGAAAAATGGTTTTATAAGATCAAAATAATTCTACCATCTAGTGAACTGACTAAATTAAATCCCACCTTCTTCAAAGTCCACAACTTCAGTGCATTCAAAATCTAAGTTCAATTTTAGCTATTATATCTTTTATTCTATTCTGTTTTACCATTAGAAGGCACACCACCACAACCTCCCTCTTCTTTAATTTGAAAAGTACAATTTACACACTTTGAAGTAGTAAAAATCAACTAAAGTATGTGTATCTATTGTAGAATGTGCACAATTATTTTTATAACATGCTTGGAAAAAATTTCAAAGCCAAGAATTTTATTATTTTGTAATTTGAAAGATGAAATTTATCAAATACTGGAAATAGAGGCAACTTACATTAATGAAAAAAGGAATTTCTTGAGTGAGGTCTAGTTCTATAGTTGACACTATTTCTTCAAATCACACCTTTATTTTGGAAGGAATGCTGGGTTCCTTTGAAGTCATAAACTAAGGCTAGTCATTTTTTGAATCTAAAGGAGGAATCAAGCGATTGTTGAGGTCTGGAGGGGATATAATAAAAATGTTCCAACAACTTTTCACTAGAATAAGATAAAATAATATAAGAAAAGAATGGTGAACAAAGCATTCAACTGACAATAATGAATTACACATATCTCAACATATTTTTCTTTAATCCCTTTTTATCACCGATGGCTTATACATGTAAGATTTATAGCAAAGATTGGAATCAACATTTTTTCTCCTATGAAAAAGATCAAAAAATACTAAAACTAGAGCTCAAAGGGACCCTAGCAATCTTTAATTCCACTCATTTATTCTACAAATGGAGAAACTGAGGGTCAGAGATTTTGTCTTCTATAAAACCATGATGACAATATAAGAAGTGATATTTGGAACCAAATCCTTTGAATATATAGACAGCTTTTCTACCATTTCACATTCGACTTTTCCACCATTTTCTATTCAGGGCCTAGGACAGAGTTTATCAGAACCATTTCACTGTCAGAAATCATATGCATTATACAAATAAAACTTTTAAAACAATCATAGCTTTTTCAAGATAGAAAGTCCATCTGAATATACCTTCTCCAGTTCCCTCAGTTTATATATATGGAATAGAGACAAAAAGTTTTATTGACTTAACAAAGATAACACAACTGGTTATTGAAAAAACTAAGTCTACTACAACTTTACTATCCTTTCCTATATTTCATGCTTATTGAAAATAAATAATATTTATATAACTATTTAAAGTTTGTGTAAAATTTACATATATTGTCTCTGTTTGTCTTTATAGCAAAATCAAGTCAATGAGCCTTTATTGTTTACTGTGTGTCAGGTTCTAGAGATAGAAAGGTAAAAAACATGGTCCCTCTGTGTGAGAAACTTACAATCTAATGCAGGAGACATCTAATGCAGGTACAAAGATGTTATATAAATGACAAACTAGAAGTAATCTTAGAAAACACTAACATTAAGAGTGACTGGGAGAAGTTTCCTGAAAAAGTTGAAATTTTAACTGAGATTTGAACAAAAGTAGGGGAGTCAATAGAGAGATTCCAGACATGGAGGACAATCATTAAAAATTCACAGAACTGTGAGAAAGACACTAAGAGAAAGTGTCTTATCTGAGAACATTTCTAAGGTGCCTATAAATGATGTTATTTTCTACATTGTTTGTTTGTTTGCTGAGGCAATTGGGGTTAAGTGACTTGCCCAGGGTTACACAGCTAGAAAGTGTGCAGGCTCAAACTACGGCCCAGATGCAGTAGCTGAGGACATTTATCCCCCTCACCCAGGGCTAAGAAGTTTCTTTATTTAAAAGTCCACAAAACAAAGTTTTTGTTTTTACTATAGTCTGGCTCTCCAACAGTCTGAGGGACAGTGAACTGGCCCCCTATTTAAAAAGTTTGAGGACCAAGTGTCTGAGACCAAAATTGAACTCAAGTTCTCCTGATTTCAGGGCTGGTGCTCTATCCACTGTGCCACCTAGCTGCCCCTATTGTCTAGATTTATAGAGAAGAAATTAAAACTCAGAGAAATTGGCTTGTCCAGGACTCACACAGCTAGTATGTGTAATAGGCAGGATATAAATCCCGGATAGTTCTGGCTTCATGTCAATGTCATCATGCTGTCTCCCTAAGATCCATGTATTTCACACATTCCACTTAGAATACTCAGGTGATATGTCAATTCTGTGTGATTTACTCTCTTCATATGCTTAACACAGAGTTAAAAAATAATAGAGGATTCTTGGTTTTGGGAACTTTGAGGTGTATGACTAGAAGAAAATTGTTATGAATATTACCAAGGGAGAGAGAGGGATAGATAGATAGAGGAATAAGTAGCATCAGATGTGTATATGGAATTCATATGGTTGCACTGAAAAAAAAAAAGCAATCTGATTCATCAAACATTTATGAAGTACTCATTACAAGCAAAGCAGGTGCTAAATGCTAGGAATAATAAGATGAAAGATAACCCATTTACTGTTTCATTGAGCTTAAGATATAAGATAGCAGATGTGACATATATAAAAAGTATGAAACAAGATAGAAAATGACAAGGACCAAGGACATATTTAGATGGGAGTCGCAGAGAAATTTGAGAAAAAGGGTCAATTTCAGCTGAGATCAGGAAAGACTTTATGGAGGAATTCCTTTCTAAATTGGACTTTAAGGAAAGTTATATTCCAATTTTTAGCATCAAGTTAATAATCCATTGTAATTGTGTGGTGATGAATTTAATTGTAACTAAGTTAGTCCTTAATGCATAGTGAATTATGAATTTTTTAAAAAATTTCTCAATGGGATGATCATCTTTACTCTGTATTATATATACATATATTTTATATACTTCACTCATTTCAATCATGTCTGATTTTATGACCCCATCAGGGTTTTCATGGCAGAGACTCTGGAGTGGTGAGCCATTTTCTTTTCCAGGTCATTTAGGTGAGGAAACTAGGTCAAACAGGATTAACTAACTCCCCTAGGGTCACACACCTAATAAGTGTATATGGCCAGACTTGTGCTCTATGTTCAGCAGTCTATTCACAACATCACCTAGTTGTTCATCCTCTTATGCATACCTTCTCTGATTTCTATTTTACTATGATTTAAATAAATGTGTTTCATTGCTATTATCTATGTGAAACAAGTATTAGGTGAGGACGTTTCAAGCTTTGGCTATAGATCTTACGGTCTCCCTTCCTTCCAGAGTGAAAAACAATCAAAAATTATCTCAAACTTGATAATATTCTCTAGATTAATAATATTTAATGAATCAGATAGATATACATCTTGGTACTTCTATTCTTAGAGAAGAACAGAGTAGTGGCCTCCAGTCATAACTTCTTGCTTCTTCTCCTGGAAGGAATATAAGTTTTTTTGGTAAGTAAAGGGGGAAAAAAAGGCTGGAGATGTCCAGGATTCTCTGGCTTCCTGCATGTCCAAATTAATTTTCTATCTTCTACTGCAAACTTGTCTAAACTTTTCTTAATTTTAGTTCTATCTCTTCATTGATTATCTCTAATTTATCCTGTATGTATCTTGTTTGTAGATATCTATTTTCATGATATTTAGACCTATTTGACTGTAAGTTCCTTAAGATTATGGCATTTTTATTTTGTTTTTCTTTATATTTCCAGTATTTAAAACAGTGTTTAGCATTTAGTAATTGTTTAATTAAATTTTACTAACTGAAACTGAAGAGACTGAAGATCCAGAAAAGGAAGCTCTTGCCACCTAAGTTCTTGTCACTATCCAATGTTTCAGTAGAAACTGATATTATTTCAGTAGAAATGACAATAAAGAAAAGACATTATCATTTTGCTGGTTCCCTAAGGACCATGGGTGTGTCCAAACAACTCTCAGCTGCAACCTTCCCTATTTATTGTCTCCTCCATTAGAATGTGAAAAAGGAGTATTGTCTTACTTTTCTGTTTGTGTCTCTAGAACTTAGATTATGCTTTGGATATAGTAAGCACTGAATAAATGCTTTCAGGGAAATTCCATCTTTTGAGTCGAGCAGATTCTCCATATTTGTCATCTTTGTATCTTTCTTCTTTCTCATTAGTGCTGTCATCAGTTCTTGAGTTTTCTTGATTTTACCACCATAGTCAAACTTAGCAAACTTGTCTCTGCTCACACAACAAACATAGTTTATACGTTGGTTGTTACTCTATTTCAACTCCTCTTTTCTCTATTTTGTCTTCTTTACAGATATCAAATATATATTCCTAACATATAGATATCACAGTAACACATTGCACAAAATTCTGTAGAGATTCCTTATTGCTCAAGTAAAAATTCTTCAGCCTGAGTTTTAAAATCTTTCACAGTATGGCTTACATCTATCTTTTCAAAATTATTTTATATTGTTCCTCTTTGTAAATTCTGTTTTCAAGTTAAAATGGCCTATTATATAAGTGTACCACCTTGGCATACAATCACCCTTCTCAATGACTTGGCACAGATAGTCCCAAGTTTATGGAAATAACACCTCCTCACTTCTATGTCTTAAAATCCTTATTTCCTACAAGTCTCAGTTAAGGTATCTCTAAACAATTCCATACTTCTAGCTCCACTAATAATTACTTAGGCTCTCTTTCTCCTGAAATTATCTTACATTTGCTTAATTACTTATCTTTGCACATATGGTACTTTTTTGCCATTCCCAAGTATAAGCTCATTAAGGACAGGGACTCTGTTTTTGTATCTCTGAAGCTATAATTTTGTCTTGTATATAGGTACTTAATAAATAGTTTCAGATTTGAATTTTGAATTATATGTATGATTCCCTCTATGTGTATTACTCCTGATGCATTACCAATAGAAAATTAATTTGGTTGTTTATCCATTTGGTTGTTTTTGCTCAAGAAGAGATGAGAGGTTATAAAGCAAGTTTATACTTCTCTTGCCATGGTCTTCTTTTATGTCACAGCCCATGTTTCAGAATTGATTGGCCAAATTCTGCTATCTCTGACAGTAGAACAGTGTGGCTTTTGAGAAAAGCCATTTGATCTCTACAGGGATTGATTCATGATCTTATTTATATTAGGGTCATGCTTTTGGTTTTATTGGCAAAGCATGTACTTTACTTTCTTAATACTTTTCCATTTTATCATTCTTTCAATATGAAGTATTCATCAATTGTATAGTCTTCTTACATATGTAAGAAAGCAAAGTATAGCAAGTACTAATATAGTAATGTTTACATATAAAGGTTTTATTATTTAGATAAGGTAGTCGTGGTTATTAACTTTTTACTAGAGACTATCTAAAAGTTATGCATATTTCATTGCCCAACTTGAACTTCACAATGATTAGAATAATTTTCTAACCTGAATCTCCTTTTACATTTTGTTTAAACAGTTTTGAAAACAGAATGAATGATTTAAGGGGGGGAAATGGACATATAAATAATTTGTATGTATTAATGATGACCTGCAGTTGAAGATACTCAAAGAAACCACTGAAATTTAAAAGCTTTGAACTTCTCTTTTCTGTGGATTATAATAAACTTAACATGATTTTACTACTCTAAGCAAGTACATGATTATGCACATGGGAAGGATTTTTAGCAATTTTTTTGTTTTATAATGGGAGAGCTAAGGTACCAAGTCTTAAGTGATCATTTTGAAAAGCACCAAATTAGTTGATAAGAAATGAAATATATTAAGAATCAAATTGAGGTCTCACAAATCTAGAAAGGTTGTTTTTTTTTGTTGTTGTTGTTGTGGTTGATTTCCCCCTCTAAAATATAATTCCACCAATATTTTTATAATAGATACAATTGAAAGCTTATGTCCTATTTTTTTTCAATATTACAAGTTTTCAACATAAAGTATAAAGTTTGGGGAAAATTCAAGTTCTTTTCAAGCTCTTAAAATCTCTTAAATATATATCCCCTGATCTGCAATCAAAATTTTATAGCCCTAATTCATTGTTGCAAATATTTTTAAATTTTATTTATTTTTAATACACATTGTTTTGTGAATCATGTATGAAAAGAAAAATCAGGATAAAAGAGAAAAATAATGCAAGAGAAAAAAAGCAGAAAAAAGAAGTAAACATAGCATATGTTGATTTACATTTAATCTCCATAGTTTTTTTTTTTTTTTTTTCCTGGATGCAGATGGCATTTTATATCCCAGGTCTATTGGAATTGCTTTGGATCACTGAACCACTGAGAAGAACCAAGTCTTTCAAAGCTGACCATAGCATATGGTTGCTGTTATTGTGTATAGTATGTTCTGGTTCTTTTTGTTTCAGTTAGCATCAGTTCATGTAAATCTTTCCAGGCTTTTCTAAAATGAGCTTGTTCATCATTTTTTATAAAACAATAATATTCTATTAGCTTCATACACCACAACTTATTCAGCCATTCTCCAACTGATGGGCCAATTTCCAATTCTTTGCTACCACAAAAAAAGCTGCTACAAACATTTTTGTATATGTGACCTTTTTCCTTTATCATTTGTTGGGATACAGACCAAGTAGTGGAGTGCTGGATCAAAGGTTATGCATTCCAAATTGTTCTTTAGAATTCACAACTCCACCAATAATATATTAGTGTTCCAGTTTTCCCACATCTCCTCCAAAATTTACCATTATCTTTTCTTGTCATCTTAACCAAACTGAGAGGCATGAGATGGTATCTCAAATTGTTTTAATTTGACTTTCTCTAATCAATAGTGATTTACAGTATTTTTTCATGTAAGTATAGATGGCTTTAATTTTTTCATCTGAAAATTGTCTGTTCATATCCTTTGACCATTTATCAATTGGGGAATGGCATATGCTTATAAATTTGACACAGTTCTTTATATATTTTAGAAATGAGACTTTTATCAGAAACATTGGCTGTAAAAATTTTTTTTTCAGCTTTGTGCTTCCTTTTTAATCTTTATTTGAGTTAGTTTTCTTTGTGCAAAAACTTTTTAATTTAATGTAATCAAAGTGGTCCAATTTGCCTTTCATAATGTTCTCTAGTTTTTTGGTCAAAAATTTCTCCCTTCTTGAAAGATCTGATAGATAAAGTATCCCTTATTCCCTTATTCTCCTAACTTGTTTATGTTATCTTCTTTTATGCCCAAATTAGATATACATTTTTGCCTTATTTTGGTATAGATAGTAAGACATGATCTATGTTGAGTTTCAGACAAATTATTTTCCAGTTTTCTCAGCAATTTTTGTCAAATGATGATTTATTATTCCAGAAGCCGGAGTTTGGGGGCTTATCAAATATTAGATTGCTATAGACCTTGATAATTTTATTGGGTGTATCTAATCTCTTTCATTGATCTACCACTCTATTTCTCAGCCAGTACCACATGGTTTTGATAACTGATACTTTATAATATAGCTTTAGATTTGGTACTGCTAAGCCACCATCTTTTATATATTTTACTAATTCCCTTGATATTCTTCATCCTTTTGTTCTTCCATATTAATTTTGTTATTGTTTTTTCTACTTCTATAAAATAATTTTTTGGGCAGTTTGATTGCTATAGCATGGAACAAATAGATCAATTTAGGCAGAATTGTCATTTTTATTATATTAGCTTGGTCTACCCATGAGCAATTGATATGTTTCCAATTGTTTAGATCTTACTTTATTTGTGTGAGAAGTTTTTTTCATACTTTGTAAGTTTAACCTTTTTTTTTTTTTTTTTTTTGATAGTGGTACTTTGGGGTTTTTATTTTCATTCCCTAATCAAATTTACCAAAGGTTCATCTACTTTGCTGGTTTTTTCATAAAACCAATTCTTAAATTTTATTAATTGTTCAATAGATTTCTTAGTTTTAATTTTATTAATCTCTCCTTTGAGGTTCAGAATTACTAATTTGGTATTTAATTTGCAGTTTTTAATTTGTTCTTTTTCTATGTTTTTTAGTTACATGCCCAGTTCATTGATCTCTTTCACTATTTTATTGCAGTTATTTAGAGATATAAAATTTCCTCTAAGAACTGCTAGAGCTGCATCCCATAAGTTTTGGTATTATTGTCATTCTCTTAGACGAAATTATGGATTGTTTCTGCAATTTGTTGTTTGACCCACTCATTCTTTAGAATTAGATTATTTAATTTCCAATTGGTTTTTAGTAATCTTTCCCTGGCCCTTTATTGAATATAATTTTTATTGCAACATGATCTGAAAAGGGAGCATTTACTATTTCTTCTATTCTGCATTTGATTCAGAGAGTTTTATGCCCTAATACATGTCAAATTTTGTGTAGGTGCTATATATTGCTGAGAAAAGAGTGTATTTTTTTCTGTCTCTAATTTTGTTCAGAGGTTTATCATATCTAAGTTTTCTAGGATCCTGTTAAACTTCCTAGTTTCTTTCTTGTTTATTTTGTGGTTAGATTTGTATGATTCTGACATGGGAATGGTAGTTCCTCCACTAATATAATTTTGCTGCCTATTTCTTCCTGTCACTGGTTAAATATATTTTCTAGGAATGTGTATACTTTACCACTTGGTGCATATACATTTAATATCATTATTATTTCATTGTTTGTTGTACCCTTTATTTCATTATTTAGATCTATTTTTATTTTTGCTTTATCTGAGATCAGAATCGCTACCTCTGCCTTTTTTTTGCTTGAGCTGAAGAATAATAAATTCTACTCCAGCCTTTTACCTTTACTCTGTATTTATATCTCTATTTCACATGTGTTTCCTGTAAACAACATATTATAGGATTCTGTTTTTCAATCCACTCTTCCATTTGCTTCCATTTTATGGGAATGTTCATCACATTCACATTCCCAATTATGATTACCAGCTCAGTATTTGCCTCCATGTGAAGATCGAGTATTTTAAAATCAGCCAGAGTCAGGAATTCAGGTTAGGGGAAAATCGTCAGTCTTTATTCTCAGTGAAGAAAGATCGGAGATGGAAGAGAATGGGCAATAGCAATGTGTGTAGCTGAGTCAAGAAGCTAGCTAGACTAGCAGTCACACGTCTAGCAGCTAGAAGTATGGAACCCAGGCTCAATCTCTCCCAGCTTCTCTTTCTGTCTCTCTCTGCCTCCACCCACCCTAATCGTCATTTCCTATACAACACATCAGGACTTACACAGAGAGTGGGCAGGGACCATTCTTTATCCAATCATGTATATTAATAGAGTATAGCCCAATTACTATTTAGCCTCATGTACTTGGGGCCTCAGTGCATCAACTCAAACCTCAGCCCATTACACCTCCATCCTATTTTCTCCCCTGTACATATTTATGTTCTTGCTTTTCTCCCTGTTTTTAGTACTATTGGGGTTTTTACCACCCCACCTATTACCTTATCTTCTACCACCCTTCCCCTTCTCTCATCCCTTTTTCTAGTGCTTCTGCTCTCCCTTCAATTCCACCCTTCCGTTTTCTTTCCTCTTTCTCCTCTTCCTACTTTATAGGGTTAGATAAATTTCTATACTCAACTGAATTATTAAGTTATTCCCTTTTAGAGTCAAATCTGATGAGATCAAGCTTCTTCAAACAATGCTCATGCCCCTACCTTCTTTCTCTATATTGTAATAGGTTTTTTTGTGCCTCTTCCTATGATCTAATTTGTTTCATTATATCTCTTTCTCTGTCTCTTCTTCCAGTACAGACCTTTCCCCGTCCTTGAATGACTTTTTCTTTAATATCATCACATCAAACTATATTCACAATCATACCCTCCATCCATATGATATCTCCTTTTTTTCTGGACCAGTAACAGATACAGTTCTCAAGAATTATAAATATCATTTTCCCATCTAAGGATGTAAAAGGTTTAGCTTTTAAATAATATGTATTTTCCCCCTGTTTCCCTTTCTATGCTTTTCTTAAGTCCTGTGTTTGAAGATTTAATTTTCTGTTTAGCTCTGTTTTTTTTTTTTTTTTCAAAAGAAATGATTGAGAATCTTTTCATTGAAGATCCATCTCTTCCCCAAAAGAACCTTGGTTGGTCAACTAAGGTTGTAACCTTAGGTCTTTTTACTTTCTAAAATATAGTGTCCCAAACTTTGATCCTTTTTTGTAGAAGCTGCCATATTCTGGGCAATCCTGACTGTTGCTCCTTGATATTTGAATTGCTTTTATCTGGCAGCTTACAGTATTTTTCCTTGAGATCCTACTTCTGAAGTTCTGCAACAATGATCCTTTGTGTTTTCCTAGTAACATCTCTTTCTAAAGGTGATGGATTCTTTCACTGACTATTCCCCTTTCTGTCTCTAGAATAACAGGACAGGATTTATTGATGACCTCTTGAAGTATGTTATCCAGGCTCTTTTTTTTTCTCATGGTCTTCAGGTAGACCAGTAACTATTAAATTGTCTTTTCTAGATCTATTTTCCTGGTCAGCTGTTTTTCCAATAAAATACTTTACATTTTCTTTTCCTTTTTTCATTCTTTTTTAGTTTGTTTGACCGATTCTTCATGTCTCATAAAAGAATTAGCTTCTACTTGCTCCATTCTAGTTTTTAATGTGAGATTTTCTTCAATTAACTTTTGTATCTTTTTTTTTTCATTTGGCTAATTCTACTTTTAAAGATGTTGTTTTCCTCAGTGGATTTTTTTTTTCGCATTTAGCCAATTGTATTTTGTAAGGAATTGCCTTCCTTTTCCAAGCTGCTGACTCTCTCTGATATACCTCTCAATTGGTTTCTCATTTTTTTCTTTTACCTCTCCTATTTGCCTTTTAATGTCTTTTATGAGTACTTGCAAGAAGCCTCCTTGTGCTTGAGACCAATTCATATCACACTTTCTGATTTCGTCTCTGGACCATTTTTCCTCATTTGAGTTGGTATTTTGGTCTTCCCTTTAACCATAGTAGCTTTCTATGGGCACGATTCTTTTCTGTTTCTTGCTCATTTTCTTTTTTTTAATTTTTTGTATTTCCTTTTTTGTGACTTTTATGATTGAGGTCAGCTCCTGGGGTAAAGGGGACACTGTCCCAAGCTTCCAGTGCAGCTCTGAACCTTGGCTTTGAGCACAGGGTCCCCTTATCTTTGCAAGGTTAGCTTTATCTGCTCTTTCCATGAAATAATCTGGTTTCCATCAATTTGCTTTCTGAGTTGGCAACTCAATTAGGAACTGCCCTACTGGGTTGCTTCACTACTGAGCCAGGATGCAGGGTCTCAGTTGCTGATCTGCTGTGATTAAAACCCTTTCACTGTCTTTCCCAGACTCTATTTGAGTTGAGCTGAAGACCCCTTTCACCACAGTGATATTGACCTTTCTTAAAGTTTTCCACTCTACCTTGAGCTGAAAAGTGGTTTCATTCCACCAGATTTTGTTCAGAGGCTTGGTTTTATGTGGTTTTTGAGGAAAACTGAGAGAGATCTAGGAGCTTCCTAGCTTTACTCCACCATCCTGGCTCCACCCTCTTGCAATTTATAATACAAGGTTAAAAATCAGATATTTCAGCACATAGTTGCAGGATTTTATTGACAACAAGTATAGACATGTTCTATATTAAAAGGACAAAAGGATTGAAGAAAGCGCAGTTCTACATACAGACGAAATTAGATGTGCCCTCCAGCAGTAGAGTTGTTCATATTATTTTGATCAAGATAATTATTGACTCAAATTATAAGTTTTTTTGTTTGTTTGTTTGTGGGTTTTTGTTTTTTTTTTTTGCAATGGACAAACTATCATTATAAAAAAGTCAAAAGGATTACAAATGGGAGAAGATTTAGGTCCACAGAGTAAATTGGATATTTTCTTGTTTTAAAAGGCTATCTACAGCCCCAGCCCCAGGACTGGGCACTAAATCACTTTAATAGTCTTTTAATCGATTACTCAACAAACATTTATTAAGTACATATCTACCCTCGAGGAGCTTATATTTTATTATCAGAAATGATATTTACACAAAAGATAATGAAAACTTATAACAAAGTTAATGCAAGATAGTTTCTTTATGAGAACTCATAACTGGGCCATTCAGGAAAGAATGAATATAGGAAGTAACATTTGAGCTGAGTTTCAAAAGAAGTTAGGAATCCTAAAAGGCAGAAGAGATGAGGGAGTGTTTTCTAAACATAGAGTTGGGAAATGGAATATCATGTGGGAGAGACAGCTGGTAAACCAATTTTATAAGACTATAAAATTCACAAAGGAAATGATAATAAAAAGTTACACCATTCCAAAACAATAGATATGAGCTAGAGGCTGAAAGACTTTACATTACAAATAGAGAAGTTTGTAATCAGTCCTAGAAGTACTAGAGAACAAAGGGAAATTCTGGATCAGGTAGTGACATAATCAGAGTTGTGCTTAAGCAAGATCATTTAACAGCTACAGTATTCATATTAATAAATATGAGAAAATGATTTTATAAAATAGACTATCTATGTGAAGAATTGCCACATCTCCCACTTCACTTTGTTCAACATAGATATATTCTTATCCTTGATCGTTCCAATAATGATGGTGAAGATAGTGATGGTTGTTATTTTTATTAGCAACTATAATAATAACAACAATGAGAAATCAGTGCTTTATCAAAATAAATGAAAAAGGTCAGTCAAATAGATCATTAATAATAATGGACGCAAAACAACTTGTCATTTGACAGTATATTTTACATTTATAATTGTTTATTATAGCATCATTTAGTCATAACATTAAAATCTCCATTATCTTTACTGTATATAAATGAATAACTTTGGTTTTCTAACACAAAAGCTGTACCACACACACACACACACACACACACACACACACACACACCCCAAGCATGCATGTGCACCTGAAGAAAATGAAGCAATCAGAGTAAACATATGGTATTCAATTTCTCCTTTTTCATTTCCTTTTTGTGTGATTTTTATAGTCACAAGTATCTTTAATTCATCATGGAGTCTTTGTGGAGGCAAAATGAAACATATCTAAGGAAAATCTTCAAGATCACATGTTGCTTATGGGATCAAATGTATTCTTAATATTGATAAAATATAAACATATAATGATCATTTTTCTATATCTTTCAGTCAGCTATGATATTATTAAGAAGTCATTTTCTCAGGGATGTTGCCAATGAAAGCTTGATGGTGTACTTGTATGTTGATCAATAATGTTTTCAATGTACACCAGAATCATTCTCATAAATATTTTGCAAAGATTATAGGGGCATTAACTGAGAATTTGCTGAGCATTGGCATCAAATGATTGTTAAATTGTAATAGATATTTGTCAAAGATGTTTACCAGTATCAGGAAAATTTTTGTTTATTAAATATAAATAAAAGATAATTAATTTTTTAGTAAATTTCTCCAAGTGCTCCTATTCATAGACATCATTACACTAATTCCAAATTCTAGAATATTTTAACATCTTCTTGCTATTGGGATACTATTGTGTTATAAGAAATGATCAAATGGAAAATTAAATAGAAACCTAATACCAGCAGAAAGGTTTATATAATAACAGTGTTGTAAAAATCAAACAACTTTAAAAGACTTAAAATTATGATCAGCATAATAATGAAACATGATTGCACAAGTCTGATGAACAAAATAACCATGTCCTGATAGAGAAATTATGTACTAAAGATACAAAATGAGACAAACATGTTAGATATGAAAATTGTAATTATTCTTCTTGATCATCTAACTTTGTCAGGTTTCTCATTTCTTTCCTCTTCATTCCCATAAATGAAATATAGGGGGAGGAAAAACATACATTGTTTAGTTGAAAAAAGATAATTTACTGAATCTACTGTCTACATTGGAAAAATAACGTATGAAAATTTTGTATTACCTAGATAATTAGAAGTAGCTGGATTGTCTATTAAACAAACCCATTACAATGTGTTCTTTGATAAAGTGCTATAAATAATTCTCTTGGCAGAGAAAAGAGTGAGAGAAAAAGATCCAAATTTGAATTTGGAAATTTTCACAATGATTTCAAAGTGAATAGCATTGCAAATGCCCTCACTTTTACTATTCTCCTATCCATGTGAAGCTATATAGATCCAGATTGTGAAACTGGATGACTGTGTATTTCTCAAAAGATATATGCACCCAGGACACAGGATATAGTATTACATTTATAGCTTATCTTCTTTCCCTTTAATATTGCTTCTCCACATCTTACTTTACTGGGAGAAGAGTAGTCTGATCCACATGATGATCACTACAGAAACTTTTACTCCCTCCATTTTTTCATGTTGGTAAAGACTTAGATTCACTTTAGTTCTACTGAAGGTTAAAACCCCTGCAGTCAACCAATCCAATGGTCTAAGCTATGGAGATCACAGATGTGAACCATCATGCTTGAAAAAAAAAAAGTTATCACCTAAACTAATCTATTTATTTTGTGCTATACGAATCAAACTCCCAAGAAACTATTTTACTGACCTAGAAAAAACAACAACAAAATTCATCTGTAAAGAGATCAAGAATTTCAAGAGAATTAATGAAAAAAAAAATCAAATGAAGGTGGCCTAGCTGCCAGATCTAAAACTATATTATAAAGCAGAAGTCATCAAAACCATTTGATAATTGACTAAGAAATAGACTAGTTGATCTGTGGAATAGGTTAGGTTCACAGGACAACATAGTCAAAAATGATAGAAATCATTTGGGGATAAGAATTTACTATTTGACAAAAACTGCTGGGAAGGCATTGACCCACAACTAATACCAAATACACCAAATATAAGGTCAAAATGGATTCATGATTTACACATAAAGAGTGATAATATAAGCAAATTAGATGATCATAAGATAGTTTTTCTCTCAGACTTGTGGAGAAAGAATGAATTTGTGACCAAAGAAAAACTGGAAATCATATTGAACAAAAAATAAATAATTTTTATTATACTAAGTTAAAAAAAAGTTTTTGTATAAACAAAACTAATGCAGACAGATTAAAAGGGAAGCAATTAACTTAGAAAACATTTTTACATTCAAAGGTTCTGATAAAGGCCTTATTTCTAAAATATATAGAGAATTTATTTAAATTTATAAGAAAACAAAACATTCTCCAATTGATAAATGGTCAAAGGATATGAACAATTTTCAGTTGAAGAAATTGAAACTATTTCTAGTCATATGTTCTCCAAATCACTGTTGATCAGAGAAATGCAAATTAAGACAACTCTGAGATATCACTACATACCTCTCAGATTGGCTAAGATGACAGGAAAAGATAAAGATGAATATTGGAAAAGATGTGAGAGAACTGGGATACTGATACATTGTTGGTGGAATTGTGAAGATACAACCATTCTGGAGAGCAATTTGGAACTATGCTCAAAAAGTTATCAAACTGTGCATACCCTTTGACCCAGCAGTGCTACTACTAGCCTTATATCCCAAAGAGATCTTAAAGGAGGGAAAGGGACCTGTATGTGCAAAAATGTTTGTGGCAGCCCGTTTTGTAGTACTTTGAAACTGGAAACTGACTGGATGCCCATCAATTGGAGAATGGCTGAATAAATTATGGTATATGAATGTCATGGAATATTATTGTAAGAAATGACCAACAGAATTATTTCAGAGAGGCCTGGAGAAACTTACATGAACTGATACTAAGTGAAATGAGCAGAACCAGGAGATCATTATACACAGCAACAAGAAGATTATATGATGATCAATTCTGATGGACATGGCTCTCTTCAACATGAGATGATTCAAAGCAGTTCCAATTGTGCAGTAATGAAGAGAGCCAGCTACACCCAAAGACAGGACTATGGGAACTGAGTGTGTATCACAACATAGCATTTTCATTCTTTCTCTTATTGTTTGCTTGCATTTTTGTTTTCCTTTTCAGGTTTTTTTTTTCTTTTTCATTTGCTATTATCACAATGCTAAATACTATGGACTAATATGATAGAAAAGGAAAATGATAAATGTTTGAGAAATGGGAAAATTGGAATACTAATGAATTGTCAATGAGTTTTGAACTGACCTAATCATTCTGCAGAACAATGTGGAACTTTGCCCAAAAGACTATAAAACCATGCATATCCTTTGATTCATCAATACCACTATTAGGTTTGTATACCAAAGAAATCACACTCAAAAAAGAGGGAAAGGATCTTTGTAGAGGGTTGGAACTCTGAAAATGTATACTTGAATCTAGGTCAGCATGGTGCTTATAAACACCTACTCAATGTGAGATAATAGTTCTCTATGGTAATGTACTGGGGCGCTCAATGTGCTGTGGTGATGAAATCATACTGAGGTATTTAAGGGAGTCTCAGACACAGAAGGCTCTCCCAGCCATAGATCTCAGCTACAGACTCAGAGAAGAATTCAAGCTCCAGACTTCAGATGCCAGACTGTCTTTGACTTCTCAGCCTCATAGTGGCTGTCCCATCTCCTTCACTCCTCCACTAAGACCAAGTTCTCAGGCTGATCCTAAGGTCCTCCAGAGAGCTAGCCTGGACATTGCATTTTGGTGACCAAACATGCAGCCCTAGAAACATAGTGCCTTGCAAAACAGAGCACAAAGCAGTTTGACTGACATGATCATTGGCTTAGTGGAGAAGTCCCTGTGACCCAGAAATATGGTGAGTATACAAATAGACAAGCAGGAAACTTTGGGAAGAGCTAAACTAGTCACTTTCAGTTTTTGGCTGAAGTGAGGCAAGTACTAAGAGTCTCCTCCACCCCAAGGGAAACATGCAGAATGCATAGTTAGGTTAATAAAGAAGCAAGATGTGTTGAAAACTTGAAAGTAGATCACTGGGCTTTTAAATATATTACAATGCACGTCTCCTTGGCTATCTAAGAAAGAAAAATTAGAGCCAGATATGTGGGAACTAGTGGCAGATCAACTAATTGAACATTATAAAGCTATGGGTCCTGATGCAATTCCTAAAGAAACATTCCTTATGTACAATATAATACAATTGGCTTTAAAGAATCCCACAAGTTCTAAAAAAAGGAAAAGTTCTAAGGAGAACAGCCAGACAAGAAAGTGTGAGGAGAAAGAGGAAGAGGGAGATGGTACTGAAAGGTCAAGAAAAAAGAAAATACACTCTGTTTAATCTAAAAATTATCAAAGACCTGAAAGAGGTTTGCACTCTTTATGGGGCTACATCATCTTATGTTAAGATGCTATTAGAAAATTTGTGTTTTAAAACTTTAACCCCTAATGATTGGAAATCTATAGTAAGGACATGTTTAGAATCTGGACAAAACTTGTTATGGTTTTCTCAGTATAGTAAACTCTGTAGAATACAAATACAAGCCCAACTAAATAGGCAATCTGGAGTTAACATAGCAGTCACCTTTGACCAACTAACAGGTGTAGATCCTTATGCAGATACTTTAGCGCAGATTAATTTGACAACATATGAGCAAATTGCTCCTGCTGCTATCAAAGAATGGGTCACCCACCAAGGAAGACAAGATAGGGGGGAAACCTTCATGAAAATAAGGTACAAATTAAGCTTTTACTGATTTCTTGGTATGTCTGCAGACAGCTGTCATATGAACTATTGGTGAAAATGTAGCAACAGAAATTATGAAAAGACAACTTGCTAGAGAAAAGGCTAATGAGGTTTGTGGAAGAATTATACTAGGACTACACAAGGATGCTCCTTTAGAGAAAATCATAAGATGTTGTGTCACAGTGGGCACAAAAGCCTTTTATACCCATGCTATGTTGCAGACTTCTCAATTTATGAACATTAGAAGGCAGGGTCCCTTTTGGCAATGGACTTCTAGAGAGACTCATCAATGCTTTCAATGTGGTAAAGTCGGGCATTTTAAAGCTCAATGTTGGCATAAAGATAGACTGAAAAAAACGGGTGAGAGAACAAGACTCAAAACCCCACGTTCAAAATGCAACAAAGGTTTCCATTGGGCATCAGAATGTAGATTGACTTAGGGAAATGGGAAGCAGGGCTCACTCCAGAGCCCCAGGCAAACAATACTTGGGCATGGTTGGGCATGAAGTCTTTAGAAGTTCAGTACTCCAACATGATCAATTACCCCAGAAGCAACCTGATGGAAGAAAGGGATTACAATTGAGGAGAACAGAGTTGTATGCAGCTGGGACTACTGAGATATCCCCTGGAGAGCTGAAATATGTCCCTGTCAGGCTTATAGATCCTTTACCTCCAGGTGCAGTAGTCTTGACCATTTAACCTCCTGAGAGTGCTTACAAAACAGTTTCCATCCATACATTGATTTGGGAAACTGGGGGATGTGTAGCTAATGCCCCAGTCACTAATACAGGTAGACAATGTGTGACTTATCACCTAGGAGGAATAGTAGCATCAGCTTTACTGATACATAGGCAATTTGATGATATTTGCCCACATTTTGATTCCCAGAATTCCCAGAATACAGGAATATTCTGTACTGCAGCTGTTACAGCTGACTGCTCTATGCTTATTATCTATGTAAATAGTATACCATTGAAAGGATTGGTAGACACAGGTGCAGACCATACAGTCATTAGAGGTGTCAGTTGGCCCAGTCATTGGCCAAAGATTAAGGAAGACACCTATATGTCTGGCATAGGAAGATCAATAGCAGTTGAAGTTCATTCATAGTACAGCAACAACTTGACCAAGGATACTTACAACTTTTTCTAAGTCCTTGGAATTCCCTTTTATTTGTTGTAAAAGAGAAATCTGGAAAATGGAGGATGTTGACTGAACAGATGAAAACTATGGGAACTCTTCAGCTTAGACTTCCATTTACTCAGTTGTCTAGAGAATGGCCTCTTTGGGTTATAGACATTAAGGATTATTTCTATTCTATCTCTCTAGATAAGGAGGATATGAAAAGATTTGCCTTTTCAGTGCCCAGTATTAATTTAGCTGAGCCTTATAAAAGATATGAATGGACAGTTTTGCCACAGTGAATGAAAAATAGCCCTACTATATGTCAAATGTATGTGGCTGCTGCTCTTGCTCCTGTAAGAAAACCATTTCCAAAAGTTACATTGTTACATTACATGTATGACATCTTGGGGTGTGCACCTGAGAAACAAATGTTAAAAGCATGTCTACAAAAGACCATACAAATACTAAAGAACTACAAATTGCACATAGCTCCAGAAAAAATTCAAAGACATGCTCCTTTTCAGTATTTAGGATATGAAATATATCCTAAGGTGCTTACAGTACAAAAACTTTCTTTAGGAACAGAGATGTTGAACACCTTAAATGACTCTCAGCAATTGATAGCAGATAACCTTAACCCTAACCCAATGGATGCCTCCAGTGTTAGGCTTACCTGCCTATCAGTTACAACCATTATATAACATTTTAGGGAAGACACTCCTTTAAACTCACCATGCTAGTTTACAAAAGCAGCTTAAAAGCCTTTGAGAGAGGTTGAACTGGCTTTGTCCAATGTGGTTGAAAGAGTTACTCAAAAACCCTTGGAAATATCAGTTTTTGCTACACAGCAGTTCTTCATCAAGGATACAGTGTGATAAAGTGAATGAACCTCAGAGCACAACCAGACCAAAGCCTTATTCCTTACCCAGTGCTTGTGGCTAGATTTTATTAAAGGCCATTAAGAGAGTATTACAATTATCCGGGATAAAATCTGACAAGTTACACACTTTTTATACCAATGCACAAATTAATGTATACTGTGAAACCATCCCAGAGTGGCAAATTTTATTGGTCGTACCTCCAAATTTTATACACAGGTCTCCATTAAAGATAACCTGGCTATTACATAATTGGCAAAGGATTTTTGAAGAAAAGGTTAAGGTTCTTCTTAAAGAACCAATTATCTTTGCAGGTGCATCTAAACACATTTATGCTATATACTCTCATGACTTTACTATTAAGACAGTAGTCAAAACTCTTTTTTCAGTCCACTCAGCAGAATGAATTGTATGCAATTATGCTATCTCTTACTTATCCAGGAGATGTAAATACAATATCTGATTCATACAAAGAATTGCCACAGTCCAAATAAAATTTGTAGCTTCTATATATATCAACTCTTTAAGGAACTTCAAGAGTAATTGAGAAAACATCCAGGTAAGATTTATATCTTTATGTCCACTCTCATAGTGGACTTCCAGGTCCCATTTTTTATGAAAATTGTAAGGCAGATAGCCTTCTAATCATGTTAGCCAATACTCCTTTATTTTAGGCAGCCCCAAAATCTCATTCTAAATATCATCAGGCTGCTCTAGCTTTGCATTTGCAATTTAGGATAACAAAAGAAGAAGCTAGGATCATAGTAAAAGTCTGTATAGTTTGCCTTCCTTTCCACACTCCTATGCTCTCTCCAGGGAAGAACCCTCATGCTTTTAGACCCAATGAAAGATGGCAAATGAATGTGACCTATTATAAATCTTTTCTTTGTCTGACTTTTTTCCATGTTATAGTGGACTCATTTTCAGGATTTACTTTTGCAATACCAGCAGCAAAAGAGACAGCCTAAGTGGTTTCTGAATTCCTTCTTCAAGTTTTTGCAATTATGGGTCTGCCACAGGCAATAAAAACAGATAATGGACCTGCATAAACTTCAAAATATTTTGCACCCTTTTGTGCACAGTATCAGATTTTACACACCACTGGCATACCGTTCAATCCTGAAGGACAGGCAATAGTAGAGAGGAGAAATAGAGACATTAAGATATAATAACTCAGGCCAGTAGTGATGTAACAAACAACATGAATCAACATAGTGATATAACAAATGATATGAATATACATGTCCATAAGTCCTAGAAAGAGGGTATATAAATAACAATCATACATATACCTCCTTCAGCAGCCAAAAGATAGTCCAAAACCAATCTATTGTGTAATTGAATGATTGTGTAATACCTCCCATGTGTTTGTGTAATACCTCCCATGCTGATGGATTTACATATACCTGTTTCATCTTTGACCAGTCTCATGTTGATTGTCCTGCTTCCTTCACTCCTCCACTAAGATTAAGGACCCAGGCTGATCCCAAGGTCCTCCACAGAGCTAGTCTGGACATTACAGACTTTTATATACAAAATATTTGTAGCCATTCTTTTTGTAGTGGCAAAGAATTAGAAATTGAGGGAATACCCATCAACTGGGGAATGACAAGTTTGTGGTTATAACACAATGGAATACTATTGTGGTATAAGAAATGACCAGCAGGATGATTTCAGAAAAACCTAAAAATACTTACATAAACTGATGCTGAATAAAATAAGCAGAGTGAGGAGAATACTGTACACAGAAACAATAACATTGTACAATAATCAATAATGACTGACTGAGCTCTTCCCAGTGATACAATAATCCAAGATAATTCAAAAAGACTCATGATAAAAAATGCTATCCGTGTCCAGAGAAAGAACTATGGAGTCTGAATGGAGATATAAGCATATTATTTGCACTCTTTTCTTGGCTTTATTTTGTTCTGTTTTTTTTTCTTTTACATTACTAATGTGGAAATATGTTTAACTTGATTATATATTTGTCTTTATACCAGATTGCTTGTTGTCTTGGGGAAGAGGGAGGGGAGAGACAGAGGGAGAAACATTTGGAACACAAAATCTTATAAAAATCAATGCTGAACATTATTTTTATAATTGGGAAAAAAATAAAATACTCTTTTTAAAAATCCAAATACTGTATGGTTATTTCTAAGAATATATCTCTTCTATGTCCCAAATACAAAGTATGTCTAAGTAAACACAGTCTGAATAGGTCACCACTGCTTTCCCCCCATATTTCTCCATTCATATTTTTAAAGATATATAATTTTTTTTTAATTTCATAGGATAAAAAATTGGGGAAGGGAATGTAGACTCAGTCCAGCAATACAGCATAGGTACAATGTTTAGTTTTAACTGAAACACTGAGATGTTATATGACTTCACCATACTCTCACTGTCAGGGTGTATATCAGAAGGGCAGAAATTGAATCCACATCTTTCTTGATGTCTCTCTTACTCCAAGACTAATCCTTTATCCAGTACATCATGTTACCTCTTTAAAACTCAACATTCATGATTGAAACATGAGATATTTACTGTGCTATTATTTATTTTATTTATGTCAGTATGGCTTGAATTATGCTCTGATTATTCAACCAGTCATTCTGCAAAATTTGAATTTGCTGAAAGTCTTACTTCATTTTATTTCTCCTGTTCATCAAATCATAGTTAGGTTCTTATATGTGAAATATAAGATCCAATCTTTGTCCTCAAGTAACTTACAAGCAAATTTCAGGCATATCACTATGATATTTGAAAAATACTTACTTAGCATAGTATCTGGCACATATTAGATTCTTAATAAATTCTTGTTACCCTTCATTCCAATAAAAAAAATCACAGTATTTCATAAAGTCCAAGAGAGTGGCAGATATATTAAGGGTAAAGATTTCAAAGGAGGGAGAAATTATGGCTTTTATGGGTGGCCAGGGCACACTATAAGGAAGAATTAAAAACTTACCTGGGTTTTATATAAAAAATATGATTTGGGACACTGAAAGGAGGACATTTCTGGTAGAGAGAATGGGTATAGTTATGGTGCTGGTAGAAAAAATCTAGTACACAAAGTCATGTTTGATCATAATTTTTTTAATAATAACTTTTTATTTTCTAAATACATTCACTCTTGAAAACCATGTTCCAAATTTTTCTCTATCCCTTCCCCCACTCTCTTCCCCTAGAGAGTAAGTAATGCAATATATGTTAAACATATGCAATTCTTCTAAACACATTTCCACATTAATCATGCTACACAAGGAAAAATAAACAGATCAAAAAGGAAAAAAATGAGAAAGAAAAAATGCAAGCAAACAACAATAAAAGGTGAAGCTATTATGTTGGGTTCACACATAATCCTCTTTCTGGATGCAGATATGTCTCTCCAACACAGATCTATGGACTTGACTTGAATCATCTCATTGTTGAAAAGAGACAATTCAATCAGAATTTGATCATTTTTTTTTAAAGAAACATTTACGTGGAGCAGTAGAGAAGATAGTTGAAATGAGACTATGGAATGACTTGAATACAATATCAAAGAATTATTGCTAGCTACTCCTAAGACCTAATTACTCATAACAACTGAAATGTATATTCATCCTTCCTTTTTATGAATATATGCATAAGATATTTCCACTCTTCATAGAAGCATTGCTAATAATGAACCTAATTATATTTGTAGTATTTACCCTGAAGGAAAAAACAGGTATAAAAATGTAATGGTTTGAGAGATGATGATATCTCAACAAAAAGTTAAAAGTACTTAAAAATACCACTTAATATGTGAAAAGTATGTTTGCTTCAGAACTGATAACTTCTATGCCCATAGGATACCATTTTTGTGTAAAACCAGAATTCTTAATAAAGATTTTGTGTGTGTTATTCAGCTCATTGACACTTTCTATTCTTTTTCACATGAAATATGAATATGTAACAGACATATGCACAGAGTAAAGGAATAGGGCTGTATCCTTGAGAAATTCACTTAGTGTTTTGATTGAAATGTTTCAGTCAGTTTCCCTTGAGGAATTCCATCCTGACAAGTCTTTGTTTTCCTGGCATTTTGCCCATTGTATTAAGGGGTTCATCAGAAAATTCAAATCAGAGCTAAGATCTAGACAAGTAACTGCAAAATGTTAGATTCAAATGAAAGATTCTGTTAAGCTGTGTATAACCTATAAGTGCCAGTTTATTTGTTTCAAAAGTGGCACAGAGAATAAATCTATTATTTCATTTCTCTGACATCAATAGTCAACTCCTTGAAGCAGACAGATACATATATAAATAGATATAGAAAGAGAGAGAGAGAAAGAGAGAGAGAGAGAGAGAGAGAGATACTTATAGATATATCAGAGCAAGTGGTAATACAAGATTTTTTTTTAAACATCTCCACTGTTTCTTAGCATTTCAGTGAATGAACTGAGGAGACTGAATGCATAATGTTTAGGATTTTGTAGATTAAAAAAGAACTTATATTCTTAAATGTTTTAATTTAAAATTCTTTGTGCTTTATTATATTCATTTTGCTAGTAATAACAATAATTGATAAGTCAAGGGAAAATTTTATAATTTTTAGTTGATGATGTCAGTAGAGCCCCTCAAATTAATTTAGACCTGGTAGTCTCTGTAGAGCTATCCATTATACTCTAGATAGACTAATACAGAGCAATTATGAAAGAATCAAATCAATTACATGATTCTACTATTTATAATTCTCTACTTTCCTTCCAAGATAAACTGAAATATTAAACCTCCTTATTGAGATAAATATATTTCCAATTATTGGTTATAAATAATTTTCAACCCTAAAAGGACATATTTCATGATCAAGTTAATTGCTTATACATTGCAATCATATTATTAATATCTTGACTTATTACTTGCTAATCTAGATTTCTAGCGTTCATTAGTTCTTTTCTGTTAAGTCATCTACAGCCTAATATCTCAAAGCTCTGCTCATATTGTCCAGTGTTCAGGAAGTGGGAGGGAGATGATTGTGTTTTCTTATGAAATTCGGTTTAAAAGATATCTTTTTGGCAAAGTTCTTTAAAAGTTTTAAAATCACACTAGGCACAAATGGAAAATGTCTGCTTTCCATTAGTATCATGATTTCTCTTGGGCATCTGGCATCCACAGCTCACCTTAGCAGTTTAACTTAGCAGTCTCTTAAAGCTAACAGGAAAGAACAACAGTAAGGCTGGAAAGATCCATCAAACCCAGCTTCAGTGGTAAGCATATGCTGCAAAGAATGGAATCACATCAATCTCCCAGCACATATGGTCCCACTGGAGCCAGAGAGCTTCATAGCACTACTGACTACCTTTCACTAAGGCAATATTTGCAGACAGTAAACAACTAGTGGAAAAACAAACAAACAAAAAAGTAAAGAATAAGAGTCAATTCACAGGTCATCTTAGTGCTTATATTGAATCAATAGTAAGTTTTAGTCTCAAGTCTATCAATGTATTTAAATCCTTTTCCCTCTTTCCTTTTCACTCATTCTGTTAGGATTTCATTAAGACAGCTGATCAAATATTACAGAATTTTATTTTCTACCAACTTCGACATTTATTGCTCAACTATATGATACAGGAGCTGATTCAGAGGGAGATTGAGAATCAAAGTTTCTGTTCAGATAATATAGGCTACCCTTCTATACTGGTCATTGTCAAAATGGTAGAAATCATAACCCATGACTTAACAAGCTTAAGTCTTCCCTAATAATACAGTTCATGAATAAAATGAACAAATTTATGAATTACTAACATTGTATCTCTCTTGATCCATGTTGAGTGCTTTTAGTTCATTGATTCTACTCTAGTTGGATTGGGGGATATTCTCTAATTGTTTGCTCTGTATTCAAGGCATTGTCAGCTATCAACTTGAATTCTGGGAACTTGTAAACCTGAGCAGGGGATATGACTCATCAAAGGTTGAAGACAGGGGTTATGTGTTGCAAGAAGTAGAATGCTGGAGTTACTAATAGAAAGATTTGGATTCAAACACTGCTTCAGAGATGTAATAATTATGTAGAGGTCACTTGAGCTCTGTAAGCCTCCATTTCTTTTTTCTCACCCTCTAGCAATTATTTCCCAGAATTTTTCTGGCAACCACATGAGGCAAAATATAAATCACATCATTAAAAATGTTACATACAAGTGGTAGAGTGTTATTACTAATAATAATATAGGTGTTTGTTACTATTGTTATATATAAGAGAGATGGTTGATCTTGTAGTTCATTGGCCACTTTTACTGACCTGATAGCTTGGGGCTACAATTAAGCAAGGATCCAGGGAAGCCCTCCAAAGGCAAACTTGCTATAAGGTCTTTCTTTTTTAATTTAATTAATTTATTTTTTAATACACATTGTTTTATGAATCATGTTGGGAGAGAAAAATCAGAAAAGGGAAAAACCATAAGAGAGAAAAAAGAAAAAGGAAATGAATATAGCATGTATTCATTTAATTTCCACAGTTCTTTTTTTGGATGCAGATGACAAGTTCTATCTAAAATTTATTGGGATTTCCATGGATTACTGAACCACTGAGAAGAACCAAATTTTTCATAGTTGATCATCTTACATTCTTGCTATTTCCACATACAATGTATTCCTAGTTTTGCTTGTTTCACTCAGCATCAGTTGATGTAAATCTTTCTAGGCCTTTCTAAAATCAGCTTATTCATTATTTTTTCTAGAACAATAATATTCTATTAACTTCATATACCACAAGTTATTCAACCATTCCCCAACTAATAGGCATCTACTGGTTCCAATTCTTCGCTACCACAAAAAGAGCTGCTATAAACATTTTTACAGATGTGGGTCCTTTTCTCTCTTTTATGATTACCTTGGGATATAGACCCAATAATAGCACTGCTGGGTCAAAGGATATGCACAGTTTTATAGCCCTTTAGGCATAGTTCCACATTGCTCTCCAGAACGTTTGGATCATTTCACAAACACCAACAATGCATTAGTTTCCCAGTGTTCCCATATCCATTGAAATATTTGTCATTTTCTTTTGCTGTCTTAGCCAATCTGAGTGGTGTGAGGTGGTGGTATCTCAGAGTTGTTTTCAATTGCTTTTCTCTCATCAATAGTTATTTAGGATATTTTTTCACATGACTATAGATGACTTTAATTTCATCATCTGAAAATCCTTCACATCCTTTGACCATTTATCAATTGAGAAATAACTTGTATTCTTATAAATTTGATACCATTTTTTATTATATATTTTAGAAATGAGACCTTTTTTCAGCAACACTGGCTGTAAAAAATTTCCCCCAGCTTTGGACTTCCCTTTTAATCTTGTTTCTGTTAGTTGTTTTAAGGTCTTTCTTTTTCTAATGTAGCACAATGGAAAAGAAAAAAAAATCAATCTGCTGGGATTGTGCTAGAGGCAATATGAAGAGTCAGGTCAATAAGGGATGGAATGATGCTATATAGTCCTCATAACTCCAGGTTCCCATGATCTCCAGGGGAAAGTGTGCTAATACAGAGCAAAAGGTAGAGAAGACAAAAATATCATCCAAAGGGGAGAGTCAGCTGCTAAATTTGCTATTCGAAAATTGAATATCTACCAGTTCAAAAATATATACAAGAGAATAGAAAGCCATGGGTTTATTCTTGGAAAGATAAAGCTTCCTAGAACTATACCTTTGGAGGTCTCCAACATACTGAAAGAGGCAGAGTCTGGAGAGATGGAAGGCCAGAAAATTTAAAAAGTAATCTTTATAGGAGGAGCATAGGATAAGTAACTTAGGAAGTTTTGATTTTCATTTTAGAGATGAAAACAATGAGGTCAAAAAAGGCAAAATGATTTTCCCAATGGGCTATGAGGATAATAAGGAGCAGAGTAGGATTTTAACTCTCACCCCTGATTCTAAATATCCTATTGTTTCTGCTGAATTATGAAACATTCCTAACCCAGAAACCAAGCAGGTTTCTGTAGACTTCAATAGACTGATAGATGAGTTCTAAAATCAATGGCAAGGGAATTAACTGCAAGGTTATTGTAGAACTTATAGTCTTTTACTCAAAATATGGGGAATCTCTCATTTAAAACTAAATTGGGGGAAGAGACTCTAGAATGGCTCAGGCATCAGTAGCCTTGTGGGCTAAATTTACTTCAGTTAGAACCGTGCTACAATCAAACCCATATAAGATTGGAACAGAGGAATCCCATAATGAGATCTGTGAGGAATATATTGACCCAAGAAAGTTGTTATTATGAGAAATTAAGTCATGGTTCTTCATACAATGTCATACATGACAGGCATTCACTGACTTATAAAAATTTAAACTTTCCTTATAAAAAGAAAATCTCCTTTTTGCTTCTCTATAGTAATAAGTAGCTAAAGAAAACAAAACAAAATAAGGGAAAATAACAATGATTTTTTACTAACTTCATGGAGCAAAGCAGGAGAGAATTTTTATATTTTTATAGTAAGTAATGCTAAGCAAGAAATGAAGTCAAGAACAGAGGTGATAAAAATAATGGTGAGGATGATTTTTTAAAAAGCTAGCTTTTAGGTTTGCAAAACACTTTACAAATATTATCTCATTTTATCCTCACAATAATCTGGGAGGTAGATGGTATGATTATCTTTATTTTATAGGTAAAGAAAATGAAGCAGACAGAAGTTAAGTGGCTTGCCCAGATTCTCACATCTAGTGTCAGAGGCTGAATTTGTACTCAAGATTTCCTGATTCTAGGTCCAATACTGTCTTCCCTGTATCATCTAGGTGATGAAAATATTAGAAAGAAAAACTAGTAAAAAAAAAAAGGGGGGGGGGCAAGTCTTGTTAGTAGGTGGTGAAAGGAGAGAGTGAAGAACCTGGGATACTGTATGAGCAAAGTACTCTCTCTGTCATTCTTTCTGTCTCTGTCCCTTTATCTCTTTGTCTCTCTCCTTCTGTCTGTGTATACCTACATATACATAAATATACATATTTATATGTATTTATACATACATAATCTATACAAATTTTTATATACACATAAATATATGTATTACTTAAATCAAAGTTGAAAATAAGACTATAAAAAGAAAATAACATAGAAATAGTTCCAAATGCAGATTGATACAATACTCCTGAAAGATAAATTAAATGTATCATCTTTGTTATCAATGATGGTGCTCCTGTGACATACACTCCCACCCCTCCACCCCCCACTGAGGCACATGCATATGATGCTAAAGTAATACTGCTTAACTTAGCTTCATTTTTAAAAAAATTAATCATTCTGATTAGTAATATTTTTCACAGAATGCATGATATTTTGACTGAAATTATTTCTTAATTGTTTCCTTAAGTTCTACTATTTCCCACAACAATATTTTTGACACATTACTGTCAGATCAAGCTTTTTAAAAAATTTTATTCATTCTTCAAAAAATTCTGTAACTTCCAAATAACTGATCATAGAAACCACATTTATGATCAAAAGAAACAACCAAAGAAATGGCCACAATAACCATGTGGGATAGAATAT
Source organism: Sarcophilus harrisii (assembly GCF_902635505.1). Lineage (NCBI taxonomy): Eukaryota > Metazoa > Chordata > Mammalia > Dasyuromorphia > Dasyuridae > Sarcophilus > Sarcophilus harrisii. Next base: position 440,532,349 of record NC_045426.1, on the reverse strand, counting down.
GCAGACTCTAGCTATAGCTCATTATCTTTCTATCAGAAAAATGTTACCATTTATCATAACTCCTTTAGAATCAATAGAAGTCTTTGTATTAATATGAATTCTTATGTCATTTAGTAAAATTTTCATTTTCTATGATCATCATAAAAAGATGAATTCAAATGTAGCCTCAGACATTTATTTTATAACCTTAGACAAAGAATTTGATTTTTGTCTGCCTCATTTTCCTCAACTATAGAAATAGGGATAATAATAACAGCTATTTAACAGCATTGTTGTGAGAATAAAATGAAATAACTGTAAAGCACCTAACAGTATCTAGCACATTGTAGGTACTTACTCACACTTGCTTTCTTCCCACCATATAATTTTCAATTCTTTAGTATTTCTCCTGCCTCAATTTATATATGCCTCACCAAATTTCTCGTAGTTTATATTTGTTTTCTGTAATGATTATATTACATTCATTTAACACTCCATTTTTTGTCATTTCCTAAAGAATAACCACTCAATTTGTTTCTGGTTTTCTATTAGCACTAGAAGACTTACTATGGTTTTTGATACATTGGACTTTCCCTCTGTTATTAATCTTTTTCTAGTGCTAGTGCATAGTGTTAATTTTCATGGTCTCCAGAGTTAGAGGATACAACTCTGAAAGTTGCTGAGGGTACAATTTTTCTGACTGGATGCTAACTGCTCAAGGATTAAGCTGAAAACACAGGTCATAGGTTCAGCATTCCAATTCTGTGAACTTATTGATTAGTCTGGCATATAAACAAAAGCAGGCATATGACTTTGTGTTTGGTCAACAGTTCAGTTGTTGCTTTGACTAGCACCAAGTAATGATGATGGTCCTAGTGGATAAGATGATATTTTTGAGAAAATAATCTTGGTTCAAGTAGTATAACATGTCTATAACTTCATTTATCTAATTTCCACTAAAAAGATAGATCTTCTTTCAAGGGACAACATCTTAATTTCAACCACAATCTTATTAAATAGTATACCACTTTTAAAAAGATAGAAAAATAAATTTATGCAAATTAGTGTATGGGAAGTTGGACTTGAAGCTAGGGAGACATAAGTCTCTTATTTTTCTATTCTTTAGGAAGTTGAATAAGAATATAAGTTTCAGAAAAGGTGATAACTGGCCTTGATGAAGAATAATTTCTTACTAAAAATAGCTCTTCAAATGAAATCACAGTTCCAGTCCATACCCCTATTTCTATTAGACATTAGTACTGCTTCTCAAGCTATTTCCCTTGTATTTGGGATTGAGTTACATAGGGAATGTACAAAAATAATACTAAATAAAAATAATAATTATAATTTTATAATCTCATAAGGTTTATAAAGGAATTTTAAAATATCATTTTACTTCCTTACAACAACCCTAAAATGTAGGTGGCATTATTATTATTATTTTACAGACAAGAAAAGTTGAGATAGAAAGTTTAATTTTGGAGGAAATTATAGAATGCATGAATGTTTGATTAACATCCAGAAAGAGAAACTTTGATTACGAAAAAGAATAGATAGATTCATAGATGCAAGTCACATTAATCTCATTTCCTTTTTTGACAAGATTGCTCAATTAGAAAATTAGAAAAGGCTTAGAAGGCAAGTTAAAAAAAATGCACATCATTAAAAGACAGCAAAGTTAAACAGTTGATAAGAAAATCACATTCTAAAACACTGGGAAATTGATAGCTTTGGATCAAAAGAAATAAGATAAAGTGCAATATGGATAAATGCAAAGATCTGCATTTAAGAGCAAAAATGGAAGGGATTGACATAAAAGGCAAAATAAGAGAAAAATGGTGACAAATTGCTAGTAAAAGTATAGCCATTGTGGTCTAAGAGCGTGGGAATTTTCTATCAGTCAATGTTCTCTGAAAGCTAAGTATCTATATCTTCTTTTTTATATACTTTTTTAAAAGGTAGATGAGTTTGTTTTAGTTTTAGAAAGTGATAAAATGAAAAGTCATCTTGGTTAAACATTTATTATTCAATCCATGTATATCCTTTTGTATACTTATTTGTATCATTTATATCCATAGTTCTTTTTTACAGACATTTTACAGGCATTATGGACTCCAGGAACAGCACTTGTAGAAGTCTTATGGAAACTTAAAAACCTTTTGATTTATTTATCCAATCACTTGCTGTTTTTGATTCAAGGTGAAGAAAATTCTAACAATTACTGTGGCAAAATTAGTCTCTTATCAGAACATTTTATGAAACAAAAAGTTGAAGAAAACTAACTAAATATCTAAAAATAGTTAGGGCGAAAAATTCTGATTGGCTATGACTTTGATAACAATTTTACCATTTTATTTGTTTGTAACAGTTACGGGAGAAATACATAAAATGGGGAAAAAATAGTACTAACCTGCTGTTATTTTTTTTGTAAAGGTAAATTTTGTCCATTGTTATAGTTTTTTCCTATGTTCAAGTGATAAGCTATTATTCAGTAAAAGTGTCACATATGTTGCTATAGTTCAAGTACATTCTTCAAACAGTTGAAATAACCTAAAATGCAGAAGTTAACTTCTTAAAGTCACTTAAAACTAGTTACATGCTATATAATTTTTGAAAAAGAGTAATACTACTTCAGATAAGGCCACATGTCAAAGTTCTCAGTGAAAATATAGGGTAAGCAAGAAGTAGAAGGATGTGTATATGCATGCACAAATGTACACACACACACACACACACATATCGCAGATATATAAAGGTCAGAAGAAGCACTGTAACATTCTCAAGAGTTCTCTCTGGAGAAATTTGGAATTGCTTGTGAGACATAAGAGATACTGACACAGGACTGACAGCATGCAGAATAGTTGGAAATGAAAAGAAATATGAAACACACAAATTTACAGTCATCTCTACAGCTTCATATGTACTATTTGTGCAACCTGTAGTCTGATCAGCCACAATTGGACACACTGTACACTGATCCCAACCTAATGATATCATTTTGGTCCCCTTCAAGAAAGGACTGCAGCAAACCTGATAGATGATAGATAAACACATATGTGTGTGCATGTATGTATGTATATAGACATGTATATTTATACAAAAATATATATACACACAAAACACATATGTATACATATACATACACATATGTATGTATATGTATACACACATACCCAGGGGAAAAGGATGAGAGAGAGAGAGATTCCTTTGTTGCCATCACCCTACTCTTAAGTCTTTTGGCTTATATCTGAACTGTTACAATAATCTCCCTGGCTCAAGTTACTCCTGTTCTGGGTCGATCATCTTTTACTCATCTATAAAACTTCTTCCTAAAGTACAGTCTGTCTTGCCATGACACCCCATTATTTAGTAAATTCCAATGGTTCCCTGTTTCCTCCAGGTAAAACAGAAAAGGGTCAGCTTTGAGTTTTTGGCTTTTCATAGATTGCTCCCCTCCTAACTTTCTTATTTTCTTAGATTTTTATTCTCCCACAGAAATCTGGTGATATTGATCTCCTTTATGTTCCTCAAACCAAATAGTTCATCTCATTCTGGGCATTTTCACTGATTGTCCCTCATAGTTGGAACTCTCCCCTTATTTCTGTGTCCTGAATTTCCTTCCTTAAGTCCCAGCTAAAACACCATCTTCTGCAAGGAGTCTTTCATAATTTTCTTTAATTCTAGAACTTTCCCTTTAAGTTTATCTTCTTTTTATCAGATAGACAAATAATTACATCTCTGTCTTTCTCTGCATGAATATAGATAAAAATATCTATCCATCTCTTGTTTTCCATAATGGTTTTAATGTTGTCTTTTCATTAATAGACTGTGAGTTTCTTGAGAATAGGGATTGTGTTTTTAGTTTTTGTCTTGTCTTTCTTTGTATTCCCAATCCTTAGCACAATGTAGGTTCTTGATAAGTATTTATTTATTTGACTTGAATTCTTAACTTCTAGAACAACACCTCAACCAAACTACTAGATAATACAATTTGTCTCAAACAGATATACAAGATAACTTCACAGAGGAGGGAAATCTTGGCTTCCAAATAAACCCTAATTTAGAGCCAAAATTATATTTTCTAACAAAATAAATAAATAAACAAATAAATAAATAAATAAAATGCTCATACATCTGCCAAGTTAGAGTTCACAGAAAAGTGTTAGTTCACAGAACAGCTGCCTTAGCACATGGCATTTAACTTTCTTACAAACCTTTCAAATAATGAAATGCTTGAGAATCCACTATAGCATATGGCATATAAATGCGCCTATTTCCTATTTTGCTTTGCTTTTGTCTTTAAAGTATTTATTAATTCAAGAAGGAAGTAAGCCAAAGAATTTTCTGAGGGTAAGACCAAGAAAGGAGAGTTTATAGGTGTAAGAAATAGTGACTGGAAGAAATAATCCTTCAATAACAGGAAATTAGGTAGAGTTAAATAGAAAGAAAAAAAAAACATAAAGAGGAGAAAAACTCATCTCATTTACTGAGCTACAACAAAGGGACACTTGCATATCTGTTAAGCACACAAATTCTATCATTTCTGAAACATAGTCCTACTTAATAATGTGAAAAGGAATGGACAAATACCAGTTTTCAACTTTGGCTCATGTTACATCCAATCATTCCATTGTTTGTTCTGAAACAAAATAGCTCCCATTCTGTGGTTTTTCTACTTGAATAATGGTGATAGTAATAAAATTTATCCCTTTGTCAATTTAGTAGGGCTAATGATGCATTTTTGATAAAAGATTACATTTTCCTTTTAAAATCATATAAAATAATAATTTGATGAAATTAAGTGCTTTTCAACAGTAAAAATTTGGTGTTCTATAACATAATAGGAACCAGAAAAAAAGTAATGTAGTACTTAAAAAGAGAAGCCAAAAAAATATATATGTGTGTGCACATGGGTGTTATATAATGTATATCTATATATACATTCATATGTGTATATATACATGAATCCACCTATACATATATGAAAAATCATATAAACTAACCTCTTTCTTATCATGATTATAACTAAATTATTTAAGAAAAATTTACATATGTATAACATATACAAATATAATATACATGTGTATACATCTATACATACACATATATACATATATGTACATATAACAATTTTTTAAGATTTTAAAATTATTTCCATTTTTTAACATTTGTATTTAGTTTTGAGTTCTAAATTATATCCCTCCATCCTTTCTTCCCCTCCTCACTCCCTGAGATCTTCAGATATAGGTTATAAATATGGTGTCATGAAAAACATTTCCATATTAGACTTTTTATACAAGAAAAATTGAATATTTGATGCATCATCCTGAGCTCAAATTTGATCTCAAACGCTAGCTATGTGACCCTGGAAAAGTCACAACTCTATCAGCCCAGTTTTTCATTTGTAAAATGAAGGAAATGGCAAACCACACCAGTAATTTTGCCAAGAAAATCTGAAATGGGATCACAAAGAGTCAGACACAATGAAAGTGATTGATCAACAAAAATACAATAACAAAACTAAAAACTGCTTTCTTGGAAATCAGTGTCCCAAAGCACATTCAATTTTTATATAGACTTAATTACAAAATAAACCAGCAACAACAAAAAGAAAATTTGAATAAAAGAAACATGAAAGAAACAGAGTGAAAAATAGTATGCTTCAGTTTGTAATCAATCAATATCAATTCTTTCCTTGGAGGAAAAAGATGTGCTTCATCATTAGTTCTTTTGGATTATCTTGGATCTTTGTATTAGAATAGTTAAGTCATTCACACATCATCCAACAATATGACTATTATTGTGTACAATGTTCTCCTGGTTCTGTTCACTTTGGTATTTATCAGTCTTTCCAGGTTTTTCTGAAATTATCCTGTTTGTCATTTCTTATAACACAATAGTATTATATTACAATCATATACTACAGCTTGTTTAGCTATTTCCCCATTGATGGACATTTCTTTGATTTTCAGTTCTTACCTACCACAAAAAGATCTGCTATCAATATTTTTGTACAAATATGTCCTTGGGGGGGGGGGGGAGAGCTAGCAGTCTGATGTCTTTGGGATATAGACCTAGCAGTAATATTGCTAAATCTAAGGGTATGCACAGTTTTTTAGTCCTTTGAGCATAGTTCCAAAATTGTTCACCACTAATTCACAACCCCACTAATACTGCATGAATGTCCGTTTTCCCACATCCTTTCCATTATCCAACATTTTCTTTTTTTTTTTTTTAACCCAATCTGATAGATGTGAGATGGTACCTAAGAGTTGTTTTAATTTGCATTTTTCTGGAGAATAGTGAACTAGAGCATTTTTATATAGCTATCGAAGTTTTGATTTCTTTGTCTGAAAACTGCCTGTTCATATCCTTTGCCCACCTATCAACTGAGAAATGACTTGAATTTTTATAAATTCAACTCAGTTCTCTATGTGTTTGAGAAGTTAGATTTTTATCAGAAATACTTGTAAAAAAATTTCCCAGTTTCCTGTTTTTCATATGATTTTTGTTGGACTGGTTTTTTGTGGGGAAAAATGTTCAATGTTACATAAACAAAATTTTACATTTTACAGTGTTCTCTATAACTTGATTCTAAATGTTTCTCTTAAAAAAAATTAACAAACTATACCATTGCCTCTTGATTTGATTATGGTATCATCCTTTATGTATTAATCATGAACTAATTTTAGCTTTATCTTGGTATATATTATGAAATATTGATTTATACCTAATTTCACCATATTCTTTTCCAGTTTTCCCCAAAGTTTTTGTTAAACATTAAGTTTTTGCTCCAAAACCTCCGGTGCTTATGTTTATCATTATTTGCTATCGGTTTATGTTTATCATATACTAGATGGCTATGGTCATTTATTGTAATATATTTTATACCTAATCTAGTCCACCAATTCATTAATTCTCTGTGACTAAGCAAACTTTCCCTGAAGCTATTCACAGGAGCCTAGAATTAGAACTTGTAGTGGCTATGCCATAGCTGGAAATTTGAAATTCAGGTCCTCAGATTTCCAGACTAGCACTGCATCCTGTGATACCCAGATGTCTTGAGCTTTAACTAGAGTCTATTAAAAATGTTATGAGATCTGTGGAGCCTAATTAGTCTAACAAAATGATGCCTATATTAAAATATTTCTGGAGAAATGTATCTCTATATTTCGGGGAGAAATAAAAGCTAAGGTTTAAGTATATTTTGTACTGCTTTTTCATTGACAACAGAATGGGGGAAAGGTCAATTCTTTGACTGTTGTATTAAACAGTGATCATCATTTTGTTTCAAGAGACACACAGGAAGAGTAGTACATCAAATGTTTACTAATCAGAACAGTTTTCTGACCCCATCATCCTTGGGGGCAAAAAGGTACTGGTTTTGTTACTGGTAAAAGAAATGCTTCCCACAAGGTAATATCAAGCCAAAAAGGCAGAATCTTAGAGAAGCAGTTTAGATATAAAAGATACATTGATGAATTTGATAATAATAGTAATGATTATGGTTATTGTGATGGTGGTGATGGTGATTTGTACCAAAGATAGCACAAATGGAGTTTCCCTGTTTTAAGCTGGAACCAGTCACAGAATCCACTAACAAATTCCACTGTGGCACTTCTCCAAATTGACTTCTCAGCTAAAGTGCATATCATTTAAAATGGCAGCCCCCATAGCCTTTAAATCCAACTTTGCATCTTGGAATTAACTGGACAATCAAATATGTAGTAAGGTAGCCAGTGTTCAGAACACTTAGTCTATACCAAATGCTATGCTAAACATAACTACTTCTCAAAATGCTACTAAACCAAATTACTGAGGGAAATCTCAGAATCAAAACACACTGTCTAGATATTGCAGTCTAAAATAGGTATAGTCTGAGTGTCAGTTTTCCTACCCCTTGCCTATGCTTTTGCTATTGGAGACACTTATAAAAGTCTGTTGGTACTTTTAATGTGTTTCTGTTCTGTTCAAAATACATTTTACTGCATGGGCATGGAATTTCATTTACTCCTGAAAGTCCTGATGACTGATTAGCAGGGATGGAGCCTTAACTCAAATTAATATACTTGTTTCTGTAATTTTCAGATGATTAGATAAAAGCATGTCTTTTTTTAAAACCCTTTCTGCTAAACATACACATAAGCTCATGTGCAGTACCAACAATAATTAGTATTGCTCCAGTATTTATTTCAAAGAATCATTTCCTTCTTCCCCTTTTTGGTATACCTATTCTTTCTATCTTTTCATTGAATACAGTTCACTATTTTAAGTGGATAATCATTTCTCACCAGGGTGCCTCTAACCGTTTTGTATACTGCCTCTAATTCTTTTCATTTTCAGGATACACTAAACTTTTAACAATACAATGGTAGGTCTACATATCGGAATGCTTTTGAAACAATGCATTTTCTGTGCCCCAAATCAAAATATGCATACCACTGTCCCGGTACTTCCAAAGCTGTTTCTGATTATAGATTGAAAACTCCCCCTGTTCTTCATTAAAGACTGAGATTCTTTTAAAATGCTTATTTACGGTGGCACAGTCCTAAGGGGGTAGACTGGATTTAACAGCCTACAGCACCAAATCTCTTTCAACATCAGGCCAATTGTGAGTTAGGTAACTTAGTGGGTGAGGGGTGACCCATTCCTATAATGCCTATGGGATAAGGTAGCCACAAATCAATGTGCCTCATTTACTTCCAAGTATTATTCACATTAATGAGCATTATAGAGGCACCTCAGGAAGATAGGATATGGGATTTAAAGTCCTTGCTTCTTAGCCTTCATTAAGCTTTGTATTGTTATGTTCAGAGGGCAAATCTCTAATTTTAGGCACTTCTTAGAGAAGAATAAAAACAAATACACTGTAATTAAGAAGAAATTCTCTTACCATAGCCTCAAATCAGCCATGGCAACAAGTAAAAGCAATAGACTTCCTGGGGAAACCAAAGGAGGGGATAATTAATTGTACTCTAACAAAGAACTCATTAATTTGGAAAAGAATTCAGTGCCACTGATATAAATAAAATAGGCAGATGTCCACATTCATTTTATAACTTTTTGTTGACATAATCTCCTAGAAGATGATTCATAAAATTAATAAAACTGTGTATGTGTTTATTTAGCTATCTTAAACTATACATATATGCACTGCAGGTTCACAATCTCTCTGGAAACCTCTGTCAAAAAATGCTAGGGTAATGTTTTCTTTCCTAAATCCAGAGAACATGTGTTTAGTCTCTTCTAAAATGATAACCTTTATATGAGTTTCATGAGCTTAAGAACATCTCTCTGGATTAGTCCAGCTTCAGTGAAATCAAATGGAGCAAGAATATGTCTCCAAAAAGATACGATAAGCAGTTATAATGGGTATCACTCAACACAGCACAAAATATATATCAAAAATAACACCCCCACCAAATGCACTCAAGTTCCTTGACTTTAATTATTATAGCAAATGGTAATATAACAAGGGTGTCTACTGTCAGAAATAATGTTTAAAACAGATGTGAACCATGCAAAGCATATGTAAAACACATGTGATCCTCACCAAGGTCACAGGACCCATTTAAACAGCACATGTGAAATATGTGAACCACATGTGGACACATGTTGCAAAATCACATGTTTCTGTTTCTTGCCAAGACTTGGATCATATTCTAAAAGAAATAGTGCTCTCTTAAACAAACTTTGTACTTATTAAGGCAAACGGATACTCTTTTGTTTAAAATCCTTAGTGCAAGCAGACAGGGGTCCACAAATCTAATGCTTATGTTGTTTGCATTGGCACTAATATACTCAAATCCTTATTTTAGTCCATTTTTCTACCTGGGTTGAGTAGTTAAAGTGCTTTCAGGATCATCCCAGATCCAAAACTAAATACATGATGATTGCCCTTTTAGAATAAAAATTGAACCACTATGTCCCAAAAAATGTGTGTATATGCAAAAAGTGACAAGGTGAAATAGCATAGTACCAAAACTGAAATCAACAGACTTGGAATTGAACATTTGCTCTTTTACTGGCACGTAGGCAAGATCAGCTTTCTAAGCCTGGGGAAGTAATTTTACATTGCTGCCCAGTTTCTTTATCTGTTAAATATGATGGGTGCATCATTTGGGTGCTACTAAATAAGAAACACTCATCCTCTGGCAAATCATCATGGTGTGGATCCTGTTTTCTTCTTTTCCCAAAAGCCAGACAGCAGAACAAAATAAAATGGCAGGCAATAACAATGTGGAAAGAGTGGAAGTATAATAAGTCAATGATGGACTCTATCTCTACAATTTGAAAACCTTCTACAGAGAACTGGGAAAGTTTTCTCACCAGGAGTTTGACTTTCCAGTTCATTTTATTGACCAAAGTAATTCATGAAGCTGTCTACTAATACAAAGGTACTGTGATATGTTTTGGTGAGAAAAACATTCATATTAGTCAAATAGCATTGCTTTTTCTACATAATATCCTTTGGTTCAGAAATATTATTTTTAAAAAATCTTCACTAACAGCTATCTATTATGTCTATTACATGGCTAAGTATCAGCTTTTTTACGTGTGGAATTTTCTTTTTTGTTGTTTTTTACAAGATCAGTGTGGTAAAACAGAAAAGGCATTGGACTGGCCTCTACAATATGTTCCAAATATAAATCTAAATATAAATCTATGATTTCTGTGATCCTATTATAATATGACATAAGTCCACTGTACTTGATGTATAGAATGAAAATTGTCAAAAAAATAAGATTTTGTGATTTTAGTTAATCAGGATGTAAAAAAACTAATATGGAAAGGATGATAGTTCTTTCCAGTGCAATCAATTCTCCTATGACTATTTTAAATTTTAAATTTGCTCCAAAATGATTAATTATATCAGGGAACAATTCATTAGTTATATATTAGAGAACAGTTAAGGAATAATGTTAATTTCTTTATAATTTAAAACACAAAACTGTACTTTCATTTTTATTAGATTCTTATCTTTTTTTTATGTTTCACTGAGAAAGTTTGAGAAAGTTTTTGTAGAAAACTCCATTTTTTCCAATGAGCCCTCTGGTCCTTACTGCATGATTTGGCATCATGTAATGATTTTTGGAAACACAATTTACCTTATAGATGTAATATGCTTTATGCAAATATTTGTGAGCTCTGTTATCTGGTAGAGGTTATTAGGTTCCTCCTTTTTGGTCCTAGAGGACAGAACTATAGCACTAAATAAAAGCTGCAAAGATTTCAATTTAGCTTTGATAAAAGGAGCAACTTTCTAATAATTATATGATCAATTCAAAATTGAATGTGCTGATTCAGAAGGTAGTGAGTTTTCCCTCAGTTGAAGACTTTCAGCAAAAAATGACCTTAGGTATGTTTGAGGGGACTTTTTTTTTCAAGGATTGATAGGACTAGATGATCATTAAGGTCTCTTTCACTTCTGAAATTTTATGATTCTACTTTTGTACTTACAAGGTCACATGATTAGTAGAAATAAGGAGAGCAATCTCATCACTTATAGAACAACCTTAATTAGCCATTGGGAATCAGAAACTCTAAATTGTCTAATTACTGCACATATAATGCAGACATAGTTTCCTTCTATCCTCCTTCCAAATGACATACTGGCTTCCTTGAATTTTTTTTTTCTCCCTGATGAATGTATTTTTGACAGTGAGCTCCTTAACAGAATTAAGCCTGTGTCCACACAGAGCAAGTGGATTGAATCAGAAATGAAATTTCCAATTTAATTTGATAAGACCTTTCCGTCTGTACCAAGTTATTCTCCTGCAACCAGATCTATCAACAGCTAAGAAACAACAAATTGTATCTTGAAATAGCAAATATCGTTCTTGGTTTCTGAGGACTGAAATTTGGAGGAGAATAATTTTATGGAAAAGAAGATAGGATCAGTTTGAATCAGAACTTTCCATCTAGTTTGAATTTGTTACTTTGTTTTGGCAAAGATAATGCTAGAATCCCATTCTGTTTTGCTGGGAGCATCTCAAGAAAAAGAAACCATAATGGGAAGTGGGTGTGGAAATGAAACTGGGAAAGATATCTCAAGGTAGCATAAGGACTTATCAATGAAGCCAACTAAGCCCAATTTAACTAGCCTCAAGATATATGTATCAAGTTTAAAAAGACTAGAATAAACAGATGGACTGTTTATAAGGAAGATATTTAAAACCAAGAAGTTCGTATCAAATCAGAAAGCCGAAATTCATTGAATGCTATAGGACTAACTATTAAGGATGACAGAATCCATATTGGAAAGGATCCTGGGTCTGGGTCCAAAGGTCCCAAGTTTAAATGATATTTCTGATGCTGTGTGGCCATAGTTAGAGCACTTAATCTCCCCTGGAATCACTTTCTTTCATTCTTTTAAACAAAGATTTGAACTGTCTTACTTCTGAGATCTCTTCTTGCTCTGTAATTGCTTGATCCTATATAATTCAACTTAAGTCCCTAAAACTTTGATAATTTTGTATTGGATATGTGTTTTCCTAGTAGCCTCATGGTACTAAAATGGGCACTGGAACAGGCAAGGTACACCAGATTTCCTGATTGAGCCTCTCTATTGTAATTTCAGACAGTGTTCAAGAGCTCAAGAAAAGCAGTAGCTTTTCTTCTTCAGCTTCTAATCATTTTTTTTTTTCCTAATGGAATTAATGAAAGCAGTTTATAAATAATTGTGTCAGGAAATTTTCTCTGACACTGGTGGCAATCTGTAAAACATTTGTCAATTTGTTCTGGAAAATTCATTTTTAGTATCATTGAGGTGTTTTTCAAAGGCAGAAGATTGCAAAGAGATTTAAGAACCCAAGGGAGTTTGTATGCTCAGTGTGGTTTGGGTACTCATTCCTAAATTTCTTGTGTGAATTCATATAACTCCTTGGGCTTTATGAAATTTAAGCTGAGAATTCAATCATACTTGTTTATTTCCTGCAGAATTGAGATTCTGGAGATTACACTCATCTTTCCTCAGTCAATAAGTCCTCAGTGGTCAGATCACAAAAGAAATCAGATTTTTTATTTTGCATACCAAAGATTTTTGTTGTTTGTTATTTTGTTTTCTGTTGCTTCTCCTTTGTTTTGATTGAAACTTCGTGTTTCAGAAAGTGGTAATTCCCTGATATTTTTAATGAAAATCTTTGGCATCATGTCAGTTAATCATTAACCTGAGTGGTCTCTAACCATGATTTTCATTAAGCTTATGGAATAATCAGGCCCTCGAAATCTGTTGTTTCTCAATATCAGTTTATGCTCTCACAATCATCTTTTTTTCCTTCTATATCTGCATGGAAGGTGTAGTTGTCACTCTCAACTTGATCATAACTGTGCACTTGATCATAACTGTGCACATAGATATATCAAGGATTCTTGATTGAGTAATAGTCTATTAAATTTCAGAATTCCTCAAAGTGTTATAGGTATAATATAGCACCCATCCTTGTTTCCTTTAAAGTCACAATTCTTTTTTTTTTCTTTTTTCTTTATTATTTTTTATTATAGCTTTTTATTTACAAAAATATATGCATGGGTAATTTTTCAGCATTGACAATTGCAAAACCTTTTGTTCCAACTCTTCCCCTCCTTCCCCCAGATGGCAGGTTGACCAATACATGTTAAATATGTTAAAGTATAAGTTAAATACAATATATGTATACATGTCCATACATTATTTTGCTATACAAAAAAGAATCAGACTTTGAAATAGTGTACAATTAGCCTGTGAAGGAAATCAAAAGTGCAGGCAGACAAAAATAGAGGCATTGGCAATTCTATGTAGTGGTTGATAGTCATCTCCCAGAGTTCTTTTGCTGCGTGTAGCTGGTTCAATTCATTATAGCTCTATTAGAACTGATTTGGATCATCTCATTGTTGAAAAGGGCCATGTCCATCAGAATTGATCATCCTATAGTATTGTTGTTGAAGTATGTAATGATCTCCTGGTCCTGCTCATTTCACTCAGCATCAGTACATGTAAGTCTCTCCAGGCCTTTCTGAAATCATCCTGCTAGTCATTTCTTACAGAACAATAATATTCCATAACATTCATATACCACAATTTATTCAGCCATTCTCCAATTGAGGGGCATCCACTCAGTTTCCAGTTTCTGGCCACTATAAAGAGGGCTGCCACAAATATTTGTGCACCTACAGGTCCCTTTCCCTTCTTTAAGATCTCTTTGGAATATAAGCCCAGTAGTAACACTGCTGGATCAAAGGGTATGCACAGTTTGATAACTTTTTGAGCATAGTTCCAAATCGTTTTCCAGAATGGTTGGATGTATTCACAATTCCACCAACAATATATCAGTGTCCCAGTTTTCCCACATCCCCTCCAACATTCCTTCTGTATTATCTTTCCCTGTCATTCTAGCCAGTCTGACAGGTATGTAGTGGTATCTCAGAGTGTCTTAATTTGCATTTCTCTGATTGATAATGACTTGGAACATCTTTTCATATAGCTAGAAATAGTTTCAAAATTGGTAAAGGTGACCATCTATTTCAATTAATTCAACAAATAATTTTAAATGCCTATTATGTGTTGAGTATCGTGATAAGCTTTAGGAAAACTACCAAGTTTAGACAACATGCTATTCTTCTCACTGAGCATGAGGAATGACTCTCTAACTGGGAGATGAAACATAAATAATTAACTATCACCTAAAACAATAAGTAATAAGTGTATGAATTCAAGGAGGGGAAAGGAGGCATTCCTGAAATAAAGAAGAAGAACATGGACAAAGTCACAAAGATAGGAAAACATATATGGATGATAAATATCCAGTTTGGTTGGAATAAATAACTAGTGGAACAAAATGATTATATGAAAAAAAAGTCATCAAAAAATTGCCCTTATATTTAGGAATTTAGGAACACAGGAATGGATTCTATCACCCATATCCATTATTTTGGCTAATTTATATCTATAATTTCAGAATTGCATTTTGATTTATTTTAGTTTCAAACTAATAATCTTTACATATTAGCATTCCTGTAGGCTTCTAAGTTATGAGCCTATTAGTAAGAATAGATTAATCACATTCTTTATTGAAGGCAAACCTTGATTTGGGGAAGGTTGATATTGAAGAAAGAAATGAGAAAGAGAGAGAGAGAGACAGAAGGAATGAGTATAATGGATATCCAAATATATGTGGGGTTGCTGTTAGAATAACTCACAGGAGAAAAATAAATTCACATTTACGGTAATCTCTGGGTACTCTACACTTATGTCACAGACCTGAGGATTTTTTTTAACAGTATAAGGTACATACATATACCATCTCATTAGATGGACAAGATTCCTGAGAATCAAATGTTTTTACCCAACTCCTTCTTAGATGAAAAGCATCAAAAACAACTGCCACCTCAATGCCCTCTGCCTAACTTTCTCAGATGCTTTGTTATTACATAATCTATAGTCTTTTTTCTTTTTTCTGAGATGGATGCTACTTTCCTTTCCTTCTATTATAAATTTTGTTCAAATTCCTTCCATTACTCACATATGTAGCTTTACTTTTGCTATAAATGGGAATGATTTTACAGATGTTTGCCCGTAAAGGTCCATGACACATTCAAGAATTGCAGACTCTCCTTTTGAAAGCAATCCATAGTCCCTCTGGCGTTCAAGGAAAGGTGTATTATTTCAAATGGAAATATATAAAAATACTTTTGTTATAAGCAAAGCATCAAGAAAAAAACATTCAAGTATGAGTTTTTTATTTCTTGCCTCCTAGCATAAGTTTGAATATGACACTTAGGACTTAGCTAGTTCATATTGAGAGGATTTAATGAATTGTGGCTCTACAGATATTTTAGGTTTTTCAAAACTATCTTTTCACTAATAATAATGATACTCTTCAGTTTCCCTTCCCAGAAATTTCAGAAGGACACACTTGAAGATTAGCAGATAGTAGCCTATTCTCTATTGCTATTTGTAGCCAAAAAATATGAAACTATCAAACATATTTAATATCATCTGAATATAATCTCTGAAAGAAGTATGTGGGCTTGCATGCACACACAGAGCACACTTAGGCAAATCCATGGACACTA
The DNA here is from genome assembly GCF_902635505.1 of Sarcophilus harrisii. Lineage (NCBI taxonomy): Eukaryota > Metazoa > Chordata > Mammalia > Dasyuromorphia > Dasyuridae > Sarcophilus > Sarcophilus harrisii. Next base: position 440,516,317 of record NC_045426.1, on the reverse strand, counting down.
TCTCTTGGAATTTCTTTTTTATATACATATTTAAATTTTTTATTATAAATCTAAGACATACAATTCCATTTACAAAGAATAACTACCTACCACTTCTACATCCTTAAGTAGTATTTAATACTACTCCTAAATGATAGCACAGTTTAGCAGTCAGAGTTCTGATTGCATGGTCTTTAATATTTGGATTCAAAGACTTGTTCTTCCCTTACTGTGTAACTTTATGCAAATAAGTCATCTCCATATTCCTCCAGCAGCTGCCTAGAATTTAGCACTTAATATATTCTAAGATGGATAAACTGATCATGAAGTCTGAACCCAAAGGAGCACAGTAAAATATTAAATCCTAGATTCTTCTATCAAGGAATATTCTCTAATCAACTAAACACACATTAATTGTCTATTATGTAATAAAAACTGCAAGATTTCCTAGTCTTTGTACCAAAGCAAAACGAAAAATAAATAAATAAATAGCACTTGCTCTCAAGTAATTTATATTCTCTTGAAATTCACCTTTACCTGTTTTCTTTCATTTGAAGATACTCTGTATCTACAGAAAAAGGATAAAGATTGGACTTGTAATTCTGTGATTTCATTCCTAAAAGGAACTCCTCTCTAGAGAAAATCCTTCTGCCAATGAAGATGTGAACCTTCTCTGCAATTTGTGAATCACAATTTATATAATTTATTAAAATTAGAGCACTGGACTTTCTGGTTTCAAGACTGGATTTCTATCCACTATACCAAATGGCAAAGCAGCTGAGTTTGGCGAACTCTCTTAACCTCTCAGCCTCAGTTTTTTCATCTGTAAAAAATGAAGGAATTGGACTTGAGGTACTCTAAGGATTTATCTAATCTATATCTGTGATACTGTAATGTAGATAGGAAATAAAGTAAAAAAAAAAAATATTTCCTCTCATTCAACTCCTATTTAAACAAATTAATGAATTAATAAATCAATAAATAAACAAATGAAGAACCAAATAAATAAAACAAATTGAAGGTGTGAATCTTAGGATAAGACAGTATAGGTTGAAGTGAAGAAAATTTCTACATGAATTGCTTCTTATTCTGATTTGTGTTTGAAATATGGGAGAGACTGGTCCCAGATGTCTTCTGCATGAAGCACATGAGCACATATATTTAAATTACTTACTGTATATTTGACCTTCAATTTCCATAATTGCAAAATCATCTTTTTTTTTTTCTTAAATGGATCCCTAAACTGGGAATGAACCAGATGGGGCAGGCCTTGTTTATAATATTGGCACATGGTCTCTCAAGTCTAATGAAGAAGGATAGGTAGGGGGGAGGGAGGAACTTCACTAAATCAGGAGTAAAATTAGTCCACTCCATTAAAGCTCTTCTCTTGGAATATACTGGGGTGAAAGAAGTCACAGTAGAGGTTCTGGCCTCTGCCAATATTCACTTTCTATAGCCCAAGTCTGCCACTGAATGTTGGACTGTCTTGTGTATACTCAGGAAGAGAGGTTTCCTATTATTTGGGACAGCTGGTGTTCACAACCTATTTAAAAGCATTTCAAATAAGTAAAGCACTATATAGAAGAGGCTTCTAGATATATGCTCGGAGTAGTGTTTGGGAATTAGACACAATTTCAATGAACAATAATGGGAGTGGTGACTTTAATTCCACCCACACATTCTGATTAACTGAAAGAATTATTTTTTTTTAATACTAAGACTACAAAATTCTGTTTCTGGCCGCAGTATTGTCTGCCAGTATCCCATAAAGCTTTATTTCCCCAAGGCCCCCACCATATGACATAGTTGGACTACATTCTGTTCTAGCCTTCCCCTGTGTATGATCATTTTGTGAATTTTTATTGTTCTCTTAATTATCTGCACATAGATATTAATTCCAGAAAGTACAAACAGGCCCCACTGTCATTTCTCCACCACACTTTAGATGATAACATCACTCATGAATGCTAGTTACAAGTTTCCAGGCAGACGTGCGGTTGATCTGAATTTGTGGAACAACAACATTCAGATATCTGCTTTCAATTTGTGTGCATGTTTTTCTTCTGTTATTTTCTCTTTTTTATGGCAGTATTAATTGTTACCAGAAATCTCTATGAAATTACAGAAATTACAAACAATGGAATGTAGCAGATTAGAAATTGTTGTTTTGCTCGTTGATCTGAGAAACGTGTCAACCCAGCCTATTACTTATGTCTCCAGGACAATTGCAGAAATCTCAGACAGCTTGATCCTCAACATGTGGGCACTGGCTGACCCACAGGCATACTGACTATGCTGATGCTTATGCTTTTATCTACTCATTTGGCCCTGTTAAGCCACAGTGAAGAGAAAAATAACTATCACTAGAGGTAACTAGACTTGTTAAAATTGGTATGCTGCAGATCACTAAGTCATAATGCCCTAAAATCAAGGATTAAGCAAAAGCATCTGACTAGCATCAAAGCCGTATACCAGCAACATGCCTCAGTAAATTAAGCAGTAGACTAAACAGTATGGAGGCCCTGAGTTCTAATCCCTAATCACTGACTTCTATTAGACCTGCATCAAATCACTTAAAAGTTCTCTGGTTGTAACTCAGTCCCTTTGGGGTGAAAAAGAGGAAGGAGGGGGAAAGAGGAAGGAGTAAAAAACACTAATCTTTCTTCAATGAGTGCTGAAAGGGAAATGAAAAAGAATCAGTATGTTGCTTGTAAATATAAAGCTAATAATCAGCATGGATTTAGGCAAGAGGGCTAAAGCAAAGAAATAAAAGGAGGTTCATGCTATCTATCAAAGTATGAATCCTTCAGACTGTTATCTGGATTAAATAAAACCCTTACCTGATCAAACGGGAAACAATATGATCATTTAAGTCTTCTCTTCTGAGCCCACAGTACCTCACTGGATCACTTATACTCTAGTACAAGACACAAATCCTAGAATTTTAAAGCTGGAAGGTTTCAGACTACAGAGATGATGTAGTCCAACCTTAGATATGTATCCCTCTAGCAGTGGTTCTCAAAGTATGTTCTAGAGAATCCTGGGGATCTCTGAAATCCTTTTAGAGGGTATACAAATTCAAAAATAGTTTTTATTTCCAATATGGTAAATGTCTATAAATATAATCAGACAAACAAAAACACTTTGGAGAGATCCTCAATAATTTTTAATAGGATAAAGATACTGAAAACAAAAGTTTGAGAACCACTGCTCTAAAGTACAGAGTATAAAGAGCTGCCAGCGGTCATCTTGTAGGATCTATGTTAAAAAAGCAAACCTCTTTAAAAACATACTAAGCATGAGGCTACCTAGCCTCCACATGGAAATTTATACAGAATGAAAAGCATCATGGGATTATGACTATAGCAATGGACTTGGAGTCAGGTAGTCCTGGCAAGCCATTTAACCTCTCTAAGTCTCTTGTCAACTTCAACATGCTTAGTTGCTAATATTATGAGCTCTCCAAATAATGTGAAAATCCAGATAACTATCTGGGAATATAGAGGGGAAAGGAAGTGATCATTTTTCTTCCTTCTTTCCTCCCTTATACTCCACCCTGATTTTCTCAGGTTGCTATGCACTGTTGCAGTGATATATGGGCAGACAGTCAGAAAGGAGAGAAAGCCTGGACAATCCAAAGCTCAGATAATCAAGCCCTAAAATGAAAGTGTTGGCTTTAATAACAATATACTGACACTGGCAACTGTTTAGGAATGATTTGCTACATAGATGAATTCTCCCCTCCCCTCATTCTTACCCCCTTCAAACTCTTTCTCTGTCTCTGTGTCTCTCTCTCTTTCTCTCTCTCTCTCTCTCTCTCTCTCTCTCTCTCTCTCTCTCTCATTTCCCCTTCTTCATTCTAGTGGCTCATTAGGGACTAGAGAAGGTTAATGGGAAAATTATCTTGCTGGACCAAATGTGATAGTGAACTCAGTTGGAATAGTCCCAGTAACATTGCTTTTAGTATGTGACAAATTCATGTTGTTTTCTAGTACAGCATGTTTCTCAGCAACCATCACTGGAGACAAACCTACTAACTCGAATTTTCTCTCTCTTTCCTTCTCTCTGACTGGCTCTGGCTGCCTATACTCTGGCAGAAAAGGTGGAAATATGGCAACAAGACAAGGAGCTATGAACTTGGCTTACCATCTGCATCATCATGTGTATCCAATCAATTATTTCTTTTTTTCATCTCATATTTGAGAGCCCAACAAGATGGGATTTTTCTAATAGTCTAGTGATTCCCCATTCCCCTGCAATAGAGATGAGAAAGATCTGAATTCTCTCTTACATAGTGTAAAAACAAACAAGCAGAAACAACAAAACAAAAGAAGCAAGACATTCCAAGTGGGCAGTGTATCCCTAATTCCTACACTAATAGTACAGGCCCCCTGAGAGGAAAATCAGATTCTCTCTTGAACTGGGAAATGTCTTCACCATCTCTACACTCCGGGTGAACCCACTAGAGTAACATGATGAGTGAAATTAAAAAATATATTTCCTCCTCCAGCCCCCAAGCATTACCAAAAGACAAGATCTCTAATGGATACCAAGTCATAGCTGGGGTCATTCATCAGAGACAGAATTTTAAAAGGTATGCAAATGACAAATTCCTTAGACCCTAACCATGTAACTGGAAATGACTTTTATAAGGTTCTTGAAGAGATAGTATTCCCATGTGCCTCATCAAGTATTCTGAGTTGTGTTTCCCTCTGTACTGAGATCTCTTTTTTCCTCCTCTTTCTTGTACTTTGGTAAATACATTTTCAAAATTTTAATCTTAATCTCTATACAATCTACACAAGTAATTTCTTATATCTCAATCTTGAAGTCTGACCATTTCCCATGAGTTGCAGTCCTAAAATTTCACTTGTCAGTAGCATATCTCTACTGGGCATCACACTAACACATCACATTTCAACATATTCAAAGAAGACTTTTCATTTAAGCCTTCCCTCTCCTTCCCATACTGGTATGGCCTCTATTATTTTCCCAATTACCCAAGTTAATAATATATTTTTTAATTTTAACCTCTTCCTTTCCACCCAAATCCAATCAACAAACATGCCTGTTGTTTCTATCTATTGTATAAATCCTTTTCATTTGCTCTGCAACTATTTTAGATCAGTCCCTCTTATTTCAACTATTGTGTGACTAAACTGGTCTACCTCTCTGCCTCTGTATCTGGCCACTGAACCCAGCTGGCTTTGGAGAGGAAAGTGAGAGAGCCTTCTCTCATTTAAAGCGGATTTACTTGCATATCATAGCATCACCTTCCTGATGTCATGGTCCTCTTCGAGAAGGAAGGACAAACAACAATCTCTTTCATATAGTATTCTTAACATAGTTGTCAAAATTATCATCTTAATGTACCAACATGCCACATCAATAACCTCCTTTACAATTTTGAATGATTCTCCATTGACTACTAAATAAAATACAAACCAGTTAGAAGATGAAGGGATGAAAATGATAGCCACTTCTTTTAGAGTGAAAGGATTTAACACAGAGTATATAGAATAATTTTGATTACCATTTCTTTTCCCTCTTTATTATTACTTCATAATTTCAAACTTACTTAAAGATTTTCTTTCTGATATTGCATTTGTCTTATAAAGCAGCAACCTTTTAGACAATATTTGGTTGATTTTTTTCTAAGAATTCTGTTTCTTTTGGTGTAACATTGGTGCTGCAACAGATAGATAAAATAGCTCAAAACTATGGCAGAGAAATAACAACCAGCTGTGGTTCATTTAAAAGGAAAAAACAGAATGTGTTAAGTCAGACTGCTTCATTCATTCAAAACTAGTATTCTAATGAACTAGTTTTCAAATAAAAGGGTTTATCTTTTTCAGATAAAAGGATTTGAGGGTTTTTTTTAGGGGGATTTTTTTTTTAATCAAGAGAGAGAATGTGATGAAAATCATTCATGTTGTTTTTGATTGAGGAAGAAAAGAGGTATGCATTATCAAATGAGTTAATGGTTAGAGAAACCAAGGACTGTGCCATGTTTTGTTGGTTATTTATGTGTAATGTAGTTCTTGATCTTTAGAAAAAGAAAACTGAAAATTTACTAACCAAATCTTTTATCTTCCAAATTCTGGGTCTCACTGGGAAACTCTCCTGTACTCAAATAACTTTGCTAGACAATGAGAAGTCAATCAGTTCCCATCACTTAATTTCAAAGAGGTGAAGAAGCACGAATGATGATATTAAATATAGTGTAAACTGAGGGCCCCAATGTGTCTCCAGATCCTCAAACCATAACCAGCAGTCTGGCCTGTCACCTAGTTAGAAAACTTCCTCTGTTCTCAAGGAGGGAAAACATGATACCAGTGTGAGCATGAGAATTCTTTGAATTATTAAGAGATGGAACACTAAGAGTAACTATGAGTTATGTTTTCCTTAAACATTTAGGAGGAAAATAATTATGCCTCAAGTGACAGAATTTCAAGGAAATAAAATTTTATCTGAGTTCCATTTTTATATAGTTAAAACTTTAAAAAAAATCAGCCGTTTTCATAACACCTTTGGAAATCAACCTAGTCACAACACATCTAATGTTTCTGTTTTAAAGCAGGAACTCTGCAACAATAAATGTTTTCGTCCTGCTAGGTATCACATGAGGACCTAAATCAGCTAACTTTTGGTGGTTGGATTAATTAACTGAAGCTCCACAAGAGTTTTGTTTGTTTGTATTTTTTTTTTTTTTTTTGCTGAGGCAATTGGGGTTAAGTGACTTGTCCAGGGTCACACAGCTGGAAGTATTAAGTGTCTGAGGCCAGATTTAAACTCAGGTCCTCCTGACTTCAGGGATGGTGTTCTATCCAGTGTGCCATCAAGCTGCCCCTCTACAAAAGTTTTAAAGACAAAAGAGAATCTTTGTAACTCTAGAGAGATCATTCTGGTTAAGAGTATTGCTAAAGAATCAACAAGAAAAGATCTTTGAGTAGAAACACAGACATGAATTCAGAAAAAATATGAAATGCATGGAAGCAAAGCAACAAATCCATTGAGGTACTAGAGACAACAACACAAATGACATGATTCAGGTATGTAAATGAAAATACTAGAGCTCAAAGAATAAAAAGGAAACCAGTTAAAGTAGCCTTCTTTTTTTTTTTTTTTTTACCATTACAGGGTGCCTTGAGAAGAGTCCTTTTAGAAGAATGAGGATCACTGCAAGTCTCTGAATGTGTATCAAGTTTTATCAAAGCTGCCTGCTTTGTCTGCAAGTTGAACAGAGAGATATATTTTAACAAATGCAAAAATAATGAGGGTTTCAGATTTCTAACCTAGGCACCAAAAGATATGTTCTACTCTAAAATTTCAAAGGAGGGGAGTTCACAACTAAAGCTGCACCATGGCCATGACGAATTCCTGCATCTCATTGACAGGATTTGTGAAAGTAAAATGTTCAGTCACATGGTCTCTCCATCTCTGTAATGAAAAGAAATCCTATCTTACATCTGGGCTACAAGCAACTTGCCTATCTCAGTCTTTATGCTGCATGGCCAAAAGAAGCCTCAGCTAATTTTATGCACAATTATTTTCATGTCAATCCTTCAGGGCCTCATGATGGAATCAGCTATCTATTGTCCATTTAATAGACTTTTAATTCTAAAATTAGATTTAGAAAACTCAGTTGATTTAAATGGGAAGAAGGGGAAAACAACAACCGTATGTTCTTTGTATATTTAATCTTCACATTAGGAAAAACAATAAAATTAACTTTTTAAAAAAAAAAATTTTCAATTTCAATTTCATTAAATTAATGTTAATTAATCCCTCCATTTCTTTCAATTCCATCCAGATGTCCTTTCAGATCACCTGCCTACCCCTGAATTGCTTCTCCCTACTTGGACTGGTACTCCCCAAATTCAGTTCCCAGACCCTGGCAAGTTAATTTACCCACCTTTGAAATTCCCACCCTTTAGCCTACTCATCTTAATTGATGACATAATAAGTATAAATTATCTTCATTAACCTTCACCTCCTTTGTCACATTAGCTAGGTGGCTCCAGATTCCAAAATATGCTTCACCCTTACAACTTGTCTATCTCATTGCCAAGACCATATTTCCATATTCCTAGTGCTATAGTTACCTCCATTCTCTATTTGTACTCTAACCCTATAATCCATCAATTCCTCTGGGCACAGTAATTCAATAAATAGCAATTTTCCTTCTAGAAAGAACTTGTAAATTTTTTGCTTTATACATCAACTTACCAAGTCTGTGTTCTTGACCACTGCTTCCTTACATGTATTGGATTACTTTAGTAGGAATACATTATTCTGATTTTATGGATGAGGAAATAAAGGATCAGAAATGTGAAAGTTGTTTAAGATTTTATGAATATTAAGCTCCAGAAGAGATTTTTGAATGCATACATTTCTAGCTCAAAGCTCAGATTTTTACCATGAGGTCCACCATATTACCTTTCTTGTTGCTAATACAAATGTATTGATATTATATATTGATATGATATATTGAAATGTGTATGATATTCTGGAACAGAAGGATAAAATAGAAAGTGAAAGACTCCATCAATCATTTCCTAAAAGAGATCTCCAAATGAAAAGTCCCAGAAATATTATAACCAAATTCCAGAATTCCCAGGTCATGGAGAAAATACTGCAAACAACCAAAAACAAATTATTCTAGTAATAGAGCCACAGTCAGAATAAGACAAGATTTAGCATCTTCTACATTAAGGATTGGAGGACTTGGAATATAACAGTCTAAAAGACAAAAAAATAAAGATTTAAACCAAGAATCATCTAGAATCACCTATCCAACAAAACTGAATATAATTTCTCAAGCAGGGGTGGGGAGGAAAGGGAAGGGAGGAATAGATATCAAAGAAATAGAGGATTTTCAAGTATTCTCATGAAAAGATCAGTGCTGAGTAGAAAATTTGAACTTCAAATACAAGATTCAAGAGAAGCATAAAAAAGATAAACAGGAAAGGGAATTCTAAGGAAGCTAATAAGTTTATACTTTTTAGAGTGCTACATGGAAAGATACTTTTAACTTATAAAAAAATTCTTATTATTTCAACAGTTAGAAGGAGTATATATAGACAGAAAGGTGTGAGTTGAATATGAAGAAATGATATCATAAAAATTAATATGAAGGGAGAAAAAAGAATAATGCATTGAGAGAAAGGTAACAGGAGTGTTAGAATAGAGTAAATTATTATACATAAAAGAAACAAAAAGAAAGGCTTTTACAATGGAGGCAAAGATAGAAAGGGAAGAAAATTGGTTCAGAGAATTATACTCAATTGAATATAAATATTTCTCTTAGTCTTCAATAGTCAGAAGCAAAACATTTTTGAAGAGGGAGGTGTAAAGGAGAGAGTGGATTAAATGGGGGTAAAATGGAGGAAAATACAGTTAGCAAAAGTAACTGAAAAAAATTTGAAGCATATTTCTCTAACAAAAGCTTCATTTCTTAAACACAGAATTGACTCAAATTTCTAAAAATAAGACCAATTTTCAGGTGAAGTAATCAAAGCTATCAATGGACATATGGAAAAAATGTTCTAAATTACTATTGATTGGAGAAGTGAAAATTAAAACAATTCTGAGGGGCTATCTCATATCTATTAGATTGGTAATAGGACAGAAAATGAAAATGAAAAGAAAAATGTGGGAGGGGATATGGGAAAATTAAGTCATCATTAATGCAATTATTCAACTATTCTTTAAAACAATTTGGAACTATGCCCCAAAAGCTACAAAACCAAGCATACCCTTTTACTTAACAATACCACTACAAGGTCTATATCCAAAAAGAGATAACAAAAACAGAAAGTCATCATACACACTAGAATATTTGTAGCAACTATTTTCTGGTAGTAAAGAATTGGACTTTGAAATGATACCTATCAGTTGGTAAATGACTGAACAAATTGTGCTATGTTTGTGATGGAATACTATTATGCTATCAGAGATGTTGAACAGGCTATCCTCAGAAAAACCTGGAAAGAGTTCCATGAGTTGATACAAAGTGATATGTATTATGTATAAGGTAATAACAATTTTCTAAAATGATTAGCTGTGAATGACTTAAGTACTTTCAGCAAAACAATCCAAGACAATTCTGAAGGACTTTTGATGAAAAATGCTATCTGTACCCTGAGGAAGAACTTATGGTATCTGAATACAAGTTGAAAGATACTTTTTATTTTTTTACTTTTTGTTCATAACATGACTGATATGGAAATGTTTTGCATGACTACACATGTTAACCTACAGCAAATTGCATGTAACAATGTAGGGAGGAAGGAAGGGACAGAATTTAGAACTCAAAATTTTTAAAATAAATGTTTCAAATTGTTTTTGCATGTAATTGGGGAAAATACTAAATAAATATTTTTTGAAAATATATAAGATACATGAGAATCTATGTATAAGACACATGAGGTTTATATAGCTATAATCACAAATAGCTCCTTAAAGAAATAATTACTTAAACAGCCAGTGGAATATTTAGTATCCTTTGCTGTATAATATATATATTGACATAATAAAAATGAAGATACTAACTAAAAAAAGCCACAATGCCATTTCCTTTAGAGGATCTCATTATCCTTTCTGGTGAGCTCTTCCACATATGGTTTGGTTAATGGTATAACTGAAATGCTGTTGAACACAACTGGCTGCAAGATAAAGTTAACTATTACTCTTTTCTTTCATTTTTTTAAAGATTCAAATATCAACTACTGTGACCTAATGTTTTCATAGAAATGTTTCCAAATAAAAATAAGAATGCAAAAGCTTTCTTTTTAAATAACAAAAGCATACATTTTCCCCAGTAAATTGAACTAAAAGAATAAACTTCTATTATCTCTCCATTTTTTTCTTTTATTACTAGATTCATGAGGATCTATCACATGTTTATATTCATTCAAACTCTTTGTGCCTGTATAAACTATATTTTTGACTAATGTTTGAGACGAAATTGGCTAGAGTCTATATGTCTTGATTTAATTATTCTTTTAAGTGAGGCCTAATGGAACATACATTTGAATTATTTTGCCACACAAATACCCATTTTAAATGTCAAGTAACTCAAATTTAACTCTTTAGAGAGATGTTAGGAATATATCACAGCCATTAAAAAGCCATCTTAAAGGCTATAAGTTTACTCATGACACATTTGCATTTTCCTAAATTCTAAATGCATCCCATAAAAGAGCCAAGAAACAGGCCCATTTTACTCTTTACACCTTTAACTAAATATAATCACTAATTTAAATAAATAAAAGACAGAAGCTAATGAAACAAAGAAAATGTCTATTGATTGTGGAATGAAATACTATTGTGCTATAAAAAAACTACAAATATGAATATTGCTGAGAACCATGCAAAGATTTATGGGAATTGATGAAAGTGAAGCAAAGTCAAGGAAAAATATGTAGCCCAATTTGCCAGACCTTCCTGGCTATTGAACAGATCTCAGCACACATGAAGACTACTATACATTCTCTGAATTGGAATACTCCTACTTAATGGGCTACATTTCTCCCCATAATCATAATAGTTGGATTCAGGGGGTTAAATTTTTGGTAGGATATTACCAAAATTTTATCATTATTTCATCACCTTTTCCCTCATTTATGTTTTGATGGAGTTCAGGAAAAAACAATCCTAAGACAAGTTGATGTCCTACCATTTTATATTTAATGTTCTATGTGCTATTGCACAGATGGATGGAGTGATTAATTTTGTGGCTAAATAAAAGAATTATTTCATATGTTTGTGTTTTGTAGATTGAATGAAAGCATTCTCAGTAAAATTCAGAAGTCAAAACTAGAGAGAAGATATGAACCTTATTCTGGAATTACATAATTTTGTCTCTTCTGCTAGATATCTCTATTTTCAAAAAGTTTTTTATTTATTTGTTTTCCAGACATGTCGATTATGAGCATTTGATATGACAACATCTTCTAAAACTGTCCTCAGAGTTTGTTTCCTTTGTAGATGGATTGATGTAATTACCTAGCAATTTGGACAATGGAATGACACTCTAAATTTGTAAAGCTAATTTCTTCAAGATGTGTTGAATGTGAATTTATAGTAGAGGACATATCACCTGTCATTGAAGATAGTCATTTTATATGTGATCCTAGGCATTAGGTGATATATTATTTGCATTTAATCATACAAAATATTTACAACCTTTAGTGATTTTGTTGTCTATTTGTATATCTTAATACCAATATACATTGATCATTGTTTTTTGACTCTTTCAATATTAACCATTCTGTAATTACTGACGATGATGACATACTCCTAAATCATCAATTTAAACCACTTCATTTCCACAAACAAATCCATATGACTGAATCATTTATTGGATTGTTCATTAACAACATATAGTTATATTAGTTCATGTGGATTATGCCTTTGTGGGCTATCTATAATTATGATGATAATTCTTATCATTATTTCTATTAAAATCAGCAACTTAGTATAGTACTATCATTATAATCACTATAATTGATATTTGTATAGTTCTTTTAAGTGTGCAAATTACTCTTATTTATTATCTTCATAACTCTGTAATGTGGGTATTACATATATTTTAACCTCATTTATATTACAGTACAATACAGTGCAACATTCCAGAATATAGTCTTATAAAATAGTATTTTATACTGCAAAAGGTTAGAAGAAGATAAAATCAAATATAGGATAGCAGAGCAGAGCATGGGAGAGGATGACATAAGACATATAGTATTGAGATGACATAGGATAGCATAATAAAACATGACATGGTATAGTGTTCCTGGCATGGCATGGCACCATATTGCATAATATAGCATCAGTCTGGTTGTTTGATTTTGTTCTTCATTCTCAAAGAAGACCAAAATGACATCACTATGTTAAAGTCGAGTTATACTGTGTCCAGTTGGAGCTGATCAGACCAATACAAGTTCAGAATGCTCTGCCATAGGTCAGACAATTAGAGTCCATATGAACATTTGAAGTAGCTTCTCTAATTTTGCACATATTACATTTTTTCTGGGCTAATTCAATTCTACTTTGCTCATAGAGCACATCACTTTCTCTGATGAGCTGCCAATTTCAGTGTATCCTATGTTATATAATCAATTCTTAAAAAAGATCTTGAGAGCACCCTTGTGCTGCTTTCTCTGACCACTTTATGAGTACTTGTCCTGTGTGAACCCTCCACAATTTTTTTATCATTCTGGTATAGTAAATAGTTATGTGGAGTCAAGAAATCCTAGGTTCTTGTTTTGTCTATGATGTGTGTATGTATTTATATACATACACATACTTTCAGATATAGTGTGGAATTCCAGACAAGTCATTTAATCTCAGTGCTACAGGAAACTCTAAATTTTTAAGTCATAGAAAATGTACTCATTTGTATTAGTGAAGAGAATTCCTTCACTGGGAGCTTCCCATACCAAGAAAATCATAGTTTTTGCCTCCCAAAAGATAGCATAAAGTATTTTAGTATATATAAGAAATGACTTTTTAACACACACAATGTCATTTGAGTTCTTTATCAATTAATATCAATTCAGAGTATACGAAATAATATACAACAGGCCAATATAGGGTTAGACTATTGAAGTGAACTAATTTCCTCATTGTTTTGCATTTTTGAGGAAGCTTTATTGTTCTTAACTCTCTTTGTACTTCCATTCCTTGTCATCAGCTGGCTCCCCCCACAGAACTACTATCCACTAATAAATCCTACCTAGATTCCCTGCCCCGTTTTACCTTAGTTTAATGAATAGGATAGGTGCTTAAATACATTTAATAGATTTTTTGGTAACTGTTACTATGTTACCACTCTCCTTGGCTTATCATTTTTAATGATATTCTCATACTTTATTGATTGGGGAGTTTCCTTAGGGGCTATTCAGTCCCCCACACTACACCATCTCATTAATATGCCATCTTTCTTCTGTGAAGGAGATTTTCCTTAAAGACTTTTATTAACCTTGTTTTTCAACATTCTTATACCAAAAGAATTTTTGACAGGTCCTTCGTTCACAGGTTTTAGCTTAGCTTGAGCTTTTATAGCCTCTTCTTGAAAAAGAATTTAATTGCCTACTAGAGGCAATTGTGAATCCTCTGATTATGAAAGAAATGATGCCTAAGTAGGCCATGTACAGATGGAGGCAAATAAACCCTTGAGGGTAAAGGACAAATAATTTGAAAAACATATGAGTTCATTTGGAACTCATCTTATCAGGGGGAAGACATAATTTGTTTGAGGAAAGTCTGATCAGATGTAAATTATGAATATACTCATAATCAGAGGAGAACAAGGAATTCTATCACAGGCCAACATCAAGATAGCACTAGAGACAGTTCAACAGCTGCTTATTAGGATTTGAGCCAAGAAGTAAATTCAAGAGTCAATAAGTGATCCAGATGTCACTGCTGCTGTTCCTGCTAAAGTGACATATTCCAGAGGTTGTCATCTGGGCACAGCAATTGCCAAAAGTATCTGCTTTTGACTACAGCTGTTGACTTTGTTGCTAGAAGATGATGGAGCAAGAGGGAGGTCGAAAATTAGGCCAACACAGTGGGAAGCAGCTACCAAATAAGTGTTTGGTGGTATACAATGCATTTCTTCATTTGCTTTGTTATGGTTTTGATATAAAATGGATATGCTTGTAATGATTTAATCTGCCTTTAGGTGTGTCAAATGACTTTATATGACTTGAAAGATAAATCTCTGAACTAAGAACTGTTGGAAAGTAACCATGGTGCATCCTTATCATCAGCTGGACCTAAACCAGACAAAAATTCCCAAGCTGTACTCATGCATTTTATTTCATTTTCCTCCTCTTTGCACTGTCTGTGTTTATAGAATTTTTTTGGTCCTATCAGCCAGATTTTGAGCTTTGAATTTTATTTGGGACTTTATCTAACAAGTTAAAATTTATTGACACATTTTAGGAAGTTATTTCTGAATAACTTCAGAAATATTCAATATTCAGAATGAAATATTACAGATGAAAACAAAATTGCTCATAATTTCATGGAATTGAAGATGTTTGGCCTCAAAAAAAAATCCTAATGGGGACATGTTTCCCTAAGAGCATATATCTGTTATACTTGATTTCAAGTACTTACAGGCTGTAATGTAGAAAAGGTCCCAGACATGTTCCACTTAACTTGAAATGACATAAAAAGGAAAAACAATATGGCAGATGTTGCAAAGAAGTAAATGTAGTCCTAATATCAGGAAAAATCTGCCTCACAATTGCAGCTATGAAAAAGTGGTCTTCTGAAGCAAGGGCTATCTATTATTACATAGAAGTGAATTCTGTTTGAACTTTTGTTGAGTACATTGTAATGGTTCTAGGTGTACTAGTTCTTTTTTTTAAAATATGGGTTCCATCAGCTGCAAAATCTCTGTCAATACATACATTCTATTATTTTCTAAACAAATGTATTATCTGTCTAGACATTTGTTTTGTTTTGTTTTGTTTTTCTTTTCTTTTCTTCAAGTATGGCCACTTTGAAGATAACAACATATCTGGAAGAGAAAATAAGTTTCCAAGAATTAGCATAAAAAAGGTGGTACACTAGAGTCATAAATGACTTGAAATTAGAAATCCAGTGTCCAATCCTGATTTGGTAATTTATTGGCTGTGTTATCTTACACAATTGGTTTACCTCCCAGTGCCTCATTTGCTTCTTTAATATAACAAAAGATCAGATGATTACTATAGTTCTTTTTTTGTCTTAACATAATATCTTTTTCTTCTTACTAGAATAAGATCAAGTACCACCATCTTTATGAAACCCTCCCAAAGTAAGAAAGAATATTAGCTGAAAGACCTGATTAGGAATGGTGGTTAACCTAGGGAAGATAAGTCTTCCCAAAGATAAGAGCAGACATGATAGGAATTTCCAAGAATTTGAATCATTGTCATATGGAATCGTAATTTCACTTGTTAATTTGGTTCTAGCAAGCAAAACTAGGATTCCTGAATACATCTGTCAGATTTAACACAGTGAAACATTTCCAATAATAAGACTTATGTTTGATATTTTTTAAAATTTTTCAAATACTTAGAGGTGATCAAAATTACAACAGTCTATTTTAGTGAGGGCAGGAGGAAGAGATTTCCCTCACTGAGCATTTTCATGCATTAGATCAATTTCTACTTTTTAGGGACTTTGTAGAAGTAAGTGTAGACTAGGCATGCCTTGGATTACAGATGACCTTTGGGATTCTTTATAAATTTATGATTTTGATTCAATGAATTGAACTGAATTGAATTGAAAGTCTCATGCATATGTCAAAATTATTTAAGATTCTTTGACAGTTGTAATAGAACTAAACTTGTCAGCTATAAATAACTGGAGAACCTTGAAACATAGAAAGGTATGTTTTCTAAAAGTATTTGCTACTAAGATGGAGGAGATACAGGGTTCAAGTTTAAGTAGTTTCTCTGTAGATGTTGAGGCACTCCGGGCTTGCAGATGGCATCATGCTGCTTGCATTAAGCCTCAGAATACTGCAGAATCTCATGGAAACAATCTGTAGCCATTCAAAAGACTCTGGCCTAATTACTAACTTTCTACAAAGTAACAATCAAGCAAATGCAAAATATGACATGCAGATAAATGGATAAAATTAGTCTATTATGTATATGGTTCATGAACAGAGAACAAAAATTGATAAGTTGGATCTATAATTAAATGGGAGATGTGTCTAGATGGCCTTCAGGAAAATGTAAAATAACTTTAATAACTTCAGATTCTTTCAGAAAAAAGTCCCACTTTTTTAAAAAGTAGAAATTTTATTTTATTTTCAGCTTTATGTTCTTTTTTCTCCTTGCCTTTACTGAGAAAGCAAGAAAAGCAAGACTTCTTAAATATATATATATATAGTCAAGCAAAAAAAAAAAAAAATTCTGCATTGGCCACATCAAAAAATATGTGCCTTAGAATGAAATCTATCAGCTTTTTCCCTCTAGTTGAAGAGCATTTTCATAATGAGTCCTTTGGAATTGTGTTTGGTCACTATAATAAACAAAGCTGTTTGTCTTTATCATATTGTTGATATGTTAATTGTTCTCCTGGTTCTGCTCATTTCATTTTGCAATCAGTTCTTTTCAATCATACATTTCATCACTTTTCACAATATAATAGTATTCCATTGCATTCATATACTGCAATTTTTTTTCAAACATTCTCTAATTGGTTGATAGCTCCTCAGTTTTCAATTCTTGGCTGCCACAAAAAGAGGTACTATTGATATTTTTGTATATATGGATCCTTTTCATCTTTCTTTGTTTTATTTTTGAGTATAGACCTAATAACTGCATGATCAGGTCAAAAAGTATGCAGTTTAGTAGTTTTGTAGGCAAAATATCAAATTGCTTTCCAGAATGCTGGGTCATAGAGCCACTAAGATGCATTAATGTGATGGTTATCAAACTTTGTTAGCCTTAGAATGCTATTACATTCTTTAAAAATATTGATAGACCATCCCCCAGAGCTTTTGCATATGTGACATGTATATTTTGAAATTTGTCATGTTAGAAATTAAACTTTTTATTAGTATTGTGAAAATGGTTTTGGCCTTATGAACCTCTTAAAAGATTCCTTGGCATCTTCAATGCTCTCTAGAATAAACTTTGAGAATGGCTGCATTAATTAAATTGTCTTCCCACAATCTTTTCAGCAACTATCATTTTTCTTTTTTGTTAAATTTGAAAGATCCATACATTTAATAATTTAATAATAATAGTCTTGCTTTGCTGAATGGCATTGAGTCATACAACATGCTAGTCTCTGAAAAATGAAAAATGCATATCATTCAGAGGATAATAGAGAAACATATGGAGTGTGTGAATGGGCTAAAACACAAGAGAGAAAGAAGTACTAAGCAGAAACAAAGTAAAGGAGAGCAACAAGGAAAGATAAAATGCGTTGATGGCATAGCAAAGCAAGACATGACCTGAAAACAGCCTAAATATGTATTCTTTGGTATTTTCATGACGCCAAAAGGAAGTTATTGAAGCCTCTGGCACATTGGATAAATGCCCCCTCCATTCAATTTTTTTTTTTTTCTTCAAGTACCTAGAAACAAAATTTTATCATTTTTTTCTAAATTTTGAACTCCGTTTTCTTTTTCCCTTCAGTTCCCATACCCTGAAGATAGCAAGTTTTTGATATAAATTATACTTGTGCAGTTCTGTAAAACATTTCCATATTAGCCAAGTTGCAAAAGAAAATGCAGAGAAGAAATGAATAGGAGGAAGAAGAAGGAAGAAAAGTAAAGGAAGGGAAAGGTAAGAGAAAAAAGGAGAAGGAGGAAGAAGAAAAATGAAAAAAGTAGAAAAGGTATATTTCAATCTGCATTCAGACTATCAGTTCTTTCTCTAGAAATCATGAGTTCTTTGGAATTGTCTAGGCTTATTGTGCCTAGTGGCTAGATTATTTGCAGTAGATCATTGAACAGTATTGCTTGCTGTCCTACTTTTACATGAAACCTTAAAAAGATTTATACAAACATGCAGGGTGAATTGGACAAGGTCAAATTGTCATTAGCAATATTTTGGGATGATTAACTCTGCCCTTCTCTGAAACATAATGATTCAAGATAAATACAAGAATTCAGGACTGAAAATACTATATCATCTAGATAAGGAACTGATGGACTCTGAATGCAAATGAAAGCACATTTTTATCATTTGATTCTTTTTCATGTTTTTTTTTTTTTCCTTTTTGATCTATTTCTTCTTTCACAACTTTGACTAGTATGAAAATGCTTTACATGCTATCATATATACAACCTATGTCAAATTGCCTGCCATTTTTGGAAAAAGGGGGAAAAGGGAAGAAAGGAGGGGAGAAAAATTTGTAACTCAAAATCTTTTTGAAATGAAAGCAAAAATTGTCTTGATATAACTAGAAAAAATAAAATACTATTTAAAAAAGTAAAAAATATATAATAACACTTTTCTATATAAAAACATTAACTTGAAAGTCACAAAATAATATCAATAGAAGGGAACTTAAGAGTCTATCCAGTTTGACTTACTTTTTATAGATGAAAAAAAAAAGGCCATTATTTTTAATTTTTTAATTTACTTTTTGTAGTGAAATAAACCTTTATATAATATTTATCACCTCTCAAAGAAATTACAAACATACACACACTCAAATACATAAATATGTATTTGAGTATGTGTTTACATTTGTGCATTTACACATATTCAGAGTTCCCAATTTCATTTATAAAATTGTGAATTATACATGTCATTTTTTTCTCTCTCCACTAACTCTATTAACAGTAATTAGTATTGTATGGAATCTAGAATTGCCTAAATATTAAGGTTATTATTCACTGGATATTTTCTATAAACATATGTATATGCGTATATATACATATATTTCATATACACATGTGTATATATGTATTATTTGTACTAATTAAAATTCCACAGATTTTTATTAAATGGTCAAAAAAGGTCAAAGCACATATTAAAATGTTTCTGTTCTTGTAATTATATTTCTTTGTGGAAATATAAATGTCTATAATCAAAACTATATATATGTGTGTGTGTGTGTGTGTGTGTGTGTGTGTGTATACACACACACACATAACTTCCTGAAGCATGCTGATTTGTGCTTACTATGAAAAAAATCCCTTTATAAATTACTTTCTTTAAAGGAACATATAAAATATTTTTGGAACATGTTTAAATTTAGAAATGGAAATTTTATTATATTATATTCCAGTTTAATAAGTATTTGTTGTGATGTTTTCTAGGTAAAACTAAATAATCCCTAATTTGATTTTGGTTTTTATGTAAAGAAACTGATAAACAAATTTTTAAATCTACTATATTATAGCAATATCAAAGTATCAAATTTATGGTCTGAAATAATGTCAAGCATTAAAACACTTTGAAAGCAGGAGACTGTGCAAAAGCAAAGATCATTTTGGGGCTTTATGAAATTTTTAAAATATTAATCAGCATTATTCTCATTTCTTCCAGTTATTAAAACTAATAAGAGTTATTTTTGTGACATCAAGTTCTCTTTAATTAGAGAAAACACTCGTGTATGTGACTGGTAGATGTTATAAAATAATATTGATGGTTTTGAGAACTACAGTTCTACAAAAGAAGCTAATTCAGAAGTTCAGAAGCCAGAATATCTTAGATTCTCTTACTATAACCTTAAAACATAATACCAATACAATCAGCTTGATCAAATTAATGGAACAAAATAATTAATGATGTAAAATAAAATATTAAATAGAATCATCAGACAGCATAGTGTTGATGGTATAATCTTTTATATTTTGTAAACTAAACTATATCATATGGCATCAATCAAACATACACTCCAAATCATATTAATACTTTGAATTTTATATACTTGGGAAATTCTTCCAGTGATACAATGTAACTTATCCATGCTTTCTTGTGTCTGTTTTTCATGTACCCCCATAAAATTTGAGATCTATCTAATGTGCCTTTGTAGAAATCTTTTTACTTTTTATTACTACTGAGTACCACATAGACAATTCTTTACTCTATGTACCTGATTAATTTTTTCAGTCATAGAAATTTTGGACAATATGTTTTATACCATTTCATGTGTATAATTCATCATTCATAATAGTGGCATATTTATACCATCATTGCATTTCTTCACCCTTGAGTGGTCCAATTTTTTTGATTCTTGAAAGATTTTGATAATGCATGATTCAGAGAAAAAGCATCAGCAGAAGAACAATGTGTTGAAAAGATGGAATAATGTTTCAAGGAAATCATTAAAAAGTATTGCACAGTTTTCCAGCTAGAGTCTGGCCAGACACAACTAGGTACATACTGCTTAAAATTCAGAACCTATCATGAAAAAAACTTTAGCTTACGACTGACTTCAGACACAGACTTCTCAAGACACAATCTATTAAATGGGGATAATAAGAACACCTTCCAGGATTGTTACAAAGGTCAAGTTTTTAAACAAATCTGCAATTTTTTTTAGCTTGAATACATGGTACCTATTTCTTTCTTTTGTTCCACCTGAAATTGAGGGCTAGGGGCATAAAGAAGCTTAAAAGAAAGGGCTACTTGATCCTGGTGTAAGTAATAGATAAAAAGATAAACTGGGCAATGTCTGATAATCACCCTTTATTTGGGGAAGCAAATTTCAAAATGTTCGGGAGAAAGATGAAGAGGAACTTGTGGAATAGAATGTTTTGGGGGAAATTAGTCTTGAAGGAGGAATAAGAATAAAATGCTGAAGACAAAAAGGGAAATACATTCAATAAATAGGAAACATGAAAATTGTCTCAAGATTTAAGAAATAAATGAACAGATGAGAGCAAAGTAAAGTAATAGAAGATGAATAAAAAAGTATGGCCTGAACTCTAACAATAGTATTAGGGATGTGAATGTTAAAATTTAACTGAAGCTGGTAAAGGAAATTAAAGACAACAAAAAGGCTTTAAAATTATATTAGGAGGAAAAATAGAATGGAAGTAAAACTGAAACCTTTATTTGGGGTAGTGGGATAATGGAAAAAAGAGAAGGCAGCACTTCTCCTTTAGACTTTTGTTTATGTTTCTTCTCCAAAGAAGAATGACCTTGACACTAGAAATGAAGAACAGAAATGTCTAATAAGTGTTGTTAAATTGGCACACAACCGAATGAGCCAGATGAGGTGTTAAGAGTTATCTCTCCTTGATCAATCCAAGTCAATTTTCACAAGTGAAAAGACATGAGAGATAATGTGGATGTTAAATACCAAATGACATTATATAGGAAAAATGAAGTTGACTATATCTTATAAGAAAATAAATAGTTAATCGTGTAGAATGGAGTTAATTTTTATAGCTAGATCATGAATTTATTAGAACAAGGATCAAAATTAATACTATTTTTAATTACATGGCAACCAGTTGTTTCACTGGTCTCATTTAGAAGAATGCGACAATTTAGATTTGATGATAGCAATGCTAATCTATCGTCAAATATGAACACAGGAAAAACCTTTCCATCTATATAACATCACTTGTTCACTTATATTCTCTACCACACAACTACCATGATGATAGCAAACACATTAGAAAGCACATATCTACCTAATTCTTTTTAACCTTTCTTTCTATTCCCAGATTGAGATTATGGATATCTGTGGTCATTTCATTGTTAATAATGGAATATAAATTCACTGTATATAAATCTTAATTGATCATTTCTAATTTTTATCTATCTATAGATCCTAAATCACTTTAAAATACCCTTGGAATGATCTGACTTAATTGAATCTCACAGTAAGATTTCTAAAAAGTTACTTTTTCCTCCAATATTTTTTTAGTTTTTTAGCTGTTTATCAGAATTTCCTAATATTTTCCTCTATAAGATTTTCAAAATGAATCTAAAGTATAAACTGGTGCTATCCTCAGCTATTCTTATTGAGAAGATCAGATATTTGTTAGCTGAGAAAATTTCTGGGTCTCAGTGTCTTCCTCATTTTGATTGATGTTCCATAATATTTGAACTTTCATAAAAAAGAGTGTTAATTCATGTGTACATCTATTCCTTTATCTGCTTCCTGTTTTTATCTGGTTTGTTTGAATTCCATAAGTCTTGGGCTATTTTAGTTATACACCCTCATCTCCTAATTTCTTCAATGTAAGTATAGTGTACCATCCCAATCTAACAAGTTAATGGTTTGTCTAGAAGCAATCAGATCCATTTGGATATAGTCAGTTTCTTTTTCTTTTTCTATAATGTCAAATGCATTGTTCAACATGTCCATTTTCAATTCTCTTCTTAAAGAAAATATTTGGGATATATGGGTGTGAGGTTTCTGTATAGTCTACAAATAGTTTGTCTCTTTTGTTTCTTAATCTTGAGCAATATTTTCCAACATATTTTTGTCATCTCAATTTTGCATTGAACTCATTAAGTATTAAAGTATTATATGCTGATTTAATTTAGAGTGACTCAAAGACTTCTTTGTAGAATTTTTCTACCTCCTCATACTTGCTAACATATGTTGTAATGCAAGCTGTAATTATCTTCATGGTGGTCTTTTTTTGCTAAAGCTCATCATGAGTGCTACAGTATGAAATGACCAAGCATCCCATAAAATAATCTTGTTGTTCTTAAATCTATGATAAATGTAACTCTTCAATTTGCCTATACAAGGATATGAATTCTTTCATATAGCTTCAATTTCAACATAGCTACTAGTCTCATTTATATTGTAAGTATTAACACTACTGAAGTTCTGTTCTTCAAATACTATGACTGCTCATCAATCATTAGACAAGCATCCATATTTAGAGTAACAGCTAATGTTTTTTAATGACTTCTAATCTTAGGATTATTAGGAAATTTTAATTTTAATAATTCTAGTTTGTAACTTTTCATGTAGCTCTCAGGCACTCCACATAAATTCATTTCAATGATAATATTACTTGAAATATTGAAGTATAGTCTAATCATCAAACTAACCTTAAAATAGCAATGATATATAAAAAGTCATTATTAATTCTATTGATTCATAACAAATCTCTTATGACTTTACTTTCTATTACAAAGAGTTTGCTTTGACTTGAGGTTGAATCTGACCCTAGGAATAAACCCCAAAGACTTGTTGATTTATTAAATCAGTGAAAATGTGGTTGATATCTCTTCTCAACTCCAGGAAAAAATCCAGTTCCATTCTCATCACTGTTGCCATATAGTGCCTTCAAAAATTAGGCCCTAATAAATAGGTCATTTTGTTCCCAGTGGGATAACCTAGCAAAGTAAGAATATTTGGGGGGTTGTGATTAATTGTCTAATTGAGGATCAAATCAATCAATTAACATTTATTTAGCAACTACCATGTGCCAAGTATGTTTCTATAGTCAGATAATACAAAGACAAAAGTAAAATTCTTCCAATACTCTCAAGAAACTTCTGTAATTTGATTAGAAAAAATATAAAGATACATAGAAACAATATGTTTAGGAGAGGGCATAGCACAATGAAAACTCATGGGGATACAATACTGTAATTTATGAGTAGCAAGACAAAGGACAAATTAAATGTATCACAGAATTCTTCAAGCAATAACAGGTGGGATTTGTTTTACTAAGCATTTTAAATGTCAAATAAAAGGATTATACTTTCCTCTAAAAGCAATGGAGTACTATTAGAGTACATTCAGTACGGATATGACATATGCCCAAGTAACTTATTTCATCACCTGTGGAGAAGATAGAATGGAGTAAAATGAGAATGGGAGACAAAGAGAATATTATAAGTGAAGAGAGTCAAAACTAAAAAATGGCTTTATGGATGCAAAAACAAAGAGACATGAGAGAAGATTGATATAGAAATGATGATCTTACAACTGATGGAATACTTGGAGAGAGGATGAAGAATTGAATATGTCATAAAGGTGAACACTGATGCCTTTCACAATTATAAAGAAGTTTGGAGTTGTGTTTAGGAAAAGGGAGAGAGAGAGAAAAGAAAAAAAGGAAGGGAGGAAGGAAGGAAGAAAGGAAGGAAGGAAGGAAGGAAGGAAGGAAGGAAGGAAGGAAGGAAGGAAGGAAAAAAGGAAGGAAGGAAGAAAGGGAGGGAGGGAGGGAAGGAGGAAGGGAGGGTAGAAGGAAGGAAGAAAAAGGAGGGAGGGTAGAAGGAAGGAAGGAAAGAAAACAAGAAGGGGGAGAGAGGGAGAAGAAGTAAGGGAGAGAGGGAGGAAGTAAAGGAGGTAGGGAAGGAGGAAGGGGAGGAGGAAGAGCAAAATGAGAGAGGGAGAAAGGAAGAACAATTAAAAAAAGAAAGAGAAAATTCATTTTTAACAGTTTAGAAGAACCATTCTATAATTCAAAATCTCTATATTATTTTCCTCTATCTAGGAATTTTACAAATTAAACACAATTCTTACTTTGGCTCAGTTAAAAGCTAGAATTGGATGCCTTCTTTGGCAGGGCAAGTAAGAATGCTCTGGCATTTCTTCAGCTACAGAGATCCCCAAAATATTTGCTGCCATTATTTTATAAGCTTTTCAAGGCAGTGGAACTGAAAATCAGAAAATAAATCTCTCAAACACTGTTTTCTTCTGATTCAAATTTTTTTTTTTTAATTTTCTTATAAAGGACAAGACTGGAGGTGGGGCAAACCTTTCTTTAGTGCATATCATCAAATTTCATCACCAAGTTATGATGCATGCAAAACATTTGGAAATACTTATGGCCAGAACTTCTTTTGTTTTTAAATGAACAAGAGTAACAGCTAAAGTGAAAACATACTTTTTGGCATAAAAGATAGTCATGTTTCAAACAGCACTTTTCTTGCTTTTACAGTGAGAAAAAAAGGATAAGATAGGAACATAAGTTTGCTTGCTGTCATCTTAGAAAAGGTATTAAATAATATTCTTGGAAAACAATGTTTATTTTCAGGTCTTCTGGAATGTAATCCTGTTTTTGTGGTGATCCACATGCCCACAACAAGTGACAGTTTTGGCCTTCCAGTGGCACATTATAATAATAGTTAACATGATTTGCAAAGCACTTTATATACATTGTTTTGTGTTATTTTCAAACAACCCTGGAAGGCTGATGTTATTAATATCCCAGTATTATAGATGAGGAAACCAAGGCAGCAAATAGTTAAGTAACTTGACCAGGATTTTACAATTGGAAATTATTTGAGTCAGAATATAAACTCAAATCTTCTTAAGTTCAGGCCTAGTACTCTATCCATTAAGTCAACTATCCATAGTATAATACAAAAATCTTTTTAAAATGGGAATAATATTCTTATCATGTATTTCACAGGTTGTCATGGGTAGATGTGCTTTGAGACATTTAATGAATTAGTATCACTGTTGTCATTACTGTTACTTTTATTTAGACATTTTTATTCAATATTTGTGATTTCATCAATACTGAAAACTCCCAAAATGAGACTTATCTCCACCAATGCAGATCATCAACTTGTCTTTAATTTCAAATCATACACGTGAGCCTGGACTTAGGAATTAGTTTAAATGACTTGCCAGTATATTTCAAAGGAGGCAGGATGAAAACTCAGGTCCTCATAATTATAAATATAGCTATCTATCAACTACAATTTGATGACTATAATTAATATTATTATTTAAAAGATTAAGAATTTAGCAAACTTCACAAAACTGGCATGGTGACATGGTATGATATTAGGAATTCATTTACTCAGATATTTAAAGCTTCTTCTATTCTAAAAACAGAACAGCACTGGCTTGACTTAATGATTTTTTTGGTTATCTTTAATGCTTCACAAAGTAAAAGGACAAAGATGGGGAAGGAAATTCTATTCTACTTTAAAATTTTCCCAGCAATGAGGAATTGTTTATTGAAGTAAAGTGATAGATAGTTGGAGAGCAAGTGACTAGACCATCTCAGAATTATTAATAGAGAAGAAAAAAATCCAGCACATTTAGACATACATTTCAAATCTGATGAGAGCAAAATTCAGAGTTCAGATCAAATTTTAGATAGGATCTCATGGTTTAAAATTCTTCCAGAACTAAAAAGCAGCACAAAAAGGGTCAGAAGATCTAAGCAGAAAGAAAGACAAAAAATGCTGTAATGAGGAAAACAAAGGAGAGTTCTTTAGCAATACAAAAAGAGAGGAAAAATACATTAATCAACTTGAATTTCTAAATTGTATAGAGGCAAGTATATTGTGCAATCATCAATGTACAATGTCTATGAATGATGTACAATAAATTGTCCAATGTATATTCATTCATGTACAATTTATCAATGAACATCATTTGAAGGTATAGAAGGGAGATCACAGAAGCAATCAATGAAAAATACAAGAGTAATATAAGTAAGGCTAATAGCCAAATTATTTAAAGTGAGAAAAAGGTCCATAAAAATTATGGCCCCTAAATTCTATCATTTGAAGTTTCTTTACTTACAAAATGTGCATAATGATACTTTCATATGATTGCTATGATGATGAAATGAGATTCCATGTGTAGAGGGCTGGGCAAACCTTATAGTGATATGACAGTTCTGGTTGTTACCATCATTATCGTCTTTAATGAGTTGTATTGAAATAAAAGAGAAAGACAGACAACAGAGTATATTGTTCATGGAAGATGGGACAAGGATAATGAATGACAGATTAGATAAAATACTTATATTTTATTTTGTTTTTTGCTGACTAAGAAAAATGATCCTTGCAACAAAGAGCAAAGGAGAGAGAGAAAATGATATATTTTTTGAAAGATAAGTAGGAAAATACTAAAGGGTCATAAGGGTCATCATTATCCTAAGTACATTTACATCTCTAGTCAGAACAAATAATTTTCAAAGTAGAAATGACTGCTGAATAAAACTTAGTGATCCCTAAAAGGTGATGAAGAATGTAGAGATGTCATAAGACTTGAGACAAGCATATTTCCCATTTTCCAGAAAAGAAAAGAGAATAATATATGCAATCTATAGGGCACTCCAGTCAAATTTAATCCTAGGTAAAATTCTAGATCTTAATGTGAAAGCAAAGACTTATAAAAATCTAAAAAAGAAAGAACATATTAGTCATAAAGATTAAATTTGGCAAAAACAGGTTAAGATTTATTTGTTAATGACATTTATGTTTATTGAAGGATTCTGAACTGATTGATTAGACAGATCAAGCAGCTTAATAGATTGCTGTCAATGTAGAAAGAATCAAATTTTCCATCTGAGTGCCCTTAGTGTATGTCCATGACTCTATAATATAGTACATGACCAGATCACCTAAAATAGCATGGATGACCATGGGTAAAATGCTTGAAACTTATTCTAAGAAACAACATATCATAAGGGAGACAACATGAAAACAACTATGTATAAAAAATGTACACAGGATAAATTGTAGATTACCCAAAGTAGGAAAAAACAAAAACTAAGAAGAATCAGGAAAAATATCTTCAGAATGTGAAATTGTAGCTGGAATTTGAAGGAAGCCACAGTAGCCAGGAGGCAGAAATGTGGAGAAAGAGAATTTCATGCATGGTGAATAGCCAGAAAGAATACACAGAATCAGGAAATAAGATGTCTTATAAAAATAAAAGCAAGCAAATAAGGATTTCAGAGTGTGTTGGGATGAATAAAGTATAAAAATATATACAGGTAGAAGGGATTCAGGTAATAAAAGCTTTTGAATGCTAATATAATATATATTTAAAGATTTTACCCTAGAGATAATAGGGAGCTACTAATTTTTTTAAAATAAAATATAACATGGTTAGTCACATCTGCACCTTAGGAAAATCAGTTTGATGACCACATGGAGAATGGGCTAGAATAGAGAGAGATGAGGCAAGGAGCCCAACCATTAAGCTATTGCAATATTCCAAGAATTAGGTATTAAGAATTTGGATCAGAATGTTAGTAGTGTCAGAGAGAAAAAAGGTTGTATGCACAAGTGATATTATGAAATGGAAAATTGATAGAGTCGGCAACATATGATTCATAAGGGGTGAAAATCAGGAAGTTGATATAACACCTAAGATACAAGTCTAGATGAGGATGTTGGTATCCTCCATAGTGATAGAAAAGTTAGGAAGAAAAGAGATTTTGGGGTACAGATAATGGATTCAGTTTTGCACATTATCTTTGCAGGGCATTTGATTTGAGATTTCTAATATGCAATTGGACATATGATACTGAAAGATAAGGCTAGATATATAAATTTATGAACCAGAGACAACTAAATGGTGTGGTGGATACAGCACTAGATCTGGAGTAAGAAGGCCCTGAGTTCAAATCCTGATTCAGACATTTATAAATTACTGGATGACCCTAGGAAAGTTACTAAACCTCAGTTCCCTTGCCACTCCCACAACAAAGGACCTTGTGACCAAATACTTTTCATATTACATTGTTCATTATCCTATGTAATGAATTGTTTATAAAAAGTAATATACAAATATATTCAAATAGAGAAGTAGATGGACCAGTTACATAGCAAGAGAAAGAGTCAAAAGATATACAGCTTAGTTGCTGCCTTCATACCCAATCTCTTGTATCAAGAGATAGAAGGTACATCTCATAGATAGGATTTATAAGGGAAAAAAATAAAATTTGCACAAACTGACATAGCACAGGTGTACTCTGATTTACATTATTAATGCATATTCCACAGAGATTGAACAACCATTAAAGTAATGGGACTTTAGGTAATAGCTTTCTCTATGGCTACCATAACATTCCCCCATCCCCCATCCCACTAAATTTTGTTCAAAAGCAGAAATCTTGCTTAATTAAAATTTGCATCCTCTCAAGTGTGTTGCACATAGTTCTGCTCAAAATAAGTTCTATGTAAATTTCAATTGATATAAAAAGTGTGATTAATATTTGTTGTATGTCACAGTGTCAAATGTTTCAGACTCCAAGAATGATGAATACTGAGAAAAGACCATTAGATTTTGCAGTTAAGAGAGCATTAATAACTTTAGAAAAGGCAGTTTTCATTGATTGGTAAATTCAGAAACCAAACTTTAGAGAATTGAAAAGAAAGTGGAGGGGAAAGAAAAGAGAAAGAAAGTGGAAGTTTCTATTGCTTTCTTAAGAGTCTAGCCACTAAGTGGAGGAGAGCTATGGGACAATAACAATAACTAGTAGTAATGAGCTCAATAAATCAGGGAGGTGTTTGTTTTTCTATAAAGAAGAAAGGGACATGATTGTAGGTAATAGGAAAGTATCCAAGAGACATGAAGAGATTGAAAAAGTAGAAATGAGAAAGCAGGAAATCTATTAGAGAATATGGTCTGGAATAGGATTACTTGTGAATTAAGAAGAGTTTGCCATTGCAAAGAGAGAGCCATGTCTTCATTTGATGCAGGAGATGATTACAGAAGGCATGTGAGTGATATGAGATGAAGGGAGAAGAGGATACTTTGGTAAATAACTCACTTTTTTTCCTATAAATTATAAAATAAAATTCTAAAGTCATAAGAGTTGGAGAAAGGAGAGTCATGGGATGTATGAGGGAGCTAAAAAATTTGGAAAAGTCACAATTGTAAGATTGTTGGTGAACAAATTAGGGAAATATAAAAGCAGTCACTAGAATGAAAGTCTAGTTGAGATCTCATAATATTAATGTGCAGTGAACCTACTCATTTTCACTAGCCAACAAAAGACACAACTAGTACATGGTGTTGTTTATATTCTTATTTTTGTTTTAAATATGCTGTGTTGATTATTCTACTGAATTCAATCTGAAAATACATAAGAGAAAGTGCACCAATGTATAATAGTCAAAAAGCTACAAGACCTTCATTCATGATCAGGTTAAAATCTAGAGCCGCTTTCACCTTCTGCTTACATGAAATCAAAAATAGCCAGTCAATGCAGCCAACTCATTTTTTTTTCCAAAGTCAACTCTTTTTGAGACAACTGATTAATCAACATAATTATTCACCTTATAAATGGTTGTTTTGATATTGTTGAGACAGCCTTAAATTACATTTATAACTTTGATCTATGGTTCAAAAAGGCTTTGAAGTCCTATTATTAATTCCTTGGGATATTACAGACATCCTGGAAGCTTTCTTCCCTTATGATATTTTAGTCATGATGTAAACTATGCTTGATTGTAATAATATGATGTCTTTCAAGGAGATCAAGGCTACTCACAGTTATCAGTTTAATAATTCTCGAGGCATGATTGCGATTTTAACTTTCTAGGATATTAAAATAATATTTGAAAAAAGAAGTTAAATAACTTCTTCAAGGACACTGAAAACATTTCTACATGAAGAATATATATTCTGTTGTCTTGTTTCTTTTTCTTTTTTCTTCCAGTTTTCTTTTTTGTCTGTTATGATAGATGCAGAATACTGACTGAATATATAACTATCTTTTCTTAATTTCTTGGTAAGATTTACTTTAGTTCTACTCCTTTTCTTGTTCTGTGTTTTGTGATATCTGCACAATAGAATTCATTTCAATAAATATTTAGTGAAGAATTATGAAAAGATAACAATATGTACAGACTGAATCCATATTCCCCATAGACACAATAAAATTCTAAAAATGTACACAAGGTACAATGATGAAGAAAACCATAGAGAAGTAGTAATAAGCTCTTCCATCCAGTAAAGAACTACACAAAAGGATTCCAGAACCACGGTGACCCTTAGAGTAGAGACAAGAAAGAATAACTGGGAAAGAAAAGTTTTTCAACAAAACATAACCAAGGCAGAAGATTAAACCAAATCAACACCAAGTAAGCTCTAGGTGCAAATAAGTCATGTGCAGGTTAAATTGAAAATAATTAACAGAGGGAAGGCACTAAAATTAAGGGGACTGTGAAAGGCTTCCTTCACAACATAGGATTTTAGCTGTCATTTGAAGATGCCAGAGAAGCAAGGTGGTTTTGATAAGGAGGTGCACACATTCCATTAATTTTCTTGTTGCATAGAACCAGACAATATATTCTAAACCACTGCAGGAGATAGGACTAGAACAGAATCAAGAGAGCAGAAACTGGAATTGATCAGGCAGAAATTAGATTAACACTTTATAAAATATTTCAAAATGAACTCTAAATAGATATGACTTAGATGCAAAGGTTTATATCAAACAGAATGACAAGAGAAAATTATTCTTTGCAACAATGAATAACTGAAGTTTATAATTTAAAAAGGCATAGAAAGAATTATTGAAAATAAAAATGGACAATTTTGACTACATAAAAGTAAGGAAATTATTAGTGAAGTATAAGAAGACATATAAATGCTCAATCACTAGTCAGTCATCTCACTACCATCCACCATGAGAACGCAGGTAGAGGTGCAAGAGTATGAGATGCATATCATAGTCTAAATCTCTCAGTCTCTCTGCCTTTATATTTGATTGTTACTGCTGGATAGATGCACAGTGAAGTCACTTAGAAGGTGATCTGAACTGTAATTTACCCATATCTTTATAAACAAGAAGGACATTGTTATTAGGAAAGTTTGTTAATCTTGCATCTATGTTGTCATGCAGTCATTTTTCAATTTTGTCTAACTTTGTGACCCCATTTGCAGTTTTCTTGGGAAAGTTGCCAAAATGGCTTGTCACTTCCTTCTCCAAATCTTTTTATAGAAGAGGAAATGGAAAAAGAGTTAAATGACTTGTCTAGAATCACAAAGCTATTAAGAGTCTGAGGTCAAATTTGAACTAAGGACTGACCCTAGGTGCAGCACTCTATCTCTATAGCACCTAACTTCTACCTTGCATATATGGATTAGATGAAATTTGCAAAAAAAATGATTTTGATAAAGAGAGCTTTGCATTCCTTACCTAAAGGTAGTTGTTGAAGCATTTTTTGGGGAATAGGCACAGTATAATATTGGAAATGTGAATTGATATGATTGTTCTAGGGGACAATTTACAACAATACCTTAAAAGTCCTTGAGCAATACACACTCTTTTATTCAGACATACAGGCCTGGACTTACACACCATAGAGTTCAAAGAAAGAAGAAAAAAATTTTTTGTGTGTACAAAAACATCTATAAAGGGAATGTTAGAATCCTTACAAAGTGATGTCAGTTGCCTAATTTAGCATGGTACTTAGCAAATTCTCTAGCTCACTAATGTATTTAAATGCTCATTGGAGTTCACACTTTTGGGAGATTCACAAGTCAGTATTTAATATGAGATTCACAAGTCAGAAACCCATAATCTCACTCTCGAATCCCTAATCCCACTCTTGGAGGAGGACTCAACCTTTTACACCAAGCATAAAAAGAGCTTCAGTGAGTCAGTCAGAGTTAGTTCAGAACATTGCCAGGAGTTGGAGAGGAGCACTCTGGGAGGAAGCCCACAAGCCCACTTTCAGAGGTGGACTAGATTTATTCCAGTTTTCACCTTGGTGCTGGCTGGAGATATTTGGAATTGAGCTAGAGGCAAAAGACTAGCAACAATAGCTCTCGGAACCAAGGAAAGTTGAGGCCTCTAAGAAAGCTACCCGGGCCCAAGGAAGGAGATAATAAATGTTTGGATTTTATCAGCTGGTTGCATTTGAGGTGATTATTACTCTGAACTGAAACTAAGGTTGACTCCAGAAAACCTCCTTAAGAAACCTGCTCAAAGAGAACTATTATATTTTAAAGAAGAGAACACCACAAAGAAAGAAGAGGGGGAGGAAGAGAAGGAAAAGGTGGAGGAAAAGTCATTGTCATCCATAGTCATAGTAGTAGTAGTCTTAGTCATAGTAGTAATCCTAGTCATGGTAATTGTAGTCATTGTTTTTATAGTAAAGACCTGGACAATAAATATGTGCCCATCAATTGGAGAATGACTGAAGAAATTATAGTAAAAGTACATAGTAGTGTGATGGAATTGTATTGATCCATATGAAATCATGTAATTGTTACAGAAAACCTTTGAAAACTCTTATGATCAGATGCAGAACATAAAAAACAGAAGCAAGGGAACCTTTCATACAATAACATCAACATTGCAAAGACAGATAATGTGGAAAAACTGAAGAACTCTGGTCAATTCAACAAACAATTATAACTCCAGAGGACTGATGATGATGTTTTCAAAACAAATTCTGACAGTTAACAAACACAAGATGCATAATAAGAGATTTCCTTTCTGAAATGATTGATGTAGGAATTTCTGTTGATTATCTATGCATCAATGTTGTAAGTTTTTTTTTTCCTTTGTTGTTTTTCTTTTATTTATTCTTTTTCTTCTTGTTGTTCCTTTTCTTTTATACAATTGGAAAGAGAGGTAAAAAGACCAGAGAAAGACAGAAAATAACATTTAAAAATCAACATGTCGCTAATGCATAGTGAAAAACAGAAAAAAAAAACACCAGAAAGTAATGCAGACAACCAGGACAATTCTTACAGTTAAAATTGATTCTATATCTTAAATGGAAAGCAAAATGTACATAAAAATAGAGATAAGCAGTTAATTATAAAATAATTTTCCTATTCTATAAATATGTACTTTCCATTTTATTTTTTTTAATTCAGAATAAAGTAATTAAATTGTTGAAATATTATCTGATTAACTTTAAGAACTATGATTTCAAAAAGAATGCCAAATGAAGATTTAAAAGAGGAAAGGGATCTTAGAGATCATCTAGTCTAATTCTTACATTTATTTATAAGAAAACTGACACAATGGGTAGATGACTTCTGTCAAGGAAACTAGGTAAAATTAATAACGAGACAAGAATGCAAAATACAATTCCCTGATTCCAAAACCAATTCACTTTCCACTACACCATTTAGAGATAGGTACTACAATTACTTATTTTTTGTGATTTTATTAACTT
Organism: Sarcophilus harrisii; assembly: GCF_902635505.1. NCBI lineage: Eukaryota > Metazoa > Chordata > Mammalia > Dasyuromorphia > Dasyuridae > Sarcophilus > Sarcophilus harrisii. The sequence goes on along the minus strand of NC_045426.1, from coordinate 440,482,031 downwards.
AAATTCTTTGAAAGATGATGGATTTTCTCATGAAATCTGCATGATTTACATTCTACCATTTTGTTTGTAGTTTCCTTTGACAATCTGCTTCCCATTTGCAAGATATGTACAAGTATGTTTTTTTTAATACATCCTTGTACATATTTGTGTAAACCGCTCCTCCCTAAATGTGTTCTAAACTTCCCTTTTTCTGTTAAAGGAAAAATTTTAGACCATGCAGGTAACTCAAGGCATTATTTTTGACTCCTTCCTCTTCCTTACCCACATATTTGGTTTGTTACCAAATTTTGTCATTTTTCAACCCCCACAATAACTTCCACAAATCTCTTCTTCTTACTGCTCTTCTTAGTTCAGGTCCTTAACACCTATTACCTACACTGTCTGTAATGTCCTCTTTTTGACTTCAATTCATTTTCCACAGAGTGGGTAAAGGGATTTACCCTAAGAGCAGATCTTATCATGTCTCTTCTCCAATCAATGAGCTCCAGTTTTACGTCTAGGATAAAATATAAACTATGTCTGATTTTTTCTAGTCTTCATAATATAGCCTTAACTTAGCTCTCCTGATTCATGTATTACCCTCTCTTTATCATATTGTACAAACTAGTCAAACAGTCTAGTCAAACAGAGGAGTCCAAATAAAAGTGTTATCCCACACAAAGAAAATTTTAACACATTTTTTTACTACTCACAAATGGGAAAAACAACTTCTCAGAGTAACAGAGCAAGAACTACTTGGTGTGTAGTCTCCATTCCTTCAGCCGCAGCATGCAAAAAGCCAGTATGACATATACTAATGTGAGACTCCCTGCCATCTATAGAAGCAGTAAAATGAAAGTATTTTCTAAATGATGTAATAAAACAGTAAAGAATGAGGAGCTAGAGAGTAGGAATAAAACAAAAAAAGAAGAAAACAAGCCTATAAAAGTACCATTTCCACAAGAGTTTGAAGTAGGGAGCTGAAACTGAATCAATCAAAATGGTTTTCATGAGTTGACAATTATTTTCTTGCTGTGCTTAGCAAATAACACTGTTTCTCCTAACTATGTCATCAGATGGCATGATATGCTATAATATAATGTGATATAGCTCTGTTGTGTATTGATCATCCTTAATGACTGGATTATTCTCCCTTTTCATTGAATGTTTTACTTTCTTTAATATTCATTTCAAGCACCAGTCCCCAATATAATGTAAATTCCTTGAAAACAAAGATTTTTTTTCATTTTTGTCTTAGCTTAACCAACATCCAATACAAAATAGATTTTTAATAAGTGCTTAGTGGTTAATATGTGTATTTGAAGTGTTGTTATAGAAGAATTATATGTTTGGGAAATACTTTTCAGAATAGCTGGATCAATTGTTCAATAACAATTTCTCAATTGTGCAATAATGTACTAGCTATTGCTCTGTGATGATAATTCTATAATATATTATTTTATATCATATTGATTATATTACATTTTGTTATTTGCATGTTATACTGTAATATTCATTATATCACATTATATTATATCACATTACCTCAAATCATATAATATATTTCATTTTGTATTATGCATTATATAGTACAATATAATATAATATTTTATAATTTGTATCATATTTTTGTGCTATATCTTATCACATAATATATCATACCATATAATACCATATCATATTATGGCAGGTCATATGTCATGTCATGTCATGCATCACATCGCATCATAATGAATTGCATTATATTATGCCATACTATATTATATAAATTTATATTATTGCATATCATATTATTTGATATCATATATATCATTTTTGTTATATCATATTAAACACTATATTTAAAAGAAGTTCACATTTTTCTATGATAATGGTCTTTGCATGTTATGTTTATTGATAACTATGCATACAAAAATTCAAAGCAAAAAGAGTAAGTATACTTATTTTTCCTGAGTTTAGAGAGAAGAAGTTAGAACAATGGTGGAAGATGTAGAAATTTCAGATAATTAGTTTGGCACGTAAAAAAATTTGAAAACAATAAGAGTTATCCATAAACAAAATGAATTGCCTTAGAAGATAGTACTTTTTTGTAAAAATAAGAACAATCTCTCCCTGTCAATAGTATTGTAAACAATCTAAGATTTTGGTTTTTGTTTTTTGTTGGGGTGTTTTCCTAGTTGTGAATATCTGTGATTTTCTTTTTAGCTTTAGAATGATATGATCCTATAATTCCCTTAAGCTGTCGACCTGTGTTGAGTTGTTTCAAAAATGTCAAAGCTCAGATTACTAAGGAGGTTTTCAGTATTTCCTTGAAATGCAATATAACATCAAAAGGGAATAGAAAGCATGAAGTAAGATAAAAAGCACACAAGTTATCTGCAGACCAAATCCCTTGTGGATTTTCTAATAGATTTCATATAAGATGCTAAATGGTACCAAAATAAAAATCAATTAAATGAAAAACAAAAATCATTTTAAACTGTTTGCTTAGTGATGTATAAACAAACCAACCAAATTATTTATTGAATTTTGACTTTTCAGTCTATTGTTGAAGAAGAAATATTATCAAAATTTTCAGTAACTATGATTGGTTATGTGTATGTTGTCTATTTTTCCAGTCACATATATTGTCATTGTTTCTGTAAACTTGAGTGTGAGACCACTATTAAGAGTATGTGCCTTTTCCTCTAATTAAACAGATCATTTTTTTAAAATATCATGAGGTCATTCCAGTATGATCATGAAGAAAAAAAGTACAAAAACATACTATTCTGGCTCCCTTAAGTATTCTGCACCGGATTTTTTTTTTTTATGAGTAAAATGAGAGTACTAAATTCAGTGAATTCTAAGATTTTCTCACAACTCTAAAATTCTATGATTCTATAATTATAAATTATTTTATATTTTTAATCAATTGAATGAGTCAGTCAGTAAACAAACATTAAGTGTCTTTTTACTTACTCTTAGACCAGACACTATGCCAAGCATAAGGGATACCAAAATTGAAAAGACAGTTCCTGTTCTTAAGGAACCCATAGTTTTGGACTTCCGGAGGGGGTGGGGGTGGGGAGGAGCCAAGATGGCAGAGATGACACATGTTTTTCTCTGACTTTCTCTATAGCCCTCAGAATAATAAGCAAATCCAACCTCTGAATTAGCTCTGGACCAGCAGAACCCACAAATATTGAGAGTACAACAAATTATCAGCAGAAGATAATTTTGAAGATGGCCAGAAAAGGTCTGTTTCAATCAGAAACAGGAGGGAAGCAGTCTAACATAAACATCTGAGTATAAATGCCAACGCAGACAATGCAGAGTCCCAGGCTGGTGTGGACTTCAAAGGCGATGCTGACTCCACAAGCAATATGGACCCTGCTTGGCGGAGAAACTACAGGGAGGAATCTATAGGAATCTACAGCAGTGTTGGCCACTCTGCCCTGGTTGCAAGACAGCAGATCAGCAGAGAAATTATAAAACATCCAATACAAACAACAAAGATCAATAGTGAACCCCAAAACACCACAATCTCATGCCTTGCCACACCCACCCAGTACCAGGAGTGAATCAGCACTGACCTAGCATAGCCACAGCCGCTTGATAAACCTCCCCTGCCCTAAAAGCAGGCCTTAACTTTTTTTTTAATAAGTAAAAAGTAAAGAGGACTCTAACGATAGATTCTATGGTGAAAGAGAAGAACAGATTCCAAACCCTGAGGAGACTAAAGGCAGATTGTCTCCAGATGGAGCCCCAAAAGGTGAAATAACTTGGTCCCCATCATAGAAGACTTTCTTAAGAGAAATTAAAACAGATCTTAAAAGAGAGCTAGAAGAAAAATGGAGAAAGGAAATGAAAATTTTGCAAGAGGGTTTGGAAAAGGCATATAACTCATTAAAATATAGAAGTGATAAAATGGAAAAAGAAAGCAACTCCCAGAAAAACAAAATTTGCGAAACAGAAAAGAAAAATAACTCTTTAAAAAACAAAATTTGTGAAATGGAAAAAAAATTATGTAGAACAAAACAACTCATTAAAAATTCAACTGGACATATACAAAGAGAAGTTTTAAAAAATAAATGAAGAAAAGAATGCACTAAAATTCCTAACTGAACAAATAGAAATGAATGACTCAGTGAGGTAACAAGAATCAGTCAAGCAATACCACAAAATGAAAAAAAAATAGGAAAAAATGTAAAATACCTAATTGGGAAAACAACTGACCTAGAAAATAGATCTAGGAGAGATAATATAAGGATCATTGGACTCCCTGAAATACATGATGAAAAAAAGAGCTTAGACATTATCTTTCAGTAAATCAAAAAAGAGAAATGCCTGGTCAGAAGGTAAAATGACCATTGAAAGAAATCACTGAACACCTCTTGAAAGAGACCCCAAAATTAAAACTCCAAGGAATATTGTGGCTAAATTTCAGAACTATCGAATCAAGGAAAAAATATTACAAGTAGCCAGAAAGAAACAATTCAAATACTGAGGAGTCACAATAAGGATTACTCAGGATCTAGCAGGTTCCACATTAAAGGATTGAAGGGCCTGGAATATGATATTCTGAAAGGCAAAGGAACTTTGAATGCATCCGGGAATAAATTACCCCACAAAACTGAGCATTTTCTTTCAGGGAAGAAGATGGACATTCAATGAAACTGGTGAATTCCATTAATTTTTTATGAAAAGACCAGAGCTAAACAAAAAATTTGATCTCCACATATAGAACTCAAAAAAAGCATAAAAATATGAAAAGAAAAAAAACTGTTGAGGACTGTATTTCTGTTATGGGTATACATAGAGAGTACATGTGTAATCTGATTTTACTGTTATAATATAAAAAGAAAATAGAGAAGGAAAGAGGATTGTGATAGAAAAAAAGGTAAAGTGGAGGTAATATGATGGAAATTACATCTCAGGAAGAGGTAAAGAAAACATATTATAATTGAAGGAAAGAAGGGATGGTGAGAAATATTGTGTGAATCTTATTCTTATCAGATTTGGCCACAAGAAAGAATATTAGATATATCTGGTTTCACTGAGAAATATCTCTAATCTTATAGGAAAGTGGGAGGGGAAAGGGGAAAAGGGAAGGGGTAGGATAAATAGAAGGGAAAAGAGAAATAGTAGGGGAAAGGTATTGGAAAGGGAGACAGTCTCTAAAGGGGTAGGACTGCTTGAGGAAAGTAGAGTTCATAAGTAAAATACTGGTGAGGTGGGAAAGTAGAAAAGAAAAAAGAAAAGTATTATTTGTGGTTAATAAGATAGCAGGAAATACAGAATTAGTAGTTTTAACTGTAAATGTGAATGGGTTGAATTCTCCCATAAAACCTAAGCAGATAGCAGACTGGATTAAAAGCCAGAGAATCCTACAATATGTTGTTTACAAGAAACATATTTAAAGCACAGCAATGCAGACAGAATAAAGGTAAAAGGCTGGAGCAGAATCCATTATGCTTCAGGTGAAGTTAAAAAAAAACAAAAACAAAAAAAAAAAAAAAAGAAGGATAGACACCCTGATTTCAGAAAAAGCAAAAGCAAAAATTGACCTAATTAAAAGAGATAAGGAAGAAAACTATATCTAGCTAAAGGGTACCATAGATAATGAAGCAATATCAATATTAAACATATAAGCACCAAGTGGTGTAGCATCTAAATTCCTAAAGAAGTTAAGAGATTTGCAAGAAGAAATAGACAACAAAACTATAATAGTGGTAGATCTCAACCTTGCTCTCTCAGAACTAGATAATCAAACCACAAAATAAATAAGAAAGACATTAATGAGATAAATATAGTACTAGAAAAACTAGATATGAGAGATCTTTGGAGAAAATTGAATGGAGACAGAAAAGAGTATACTTTCTTCTCAGCAGTTCATGGAACCTATTCAAAAATTGACCATATAGTAGGACATAAAGACCTCAAAATCAAATGCAGAAAGGCAGAAATAGTAAATGCATTTTTTAAGATAATGATGCAATAAAACTTACATTCAATAAGGGGCCAGGGGAAAATAGACCAAAAAAATTGGAAATTAAATTATCTCATCCTAAAGAATGAATGGATGAAACAGCAAATCATAGACACAATATTTTCATCCAAGAGAATGAAAATAATGAGACAACATACCTAAATTTGTGGGATGCAGCCAAAGTGATAATAAGAGGAAATTTTATATCTCTAGATGCTTACTTGCATAAAATAGAGGGAAAGAAGATCAATAAATTGGGCTTGCAACTAAAAAAGCTAGAAAAAGAATAAATTAAAAATCCCCAATCAAATACCAAAATTGAAATTCTAAAAATAAAAGGAGACCAATAAAACTGAAACTAAAAAGACTGTTGAATTAATAAATAAAACTAAGAGCTGGTTTTATGAAAAAAAAACCCAACAAAATAGAATAACTCTTTGGGTAATTTAATTAGATAAAGGAAAAAGGGAAATCAAATTGTTAGACTCAAAATGAAAAAGGAGAACTATCCACTAATGAAGAGGATTCTAGAGCAATTATTAGGACTTACTTTGCTCAACTTTATACCAATAAATTTGACAACTTAAGTGAATTGGAGGAATACCTACAAAAATATAGATTGCCCAGATTAACAGAGGGGGAAGTAAATTGTTTAAATAGTCCCATTTTAGAAAAAGAAATAGAACAAGCTATTAATCAATTCCCTAAGAAAAAATCCCCAGGACCAGATGAATTTACATGTGAATTCTACCAAATATTTAAAGAACAATTAACTCCAATGTTGTATAAACTATTTGAAAAAATAGGAAATTAAGGAGTCCTAACAAATTCCTTTTATGACACAGACATGGTACTGATATCTAAACCAGGTAAATTGAAAACCTATAAAAAAAATTATAGACCAATCTCCCTAATGAATATTGCTGCAAAAATAATAAATAAAATATTAGCAAAGAGATTATAGAAAATCATCCCCAGGATAATATGCTCCAACCAAGTAGGATTTATACAAGGAATGCAGGGCTGTTTCAATATTAGGAAAACTATTAGCATAATTGACTATATCAATAACCAAATTGACAAAAATCACATGATTATTTCAATAGGTGTAGAAAAGGCATTTGATAAAATCCAACACCAATTTCTAATAAAAACACTAGAGAATATAGGAATAAATGGATTTTTCCTTAAAACAGTCAGTAGCATCTGTTTAAAACCATCAGCAAGCATCACATGTAATGGGGATAAATTAGAACCATTCCCAGTAAGATAAGGAATGAAACAATGTTTCCCACCATCACCATTACTATTCAATATTATATTAGCAATGCTAGTTTTGGTAATAAGAGAAGAAAAGGGAGATTAAAGGAATTTAAGTAGGTAATGAGGAAACCAAATTATCACTCTTTACAGATACTATGATGGTATACATACAGAACCCCAGAGAATCAATTAAAAAGCTATTAGAAATAATCCACACCTTTAGCAAAGTTGCAAGATACAAAATAAATCCACATAAATAATCAGCATTCTTATACATCACTAACAAAATCCAACAGCAAGAGATACAAAGAGAAATTCCATTTAATATAACTGTTGATATTATAAAATATTTGGGAATTTATTTGCCAAGGGAAAGTCAGGAACTGTATAAGCAAAACTACAAAACACTTTCTACACAAAAAAGTCAAATCTCAGCAATTGAAAAAATATCAAGTTCTTGTGGATAGGTCAAGCAAATATAATAAAGATGACAATACTCCTTGAACTAAACTGTTTATTTAGTGCTATACCACTCAAACTCCCAAGAAACTATTTTACTGACCAAAAAAAATAACAAAATTCATCTGGAAGAACAAAAGGGCAAGAATTTCAAAGGAATTAATGAAGAGAAAAGCAAATGAAGGTGGCCTACCTGTACCAGATCTAATACTATATTATAAAGCAGTGTTCATCAAAACTATTTGGTACTGGCTAAGAAATAAAGAAGCTAATCGGTGGAATAGATTAGTTCACAGAACAAAAAAAGCCAATGACTATAACAATCTAGTATTTGACAAACCCAAAGGCCCCAGCTTTTGGGATAAGAGCTCACTATTTGACAAAAACCGCTGGGAAAGTTGGGAACTAGTATGACAGAAAGTAGGTATAGACCCACACCTACCTAACACAGTTCACCAAGATAAGGTCGAAATGAGTTCATGATCTAAACATAAGGAATGATATTATAAACAAATTAGAAGAACATAAGATAGGTTACCTCTCAGATTTGCAGAGGAGGAAGGAATTAGTGACCAAAGAAGAATTAGAGATCATTATTGATCATAAAAAATTTTTCATTATATTAAGTTTAAAAAGTTTTTGTACAAACAAAACTAATGCAGACAATATTAGAAGGGAAATAATAAACTGGGAAAATATTTTTACATCCAAAGGATTTGATAAAGGCCTCATTTGATTGACTCAAATTTGTAATAGTTCAAGCCATTCTTCAATTGATAAATGGTCAAAGGATATGAATAGACAATTTTCAGATGAAGAAATTGAAACTATTTGTAGCCACATGAAAAAGTGCTCCGAATCACTATTGATCAAAGAAACGCAAATTAAAACAACTCTGAGATTGGCTAGTATGATAGGAAAAGATAATGATGAATGTTGGAGGGATCTGGGGAAACTGGACATTAATTCCAATTAGTGGAATTGTGAATGAATGAATCCAACCATCCTGCACAGCAATTTGAAACTATGTTCAAAAAGTCATCAAACTGTGCATACCCTTTGATCAGCAGTGTTACTCCTGGGCTTATATCACAAAGAGATCTTAAAGAAGGGAAAGGGACCTTTATGTACAAAAATGGTTGTGGCAGGCCTTTTTTCTAGTGGCTAGAAAATGGAAATTGAATGGATGCCCATCAGTTGGAGAATGACTGAATAAATTATGGTATATGAATGCTATGGAATACTATTGTTCTGAAAAAAATGACCAGCAGGATGGTTGCAGAAAAGCTTGGAGGGACCTAAAGGAACTGATGCTAAATGAAATGAGCAGAACCAGGAGATCATTATACACAGCAACAACAAGAGTATACAATGATCAATTCTGATGATCATGGCTGTCTTCAACAATGAGCCATCTACACCCAGAGAGACAACTGTGGGAACTAAGTGTGGAACACAATATAGCATTCTCACTCTTTATATTATTATTTTCTTGCATTATGTTTTCTTTCTCAGTTTTTCTTTTTCTTCCTTCTTGATCTGATTTTTCTTGTGCAACAAGATAACTGTGTAAACATGTATACATATATTGGATCTAACATGTATTTCAACATATTTAACATGAATTAGACTACCTGCCAGCTAGGGGAGGGGGTAGGGAAAGGAGGGGAAAATTTGGAGCAAAAAGTTTTGCAAGGGTCAATGTTGGAAAAATTATCCATGCATATGCTTTGTAAATAAAAAGCTTTAATAAAAAAAGAACGTTCCCCCTCCCCCACCAAAAAAAAAAAGGAACTCATAGTCTAATACAAAAAAACCATGCAAATTATGCAAGATCAACAAAGAGAAGAAACTTGAATTATGCATAAGGAGGAAAGTCTTCCTGCAGAAGGTGAGACATAACTGAGAATTGAGGAAAAACTAGGGAAACCAGGAGTCAGAGATGAAAGAGAGAAAAAATTCTAGGAATAGGGAATAGCCAGTGAAAATACCCAGAACTGGAAGAAATATCAAAGAAGTCAATGTCACTGAAATATGAAGTATTGGGTAAAGAGACTTAAAGGAATAAAGAAGGTAAGACATATTATGAAGACTTTGAATAACAAACTGAGAATTTTAAATTTTATGTTGAAGGTGATAGTCACTAGAATATACTGAGTAGGGGATTAAACCTATTCTTTAGGAAGATCACTTTGACAAAAGAATGTATAGAGAGAAGTAAAAAGGATCAAAAATAGAATCCTGTGAAATACTGATGCATATCAGGTATTAGTCAGATGAAGATCTAATACAGGAAAATAAGAATGAGTAGTCAAATATGTAGAAAGAGAACAAAGAAAAGATGGTGTCACAAAATACTAGGGAAAAGAAATATTAAGGAAAAGGGTAAAAATATAAAAATCTGTAAAGAGGTCAAAAATGATAAAGTTTGAAATCAAATTCTTTTCTTTTTTATTAGCTTATTTTAAAAAATATATGCAAAAATAGTATTCAATATTCACCCTTGCAAAAACTTGTGTTTTGGTTTTTTTCTCCCTCCCTTAACCCTACCTCTTCCCTTAGACAGCAAGTAATCCAATATGTTAAATGTGCGCAATTCTTCTGTACATATTCCCATCCACATTTCTTAGTGCACAAGAAAAATCAGATCACAAAGACAAAAAAGGAGAAAGAAAACAAAAAGCAAACATACAAAAATGAAAATACTATGTTGTGTTATACACTCAGTCCCCACAATCCACTCTCTGGCTGCAGATGAATCTCTCCATCAGGAAGAGGCCTGAATCACCTCACTTGAACAGAGTCACATCCATCAAAATTGATCATGTCATAATCTTATTGTTGCTGTGTATAATATTCTCTTGGTTCTATTCACTTCACTTAGCATCAGATCATGTAAATCTTTCCAGACCTTTCTGAAATCATATTGTTGATCATTTCTTATACAACAATAATATTCCATAACATTCATATACCATAACTTAGTCAGTCATTCTCCAACTGATGGATGTCCACTCAGTTCCCAGTTTCTTGCCACTAAAAAAAGAGCTGCCACAAACAATTTTGCACATGTGGGTCTTCTTCCTTTTTTATGATCTCACTGGGATACAGGCCCAGTAGAAACATTGCTGGATCAAAGGATATGCACAGTTTGATATCCTTTTGGGCATAATTTCATATTGCTCTCTAGAATGGCTGGATGAGTTCACAACTCCAGAAACAACATATTGTTTCATACATCCCCTGCAACATTCATAATTATATTTCCCTGTCATCTTAGCCAATCTGAAAGGTGTGTAGTAATATCTCAGGGTTGTCTTAATATGCATTTTTCTGATCAATAGTAATTTATAACATTTTTCACATGACTAGAAATGATTTTAATTTCTTCATTTGAAAATTAATTTATATCCTTTGACCATAATCAATGGGAGAATGCCCTGTATTCTTATATATTTGAGTCAAATAAGAGATTCTTTTCTTTTGTTTCTAATTTGCAAAATAAAACAAGCACTTCCATAACATAATACAAAAAAGATGTTGTACTTGAAACAACAAATCTACTAAATACATCTTGCTACTCCATTCATATATATTATAAAATAATGAAATTATCATGTAAATTCCTTTTTTCTTCCCCCCTCAAAGATGACTACCATTACACACACACACACACACACACACACATGCACACACACACGTGTTTGCAAAATTATTCTATACATACTTCTATTTATCAGCTCTGGATGTAGATAGCATCTTTCTTTATATGTTCTTTATTTTTTTTCCCATTACATAATACAATAACTTCTATTTATCAGTTCTTTCTCTGGATGCAGATAGTATCTTTCTTCACATGTCCTTTATAATTAATTTGGATATTTATTATAGTCAAATAATATATTTCCTTGAAGTCATTTTTAAAACAGTTACTATATGCATTGTTCTCCTGGTTCTGTGCATTTTGTTTTTATTTCTTATGTGCAAGTTTTTCAATTGTTTTCTAAAGTCTACAAGCTCATCATTTCTTACAATGCAGTGATATTCTATCACAATCATATACCACAACTTGTTTAGCCATTCCAAATTGATGGATCTCACTGCAATTTTCAATTTTTGATTGCTATTTTCATTAAATGATAAATTCAGAAGCTACACTATAAAGAATTAAGAAGAAAGTGAGAGAAAGAGAAGTAGAGTTACCTATTATAGAAAACCTCAAAGAAATTAATTACAAATGGGAGAATGGATATTGTAAAATAGTGAAGATGGATGAATCAATGAGAGATAGTTGAGGATGGGGAAATATGGGCAAATTTGAAGCAAGAGAAAAGTAACCAATGGTCAGTGAATTAAGATAAGTGAGAGTGTAAGTATGAGAAATAGAGAGCATTCTGATGTAGAAAATGAAATGAAGCACTATCCCTTGTGCATGTAGAGATTTGCCTTGGAAAACGTAAATGCCACCTTTTGTTGTGAAACAGGAGTGAAGCAGATGAATACAAAAGATATTTGAGTGATGTCAGATGAGGAGAGGAGAAAAAATAACTTATTGAAAATTGCCTCTTTTTCTTTCAATGATACATGAGCCAATATTCTCATCTGAGATAATGGATGGTGAAGGGAGCTATGGAATATTTGAGAGGGATGAAAAACTTTGGGAAAGCCACTACAAGGGCAATAGTTAATTGAGGAGATGTTAAATTATATCTTTGCAGTAACAAGCACCAAATGAAAATAATATAAAATTAATTTGGATTGAACTAGAGGAGAGTGGATTGTATTGCTTTTGTTAAAGTACAGATTTATCTGGTTTTCTTGTTTCTCCCTGGAAGAAAAGGTTCATTAAAAAACATTAAATAAAAAACAAACAAAATAAAATAAAATAATATCCCCAACATAATATTCTTTTGGTGATACATGTCTGTGAATCATGAAAACTATAATCTATAAATATGTTAAGTTGAATATCACATAAAGGGTGTGATGTAGAAGGATATATGTGGAGGCTGCAGCACATTATAAATAAAGAATTTGTAGGAGAACTTTATAAAGGATGTTATCATAGAATGTATGAAAGGAAATAAAAAGGGGATGGATGTTGATATAAAGGCAGTGATGTGTTGGAGACAATTTAGGAGTCTAACTTACAAGAATTGAGTGATTATTAAATTTTCATCATGAATACTTATGCATCTAAATTGGCAAATGCTACAAATCAAGCCTTCATTTATTGATTTGTTAATGATCTAGACTTAGGAAAGTTATGGAGAAATATTAATAAAACATGTTAAATTTAAAAGTGTGAGAGATGTGCTTTTTTTGCAGGGCTCCTTGTTAAACATTTATAATCATACCACTGGATCAAGGAATAACTGAAGAACAACTTTTCTGCTCCATTTGCATCCATAAAATGTCAAGTGAAGACAAGAAAAGCAATATCATGTAGTGGACCCACTGTGGCAAATATATAGGAAAGCACAGAAAAGAGTCATATGGGATGCAGAGGCAGAAATGATTTGCTGTCTGCATCATAGAGAGGAATGACACATCAATGAGATTTCAGATTCCCTGTAGTACTTGAAAAATGAATTACATTTTGAGGGGTACATTACTTTTTAAAAGTTTAGGAAAATGATGAAAATGAAAATCACAGAATTTATATAACAGCTTAAAGTCCAAATCCATTAAAAACTATAAATTAAAGTTTTCACTGGAGGAACCACACAATTTTTAAAAGGAGTAAACTCTATTTTTAAGACACTAGTTTCTATTTTCTTATTAGTTGGGCCAAGTACATTTTTACTCCAATAAAACTCAATGATACTTTTCTGTTTCTTACAAAGAGAACATTCAGAAATAACTAGTCTCCAAAGTCATTTTAATCTTTTTGAACCCTAGTCAATACTTTATGTGTAATATTAAGAGAACTATACATGTTTTATGCTCAGTTGTAAAAATGAAAGTACATAATGAAGACACTGATATGAGCCAAAGTAACATTAGAAACCAGCTTTTGTAATGAGTGCATATTAGAATGTTTTCAGCACAATAGGTAAATGTAAAACATCTAACATGCTACCCTAGACATAAATGTGTAACAGTTATGCCTTTGTGAAATGAGTTTGATACCTCCCACAGTCTAAAATATAGAACAATGCAGATGACTAATTTGAATCAACAAGGTTGCACATGGCATGTCACAGTGGGAATCCTAATGATCTTCTACAAGGATTCTGTTTGTCTAAGACTCCCATTTTCTGTTCTGTGATGTGTGGATGTGAACTATGCTGAAAATAATATGAGGCTAATTACCAGATGTGTCAATGGCAATTCTCATACAATGATAAACCATATTTCCTCTTAAGAAAATATTCCCCAGGATAATGATAATAAAACCAAAGACGATTTCAGACTGTTTCTTACTTCCTTTGTTCCCAAGGGCATTCTCTTCTCTCTGGATGTGTGGATGAAATTAGAAAACTAGGAACCAAAACTGAGTAATAAAGGGGATTTCAAATTTTATTTTTACCTGAGATTAGTTGGTGCAAGTGAAAGCAAAACTATTTTGAGAAGGTGGGGGACAATTCAGATTGCCTCTTTAAAAAAATCATTAAATTAACTGAAAGTTGTGCAAAGCTCTGATCAGTGCATGTTGAATTTTTTTTAATTTGAATATTTACTTGAATGATGTCATGAATTTCTTTATAACACAATTTTAGCAGACTTTGATAGGCAAATAGCAGGATAACTTGACAACCATAAGTGCTAAACCTTGAGACATTTCAGATAACTAATGAAAGTTCTCAAATAGAATTGGGAAGGACAACAGGAGGAAAGTGGAAATCTGATTGATAAATTAGCAGAAAATGACACATTTTTCCACTGATTAGAATCAATTTCTCTGTTAGGCAACCTGTTCTATACATCTGATATGGATTATGCTGCTTAATCCTGTACTCACTTTAGATCTCTTTAAGACTAATTTCCCTTTTACACAAAACTCCATTGACTAAGGATATAATCCTTAATGCATAAGGTCATTAAAAGAGTCAAAGCTTCCCAGAGCCAATCAACTTTGTGTCTTGCAAGGCAGTTCAGGTGTTCATTTGCTTGATTTCTTGGCAGGGAATCAGTTACAGGTATTTCTTTTAATAGCCCAACACTAGATCAAAACTCCATGTCTCCTATGAAGTCTGACAAAATATTGTATCAAACTGTTTTTGGTGTGATGGAAGGTATTATACCTAAGTAGCTGAAGAACAAGCATTAGAAAATCTGGCTCCTTGATATGCTGTTGAATTAAAGTCGCTTCTTCTATAGTCAATGCCTCTGTAGCATAAGTAAGTTTAGTGACAAAATAAAACAAGCTATGGAGCAATAGAAGCAGGTGGTCCATGAAACTCACACTATGCAGAACACAAGGGCCTAATGTACGGCTCATCAGTAAAACATGAGAATGTACTTGAATAGGAAAAAAAATCACAATCTGGTACCCACAGGCAATTGCCTGCATCTCATGTAAACTGATAAATTAAAGATGCTGTACCATTTTTCCTTGTCTTTCCTTTGTCAAATACAATCACTTAAACATTCATTTCTGGGCAACAAAACTTAAAAAAATTAAGGGAAAAAAACAGCTAGAGAGAGACTTATATACACATATCTAGTTTTCAAAAGTATGACTTCTTTTCACATTATCATTTCCTTATCACCCCCATGTACATTTTAAAAGTCTTGAATAATATTATTTATTTTGCCCCAGGGACTAGCAGTTGTAAAAGCAAATTTCAAAGGCATTCTCACTTTCCCTCCTACCCCTCCTGCTGGTGCCAGGATATTTTGATCAAGAATTCTGGATATTTCATAACATACGTGTGTGTGTGTGTGTGTGTGTGTGTGTACAAACTTACACACACACACATAAAGTCTTTGTTGTTGTTTTTAAAATATTTTTAAAAATACACCCAAAATGCATATGTACACAAATTCAACCCTCACACAAGCAGTAGCTTTGCACCATGACTCCTTTGCATCTCTCCCTACTAAAAGTTTTTAAATTAGGCAGGTTTTAAATCCAGCTGCAGACAGTCAATGTATCAGACACATATATTGTTATGCTACATAAACTAGGCTATTCTGGAAGTCAACATAATCCAATAAAGGTGGGAAATTGTTCCTGGATATTCTGATGGACTGAAAAACAATGGCACGAGATTACAAGAATGCTTAACATTGATGCACAAACACAATTGATGGTTTCTAAGAATTTGATTACACATATACATACAAAAATATACCTCAGAAATTAGGTATTTCTAGTATTCCATCTTGACAATGACCAACAGTAAGCTAAAGTCTTCACCAATAATCCTTTATTTGTCAAATGCAATATTAAAGTATTCATAATAATTGAATTAAAATATACATAAACCATGAAAACCATGCTTTCTGAGTTGGTACTTTTTAAAAAGTAATATACATAATCAATGTCAAATAAGATGAATTTTTCTTACCTGGGTCTCAATGTGTGGATTTTACATTTTGTGAAAGTTCTTTATGAAAACTTAATAAGCTTTTCTTCTCAATCTTTCACAATCTGATGCTAAGTAGGACAAAATGCAAACAGAGCATTGCCTGTTAAAATTTTAATGCCACATCACAATTTTCTAATGGACCTATCAGAATTGCAAAGCAGTCTAACTCCACACAAACTTATAATAAATCAGGTGCTAAGCACACCACCTTCCATATCAAATGGATTTCAGCCAAGCAATGGGAGCCTTGTAAAGAAAACTGGGTTCTTTTCTGGGAAAGGGCAACATTCTCTTCTTTCCTAATGTTGCCAGAAAAGGAAGAGGATGAAATTTTATATTTATATGCATCAGGCAGCTCTGAAAGAATGGGTTATTTTCTAATGTAACTAAGAAAAAAAAGAGTAGATGGAAGTTAGCAAGATTGTGCTACTTGTGGTACAAAATAAAGCTAAAAGGAAATGTGTTCAAGCTTCTTAAATATTATGTGAATTAAATATTATATTTGGAGCCATCGATCAAACTACCAGATTCTCCCAGATGCAATATTCTTATATACATATCAATCTAATGCTAAATTTATTTATTTTTGTTTCCATTGCATATGTTCATCAAAATTAGGCTTATCCTCAGTGAATATAATTTTATTTTGAATTTTCTAACCTTTCAGGTGTCACTCTAAATCTTTTGTCATGGCTCCAAAATAAGAATAATTTGTATTTGTGGACTGAGTGCAATGAAAAGAGTCCAGAGCTTTAGGTTTGAATGAAGTTCACAGATTATCTGTATTATCATGGGAAAATCAATTTACCCCCTTAACCTTTGAGTTATGGAATCTGAGTTCAAAGAAACCTCAAAGAACTTTCAGTCCAACCTGTACCTAAATAATAATGACCACCATATCCCTGACAAGTGATTCATCTAGATCTGCCAAACACATTGGGAGAGAGAGGGGCACAGACTTTCTTCCCTTTTCCCAGAACCAACCCAACTTGACTAATCCATGTGAGGTGTTAGACATTTAATCTCTCCTCTGATGATCCTCACTTTTACTTGAAGTATCCCAAAACCTTACTTCATTCAGACTTTAGGAAATGCTTGATCATAAACCAATTATCCTGATATTATTCCCCAAGGTACTTATGTTCTTTCCATCTGTCCTGCCAGCAAATAAGAACTACTGTCCATTCCATTGTGGTGAAATTGAACCTTCATTTTACCTTATCACATCCAGTTAGAACATCCTGACAGAAGTAACTCAATTTTTTTAATTGGAATTCTATTACCTAATACATGGGAAACTTTTAATTAATGTCTTACTATTTTATTCTATTACTTGATCATCCCTTATAATGTGTAATTCTCTGCTTTCAGAGTCAAACTATTCCATTTGAAGATTTAACTTATTAGAGATTTTTAAAACATATACAAAGAAGTGCTCTCATTTAGAGGAAACATTTTCCACATTCTAGATCATCAAAAAATTTAGCTTGCAGACGTAAAATTTCAATAGAAAAAATAAAAAGAGCTATTTATAAGAACATATAAATTAATTAACAATCAAAAGTTTAAAAAATGATTCTATTCAAAGAGCCATGTTTAATTTTATTAGAAACAAATCTTTTTTCCTTTCACAAGGTTATGGATGCTGGAATTTCCCTATTGATGCTGGAATTTAAACTTTTATCAGAAGCACTTAATGTAAATTTTTCTTCAGTTCATATATTTTTTAACATAATTGCATTATTTTTATTTGTATAGATGGCTATTTTTATGTTCATAAAAGGATATTTTTCTCTTATATTACATTTACTATTGCAGGTCATTGAAAAATATCCTATTCATGTGAAAGGTGTAAACTAATTGATATTTTTTAGTATCTGTTCTTTTACATTAAAACTACTTAATGATTCAGAATTGTTCATAACATGCGACATAAGATACTATCCTAAACCTATTTCCTGTCTATCTGATATCTCAAATTTTTTCAACAATTTTTATTGCATGAGTTTACTCCCTAGTAATTATTATTCTTTCATGTACTTCTACAGTTAATTGTTCTGTGCACTGCCTTCTAAAATTTCTTTACTGAATGTATACCACTGTTTAATATTATTATTTTTGCATTACTAATTTTACATTTTTTACATTATTTTAACATTTTTATTTCAACATTATTATTATTTAATAGTATAAACTGAAATTTGGAGATGTAATTCACACTGTCATTAATTTTCACTCACTTGTTTCTATTGTTTATCATCAGGTTATTGATCATTTTAAATCCATATACATTTTGTTTTGTCTGATTTATAACACATTAGTATTTAATTGTTACTGCATTAAAGCTGAAGAAAAGTTTGCAAAAATGTTATTCTGACTCTTTTTGCCAATCCCAGGTGTAAAAATAAAATAGTTTTTAAAAATATATTTAAGAACATATATATGTGTACATATGTGTACATGTGTATATGTACATACATATATCTACATGCAAACTCATATATAAACAAACGATGTATAAATACATATATCCATGCATACATATAAACTTATACATACATATGTATATATAAATGAATATGCATATATTAACAGTTTAATCCTAATTATTTAATAGATTTTGCTATTATAATTATAACTTACAATTTTGTCTATATAATATTTTTTATTATTTTTCAATCTGTTATTCTAAATAGCATTTTTAGTGCTATATGAAATCATTTTGATGGCGTAGGCATTCTTCACTTTCTACTATTGTATAAAATTTCTTCATTTTTCTATAAAAAGAAATATGAGTTCTCTTGGGAACTGAATTATATTTATACAAATAAAAGTCATTCCACAATTGATAAATTGTCAAAGGAGAAGAAATCAAGTTTATCAACAGTCAGAGAAAAACATTAAATCATTAATAATTAGATAAATACCAATTAAAACAAATCCGAGATGCTACCTTGCACTTATAAGATCAACTAACATGACAGGGGAAAAAAATGTGCCAACAGTCCCTTTATTTTAGTTTTGACTTGTAGTTTTTCCAAGTTGAAGAATTTACCATCAGTGCTGTAGCTGACCGTGACACCATTTGTTCTCACTTAAGGTACTGACATGGATGGAAACAATATGCTAAAAACATGGGAAAAAACACACCACCTTGTTTCACTCCATTGGTGCCTGGAAAAGTATGATAGCATAGTACATTATCCAGAACACAGTCAAGCATGACATTATCAAATCAATATATAATACTGATAAACTTTTCTGAGTAAACAAAATTTTGACATAATATTGCATAAGCCTCATGACTGACAATATCAAAGGCCTTGGTCAGATCTAAAAATTTTGTATACAGACCCGAGTTCTGCTCCTGGTATTTTTCCTGGAGTTTTCAGGCAGCAAATATCATATTGACTATTTCTTGATTACTTCTAAAACTACACAGGTAGGTAGATGGATGTTCCAGGCGACAGCTCAGTTTGTTAAGGAGGACTCTTATCAAGAACTCTGTGAACAATGAATAAAACAGATACTCCCCTGTGATTGCCACAGGACAATCTATTCCCTCTACCTTTAGAGGGTATCCTTGAATTCCTGGAGGACAGCCTCCTCTTGATATATAACCCAGAAAATTTCAGTCTGTTTTTGTTTGAGCAATGGACTCCCCACCTTATAATCTCAGCTGGAATAGAATCAGTGCCACATTAAAGGATCTTAATATGTTCAAAATCTCTTCTTCAGTTGAAATTTCAGTTAGGGAGGGATTGACTTCAACCTGAGATAAATGGTAAACAGGAAATGATTGTACATTCAATGCATCCTCTAAAGCTGAAATACAAATAGATAGACAGACAGACACATATAAATATTTGCATATATATATAGAGAGAGACAGACATAAATATAGATTATTTGCTACTTGTGCTAATTTTGGCCTATCATTAATAGCAAGAAAACACAGGCATTCCATCAGCCAATACCATATTACCTAAATAAGGGACCATCAGTTATGGCAAATGCAAAATTTTTAAATGTTATAGATGTTTACTAATTTTAGCAGTAGTTTCCAGGGATGTACACGCTGATAATGGCATAAGATGTATACATTGCCAAAGCCAGCTCTCTGTTTGGGAGACTCTGAAGGAAAGTGTGGGTGTTAGAATTCTTACAAGGTGCTAAGCAAGTAGAATTGAAAGAGAAAATAATTATCTAATTTAGCATGGTACTTAACAGTTCCCTAATTCTCTAAATATACTTAGTACTTATTAGAGTTCACACCTTTAGAGAGTACATATAAGCTAGGAGCCTCAACTAGGATTGACTTCGGGAGATTCACAAGTCAGAAGCCCACAATCCCACTCTCAGAGGAGGAGTCAGAGTCATTCCAACTTCCACCTTTGTGCTGGTTGGAGGCTTTGGATTCGGAGGGAGCTACAAGCTGAAGCTGGAAGAGACAAAGGACTAGCGAGAAGAACTCTCGGAACCAAGGAGAGAGTTAGGCCTCTAAGAAAGTTAACCAGGCTATTTTGAAGGAGACAATAAATGATCTGGACTTAACTCCTGGCTGAATTTGAGGTGATTATTGAATGACCTGAAACAAAGGCTGCCTCCAAAAGCCTCCAAGAAATCTGCTCCCATTGAAGATTATATAAGAGAGAAGAACATTACATGTGGGAGAGAAGTATTAGGCTGATTATCAAAGGAAAGGCCTACAGAGCCACTGTACTGACCTCAATGCCTGTGAAGCCTGAACAGTATACCAGAATTATGTCATGAATTTTAATTGCTTCCATTTGAATTGTCTTAGGAAGATTATGAAGATTACCTGTCATATTGATATACTAGACACTGAGGTCTCTTATCAAACAAAACTGCCAAGCATTCAAACTCTACATCAAAGAATAAAACTTTATTGGGCAGGCTTGCCAAAAAAAGACTATTTTATGAAAAACACATACAGGGCCAACACTCATGTGGTAGTCAGAAAAGTATTGCAAGGTCAAGATCTCTCTTATGAACTTTAGAATGTATTGTATACATGAAGACATTGGCACAGGATCACCCAGCATGGCCATGCACTTAACAGAGAAGATATTGTGCTTCATGAAAAAAGTAGAATTGAAGTAGCTGAAAAGAAACATGATATGCATAAAGTGAGAGAATTCATCACAAATATATATATGAACTCTTTTTGCCTGATCTGTGGTAGAGCATTTTAAGCTCAAATTGGTCTGATCAGTAACAGTCAAACATATCATAACTTAGCTCTACTATAGTGATGCCATTTTTGTCCTCTTCAAGAACAAAGGAAAACAACCAATATGAATAACAAATGGATAGAGGTCATGTTGGAAAAAAATATACCAAAGTACCATCAGTGTAGTTATGAATTGCTCCAAGCATTCTGGGGAACAATTTGAAACTATGTTCAAAGTACTATAAAACTGTATAACCCGTTGAACCATTAATAAACATTTATATAAAAAAAGATTAAAAAAAAAGAAAAGGAAAATTATGTTATATTATTGTGATAGAACAATATTGTCTATAGTCATGATTAAGACATGACAAACCTAGGAAGATTTATATGAAGTAATACAAAGTAAAATGAACCAGGTGAACACTGTACATAGTAACATCATCACTGTAACAATAATTGAGAAAGATTTAGCTGCTCTAATCAATACGATTCACAACTATACCAAAGATCCCATGAAGAAAAAATTCTATGCACCTGTAAAATTGAAGTAATCTGAGTGCAGATTGAAACATACTTTTTATACCACTTTTTTCACTTTATATTTTTTGCCTATTTATTTATTGCAGAATGAAAAATGTGAAAATACTTTGCATGGTTTCACACGTTTCACACAAAAGGCATCATACTGCTTGTTTCAACAGTGTGGATTGCTGAAGGGAGAGAGAAAATTTAGAATTGAAAAAAGCTTTTTTTTTTAATTTTTAGTAATACCTCTTTATTTTCAAATATATTCAAAGACAGTTTTCAAAATAGACCCTTG
This sequence comes from Sarcophilus harrisii, assembly GCF_902635505.1. Classification (NCBI taxonomy): domain Eukaryota; kingdom Metazoa; phylum Chordata; class Mammalia; order Dasyuromorphia; family Dasyuridae; genus Sarcophilus; species Sarcophilus harrisii. Next base: position 440,459,805 of record NC_045426.1, on the reverse strand, counting down.
ATAAACCTTGTATTCCAAGTTTTTCTCCCTCCTTTCCTTGTTCTCCCTCCTTTCCTCGTCCTCCCTCCTCTAGACATCAAGCAATCCAGTATAGGTTAAATATGTGCAATACTGTAGAGAGCCAGAACTCTGAAGTATACTTGAAAGAAGGTGTTAACTCAGTGGAATTGATGATATAATGGTTCTCTAGGTCACATATATACTTGGTACTTAGTATGGTAATGTAATGGTTCTCTAGTTCACACATATTCAGTATACTGTAATGATGTAATTAATTATAACCCAGGCCTTAAACAGGGGACAAAGTCAACCTCAGGGGATGATTGGTTGAGACTGGCAGATTGTCAGACTGCTGGAAGAGACTGGGTCAGACTGAGACTGGGTCAGACTATGAGAGACACGGACTGTGTAAAAGACAATAAAGACTTTGAACTCTATTCTTGTCCATTCTCATGGTTTCTATCCTGCTGAGACCAATGACCTTCCAGAGGACTTCCAGAAAGCAAACCCAACCACTCACTACATTTTGGCGTCCGAACATGGACATAAGGACCTACACTCAGCAGTTAAACTGACACAATCATGAGTTCAGTGAAGTCCCTGTGACCCAGAAATAGGGGGAGTATAAAAATAGACAAGCAGGAAACTTTGGTAAGGGCTAAATTAGTCACTTTCATTTTTTAGCTGAAATGGGGCAAATATAAAGAAAACAGTCTTCCCCCCACCCCAAAGAAAACATATAGAATGCATAGTTAGATTAATAAAGAAGTAAGGTTTATTGGAAACATGGAAGCATATCAATGGACTCTTAAATATATTAGCATGCACATCTCTTTGGCTCTCTAAGGAAGAAAAATCATAGCCAGATATATGGGAACTAGTGGCAGAACAACTAATTGAACATTATGAAGCTATGGGTCCTGATTTAATTCCTGAAGAAACATTCCTTATCTACAATATAATACAATTGACTTTAAAGAATCCCACAAGTTCTAACAAAGCAGCTGAAAAGCATGGAGAATTAGACAAGAACAGTGCTCATGAACTTAAAGGGTATGGCACTTCTCACTTTCACAGCTTAGTTACACCTGGTAACCATTAGGTGCATTAGGGCATTCCCCATCTCTTCACCATCCTCCCTCAATTTTACCCTCTTGGGTGGAGGGAGAAGGAGCAGGTGCCATTAGGGCATTCCCCATCTCTTTACCATCCTCCCTCAATTTTACCCTCTTCGGTGGAGGGAGGAAAAGGAGGGGGAAGGGCAATGACACCATCAGCACCACCCATGCAGGAGTTTTGTCCACCCCCTATGACATAATTTTAAAAGGGCACTAATTAAAGTTAAAGAGGAAGGGGAGATTATATCTGATTTAAAAATGAAGCATACCCTATGACTGAAGAATCTGACTCTTCAACTCAAGAACATAAGAAAATACACTCCATTTAATCTAGAAATTATCAAAGATCTGAAAGAGGCTTACTCTTTATGGGTCTAGATCATCTTATGTTAAAATGCTGTTAGAAAATTTGGCTTTTGAAATTTTAACCCCTAATGATTGGAAATCTATAGCAAGGACATGTTTAGAACCTGGACAAAACTTGTTGTGGTTTCTGAGTACAGTGAACTCTATAGAATACTAGCCCAATGAAATAGGCAACCTGGAGTTAATATACCAGTCACCTTTGATCAACAAGCAAAGTTTAGGTCTTTATGCAGACACTTTAGCACAAATTAATTATCCTATAGCAGCATATGAGCAAATTGCTGCTGCTGCTATCAAAGCACAGGGCATAGGAAGACAAGGATAGAGGGGAAGACACAACAAATTTTACAACGTGCTTCTAATGTTTGCACCTTAGGTGCACACCCCAAGACATCATCCATGTAATGTAAGAATATTACTTTTGGAAATGCTTTTCTTATTGGAGTAAGAACAGCAGTCACATACATTTGACACATAGTAGGGCTATTTTTCATTCGCTGTGGCAAAACTTTCCATTCATATCTTTTATAAGGCTCAGCTAAGTTAACACTGGGCACTGAAAAGGCAAATCTTTTCATATCCTCCCTATCCAGAGTGATAGAATAGAAACAATTCTTATTGTCAATAACCCAAAGAGGCCATTCTCTAGCCAACTGAGTAGGAGATGGAAGTCTAGGCTGAAGAGTCACCATAGGACTCTTCACAGGAAGACAAGATAGAGGGGAAGCTTTCACAAAAATAGTACAAGATCCAAATGAACTCTTTGTTGATTTCGTGGGATGTCTGCAGATGGCTGTCATATGAACTATTAGTGAAAATATAGCAACAGAAATTATGATAAGACAACTTGCTAAGGAAAATCCTAATGAGGTTTGTAGAAGAATTATATTAGGACTACACAAGGATGCTCCTTTAGATGAGATCATAAGATACTGTGCCACAGTAAGTACAAATACCTTTTATACCCAGGCTATTATGCAGACTTTTCAAGATCTGAACATGGGAACACAGCGTCCCTTTTGGCAAAGGACTTCCAGAGAGACTCAACAATGTTTTCAATGTGGTAAAGTAAGACATCTGAAACCTCAGTGTTGACAGAGAAGACAGGATGGGAGAACAAGACACAAAACCCATGTCCAAAATGCAACAGAAGCTTTAATTGGGCATCAGAATGTAGAAGGACTCAGGGAAATGGGATGTGGGGCCCAGCTCCAGGTCCCCAAGCCAAAAACACTTAAGAGTGTGATGGCAGTCAATGCTATACCTCGAGAGTCTTTAGAAGTTCAGTACCCCAAAATGATCAAACAGCTGAGAACCAATCTGATGGGGGAATGAGATTACTATTGGGGAGAATAGAGTTGTGTGCAGCTGGAATTACTGAGATATCCCTTGGAGAGGTGAAATCTGTCCCTGTTCAGCCTATGCTTTCTTTGCCTGCAGGCACAGAACGCTTGACCATTTCACTTCCTGAGAGTATTTACAAAAGTGTCCATACATACACTGATGTGGGAAACTGGGGAATGTGTAGCTAATATCACAGTCACTAATACAGGTAGACAATGTGTGACTTATCAACCAGGAGAAGTAGTAGAATCAGATTTACTGATACAGACTCTTAATAGGCAGTTTGGTGATAGTTGCCCAGACTCCCAACAATAGAATACAGGAATATTCTCGACAGCAGCTGTGACAACTGACTGTCCTATGCTCACTATCTTTGTAAATGGCATGCCATTGAAAGGGTTGGTAAACATGGGTGCAAATCATACAGTCATGAGAGGTGCCAAATGGCCCAGTCACTGGCCAATGATTATAACAGACACCTACATATCTGGCATACAAGGATCAATAGCAGCTGAAGTTAGTGTTATCTCTTTGAGATGGGTATTTGAGGGTGAATCAGGAGCTTTTATTCCTTTTTATAGTTGGAAAAAATCTCCATCAATCTATGGGGAAGAGACATCTTATAACAGTTAGGATTACAATTGAGTACTTCATCTCTTTATGCTGGGCTACTGTTAAAGGCCTGCCTGCAGTCTCACCTGTTCCCATCCAATGGAAAACTGATACACCAGTGTGGGTAGAATAGTGGCCCTTAGCAAGTGATAGAATTCAGGCCTTATTAGATATACTGCAGGAGCAACTTGACCAAGGACACTTACAACCTTCTCTAAGTCCTTGGAATTTCCCAGTATTTGTTGTAAAAGAGAAATCTGGAAAATGGAGGATGTTGACTGATTTGAGAAAAATAAATGAACAGATGGAAACTATGGTGACTCTTCAGCCTAGACTTCCATCTCCTACTCAGTTGGCTAGAGAATGGCCTCTTTGGGTTATTGACAATAAGAATTGTTTCTATTCTATCACTCTGGATAGGGAGGATATGAAAAGATTTGCCTTTTCAGTGCCCAGTGTTAACTTAGCTGAGCCTTATAAAAGATATGAATGGAAAGTTTTGCCACAGCGAATGAAAAATAGCCCTACTATGTGTCAAATGTATGTGACTGCTGTTCTTACTCCAATAAGAAAAGCATTTCCAAAAGTAATATTCTTATATTACATGGATGATGTCTTGGGGTGTGCACCTAAGGTGCAAACATTAGAAGCACGTTTACAAAAGACCACACAAACACCAAAGAACTACAAATTGCATATAGCTCCAGAAAAAAAAATTCAAAGGCATTCTCCTTTTCAATATTTAGGGTATGAAGTATATCCTAAGGTGATTACAATACAAAAGCTTTCTTTAAGAACAGAGAAGTTGAACACTTTAAATGACTTTTAAAAATTGATAGGAGACATCCAAAGGATGCCTCCAGTGTTAGGCTTAACTACCTATCACTTACAACCATTATATGACATTTTAAGGGGAGACACTGCTTTAAACTCACCATGCCAGCTTAAAAAAGAAGCTCAAGAGGATTTGAGAGAGGTTGAACTGGCTTTATCCAATGTGGTTGAAAGAGTTATTCAAAGACCCTTGGAAATATCAGTTTTTGCTACACATGAGAAACCCAGAGCAGTCCTTCATCAAGGAGACAATGTGATAGAGTGGGTGAACCTCCCAGTACAACCAGAAAAAAGCCTTACTCCTTAATCAGTGCTTGTGGATAGACTTTTATTAAAGGCCATTAAAGGAGTAGTACTCCTTTAATTATCTGGGATAAAACCTCACAAGATATATAGCTTTTAAACCAATGCACAATTTAATGTATACTGTGAAACCATATCAAAGTAGTAAATTTTATTGGCCACAGCTCCAAATTTTACACATGGGTCTCCATTAAAGATAATCCAGCTGTTATATAATTGGCAATGGATTTTTGAAGAAAAGGTTTCTAAAGTTCATCTTAAAGGACCAACTATCTTTACAGATGCATCCAAACACAACATTTGTACTGTATACTCTCATGACTTAACTATAAAGAAAGTAGTCAGAACTCTTTTTCAATCCACTCAGCAGAATGAATTATAGGCAATCATGCTAGCTCTTATTATCCAGGAGATGTAAATATAATATCTCATTCAGCCTATTTAGTAGGTATGGTACAAAGAATTTCCACAGCCCAAGTAAAATTTGTAGCTTCTAATATATATATATCACCTCTTTAAGAAACTTCAAGAGCAAGTGAAAAAACATCCAGGTAAATTTTATATTTTGTCCACTCTCATAGTGGACTTCCAGGTCCTGTTTTTTATGGCATTTCAAAGGCAGATAGCCTTCTAACCATGTTAACCAAAACTCCTTGATTTCAGGCAGCCCAAGAATTTCATTCTAAATATCATTTGTTGCTCAAGCTTTACATTTGCAGTTTGGGATAACAAAAGAGAAAGCTAGGAGCATAGTAAAAGCCTGTCCAGCTTGCCTTCCTTTTCACACCGATATGTTCCCTCCAGAGAAGAACCCTCGTAGTTTGAGACCAATAAAATCTGGAAAATGGATGTGATTCATTATAAATCTGTTGATCATCTGTCTTTTATCCATGTTGTAGTAGACACCTTTTCAGGATTTATTTTTGCCAGTAGCAAAAGAGACAGCCATAGTGATCACTGAATTCCTTATACAAGCTTTTGCAATCATGGGTGTACCACAAGCAATAAAACCAGACAATGGACCTGCATATACTTCTAAACATTTTGCACATTTTTGTGCACAGTATCAGATTTTACATACCACTAGCAAACCTTTTAATTCTCAAAAACAGGCTAGTAGAGAGGAGAAACAGATATACCAAGATGCTCCTCCAAAAACAAAAGAAAGGGGTAGCCACAGACAACCCTAAAGAACTTTTAAATTTAGCTCTTTATTTTTTTTTTTTGATTTTTGATAAAGATGCACTGAATCCAGCAGACAAGTTTTATAACCTGCCAGAAGGGCAGTGTCCAGTGTGAGCAGCTCTTCTATCTTTAGATAATTGCCAGGTCATGTGGAGAGATCCAGAAAGTGGCAAATGGAAGGGACCAGATTGGTTAACTGCTTGGGGAAGAAGATTTGCTTGTATATCTACAGATGAAGAAGGAATCAGATGGATACCAAGGAGCCATATCTGCCTTATCCATTGGAGAGAAAAAGAGAAGATCTTTGAAACAAAGGAAAAGACCCAGGAAACATCAGATGGTTCCATTCCTGACTACATGTGCCACTGAAAAGGCATGACTGTTAACCCAATGTGTATGGCAATTAACTCATGAATATCAAAAATTGTTGTGAGACTGTGTAGGACTTCAAAATCTTCAGGAATCATTGGATTCCCTAACAGATGAAGTAATAGACAATAGATTGGTTTTGGACTATCTCTAGGACTTATGGACATGTATAATTCCTCATATTGATTCATATTAGTTGTTAATCACTGCTAGCCTGTGTTATATTATATGTGCTTGTGTAATACCTCCCATGCTATTGGATTTATGTATACCTATTTCAAGTAAGACCCTTCATCCCAGAGGAAAGCTGCTAACAATATCTGGTTTGGTGTTTTCACCTCCCTAAGAAGTTAGGGAGGATGTGATCACCTCTTTTTTGGTGTTTTCACCTCCCGTCCTGAGAAGTCAGGGAGGGCATGACCACCTATGTTCTAAAACAAAAGAAAGTGGGAGATGTAAAGAGCCAGAACTCTGGAGAAGTAAACTTGAAACAAGATGTTAACTCAGTGGAATTGATGATATAATGGTTCTCTAGTTTACATATATACTTAGTACTTAGTATGGTGATGTAATAGTTCTCTAATTCACACATATTCAGTATACTGTAATGATGTAATTCTAACCCAGTATTTAAACTGGATTAGTCAGCTGGGGGGAAGGGGGGACTGGTTGAGATTGGCAGACTGGCAGACTATGACAGATACAGACTGTGTAAGAGACAATAAAGACTTTGAACTCTATTCTTGTCCATTCTCATGGTGTCTATCCTGCTGAGACCAGTGCCCTTCTGGAAAAAGCTAGCCCTAGCATTACACAATACTTCTAAACATATTTACTCATTTATCATGCTGCAGAAGAAAAAATAGCTCTAAAAGTAATAAATAAATAAATAAAACAAGAAAGTAACAAAAAAAAAAAAAATGAAAATACTATGTTGTGATTCGCATTCAAACCCTACAGTACCCTTTCTGAGTGCAGACATCTCTCTCCATTACAAGTCTATTGGAATTGGCCAGAATCACCTTATTGTCAAAAAGAACCAAGTCCATCACAATTGATCCATCACATAATTTTCTTGTTACGATGTAAAATGTTCTTTTGAATCTACTCACTTCACTTAGCATCACTTCATGCAGGTTACTCTAGGTCTTTCTGAAATCATCCTTCTGATCATTTTAATGGAATAATAATAATCCATTATATTCATATATCATAACTTATTCACCATTCCTCACTGATGGTCATCCATTCAGTTTCCAGTTATTTGCCACTATAAAAAGGGCTACAACAAACATTATTGCATATATGGATCCTTATATCTTTTTTATGATTTCTTTGAGATACAAATCCAGTAGAGACACTGTTGGATCAAAGGGTGTGACAATTTTATAACCCTTTAGGCATAGTTTCATACTGCTCTCCAGAACTGTTGGATCAATTCACAATTCCACCAACAATGTATAAGGGTCCCAGTTTTCCCACATTTCCTCCAATATTCATCATTATATTAGTCAATCTGAGAAGTCTTTAGTGATTTAGAGCATTTTTATATAACTAGAAATGGTTTTGATTTCTTCATCTGAAAATTGTCTGTTCATATCCTTTTAACCACTTATTAGAGAATGGCTTGAATTCTTATAAATTAGAGTCAATTATCTGTAGAAATGAGGCTTTTATGAGAACCCTTGCATGTAAATTTTTTTCCCAGTTTTTTGCTTACCTTCTAGACTTGGCTGCATTGGTTTTGTTTGTACAAAAACTTTTTAATTTAATGTAATCAAAATTTGAAAATAAATTTTTTTTAAAAGAAAATCACTTTATACTCCCAAAGGTCCAAATATTTGACCAATATATAGCTGGAGACTGTCATTTATAGCATAGAACTCTCATGTTAAAGTAATATGTTCCTATTAAATTTTATCATTTATCTTTTTTAACATCATAACATTCATTTATTTTTAAATTTTGAGTCCAAATTCCTTGTCCTTTGTCTAATCACTGAGAAGATAAGCAATATAACAATTACATATGTGAAATTATGCAAAATATATTTACATATTACTCACACTTTTTTGAAAAGCAGTAAAATGAAGAAAGTGGGCAAATACCTCAATTTGCACTCTAAATTCATCAATTCTTTTTCTGAAAACAGACAAAATTTTGTTGTTGTTTTCAGTCCTTTAAAGTTAACTTGAATCATTTATTGATCAGAGTAGCCAAGTCTAACATAGTTGATCATCATTATAACATTACTATTAGTGTGCATATGATCTATTGATTCTTCTTGTTTCATTGATCATCAGTCCTTATATGTCTTGCCATGTATCTTTTTCTGACACCACCATTCTTATACTACAATAGTATTCTATCCTTATGATACACCACAACTAGTACATCCATTCTCCAATTGATCGGCTGCTCTTTGATTTCTTTCTTTTTGCCACCACAAAAGATATTATAAACATTGTGTACATATATTCTTTTTTTCCCCTTTTGATCTCTTTGGTATACAGATCTAGTATTGGTTTTGATAAGTAGAAGGGGATATAGTTTTGTAGTCCTTTGGGTCTTGTTCCAAATTGCTCTCCAGAATAGTTGGACCAGTTCACTACTCCACCAATATTTTATTAGTGTACCTATTTCCCCCTTACTTCCTGCAGCATCTGTCATTTCTGATAGGTATGAGGTAGTATGTCAAGTGTTGTTTTAGGCAGAGCCAAGATGGTGGAGAGTAGACAAATCTTTGAGCTCTTTTAGGCTTCCCTCATATTAACATCAGATCAAGCCTCTGAACTTGTCTTGGAGTGACAGAACTCACAAGTATTTGGATACTGGACGATATATTGGAAGAACTTCAGAAAAGGTCTGTTGCAATAAAGCATAGAGGAGGTAGCAGAACCAGGCACACTGCAGGGATCAAAGGTGGTATTGTGTCCCTACACTGGAGGAATCTATCTGGAGGCTTTTGCTCAAAATGCAGTAGCATTGGCTATTCTGTCCTGGTTCAAAAACCAATGGATAAGCAGACTAGCAGTGAGACATTCAACACAATTACAAAAGGCAAATAGTGAGCCCCTGAAATCCAGAATAATAGAGGACTTAGCCACATGCATCCAGCAAGGAAAGGAAGTCAGTGACACCAGCCCCAAGGCAACAAAGTTTCTCTCACATGTAGAGGAAGCTTGGGACAATCTACCCTTTACCTTAAGAGCAGACCTCAATCTTTTAAAATGGGCAAAAAAATTAAAAAGAGCTATGAACATAGACAGCTTTTATGGAAACAAAGAAGAACAGATATCAAACCCTGAGGATATTAAAGGCAAAACACCTCCAGATAAATCTCCAAAGGGTAATATGAGCCATCTCACAAGGCTCTCTTAGAAGAACTCAAAAAGTATCTTAAAAGAGAATTAGAAGAAAAATGGGGAAAGGAAATGAGAACTTTGCAAGAGAGTTTGGAAAATAAAACACAAAAATTATCTGAAGAAATCCTTAAATATAGATTTAGCAAAATGGAAAAAGCATATAACTCCTTACAAAATAGAGTTGTTGAAATGGAAAATAAATTCAACTTATTGAAAAGTTGAATTTTTTAAATGAAAAAAAAAAAAAATCCAAAGATCAACACAACTCATTTAACAGTCAAATTGGCCAAATGCAAAAAGAGATAAAAAAGTTAACTGAAGACAATAAATTCACTAAAATATTAGAATTGAACAAATGAAAGTGAATAACTCAATGAGACATCAAAAATCAGTAAAACAAATTGAAAAAATAGAAGAATATGTTGAATACCTCATTGAAAAAATGACTGACCTGGAAAATAGATCCAGAAGGCACAATCTAAGAATTATTGGACTACCTGAAAAGCATGACAAAAAAAAGAGCCTAGACAATATCTTTCAGGAGGAAATCAAGGAAAAGTGACCTGATATCCTAGAACCAGAGGGTAAAATAGTCATTGAAAAATTCACTAATCATTTACTGAAAGAGACCTCAAAATGAATACTCCAAGGAATATCGTGCCTAAATTTCAGGATTATCATATCAGGAGGGAGGGGGGGAATTGCAAGGGGTGTATGTATAATTTGATTTTATTGTGATGATATAAAAAAGATACTAGAGGTGGAAAGGAGATTATACTGAAAGAGAAAAAAAGAGGTAAAATGGGGTAAATTACATCTTATGAAGAGGCAAAAAAGAAGGGAGGGGGTGAGCATTGTGTGAACCTTACTCTCATCAGATTTGACTCGAAGAGAGAATTTCAGATATATTTGGCTTCATAGAGAAAGTTGTCTCATCTTTTAAGGAAGTAGGAAAGGAAAGGGGAAAGGAAAGATGGGAGGCTTATAGTAGGGAGAAAAGAAGTAGAAGGGGAAAGGGATAGGAAAGGGGGTAGGGTATTTAAAAGTAGAGGGCTCTTTGAGGGAGGTGGTGGTCAGAAGCAAAACATTAGGAAGAAGAGAAAGGGAGAAAGAAAAGATAATTTGTTTATAACTTGGGGGAAATAAGATGGTGAGAAATACAGAGTTAGTAATTTTAACTATAAATGTGAATGGGATAAATTCTCCCATAAAACAGAAATGGGATTTGCATATAGGATTCAAAGCCAGAATCCTACAATATGTTGTTTACAAGAAACATTTTAAGCAGAGTAATACAGAGAGTAAAGGTAAAAGCCTGGAGCAGAATCTATTATACTTCAGCTAAAGTAGGAAAAAAAAAAAAAGCAGGGTAGATGCAATAGAAATTACATGTAATGAAGGGCCAGGGAAAACAAGACCAAAAATTACTTTGAAACTAAATTATCTAATCCTAAAGAATGAGTGGGTGAAATGACTAATTATAGACAAAATTGATAATTTCATCCAAGAGAATGACAATAATGAGACAACATACCAAAATTTATGGGGCGCAGTCAAAGCAGTTCTTACAGGAAGTTTTATATCTCTAGATGCTTAGTTGCAGAAATAGGAAAAGAGAAGGTCAATTAATTGAACATGTGACTTAAAAAGCTAGAAAAAAAGACTAATTAAAAACCCCCAATTAAAACCCCAAATTTGAAATTCTGAAAATAAAAGGGGAAATTAATAAATTGAAATTGAAAAAATATTAACTAAAAGACAAAACTAAGAGTTGGTTTTATGCAAAGAAAAAAAGATAAATCTTTAGTTAATTTGATTAGAAAAAGGAAAGAAGAAAATCAAAGTTTTAGCATCAAAAATGAAATAAATGAACTTTCCTTCAATGAAGAGGAAGTTAGATAAATAATTAGGAGCTATTTTGCTCAACTATATGCCAATAAATCTGATAATCTAAGTGAAATGGATGAATACTTTCAAAAATATAGATTTCTCAGATTAACAGAAGAGGAAATAAATTACTTAAATTACTTAGTCCCATTTTAGAAAAATAAATAAAACAAGCTATTCATCAACTACCTAAGAAAAATTCTCCAGGGCCAGATGGATTTACATGTGAATTGTACCAAACATTTAAAGAACAATTAATTCCAATGCTAAAAATAGGGGAAGGAGTTCTACCAAATTCCTTTTATAATACAAATATGGTGCTGATACTGATACCTAAACCAGGTTGGTCAAAAGAAAGAAAATTATAAGTGAACTTCCCTAATGAACATCAATGAATATTGATACAAAAGAATGTAAACAATTTAATTATATTAAGTCCCTTAATGAGTTCTCTTTCATGTTTTCTTTAATTGCTTCTCTTTAGTCTTGTTTTTGAATGTCAGCTCTTCTATTCAGCTTTGGTCTTTTCAATAGAAATGTAATCTATGTATTGCCTTGTACATTGCTTTCTAATCATAGACCAAACATAAGTAAAAAATAATAATTGAGGATCATTTTTCATGTTTGCTTACTTTTTATAGAGAAAACAATTAAACCCTATTTAAAAATTGAGAATCAGAGATTTAAACTTTCTTTAAGAAATAAATATTTTAGAATATAAAGGGAAATTCTGTACCAGAAGTTATTGATAATGCCAGAAATTGAACTTATATATATATATATATATATATATATATTTAGAGAGAGAGATTTTATTTTCTGTGTAATCAATTTGAATTATTTTGTTAATTTTTTCCTATCATTGTTTTCTGGAGTAATTGAGAATTGGTACTAATAAATATTGCATTTTGGATATAGTGTTATATTCTATTTGCCCATATTTTATTTAATACTTTGACAATATTATTTAGTAATATTTGCATATGGTTCATGTGATTTTTAAGACTCATTAATGTAGAGGGTTGCAGATAGTGCAGGAACTCTGGGTAAGGTATAACACCCTTCAGCCCAGATGGAATCTGCTGACAATGTCTGGTTTGGCTCCCCATCTCCCTTTGGTGCCTCTCATCCTTCCTGAGAAGTTTGGTGCCACACACTTCCTGAGATGGTGTGACCATCTGTGTTCTACTTGAAGCAAGAGATACTTACAGTAAGAAGAATTTACATATGGATCCAGGGTGCTTATAGTTAGTTAGAACTTGTGCAGTGTGCTGTGGTGATGTAATGGGTCCTGTAGTTGGCACATGACAGTGTACTGTAGTGATGTAATCATACTAAAGTATTTAGGGGCTGAGAGGACTGGAAATAAACAGACTTCATCTTTGACCATCCTTGTGGGTCTCCTTGCCTTCTTCACTCCTCCACTAAGACCAAGGACTAGGGATGTTCCCAAAATCCTCCAGAGGGCTAGTTGGATGGTATATTTTGGCACCCCAGAATGGGTGCTCTAGAAAGCCCACTATACACTAATGCTTGTGTGGAATATCTAGAGCATGTTGTTCATCCTTCATACCTGAAGCGAATATCATAATTTTGTGGTTAAAGTACAATGTGTTTACCTGTGGCTGCTGAGAAGCTCAGGAGTTCACCAGATTCTATCAAAGATCAGTCCAAAATAGTCCATTTGAACATCTAAAATGGAAATATCTCTAGATTTTCACATCTCATATTTCTTTTTTTGCTTCTGAGATTTTACTTTGTCCATAGAGCACAGTACTTTCTTTCAATACCATGGTGGGTAATCCTGTGCAAGCATCTTCCATGTCTCATAGCTAATGTTAAAGTTCTTCAGAGATACAAGATCATGGTGAAGTTTGGTTGCCTGGAGAACTTTTTCAGTATTGTAGGTCAGTTTCATGCTTACAAGGGTTTCAAATAAAGAATTGATCTCATGCTTGTCTAGTCACCAATGGAGTGAGGGATTGTGTGTTTACTTCCATGCTTTTTAGTAAGATGTTTTTGGTAATGTTTGTTCTATTTTTTTTTCAGGGGTGAGATGGAAGGGATAAAATTAGTGGTTGATCAATTTTATTGTACTTACTAAAAATATTTTGTCTTCTTGCTATTGTTTTCTTTTTTTAATTACTTAATAAAATAATTATCCAGACAGTCTCCACTTCTAGTCCATTGAATATTCATATACCTGGTCTTCATTATAAGAAACAGCATAAGAACAATCATAAAGAGGAAATTTGTAGAAAATCACAAACAACTAGGAGAAATGTTCCACATTTTGGTCCAATTCTATCCATATATGAAAATAGTCACATCAGAAATGTCAATCATGCTCCTTCCTATAGTCAACCCCTATTTGCCAAATAAAAATCAAACAGAGAACATAAGAAAATAGGACAATGGATGAGAGGAGGAAATTCTCCCAACTCATCTCTGTCACAGCTGAGAACATTCAAAACCAGCTGTATAGTCTGGATCCCATCAAAGGTTGCACATGTGGTTTCTTAGTAGCAGACAGTGGTAAAAGTATAACAAAAGAACTCAAGGCTTCTGGGCTCACTCATGTCTGTTGTTCTATTGTCTTAATTGACTCATGTAAGCTTGGCTTGATGGTGACCGTCAGGTAATCGCCACATTAGATACAACATGCAAAGATTACACCCCCTTCAGTTACTTGATGAAAACTTTCAATGTACTTGCCAAAATCTCCTCAGAAAAACCCAAAGACCTTTCACTTCAACAGCTTTTTTGGGAGATACATACCAGATGAAATCCACCTACTTAGAAAATTGAATGGATTCTCTGCCAGGAAGTAGCAAGTGACAATGGGAAGGACATTTTTCCCTTTGGTTAAATATGTCCATAAATATCATTAATTTCCCTCAAACTAAGAGAATTGGATTGAAAATGGATCCAATTAAATCTCTTAATTAAAAATATTTACTTCCAACTTCAGACAGCACTTGTAAAAGAGTTAAATAAGTCTAGGCCTCAAATATAGCTATATTCACTCTTGTTTAAAGAATTTTATGACCTTATTGATGAGACACTTCTCATTTTGGTTTAAAAAAAGGGGGTAATATATTGTTATTAGGTCTAGTTTTTGTTCCTTTATTACATAACAATAATCTTCCTGGCTCTGACAGAAGCAATAAGATATTTTTACTTGAGAAAATAGAAACAGAGTACTTCCAATAATTGATTTCTTCTAACCACCATCCTTTCCTTAAATTACCTCAAGCACAGATCCACTTGCCAAAACTATCTTTATCTCCAACAGCACTGAGTACACTCACAAATAAATCAGCAGATATGGTGAATATAATTGAGAGTGACTTTTTACAATGATCTCTGGAGTCAGGTGAAGGTTGGCTATGACTAGCATATCCTAAATATATATAAATATATATTCTTTTAGATATGTATATATTTAGCATCACTAGAATAAAAAATGGAGGAAGTATGAGCCACTGTCTTCCAGCTGCTGCCAGAGCATATGGTAGAGGCCAGTCATGGCATATGGATGATCCCCCCCACCTCTGCCCCCAAATTGTCATTCAAAGAAAGGATTTGCCAAATGTTAGTTTTATTTCCATTAATTATTTGTTCTTCCTACCCTAAATGCTTGTCCTGAAAAGCTCATAATTTCTTCAAGGGAAATAGTCAGTGACAAAGAAAAGATTGAAGTCTGATAATTATAATTAATTTTTCGTCAGATTAATCTTTTTGACTTCAAATTTGACTCTCAGTTTTCATAAATAGTTAATTAATCTTTTTTTTTTTCCTAGCCCTATAATGTTGGTATACCTAATCAGGCACCTTTTATTTTATTTTTATTTTTCTCTATTATTTGTAGCCTTTCCCCTTCTTTCAGGTCCTCTTTTATATCTACTGCTGTTACACTATTGAATAATTTAAATATTACAATGTCAAAATCTATTGTAATCTAAATTATAACATTAAAACAAAATTAACATAATTTTATTGTTTTATATTATTTTATAAGGTTGGAAGTCTTTGGAATTGAACATTATATTTAGGTAACCTGTAAAATAGAAAAACAGAAAGCTAATTGAAGATGAAAGGAGGTGACCCAGTACAGCATTCTGTTGCTGTCCTGTTCATCTTGCTACTGTCACATATACTCATTTTGACAGTTCCAATTTTTTAACAATAAATTTTTATTTCTCAGCTGATTCATTTGGAAAACTATAAGTATTTCAACAAAATTATAACAACTTCCTCTTAAAAAAAAAAAAAAAAAAACTTTTATTTGTCATTTCCCAAGCAATAAATAACATGGGGAATACCACCTTATATCAAGATTGATAACAAGATAATAACAAAGAGCAAAAGCCAAAATCAATCAAAATATATATGACAATTTATATTTTTCATTTAAAAAACTATTCCATTTCAGGATATATCTAGTGAAATATGAATGGATTTCTTTTTATCACATGAAAAACAGTACAACAAATTTCATATTTTTTTCCTTGTTAACTTTTAGAAGATAATATGTTATAAGTTGTAACCCATATTTCATCCTAACCAGAAACATTCCATACTAAAAATACATTTAAGTAATATATATGAATCATTATTTATACTATTACAAAATAAACTTTTTTTTCAATATGAAACATTTAAAGAAATTCCTAAAGTGAAAAATCCTACAAGATTTTCCCTATATTATTTTTAGGAGTATGTTATATTCCTCACTGGAAGTGGTTTTCATAAAACTTAACTCTGAACAAAGACTTCAGTAGCATCTATTCCATCCCCATTCCTTCTTATTTTACAAATGAGCAAATTGAGACTCATATAAGTAAAGTGATATACCCAGCTTGCAAAGAGCACTGCTGGGATTTGAACCAGGTTTTGAGATGACTATATTCACCCACTGATTAAGTGAAAGATAATTAAAATGGCAAGTTAATTACAATGCTATTTATTGAAGTAAATAATAAATGTAGGGAATACAATAGTGGTGCAGGAAGAAAATATTAAATGAATGAATTATGAATGGCAAAACACCAAATGGTTACTAAAAGCATCTGAGATATCACCTTTGAAATTGATTTTAGAGAGGACAGATAGACATTCTCACAACTCATTTCTTGGCAATGACTTGTTCTTATTAGTTTTGTTCACTCATTTGAGGGCAATTTATTAAAATCCTGCTGTGTAGTAGGTGCTATGTTAGATAGTGAAGAAACAAAGACAAACATAAAACAAATTATGTGGCTTCAAGGCCTTTTCATTCCATAGGATGGAATAACAGGCACCAAGATAGATTGATTCTAAATATTACAAAGTAAATATGAAATAATTTCATGAGAATCAAGATAGTCACAAATAAGTGGATGAGGAAAGGCAACATGAAGGAGATACCATTTGATCTGGATGTTGAAGGGAGCTAGAAAGGCCAAGGTACAGATTAAAGGATGGAAATGATAAAACATGGCAAAAACCTTTTCTAAAAGCAAGGTCAAGAAGTGGAATGATAGGTATGGAACAGAGAAATCAAGGAACCCTGCACAATGTATATGGACACATTTTTTTAAACCACTGTTTTAAAATAGAATGTGTTTTATTGTATTTTTATTTGTTTTGTTAAATATTTCCCAATTAAATTTTAATTTTGTTCTGGCCATACTTCAGAGTATTGTAGGTTGGGAAAGCAAACTAATAAAAAGTTCGTGGAGCTCTGATTTAGTTCAGGAAAGCAATTGGGAATTGTGCTTTAAAAGTGAATGTCTATGTCCTTTAACCCAAAGATCTAAATATTAAGCATATTTATAAAGAGGTCAAATATAAAAAGAAAGGCTCAATATATACCAAAATATTTATAGCAGAACTGTTTATAGTATCAAAAACTGGAAACAAAGTAGTTTATCCACTGGGAAATAGCTCAACAAAAAGGTGTCATTTAAAATAATAGAACATTATTGATCCATTAGAAACAATGATATGAAAAATACAGCAGCACATGAGAAGACAAATGAATAAATAAGTGAAGGAAGCTTAAACAAGAAAACAATATATATGACTACAAATATATAAAAAAAGACAAGAAATTAAAATGGAATGCTGGTATAATGATTGCTTATCTCCTTTTCCCCTGAAGAAAGAGAAGGGGGAAGGGGAGAGAGAGGGAAGAAGAGGAAAAAAAGAGGAAGAGAGAGAGAAAGAGAGACAGAGAGAGAAAAAGAGCCATCAATTATTCTGCTTGGTTTTGACTCCAAGAAATTATTCCTTCTCCAGGATAAGCTCATTACCTGATATCTCAGCATACAGATGGGCTTGCCTAGCCTCAACCCCTACTCTTAGACTTCAGTTGACTGCTCAGATATTGTTTGAAAAAGATCATTTCTAAAATCTGTTCCAAGTCTGAGATTCTATGGATCATATGAAATAAAATAAAACCATAAAATGATATCTTGATGTTTCCTAAACACAAAGTAAGTTAGATAAAGGAAAAGGAGCATAGATACAATTGTTGTGGGGATATTTTGAGCTAAAAGGAGACTCCACAATTATCTAGTTTGTCTTCCAAAATGTAAATCAAAAGAACAACAAAACAATCTATATTAAATGCTATAAATGTAATAGGATTAGAAAAATAAAGTCATTGACCACATCAATGTAAGGATCCCCTGGGTTTATGACAGTTTTTTGTTAGGAGTTTCCTGAAAAGAAATTAAGGAAAAGGACCGCTGACATGAACATACCTGCATATTAGTCTAAATCTTGTTCTTTGACTAAAAAAAAAAAAAAAAAAAAACTTTGAGAAAAAATTAGGAGAAAAGTATCCTCTAAGTTATGAAGTAAATATCACTAGGACTCCTACAAATATGAAAGGAAAAGTAAAGTCAGATATTTGACATATCAGAAACCACCTATCTTTGGGTTAGCATCAGCAGGACAACATTTTTTAAACTGAACAATAATGAAACATCAACATATGCTAAAGTGTTCCCTAATGATTAATGGTCTGTTCCATAAAATTTTAATTATTTGCACTGTGACCTAAATCTGTTACAGGTTTTGAACAAGATTTTTGATTAAAATGTATAATTAATATTAGTGTTAATTTACTTATTTTTTTCTTTATTCTCTTTTGTTGCTCATTCTTTACCCTATGTGGAGATTCCTTATACTAAATGGTCTTACCTCTCACTCACATTTCTCCTTTAATTTGGTTGTTGCTACTGTTTAGAGTGATTATTTCACTTAAAGAAGGTCATAGTTCTCTAAAGATCAGTAAGCAAAAACTAAAATAAAACAAAATTTAAAAAACTCTAAAATTAAAGTTGGAACATTGAAAAGACTGAAACTGATCTTTTTTTTTTTTGCTAATCTAGTTAAAAAGGACAGAAAATCAATAAAATTCCAAACAAATTAGGTAAAATGATTTTAAAAAAGAACAAATAAGAAGGATTACCACAGGCTATTATGTTTAGATATGAACTAAAATACCTAAAAATTGAGAATACAAAGGAAATAGATGAATACCTGCAAAAATATAAAATTGTTAGACTAACAAAGCATTAAATCAAGATTTTAAATAATACAATTTCATTAAAGAAAATGGAATTAATCTATAAAGGAACTCACCAAAGTGGGGGGGTGGGGGGAACCACTCTTTTCAAAGGAAAATTCTATCAAATTTTTAGAGAACAATTAATACCAATAAAACACAAAATATTCTTGATCAATTGAGAAAGAAAATGCCATATGTTTAGACATATGTATGGAAATTTGTATGTATGGACATACATGTATGGACAAATATCAGAGCAGCCTAAAACATGTAAGAATAAGAGATGCACAGGATGTTTTTTAGGTATCAAGAAATTACTCATCTAAAACTCAATACTAGCAACAGGGACACACTAGAACCTTTCCCAATAAATATTTGAGTAGCAAGGGGAAGGAAGCAAGTATTTATTTATCAAGTACCTACTTTGTGTCAGGTACTAAGCTAGATGCTTTACAATATTTGGTCATGACAACAATCTTATGAATTAGGTATTATAATTATACACATTTTACTACTGAAGAAACAGGCAGACTATTCTATTCTTGTTTATTATTTGATATAATTCTGGAAATATTAGCATTGATCATTTTGTGATCATTTTTCCTTGGTCTATGAGATAGATACACAGCCAAGAATTCCTTCTCTCATGGCCAGACTACTGGGAACATGTCTCATTTCTTTGTCCTTGTTTGTCAGAGCCATCAAGAACAGTCACCTCCATGGCACAGTAATATATTGGAATAGGAAATTTATGTTTTGACACAGGAAAAAAAAAAAAACAAAGGAAATATAACTAGGAAAAGTCATCAACACGTATTATCATTTTCTTTGATTATTTAAATGCCTCAAAGTAAACTTGAATAAACAGACTTCAAAAAGCCTGAACCAGAAAATACTTGATTTTACCAATCAAATAAAAATGGTAACTGAAAGGCAAAACCAACTTAAAATATAAATGCCTTAAAATATAAATTCCATCATTTAAATATAAAATGGTGGAAGAAGATGAAAGATTATGAGTAACATCATCATATAAAACAGGAAGAATCATTATGTGGGAAAGGGAATTTGAAGAAAACAGGATGAAAAATCCAACCAACTAAGCCAGATCATTAAGGGAAAAAATTTTTTAATAAAATAAAACTTTAAAATAAACAAAAGACAATTATTAGCACCATCACCCACCCCAAAACAATATAGGTCTTTATCAATGACCATGGAATCATTGCATTTGAACTTCTAAATCTTAATCAATGACATGTTATATATTGAAGCAATGGAAATGGGACTGAAAACAAGAAATTACAGCTGATTCATGCTAAATATACAGAGTAAATTCATGTTGAAGATGGCACAGGTTTGAAGATAACATTGATATCGGAAGGATAGGAAGATATTATACAACTGATATAAATGACAGATACTAAAACTACCAAAAAGAAAGTAATTGAAAAAGTATCAAAAACTAATGGCTCAAAAATGGCAACTCTCATATCTATAATCATGCACACAGAACAAGAAACTTTTATGAAGCTGTGAGAAAGAGACATAAGCATTTTGGAAATAATATTCCCAAACAGCAAACATTTTCACAGCTACACCAACAAGTAAAAGATAAAAGATAACAGAGGAGGTTATTATTTTAATTGTGTGTTAACTGTAAAAAAGCACCTGGTTCAGTAAAATTAACTGTCCTCAAGTTACAGTGTCTAAGGTCAAATTTGAACTCCCAGGCTCTCCTGATAGATTAAGTTCTCTATGTACTGTCACAGTAGCTATCTTCAGTTACTTTCTTCTTAACTTTCTATCATCATTCAAATAAAACTTTCCAAATGTATCAATAATTTCTTAACAAGACTATCAATGTTTTCTTAAAGCTCATCCTTTCTTATCTCTCAGCAATTTTTGATACTTTAATACATTCTTCATTTTACAATTCTTATAATTCCTGGTTTTCTTCCTATTTATCTTGACACTCCTTGGTTTCCCAGTGAGAAAGTAGCACAGAGGTGAAGTACTTAGCCATTGGTTTGAAGATGAAATGTGTGGTAAGTGAAATAAGTGTTGGAGTAGTTATATAATATAATATTAAGTACTAGAGGCATTTGGAAGTCTACGTGAGAAGAAAAAGAATTAGAAGGGAAAGTGCTATAGGGAAAGGTGATATGGTAGGAAATCATGGACAAATAAGTGAATGTAAGATTTTTAAGTCAGAGAGATAAGATATTTATATGTTATGATAAAACCTATGATGGGACCATCTATATGTGTAGTTGAAGAAAAGTAAAAGGTATAGGTAACAGGATTTAAGGAGGCTGAAGGATTGAAAGGATAGAGAATAAATATGCAAATATAGGTATAGCTATAGCTATATATACATATTATACACACTTATTACTTACACAATTTTAACTCCAATCCAGTTGCCTTATTAACTTTTTGTTATAAGATTCTTTCAAAAGGAGGGAGAGATGCAAATTCATTCTATCTTTGTAGAAACATTCAGACAAAGTGAGCATTAAAGTTTTATTAAAAATAAAAACAGAAAAATTATCTAGCATCAAGTTCAAAGCTCCTTCTGATTAAATAAACTAAATCAGGTAGAAAGTAGCAAGCAATGAATTAGCTACATTTCATGTTTAAATTTAGAGACTAAACTGAAGAGGGACAGGATCAAGCTTTCTACCTAAATTTTGAATAATACCTCATAAAAGGCTAGAAGTAATATAACCTAATTACAGGATATTTCCTATCTGTGATCCTTTCTGAGATGAGCTTTATACGAAGTGTGCCATTTAACAGAGGATATATTCAGAAGAGAGTAGCAGGACTATCGATGATATGATTTGCAAAATGGCATAATAAGAATTTTTTTTATTCTGAGAAAAGTAAAGACATTAGAAGACTCGGGTTCAAAAAATATCTCTTATGCTTACTATCTGTTTTGAGCATGGCAGTTAGGAAAATGAAGAGAAAGGGTAGACTAGCATGCATTTCAGGCTCTAGATCTTTGCTTTTATAATGCTAAGATAATTGTTCATGGAAGTTTTGAGAGAATATTAATGTAGATATTGACATTGCCACTTCTCTGTATATAGGTACTAATTATCACACCTCTGAACTTTTGTAATAATCTCTTATTGGGTCTGCTTGCCTCAAGTCTCTTCCCATTCCTATCCAGCTTTCATTCAGACACTAAAGTGATTTTCCAAAAACACAAATCTAACTTTGTCACCACCTTACTCAAGAAACTGCAGTGGCATCCTAATTGATTCCAAGATCAAATTTAAAAAAAAAAAAGTAGTTGGGCAATACTCCTTCCTTCCTTCCCTGTTTCTTTTTTTTGTTGTTCCTTCTTTCCTTCCATCCTTTGTCCCTTTTTTCTTCCCTGCCTCTCTCCTTTCCCTCTGTCTACATGAGGAATCATACTCTTACACGTGGGCACTCTGCACAGAGGAATATAAGTTTTAAGGTTTTATTTTTTTAGTTTATTTATTTTAAATACACATTGTTTTATGAATTATATTGAGAAAGAAAAATCAGAGCAAACAGGAAAAACCATGGGAGAAATTAAAAAGTAGAAAAAAGAAGTGAACATAGCATGTGTTGATTTATATTCAGTCTCCTTCATTCTTTCTCTGTTTGTAAATGGCATTTTTTGTCCAAAGTCTCAGAATTCCTTTGAATCACTGAACTACTGAGAAGCTTTTCAAATTTGATCATAACACATTCTTGCTGTTATTATATATAATGTTTTCCTGATTCTGCTTGTTTCACTCAGCATCAGTTTAAGTAAATCTTTCTGAGCCTTTCTATAATTAGCTTGTTCATCATTTTTAATAGAACAATAATATTCTATTACTTTCATGTATCACAACTTGTTCAGCCATCCCCCAATTGATAGGCATCCACTCCTTTTCCAATTCTTTGCTACCACAAAAAGAGTTGCTACGAACATTTTTGCACATGTGGGTTCTTTCCCCTCCTTTATGATTTCCTTTGGATACAGACTCAGTAATGGCCCTGCTGGATTGAAATGTATGAACAGTTTTTTTTAGCCCTGTGAACATAGTTCCAGATTTGCTCTCCAAAATGGTTGGATCATTTTACAACTCCACCAACAATGCATTAATGCCCCAGTTTTCCTACATCCCTTACAATGTTTATCATCATCTTTTCCTGTCATCTTAGTCAATTTGTGAGGTGTACAGTTATAATTCTGAGTTGTTTTAATTTTCATTTCTCTAATCAGTAGTGATTTAGAGTATTTCTTTATATAACTATAAATGCTTTAATTTCATCATCTGAAAACTGTTCATATCCTTTGACTATTTATCCATTGGGGAATTATGTGTATTCTTATAAATTTGACACAATTCTTTATATATTTTAGAAATGAGATCTTTATCAGAAAACTGATTTTTTCTCAGCTTTGTACATCTTTTTAATCTTGTTTCTGTTCATTTTGTTTGTGCAAAAACTTTTTAATTTAATGTAATCAAAGTTGTCCATTTTGCCTTTCATAATATTCTCTAGTTCTTCTTTGGCCATAAATTCCTCCCTTTGCCATAGATCTGGTAGGTAAATTATCCCCTGTTCTCCTCATTTGTTTATGGTATCATCTTTTATGCCCAAATCATGAATACATTTTGATCTTATTGTGGTATGCTATGTGAGATGTAGCTCTATGCCAAATTTCTGAATTATTTTCTAGTTTTCCCTGCAAATTTTGTCAAATAATGAGTTCTTATTCCAGAAGCTGGAATTTGGATCCCAGGGCTAGACGAGAGTATCATCTCAAAGAGTCTAGCCCCGAGTATCAGGGCAGAAAGCCTTTTATGGAATAACAAGAACATTGACATAATGCAGAGAGACATTGACATAATGCAGAGACCTAGGTGGGGATAGCCTCATAGAAGGAGGTTACTGATATTCTAATGACATTAAGGAATGTCTATAACACCTTTATCTCAACTATTAAGAGAGAATGGTCATAACCTTAAGGCAGAATACGAAATAGGACAAATGGAGGAACTGGTCACCCCATTAAAAGTGACCTTTGTCATTACATTCTCTCCTTTTTCTCTTGGAACTATTCAAATCTTTGAATTACCTTCCTCTAGAAGGCCTTAGCACTATAATTTGAACAACCCTATGTGAAGTAAATCAAAATAAAGCTAGACTTGCAAGGGCAAGTCTCTCCCTGATAACCCCAGAATTAATCAGCTATACACAAAGTTCCTTATTTCAATTATTTCTGACAATCAATTGTCAGATCCTCTGCAGTTGGGGAGCATATGGACAGCTGTGGTCATTTGTGCATGACTCGGCCTCTGCTTACGGAGAGCAGCAAGCTCAAGGCAGTTGTGTTGCCCATTCAGAGGGGCAGCCGGCTCCAGGAGAGAAGGGAGAGGCTTGGAGTAGCCCCACCTGTCCCACCCAGAGGAACAAAAAGGGCTGCCACTAGAATACAGATTTCTGAGCAGATTATGCAGTTAGACCAAGGCAGGCAACCCCAAACTTTTTAGAGGCCTCGATATCAACAAGGTCCTTTTTAAGTACGCTGAAATACTAATTAAGGACCTGGGGTAACAGAAGTGGAGAAACAGATCAGAGAGACTGCCAGTTCCAAGACAGGTATCCAATTTCTGGTTGTTTCTAAAAAATAATCCCAAAAACTGAGTCTGCCAGGGCAATTCCAACAGAATAAGGGATTTCCAAGTTAAAGCACAACCAGCAAATTGTAGTCTAGTAAATTTAAGCAAGGAGTAAAGGGCTTCCAATTAAATCTGAACTAGCAAGGTACCAGTTTTCCCAATTTCCTATTTCTTCTCCTCCCTTTTTTTTTTGAAAGGAATTATCAAATGACCATCCCACATACAAATCATACCCATATGCATATACATAACAGACTAAAAGTCCCTCAAACATAACAGCAATAGTTACACAAGTTTAACAATTTCCATTCCAAATCTTAAACACAGCACAGTAATACAGTGAAAATTTTAACAAGTCAACCACTTTCCCACTCCCCCCCATCAGTCCGAATTACATCAGGAAAAGTGGGCGATGGCTGTCATTTGCTTCTTGCTGTCATTTGCTTCTTCCAAGCTGAACAGGGACGATGCTCAGTCCACGAGGGGGATGGATCTGTAGTGTGGCGAGCTAACAAACAAAGGTTTGATCTAGGTCCCAGAAGCAAATCAATATATCCACAATTTGACCAAATCTAGAAATAAAAACAAATCTAACAAAGAAAAGTTAAAACAGTCTGAGATAGAAAGACCAATCCACAAGGACTGCTACAAGATGTGGCCTCTCATTAGTTAAAAACCTTAAAAAAAACTTGAATATCCAGATACAATATCTGGTAACCAATAGATGACCAGACTAAATACTTGTTTGCTCAAGCATTTAGGATATAGTGATTATACATAACCAGATTGGAAACAGCAAGGTATGACATAATTGAATTAACAATTTCTTATTGACCATTATAGAAATCAGTTACAGGAGGGAAAAAATGCAGTGCATATTAACTACAAACCCAAGATATTTTACCTCTAGTAACAAATCCTAAACAGATTTTTACCATAACCTTATCAGTTTGCTGCTTTTAAAATATCTGGAACAGTTTAGAGGGGGGGGAATGAATTCCATGCGACTACCCTTCCCCCAATTCCACAAAGGTGGGGAGCGAAATCACTCCAGGCTAATTAAATGGCTCCTATAGCTGAAGTAGCAGCAGTGGGGGTCCAATTTAAATCTTTACAAAAGATCCCTACTCCACCCAACATTTAAAGTAGCAGAAATCAGTGGGTGGGTGGGGGAATCCCATAAAACCTACAAGTCCAGCAGAGCTGGATTTAAAGCATATAATCCATTTCTATCTCATTTCAAATAATAAAACAACATAGTTTCTTTCTCTCCTTCTGGCCCCATGTGGCCATTATTCCCAGTGGACTTCTCCTAAACCCAGCTTGGCCAGGGATGAAGCTTTCAGAAAAGTCCTTGTTACATACTTTAGGTAAAATTAGAGGCACATGACCTCTTTCAGGCAAGTTAACAGAACTTCTTTAACAAGCTATTGTTCCTTTAAGATCTTATACTTTAGGATAACCAATTCATTTCCCAAATTTAGAATCATCTTTTAAATTCCTAATCAAATGTTTTCACCAGCTGGAGTTCAGTATTGAAATAACCAATTCCCAAATTTGATCATTGTTCTTAAATTTAACGAGCTCTTAAGTTACCAAAACAGACAAACAAATTACAAACAATTTCACAAAAATCACATAGAACACAGAGCACAACTAGACTGTCCAATAACATACAAGACATACAGAACACTGACCACACTTAGACTGCATAATTACAACATTCAGTAGGACACTAACATTAAAGCCAAACCAAATGGCATTTTTAAAACTTTGTAGATAGCCCCCTGAGCATGCAAAAGCCGGAGGGGCCAGCATTACTCTAACACAGGATGACCCAAACAGGGAAACTGAGTCTCATTTTCAAATGTATATACTTCCCACTCGATGGAAGAAGTGGGAGGACCTCTCTTAGAAATGCAAAGGATGGGTCTTTGTCTCTGGAAAAGACTTGGACAGAAAGAGTTTCCTCAAGCAAAGCATCTGCTCCAGGAAAAGTTTTGAGGCGACGGAGTGTCTAGATTGCAGACAAGTAAAAACTTAAGTTTTCCCAACCTTTGCAACCTCCCTCGTATCTCTTTTTAGAGATAGAGCCGCAGCAATTCCTAAAGAATTGTGCCAGAGCTCCCAAGAGCTCCAAACAACGACTGCAGTCTTGATGACTGTAGTGTCCACCACAAGATAAGGAAAGAAAAAGTCTTTTACCTTGTCCAAAATTCCATCACACTCCAGTAGCGACCCCCTGCGTCCAGTAGGCCACTCATCAACCAAGCAAATGGCACCCTCAGAAAGGGCACCCCAAGTGACATCCGTGTCCGGTAATTCACTAATCAACCAAACCAACCGGTACCCCAAGAAAAGGGCACCCCAAAAGTGACAACCGTACAACCAACTGTGCAACCCGGTGAATCCGGTTATTCATCAACCAAACCAAACAAACAAAACCACATGGTACCCCAAAAGGTACCCAGACAAACTTACTCTCCTGTGGCCGAAATGGGGTTGTCTACCATCAAGCTATTGTGGCTAGAGAGTTCAGATTCGCAGTCACCCCGGCCCAAAGCAGAGACCCCAAAGTCTCATCTCTTCTCCTGCTCATTTTCTAATTATCTCGCTGGGGAGCTCCAAATGTAATGTTAAAAGAAACTGAGACAGAATAGAGATTGGAGTACAATTTGATTATTAATTTATTGGAGAGTAAATCAATCAATTAAGTAGGATTCTCATCTTAAATATTCTTCCCAGGGAGTGTCCTTCCATGAAGATCTTTTATAGCCATCACATAGTGGGAGGAGGTAACTGGATAGGGATACTCTAATTAGGGAGGTGCCTAGAATAGTGGGATGAAGGGAGATGCTGGAGAGGTTACTGATATTCTAATAACAAACCCGTGATGAAGGGAGGTGCTGGACAGGTTGCTGATATTCTAATAACGGACCTTTGTCTTGTAAAGGTACAAGACCCTCATCTCTTCACATGCTTAAGAGGGAATGATTATAGCCTGGGGTTCTGGGACCAAGTTGGGGCGACCTCAAGTTGGGGCGACCTCAAGGTGACTGTAACATAACATCTTGTCTATCTAATCTAATCTAGTGATCCACCACTCTATTTCTTAGCCAGTACCAAATGGTTTTGATGACTGCTGCTTTATAATATAGTTTTAGGGTTGGTACTGCTAAACCATCATCGTTTGTATTTTTTTTAAATTAATTTCCTTGATATTCTTGACCATTTTTTCTCCCAGATGAATTTTGTTGTTTTTTTTTCTAATTCTATAAAATAATATTTTGGCAGTTTGATTGGTATGATACTGAACAAGTAGACTGATTTGGGAAGAATTATCATTTTTATTATATTAACTTAGCCAAGCATGAACAATTTATAGTTTTCCAGTTATTTAGGTCTGATTTTATTTGTGTGGGAAGTGTTTTGTAATTTTGTTCATATAGTTCTTGAGTTTGTCTTGGCAGGTAGACCCCCAGTATTTTATTTTGTCTACATTAATTTTAAATGGAATTTCTCTATCTCTTGCTGATAGGTTTTGTCAATAATATATAAAAATGGAATATGTTTTGATTGCTAAAGCCTTATAAGATATTTTGTAGTTTGTAGACTAGATTTTTTACTTTCCTATTTATTTACTTTGTCATTTGTGCTAACACAGACAGACAAAAACAAATCAGATTGGACTTACTCTCTCCTGGACAAATCGAAAGTATCCACTGTTGGGTGTGTTTCCCAATTGGTGAATTGCTCTCTTCCTGGAGCCTCTGGAAGAATCCAGAGGGCTAGCTGTTTCCAGGAAAAAGAAAATCCAGATCCCCAACTGTCTTCCAGGACCAAAGTGGAGACTTGAAATGTCTCTAACCCCTAGTTCCATTCTCAGTTCCCAATTTTTCACTGGGGAGTTCCAAAATGTAATGCTGGAGAAACTGAGAAAGACAGAGACTAATTTAATAGTTTATTAAATGGAGAGATATAGTGGGACCAAACGGATCCATGGTTGGTCCCAAAGCTGGACAAGACTATAATCTCAAAGAATCCAGCACTGAGTATTAGACAGCAAGATTTTTTTATAGGATAACAAGAACATTGACATAATGGGGGACCTAGATGGGATTAACCTAATGGGGGTAGGCACCTAGGATGACACAATGGAGGGAGGTACTGGAGAGGTTACTGATATTCTAATGATGTCTAAAATGGATAGACCCCTTATCCTTTCAAACATTAAGAAGGAATGATTATAGTCTAAAGATATAAAACCTTTATCTCATCAACATTAAGAGGGAAAGGTCATAACCCAAGGTAGAGTAACTAAATAGGACAATGGAGAAACTGGGTCAGGACATTAAAAAAGAACTGTGGCATAACATTTTTAAAGACAATTCTTTTATCCCAAGAAGTTTCATTTATGACTTCTAGAAAAAGAGCTTTGGAAATCCAGGCTTTGATAAAGTTGATACAGTATACCCATACCTAATTTAAATATAATTTGCTCACTGAATCTAGAGATATCTCCAGTTTTCCTAATCTATATCTGGCCATTGGGACTCAAATGGCTTCAGAGGAGAAAGTGAGACAGGTGATCTTGTACAGCTCTGCCTCTCTTAAATCCAATTCAAATGGAGCTA
Organism: Sarcophilus harrisii; assembly: GCF_902635505.1. Classification (NCBI taxonomy): domain Eukaryota; kingdom Metazoa; phylum Chordata; class Mammalia; order Dasyuromorphia; family Dasyuridae; genus Sarcophilus; species Sarcophilus harrisii. The sequence continues at coordinate 440,430,570 of NC_045426.1, read as the reverse complement.
CCTGACCTTGCCTTAAGCACAAATCACTCTAGTTTGAACAAAAGATTGAACAAAAATAGGAGCCAGTCCAAGCCTTACTTGGTCATTGTTTGGGCTCTGAAATCTCAGAGTGAGAATAAATAGCAATTGTTTCTGTTTTGGCCCCAAATCTGAGGATCTTTTCTTTTCAGTTTATGGTCTTCCTTGCTTCATTGCTTGCTTCCTTCCTTCCTTCCTTCCTTCCTTCCTTTCTTTCTTTCCTTTGAGTAAGCAAACTAGATCATATTTTGCCTCATTTCTTATTTAGTCTTAAGTAACTAAATGGGTATTTCTGTAGACAAACTGGGACCTGGGAGAGTCCTCAGCTTAAAAAGGTTAAAGTCTATCACTGCAGCTGGGGTCTTCTCTGGTCTTCCAGACTTATGTCTTAACACTGGATTCAGATGTCCCTACAGTAGAGAGTGAGGCTGTTGATTTTGTATTGTTGTACCACAGTTTCCTTTTAATTCCTGACTCAGTTTCCCTAATTGTCCTACTTAGGTACTCTGCCTCAGGTTATAACTATTCCCTCTTAATGTTTGATAGGATAAAGATCTTATATCTTAGACATTATTAGAATATCAGGAGTCTCTCCAGTACCTCCCTCCATTATGTCATCCTCATCCTAGGTGCCTTTCTGATTATGTCATCATTCTTGTTACCATATAAAAGAATCTTGTATCCCACATTCACTGCTGGATTCTTGGAGACAATAGTCTCATTCAACCCTAGGACCAAACCATAGATCCATCTGGTCTTAATAAATCTCTCCCTTTTAAATAAAATGTTAAATTGTTCTGTAATCTCTATCTTGCCTCAGTTTCTCTGGCATTACAGTATAACCCTGCCTAATTTAAATATAATTTGCTCACTGAATCTAGAGATATGTCCAGTTTTCCTGATCTATATCTGGCCACTGGGACCCAAATGACTTCAGAGGAGAAAGTGAGGCAGGTGATCTTGTACAGCCCTCCTTCACTTAAATCCAATTCACTCACATTCCATGGCATCATCTGCCTAATGTCTTGGTCCTCTTTAAGGATGAAGGACAATATATATATATATATATATATATATATATATATATATATATATATATACATATACATACATACATGTATTTGATATAGTGACACAGGACTTTTTGTTGTTCTATGAACCAGACTCTCCATCTTTTAGTTTTAGACATTTTCTGTGTCTGTCTCCCATACCTGGAATGCCTTTCCTACTGATACCCATCTACCGGCTTCCTTAAAGTCCTAATAAAAATCTTATATTCTACAGAAATCCTTTCCTAACCTCCTCTTAATTCAGTTTCCTTCCTTGTTAATTATTTCCTATTTATCCAATATATAGATTTTTCTTATATATATTTCTTGCCTTCACTGTTAAAGTACAAGTTTCTTGTTTTGGTCATGTATACTTATTGTGTATCTAAGTTATATTTTAATATATTTAACATCTACTGGTCATCCTGCCATCTAGGGGAAGTTTATTGTTAATGCTGTAAAGTTACCCATGTATATATCCTGTAAATAAAAGGCTATTAAAAAAAAAAAAAAAAAAAAGTACAAGTTTCTTGAAGTCACTGTTTTTTCCCCCTTTTTTAATCTCCAGCCCTTATCCCAGTGCCTGACATTAGTGATTAATTGTTGGATTGATAAACAACAGTTACCTCATCTGTAAAAGAAATGATTGCATCAATTTATTATCAAGATTTCTTCCAGCTTTGCAATCTCCTGATTCTGTTCTCTATCATGGTTTCAATAATATACCAAAATATGACAACCTCACCATTGAAAGATATGACAATAATTCACATCTGAAAGCACAGAAAGTGTGCCATCCCTTGACTGTTCAGGTTGTATTTGATATAATGAGTGCACTAGCACATGACTTGGTAGGAAATATCACTAGCAGAAGCCCACATAGCCAATGATGCCATGTTGACAATCACAGGGAGCACTAAGGAAATGAATATGCTTTGTCAGGGTTAGATTAAAATACTTCTACATAATAAATAAATAAATAAAGCTGTTGAGAAAATATAGATTATTCTTTCATGATCTTCCTTAAGAAAGTAAATTTCAGAGAAAAAGTGTAAGGAAAAAGCAGTGATGCTTATTGAACAGAAGTATGAGTATCTCGTATATTATATTACTTGAAGTACTCTGTCAAATGCATATATATATATATATATGTTTTTAAATATTCTATTTCTATATGAAATGCCAGGTCACAGAGAAATCCCTACGGCAGTAAAATCTACTGGTACTATCTTCTTCATAAGGAAAAGTCCAAATGTGCAGAGGAAATGCCCACTGTATTTGCCCTATTGTCCTAGAATAATCTAATATTAACAGCATACAGAGTTTAGTTAAGAACTATTCTATCATCGAAGGATCTGAAAAAAGAGCACTTGTGTGTTATGTTGATAGCTGTTCTAAGGAAATATTTATACAGTCTAGTCAGAGACTAGAGATTAAAAAATGCCATTACCCAAAACATCCATGACGGCACATAGAGCAGACCTATGACAAAGCTCAGTTTGGGATATAAAGGTTTGTGAAATACTTGAACCATATTTTGCAACCCCTGAAAGAATTCAAGTTAGAGATTAGCAGAAATCAGCTCAGTACAGAAAATAATCCCCTTTATCTATCTTCAAGGCAACAGAATGAAAACCTTAAAGCCAAACTTTGACAAACAGAGTGTGAAAGGTCTAATATTGCATTCTAAGGAGAAGAGACATTGGGGCAGGAACAGACAGGTGAACTGCTGATGCATCATAAGTGATACTATCACCCATTAGCATTTCTAGTTGCAAGAATAGTATAATAAATATTTGAGAGAATTTTTTTTAGATTTTGTGTAATATAAGAAATCAAATGCAGCCACTTATTAAAAGGCTGATAAACTAAATTAAATAGATACCATGCAAAAAAATAGAAAAAAGAATAAAATAAGTCTAGAGAACTAATAAGTGACACTTAGATACAGAAATCTTTTATGTTGGACCTTACATCTGGGATTTATTAAGGTGATAAGGTATTTCAAATTAAGGTGATTCTATTAAGCATCTATTAAAATGATAAGACCTCTGACAGAAGGAAAATCTGAGAGAATTGAAAGGAAGAAGGGATGGTGCTTATTGGCTAAGAAGTATAAAATGTACAAGAATACTTTACAATCCAGTACTGGATGAGGAAAAGTGCATGGATATACATGTGGGCAACACAATAGGGTGACAGAATGAATGGAGATGAGTTTGATTGGTGCAAAGAAAGTAATGGAATAGGAGATGATCGTCAAGGTTTAGACAAGGGTGAAGAGTATGAAGTGTCTTGAAGGCAAGGATAAATATAGTATAAGTCTGATGTGAGAGGCAAAAGAAAGTCAGAAAAAGAACTTGAGGGAAAAGTAAGGTGATCACAGTGACAGAAGAACAAAAATGATGCATTGTGCTTTTTTTTTTCCCCTTCTGCAGAAATGGAGAAGAATGTTTCTGTCTCAGCTATTCAGAAGCCAGCCACAGAGGATGGAAATGGCCATACTTAAATGGCCTGTCAAATGTGTCATTCATCAATCACATCCATGACACAGAACAATTTTTTTTTTTTTCTGTATTCTCTGATGGTCTCTCTCCCCATTAATATGTGCCCCTGAACTTAACTGTGGCATTAATAAAATTTTAGATTAGAGGCATTTACTGAGGATGTAATTGCATAACATATACCTGTACACACAACGATCTATCCACACTATTTCCATCTGTATCCCAATTAGACTCTAGTCATGAGAACAGGCTGATATGGTAACAGTTAATGAGCCAATTATTTTTTACAGAACATAACAGTTATGCAGAGCTGTTTTCTTTTTACTTAATAATGTTTAAAAATAACAAATATTCATTATGCCATTTACTAATGGCCCCCCTCACACTCATAGTTATGTTATCAATATATGCATTTCTATGGATCACTCACATAAACTTTTCAAAAGCCACCACAAAGAAAAAGCATCTTAATACAGTATTATATTTTACTTCATTCAGTCCCAGTAGTGCCATATAACGAAAAAAACAAAAAGAACATAACCTGGGAATTCAGGGATTTGTAGTCTCAGGTGTGTTATTGTCTAGCTGAAAAACTTTAGGCATATAATTTGCCTGAATTTCTTAATTGTAAGTGAGGAATTCCTAATAGATTATTTCTCTCTTCTTTAAAATGACTTACTACAAACTTGCTATATCGAAAAGCATCACAAGCAATTTAACTTTCTTTCCAACTATTTACATTTAAATAAATGAATTTCAATGCATAACATATCCTACAACATCCTCTATTTCTCCTTGATGATTTTCTGTTTTATCATTCATTCTTATTTCCTTTCTCCTTTCCAATATTGTTTTAGTATTATATTTTAGTATTATATTATTTGTCTGGCCCTGTCTTTCTTGTTTTACATTATTTTATAAAGATGTTTCCAGATTTCCTTATACCCTTGATATCTATCAACCTTAATTGCATACTATTCAACATATTCATGTATCACATGTATTCAACCATTTCCAATTAATCTTACTTTGTATTAAAGTTGTTTCTAGCTTTATTTCAAATTGCAATAATACTGCTATGAAGATCTTTAATCATATATCTCTTATTGTTTATTTTTTATAACATTCTCAGTCTCTATTATAAACAATGGAATTACTGGGTCAGATGATTTCTTAAGATTACTTCCACTCTAAGATTCTATGAGTAAATATTTTCAGATGAAGAAGGGTAACAATAAGCAGCTCCATGATCACCATTAAATAAGGAAACATTCAAAAATATGTTTTACTCTTCCACAATCATGCAGGCTTTTAAAATCAATGCAGGAGTAAGTTCACTATCCTTGTATAGGATAACCTTGGCCAGGAAAGTTAATATTCATGAAGGTACCTATGATACTCTATGTACATAGATACATGTAAGATACAGATGTGGGGAGAGATAGTGAGAAAAAAACATTTTTGTAATTGTGAAAATGGAAAGTAAAATTGATGTATCTTCAGTTTTAATTTGTGTTTAACTTAGATAATATGGGTTATTTGAGATTCTATTTGTTCCACAGGGGAAAATAAATCAATAATGTTTGGTTTGGAAACTTCATAAAGCACTGTGCCTAAATTAGTCAAAGTCTTTGAGTTTATCATTTATTCAACATCAATCATGTGTTTATGAGAGTATGTGTGTGCACGTTATTGGACTAAACATATGCTACAGAAGTAATATTCAGTACTTTAACTGTGTCTGACTCTTTCTGACCCCATTTTTATGGATTTTCTTGGCAAAAATACTGGACTGATTTGCCATTTCCTTCTCCAGTGGATTGAGGCTAACAGAGGTTAAGTGATATGTACCAATTCACATAACTAATAAGTGTTTGAGTCTGGATTTGAATTTAGGTCTTCCTGACTCTACTCACTGAACCACCTTGCTGTTTCCATAGGATTGTGATTAACAACAACTACAACAACAAATCAGTTATTTTCTATTGTCATGAGATTAGTGATTGACTGGGACAAATTATGTCCACATGAAATTAAAAGAAAAAATAATGTAACAATTGAAGAACCAGAACAATGAAGCAAAAGAAGAGTTGGCAGAATTTTTAAATGCTACCTCTCTTCCTCACAGGTAGCAAGATGTAGTTTCCATTACATGGAAAAAGTCCTAGATCTTTAATCATAATAACATGATTAGTGTTGAAGCACTTAACCTTATTGGCACTAGTTCCCAGTATATATCACAAGAACTTTTATTCTTAGAGACATGTTTTCCTTGGCAATCTTTGTATTTTCATTGTTAATACTTCTTTACTTTCAAATTTCTGACTTTGTAAGGTCATTTGAAAGTGGGGATGGGAGTGGTATTTTTTCTATAGCAGTATAACCAGGCTTTTTAATTCTTCCTCTCCCCACCTCTCAAGAGACAAATATATATATTATCCCTGTGCTTTGAATATTCAGGGTCAGTTTCTATAGCAATATTGAGTTTATGGGTTCAATTCAGTCCCATTTAATAAGCACATATTAAACACCTACTAGATGGAAACAAAGTAGATGCTAACCAACTAGGAAGGCCTAAGCAGATTATGAGCATGTGAATGCAAGATAACTTTATTGCATTTTAGAAGAATGGAGAAAAATGTAAACAATTAAGAGAATCAAGATAAGACTCATATGAACTAAAGTATAGTGAAGTAAGCAGAGATAAGATAATATGACAATGTAAGTAGGAAAAAATAAGAATAAAAAAGAAAACAATACTCTAATTATAATGACCCAAAGATGAATAAAAAAACTTATCTCCCTCCTTTCTTTTCAGAGAAATCTTTGTCTCTCTCTGCCTCTTTATATATGTGTGTTTATATATGTATATATCTTTTAATACAGTCATTGTTTCAATATGTAACACATGTAAGATCATTTAATCTGCATGATACCCCTGGGGATAGGTGTTATTATTATATATGTTTTATAGGTGGGAAAATTAAAGCAGACAGTAACTGCTATCAAATAAGATAACTATAATATTATAAAAGATTCCTAAAGATCTTGGTAATAGCATCTCCAGGATTAGTTGAGTCAAAATATAGTCTTATTTTCCCCTATGATGGAATCTCTACTACAAAGCAATCAAGAAGAAAAATAATTGCATTTTGCAGAGCTTGTATTTGTGACTGAAAGCATGAGGACATTCATCTTGATTCCCATCAAATCACTCTTCATCTATAACAACTATAAAATACAATATGTGTGTGTGTGTGTGTGTGTGTGTTTTCCAAGAGAGAAAGGGGTAGCAAAGACTGCAATAAGTAACATTGTTTTTGAAATGAGAAATTAAAAGGAACAATGCTAGAAAGGAGAAGACTTTAGAAACATGTTACAGGCTTATTATGATGCATTAGCTTCATTAAATTCCTATATTTTTGCTAAAAATGACACACAATCCAATGAACAAATGTTTGTTAAACACTTGTTAAGTGGCCGTCTATATGCTGGGGATACAATTAATAGAAAAGAAAAGTAACCACTGTCCTCAAGAAGCTCAATTTAATGGAGAAGAGGACAACACAAAAACAGGAAAGCAGGAATATCTTGTTCAATGGAGTTGAAAGTTCCATGGCTAGGACAGCAATTGTAGATTGTAAGAATTCAAAAAGTCCAGTTTCTACCCTTTACAAAGGAAGGCATTAGGGGAAATTGAGTGGTTTTCAAAATATTAAGCAGACACATTTACAGAATGGAAACAAAGAAAGAGCAGAATAGATTGAATAGTCAACCAAGATAAACATAAACTAAATTCTGCAGTGTTCAGGATTGGGTCAACCCCTGTCAAGTATATTCATTAATGACCTGGATGATGAAATAAATTGTTCTCCTTAATTTGGAAATTTTGTCTGATTGGAAGGACTAATTAACATTTAAAATATAATTTTAATTATAATCTAGACAAATTAGAAAAAAGTTGTGAAAAACAAACAGAAGTTAATAGAAATAGCCAAATCTGTGTTGCTATTTTAAAGAGTTAGGCAGGAAATTCAAATGACAATGTCCAAAATAAGAATAGAGAAGAGAAAACTATATGTTACATCTCTCTTGGAATTTTTATTAATCTGAATTTGGAATGGTCTGAACATAGAAGGCATGTAATATAAATTATTATTGGATTTAAGATAAAGAAAAAGAAGCTTGAGGCAATTCTCGCTTCCAAAAAGAATAAGAAATTTCTCAGTGGTTGAAAAGGAGTCTATAATAGACAAATCTATCTTTACTTCCAAAAATTACATTAAAGACTGTATTTTTCACAGCATTCAGACTCAAGTCTATGTTCCATTTTTATTTTTTAAAAAGACTTTTAGATATTTCACTTGAAGAAAAGAAGATCCAATACTGATATGACAACTTTCTTAATAATATGGTGACACAAAAATGAATTAAATCTTGAGCCCCAGTTCTGCCTCTTAATAACTTTGTTACTTTGAGTACATTGAGTCAATTGACCAGTCTAGTCTTCCTTTTCCTTCATCTCTAAAATGATCCCTTTGGACTAAATAGTTCTTAATTGCCTTTTAGTCTTTAGGCTTTTTTTTTTCCATTTGGAGATCTTTCATGTGGAAGATAAATTAGAGTTGCTGTATTTAGCACCAGAAGGCAAAACTAGGATAATTTACACTAGAACCATTCCCCAGAGCAGCCTGGACAAAATTAAAATGCAACTGGAAAATATTTAACTAAAGCAAAAAGTAAAATAATAATAATAATAATAACAACACAGCATAATATTAATCCACTGTTTTCTTACACTATTGGTTTATACTTAAAACATTAGCTTTTAATGCCACTGCAAAAGATGGACAAATTCAGACTTGATGTCAAGAACATTTTTTAACAATTAAAATCATGCCAAGGTAGAATGGACTGTCTCAAAAGGAAAGCAGTATCTCTTTATTAGGAGGATTCAATTAAGGTCAAATGACCACTTGTGGAGTTTTATGTAATATGGGCTTTTATGCTTGTCTAGATGTGGGTGAGAGTAGATGGTCACAAAATCCTTACAAACTTTGAAGGCTTGGGATTCTGGGATCCTGCCATTATCACAAGTTTGAAGCAATGATAAAAATGATGGGAAGAGGAGTGAAATTTAAAATTGATTTTAAAAATATTTACACAGGCATATAAATAATTGGTTTCTAGACTTAAAAAGGACTTCAGAGAGAACTTGCAAATTATTATATTACAGAACTAATAAATAACTTGTTGACATTCCCAACAAGCAACTATACAAGTTTCAGTGAAAGTATCTTTATTACTACTCAAGGTCATCCTTTTGACTTTTGAATAGCTCTGTCAAAAAGATTCTTCCCTATATCCAGCCTAAATCTCCCTCTTTTCAATTAATTACAACAGAAACTTCATGGTTCTGCCATAGAAGGTCATGTAAAATAAACTTTAATCCCTTTCCAATTACAGCACTTGAAATTATTGAATATAGCTATCATGTTATCCTTAAGACTTTCTTTTCCATTGAAACACAATTAAATTATACATACAAATTATACATACAAATAGCAAGATACTATTGTTCTAATTATATGTGACCATGAAGAAAAATTTGATTCACTATGGGAAAATGGTACTTTCTGATTTGAATCAACCACAATTTCTTGAAAAATGAAATCATATGTATTTGTGTTATATATACATATATAATATTTAATGTATTTGATCAATGTTATCAAGTTATATATAAAGAAGATATATGCTCACTAAATGTATTAGCCATTATCTTTTAAGATGATCAAAATACAGTTCAGATGAACTGAGCTTCCTTATATGTGATCATGTCTTCTTTTTTTACATTTGTTTTTAAAACTTTAAGTTTCAGATTCTCTCCCCTCCTCCTCCACCTCCATTGAGAAAGCACATGTGGAATTATGCAAAACATTTCCATAAAAGTCATGGTACTGTCCTTTTAATGTTCATGTTTAAGGATGGCATTGTATCAAATGCATCAAATGCCATTAGATGGCAAAGCTTCCCAAATGACAATCATAATAACCTAAAGATTTGACTCTTATTTTTGACATAAGAAAAAAACAAAAGAATCAACATTCTTATTATAAAGACTATGATAAGTGATCACATAGCCTACAGAGATTATCTATCAGAATATATATCCCTGATGAATATGGTAACAGGTCATAAACCCGACCCAGAATTGAATAGGAGTGGTGAAGTTAACAAGCTTATTTAAAATAAATTGTGCAACTCTGAAGTTATTACCTTCTATCACTTTGGCTAATATGAAAGAAAAGGAAAATAATAAATGTTGAAGAGGATGTGGGAAAATTGGGACCCTAATGCACTGTCAGTGGAATTATAAACTGATCCAATCACTATGGAGAACAATTTGGAACTATGCCCAAAGGGCAATCAATATGTGCATATCCTTCAATATAGCAATACCACTACTAGGTCTGTATCCCATGGAGAAAGGACCCACATGTACAAATATATTTGTAGCAGCTCTTTCGTAGTGACAAAGACTTGAAAAATGGGGGGATGCCTATTATTTGGGTAATGGCTGAACAAGTTGTAATATTTGAATGCAATGGAATATTATTGTGCTATAAGAAATGATGAGCAAGCAGAATTCACAAAAACCTGGATTTATATGAATTGATACTAAGTGAAGTGAGCTGAACCAGGAGAACATTGTACACAGTACACAGTAATAATTGTACACAGTAATAATAACATTGTTTGATGATCAATTATGAGAGACTTAGCTCTTCCCAGTCATACAGTGATTCAAGGCAATTTCAAAAGATTCATAATGAAAAATACTATGCACATCCAAAGAAAGAACTATGGAGTCTGAATGCAAATTAAAATATACTATTTTCACTTTTTTGTTTGTTTTTTCTTTCTCATAGGTTTTTTTTTTCTCTTTTATTCTAATTCTTCTTTTAAAACATTACTAATTTAGAAATGGGTTTAACATGATTATATATGTATAACCTAAAACAAAAAAAAAAAGAAAAGAAAAACCAAAACAAGAGAAATTATGCAATATTTTTAATGATCTCATACTTACTTCTCCCTGAAGCAAACTTCCACTATTTTCTAAAAAAAAAAAAATTAATAATTTAAATGGCTGGAAAATATGGATTACTGGTTACAAATAGTTAGAATTGCAGGGGAATTAAAGGACAATAGTAAAGCACATGTTAACTGTAAGTGTGGACATAGGACAGGATCATGGCCTAAATAATATTATCAGTAAAATTAGACATAAATGGGGACTGCTCATGTAGGAAGATTAGGTGGAACAAATGGAATGTCTATGTGTTCCTTTGATACATAAAGTTAAGATATCTTAATTAGGCAAGAGGCAAGACTCCCTAATACCTTGACCACTCTATATAGCATTTATAAAAACATTTACATAAAAGTCATATAAAAGTAAAAAAGACGTAGAAAAAGCTCAGTTTTGGATGGTGTGTTGGCCATCCTTCATGGCAGTATTATATAGCTGAAAGTCATGGAAAATTACATCCTCCAATTAATTAAAAATTAAAATAAATCAAAAGTCAATCAACAAGAACTGGATGGTTATGAGTAGAGTATATTACTTCAGCCATTGCAAAAGAGATTAAGGACACTAAAATATAACTCAATTATATTTTATATAGAAGACACTCAATTTTAGGTAAGAAAGTAGTATAACCAATGTTAAATATTTATGTTTCATTGGTATGCTCACAGTGTCCACAGAAAGAGTTCTAAGTGTCAAGAATTCTTAGGAAAACCCATGTGGTAACTTTAGTGGAAGATCAAGGACATGATTTGCACAAGATGACTGGCAATGGATGGTATGTGATCTGTTTCACTGGAAGGAATATGGCCCTTATTGAATCATTGCTCCACTTGTCAGATGATTGGCTAGATTAAGGCTAATTTTTCATGGTGTTAAGTGTTAGTGCTTAAATGTTGTTTTTCTATTCAGCATTTATTTTAGGAAGTCAGTAAGTTTTTTAACTGATTGTGCTAGGCTTCTTTTTGATATCTTTATAGTACAAATAAACATAATAATTCAAAAATGTTCATATTTATTAGAACTATTATAAGCTACTTATCTCACTCTTTTTTGATAGACGATATAAAAACCTACAAAGATATATATTCTAGCCTGGTGGCATGGCAGCAATCAGAAAATAAGGAAAAAACTAGATAGTAATAATCTTAACAATAGGAATAAAATATCATGGCAGAAGCACTTTGACAAAACTATTAAAGATTTGAAGAGAAACAATAAAAGACCACATGTATATATAGTAAATACATGCAGCAGATAACTTAAACACCATATTTTGCCTAATTAAGTTGCCTAAATTAAAGGCAAGTAGGCTATCATACTAATTCCCAGATTGCCCCAAATCATTCAAACTGATTCTCTCCTTCCTTTCACCTGAACTTGGACTCCCATTTCTAAGATCCTGGATCTCATAATAAGGTGGTAACCTTATTTCCTAGCTAGTTTCATGCCAGGCCACCACCACCATCTCCACTATTCTGTCATCAAGTCCTTTCAACTCTAGCTTCATCATTTGTGTTATCTTTCCCTACTAGAATGCTAACCTCTTGAGGGCTTTTACTGCATTGTTTATATGTTTCTCTCTGGATATAGCACAATGCTTAATTAATGTTTTTTGGCAGAAAAGAAGGAGAAGAAAGAAGGAGGAAGAAGGAGGAAAAAATAAGGAGGAGGAAGGAGAAGAAAGAAAAAGGAGGAAGAGCAGGAGGAGGAGGAGGAAGGGGAGGAGGAAGTAGAGTGTAATGTTCAAACTAGCTTTCTAAAATAGTCACCCAGTCTTAGTCTGATCCAGTCTCCTCCAACAGTCTGACAATCTTCCTTCCAGTCTCAACCAGTCTCCTTCTGAGTCTGACTTTGTCCCCAGTTTAAATACCCTATTACAATTACATCATTACAGTATACTGAGTATAAGCCAATCTAGAGTGATTATATCATTATATCATACTAGATGTATGTAAACTAGAAGACTTTTATCTCATCAATTCCACTGAGTTAACACCTTGTTTCAAGTATACTTCTCCAGAGTTCTAGCCCTCTACAGAATAGGAGGAGAAAGAGAAGAAGAGGGAGAGGAGGAGGAGGAGAAAAAATGAGGAGGATGGGGAGAATAGGGAGGAAGAGGAAGGGGAGGAAGGAAAAGAGGAAGAGGAGAAAGAGGAGGGGGAAGAGAGTGGGGTTGAGAAGGAAAGGAAAAGGGGGAGGTGGAGAAAAAAGGGAAGGAAAAGGAGGAGAAGAAGGGAAGGAAAAGGAGGAGAAGAAGGGAAGGAAAAGGAGGAGAAGTGAAGGAAAAGGAGGAGAAGAAGGGAAGGAAAAGGGAGGAGGAGGAGGAAGACAAAGTGGAGGAGGAGGAGAGAGAGAGGAGGAGGAGAATACATAGAAAGGAAACCAGGGAAACAAAAGTAAGTCAGAAATTCTATATTTCCTTAATCGACAACACATCAGAAAGTTGCAACACAAGAAGTCAAAGCACCACAAAGAATTAAAATTTTGTCTGATATTGAATTATATCAGACAAAATTTTTGGTATAGAGGCTTGCTAAATACAGAAATCCAAAGTGAGCAAAATTTTATCATGAATGATGTGGAAAATTTCTGGCTACCTATAAGTCTCAAAAAGTTTAATATAATAAAAAATAAAGTCAGCTTAAAAGAGAAACAAAAAGTTTATTACTTATAATTTAGTGAATGACTGGACAGCTATATCAGTAAAGGTAAAAAAAACTCTAGCTTTTCTGCAAAATCAGGAGGCTGCTTGAAATCCATAATTGTTGGCCCAAATGTATCACTCTGGTGCATGAAGTACTAGCAAAGTACTTTTCCAGTTTTCTCTCCATCACAAGCCTAATTCCACATTTCTTATCATAAGTTACTTTATATCTATAACCAAAAGATGAGAATACAAGCATTCTTTAAAACAGGGACTCTTTAAAATACAAAGCTATGCACACACATATACAGATATAGAAGTATTTAAATATAGTTAGAGATAAAAAATAAGAGATACATTAAAAAGTAAGATTTGTTTCCCCAAATTCCCAGTAAAAATAAAGAGAAATTTATTATTGATTTGATAATTACAGAACAAACTGTATCAAAGTGCCATTGCATATATATTGCCTTTGCTGATCATTTCAAAACCTTTGATTTGGTTCTACTATCATGCCAAGATGCAAGAACAGAAAGAACACTTAAGTATTGGTTATCTCACTACTAATGCCAAAATATAAAAATGTATAAGTAAGATATTTTTAAGCGAATCAGTTTAATTCCCTTTAAATTCTCCCAAAATTAAAACTATTATCATTTCTCTTCAATAAAACTATTTAGGAGAAACTCAGTCTGACTTTCAGTACAGTTTGGAGATAGAAATCACTTAGTATAGCTTCTCATTGATTTTTTAATTTTATTTTGTGGTTATTGAATCTGGTTGGAACTTAGACATTTTGATGGAATAGGTATGTAGAAGCTGAATGATATGCTTCCTCTTCCACGCAGTTGTTTTAGTAGCATTCCCGTATTTGGCATTTTCATTTCACATATTTGAATATAGACTTGTACAAAGAAATAAGAACTGGAAATAGTATCATACATAGGCAAAGTATATAGCAGGATTTTTCTAAGAATGTTTTCAATGGTCCCTACTAGAGAAATTTAAAATTCTACCAAATGAAAACTTATTCCTTTGAATTTTTTAAATGATCTTGTTAAAACTCAAGAATTTGTGGGAGAAATTACATTAAGCCTCAACAGTCATCAAGTTCTTTGCTTGAATGACTTATCAGTTGTTGGTTCTTTTTTTGTTTTGTTTTGTTTTGCACTGCCTGAGTCATATATCAATGGAAAGCCAAATTGATCCATAATGTTAAAGTGGAGATTAGAAAAAGATAATAATTTAAGAGCTCAAAATCAGCTGAAGGAATAAAAAGCACCTATAGAAGAAAACAAGAGAGAATTCTGGGAGAAAGAAATAGAAGAGTCTAATAAAAACTGTCTATGTTGCAATTTATTTTTCTGAGGAGATCCTTCACTAAAGTTGGACAATGAAAGCTTACTTTCAAGTATGCTGCAAAAATATAAATAAATAAATTGCCTACCTCCATTTCTCTCTCCTACCACCCAATTAATTCCCCTATTTTATTAATTAATAATATTAATTCCTATTTATTTGACCCCAGAACATTTGCTACTTTAGGAACATATCCTATACTTTTCTAATTCAATAGCTTTGTTTGTATGATTATCTGTGCCTAGAATTCTCTTTCCCTTTCTCATCCTCATTGAAAAATCCTACATATTTTTAAAAATTCTATTTGAAATAGTCAATTTTTCTATTAAGGGAATCCCCTTGTTTATCAACCCAATCTTGTCAATCAGAAATCATTTTATTTTCCTTAGATGCCTCTCTTGCATCACCCTTGCAGATACCTGAGACATCAGATTGTGAATTCTAGATCTAACTGTGTATAACTCTTATCTACTCTCCCAAATAGTAAACTCATTGAGAGGACTCTACTTTTCACATTATATCTTCCCCAAAACTAGTATAATGCCTCCCATAATGGTTACTAAATAAATGTTTAATGAATTGAATTCACCTAAGTGCTCTCTAAATCTACTTCAGATAGCTAGATGTTAGAAACAAGACATTTTCTCTCAGATTGACATATGATTTGTATTTTCTGAAACATTCTAGAGGCATGCTTGAGTTATAGAGGACTTCCTTCTATTCACTTTGACTCTGTCCACATGCTATTGAAATGGAAGAAATAGAGACAATAAATTCATGTCATGGCACACTAATCTAAAATCACAGATACAATTAAATATTCCATGCAGCTGATTCTCCCAGCCTTGAAGTTCTCTCTGACTCTAGGGGACACAGATACTTAGTTACACTAATTATGTTATTTTAGGCAGTTAACAGAACTCCCCAGCTAGAAGAGCCATCTGTCTGAAATGCCTTTTCAGTTAGAACTGACAATATTCTCTAGTACCCACTTCTTTTCTCAGTTCAATATTCATCTCTACATAACTCACTTATCTAAAATCATTGTTTCTGTACAAGCCACAAATTTCCAGATTTATCTCCCCCTCTTGGCCTTTGCTCTTAGTATGAGAACAAATATTCCCCAAAGACTAGAACCTAGAACTAGAATTATAATTCCCAGGATCTTTACTCCATATTTTTAAATTATTTCTTCTCTCAAGTTTCCTTTCTTGAGAATATTCTATATGTCTGTATCCATGAAAATAGTGATGATGGATAAAACATCAGATGGTCTCCCTTTAAGAGAAGGTTAAAGGGCTATTAAAGGAACACTTCTATATTGTCCACATTATCGTGAAAAAAGCATTATTCCTTCAAAAACAGAATAAGTGTTTCATGGAAAACAGAAAGAAGAATGAATAATATTATGATGAATTAAATTTGAAAGCTAGCCTGTCAGGAAATTAGTGAAAGAACATGACACATAGAGGAGGAAAGAGATGGGATATGAAATAGCTACAATAGGATTTAAGTATAAAGTTCTCCTCATAGAAGGGATATCTGGACTCTTTCAGGATGAGGTAGCTTTTTATATTAATAAGGATCCTCACGTGCTATTAGGATATTTCATCTAGCAAAAGTCAAAAAAGGCAGGATTAATACTGTAATACTATATTAGTGAATCCTTGTTGAGTACCATGAGAGTAGTTAATTACAGACTTGACATAAACAATTGAAAGATCTGCTGATCTTGTGCAGTTTAACATTTTTCTCAATGTCATTTTCTCAAAAGCTTAGAAGGTATCCCTATCAAATTGGCAGATGATACAAAGCTAGTTAAATCGGTTAATTAGATAAATCAAAATTTAAAGCCTTTGTAACAAATTAGGAAATTAGACAAAGTTATTTTGGCTAATTGTGTGTAATTATAAAAATTTTATGATTATGATTCAAGATCCTCCAGTCTCATGAACTTTACAAGTAGAAAATTGGAAAGTCATATTTCATCTACAGATCTCTCTCTGACTTTTGCTGAGTGAATTCACAATGGTACCTGAGCATCCTTATTCTCATGTGTAAGTTTTAGATATGCTTAGACATTACCATAAGCCTGAGAAAAATAGTGGGATTTGAGGGTCACAGAACTAATCATTGAGAAAGCCTGAAATAGAATTGAGGCCTCATAACTCCTCTTCTTCTACTGCTTAAATGTGCCACATTGAATGCATTGAAAGTCAGGGATGAAGAGCCCAGATTGGTGGAATATTTAAGGTTAAGCCAGGAAGCCAGAATCTTTAATGCACTTCTCATTACTCATATGAACCATGATGTGGCATTATTCAGTGTTTAACCTGGATGTTAAACTCTAACCTCTTAAAGTCAGATCAGATTCCTACCATGGAAGTTCTTAAAAATTAAAACTCCTTTTGGCTCATGTTGCCTCATACAGATTTAAAACCTCAGGGAAACTTCTTTAGTTAACTCACTTTCAATTATTCATTTGAATTATATGATGGCAAACTAAAGCTCCCAATAGCATTTAAATATAAAATTTATTCACAACAGAATTGTAAAGAGTAATGCAATAGACAATAATTGCAGTCTGCATTTTTAGTGATTACATTCTCATTCCTCTTTCTTCCCAAGAGATTTGGGTCTTGATCCCATTTAAATAGTCACAATTCCATCAGGGACATCTGAGCTATATCTCTCTATTTCTGGAATAGGAGATTGAATACTTGAGTTAAGGAAGTATTGTACTTAGATCATTAGCCATTTTTATTTGGCAGCTATTTTAATCCAACTTCATCACCATCTTGATTATCTTTATTACCATGCACAAGATACCAACTCAACTTATTTCTGCTATCATAATTTCTATCCTCTTCTTTTTTTTCTCTCAACAATTCCTTTATTTGACTTTATCATGCAGAAACAGCTTTTTCATAGAGTAGCCAGGCTCCACAGCTAGCTACTCTGTTTGCAAACCTGCTTACTCCCTGAATCCACAGAAAATGGGAAAGAAAGAGAGAGGAGTAGAAAAAGTAACCATGCCTTGATGGTATTGGTTGTCTACATTAGCCTAATATATTAGCCTTTATTATTCTCCTAATAAGGAGATTTTCATATATGCTTGTTTATTCTCTCTCTCTCTCTCTCTCTCTTTTTTTTGTCTATGTATGGATATATGTATGCATACATATATATGTATATATAAATATATATTCAAATACTTTCTTCACTGATCATGGGAAGAAGGTATGTATGGGTATGTCATTGTTTTCTGTGATAACAAGGGAATTATAGGTATATTTTTTAAATGATCATTCCTTATTATGTTTTTTGATCTCATGACAAAAGTTTTTTTGATATTCTAAGCATAAAAATGACATTCCAGGATTCCAAATTATTTCGCTCTAATATTAGTTGTGTGATTGTTTCCTCATGGATATCCATTTCTTGTTGAAATGTAATGTCTCAATCTTCTTTGTGTAGAAAGAATACACATACACACACAAAACTACATATACACATTATGCAAATGTACCTCCTGTGGTCTGGGGTTTTTTTGCATATGTATAATAGAGAGATAGATCTTCAAAAAGATCTAACCATACATAAGACAAGTTTTGACCAATTCATATAGAGTATTTCTAAAAAATGAGAGAAAACATTCCAAACAGTAAAAATATTCAGCTACTCTTAGACTTTGAAAAGGAGAAGTCTTAGCTCATTTCTTGGGGCTTTTGCCAGTAGGAGTGGTACTATGAAAGCTCTGTGGAACATACCCCTAAATTAAGTGATAAGAGTTTTAGATCTTAATTTGCAAAAATATTTGATGTTGATTCTAGCAAGCAAAAAGCTCATTTACAAAATGGCTGCTAATGAAATCACAGAGAAAATATCTTGGATTAAAAACAAAAAAGACATTTGACATGAAATTATTGTTTTCAATAAATTTTTTCATTGTGTTAATTGCAGGACAATTCTTGAGGGGCATGAATGTGGAATAATTTCACTTAAAATTTGAAGTAAATAATCAGAGCAATATTTATTATCTGGAACCAAAGAATGTATTTGCATGACTTTGGATAGAAACATTAGTTATAGTAATGACAGAAACATGGTTGTATTTATTTGGATAAAGATTTAAAAAAAAAAATCTCACTAGTAAGGGGAAAAAAACAACACATCAAAAAAGCCTATTGGGCAAAAGGAAATTGCCTAACTTGACTGGTCATAATGTATACATACATAATGTGTGTGTGTGTGTGTGTGTGTGTGTACATACATATAAGTTTAATTCTTAATAAGCTTTAATTGCTGATAATCAAGTCTTATTTTGAGGTATACTACATGGAAATAACTTTTTAAAAATTAAAATGTGGTCATTTCTTTTTAGGGAAACAAATTTTCTGAAAAATAATTTTAACTAACAGTAATTAACAATGTTATTATCAATAAGTTTTCTTAGAAGTTCCATGTTAAAAGGAAGTTAGATGGTGCAGTAGATAGAGCACTGGTCTTGAAGTTAAGAAGAGCTGAGTTCAAATCCAGTTTCATACATGTAACATTTCTTAGTTATGTGACCATGGGCAAGTCATGGTGATCTTAATGATTTATGATAATTAATTTTTTTTTAAATGGTCAAAGAAATCTTTGATCTAATTTACTTTTTCTGCTCTAATATGACAATAAACATCACAATCTATTAATATATGCCCATTCTACACTAACTTTGTTATATCCTTCTAGACTTAGATACAGAGACTTGGGGGGGAGGGAAAGGGAGGGAAAGAAGAGAGGAAAAGGAAAGGAAGAAAGATTAAAAAAAAAACTTACAGAAAAACATGCATTTTTCATACTTTTTTGTTTGTTTCCTGCATAAATGATTAGAATAAACTCTTGTAAGTATTTAACAAATCTTGTTCAGGAGGTTTCACAATGTCCAGACCTTGATGCCAATAATATAATACCATCTGCAAAGGAGAATCTAGAGAAATCTTTCTATCTTTAAGGAATATCACTTTGACTTAGGCATCGAAATGAATTGTCTTATCAATAGTGACAAACAATATTGGGGGGGGGAAGCTTTCTTGTTTTTATCTGATATTTATGATTAGAGAGTTATAAAAAGTTGTTATTTTATCAAATTTTCAAATAATTTTTCTTTTTATTTAAAAAAGAATAGAAAAATAAAATAAAATAAAGCAGAACAGAACAGAACATTGTCATGTACTCAGCAGAATATTAGGGAGAATTCAAAATATATAACTATAAATTTCCAGTTCAAGAAAGGATAGAAGAAATTACATTCATGAATTTTCTTCTTTTCTTTGTTTCCTCACAGGTTGTTCTTTGATGTGTACTTTTTTTAAACTTTATTACTGTTTTTCACCTTTCATTCCCTCCATCTCACCCAAGCAGGTTATAGTTAAGCATAGATATATTTACATATACATATATAGATATAATACACACAAAAATACACATATATATGCATATATACATATAATATATATACATATACATATATAAGTATAAACTCATTCCCAAGCACAGACCCACACACACATATATATATTTATATATACACTTATTTAAAGCAACATGCATACATATGTTTATACACTCAAACACACACATATACATATATATAAACATTTACCCATATGTAAGCATGAATCTAAAACAATATTGGCTGATGTATCATGTAGATTTCTTCTCTTTTGACTTTATTTAAGATCAATGATTATTAGCTGTATTTTTTTCTAATAAATTCTACTCCTAATCCTTGTTGTAGTGTTTGTATTTATCTCTTCTTTCCAATCCTACTAACTCTTCACTTTAATTCTGCTCCTTAATTTGCCTTGCCATTACTTAATCTCCCCCACCACTTCCTTGTATTCTTCTCCACACTTTGCTTCCCCCTCCACTCATCCCTCCTTCCTTATTTCTTTACAGATTTTGAAGGGTGCTATACCCTTCAGAGTATATATATGTAATGTTGCCTATTTATCCCATTTCCAATGTGAGTAGGTTTTCAGAACAAGCGCCCTCCTCCTCCCTCTAACACCTGTGTCTATTCTTCCTCTCCTTTATATAACATAGTTACTATTTTTACCTTTTCCTAGTAAGTTTTGCTTTTCAGAGTTAGATCAAACTCATTTCTGCCCCAATCTTTCTTTTGAGCTACCACTTTTTTATGATTTGTTCTCCAGAGCTGTTATTTTTCTTATGTTTCATTTTCTGTTCTATTTTTCATTCTTTATAATCTATTTTTTTCTTGGTCTCTTATAACTTCACTGGCTTTCTTTGCCCAATTCTAATTTTCAAAGAATTATTTTCATCTTTAGGACTCTGTATCTCTTTTGCTAAGATTTTTTTCTTAATCTTCTTGGTTTTTTTTGGATGGTTTTTATTTTATTTTATTTTTCCTCAATGCCTCTCATTTGACTTTTAAATTCCTTTTTTGAGTTCTTCTATAAATTCTCTCTTGGCAGGTAACCATTTAATGTTACTTTTTGGAGAAGAAGCTTTTTTTATATCAGTATCCTCCTCTTAAGATAAACCCCATGTTTCTTATTCTTTGGGTTCTTTTTTACTTGCCAATTCATTTTTTTAAATAAGAAGTGTTAATGTAAACATTTCTAATCAGGGGGTGGGAGAATGGTGTCCCTAGCTTCACTTCATCTCTTCTGTCTCACCTGGAACTCCAAATCAAAAGCTCCTCCAGCAACATCCCTGCCCCACTGCCTCTACACTCACTGGAGAAAGCTTGAAATTTGCCAACCTACTCCTCTTCCCAAAATCCTTCCTCAAATTTTTCAAATAATTTTGATGCATGTATAAAATGTACTTAGTTGGAAAAGAGCCTTTACAGTAGATTTTGCACAACTGAATCAAAAAAATTTTTTTTAAATCAACAAGTACCAAACACAGCAAGATAATTCATACTTTCCATCCTTCAGCCAATTTTGTGGTGGTAAAAAAATCTATCATGGCATATATTTTATAAAAGGCTGTCAATTTCCTACTAATATTCCTCATTGAGAATGTCCTTAATGTATTTCAAAATTTTATTTTCATAAACACGTCATATAGATTATAAAAGGGAAATATTGGCAAATACATGTTCATAATCTCTCAGCTGCCTTTTTGGTTATAAATATGGACTAAGATTTTTTTAAATTGTTTTTATTTAATATAGTGATATTTTAGTATGTTCCCCTCTTACATATATTATGTTCATTGGTCTTTCAGTGCCCTCACAATTGTGTCACTTGTAGAATGAATATAATCTATGTACACACATTCTAATCCAGTTTTTCCATATGTATTTATCTTTAGTTCTATTTCTGCCTACTCTCTAAATATATCCTGGGTTGTGGATGTTAAAATTTAAAAGTGGTATTTATTTATAGAAAAATTTCTTCTATCCCCAACATGTTAAACTTCCCCAGAAAAGAGGTCTTACATTCCAGTGTTTTACCAGGAATGAAAACACCAAGGGTTGGGGAGAAACAGGATATTAAAAGAGAGATGAATCATTTGAAGTGGATCTATACTAGCTCATTTGATCTTCATTCTGTGTTGCTCTTTTTTTTTTTTTTTAAACCAAGATAACTAGAAGGATAGATAGTCTATAGACTGCTAAGTAACATGCCAATTGAGCACACTCATTTCACTGATTATGGATGTTTGGAAAATAACCATCAATCAGCAAATATCTCAGTGATATTTCTTAAAGTTTAAACATCAGTGATGTTTGAGTTTGCTTAGCATTTTGTTTTCCCTAATTATATATAAAAATAATTTTCAACATTGTTTTTTTAATGGAGTCCCAAATTTTCTCCCTCCCTTCCCAAGACCCTTGTCAAGAATGAAAGCTATTTTATATTGTTATGCGTGTGTAGTCATGCAAAACATATTTCCATAATAGTCATATTGTAAAAGAAAACAGACCAAAATAAAAACCCAAGAAAAATAAAGTTTTAAAAAAGTATGTTTCAATTTGTATTTGGATTCCATCAATTCTTTCTCTGGAGACAGCATTTTTCACAAGTATTTCAGAGTTGTCTTGGAATACTGTTTTATTGACAATAGCTAATTTGGTCATCTAAGAATATTGCTCTTATTGCGTATAATGATCTTCTGCTTTCACTTTGGACCAAGTCATGTAAGTCTATCTGGCTCATCATTTCTTAGAGCACAATAGTGTTCCATCACAATTTTTAATACCCCAACTTGTTCAGCCATTCACCAACTGAAGAGCATCCATTCAATATCTAAGAAAAGAACTACTATAAATATTTTTGTGTATATAAGTGACATTTATTCTGTTTAACTGTGCATACCCTTTGGGTATATAATTCAAAAGACTATGATTTTCCAGACACATTTTTAATTATTATTTTTCTCAGTTATATTTAAAAACTTTATTTTGAGCTCCAAATTCTTGCTTTCCCTTCCTCCTCTTCCTGCTCATAAAGAAGGCAATTTGTTATAAATATATATATATATATATATATATATATATATATACATATATATTCAATTATGTATTTCATATTAGCCATGTGGTAAATGAAAATATAAAATTTAAAAATAAAGTTAAAAGAGAAACCTTTGATTTGTATTCAGACTCCATTAGTACTTTCTCTGTAAGTGGAAAACATCATTGTAATTCCTTAGGAATTTTTCTTGTACAATTGTATTGCTAAGAATAGCTGACTCATTCATAGTTGATCATTATACAATACTGCTGCTATTATGTATAATATTCTCCTGATTCTGCTTACTTCACTTTGCATCAATTCATATAAGTCTTCTCAAGATTTTCTGACAGCATCCAGTTTGTCAATTCTTATATGCAGCAATATTCCAAGACAATCATATACCATATGCCACAACTTGTTCCACCAATTCTGAACTGATGAGAGTCCACTAAATTGCCAGTTATCTCCACTTTAAAATGAGTCACTACACACACACACACACACACACACACACACACAAAATATCTATATATATTTTACAATTAAGTCTTTTTTTAAAAAAAATCTCTTTGGGATTCACATTTACTAGTACTAAGAGTATTGAGATAGTGACAGTTGTACATCTCTTTGAGCATAATTCTAAATTGCTCTTCAGTACTGTTGGTTCAATTTACAACTCCAACAATAATACTTTAGTGTCTCAATGTTTCTACAACCCTCTGACATTTTTTTTTTT
Organism: Sarcophilus harrisii; assembly: GCF_902635505.1. Classification (NCBI taxonomy): domain Eukaryota; kingdom Metazoa; phylum Chordata; class Mammalia; order Dasyuromorphia; family Dasyuridae; genus Sarcophilus; species Sarcophilus harrisii. Next base: position 440,406,681 of record NC_045426.1, on the reverse strand, counting down.
CCTGTTATATCACTCAATCTGATTGGTATGAAAAAGTACCTCAGAGTTATTTTAATTTAAATTTCACTATTCAATAGTGGTTTAGAGTATTTTTCATGTGACTATAGATAGCTTTGATTCCTTCTTCAGAAAATTACCTTTCCACACCATTTGACCATTTATGTCAACTAGGGACTAACATATTCTTATAAATTTAACTCAGTTCTCTATATATTTGAAAAATAAGACCAGCATGCCATTTTCCTTCTAATATTGACCACATCCAAATGTTTGTGCAATATTTTTTTAATTTTTTGTAATCAAAATTATCCATTTTATATCATATAGAATAATTCTTGTTTAATCATAAATTCTTTTATCCATAGACCTGATAGGTAAAATACTGTTTTCCTCATTTGTTCAAGATATTACCCTTTATGTTTTTATTATATACCTATCTATATCTAGTTTCTGCCAAAATGCTTTCCAATTTTTCCAAATTTTTTTGGGAGAGTTCTTGTCTAAAACTTTTAGATCTCTGTATATATCAAACATTTGATTATTGTAGTCATTTGTGACTATGTATTTTGTGTACCTAATCCATTTCACTGATCCATCACTGTTTAGCCAGCACCAGATTATTTTGATAATTATTGCTTTGTAATACAATTTGAGATTTGATACTGCTAGTCTACCCTTCTTCACTTTGTTTTTTCATTTTTTTCCCTTGATATTTTTGATCTTTTGTTCTTCCAGATGAATTCTACTGGGATTTTGTCTAATTTTAATATAAATTGTACATATACATATAATTCTTCATACATACACACATATTTAATCAGTATAACACTTAATAACTAACTACAATTAGGTAGAATTATAATTTTTATTTTATTGGATAAAGCCAAATATGTGGATTTAATATTTTCCAATTGTTCAGATCTGAATTCATTTGTGTAAAACTTGTTTTATAATTGTGTTTATATAATTTCTGGATTTGTCTTGGCAGGTACATTCCCAAATATTCTATATTGTTTACTGTTGCAATATGGGAGCCACCTGACAATGCCTGCTGGAGGCCTAACTCAGACCTGTAAAATGAATCTCTTCATGTGAGAGGATGTTGATAATACAAGGAGATTGAGAGGAAGTTTCGTTCTCTGACGGCTCTCCTTTTCCCTCTTGCCTCCAGTTTATTTCATTCCCAATTCACAAGCAACATCTGGATTTGTAAAGGCTGCTTTGTAACTCCTTCAAGTGTTATTTTTCATAGTGTGGAGGCTCTCAGAGAATTAACCTGCCCCTTCACTTAGGGATGGTTTTTTTTTAACAGTTTACAATTATTTAAGATGGAATATCTGTTACTATTTCTTGCTTCTGGATATTACTGGTAATTTATAGAATTGCTGATAGTTAATGTGGGTTTATTTTATATCTTGAAACTGATGAAATTGTTAATTATTCCCAATAATTTCTAGTGATTTCTCTAGTGTTTTGTAAGTACACCATCATATTGTTTTCAAAGAGTTATGATTTTATTTCCACATTGATGTTTTAATTCTTTCAATTTCTTTTTCTGCTCCTATTGCTAGAGTTAACATTTCTCATAGAATATTGAATAATTAATTGTAGTGATATTGGGACTCCTAGCTTCATCCCTGATTCTATTGGAAAGGCTTCTATTTTATCCTTGTTATAGATAACACTTGTTTTTTTTTTTTTTTTCTTCAGTGGATTTTTTGTGTGTGTCTTCTTTTCAATTTCACCAATTTTACTTTTCAAGCAGTTGCTTCCTTTTTTTCTATGGAGTACAGGCTAGCTCTCTGGAGGGCTTTAGGGTCAGCCAGAGTCAGGATAAATCAAATTCCTTGGTCTTTAGGGGGAGAAGTGAAAGAGGTAGGCAAGCAGAAGACTGGATTCAGGAGTCTGGAGTCACCAACTTCTCTCCTCCTGGTCCTGCCACCAAGTGACTCTGACCTGTCTCTCCCTGCCTTCCAATCCTTGCCTCTGATTATATTGACACCAAACATTCAGCAAGCACCAACAGTGAAAAGAGCCATTTATCCAAATATATGCTAATAGAGTCATTGTCTAACATCGAATACCTAATTAACCTTAAGTGCTCAGTTGTCTTATTGAAATATACCTTTTTGGAGTTTCAGCCCTCTACATTTTTCAAGTTTTTTGTTTTTTTGTTTTTACTTTTTTTTCATAATTCTCTTGCATCTCTTCCATTTTCTTTACCAGATTTTTCTTCCACTTCTTTTATATGGTTTTTAAACTCCTTTTTGAGCTCTCCCAGGAGGTCTTTCTGGTTTCTACTTCAAATTTTTGGGGGGGGATTTTGTCCATAGGGGTTTTCATATTATTGTGTTCTTCTGAGTTTGACTCAGGTCTTTCCTGTCACCCTAAAGTTCTTTAAGGTCAGATTCTTTTTTGTGGACTTTACTCATCTCTTTTGACTTTTTTTCCTTTCTTTTAAATTTCATTTTTCCTCCCAGAGTGAAACTGATTCAGGCTTCTTGTGCCAAGGGATGAAGGCCCTAATTATTTATCTGGTATTGCACTGATGTTGCCTTGAAGCCCATGAGGCATCTGATCCTCATTTCTGGTGCTGAACTGAGGAGTGGGCTGGGGATCATATAGATATGAAAGCTTAACTGATATTGCTCTGGATTCTATTTATGGTGTCTGTGGTATGCTGAGACTGATAGAGTATTTCTGCATTTTACCAGGGTGACACTGAAGTAAATGGCAATTGTTAGAGCTGGAGTCTGCCCAATCCTTTTGCTAAGCTGAGGCAAGCAGGGGATTTTGGCATTTATCAATTGCACTGCACTGAGACTCAGAATCTACCATTTGTTTGCTAAGGAGAAGCTTGGTGCTGGCTTTTGAGATATTTCCTGTCTTGGACTGCTTTTCACTTTTATCCAAGGGAGAAAGACATATACTGTCAATATTTCAATTTTGTTTGGCTAAAGAATACTTCACCTTGTCTTTTTGCTGGCTCTAGCATTCCAGGATTTGTTTGGGGGCACTATTTTATGACTATTTGGAAGTGAATATGGAAAAGTTACACTGGTTTGCTGCTTATGTGGCTCTCTGCCAAAATTATTTAAAAAAAAAAAAAAAGGCAAGTCATCAAAGTCAACTCAACCCTCTGACTTTCATATATATATATATATATATATATATATATATATATAGTCATAACTGACCAAATAATAGTCAGATTTGTAGAAGTTACACGTATCATATTTCCATGTAGAAATAAAAAATTTAAAACATTAAATCCTTATGATTTATCTTTCATGTTTCCCTTTTTGTGTGTTTCTTGAGACTTCTGTTAGAATGTCAAAATTTCTATTTACTTCTGGTCTTTTCATCAGGAATGCTGGAACATCTTCTATTCCATTATTTTCATTTTTCTCCCTAAAATATATTCATTTTGCTTGGTAGGTTATTCTTTTATTTCCTTTTATTGTAGTAATTTAATTTATTTTTAATACACATTGCGTTGAGAGAGAAAAATCAGAGCAAAGGGGAAAACCACAAGAGAAACTAAAAAAGAAGAGAACATAACATGTTTGATTTACATTCAATATCCTTAGTTGTTTCTCTGTTTGAAGATGGCTTTTTTTGTCCAAGTCTTTCCAGATTCCTTTGGATCACTGAACTATTGAGAAAAACCAAGTTTTTTATAGTTGATCATCACACATTCTATTGTTATTGTGTACAACGTATTCCTGGTTCTACTTGTTTCACTCAGCATCAGTTCATGTAAATCTTCCCAAGCTTTTCTATCATCAGCTTGTTCATCATTTTTTATAGAAGAATAATATTCCATTACCTTCATGCACCACAACTTGTTCAGCCATTCCCTAATTGATGGGCATCCACTCCTTTTCCAATTCTTTGCAACTATAAAAAGAGCTGTTACAAACATTTTTGCATATATAAGTCCTTTATGATTTCCTTGGGATACAGACCCAATAATGCCACTGCTAGGTTAAAGGGTATGCACAGTTTTATAGCCCTTTGGGCATAATTACAGATTGCTCTCCAAAATGGTTGGATCATTTCACAACTCCACCAAGAATGCATTAGTGTATTGTTTTCCCACATCCCCTCCAATATTTGTCATCGTTTATTCCTGTCATCTTAGCCAGTCTGGCAGGTATGAAGTGATAACTGTGAGTTCTTTCAATTTGCATTTCTCTAATCAATAGTGATTTAGAGCATTTTTTCATGTAACAATAAATGGTTTTAATTTTGTCATCTGAAAATTGTCTGTTCATATCCTTTGACCATTTATCAAATGGGGAATGATGTATATTCTTATAAATTTGACATATTTTTTACATATTTTAAAAATGAGACCTTTATCATAAATAATGCTTCTAAAGATGTTTTCCCACTTTTATTTGTCATGATTTTGTTTGTGCAAAAGTTTTTTAATTTAATGCAATCAAACATCCATTTTGCCTTTGGTAATGTTCTCTAGTTCTTCTTTATTCATAAATCTCTCCCTTCTCCAAAGATCTGATAGGTATGTTATTCCTTGTTCTCCTAATTTGTTTATAGTATCCTCCTTTATGCCCAAATCATGTATCCATTTTGATCTTATTGTGGTATGCTGTGTGAGATGTAGGTCTATGCTGAGTTCCTGACATATTTTCCAGTTTTCCCAGCAATTTGGGTCAAATAATGAGGCCTTATTCCAGAAGCTAGAATTTAGGGGGTTATGAAATACTAGATTGCTCTATGCCTTGATAATTGTGTGGTGGATCCACTGATCCACCACTCTATTTCTTACACAACTCCAAGTGATTTTGATTACTGCTGCTATGTAATATAGTCTTAGGTTTGCTACTGCTAAGGCACCATCCCTTATAATTTTTTCATTAATTCCCTTGATATTCTTGATCTTTTGTTCTTCCAGATGAATTTTATTATTATTTTTTCTAGTTCTATAAAATAGTGTTTGCAGTTTGATTGATATGGCACTGAACAAATAGACCATTTTAGGCAGAACTGTCATTCTTATTATATTAGCTAGGGCTAGCCATGAACAATTTATATTTTTTGAATTGTTTAGATCTGACTTAATTTGTGAGAAGAGTTTTTTAAATTTTGTTCATATTGTTCTTGGGTTTGTCTAGGCAGGTAGGCCCTCAAGTACTTTATTTTTTTTTTGTTTTAATATGTTAATTTATTAATAAAAAGTGTTTAAATATGTGTCCTTTTTATTATAGCTTTTTATTTATAAGAGATATTATGAGTATTTTTCATGCATGAGTAATTTTTCAGCATTGACAATTGCAAAACCTATTATTCCAATTTTTCCTCTTCTTTATAATTTATAATTTTATAAAGTAGAGTCAATTTGCTGTAAATTTTGGAAACAAGGCCTTTATTAGAACCTTTAACTGTAAAAATGTTTTTCCACTTTATAGCTTCCCTTCTAATCTTGTTTACATTAGTTTTGTTTATACAAAAGCTTTTTAACATTATATAATCAAAATTTTCTATTTTGTGATCAATAATGATCTCTAGTTCTTTTTTGGTCACAAATTTCTTCCTCTTCCATGGGCCTGAGAGGTAAACTATCCTATGTTCTTCTAATTTATTTATAATCTCATTTTTTATGCCTGGATCATGAACCCACTTTGACCAGTTTTTGTGAAACAGTGAATTCTTATCCCAAAAGCTGGTGTCTTTGGGTTTGTCAAACACTAGATTATTAAAGTTATTGACTATTTTATCCTTTGAACATAACTTATTCCACTGATCAACTAGTCTATTTCTTAGCCAATACAAAATGTTTTTGGTAATCACTGCTTTATAATGTAGTTTTAGATCTGATACAGCTAGGCCACCTTCATTTGATTTTTTTCTTCATTAGTTTCCTTGAAAACTTTGACCTTTTGTTCTTCCATATGAATTTTATTGTTATTTTTTTTTCTAAGTCATTAACATAGTTTTTGGGGAATCTGATTGGTATGATACTAAATAAATAGATTAGTTTAGGGAGTATTGACATCTTTATTATATTTGTTCGCCCTATCCAAAACCACTTAATATTTTTCCAATTGGTTAGATCTGATTTTATTTGTGTGGAAAGTGTTTTGTAGTTTTGCTCATATAGTTCCTGACTTTCCCTTGGCAGATAGAATCCCAAATATTTTATACTACTGACAGTCACTTTAAATGGAATTTCTCTTTGTAACTCTTCTAACTGTTGGATTTTGTTAGTGATATATAAGAATGCTGATGACTTATGTGAATTTATTTTGTATCCTGCAACTTTGCTAAAGGTGTGGATTATTTCTAATAGCTTTTTAGGTGATTCTCTGAGGTTCTCTAAGTATACCATCATATCATCAGCAAAGAGTGATAATTTGGTTTCCTCATTACCTACTCTAATTCCTTTAATCTCTTTCTCGGCTCTTATTCCCAAAGCTAACATTTCTAATACAATACTGAATAGTAATGGTGATAGTGGGCAACTTTCATTCCTGATATTATTGGGAATGGTTCCAATTTATCCCCATTACAGATGATGCTTACTGATGGTTTTAAATAGGTGCTACTGAATTTTTTAAGGAAAAGTCCATTTATTCCTATACTCTCAAGTGTTTTTTAATAGGAATGGATGTTGAATTTTATCAAATGCTTTTTCTGCATCTATTGAGATGATCATATGGTTTTTATTAATTTGGTTATTGATATAATCGATTATGCTAATAGTTTTCCTAATATTGAACCAGCCCTACATTTCTGGTATAAACCTCCTTGGTCATGGTGTATTATCCTGGGGATGATTTTCTGTAGTCTGTTTGCTAATATTTCATTTAAGATTTTAGCATCAATATCCATTAGGAAGATTTCTTTGTTTTCAACTACTGGATACTAGATAACAGTATCATGTTTGTGTGATAAAAGGAATTTGGTAGGAGTCCTTCATTCCCTATTTTTTCAAATAGTTTATATAACATTGAAGTTAATTGCTCTTTAAATATTTGATAGGATTCACATGTAAATTCATCTGGTCCTGGGGATTTTTCCTTAGAAAGTTGATTAACAGCTTGTTCTATTTCTTTTTCTAAAATGGTACTATTTAAGCAATTTACTTCCTCCTCTGTTAATCTGGGAAGCCTATATTTTTGAAGGTAGTCATCCATTTCACTTAGATTATCACATTTATTGTCGTAAAGTTGAGCAAAGTAACTACTAATTATTGCTCTAATTTCCTCTTCATTGGTGGAAAGTTTTCCCTTTTCATTTTTAAAACTAATAATTTGATTTTCCTCTTTCCTTTTTCTCATCAGACTTACCAAAGGTTTATCTATTTTATTTTTTTCATAAAACCAACTTTTAGTTTTATTTATTAATTCAATAGTTTTTTACTTTCAATTTTATCAATTTCTCCTTTTAATTTTAGAATTCCAAGTTTAGTATTTGATTGGGGGTTTTTAGTTTGGTCTGATACTATCCCCTTTCCATTTCTACTTCCCTTTTTATATTATATCAGTAAAATCAAATTATACATTTACTTATTATGTAAGTTCATACCAGAAATACAGCTCTCAAGAGTTTTTATCTTTTTCTGTTTCTCTTGCGTCCTATAGCTGGAAGCCAATTTTTTTGTTTAGCTCTGTTTTTTTTTTTCATTAGAAACAAATGGAATTCACCTGTTTCATTAAATGTCCATCTTCCCTGGAAGAAAATGCTCAGCTTCGCTGGGTAATTTATTCTTAAAAAAATAAATAAAAATATATATTTTTTTTATTTCCTGGAAACTTTCAGTCAATTTTATAACTATAAAGATATGATGTTCTGCAAAATATCATTTTTAGTATAACTTTTTTATTATTATTATAGCTTTTTATTTGGGTAGTTTATTCTTGGCTGCATTCCAAGTTCTTTTGCCTTTCAGAATATTAGATTCCAGGCCTTTCAATCCTTTAATGTGGAAGCAGCTAGATGCTGAGTGATCCTTATTGTGGCTCCTTGGTATTTGAATTGCTTTTTTTTTTTTTTTTTTTTCTGATTGCTTGTAATATTTTTTCCTTAGTCTGATAGTTCTGAAATTTAGCTACAATATTCTTTGGAGTATTTATTTTAGTGTCTCTTTCAGAAGATGTTCGATGAATTCTTTCAATGCCAATTTTACCTTCTGATTCTATTACATCTGGGCAGTTGTCTTTGATGATTTTCTATAAAATAGTGTCTATGCTTTTTTTGTCATTATAATTTTCAGGAAGTCCAATAATCCCCAGCTTATCTCTCCTAGATCTATTTTCCAGGTCTGTTGATTTTCCAAATAGATACTTAACATTTTTTTCTTTTTTTCTTTTTTTTTTTTTTTGGTTTTGTTTGACTGATTTTTGATGTCTCAACAAATCATTCATTTCTATTTGTTCAGCTCTGATTTTTAATGAGTTATTTTTTTCATTAGCTTTTTTTTTTTTTTTTTACTTCTTTCTGTATATATACAATTGAGGTTTTAAATAAGTTGTTTTGTTCTATGGAGTTTTTTTTTCTATATCACTATTTTTTTTTTTTTACTGAGTTATTTTCTTTTTCCAATACACAAATCCTACTTTCCTAGGAGTTCTTTACCTTTTCCAATTCACATTCCAAGAAGTTGTTTTCTTTTTCCACTTTATCAAATTTTTCTTTAAGTGAATTATATGCCTTTTCCATACTCTATTTCAGAGCTTCTCTTTCCTTTCCCCATTTTTCTTCTAGCTCTCTTTTAAGATCTTTTATAATTTCTTCTAGGGGAGCCTTGTGTTATGGGGACCAGGTTACATCTCCCTTTGGGGTTTTGTCTGGAGACTGTCTGCTATTAGTGTCCTCAGGATTAAAAACCTGCTCTCTTTCTGTATAGAAGCTATTGGTGGTTAGCATATGCTTGGCTTTTTTTACTTATTTTTTTTAAAGTCCTTAGGGTCTGCCTTCAGGGCAAAGAGATTACTAGCTTCCTCTGCAGACCAGGGATGGATATATGGACAGTAGCCAAGCTGTGAAAGTGTGCTGGGAAGAGTCCTCCACCAGAAGTGTTTCTGCCCTGGGAAGTGCAGCTGTGCTGTGGAAATTCTATTGTCCCAGTCAGAGCCCCTGCTCTTCCCCCCACCCCACCCCCCATGCCCCCTTGTGCAGATTTGTGGCTGCCCCAGGCAAAAGCCCCAAGCTGCAGAATGGGGCTGCAGAACTGTGCTGTGGTCTGTGCTGAGTCACTTCCAGTGCTGGGTGGGTGTAGCCAGATCCTGTTAAATTCTGGCGTTTTTTGGAGCACACTCTACCTTTGGTGTTTATGTTACTTCTCTGCTGATCTACTGCTTTGCAACCAAAGCAGAGCAGCCAACCTGTGGTAGAGTCCTCTCTGCAAAATCTCCACCAGCGGAGACCATCCCTACCCCCATCTGCTCAGTGTGCTAGCCTGTGTTCTACCTCCCAGCCTGTGTTGGCCTGCTCCTGCTGATCAGGACAAACCTTTTCTGGTGATCTTCCAGATTGTCTTTGGCTGGTCATTTGTTATACTCCCAATATTCGTGGATTTTACCAGTCAAGCACTTCTGAGGCTGAATTTGATAATTAGTAGTGAGGGTAGAAGAGGAGCTTAGAATGACACTAAATGTCTTCTCCACTATCTTGGCTCTGTCTCCCCCTCCCCCAAGTACTTTATTTTGTCTACAGTAATTTTAAATGGAATTTCTCTATCTCTTGCTGATGGGCTTTGTCAGTAATATATAAAATTTCTGATGATTTCTGTGGGTTTACTTCATATGCTGCAACTATGCTCAAGTTGTGAATTGTTTCCTGTAGGTTTTTGGATGATTTTCTATGACTCTCTAAGTGTATCATCATATCATCTGCAAAAAGTGATAATTTTATTTTCCCATTTCCTATTCTACTTCTTTAATTTCTTTATCTTTTCTTATTGCTAAAGCCAACATTTCTAGAACAATGTTGAATAATAGTGGTGATAATGGGCATCCTTGCTTCACTTGCTTCACATTTGGAAATGTATCCAGTTTCTCTCCATTACAAATAATATTAGCCATAGTTTTTAGATAGATACTATTTATTATTTTAAAGACAGCTCTCTTTATCCCTATGCTCTCTAGTGTTTTTTAATAGGAATGGGTGCTAAATTTTGTGAAGAGCTAGTTCTGCATCTATTGAGATTATTATATAATTTCTCTTGGTTTTGTTATTGATATGGTCAATTATGGTAATAATTTTCCTGATATTGAACCAGCTCTGCATTCCTGCCATAAATCTGACTTGGTCATAGTGTATTATTCTGCTGATAACTTGCTGTAATCTCTTTTCTAATATTTTATTTAAATTTTTCACATAAATATCCATTAGGGACATTGGTCTATAATATTCTTTCTTTTTTTGTTCTTTCTGGTTTTTGATATCAGTGCCATATTTGTATCATAGAAGGACTTTGGCAATATTCCCCCTTTACCTATTTTTTCAAATAATTTACATATTATTGAAATTAATTGTTCTTTAAATGTTTGGTAGAACTTGCTTGTGAATCCATTTGGCTCTGGAGAATTTTTCTTATGGAGTTCATTATTGACTTGTTCAATTTCTTTTTTTGAAAATGGGACAGTTTAAGTATTTTATTTCTTCTTCTGTTAACCTGCGAAATTTATATTTTTGTAAATATTCATCTATTTCAGATAGATTGTCAGATTAGTTGCCACAGAGTTAGGCAAAATAGCCCCTAAATATTTCTCTAATTTCTTTCTCATTGGTGGTAAATTGACCCCTTCATTTTTGATGCTGGTGATTTCTTTTTTTTTTTCCTTTCCTTTTTCTAATCAAATTAAACAAAGGTTTGTCTATTTTGTTAGTTTTTTCATAAAACCAACTCTTAAATTTGCTTATTAGTTCAATAGTTTTCATAGTCACTATTTTATTAGTATCTCTTTTGAGTTTCAAAATTCCTCATTTGGTATTTAATTGGGCAGTTTTAATTTATTCTTTTTCTATCTTATTTAGTTGCATGCCTAATTCAATGATCTCCTCTTTCCTTTTTTTATTTATGTAGCTATGTAAAGATATAAAATATCCCCTGAGAATTGCTTTGGGGGGGCATTCCATAAGTTTTGGTATGTTGTCTCATTAATGTCATTTTCTTGGATGAAATTATTGTTTCTTTGTTGTTTGACCCGCTCATTCTTTAGAATTGGATTACTTAATTTCCAATAGTTTTTACTTTTTCTTTTTCTGGCCCTTTATTGAATACAATTCTTATTGCATGGAAAAGGAAGCATTTACTATTTCTGCCTTTTTGTATTTGATTGTGAGGTTATTATGCCTTACTCCATGGTCAGTTTTTGTAAGGTACCATGTACTGCTGAGATAAAGGTGCATTCTTTTCTTTCCTTATTCAATTTTTTCCAATGGTCTATCATCTCTAGATTTTCTAGGATGCTATTAACCTCCCTCGTTTGTTTCTTTATTATTTTGTGATTAGATTTGTCTGAATCTGAGAGGGGAAGGTTGAGGTCCCCCACTAAAATAATTTTGCTATCTATTTTTTTCTATAACTGGCTTAAAAATCTTCTCTAAGAAATTGCTTGCTCTACCACTTGGTATATGCACTTAGTATGGTTACTACTTCATTATTTATGGCACACTTTATCAAAATGTACTTTCCCTCCTTATCTCTTTTAATAAGATCTATTTATACTTTTGCTTCACCTGAGATCAGAATTGCTACTCCTATCTTTTATTTTTTTACTTCAGCTGAAGCATAATAAATTCTTTTCCAGACTTTTACCTTTACTCTGTGTCTCTCTGTGTCAAATGTGTTTCTTGTAAACAACACATTATAGGATTTTGTTTTTAATCCCCTCTGCTATTTGCTTTCAATTCATAGGAGAGTTTGTCCCATTCATATTAATAACTATAATTAACAGCTCTGTAATTCCCTCCATCCCATTTTCCCCCCTGTATATACTTTTGTTCTCTTTTTCCATCCTTCCTGTAGTCATATGACCTTTTTTACCCTCCCCACCCACTACCTTATGTCCTATCACCCTCCCCTTCTGTTACTAGTATGTTTTTACTCACCCTACCCACTACCTCATCTTCTATCATCCTTCCCCTCTTCTCTTCCATCCACCCTACTACCTTATCTTCTATCAACTCTTTCCTTCTTCTATTTTCTCCCTTGTGTTTCTGTCTTCCCTTCCATCCTATCCCTCCCTTTTCTTTTCCTCTTTCTCCTCCTCCCTCTTTATAGAGGTATAAATTTCTATACCCAACTTAATGATTAAATTATTCTCTCTTATACCAAAACTGATGAGATTAAGGTTCAGACAATGCCCATCCTCCTCCCTTCTTTCCCTGGATTGCAATAGGTCTTTTGTTCCTCTTCATATGAACTGGTTGTCTCCTTATGCCTCTCCTTTCCTCTTTTTCCAGTACACACTATTTCCCACCTTTTAATGTCTTTTTCTTTTACATCATCATATTAGGGACCATTCACAACCACATCCTCAGTCCATGTGATGCCCCCTTCTATCTACCCCATTGATAGATAGTTATTAAGAGTTACAGATATTGTTTTCCTATCTAGGGATGTAAACAGTTTAACCTTTAAATATATATTTTATGCTGTTTATTTTTCTATGATTCTCTTGTGTTTTGTGTTTGTAGATTAAATTTTCTCTTCAGTTCCGTTTTTTTTTTCAATAGAAATGATTTAAAGTCTCTTACTTCACTGAAAATTGATTTCCTCCCCTGAAAAATAATGCTCAGTGTCTCTGGGTAGTTAATTCTTGATTGTAACTACAGGTCCTTTACCTTCTGGAATATGGTATTCTAGGCCCTCCAATCTTTTATTGTAGAAGCTGATCCTGAGTAATCCTGACTATTGATCCTTGATAATTGAATTGCTTTTGTCTGGCAACTTGCAGTATTTTTTCCTTGATATTATAGTTTTAGAGTTTTTCAGCAATGTTTCTTGGGGTTTTCCTTGAGGGATCTTTTTCCAAAGGTGATCAGTAGATTATTTCAACAAGTATTTCCCCCTCTGTTTCTAGAATTTTGGGACAGTTTTCCTTAATGACCTCTTGTATAATGCCATCCAGGCTTTTTTTGTTCATGGCCTTCCAGTAGGCCAATAATTTTTAAATTGTCTCTTCTGAATCTGTTTTCCAGATTGGCTCTTTTGCAAATGAAGTATTTCACATTTTCTTCCATTTTTCATTCTTTTTAGTTTGTTTGATTCTTTTTGTCTCACAAAATCTATAGCTATTATTTACCCTGTTCTACTTTTCAATGTATGATTTTCTTCAGTTATCTTTTGTATCTATTTTTCCATTTGGTTTATTCTACTATTTAAGTAGCTGTTTTCTTCAATTTATTTCCTTCCTTTTTTAAATTGTTGAGTCTCTCATGCATTCCTTTCATTTCATTTCTTGTTTTTTTCTTTTATCTCTCTTATTTGACTTGTGAAGATTTGTATGAGTATTTCCAAGAAGCCTCTTTGGATTTGAGACCAATTTATCTTACTCTTTGAGATTTTTTCTGTGGACATTCTGTACTCTTCTGAGTTTGTGTTTTGGTCTGCCCTGTCACCATAGTAGCTATGGTCAAGTTTCTTTTTTGTATCTTGCTCATTTTCTTTCCTTTTGGTATTTCCTCGGTTTTTAAGGTGGAACTCTGCTCCTGGGTAAAAGTGGTGCTGTCCCAAGCTTCCTGTATAGCTCTAAGGCTTGGCTTTGAGCACAGAGGCCCCTTGTATTTATATGGGGTAGCTTGGCAGCTCTTTCCAGGAAGCAGCCTGGCTTCCCAGAGTTTGCCTTCTAAGCTGGTATTAGGGGATGCCCCACTGATGTGCTCCTCTACTGAGCCAGAATTGAGAGTTTTAGTCACTGATTTGCTGTGATTAAGCCCCTTTCACTGGTTTTCTCAAAGTTTATCTGACCTGGACTGAACACCCTTCCCCTCCATCCCCTCCATCCCCCCCAGTGTGACTAACCTTTCTAGAAGTTTTTTTCTACCTTGAGCTGGAGAGTGGTTTCATTCCATCAGACTCTGTTCAGAAGCTTGGTTTCATGGGGTTTTCAAGGAAAACTGGGACAACTGGAGCAGCTTCCTGACTTTACTTCACCATTTTGATTCCACCTCCAAACTCCTTTGGTACTTATTTTTGATTGAATAATTACTTTGGCTTCTGAAATATCATTTTTCAAATTTACTGATCCTTTAATGTAATCAATTCTAGATCCTGCATCATCCTAACTTTGGCTCCATGATATTTGAATTCTTCCTAGCCATTTGCATTTTTTTTTCTTCTTGACCTGGTAGTTCTGGATTTTTGCTATAATATTCCTTGGCATTTTCATCTTAGAATCTCTTTTAGGAGGTGATTTGTGGATTCTATCATTTTCTATTTTAACCTCTGGTACTAGATTATCAGGACATTATAATTTTTAATGTAATTTCTTGAAATATGATTTCCAGGCTCTTTTTTGATCATGCCCTTCAATTACTACAATAAATATTTGGTTTTCTTTCCTCAATCTATTCTCCTGGTTAATTGCTTTTTTTTAATGAGATATTTCACATTTTCTATTTTTATTTTTATTAAATTTGTTTGATTCTTGATGTCTCGTCTTTTGCCCAATTCTAATTTCTGAGGAATCATTTTCTTTGGTGAACTTTTACATCTCTTTTTTTCCCCCATTTGTCAAATTCTACTTTTTAAGAAGTTCTCTTCAAAAGATTTTATGCCTCTTTTTCTATTTGGCCAATTCCATTTTTAAAGTGTTATTTTATTCAGTGTTTTTGGTGCCTCTTTTACCATGCTGATGACTCTCTTTTCATAATTTTCTTCTTCACTTTCATATGTTGTCCAAATTTTTCCTCTATCTTATTTGCTTTTTTAGATCTTTTTGAATTCTTCCAGGGAATCTTTTTGAACTTATTATCCCATTCACATTTTTCTTTGATTCTTTTCTTTTAGCTACTTCAACATTGTTGTCTTGCTCTGGATTTGTGTCCTAATCATTCCTGTTATGATAGTAACCTATTGTGGTTAGGTTCTTGTTTTAAAATTTTCAATATTTTTGCTGTATACTATGATGATTCTATAATAATAACAATTTAGATATATCCAATTCTTTATGGTCTATAAATTTAATTTTAACAACACTGTGAGACATTTAGTAGGTAATATTCTTATTTTACAGACAAGGAATCTAAAATTTACATAATTCTGGTGATATGCTGAGAAATAATAGAGATTATAGAGGATATAACACTGGAGTTGTCTCCAAGACTGAATCAAACCCACCTTAGATACTTACAAGATATGTCACTCTAGAAAATTACTTAAACTCTGTGTCACAAATACTTTATCAGCAAATGAGGAAGTTATACATGAAAGATTCTAATATCCCTTACATTTTTAGTTTATGGCCTTATTATTATTAGCTCATGGTCATACAATCAGTAAGTATGAAAATAGTAGAACCGAGGTACAAACATCTATTCTCTATGTTCAGTTCTCTCGGCACTATACAACATTGTTTTGGAAGTATATTTTCTCAGCATATGGCCTTATGGATTATTATGGATACATCTAAAATTCATTTAATTCATTTCAATTTGACTGCCACTTATTTATCTATATATTGGTGTTGTCCATACAAAGACAAAATCTAATAAATCTCTGCTTCCAAGGACTTTGTATTTAAAGCAAAGGTGATTGAAAAGGTGAGGGGAGGGTAAGGATCCCATATATACATAGATAAGTAAATGAGAAATAATTTCAATATTACTTTTAATCAAGCAATTGATGTACTTGGCATTGTTTTCCTAGATAGACAACATATAATTATTTTTCTAATAATTTCTGTGAGGCTGACATGTTGGTTTTCAAAAGATTCTCATGTTTAAATTGAAAACCTAGCTTGCTTAGCTTTCATTTATATATTTGTTTAATCAAGAAGTATCTATTATAGGTCTATTGTGCAGAGAACATTGTGCTAGTCATCAAGGAAATAAAGTATCTTTGTGAATTTAGAATTTAAAATTTAAAAGAAATAAGATGTGAAGACAATAAAACAATAAGCACTTCAATAAAGGCTATATGGTAAATAGAGAAATCTCTGAAGGAAAGAAGACCCAGTTTCAAACTCTTTCTTTGACAAATATTGGCTATGTGACCCTGTTCAAGTCGTTTATGTCCCAAGTTGCAGAACACTCGCTGATCTTCACTGGGAGTGGGAGTTGCTTACTGGCAGTTCCCTGTACCAATGAGATCATTTCTCTTGCGTAACACATTAATTCTTTATATTGGCCTCCTATGTCCCAGCAACATTTGGGTGACAATTAGTGTGTGTGTGTGTGTGTGTGTGTGTGTGTGTGTGTGTGTAATTCCACCTGGCAAATATTCCTTCTATTCAGGAGTAAAAATAAGTTTGAAGGACATTCATCAAAATTCTATAAGTCCTAGAATTGAGTTGTATGAGAACATTTTCTTATTTTCTCAAGCCATTTTTAAAGAGTTCCACAAAATTTCTAAAGATATTAATAACATAAGATTCTTGCTGTTTCCAATATGGACAACAAGGCTTCATCTAAAAGACAAAAGTAACATGTTGTGGGAAGAAGAGAATGAAAAACAAAAAGAGTAGATGAAGAGAAGGGGGCTGGTAGAATCAATCTGTTCTTTGTTGTTTTAAATCACAACTTAAACATGACTTTGTCACCATCTTTTTTCCTAAGTAAATAAATGAAATACTCATATGGGTGGAACACTAAAACATTTTGATTTATGCAAACGTACAGTGAAATGTGGCAAGGGTTTTTAGAAAACCCATATTTTTGTGTGGAAATTAAATATAGGCACTGGGAAAAGCCTTTTTGTATATACAAGGTTGGCCACATGGTGAACATCTGGAACTTATTCCATCTCTCTATAAACCACACATGACTCCCCTACTGCTGCATTCCTGGAGCAGCAAGCCAACAAAGATGTGGGGATGTTCTCCTGCCTCTTGGTCTTTTCTCCCTGTTTTACACAAAGAATTGCCACATGCCAACAGCATGTCACTGGGCATGATGCAACCAGAACAGCTCCAGGAAATTCAGAGAAAACATTTTACTAGAAACTGACTACATCTGGAACAACAGCAGTTTAAACTCACTTTATGTTCCTGGCACTATCTCCTATTATTTGTGGTATTGGGAAAGTCATTTAACTTCATTTTTGGGCTTTGGGCTTCATTTTTTTTTTTTTTTAATTTGGACTATGGTGAGAATGCCCTAGATTCTCCCTTTAAAAAGATCATTGAGGATAACTTTAAGTCTGGGATTCTTGTCCTAGAATCTGTAAACTTTTTCTTTAACAGATAGATATAACTGTATAGATAATTATCATTCAATATAATCTTGACAATCTTATGTGTTTTATGCATTTAAAATCATTCTTTTAAGGAGTTAATAAGCTTCACCATATAGTCAATGTAAATCATTGCCAAAAAAAAAAAAACACCATAAGAATCCCTGATTCAAATCATTTTTGAAAACACTCCAAACATCACAAAAATAAAATAAAAATGATGACGATGATGATGAAAACCATCATCATAGCCATGTAGAAAGTTTTATAGAGCTCTCTATTTATAGAGAGCGTTAAGATTTACAAAGCACTTTCCATATTACTCATTGGATTTTTGCAAAGTCCTGTGAGGTAGATACTATTATTAGCCTCTATTTACAGATGTGGAAACTGAGGAAGACAGAAGGCAAATGTTTTACTCCAACTTAAATAGCTGGAGCATATTTGTATTCAGATTTTACTAACTACAGATTTAGTTTCATCCACTAATTCCTAATGAATTAGTATAAGTATACCACTATATTTTATATATAGATATATAATTTGTGAAATTTAAAAAAGCATATTTTTTTTCTTTTCTGCACTATGGAATATAATATTCATTCTGTGATCCTATGATCAAATATAGGAGGTAACTGGGTGGCATTGTGGATAGAAGGTTGGGCCTTGAGTCAAGGAGATTCATTTTTTGTGCTCAAATTTGACCCCAGAAACTTATTAAGTATGTGACCTCAGGCAAATCACTTTAACCTTATTTGCCTCACTTCTTCATATATAAAATGAGCTGGAAAAAATATGGCAAACCACTTCAATATCTTTGCCAAGAAAATCCCAACTGGGATCATGAAGAATCAGAAAACTGAAAAAATAACTGAATGAGAATAGCATCATCATGCATAAAGTATTAAAAGGAAAATTATTGTTTTTTTGTTTATTTGTTTACATTTGTTTTTAAGCAATATAAGAGCATTCAGGCTTCAGATATCTTTTCAAAGAAAAGAAGACTAACAATGAAATCTAAAGCATGCATGGACCATATTAACAAAAATTGGTAGTAACCAAAATGTAATTATTTATCAACCTTCTCCATCTCCACTTTTTTTCTCACAAATAAGGTCCATTAAAAAATGTTTCTGTAGCAGGGCCAAGAATTTCACAGACAAAAACTTGCCCAAATAAACTTAAGGTGTACCACTTCAGAGAAGAAAAAAAAAAGTAAATTTAGACAACATAAACTTATTTCCTATAATAGCCTTTAAACCACATAAATGTTTCATTTTGCAAATATGCCACTTCAGCATCTTTTGCCTAATTCACATGGACAGGAAGAAAATGGCCACAAGCTTAGAGATATATCATGCAAATACTCATGCCATAGCCCACAACAGTGACCAGTCTTTTGCTTTGTTTACTTATATTTTTAAAGCATTGCACAATTTTAAGCCACAGTTTAGGGACATTCAGGTTCAGGGCTTATTTTGTTTGTTTGTTTTTTTGTTTGTTTTTGTTTTTGTTTGGTTTTGACACCCCCTGAAAGTTCTCCACTTAGGATATGCTTAGCAAATATTCTCAGCAAATGCATGAAAGCTGAGTCAACCTTCTTTCCAGTATGAAGGATTAAGGAGCCTCCTTTTAACCAAATCAGTCATCAAACACTTTAGTATATGTAAAATCAATTAGCCAATCAACATTCATTAAACACCTACTATGTGCCAGAGCATATGGGTATAGAAAGATAGCCCCTGTCCTGAAGTAGCTCACAAGCTAAATGGGTGAGACAGAATGCAATATATATACAAATAAGTTATATAGGGGACAAATCAAAAACAACCAATCCACTAAACTAAGAGGAATCAGGAAGGGTAGGCTTTTAGGTGGGACTTCAAAGAAATAAAGAAAGCCAGCAGATAATAAGAGGGAGAGCATTTTATCTTCTGACTTCCTCCTTTTGGCCATGATGACTCTGGTATCCAAACTGTGGGGTCACAAAAAGTCTTTCAAATGGCTGCTAAGAAAGAAACTTGTAAATATACAAAAGGAAGTGCTTTTTGGCCCTTAGGCCTTCTTCTCCAGCAAGCTTTAAAGTACAAAGATAACATCCTGAATGGTCCAGAAAATTAAGTGAGTGATAACGTTTCTCTTCACCTGATCACTTGGTTGTGTGGGGATTTGAAGCCTGTGTGAAGAGCCTATCTAGTGTTGATCAGATTGTATTCAGAGGAAATAAAATATAAAATGAGTCACTGATAGCCTTCACAAAGAAACCATTTACAAATGTTCCAATTAGACTAGAATATTGAACTCTAAATTCATTGTATTTATAGTGATACATTCTTAGATTCTAGTGCATTCTATGATTCTGGTTTGTTTAGTATATTCTTTTCTTTTTACAATAAAACTGAGTGTTCCATAATTTATACATGTTTGTACTCTAGACATTGTTTTTAAAAACTTTCCATTCTTGTTGAGGAGCAATCTTAGATGAGAGTCTAAAATAGAATTCTTCCTGGACTACTTTCAGCCTTTTCATAAGCATAGAAGACTCTCTTCTTCTAGGACCTATGGGAATTCTTGTCACAGAATAGATTTCAACTGATCCTAACAAAAAATAGGTTGCATTCTAGAGAGATATTTGACGTACTCAAAAGTTACAACTTGCCCATGGTATATTTTGAACCCAGACTCAGAAAGATCTTGTTGCATATGAATTATGAGCCAACCTTGAAGGAATTAAGATATGGATTTAGTTCCTATCCAAATGGCTAGCAGTATGATTCTACGCAAGTGTCACAATCCTTCAGTGTCCCAGATAACGTCTAAAACTGTAATTGTGTTGCCAAATATGCAATAGTAGAAAGAGGAAATTTCTTGCTTGGTTTTTGCCTCTGAAAGTTTGCTTCTTGAGGGAAGAGAAGAGAACAAGTTTTTAAAATGTACCTTTCAATATTTTTTACTATGCAGCTGGCATTGTGTTAAGCCCTATACCATCGCACCCTTTTTTTTTTTTTTAATAAACATTTTATCTGTTTATTTTATCTGAACCTTGCAACAGTCCTGTGATGTTGATGTTGTTGTTACTCCTATTTTGTGAGGAAAATAGAGTTCAGTGATTTCCTCAAGGTCACACAGCTGGGAAATGTTTGATGTCAGATTTTAAGTCAAGTCTTTCTGGGTCCTCGCCCAGCACTTTATCCATTATGCTACTAGAGAAGAGAGACACACAGAGAGAGACAGAGACAGACAGAGAGAGAGACAGAAAGATAAAAGACAGAGATATAGAGAGACAGACAGAAAGACAGAGGAAAGACACAGAAACAGAGAGAGACAGAGAGGGAGACAAAGAAAAACAGAGAGAGACATGCAGAGAGACAGAAGGACAGAAATACCAAGAGACAGAGACAGAGAGAGACAAACAGAAAGACAGAGAGAAGATACAGAGTCAGAGAGAGAGAGGAAAAGAAAGCGAAAGATGGAGAGACAGAGACAGAGACAGAGAGAGAGAGATCTTACCTTGTTTTAATTGTTAATTGCACATGGGATTAAAGTATTTTAAAAATTTACATTTTTTGATTTCTTATTACTAACTCATTGGTTGAGTGAGGGTCTGGGATTAAATAATCTTAAATCTGATTCAGAATAAGGAAGTAAGTTAGCTTTTAGAAGGAATTTATCCAATCAATCAATAATGATAGTCTCTGGACATCATCATGGTTGAAGAAATTGCAAAGAAATATCAATATTGTGGAAGAAAATGTGCTCTGACATGATACTTTATACCAGAAATTACTAAAATCACATCCAATTTTCATCATTTTAGGAAGTTTCAACTCATGAGATCATAGGATCATAGATTTAATTCTTGAAGATACCTCAGATGTGCCTAATTCAAACTGTTTATTTTTGTGGATGAAAAACTAAGAGCCAAAGATGTTATATAATTTACCAATAGTGACATACATAATAAATGGTATAGGCAGAATTAAAACCCAAGTCATCCTTGTCATTTTCCAAGTTGTATATTTATGTGGAGTTTTAATCCAGGAGAGAGATTTCATGCACATCTTCTTCAACATCAGTATTTTTGAAAGCCATGTGATAAAACTATATTTAGCTATATAACTTACAACACATTTCTTGTCCTTCCAATTGGTGGGGGAGGGGCTGAAGGAAGGGAAATTTGCTTATTTGCCAAACTTTGGTTATCACCTTTCAATGACTAACTCCTTAACATATAGCTCAGTCTCTGTCATCTTTTTTTGATTTCCAGATCTGTTATTTCCAACTGCTTGTTAGAATTTACTATTCACTAAAATTTTCTCTTCTTTTTCGGTAGTTCAAAGACCTGGTATGGTGGTATGCCTTGTGACTATAATATCATGCAATGAATGGTCAATTGAAGGCCCCAAGAATTTGAAATTCAAAAATTTTTAAAAGAATATTATTTTTTTTTTAAAAAAGAAGCATATGTTGCCACCTATTTTACAGCAGGTAGAAATGAAAAGAATGCTGAATTGTGAGTAAAAAGGCCTGGAATATGGTACTGACAGCAACCTTAGGCAGTCACATCATTTCTCTAGTTCTCTATTATGCCATCTATATCATAAAGATGTTAGACTAGGTAGATAATGCCTAAGATACATTTCAAATATAACGTCAAATTTATCAAACATATTTTAATTATATAATTCGAAGTCAAAGATTTTACTTGAGTTAAATCCTCAGGACCACCATATATACTAGTATGACTACAAATCTAAATCCCATTTAACTTTTCTACCATTTGCTAGTTAACATTCATGTAAGGGATAATATCTGGTTTTCTCAGAGGTAAAATTCATCAACTAGTATAGGTCGTTAAGGTAAGAGGCATTTAGGAAAATAATAGGAAAAGACAAATAATCCAGCAACCTTCTAAACACTGATTTTGTCAGTCTTTTTCCATTTAACATTTCGCATATTGTCTAATTACTTGCTATTTTGTTATTATTCCCTGTATTTCTCTCTTTTGATTTTTTTGTAAATGGCTACAAAAGCAAAAATAATTTTACTTGAAGCTATTTAAAAACAAAAGGATCAGAGGACATAGAGGAAATAGCAAATAAATGAACAAATAAACAAAAATATTTGTCATAGAGCTGAATGTCAAAAAAGAAGAGTTCCAGCCTCATTGCATATTTGCAGAAAAATAATTTCAATTCTTTAAGTCTCAGTTTCCTCAGGTAGAAAACAGGAGATAGAGAAGAATTAAGATATTTGAAGACCTTAATGATTCGATATCTAGTAATGTTATGACTCCCGCTTAACTTAGTCCATGATGCCATATTGTTTCCTTTATCTCTATTTTGGTACAATAGAAATATCATTGAATTTGGAATTATAAATCCCAGAATAAAATACTACTAATGCTTTTAACCATCTCTATGACTTAAGCCTGAGTGCTCAATATAATGCCTGATACATAGTAGGTGCTTAATTAATACTTTTTGTCTCTTTTACAGTTTCTCTATGAATTCTTTTTTTTCTTTAAAATCAGGAGCAAGTCTAGTTGGCATTTAACATTGCTTTTAACTCTGAATATGTGATCTTATAAATCTACTATAATGCTTCTAACAGTATTATAGTACTCAAGATATTTTTAAAAATAAAAAATCTACATTATGTGGCACATAGTTGGCCATTTGTTTAACCTCTCTAATTATTCCTTTTTCTCTTTTGATAACTTTGCTTCTTTTTCTTGATTCTTTAAAATTACAATAATCCATTTCTAATACAATAACACATCAGTGTAGAATTTTTTAAATGAACTTCTTAATTTTTTATATGTTTCCTAAGATTTTGTAATTACTTTTTAATCTCTCTTCATTCTCCCTTTGATGACCATTTCTAAATGACTGACTGTAGTATTCTGGTTAGCTTTCCGGAGGTCTTGAACCGGCCTTTGTTTCAGCAAAGTAGTCACCATGAAAGTTGGTGATAAAAGTCCAAAGGTCTTTATTGTCTCCTATCTGTCTCCTTGCCTGGGGCTTGGCTAGCTTTCTGGGGGCCCTTTAGACCAGCCTAGACATAGGGAAGCAGGAAAACAGACCAGCCACCACAGTGATGGGAGATGGAGTGAATGTCTCTCCTTGGCTCCGAGACCTTGAGCTCCAGCCTCCAGTGCTCTGTCTTCTCTGAGTCTGTCTCTGAGCTCTCTCTAGGTCTGACTCTGATCTCTTAAATACTCTATTTACAATTAAATCCATTCATCATACTTACTATAAGCCAATCATTATATCACTAGGGAATCATTATTTATTGTGGGATTAATTCAATCATACTGAATTAGAGAATTATTATTCACCATGCTAAACTAGATAACCATTGTATTATCAATTCCACTGAGTTAACACCTTATTTCAAGTACAGAGTTCTGGCCTGTACCCCACTGGAGTCAGGATAAGCAAAAGTCCATCTTTATTCTTGGTCTTTAGGGGTAGAAGTGAAGAAGATGGAAGAGAATCTCCACAAGCACCTTCTCCCTCATCTACTACAGAGAGTGTGTCTCTCACTCATCTTACTCCATCCTCTAGTCCCTCCTACAATCCTCTATACATCAATCATTGAGCCAGTATGGATAGTGGAAAGGACCATTTTCCAAGCATATGCCCATAGAGTATTGTCCAATCAGTAGTTAGCCTCAAGCACTCAGCAGTCCCGACCTCAGTGCATCAACCCAATAGTTTCAGCCCTCTACACTGGCCCATTACAACTGACTCCTAATTAAATCTATCTCTATTTTTTCTAATTTCTAAACTCACACTTTTAAGAGTTTACTTAACTATTCTGTATAGATGATCCACAATGATTCCCTATTCTTCACTAATTCATGAAAATTCATTGACATAATATGATAACATCTAGGAGGACACTCCTTCTATTGACAAAGATTATAGATTTTCTATGCCATAGTAGCACATCTTCACAAGCTGCTGTAGCTAAAACATTCATCAAGTTGTTGTGAACCTAGAGCCTCTCTAAATTTATCCTGATTAGTACTCCAGTCATGCAATTTGTCATTGTCCTTAATCTTTACAAGTCTTTGGTATTTTTTGTACAAACTCTTTATATTTTAATTTATACTAGAACAAACTTGTCTAGATTCTTCTCCATTATCTGTTTTATTATTAATAAATATTTTATTTTGCCTAATGTACATGTCAAGAAAATTTTTGCATTCATTTTTTAATAAGATTTTTTTTGTTCTAGGGTCAGCTAGGTAGTGCAATGTTTAGAGCACCAGCCTTGAACTCAGGATGACCTGAGTTCAAATATGGCCTTAGACACTTAACACTTCCTAGCTGTGTGGCCCTGGGAAAGTCACTTAACCCCAAGTCTCTTAGCAAAAAAAAAAAAAAAAAAAAAAAAAAAAATCTACAAATTCTACAATATTCACACCTATGATAACGTAATTAGAATAGAGCAAATAAGCTGGGACAAACTCAGCCAGGGTCAGAGCCAGAGTCAGAGCAGAGAAGACAAGAGGATTGCAGGCAGGAGCTCAAGCTCTCAGAGCCTTCCCCCACTGAGACCAAGACCCGTTGAAGGGTCTCAAGAAAGCTATCTGGGCCCTAGGCAAGGAGACAATAAAGAATTTAGACTTTGGACTTTAACACCTGGCTATTCTTGTAGTGATTACTTTGGCTGAAACAAAGGCTGCTCCAAGACCTCCAGAAAAACAATAAGAACACTACACTATAGCACATGTTTAACCTTTCTAATTGATTAACATTCCCTCAATTTCCAATTCTTTGCCACCATGAAAAATGCTACTATAGACATTTTGTACATAATGTTTCTTTCCCCTTTTTCATGATTTCTTTGGGATACAGATCTAGAAGTGGTTTTGCTGGCTCAAAGGATATGCAGAGTATGGTTGCCCTTTGGACATAATTTCAAATTGGTCAGTTCACAATTCCACCAACAGTGAAATATTGTTCCAATTTTCCCACATCCTCTTCAAAATTTATCACTTACTTTTTTTTTGTCATATTACCAATCTGATAGGTGTGAAGCAATACCTCAGAGTTATTTTAATATACATTTCTCTAATCAAAAGTGATTTAAAGCATCTCTTCAAACGTATTTCGTGTTCATATACTTTGACCATTTATCAATTGGGGAATGGCTTGTATTCTTATAAATTTGATTCAGTTCTCTATATACATGAGAAATGAGATACTTGCTATTAAAGATTGTTCTCCAGTTTCCTTTTTCCTCTAATCTTGGTTTCACTGATTTTGTTTATACAAAAGGTTTTAAATTTAATGTAGTCAAGGTTATCTATTTTGCATTTTGTAATGCTTTCTTTTATTTGATAATGAATTCTTTCCCTCCATAAATCTAACAGGTCTACTATTTCTTGCTCTTCTAATTTGATTATGGCATTTTTCTTTATGTTTAAATGATGCACCCATTTTGATCTTAACATAGTAACACTATGAGGTATAAGTTTATACCTAGTTTGTTTTCTCTTACTTTTCAGTTTTCCCAGAGGATTTTTATCAAATAATGAGTTTTCATTCCAGATGCTGGGGTGTTTGGATTATGTATTTTATTTCTTGATCTGTTGATATAAGTAATAGATATTTTCAAAAACATTCATTTATTTTACTTAGATTGTCAAATTTATTGGCATATAGTTGGAAAAATCTTCCCTTATGATTGCTTGTATTTCTCTTTTTAATCTTTTAATTTTAGACATTGGTTATGTTATTTGGTCTTCTTTCTTTAAAAAAAAAAAAACCAAATTAACCAAAGGTTTATTAATCTTTTTTTTTTCTTAATGTATTTATTAGCTCAATAGTTTTTGGGGTTTTTTATCTTTCAATCTTATTAATCTCGTCTTTGCTTTTGAGGATTTCCAGTTTGGTGCTCAACTGAGGATTTTAATTTGTTCTTTTTTTCCAAGTTTTTTTTTCTTTTAGTTGCATGCCCAATTCATTGATCTGTTCTTTTTCCATTTTGTTGATGTAAGAATTTAGAAAAATGACTTTTCTCCTAATGACTACTTTTTTGATTTGTTATTTCATTGTTTTCATTCTTAGTAATGAAATTATTATTTCTATTATTTTTTCATTGACACACATTCTTTAAGATCATTGAGTTTCCAATTACTTTTTAATGTATCTTTCCATTGCCCTCTGTTGAATGCAATCTTTACCACATTTTAATCTAAAAAGAATACCTTTAATATTTCTGCTTTTTTACATTTAACTTTGAGGGATTTATGCCCTATTACATGGTCTATTTTGTATAGGTACCATATACTGCTAAGGAGAGATAGATAAGAGAGATAGATAGATTCCACTATATTCCCATTCAGCTTTTTTTCAAAGATCTATCATATCTAACTTCTTAAATATTTATCCTTTTAGTTTTTCTTGTTTATTTTTAGGTTAGCTTTATTGAGTTCTAAAAGAGGACAGTTAAGGTCTCCCACTAATCTAGCTATTTCTTCCTGCAATTCACCTAACTTCTCCTTTAACGGTGATATTCAGTTTGGTGCATATATTTTAGTATATTGCTTCATTGTCTATGGTACCTTGTAGCAAGATGCTATTTTCTTCCTTATCTTTTTTAATTAGGTCTATTTTTGCTTTTTCTTTGTCAGATCAGGATTTTTGTTCCTGTTTTTTTGTTGTTGTTTGGTTGGTTTTTTTGCTTGTTTTTTAGAGTTTTTTTTTTACTTCAGCTAAATAAAATTAATTTTGTTCCAAACCCTCATCTTTACTCTTTGTGTGTTTCTCTGCTTTAAGTGTGTTTCATGTAAACAACATGTTGTAAGATTCTAGGTTTTGATCTATTCTGATCTGCCCTCATTTTATGGAAGAGATCATCCCATTTACTTTCATAATTATGATTATTACTTGTGTATTTCTCTCCAGATTATTCTTCCTTCTGCTTGTCTCTTTTGCCTTCCATCCCTTTCCTCATCAATGCTATTTTGTTTCTGTCTATCACATTCTCTGATCTGTTCTCCCTTCTATCACTCCTTTTATTTAATCTCCTCCCTTCTGACTTCTATGTTGGGCAAGAGTCCTGTATTTAATGGAATGTATATATTATTCTCCCCTTCAGCCAATACTGATGGGAGTAAGGTTCAAGTGATGCTTATCATCCATGCTCCCTGCATGTGAAACAATTTACACCATCTACTTCTCCCTTCCTTAGACATACAGTTTGTTCCTCTTTCTCATCCCTTATTTTTTCCTCATTTTTTCAAAGTTACCTTGTACCTATACCTCCTGTCTGTGTGGTCCTTCTAACTGTACTATCATTGGTATAATTTTTAAGGATTACAAGTGTCACTTTGCTTTGTACTTTTAAAGTAGTTTTCCAACTGTTGCCTTTTTTCCTTAATTCTCTTGCTTCACTCTTGTTTATTTTCCCAATCTCTCTTCTACTTCTCTTACATGATTTTGCAAGCTCCTTTTTGAACTCTTCAATAATTTTTTTCTGTGTTTGAGATTTCTTTTCATTTTTCTTTGGGTGTTTTGACATTGTTGCTTTCTTCTGAGTTTGTGTTTTGGTTTTCCCTTTTATCACAATAACTTTCTATAGTCAGATTATTTGTTTGTTGTTGCTTTTTGCTTCTCTCCCTCTAACTCAAACTTACTTTCTCTCTCTCTCTCTCTCTCTCTCTTTCTCTCTCTCTCTCTCGCTCTCGTTCTCGCTCTTGCTCTCTGTCTTTCTCCTTCCTTCTCTCTCTCTCCTTTTTTCACTTCTTTTAAATTTGGACTCTATGTGGAAGAAGTAGTATCTCAGATTTCTTGTAGCAGTAGCTGCAGGCTCTGGCTGTTTACCTGGTGCTGCACTGATGCTACCCTGAAGTCCTTATGTCTGGTGCCGGCTGAGAGGATAGGCTGGGGGCATGGTGATGCTGCTGGTAGCTATAGAATTTGGCAGCTTATATGGGACTGAGCTGGAATCCTAGTTGTGTTGTCTGGCATGTGATGAAGTCAGGATGTTTCTTCAGCACTGTTGAAGCATGTAAAAGTCTGGCTGCCTGAAAGTGCTTGTTTTCCTGGGGCTGTTCTGAGGCACATGAAAGTTTTGCTGCTAAAGGATTCCTGTTTGGCCAGGGCTATCCTGAGGCAGGTAGAGGTCTGGCCACTGGACAGTAGCTGTTTACTTGGAGCTATACCAAAGTGCTTGCCTTTGCCAAGGCATGTGGAGGTGTCCACTATTGGAGTTCACCTGCTCTACCACAATGAGCCTCAGGATCACCTGCTGGTTTGCTGAGGTGGGGTTTGCTGTCACTTGAGTGGGAAGCTTGCTTTCTTTCTTTTTTTTAATAGCCTTTTATTTACAGGCTATATGTATGGGTAACTTTACAGCATTAACAATTGCCAAACCTCTTGTTCCAATTTTTCACCTCTTACTCCCCACCCCCTCCCCCAGATGGCAGGATGACCAGTAGGTGTTAAATATATTAAAATATAAATTATATACACAATAAGTATACATGACCAAAACGTTATTTTGCTGTACAAAAAGAATCAGACTCTGAAATATTGTACAATTAGCTTGTGAAGGAAATAAAAAATGCAGGTGGGCATAAATATAGGGATTGGGGAATTCAATGTAATGGTTTTTAGTCATCTCCCAGAATTCTTTCTCTGGGCATAGCTGGTTCAGTTCATTACTGCCCAATTGGAAATGATTTGGTTGATCTCATTGCTGAGGATGGCCAGGTCCATCAGAACTGGTCATCATATAGTATTGTTGTTGACGTATATAATGATATCCTGGTCCTGCTCGTTTCACTCAGCATCAGTTCGTGTAAGTCTCTCCAGGCCTTTCTGAAATCCTCCTGTTGGTCATTTCTTACAGAATAATAATATTCCATAATATTCATATATCACAATTTATTCAGCCATTATCCAACTGATGGGCATCCACTCAGTTTCCAGTTTCTAGACACTACAAAGAGGGCTGCCACAAACATTCATGCACATACAGGTCCCTTTCCCTTCTTTATGATCTCTTTGGGATATAAGCCCAGTAGTAACACTGCTGGATCAAAGGGTATGCACAGTTTGATAACTTTTTGAGCATAGTTCCAAACTGCTCTCCAGAATGATTGGATTCATTTACAACTCCACCAACAATGCATCAATGTCCCAGGTTTCCCGCATCCCCTCCAACAATCATCATTATTTTTTCCTGTCATCTTAGCCAATCTGACAGGTGTGAAGTGGTATCTTAGAGTTGTCTTAATTTGCATTTCTCTGATTAATAATGACTTGGAGCATGTTTTCATATGACTAGAAATAGTCATCTGAGACTTCATCTGAGAATTGTCTGTTCATATCCTTTGACCATTTTTCAATTGGAGAATGGCTTGATTTTTTATAAATTAGAGTTAATTCTCTATATATTTTGGAAATGAGGCTTTTATCAGAACCTTTGACTGTAAAAATATTTTCCCAGTTTATTGCTTCCCTTCTAATCTTGTCTGCATTAGTTTTGTTTGTACAAAAACTTTTCAGTTTGGTATAGTCGAAATTTTCTATTTTGTGATCAGTAATGATCTCTAGTTCTTCTTTGGTCATAAATTCCTTCCCCTTCCACAGGTCTGAGAGGTAAACTATGCTGTGTTCCTCTAATTTATTAATAATTTCATTCTTTATGCCTAGGTCATGAACCCATTTTGACCTTATCTTGATATACAGTGTTAAGTGTGGATCAATGCCTAGTTTCTGCCATATTGGTTTCCAATTTTCCCAGCAATTTTTGTCAAACAGTAAGTTCTTATCCCAAAAGCTGGGGTCTTTGGGTTTGTCAAAGACTAGGTTGCTATAGTTGTTGATTGTTTTGTCCCTTGAACCTAACCTATTCCACTGATCAACTAATCTATTCCTTAGCCAATACCAAATGGTTTTGGTAACTGCTGCTCTATAATATAATTTTAGATCTGGTACAGCTAAGCCACCTTCATCTGATTTTTTTTTTTTTCATTAATTCCCTTGAAATTCTTGACCTTTTGTTTTTTCCATATGAATTTTGTGGTTATTTTTTCTAGGTCATTAAAATAGTTTTTTGGGAGTCTGATTGGTATAGCGCTAAATAAATAGATTAGTTTAGGTAATATTGTCATCTGTATTATATTTGCTCGCCCTATCCAAGAGCATTTAATATTTTTCCAATTGGTTAGATCAGACTTAATTTGTGTGAAAAGTGTTCTGTAATTTTGCTCATAAAGTTTCTGATTTTCCCTTGGCAGATAGATTCCTAAATATTTTATATTATCAGTAGTTACTTTAAATGGAATTTCTCTTTGTAACTCTGACTGTTGGATTTTGTTAGTGATATATAAGAATGCTGATGACTTATGTGGGTTTATTTTATAACCGGCAACTTTGCTAAAGTTGTAGATTATTTCTAATAACTTTTTAGTAGAATCTCTGGGGTTCTCTAAGTATACCATCATATCATTGGCCGAGTGATAATTTGGTTGCCTCATTGCCTATTCTTATTCCTTTAATCTCTTTCTCAGCTCTTATTGCCAAAGCTAGCGTTTCTAATACAATATTACATAGTAACGGTGATAGTGGGCAACCTTGTTTCACTCCAGATATTATTGGGAATGGTTGCAGTTTGTCTCCATTACATATGATGCTTACTGATGGTTTTAAATAGATGCTGCTTATTATTTTAAGGAGAGTGGGAAGCTTTCTATCTTAGAGGCCCCCTTGTGTCTGAATGAGATAGAATCCATCTCATGATCTTTCAAGTTTTTGAGGCTAAACAATTTCTCTGCCTTTTGTCCTTGATGGTTTTGCCTTTCCAAGACCTGACTTGAGATGCTATTTTGTGGTTGTCTGGAGGTGAACGTCGGAAACAATAATTCACTGCTTACTCTGGCATTTTGGCATTCTTCTAAATCTAAAGAATATCTTAATGATAATCTCTTACCAAAGCCTAAAAATCGACTTGCAAATATCTAAACTTAATTTATGCTTCCCAAAATATAATTCATCTTCTTACTTTTGCATTTCATTTACCTGATTATTTAAAACAACCATAAAACATTTGTTGCTTCTTTCTCCCTCAACTCCTTTATGCTTCCACTTATTACTTTTTATCAGTTATAAGCTCAACAATAGTTGGTCAATAAAGAAATCTAAAGGAGTGCATACAGTGGGAAATGAGGAAGTGATGGCCTGGGTACTTTCAGTCAAGAGATATTTAGGTTGAAGCTTTTCATTTCTCTCCGTAATCAGAAGGGTAGAGAGTACTGAAATGGTCTGAGTACCAAGTTTATCAAGTTTTCATTCCAGTCAAAAAGAGGGCAGCTTCTCTCTATAATCCATGGATAAAGACAGTCTTCCTTCAACTTGTGTAATTTGTGAGAATGCAATAAATGCCTCCAAGAAACACAATCTGGACCACCACCACAAAATAAAGGCACTGCTGCTAAATATGCACAGAACCCACTAAACTCAAAGCAGTCCTCTCAAAACAAAACCCTTCTTTTCTTAAGCAATCAGGGCAAATTGCAAGAGCAACAAACATTTCACCACAAATGTAGGAGCCACAGACTGTCCACAAAATTCTCTTATGAAATTTGCCATACACTGGAAAATAAAAAGTCATTTGCTTGTGTTAAAAATGGTGACTGTGTCAGAAGTTTCTATATGAAATTGAAATCCCTTACATTCTCTAATTGGGTACAGAAAAGTGTCCCAGACAATGAAAGGAAACCTATTAAAACCAGCTGTTAAAAATTCTCTTTCTCTTCCCCCACACAGTAGAAGTTAGATTGTTGAGAAGCAATGTGTTTAAGAAAAACAAAATTGGTTAATTTTGGTCATGCCAAAAGTCAGGTGGTTTAGATGATATCATATGGGAAAGACCAGAACAAAACTCTTCCTCTCTATCTACACAATAGATTTAGTCTCTGTAATCCATTAAAAGTAAATAAGTAAACAAACAAAAACCTTTAACTTGGTCTTACCATCACTTCAAGTTTTCATCTGTATATATCTAACTTTTCAAAACAAATTAGAAAAATCTGTCTATATTTACCTTTATTTCCATTTCTTCCAGTCACTTCTCAAGCCCTTCATGTCTGACTTTTTACTCTATTACTCCATTGAGTGATTTTTCTATGGCTACAATCTCCAAATAAATTTGAAGACCTCTTCTCTTCTCCTGTCATTGTCCTCTCTACAATATCTGACAATGTTTACCAATTACTCTTCTTGATGCTAGTCGTCCTCCAGGTTTGCAATGAACTTACTTTCTCAACACCTCTGCCTCTTAGAATTTCTTGCCCTGCTTCAAGGCTCTGCTCTTCCACCCACTCCTACAGGAAGCCTTTCCTGGTCTCCCTAATTGTTTAGTACTTTTTTTTTTGTATTTGTATTATTAATACCTTAAATAGAGTAGCTACTTAATTTATCATTGCTGCACACTGGTTGGGATGTAAGCAACCAGATTCTTTCTCATATATATGTGATCCTTGATGACTTTTGACATTTCAACCATTCATAAGATTTCTGATATAAAATTCCATAACCTATTCTGTGCAGAACATTATCTGGCAAGTCTTTGTTTTAAATCATTTAATTGGGGAAAATGAATATGATGAAAATGTTAGATTTGAAGTCGGAAGATTTGAATTCAAGTCCTATATGCAGCACATACAAACTGTATAACTATAGTTGTGACATTGTTAATCTTACTGCTAGACTCAGATGATTCTGGAGGAGAGACTAATTACTTTACGCAGTCCTGCATCACTTAAATCCAATTCACGGGCAAATCAAGACATTACCCTCCTGATGTCATTCTCTTTGAGAACAACATAACCTCTCTGGTCCTCAGTTTTCTTATCCATATAAAATATGGAAGTTGTGCAAAAAACCTCCATGGTCATTTCCAGATCAGAATACATGAAAATTTATGATATAAGAATGTGATAAATACAAAAAAAAGTTTTATGGGAAAAGTATGTGGGCAATTTAAAAAGGGAAAGATCATATACTGAGTGATTAATATGATGGAATAAGAAGTAATGCTTCCTGTAATTCTGGAAGCAGTGAAATCTTCTCTACAATCCCTCAAATAAATTTGTAAAATTCAAGATACCAAATTCTGTTGGAGAAATTTAGGAAATTTCACAATGAATCATTTGTCCAACTTTGTCCAGATTAGGGACACTGTCTATGTCTCTATGTGACATGGAGAGATCTCTGGACACTGCCAATAGTTTCAAAGCAGAAACATACCATGTCAAGAATATTCTAGAACCTGGAGAGAGATCATGCACCAGGGCAAGATGAGGTCCAAAACCGTAATATGGATCCATCAAGTCTAAAGAGCATTAAAGAGAAGCAGGTACTAACTGGGAGCTTTGTCTCTATCATTTCCAGGTCACCTATCAAAAGTAGAGTAAGAAAGGTACAGGTTCAGAAGGGTAGATTTTCCCATTAGGCAGCAGCTGGCCATTGTACTGAGAAAGGAGGACATTCATAAGCCAAAAAATAGCCAAAAGTGGCTCAAACCCTAAGCTCAGAGCAAAATCTCACCATCATTTTGTTCAGCCTAGAGAGAAACAACCAAAATAGGAACTGGAGAATGAAAAAGAACCTACTGTTCTGCCACTTAGAACCAACAGAGCTTTCCAGCAGGTTAACTAGGAGTATAATCTAGAAGAAGTCTGCTTTTGCACAGATCCAAATCTGGGTCAGGCAATTGCAAAATTCAGACTAAGGGAACAACAATCAGAGTTTGCCCTGGATCTGACTTCCCAGGGACTAGGGAAAATTTGCAAAGCCCTAGGCTGTCCTCCATATCATGGTATAATAAAACACTCACTAACTCAAAAAAGCAGCAATGGGGCCAGCCCATATCTTTCTTTCATATATGGGACAAAACCAAGTCTTAACGTCTAGTCAGAAATTAGGAAGTAGGTTGAAATGATGGACAAATGAAAAATAAATTATCCCTTCATAAAAAAGGTGTTTTAACTGATCCAGAAAAAAAGAAAACTTCAGTACAAATTCAACTAGAATTCCTGGAATTAATGATGCAGTAGTCATTTTTAATTGTTTACTTTTAAAAAGTTAAACAAATTTGTCAATGAAATGAGAGAGCTAAAGGAAAAAAATTGAAAAAAAATGAGAGCTATGAAAGAACTAATTGGAAAGGAAATTGACAGCTTTGTACAAAAAACAAAATACTGTCCAAGTGAATAGTTCCCTTTTATTTGGAATATGTCAAATAAAAGTTAATCAATTCATGAAATAACAAGAAATGATAAAGTCAAAAGAAAAAAAAAAGAAATGTAAGGTGTCATAGAAAAAATAACTGATCTGAAAATCAGAAAGAGAAAATAAATTTAAGACTCATCGGACTATCTAAATATCATAACCAAAAAAATTTATTAAAGTTAGACATCATATTTCAAGAGATCTTAAGTACAATTATATAGATTTCTCAAAACCAGAAAGAAAAATGTAAACAAAATCTACTAGTCACCTTGTTAATGAAATCTCAGAATAAAAAATCTCAGGAACAAGATGTAGAACTTCTAGTTCAAAGTTAAATTGCTGCAACCAGTCAAGAAAGATTTTAAATATTGAGGAATCTTAGTTAGGATGATACATGATTTAGTAGATATCATCATAAAAAAGTAGAGAACTTTGAATGTGATCCAGAAGGCAAAAGATATAGACTTATAGCCAAGAATAATTAAACTAGAAAAACTGAGAAGACTTCCAAGCCTTTGTCATGAAAAGATAAGAGTCATTGTTATAGAGAAATTTGAAAGTTCAAAAGCAGGAACAAAGAAAAACATAAAAGCTAAGTATGAATGAACATAATAAGAGTCTAAACAAGAGTTAACTGCTTATACACAAACTGCTTAATATAAGATACTATATATGTCCCCTAGGGGGAGTCCAGCTTAACTATGTTTAGGAGTGATTCTGTTATGTCTTGATCTTAAGAAAAGAATTGGGAAGAAGAGAGGTAGAAAAATACAGTGGAGAGGAAAGGGAAAGGTTAATTAGGGGAAAGTATTTCTCATAATGAATGCACAAAAAGATTTCTATACAAACAAGAAGAAGCAGAGTAGGAAAATAGCTGAATTTGAACCTCATTCTTATCTGAACTGGCCAGAAGTAAGAATACAAGCACAGAACTGGGTATATTGATATATTTCATTCAATGAAGAAAGAGGAAGAAAAATAGAGAAGAGAGGAAATTAGAAGGCTAGTTTAAAGGAGGAATTAATTCTTTTTTTTTAAATAACTTTTTATTGACAAGACCCATGCCAGGGTAATTTTTTACAACATTATTCCTTGTACTCACTTCTGTTCCGATTTTTCCCCTCCCTCCCTCCACCCCCTCCCCCAGATGGCAAGCAATCCTATACATGGTAAATAGGTCACGGTATATCCTATATACAATATATGTGTGCATAACTGAACAGTTCTCTTTTTGCATAGGGAGAATTGGATTCAGAAGGTAGAAATAACCCGGGAAGAAAAACAAAAATGCAAACAGTTTACATTCATTTCCCAGTGTTCTTTCTTTGGATGTAGCTGCTTCTGTCCATCACTGATCAATTGAAACTGAGTTAGCTCTCCTCTTTGTCGAAGAAATCCACTTCCATCAGAATACATACTCATACAGTATCGTTGTTGAAGTATATAATGATCTCCTGGTCCTGCTCATTTCACTCAGCATCAATTCATGTAAATCTCTCCAAGCCTCTCTCGGAATAATCCAAGCAGGATTATTCATCCTGCTGGTCATTTCTTACAGAGCAATAATATTCCATGACATTCATATAACACAATTTACCCAATCATTCTCCAATTGATGGGCATCCATTCATTTTCCAGTTTCTAGCCACTACAAAGAGGGCTGCCACAAACATTTTGGCACATACAGGTCCTTTTCCCTTCTTTAGTATCTCCTTGGGGTATAAGCCCAGTAGTAGCACTGCTGGATCAAAGGGTATGCACAGTTTGATAACATTTTGGGCATAATTCCAGATTGCTCTCCAGAATGGTTGGATTCGTTTACAACTCCAACAATGCATCAGTGTCCCAGTTTTCCCACATCCCCTCCAACATTCATCATTATTTTTTCCTGTCATTTTAGCCAATCTGACAGGTGTGTAGTGGTATTTCAGAGTTGTCTTAATTTGCATTTCTCTGATCAATAGTGATTTAGAACACTTTTATATGAGTGGAAATAGTTTCAATTTCATCATCTGAAAATTGTCTGTTCATATCCTTTGACCATTTATCAATTGGAGAATGGCTTGATTGCTTATAAATTAGAGTCAATTCTCTATATATTTTGGAAATGAGGCCTTTATCAAAAGCTTTAACTGTAAAGATGTTTTCCCAGTTTGTTGCTTCCCTTCTAATCTTGTTTGCATTAGTTTTGTTTATACAAAGCCTTTTTAATTTGATATAATCAAAGTTTTCTATTTTGTGCTCAATAATGGTCTCTAGTTCATCTTTGGTCACAAATTTCTTCCTTCACCACAAGTCTGAGAGGAATTAGTTCTAAACAAAATAAAGTCTAAAGATATAAAAAATACTTATAGCTATGTTTGAGGTGGCATAAGATGGAAATCTGAGGAGGTAGCTATAAAGGAATAAGTAGATAGATAATGTAGGGCATATAAATGTAATTATTATTATTTGTTGAATTCTTAGCATAATAACTAACCATGATTTCAGAGAAAAAAATTATGAGATATGCTATACATCCTAATAGTGAGATGAAGATATAATTCTGCATTTATCTCATGAATGACACAAATATTTTTTGACATGATTAGTGTGGATATTTGTTTTGATTGATGATGCATGTTTGCAATGAATTTTAATTTTCTTGTTTTCTTACTCAGATGAGGAATATGAGTGAGAAAACAGGAAGATCGATCTTGGTTGATTAAAACAAATATATTTTCTTCAAATTAAAAGAAAAAATATTAAAATAAAAAAGCTAAATTAGTCTGGAAGTTAGAGAAAGGTTTGTAAAGGAGATGAAATCTATGACAGACTTTGAAAGTAGGAAAGGATCTCAACCAACGGGGATAGAAGTGGTGTTCATTATAGACATAGGGATGAATGTGAACAAGAACATCATAACAAGAGAAGACCAAACAGGATGGAGGACAGAAATTAGATATATAGACAATTTATTCATATTTATTAACTTAGTAATTAATAATAAAATATAATATTGCTTATAATCATATGCAATTATCATTTATATGTTGCATTTTATAGATTATGCCCAATTTAAATATTTACATATAAATGTTTATTATATAAATATTGTATCAATAAATACTTAATAATATTTTAATAATTATTAATAATCTACAATGCATCAGTCATTGTTTTAATTTCTAGAGATAAGGGGAAAAAACAATTCTTGCCCTCAGGGAGTTTACTTCTCATGGCATAAGACAACACATAAAGGAGTGCTAGCAAAGAAGACTAGGGTACCTAAGTAAGGGCATGATGAGATGATGGGGAAGCATGGCAGAAGCCTCAGTCTTAGAACAAGGCACAAGGTAATCTATCAAATCCAGGCACTAAAGGGCATGGAATCCAAGTTTTCACAAATATTCTAAAAAAAATATTGAACCAAGATCAAAAAAGTAAAATCAGATGAATAGAATAATAAGAAAATTATAAAGGAAATTGGTGCCATGAAA
Source organism: Sarcophilus harrisii (assembly GCF_902635505.1). Classification (NCBI taxonomy): domain Eukaryota; kingdom Metazoa; phylum Chordata; class Mammalia; order Dasyuromorphia; family Dasyuridae; genus Sarcophilus; species Sarcophilus harrisii. The sequence continues at coordinate 440,368,576 of NC_045426.1, read as the reverse complement.
AGGGGCAAAATGCAAAGGGAAGGAAAAAATATAAGGCTCTTACTATATGTCCATCTTTATGTTTTTTTTTCCATTTTAATAAATATTACTTCATTTAATCCCCATAACAACCCAATAGGATACTTGCTATTATTATCCCCATTTTACTGTTAGGGAGACTGAAGCAATCAGAGATTAAATGGCTTGCTCAGGATCAGAAAATTAAGTGTCTGAGGCTGCATTTGAACACAGGTATCCTGGATTCCCAGGCCAGCATTCTGCTATGCCACCAGCTATCTACTAAACAAGGATATATTTAAAAACACACAGGGAAATAGATGCCTACAAAAAGAAGGTGTCACAAGTGGGAATCCCATTAAAAACATACTACTATATTTTTTATTATAGGGTTACAGCATAAAGTTATTTTTTATCTTCCTCAGATACTTCTAATAGGGGTCAATACCTCTGATTATACTCAATGGAACAATATGCCTATAGTTGCTACTTCCTTAACTTGTCCTGTCATTTCTTTTATAATGATAAATTTTGGCTTTATTATCACCTGCATATTAAACTATATTCTTCTCCCTTACTCCTGCCCAAAGACCCATATCTTTATATATATATATATGTATGCCTATGTATGTACCCCAATACATACCTACATATATATATATATATATATATATATATATATATATACATATATGTGTATACACATACACACATATTAAAAAGGAAAAAATTTAACAAAACTAACCTACATAATGGAAAAAAATTGTGTCATCCTACTCAGTATTCCACATTCATGGCCTCCCACATCTGAAAAAAAAAAAGGTGATTAGTTGAAGTTGTCATATATATTCTTTGAGGTCATTCTTGCTCATTATGATTTCTCAATATTCAATTTTCATCCTTTGTTGCTGTTGTGTTTTACATTTATGTTGTTACTGTTATTGTTTATATTTTTCTAGTTACTGTACTTTGCGTCAATTCATATAGGCCTTTGTGTGCTTCTCCATATTTATCCTCATCCTTAACTTTTCAGTCACTTATAATTTCTAATTTATTCCCTGAGGTAAAAGAAGAACAATGTTTTGATATACATTTTCTTACTTTTAATAATTTCATACGATCTTTTATATTGTTAGTCATTTGTTTGGAGAACTATTTGCTTATAGTCATTGAAATTATTGAAGAATGTCTTTTGGATAGGAGAGCTTGAAATACACTAATATATTTAGTTACCAAAAACAGCCACCTCTTGCTTAGCCTTTCTTAAGGCACATTGAAGTGTCAGCCTCATAATCCTGAGATCAATTCTTGTAGATTTTTAAAAAACTATTCAAATCAAATATAAAACTGCTTACTTTTCCAAATGATATTTTAAGATGTAGATAATTTAATGTGGCTTGTAATAATTTAAAGAGACATGCTGGTTATGCAGGAAAACCTAATCTTCATGAGATGGTTTATTCAGAGGTCTCATTTTGTTTATAGAAACACTCATTTAAAAATATTAAGTGGTTAGGGATTTTGGTCTTTAGTATGAAAGAAAAAAAAATGAAGAGAGGGGAGGGAATTCAATAGAATTAATAACACTTGTACCCTATCAGATCCACTCTCTTAAAGAAATGCAATTTAGCAAAATGAGTGGGTTTTTCCCAGGACAGAAAAACAACTACTTATTTTAGATCCACCCAAAGCTTGAATGGGATCATACCAATTAACATAATTGTTCTATGTTAGTTAGGAAGTGAGGTCTATATATTTGGGATGTTTCCCAATTAAAGTATACTCTTTGAAGTGGGATCTAATTTTAACATTGTGAGGCCAGAAACCCTGCCTTTCAGAATTAGTTTTTATTTCAAGGTCTGTTGGTATTGCATTTTCAAGTGGAGATGGCTGGCTCAAAGAATCTCAGTCTTCCTTCTTTTACTACAAGAAGCAAAGTGGCACATGGTAGAATTAAACATTTTCTTTTCTGATTAATTCCTTGCATATTCACAGTAAATAAGAAAATTCTTAAAAAGCATTGTCTTCCTTGATTTTTGTTTTGTTTTGTTTGGTGTTTGTCTTTGTATAAGCAGGGCCCTACTAAAATACTTCTTTAATTTAATTGATCTTAATTCAAAGAAAAAGAGGGAAGGGGAAAGGTAGTATCTTTAGCTGTCATGGAATCATATATCTTGAATGAACTTCACAAGCCATTCACTCATTCCTTTTCAGAAAGGAAGGAAATGAGGTCCAAAGAGTTCACATGACCTTCCTTGGCTCACACAGGTCAATATTGGCAGAAAGACCTGAACCATGATCTTTGTGGCTCAAAAATAACACTTTTCTTCCCCATGCCAATGAAAACAAAAGAGCTATGAATCAGATATAAAAAAGATTATTTTTATAAATGTAAAATACAATGATGAGAATAAAAGTATTCCTTCTTATTATTCACAGCAATCTTATTATTAAACTCTAATTACTACCACCTTTTACAGATGAGAAACAGAAGCACAAGAAAATAGCAAGTTTCCAAGGATTACTTAATAAGTTATTAACAGAGACAAGGTGAAAAGAAATAATGCTTGATTTTCCCTCAACGGCAAGAGTCATTTTATGTCTCAAAATGCTTAGGATATTAATGTCTTCATCAAACTCATTGTGATGAATAGGCTTTGTCATGAATTAAGTTTCATATTGCAGAAAGGAGAGCCAAAGAAAATGCATCAATTTCAAACAATGTGAGATTTTTATTCTGCTTAACTTTTTCCACTCAACTTGGAGAATGAAGTAGGAATTTTGAGGTCCCCAAAATGGAAAAGAGTAATGTGAATTATAGAAAGATAGATGCAGATTAAGGTGCCTTCCTGAATAGGCCTCAGAAACAGATACTTAAAAAGTATTTGTGGAAGAAAGCACACACACCCTGGATTTAGGAGAACCTGAGTTTTTTTCTAAAGCAAAGGTCTAATTTCTGAAACTATTCTGTTGCTCATCCTAACTCCAATTGCTCCTTGTTACTTCTAGGAACAAATATAAACCACAACACCTGGCATTTAAAGCCCTCTACAATCTTATCATACACTGATCCCTTTTACACAGTATTCAGTTCAGACAAATTGACCTTTTATTTTTCTGTTCACACAAGGATATTCCATTTCCTTTTTCTGTGATTTTGCAGGCATTGTCCCCCATGATTGAAAAGCTCTATTCCCTCTAGCCCTGAGAATCTTTTGCTTACTTGAGAACTCAATTAAATCCTACCTCCTACATTAGGACTTTACCCATCTCATGGGTTTTTTTAGTCCCTCATCCTCAAAATTATTTTGTATTTATCATATATTCAGATTTTCCCCCTGCTTATTTAATATTTTGAAAACAAGACTATTTCTTTTATTGTGTCTTTGCATCCAAAGTGTCTATATTAGAGTAGTCAATAAATACTTGGTGAGTAATTAATTGTTGAACAGTTTTGCTAGCTGTTCCTGGTATAAATATTTTTCTCCCTGTCTCCCTGTTTTTGTACAAGATACTTATAATTAGTCTATGTCTAACTTTCTCTTTACTTTCCCTGCCTAATAGAATCTATTATTTTCTAGAAAGCATGGCTTAGGTACTACTCCCTAAATGAGATCTTTCCTCGATCTCTTCTCTATGTCCCTTGATTCTTTTTTTTTTAAATAGCTTTTTATTTACAAGATATATGCATGGGTAATTTTTAGCACTGACAGTTGCAAAACCTTTTGTTCCAACTTTCCCCCAACCCTCCCCCAGATGGCTGGTTGAGCAATACATGTTAAATATGTTAAAGTATAAGTTAAGTACAATATATGTATACATGTCCATACAGTTATTTTGCTGTACAAAAAGAATCGGACTTTGAAATAGTGTACAATTAGCTTGTGAAGGAAATAAAAAATGCAGGCATATGTCCCTTGATTCTTGAAATTATTTTAGGATACTTTGTGCGTATTTTCTAATAAAGAACTTGAGTATATGTTGAATTACTATTATCACCACCATCACCACCACCATCACTCCCCAAAGAATCCATGCTTCTTGAGGACAGGGACAATTCTATTTTTGTCTTTGTAATTCTCAATGCCTAATGGTATTCCACAAATAAATTGCATGAGTAAAAAGAAATAATCCTCATATTGATAAAATCACAGTATAGTATTCCTGGTGAAGAAATTTCCTTTGCCAGTATAGATTGTAAAACTTGTAATATTAGCTATAGTCCAGGTATTGAGAGATTAGATGAATTTCTTAATATGTATCTGAACTGGGACTAGAATATGTCTTCCTGATTCTAAGACTGACTGAAGATACTACAGCATGAAGAGAGACAGAGACAGAAAAACAGAGACAGAGACACAGAGGCAAAGACAGAGAAAGAGAGACACACAGAGAAAGACAGAGACAGAGATATTTAATGAGCAGAAGCAGAAGGCCTACTAGAATATATTTCTGGCTAGGTACAAATGTGAAAACCCATCATAAACTGCTTCTTAAAATAGCTATGCAATACTAAAAAGCAGCCCTAAATATACAATATGATATATAAGTATTTTTAATAGGAATTAGATGACTTTTCCTGGACCCAAATGGATCTACCTTAACAGGAAATCCCAACTCCAAGAAAAGAAGGTAGAGTGAATTTTGGAATCAGGGAGAAAGATGCTGCTACTCTATCCTCCATTCATCATGAAGAGCTTAAAGAGAAAAACAAAAAGCAGTTCTTTTGCCTGCTGGAAACAATCTAGGAAAGGAGCCAAGAGAAAGGAGAACAAAAAGAGAGTCATCAAAAGACTTGTGTGTCTTTGAAAAATACTTTCTACTATTTATGATCTAGTTAGGTCATACGTAATTACCTCATTTCTTAATAGAGTTTCTTGTATGTATATTTGTCAACTTAATTGTGCTTTAAAAGTAACCTAGAACTTTTTGTCAGCCAAGTAGGACACCAGACAATAATGATTTACACAAATTGAGTGCCCTAAAACAGATAAAGCATTTTGTTTTGTTTTGTTCTCCTACAAGAGCAAGGCAAAGGAAATAATGCAATTAAATTATTCCACTGTTGCAAAAGAGGAAACTGAGGTTATGAAATTCCAAATTACTTACTCAGAGTCACATAGCTCCTAAATTTCTGATGTGAGGAATCATGCTTTCTCTTAAATGTGAGACTGAGAGGTGTCCTCATCCACTTTTCAATGAGTCCCCTACATATCAATTAAAGGATTAATCCTCTACAATGAAAATCTGCCTCCTTAAGTAAGTCAAAAGATTCATATTGTAGTTTGAATTGGATATAGTGGAAATTAAATGGAAAATGAATTAATTGATTCCCTTTTCTGCCTATCATGAGATTGAAGTATTTCTTGTGGTCTACAATAGTTTATTCAATTTATAATGAACTTTGGTCTCATTCTCTAATTCAAGCCCTGCACTCTAGCTTGAATTTTGCCACATGACTATTTTTTTAACCTATGTCAATCAACTGATATTGATTAATGAATTTATGCCTATCACTGGACCAAGTGCTAGGAGAAATCGTATAGAATAAAGGGAAGGAATTTACAGAGTGGTTAGAAAGATTAAGAGTAAATATAAAAATTAGTAGAGACAAATACTGATGATGTATGATGCAGTGGGAAAACAATATTTTCAAGGAAAGTCTCCCAATGGAAGTAGAACTGAATCTGGGGTTTGAAGATTGCATGGGCTTTGGAAATCAACAAAAATAATAATGCCACCATCAATAATACCAATAATAAAGAATGACATTCCTATAGAGGCTTCTTCAAGAAGCCTTTATGCATTATCTTCATTGATCACATCTGATAATTTGATTAATCTCCATATTTGATAAGCAAAGAGGAAAGCATGGATTATTACTGTTATCTGTTTTTATGTTTTTTCTTTGTAATTGAAGTATCTTGTGTATAATAGGTATTGAATTAGTGTTGGGGATAGGAAAATTTGTTTTACTTCTATTTCAATTTCTTAGTGATAACTATAAAACATCAATATCCACTTTTTCAGAAGCTACCTTGATGAAGGCAGCTTTGCATCGCTTCATTCTTTTGGGGGGGTACTTAACACATTGGCACTTAATTTGAGGACATTTCATGCAAAATGCCCTGTGGATATTTTCTGAAGCTCACCTTAGCAAGATTTTGTGATGCTTTGCCCAAGCCCAGAAAAATTCTGGTTAAAACACTAGCTTGAGAAAGTTTTCATATTAATGGAATCACAGAGTCTTCCATCAAAATAGTACATTTCTTTAATGGAGTGTCATATTCTTGATTAGGGATTAAGTTCTATGTCCAATTGGGTGACTTTGGAAGGAAATCAGACTCTCATATCAATTTCCTATATAGCAATAGATTTTATTTGTGTAATTTTTTTAGACCTACTTAACATTCTTTTCCACACTAAAATTAAGCAACCATTGTGATTTGATGTGGTAGCAGGGGTCATTCTGAAACTTAATGGCACAAATCTAAGTAAGCATGAAAATACATGGAAAGGGGGATAGAAAGGGACTTTCTTACCTATGCGAGTATGAATCTGTCAGAAGTTTTGAAGGGAAAATTCAATCTCAAAATGGTAAATAATCAAAAATGTATTTTTCAAAAGAAACTAAGAAGAGGCTAGAATTCTATACATTTTGAAGATATTGAATCTGCTCAATTAATAAGGAATTATTGTAGCCTGAGTGCAAAAAAAGGAAGCCAAAATCAACAGTTCGAAATCTTGTGTAGATACTGTTGACTTTATCCCTGTTGTATTTCTCAGAGGGAAATATGACAGTTTAATATTTATATTTACACGATTCATAAAAGACAGAATAGAGTCAAGCATAAAACCAAGGTTTTCCCCTCCGGGATTGGTGCTATCAGTGAATCGCCAACTTTCAATGTGATGGAAGAGTGTTGATCGACCCAGGGATAAGGTCCAATCAAAAGGAATTCTGTCTTATCTGGATTCAATTTTAGAGAAATTTTGGCCATTCCCTGCAGTAAGTCAGCCAAACAAACAGACACACTAGAAAGAACTTGAATAATATTTCTTGAACTGGAGGAAAAAATGGTCTGCATGTCATCTACATGTATAAGGCTGGATAGAATGTGTCTTTCAGGGATATCTGCCTGTATACACATAAATTTTTAAAGGGTTAGGATCTAACCTCTATGAAGCCCTGTTATGTAGAAGGAGAATATAATCTGTTGATGACTCCTAGCTAGAAGTGTCTGAAATTAAATATGAACTGAAACCAATGTAAACCACACCAGAAAGACCTTTACAGGACTGAAATCATTTAAAAAAAATAAATTCAGCACTAGAAAAGATCACCTACTCCCACTGCTTAAAGGGCCTGCAACAGTAACCATAGAAAGTCTGAGAGCCTCAACCTAGAAGCCTAAAACATTTCTTACTTTAAGAAGTACAATTTGTATGCGATAAAGGGACAAAAATCCTGACTGAAATTCATTCTAAATCTAATGACAGTTAAGATCTGTCTAGAATTGACTGACAGTCACTTTTTGCCTATTGCTCCTAGTTAAATTAAAAATAAAAATAGGGTGATATAAGTTACTCATTTTGTCCTTTGTGAGTGGGATTTCTTTGGGGAAAGAGTTACAACTGCAGATTTTAAACATGATGGCACTTTACCAGAAGTCAAAGAGAGATTAAGAGGAGGGCTAAACTGAACCAAGAAAACTGAGAACAGCCTTTTACAAGTGAGGAAGGCCAAGGATTAGGACTGGAAGTGGTTGGCTAAAGCTTCAGGATAATATCATTTAAATCCTCAACAGAAAGCAAATTTAACTCAGAGAAATCTTGATTGCCAGATTTAAATGGACTAAAGGATACACAAGTAAATTCAAAACTACTAAGCATCCCTATGGGTTAAGAATCTAAAATGTCATCAGAGGGAATATTGAAATCTTTCAGAACAAGCAATTTCAGGGAGTTTAAAGTGACAGATCCAAAACTAATTGAAAGAATTCCTAAAGAGAGGATCAGGAGATCTTAGGAGGCATATAGACAAGCAAAGCTCTGCCAGAATGAAAGTTTAAAGTGACACTCTCCAGTTCAGTGTTTTCTTTTAAAATAGTATTTTTTCCCTTCTCATATTCTAGTAAATTTTACAGGTGATTAAAATTTGTCTGTCTTTTCTATTCTTTTCAATTTGAACAAATGCCCATTTTTTCTATCCTCCCCTTTCAATTTTAGATATAGAGCACAAATTGCTTTGTTTACCTTTCATATGTACCAACACCAACCTCCATTCTCTAAAAACAGGGTTTCTGAAATTACATGCCTCTGCTACCCAAACAATATGCCTTTTCTCCTAACTCCACCAAAGCAAAACACAAAATATTACCAGGTTCACAAATAATAGCCACTCTTAAACACACACACACACACACACACACACACACATACACACACACACAAATTATTAGCAATAGAGAGCTAGCTTTTTTAAAGGCTATTTAGAATAGAGAATCTAATCCCCACCAGCCTGACATTTGTAGGCAGGATATATTTGGGGCCCAAACTACTTGACAGAGTCTCTTTTAAGTGTGAAATAAAAGCCCAGTGTTCAAAAGGACCATAAGAACTAATGGAAATCTGACTGATTTTTTAGACTGGAACAAAAGAGATCTGTGAGGCTGTCACCTTTACCAGTACTTCAAGGAACACTGGAAAAACCCTGAACGTTCTCAGGACAAACTTCAGGATAAGCTAAATCTATTGCCTGAGATACTGAGCCTCAGTCAAAGCCAAAGTGTCCTTTTCTAATGATGGTTGTACAGTCCTATGCTAATTAATCTCTATTAATAGAGCTTTAGAGACTATAAATTTAGGGTATAATTAAGTCAAATTAATAAGGCTAAGTACTTCAGTTAGCTGGCATTTATAGAAAAAAATCAAGAGAGGGTGATAAAAATGCAAATAATTAAAATTTACTTCTCCTTTGAGCCATTTTATTCACCTTTTCCTCAAAAATAAGACAAGTGAAAGTGGTCTAGAAAAATGCTCTAAAGGGCTCTGTCCTGCTGCTACAAGTCAGATTAGATGCAATGGCCTCATAGACTCTCCTAATTGGGGTCTTCTCTAATACCTTAGCACAGAAATCAGTGGGAAACAGTGAGGAATCATGGTAATACCAAGTTGCCACTTTGAACTTCTCAGGTCACCAGTCTTACATTTTTGTGGTGTTCTATTGGAAGTTAAAGTCAAGTCCCTGGGGCTTGGTTTAGTGGACATGATTTACAAAAATATATAAAGTCAAACTTCTTTCTACACTTATACACACACACACACACACACACACACACACACACACACAGAGTCACTCACTCACTTAAAGCAAAAGCCCCTTATGTATTTATCAGCAAGAAAAAGCTACAGCAATCCCTACAAGCCTAAGAAGTATAAGACAACAGTTGTGACCCTCCCTTTCCTACCTTGACTCCCATCTGAGCCTGGTCCCAATTCCAACCCCATCCTTATAATCAGTTGCAATAACAGCAGAACACCATCTCCTCTAAGGAAATCTGTTCCACATTCAGTTCAAAACCAGATCATTGCAGGGTGAGTGGCAGCCCATGCAAGGGTTAAAAAGCAATCCCAGCTACATGCCAAGAGAGCAATGGGCCCAATAAATCCAGAAAGGAAGCCCAGCTACAGTAGCTACAAAGTGTGATCAGGACAGTGTTATGAAGCCACTGCTCTGGGGGACCTCATCAAATACTCCAGTCACCAAGGCAAGAGCTAAACAGATTTTGTTGAGGGAAAATTAAAATCTGAACAATCTGAATGCTTTGGTTATGTCATACAGAATTCACTACAGATGAGCTTTCTGTTTTATTTTCTTAAGTATTTAGGGTTACGTCATTAGCCTAATGTTATTCCTTCCCAGACAAGGGAACTTTCTGTTGATTGCAGTGACATCTACTGGTCAGAACCCAGACCACTACCATCAAGCTTTTCCGTGGAAGGATTTAGCTATGTGATTTTGGACCTAGAATAGGTTTTTCTCTCCTTTTCTTCCCTTCTCATATAAAATATAATAAAGTAAAAGAAGAGACTCATAAGATTGCTTTCTAAAGATGCAAGAATTGGTTAATTTTGCACCATTTCTCCCTGTCATTATCATCTTTGGCTAGAAGAATGGCTACATTCTAAGAAATGTTCCCTAACTTCCCTGCAGTCATTGTCATTTGAATGAGCTATCATGCAATCTTAATGCCTGAGATGTTTTATTCTTGCATTCGTGACATTTGTATTTCAGTGACAAAAAAGGCGATGGGAAGAAAAAGGATCTGGACAAATTTTATTCAGCTTTGATCATTTTTAAATTCTAATTTTACATTTCTTTCATCCCAGAGAGTGAAGCCCGGTTTTTCTTTTTCTTTAAAAAATGTATTAAGACTAAGAATGAATTTACGAAACAAAACCTCTGATATGTCTCTCCTTTTTTTTTTTTTTTTTTTTCATGGCTTCTACTTTGTAGCTAGCCCATCAGGACAATTTGCTGCTAGATTCATCTATGGCTTGAAAGTACCTTATAGTCATTTCCACCTCTGAATTTGGGGGAAGAATAAGTCTTGTTAAATTTATGATATCATGTAGAGGCATTGAGTGACATACTATACCAGAATTACCATATGAGGCACACCCACTGCCAGAAACTATGGTTAAGGTTGGTTGTGTGTGACCTTTATTTTAAGCCTCTTAGACCCAATCTATTTTGAATTGCTCGATATTCTTTAATAAATATGATAATATATTCTTTTCACTGAAAAACCCAGGTTGACAATTAGATAGTATCTCCCAAGTAATTTTTTTTCCCCCTTAACTACTACTACTACCAAAGTGCTTTTCTTTTCCTTATGTGGATACAAGTCTAGACATTAAAAAGTCCATATCATTCCTCTGTCACTAATTTGTGGAGTGATTTGGGAAAAAACAAAGTCATTTAACCAGCCTGTCACATAGTTTTCTTACATGTTAAATAAAGGTGCTTAACTTGAAAAGCCACAAGATCTATTCTTTCTTTAGCAATCTATGAATGGAATCCATAGACTTTCTTCTTTTAAAAATTGATAAAAATTGGGGATAAAATCTTTTATAAAAGTAAATTTTTAAAAGGTGTCTTCACTATATAAATTGTAAATCAGGATGTCGCTTGTCTTCAGAATCTAACATTTAAAAATAACTAATGTTATGTAAGTAAAAATGTTATATTTCTATGGTCCAGGATATAGCTACATTTTCGTTGAATATCTGCATTTGATTATTTTTAATATTTGTTGGCAGTAAAGGAATAAAGATGCTATTAATAAAGCAAAGTCATTGATCAGAAAAATAATAACTATAAATGAATATTTACTAGAAAGTCTTACAAGATAATTTGAGTAATAGAGTTACACTTGTACAGATAGGCTGTTTCTTTCAAAAAACTTAAAGCAATTCTGAAATTTTATTTCATAAATCCTTATCATACTATTTAAATAGCTGAAGAGTCAGCTAAATTTTATATATTAAGCAAATGAGGTTTAATACATTCACCTTTTTTTTGTATTTTTTCTCAGTATCTCTTCAGTCAATGGGAGGCCAATGTACAAAGTAAGCTATGTCTTTTGAAATTTCAATTAAAATTCCAGGATTATTGTACCTGAATGATAAATTTAAATTTTGCCTTAATAAATATATATATGTATATGTACTTATACATATATGCATATATAATTTTTACATGTAATATATAGTCTTATATAATGTAGTTGCTCTGTGAAATCCCTGTGGACATCAACATTTAAATCAACATTCTCAAAAATTCCACAAGAAAGAAATTGTACTCTATGTTGTTAAAAGTTAATTTTTCTTATTTTGCTATCAAAATGAATTCTGATATTAAAGGTTAAATAAAATGATATCAGATTTTGCCATAAATCAAATTAGGATTATAGTTTGAATCATAAATTAACTATCATACTGGATTTTAAATGTTAGCATAGCATTTTTAATTTTAGAATTGTCAAGAAAACTGCTTAAGCAATTCCACAGTAAAGTATATGTCTACCTTAAAGGTAATTTGTTAACTTAAAGTTTCTTTTGTCCCTACAAAATATAATCTTTGTAGATAAAGTTGTGTTGGTTTTTTATGTGCATACATTAATATACATACATTAAGAGGTAAATTTTGTTGACATGCCATAAAACACTTTAGCTCTTAGAGTTTATTTTTGATTATCTTTCTTCTCCCACTCACCAGTTTCAAAAAATAAAATCTCTAGATAAATAATAATTGTTTATCAATAAAGTGTGCAATCAATGTGATCAGACTTTCCCTCTTCATGTGTGTGTCTGTTTCTGTCTGGCTTTCTCTCTGGTTATATGCATATATATTCACACACACATACACACACACACACACACACACACACACACACAAACGCATGCATACCGTCTTTGTAATAATATCATTTAAACTACTGACCATAATGAAATAATGAAATTGCTAAAGAATGGCAATGATTTAATTACATTTAAACAACAGATGGAAATCAATTAAGTATATTAATCCCTCCCCTTTTTTTTTCTTTTGTTGTTTGCTTTTCTCTCCTAGAGAACTGTATTTACCTTATGAAGTAAGGTAAATGTCAGATAATATCTTTAGAAAAAAAAAAATAAATGTTTGCAGATTCTACTTTTGATAACTGAACTGAGTTCCCATTATTTTCCAGAAGTTAGATTGTTTTTATGTCAGAATGTAATTTCTGAGAGTTTCATTTGCCTAGTCTAACCTTTCTGATAAAGTGAACATCATTTTTTAAACTTTTTAAAATACTAGCTTCTTAGGATCCATGTATTCTCTTAATCATCACTCAATTTCTTCTATCCACATCCTCTTTTTCCTCTGTCATAACAAGACTGCAGCTCAGATCTACAAGATCTAAACCCGATACCATATTTTTAAATGTCATACTTCTAAATATACCATGTTTTATAACATGTTTACAGACATGTGTGTATTTATATATGTATGTGTACATATTTTATTTTTAATTCATAGTTAATCTACTTAAAGGTATCTAGATATGTATTTAAATCTTCAAATACAATTATCAAAGTGGTTGGTTACATATGTGTGTGTGTGTAAATTATATGTGGTCCTTTTTTTTCTTTTTGGGGGGGTTATTTTTGAGGATTTATTTTTATATTGGGCTTCAAGTCTTCTTTAATAGTGATATTCTTTGTAAAGAAAGAAAAGAAATTATTATAAAATAATAGATGAAATTAATGCCATGAGAGACAAGAAGGTATCAAAAATGTAGGGAAGTTTTGCCTTCCCTCCAACAATCTATGAAGTAACTTGGATTTGGCCAAGAATCTGGATGTTATCATTAAAAGAATTTCCTTAAATAAGGCAGTGCTTCTATGAAACTCCCAAAATAAAAGCCAACTTTATACAAATATTGCTGTAGTTGTAACAATTGTATTCTCAGACTTTTGACTTCCTTTGATGTCCATATTATATCAAAGATCATATACTATTAAAAAGCTTCTCAAGTTTTTAACTCAGTAAATAGTCATGGTGGAAATACAGATTAATAGTGTATTCATTGGATATTTGTCTGCAACACTTTTTATAAATGAGGCTTTGAGAAAATATTTCTGGAAATAACAAAAAAAAAACAGTGTTGTGAGTCTATAAAAGCTTAATAAATTTTATTTGACAATGATGATGACAATTTGCCCCCACTACACCCAGAGAAATTCAGAGTATCTACCTACCAATAAAAGGTGAGAAGCTTCTGGTATGCACAAAACATGTGGCCTCGATTAGGATTTCTTTGGATCACATAGACAAAGGCAGAAATAGTAAATCAACTCCATCAAAGGAAAGTCTGAATGTAGTTGCTGAACTCTGTTACTAATATCATTTCAGCCCCTCAAGTAAGCAATGTCTTCCTCTATATAGTCACATTTAAACAAATACTCTGCACGATGTACATACATATGCATATATGTATGAATCTACTTATCTATATATATGTTTGTATTGTGTGTGTATACATATATATTATATATATATATCTGTATCTCTGTAATAATTTTCAACTGTTGAGGAAATATTCCATTTTTTTATCAGAATTCTGTGAGTGGATTTCTGTAAAGTTCATTAGAGAAACTATTGCAATGAGTGCTCTCATATCATTTTCCCTGAAATCTTCTTCCAAATTTTATTATTGTTATGGCCTAAAAGCTCGGTGCTCAAATATTCACCAGTAAGTAAGAGAACAGCAGAAGAGAACCAAGAAAGAAAAACAAATGAAAAATCAGGAAGGAAAAGACAATTCTGATAAGCTAAGGAAAAAGATAGCAAAAGAGGGGAATTTTGAAAGGAGCAAATGCTGAGAATAATAGAACAGAAAAAAGGAAAGAGAGATATAAAAGATATAAATAAAAAACAACAAAGGAATAAGAGAAATAAAAATTTAGGCAAAAATAAAAAAGTGCTCAAATGAAGACAAAAAATAGAGAGCAAATATTGAAAATGAAAGAGAGAGAGAGAGAGAGAGAGAGAGAGAGAGAGAGAGAGAGAGAGAGAATGCATGTTAAGCAAACTGCTGAAGGGGGAGGAGACAAGAAGAGACAAAGGGAATTCCAGAGAGGCATAAGCCTCAGGGATGCCTCAAGAAAAAAGAAGAAGAAGAAGAAGAAGAAAGAAAGAAAAGTAGAATAACTATAACTGCAGGTTGAAGGAGGAAGAGCATAGGAAGAGATTGAGAATAGATAAACAATGAACATAGAACAGTGAATTGGCTAAGAATAAATGAAATACACAAATAAAATCTCAGAATAACATTTCTTTGGTTTTATTATGAACAAAGGTACATTTATTACAATTTGATACAATAGAAATAAAAGTTTGGTTGGTACAACACTGTAAAATACTAGTCTGGATTCACTTGGGGAAATATAATATAATCTTTTAGAGGTTTTACTGCTCCAATGCAAACTATTCAATGATAAAGAATTATACTTGATTCAATCACACATTTTGAGAGTCCTGAATAGGCCCCAAATTATTTATATATTAATGTATTTAGTGTACATATATGTATGTACAGCATGTATTATAAAGCAAAAGTGAGGGCAAATAAATTTGATTTTATTGTTGCAAGGAATCTGTCTTTTCCAATGCTAATAATTCATATCAAATATCAATTGGTGGATAAACTACTACCTTCTGATTTTGTCAGAGCTCTCCAACTATTTTTGGAGTGAGCTGGCTTTTAAGTAGCTAAAAGGAATGCTTTCTAAGCAGTTTTCTCACACAACAGTTAAGCAAAAATGAATTTTTAGGAAGGAAAAAAATGTTGTATTTATAAAGTATCAAAAATCCGGTTCATTTATGTTTTAGTTATTAAATTATTTTAATATTTAAAGATTATCTGATACCCAATGAATCATGCTTTTTTTAAAAAGATTAAAAAGTTTCTTTTGTTAGAAGAAAAACATAATGCAACATAATTTTGAAAGCATTTAACATTAATAGTCACAGTTCTAACACTGAAAAGGAATTTGTTGCTTTTAGTTCAGCATGCTTTTTTCTCACTGTTTTTATCCATGGATTTGAAATGTTACTTGCACAATTATAAGAAAATTCATATTCTAATACCAAAGTCTTTGTGAAATCAGGAAAATCAGGTATAGTCTTTTAAACTACGTTGTCCAAGATTGGACTTACTGCATGATATTACTTGCTCCTGATTCTTTTGGTTATAAGTACTGGGCACAGAGAACTCCTTGAATACTGGCAAATCACAGGCAGTTGGAAGAGGGAAATGAATACAAATTCATATCTGAGTTTAAATGTGATCTCAGACACTTAATTGTGTGACCATGGGCAAGTCATTTGATTTTTGTCTGTTTCCTCCTTGATAAAACAAAGATAATAATAGCTTCTTCCCTTCCAAGATTGTTTTAAGGACAAAAGGAGATAATCTTTATAAAGCATTTTACAAACTTTCAAAAGCTATATAAATGTGAGCTATTAGATCATGGGGTAGATCTCTCTGCTTTCAGGGTACTGATCAGGACCTTTTAAGATTGGCTACAATATCGACCTATTATTTATATATACACTAAAGATAGATCTATGGTAGTGAAGTGTTGATAAATTATTCTTCAGAAAAAGAAAAAAAGTTATCAAAACATACTCTAAAGCTTAATCTGCAATATTAACACCTTCTACATAACAATGAACAAAATACTAAGTCAAGCCCTCATTTCTTGCTTTTGCTTATTTGAGAGTTATAAATGTTCATACTGAATATTTAACTATCAGCTCTCCTTAGAACTGGCAGCTATCTCTGCCATATTTATGGTTGTGTAATGTGAAAAAATAATAAATTCTAAATATAAATTCACAGATGGAAGTGAAATTGTAGGTCATGTAGTCTACCTGTGTCATTATTTAAGTAGAGCCAGAAAAGTTAAATGGTTTGTCCAAAATAAAACAGAATTTGAAGCCCATCCCTATCACCAATAGAATGAAGCAGAACTATATAATATTTGATCCATTTTGAGTTATTTTAAACAGCCATCCTTAAAAAGTAAGGATTAGGTCCTATCTTTGAACATGTGCTTCCATTTCATTTTTATCAAATAAATAGATATGATAACTAAGTCTTTTGGAATAAAAAGCTAAGTTCATGAGAGTAGAATGGATTGAATCTAACAAGTTGGGGAAAATATTAGAAAGCCATAGCTTAAACTGAGAAGTAGAACCACCCAAATAAGTTCTGGTTGAACAATCATAGCTGGAAATCAGTTTGTGTGGAAAAGAATAGTGGATTTTATTGAACTTGAAGCCCATAATGAATCCACAGAATGTCATGGCAGGGCACAAACAACTAACATGCTGTTTGGCTGAATTCCTCCAGAACAAAGGAGATATAGTCTGATTGATGTCATTCCCTTAGAATACTGTAATCAGGTCTGGGTAGTATGTACACTTTAGGAAGGACATTGATGTACATGGAGAGAACAGAACCCAATTGATTCAAAGATCAATTAAATAAACTGTAAATATTTGACATAGAGAAGATATGACAAAAATTGGGGCTGTAGTAGAAATGGGAAGATGATAGGTATCTTCATAGATTTAAAATAGAAATTTTTAAAATTTATTTTGTGGGCTCCAGAGGGCAAAATTAGAACTTATATGCCATTTTCTATAGTCTTTTCTGATCTGCCCAATTGTTTATTGATGGAGGGAATTGTACAATAAGTACAATCGAGGTACAACAAGAGAAATTTAAAAAGGCCTATTTCAGAAGACCAGCTGAGTTGAGCCCTGTAGGGAGTTAGAGATGTAATCAGAACCTATCCTGGGACACAGTAGATCTGGGGAATTGGGAAAGGATGTGGATGGCATGATTCAGCTGGTAATGATTCAAACCATTTCTCTCCTCTACATTGTTTAAATTTGCCCTTCCTTCTCATTTGCCATTTTATTTGGTTTATATTTTTCATTTACTTATCTTTGAGCATACTGATTTACCCCAGTAGGATGCAAACTTCTCAAAGTCAGGGACTCATTTTTTTTTCTTTTCAGTCCCACTGGAAGGCACACTTCCATGCACATTACAATCATTTAATAAATGTACATTGAATTATATTATATTCTAATCCCACATATTTTAATATCTGTTTCATCATAGGGAATATAGTATCCTTTAAGTCTTTCTTTTGATGAACATCCACAGGTTGCCTAAAATCAACTAAGATGAACTAAGGAAGAGATTTCAGTGATGATTGAGATCTGCTGTGTCTGCCACCTTGTTATACCCAAAGAGTAATGTCAGTTCTTGATCTCTTCTCATACTTTTCCACCTATGCTCTCTCTTTCTATTGTGTTCTCTGCACCTATCATCTGTTGGTGATGAATGAAAAGAAAAACTAATTTAAAATCAGGGGATGTGAGTTCAAATTTGGATTGGTCTCAGTATATTTCTTATTTTTGCAAATATTTTACATTGTTTTTTTTCCTCTGTAAAAATAACTCATCTTTCCTTATACACATAATATCTTTTTCTAAACTTCACCAGTTCAGTCTCAGGTACCACCATTTTTCCAGTATTTCATATTTGTAATCTTGACATTATCTTGGATGCTTCACCCTCTCTTACCCCACAAATCCAATCAGTTTGCCAAATATTGTCATTTCTATTTTTACAATACGTCTTTCATCTAACCTTTTCTTTTTTTTTCTTTTTTTTTTTTTATTTAATAGCCTTTTATTTACAGGATATATACATGGGTAACTTTACAGCATTAACAATTGCCAAACCTCTTGTTCCAATTTTTCACCTCTTACCCCCCCACCCCCTCCCCTAGATGGCAGGATGACCAGTAGATGTTAAATATATTAAAATATAAAACATCTAACCTTTTCTTTTCACTCATTGACTGCCACCTTTGTCCAAGTCCTAATCACCTCACAAAAGATTATTGAAATAGCCTTCTACTTGGATTCACTGCCTCAAATCTCATAACACTCCAGGCCATCCTAAATCCTGTTGTTTGTAAGTATTTTTTTAATACTTTCTATTATGAAATCATGAAATACTTTCTATTGCCCCTAGCATAAAATATAGTGTTATGTTTAGTTTTTAAAATCCTACACAAGCTAACACTAACCTATCTTTTCAGCCTCATTAGATATTCTTCTCCATTCTGCACTCTGTTTTAGCCCAAGTGTTTTTATACCAGACACTTCATATTCTATCTCCATGCCTTTACACTGATCATTCTTTGGATGGTCTTAGAATAAACTTCCTTTTTACTCTGCCTCTTAATGTCTTTTTCTTTAAGCCATCAATAAAATACCATCTTCTTCATGAAGCCTTTCCTCATTGCCCCAAATGCTAGTGTCCTCCTTCTTAAACTACTGTGTACTTAAGTACTGTGTGTAAATTTAAATGTATTTACTTCAAATTTATGCTGCATATATTTAATATATACTCATCTCCTTTATTAGAACACAAGCTTCTTGCATGAAAGGGCTATTTCTTTATTTGTACCTGGATTCCCAGCACACAAATATTACCTCATTCATAGGATATGCTTAATAAATATTTCTTGTCGATTCCTCAAATGATTGCTAAATATATAAGGTGCTTAATATAACAATTGGAATAGATTTTTAGAGATTATCCAGTCAGCAACCTTATTAAATAGGATTGGACACATTCATATCTTAAGATCTTATGATCCCAGGTCTCATATTCCTTTTGTCTTTTAATTTCCACTGAAACCCAGACTTTTTATGAAGATAATATATGTATTGCTACACATACACACACACACACACACACACACACACACAATTCCAAGACTATTTATTTTTCTTTCACCACCCCTGAAACAGAGAGTAAGAAGGAGGAAAAAATTATTCCTCCTGCCCTACCACCATTTTCAAATGCTTTTTTCCCCCCACCATCACTCAGAAATCATATATCTTTATTTCTATCAACAGAGTTCCCTTCAATTATTCTGGTCTTTCAGTTTGTCAGAGTCAATGCTATGTCTCCAGTATACCCTCAAATACACAAGGGAATGGTCTTATTTTTGTCCCTCCCCCATTTTTACTCTCAAATGAATTGGTTCCAAGTAATGGAATGCCTAGTTATAGATCTTATCTGGGGGAATCCACAAAAGAGTGGGAGTAAAATCAATTAACTTTTATTTAGGACCTTCTATGTGGTAGGGACAGTTTAATTCTAGAAGAAGAAGCAAAAAATGCTTTCCAAGAATATGAAGATCACAGTGTCTAATTTATAATGACCTAGAAATATAAATACTCAGTGTAAAAGAGTGATGTAACCTCTGTGTTTAACTTATCAGATTTTATAGAACCAATGTATGCTCTTTTGATCTTAGTACTTATGTAGATAAAAAACAAAAGGGGAATTGCAAGTAAAATAAGCATTCTAGAGCAATATTAAAAAACAGTCACTTCTACAATGTCCCTATGCACTCCAATGATATTGTGAGAATCTCCCTTTATTGTCCCCTGTCTCAAGTCATACTACACTTCTTGGCTATCTCCAGGTATCTCTGCCATACTTATACTGCCCTATATCAAATGAAAACTATCTATCGTCACCATCTGTTTATCCATTATTCTTACAGTCACTTAAATGCTGAATTTTCAGATATTGAGGTCTTCTCATATTTGCAATCACACAGCATCATCAAGCATTATCATTGTTTTAAAAAATGAAATTTTTGTGACAGAGCTGCATGGGATCATTGAAAGCACAGCATAATTTCTAAATGTAAATTTGTGTCCTTCCCTTGTTTTCAATTTTGGACCCAGTTAATTATCTGTCTAAAGTGACTATCCAAGATATATTTACTAATTTACAGACTCAATGGGGTGACTTTATAAATGCATGTTACAGCAATGCTCATATATTTGTTATTTTTTATATAAACTATTTATTCTATCTCTATTGAGTGATATGGATGATATTGAAGAGATATTGATGTATTTTGTGACTGATACAATCAGCAAAGTACCTGAAATATTTTAAAAAACTGAACAATCTGTTTGTAATCTATATACAATTTGGATTCAATGCAGGATATTTTCCATGATACTGGTTAACAAACTTTTGTAAATGTATATCTATCCACGTTATTCTTCCCCAAATGTTGATAATTAGAGAATCACTGAACAAAGTTATAACCATGTCTGCATCTTTAGGATATCAAACATGGTTATAACTTTGTTCAGTTGTTCAATGATCTCTAATGATCTTTACATATGAAGAAGCAAACCTTGATGAAAGAAATCCTTGAAGGATACTTTTTGCTCTACTGTGTTTAAATAGTTCTTTTAATAGCCAAGAACCAATACTCATTTAAAAAAAAAAACACAGTGAACACAAAAAAGGCTTCCAATTTTTAAAAAATATAATTAACAAGGGAAACTGCTAAAGTTTATATCCTACATGAATTGTATTGGAAAGAATAGAGGATAAATCCCCACCATAAAATCACCCTCAGTGTTGATATTAAATTTTCAAGGATTCATTTTTTTCAAGTATTAAACAATTTAATTCTAAATGAATTCTAAGGTATATAATTGTTGCATTTGTTGGAACTTGCTCCCTTATGTCACTGATCATTTTTTTAAATTCTTAAATTTGTAAGATGTTATAAACAAATAAATGTAAGATGTTATAAACAAATACAGAAGAAACTCATATTGCATATAATTTTCTTGGAGGAAAAACTTTAATTCCCTTGAAATAGTAATTCTACAAGTTTTGCAATTGTTAAATACACAATGGGATTTTCATAGAAACTAATACTCATCTAGATTTGTAAAGAAAACCATTATCAATCGCTTGGTTTTCAAATCCTGAATCCTATGCAAAAATAGATAATTCTTTTCTTTCTCATTTCTTCTGGTGGAATTAATGAAACAAAATATTCCAAAATTCATTCACATATACAAAGACCCCCACCAACAATGCATTGATTGTACAACATGAGTATAAGCAAAACAAAAAAAAATTTGAAAAAATCCATTGAGCAATTTAGGATTCATTTGAGAATTAAATTAATTCACCATAATTTGAGTTACAACTCAAGTGATTTCTAATATCACATTGAAAAACTAAATCTACACAAGAATACACATCCTTTATTGACTGAAAAAAAGTGGTAGATTAAGACTTATTTTTGATAGGGATTGGTCCTGTTTCCTATACCAGTGGTTGATATCTACAATCATACTTCCTAAACAAAGGCCGAAAGAGACAAAATTCTTTTTTTTTTTTTTTAATGCAGCATGCCATCGTGAAAAGAAAACTGAAATGAGTTAGAACACCAGTTCAAATCTTGGTTCTGATTTTTGTTTCCTATATGATATTGAACAAATTGCTTTACTTATGTGAGACAGTAAAATGAGAGGGAATAAAACAGATGGCATCTCTTGTGTTTCTATATTTGTTTCTATATTCAAACATTTTCATGTGTAACTCTTTTTATTAAGAAGTTCAACAAAATTTTATATTTATGGTGGTTACAGATATATAAGGAAAACTAGGTTCTTTTAATTAGTAACCACCATTTAACCTAAAAGGAGGTTGCTGTTGGTGAAAAAAAAAATAATAATCTAATGTGAAAATATTTGACCTCAAAATTTTTAAGCAAAAGCAGACATAAAAAGCTTAAAGTGGAAGAAAAAGAATTCAAAATGGCACCTCAAAGCTAAGCATTGAAATTCCATACATTTTGTGAAAAGAATAGTCCCTTTAGGCTATATCTGTATTGTATTAACATCTATTAAGGAAGTACTTTCTCACCACTGAGTCTAAATCAGCAGTAGTTTTTAAAGGAGTGTCTGGTCTCTTGCAGAAGTGAAAACCTGTCCTTTTTCTCTTGCAAGTCATTCCTAGAACATATTCCTTACGTAATAACTTTCTTCTACCTAAAGATAAATGTCGTGCTATAGGGCAATTATTAAATTTCAATATATTATCTAATTGAAAAAGGTTTTTTTCATGTTAGAGGGATTGCACTGTATACAAGCAAAGGGAAGAGTTTTTATTTAGTTCTGACCAGTTTAGAACTGGTCAAAATAATCAAAGAATGTTGATTAATGAGTTTAAAATAACCTAAAGTAGCCAGTGAATTAACACAGGCCTTTCTTGTAAGCACTGTTTTGGGGACACAGTTAAAACTCATATAGGGAAATGTATATCTCTAAAATCTAATATTAACAAAATAGAAAGAGATTCAATGAACTAAGCAAGCAATTAAAAACAGAACATATATAATTTAGCAGCACTGAAAAAAGTACAAAAGAAAAAATTTTGACAATTAAAGGACTAGAAAAATCACAGTAAAAATTATTAAAAACTGATAAACTAAGGACTTTTTAAAAGATAAGAAAATTAATAAAGTATTAGTTAACATGATTAAGAAAAAAGAAAATCAGAAAAATAAAATGAATTGTATAACAAAAAATAAATGAAAATAATTATTAGAAATCACTGTACAATAAATACAAGCAAAACTGAAAATTCAAAGAAAATCTAAAAAGAGATAAAATGTAGAAACTTACAAAACAAAAAATAGATATCTTAGTCAGACCTTTTTTTAATTACACTATAAATAAATTTCTGGTTGAAGGAGTGGTTGAAGGAGATATGATCTGATAATCAAATCAGGAAGAGACAAAAAGGAGAAAAATATAAAAATATATGTGTATGAAATATATTATATATATAATGTACATATATATTTGTATATTTGTAAAAATGTCTATATTCATATATATGTATATATACATATCTTGCTAATGATTGAAGCAATTTATTGAAGTAATAGTTTAAAATAAAATTCTTTCAAGAAAACTAGAAACATTCAAAAAATAATTTATGATCAAATTGGATTTTTAGCAGATGTAAATGATTGTTGATACCATAAATATAATTAGCATAATTAATTTTTTAATTGTAAAACCCAATGATCTTATGCCCATCAGTACTGTGTTTTGTGGTCATCCACATACCACATAAGAGTCTCATACCTCTGACTTAAGTGTATTAAACATTCATTTATTCTCTAAATCATAATATTAATTCCAAACTATCATCCCCTAGTTCAAAATTCTCAGGGATAAATAAGTGCCCCAAGATTACACTTAAATTCTCTCAGAGTCCTAGGAAAACCTTATTGAAGTAAAATGTATTCATTTTATTACCAAGAACCCTAACTATAGTTATTTCTATTTATACAATGTAATTTGCAATAATAGATGTTTAACATCTAAAATATGGATGTACTTAGCAATAAGGTAAAATAAATAATAATTATATCACAAAGACTCATATAGTAAAACAAATGCATAAATAGAATTCATTATAATCTGTACATAAACCTGGATCCCTCTCCACCAAGGTATTCACTGACATCAATGCATTCAGTATCTGTCAAGAAGAGTAGGGCACAGTAGCCACAGGAACCTAATAGGGAAATACATAAGGAAAGTAAATGTTTGTACCAAGTCTCAACTTTGGATTTGGGGCTTTGATGAGATTGGTATGTTAAGGAGCATCTGTGCCACAGAAAACTACTTTTCCCCTTACTGCTTCTTTGTTGACCTTACTGCTCCTCCTCCAGGCAAATCCTCTCTCTACTAGAACACAGAATTTAAAAGTTCTTTCAACTTTCAATTATCTTTAAAGGCAAGTTTAGAAAGTGTTAGCTCCTTAATGTCAGCAGCAGTTCATTTTAAGCTACAGAACTGAAAAGCTCATCAGACTGGCTCTGTCTGGGCCATGTCAACCAGTTCAAGCAGTTATTCACTTACCTAAATGCTTCTCAATCACAACAGAGTTCACTGTACCACTGTTCAAGTTGACCCTTTAAGCCAGAAAAACAAATCTAGCCAAATCAACGGGATACAAAACATACTACAGCCCCTTCCTCTGTTTTTCCTTCTCAAACCAGAAGAGGCAGCAGAGGCAAAAGGCATTTAAGTGATTCTTTGGTTAATCAATCAACCTAAGAGGACTCTTCTTGACCCCTTTTGGTGTTTTCATTGCAAAGATACTGAAGTGATACCGTTTCCTTTCCAAGCTCACTTTACAGATAAGTAACTAAAGTAAACAAGGGTAAAGTACAATTGTCTAAAGCTAGATTTCAACTAAAGTGTTACTGACTGCAAGGCCAGCACTGGATATATTTTATCAACAAGCTGCTTCTATTACATGCTTCATGTCCCTCCAAATATAGGTTGCTCTGAAAGTCAATAGCTACAATTAAAACTTATATCTAATGAAATAACACTCTTTCCCACCAATTGAGAATTACTTTGTTGAAAGAAGCCTTCTCAAGCTTAATTGTCAAGAGTAAAAACAACAAAAACCAACAAAACTATTTATACAAATAAAATTATGAACTACTCTCCACAGAAATAAAAGGAAACATATAATTAGAGATAGATGCTGCTTATAATTGGTTATTATTGCTAATTATATTTATTATATGATAATAATATAAATTATATATGTTATAATATATATACATTATAATTGCTAATATGATGTGGCCACATCATTTAAATTGATTTGAAAAGTTAGTACTATATCAAATAAATTTTCAAGGATATAATTTGTAGACTGAGAATACTTCTTTCCCTCCCCCCCCCCAAAAAAAATTTAGAAGACAAAAAGATTCACAATTTCAAAGGAAATGCCAAGAAAAAAAGTATAAATAAAGGAGACAGGTAGGAAAGAATAGCTCTCAAAATATATTCTAAGGCAATAATAATTAAAATTATTTGATAAGATGTTAAAAAATAAAAATGAATCAGTGAATCAGATCATGGAAACAAAAAATGGAAACAAAGAAAAACACCAATGTTTGATAATACGGAAACTAAATTTCTGATGAAAGAAATATTGTTAACAGAAACTGTTGAAAAAAATCATTAGGCAATTTGACAGAAATATAGACCAATTGTTTATATTTCAAACCACAAGTTCAAAATGGATGCATGATCTAATTATAAAACATCATAATTTTTAAAAAGTTAGAAAGGGGGAGGAAGATGGCAATAATAGGTCAATAAATTTCAAGCTCTCCAGATTTCAAGACTGTGGCAGACTTGAGGCAGAAAAGGGTTCTTCCTCATATAACTCAAGACCATGCAAAGTAATACAGTAAATACTTCCAGGCTAGCTCCACAAAAACACCAAGAGAAGAGGCTTGAAGCTAGCTGGGTTTGACTGGAGCCTTAGCAGGAATCATAGAGGCTTTCACCTCAGGGATAGGATATGGAGTCTGGGGTCTGAGAGTCTGGAAAGACAGAGGGAAAAAACCTCTGCTGACTAGGAACACCAGGTCCAACTGTGCTGCAAAGGCACAGTCCTAGGCAAGAAGGAACCAGCACACTGGTGAGTGCAGAAGCCAGGGATACTGCTGGCTACAGGCACTTGTGACAGAGTGGGAAGTGGGTATTTGATTTGGGGTTCCAGTTCAGAGGGCAGAGCTGAAGTAAAGCTGGAGGCACCATACCCCCATCCCATGATTACAGGTATTATACTAATACCTCTTATTTTTAAAAAATGAACCCACAAAGAAGAAAGAACCCAAACGTAGAAATTTACTATGGGGACAAGAGAGGCCAGGATTCATCTTCTGAGGAAGAGACCTAAATTAAAACAAAGCTTCTTTGACCCCCAAGAATAATATTAAATGTCTCCCTATCCAGAAAGAATTTATAGAAAAAACAAAAAATAATTTAAAAATCAAATGAGAGACATTGAAGAAAAACTAAATAAATACATACATAAAAACCATCAAGAAAAACAAGATAGTTGTGTGTGTGTGTGTGTTGGGGGGGTGTTAACCAACTAGAAAAAGAGATCCAGAGTCTCAAAGATAAAATAACACTTTGAAAATTAGAATGGGTGAAGAGAAGCCAGTGAAGCTATGAGAAACCAAGAAATAACAAGAATGAATGAAAAAAATAGAACAATGTGGGAAACATTTTATATAGAAAACCAACAGATCTGAAGAACATAACAAGAAGAGAAAATCTAGGAATAATTGGAATATCTGAAAGATGTGACCAAAAAAAATTAATCTTGACGCAATAATAGAAGAAATAATCCAAGGAAATTTTCCTGAAGTGATAGAGCTTGAGGATAAAGTAGAAATAGAAAAAAAAAAAATCCACCAATCATCACCTCAAAGAGATCCCTTGTAAGAAATACATAGGAATATTATTGCCAAATATCAAAATCCCCAGATCAAAGAGAAAATTCTGTTCAGAAACAAGAAAAAATAAGACAAATATTCTGGAGGTTCAATTAGAATTGTATAGGATTTATCAACAGTCACAATAAAAGACCTTAGGTTCTGAAATCTTGTATACCAGCAATCAAAAGAACTAGGCTTGAAGCCAAAAATATCTAACAAAATTATCCCTAATACTGAATAAGAAAAAGTGGACATTAAACAAATTTACAGACTTTCAGGACTCTCAACCAAATCCAAATCAAGGGGGGAGGGAAAGCAAAAGGGAAAACAAAAGGTGGGGGAAGAAGACAAAGATGGGATCCATAGGTAAGTAAAGGTTAAGGAATAGCAAGGTAAGTTAAGGGGCAGAATAAAAGCAAAGAATTAGTAGAAATAGAAAGTTTTGCGCACGCACGCACGTGTGTGTGTGTGAGAGAGAGAGAGAGAGAGAGAGAGAGAGAGAGAGAAAGAGAAAGAGAGTATGTATACATCTATGTATATATACATAAATATATCCTTGCTTAATTATAGCCTGGGGAAGGTAGGGTGGGATGAAAAGGGGAAAAAAAAAGTAAAAAAGATGTGCAGCACAGAATTAAAAAAAAGCCTATAAGGAAGTAAAGAAAAAATGGACACTTGTGAATATAATTTCTTTTATTATTATAAATCCTTTCTTGAGATGATAAGTTATTGTTATATATTTTGAATCCTCCCTGATGGGCACATAACAAAGTTCTGTTCTGTTCTGTTTGGTTTTATACTCCTTTTCTGTTTTTCTTTTTTCTTATTCTGCTTTTTTAAATATTTTTTTTTAATTTGAAAAATAGAAGAGAATTAGATCAATCACTTGTCACAAATACGGTCAAGGAGAATTTTTAAGTCAGCAATGGTTACAGAATACCTGATAAAACAAAGGAGACAATTTCAATCTTATAAAGTTAAAAAAAATTCTGTACCAATAAAATCAGTGAAGATAAAATTATAACAATGATAGAGTAGGAAAAATATTTGCATCCACTATCACTATTAAATGTCTCATATTCAAAATGTACATGTAACTAACACAGTGCAATGTGTCAATCTTTAATAGATAAGTGGTCAAAAATATTAACAAGCATTAAAAAAAGAATTACAAACTAATAATTGTATCAAATAGACAAGTAGGTCTCATAATGGATAGACCTTTAAGACTGGAGTTAAAAACCCTTAAATTTCAATTAGCTATGTAACTCTAAGCAAGTTACTTAACCTCTGTTTGCCTCAACTTCTTTATTTATAAAATGAGGTAATAATAGCACCTACTTTTCAGAGTTGTTATGAGAATTAAATAAGATAATATTTTTATAGTGTTCATCAAAGTGTGTAGCACAAAGTAAGTGCTGTATAGATGTTAGCTATTTTATATGTAATCACAAATAATAAGAGAAATATTAATCAAACAATTGATGTTTTATTGGACATCACATTGGGCATGGTTAAAGATGGACAAAAGTTGGAAATATGTATTAGAGAAATTATAGGAAAACAAGTATATTAATATACTTTTGGCTAATCAGACACTGTGTTAGAAAATGGCTAAGATATGCAATAACCCAGCAATCCCATTATTAGATATCTATGTACAAGTGGTTCAAAGACAGAAATAAAGATATGGTACATATAGATAGGTTAATGATGGCTGTAGATATATGTATATATATATGTTTACACAATATATCTATAAAACATAAAATTATATAGAGAAAAATTAAGGTTTCACATGTATATGATACATGTTTCCATTATAAAATATCTTTGGAGTATTTGTAGATAACAATTCACACATAACTTCCCTCATATATAAGGATACATATAATATGTATATATAGACATGACTGTATACATATATATTTGTGTTTATATATGTGGATATATAAATATGTGTATATATATATATATATAGATATATATGTATAAATGGATATATAAGGATATATGTATATATGTAAGGATACATATAATGTGTATATATAGACATGACTATACATATGTACTTTGCATATGATGATTTAAATGTTTATGTATAAGTAGATAAAGAAGTAATACATGCATATATACATATGTGTGTATAGATATAGATTATAGATATATGTGTATTCTAATATTGATAGCAAGAGACTCTTTATGCTAATTAAGAATTATAAACAAAGTAGATACCCAAGTGGGAAATATTTAAACAATTTATGTGTGGTAGATTAATATTATGGAATATTATTATAACATAAAATCATGAATAATTCAAAGGAACATGGTAAGATTTATAAGGATTCATAATGAAATAAGTTGAAAACAATATGTACATTGATTAAATTATTATAAGTGGAAATGATGGTTATTTAAAATGACCAAGGTTGAAATTAGAGAGGTATCTGAGGTAATATACCTTCTCTTTTCATTGGAAAGATGAGATGTCATTAGTGTGCAATATTGTATATGCTGTCTGATATGGGCAGCTTTTTGATTGGGTTTACCAAACTATATTTTCTTCTAAAATTTTTATTACAAGGGAAGGCTAAATGAATCATCCCTGATATATTTAGGAATCAATATGATAGAAGAAATGAAAGACTTTTAAAAATAGAATAAAGGAGTTATACAGTTCATAAGCAAACATCTCCACATTCTGTACAAAAGAGCAATCAGCTACATAAGCAAACAGAACCAAGTTACAAAATATGAGTGGTATAGTAGCATAGATTCAGGCAATAAGTATAAAATTTAAAAGAAAGACTATTAAAACTAATCTAGCCAGTGGAGTTTGTAATGGTCCTGAAGTTTTCTCAAAGTGCTGTGAGACAGCTTAATTAAGGATGAAAATTTTTAAACATTTTGTCTTATGGACCCTTTTGGCAGTATGATAAAGACTGTAGACCCTTCCTCAGATGGTATTTTTTAAATTCATAATTGAATGAATAATTTAAGGTCACTCTATAGGTAGACAAATAAAGAACAGAGGGAATCATTTGAGTTAGGTAGACCAATGCATAGTTCCTTATAAAAGTTGTGGGACTTTAGGCAATATATTTCAACTCTTTGAGCTTCAGTTTTCTCCTCTATAAAATGGAAATATTTCCAATGTCTCTCACAGGTAATAGTTTTTTTTTAAAGTGCTATTCTTTTATACTCTGTGCTCCTTTAGATTAGATAATTTTGTTACTGTTGTTCATTTTTTGTGGCTTTTCTTTAGATAGATAGATTGATATGACATAAAGATAAATCTTTGGATATCCCAATGCAAAGAACTCTAGACCATCAGTATCTATTTGTGATAATTATGTTATTCTAACCAGCTCATATGCCCCCACTAATAGCTCATGGTCTCGTAGGCATCCAAATGAGTTAGTTACCATTGCTGATGCAAGGACAATCTTTATGAAGAACTTCTTAATAAATAAATTTCTAAATCTTGAAAATCTTTAATTTATTTGAAATTAGGATCAATGGAATTATCAAATATTTGCATTTTACAAAATCTGTCTGAATAATTTAAATCCTCAGAACTGGGAGCAAAGAGAAAGCAGTTGAGCACATGCTAGGTAAGAGACTGGCATCATCCAAGAGAATAGGGCATATGTGACTATAAGAAGATTAACAATCACACAATTATATCTTGCTCCATCATCAATCTACCACCTCCAGCACACTTTACATTAATAGTAATGTTATCTTTTCTTCACATATTTAAATTTTGCTGAAGGATTTCTAAAAGATAAACTAGCTTTCAACTATATCTAGTATTTCCAGACATTTCTTCCCGTTATCTCAATAGAAGTTTAAATGGGTCTAATAAGTACATGTCCTCTTGATTTAGCAACCCCTAACAGATCTGATATCAGTCAGTCAAATACGTAAGCATCTGCTATTTGCCAAACACTACTCCAGGAATACAAAAGCAGGCAAAAAAACAGTTCCTGTCTTCAAGGAACTCACAATTTAATGAAAAAGATAGCAGGCAAGCAGCTATGTACAAACAAGCTCTATACAGAATTACTAGGAAATATCAAGAAAGTGAAGACAGTAGAATTAAAAAAACATCAGAAAAGACTTTCTCTAGAAAGTATCACTTTAGTAAGGAGTTGAAAAAATCCAGGAAAGTTAGAAGACACAGATGAGGAGGGAAAGCATTTCATGCAAGAGGGAAGGCTAATGCCAATACCTGGTATTGGGAGACAGCATATCTTATTTGAAAAACTGAAAGGAGGCCAGTATCTCTAGATCAAATGCAGTGGGAGTATAAAAAGACTGTAAAAGTATTGTGAGGGGGAGAGTAGGTTAGGTAGAGTTTGAATACTAGTCTTTTTTTAAATAGTTGATCTGGAAGTGATTTTTTTATGGATTACCTAAACCTAGCTAGCAACCTATACTTTGTATGGTTGAGTAGAGGATGGTCTGGAGTAGAGATGTGGCAGACAAACTAACAATAGACTGTTAGAATAATCCAATTATAAAGAAATCATAGTGATAGAAATATCATAGGAGAGAAGGAAGCATATTTGAGAAATGTTTAAAATGTGAAATCAACAAACCTTCAATATTGAAGGGGGAGGGAGGAATCCTGGTGGTGAGTTGAGGAAAACATCTACACTGACAGCCTGAGATTTTGAAAGGATATTTGTGCTGTTAAGAGAAATAGGAATGTTTGGAAGGGAACAGGATTTGAGGGAAAATAATGAATTCAATTTGGGATATGTTGAATTTAAGATGTATAATGTTGGCAGGAATTTTAAAGGCCCTTCTTAAAAGAAAGATAAATATCAATGATGTGAAGCTAAAATCTTTCTTTTTTGGAACATATAAAGTAAAATAAATAAGGTATTTTTGAGTCTACACATCTGAAAAATATAGAATTAATAATATAAAGAAGTTTTTCATTTTATAATAAATTCCATTTATAATATGCTAATTCTACATTGTAACTGTGGTATTTTCCCCTCTGTCCTAGAGTATGACCAAGGCAAATTGTATCTTAGACTTATAGTTATCTTCTGCACTCTGATTGCATTATTTTTCTGCTCTTCACATTTTTATATGCTGTTTACTTAGTAAAAAGAGGAAGTATACCATTGATGTCACAGTTGTCATCTTTTCTTCAGAAAGAAACAGAAGGTTAAAATTGCTTAATTTTCTCAGAGGCACAGAATTGGTACAGTTCTACATTTCTAGTGCAAAGGTGTTGCAAGGGAATAGATAGTGGAAATCTTTTGAACAATAACTGTGTATGCATAATATACAGGGAACTTTATACACAGACTCTTACTCCCTTGAATTCTAATGAGAAACCTCAATCACATCTTGCAGACAAGTTGGAGTAGAGATGAGAAAGAAATGTGCTAGTCTAATGATGAATATGTGAAGAAGTCACAGGTTAAATTTGCCTGCTAGTCTAATGAGAGACAGACAGACAGATAGACAGAGTTGGGCAGGAGGAATATGTGTATGAAAAAAAGAGTTCCCTGGTCTAATTTTCAAATGATCAGTCTGCTTATTGTTCCTACTAAAAGATACTGAAAGAAAGAAAAAAAGTGAGAGTTATTATAATAAATATGGAGTGTCTTTAACCAAGGGAAATTATGTAAAGGAGGTCAGCAGGGAGAAGAAACGGGGACAGGGGCAGAGGTGAGAGTAAGAGGCAGGATTTTGGAGGAAGAAGGCATATGACCTGTCCCAGTAATTATAGTATGATTAGTTGCATAGCATATTTCTTAATTTATGTATTTGAAAAAAAAATTCCAAAAATCATTGAAATAAATGACAGAGGATTAATAGAAGCAATGAATTTGGGGAGAAAATGTTTCCTATAAATTGTTGCTTTAAAATATCATTAGTGGTGCCTGCTTACCAGAGCAGCTCTCTGTAAGAGTTAACAGTATAGATCTTTACGTGACATTTAGATCAATTCAACCTAAACTTATTTAGTGCCTTCTATGTACCAAGCACTGGCCTAGGTACTGGAAATACAAATAAAAAACAAAATAAAACAAAACAAAACAATTTCTATTTTAAAGGAGGTTATATTCTACCTGTTCCAAACATGCTTTGAATCTGTGGCTGTTCTTCCATATGTGTTAAGTACATTCAAATGAATGTGTTATTCTAGCAGGACATCTTTTTCTCATTCTGCTTCTTGGAACTCTTGGCTCCCTTTAAGACTCAACTGAAGCATTGGACCTTTTAGAAAAGAGATCTTTCCCTATCTCTATCTGCTAAATCCATCTCCTCTAAAATTACCTTCCATCTTCTAGGACTGTATTTTATCTGTACTTTATACATTGTCTTCTCAATTAAAATCAATCAACTAACATTTATTGAGAATCTACTTTGAGCCAGGCACTATTCTAGGGACCTAAGATTCAAATAAAATGAATGAAACAACCCCTCCTCATTGAACTTCCTTTGCAAAAGGAAAGATAAATGTCTACAAAAAATTTAAAAAATAGAATATACACTAATTTATTCACCTTGAAGGCAGAGACTAGTTATGCTATTCCTTATGTCCCCAGAGTTTAACACATTCTGTGGCCTATTGTTCAGTCATTTACTCATATCTTCAAAACACCTTGAATCATAGCCAATGACAAAACTCAGAGTTTTCTTGGCAAAGTACCAGAGTGTTTTGCAATTTCCTTCTCCAGTGGATTAAGGTAAATAATGGTTAAATAACTTACCCAAGGCTACACAGCTAGCAAGTGTCTGAGGTAGGACTTTAAATCAGGTTTTCCTGATTCCAGGCCCAAAGTTGGCCTATAGTAAGTGCTTTGATAAATGCATCTAAAGTTTTATCTAAAATATTCCTTCAACAAAGTCTTATATAGAAATGTTAAACAGCTCTGCAGTAGAGTAAAGACTCTGACTAAACCTGGTATAAGGAACTGGAAAGATCTGATATATCAAGGAAGAATGAAAGAAAACATGTCAGTAGTCTAAGGAGGAGGCTCCCTAAGTTCAAAGACACTCATTACAAGATTGGTCAGAGAATTATAGATTGTCATCCCCAGAAAATTTGTCTTTCTCTTTTAAAAGATTCTAATTATGTAATAATTAGAATCTTTTAAAAGAGAAAGACAAATTTTGCTTCATATAGTTTTTTTCTTGTATTGCTCCCCCTACCTAGTCAGACCTTAAAATATTTTTTTAAGAAAAAGAGGAAAAGAAAAAAAAAAATTACTCCTCTTGCTCAACAGAAAAACAAAAATCTAACATCATATGCTGTGTTCTTACCAATGGATCTATACTTCCATTAACTCATGAGCTTTTTTTTCTTGGTAATTTTGTAACACTCATTTTCTATTATTTTGTGATTTTTTTAAATTGTTGTTGTTGTTCCACCCCCTCATTGCTGTAGTCATTATGTGTATTGTTTTCTTGGCTCTGCTTGCTTTACTTTTTATCACTTCATAAAATTCTCTCCATGCTTCTCTGTATTCATTATATTTGTCATCTATCCCAAAATAGTAATTTGGTACATTCATGTACCAAAATTTATTCTACTTTGTTTTTAGTTCTTTGCTATTACAAGAGGTGCTTTAATATATGGAATTTTTTTTTTGGTCTTTTAAATGAAATTGAGATACCTGCCTAGCAGTAGATTTTATAGGTCAAAGAGTATAGATATTCTAGCTACTTCATTTGCATGATTCCGAATTATTTTTGGAAGTGTGGTATTAATTGATAGCTCCACTAAAAATGAATGGGAATACTTGTTATTCTATAATCCCTCCAACACTGATTCTTTTCATTTTTCTTAACTTTTCCATTTTGTTGTGTGTGAGGTAAAACTTCAACATTATTTTATTTTGTATTTTTCCAATTATCAAAAATTTAACATATTTCTACATAGTTTGCAGCTATACCAAATAGTTTTTAAAATAAATATGTGGTTTTTCATATGAAAGAAATTCACTCAAAAGCATACAACTTTACTTTATGTGAATTTTATTTTTAAAAAAATATAATAAATTCAACACCTTAGTACTAAATTACACTTTTCTAAATTTCCCTATAAATCTTTTTTCCCTCTTTGCTTCTATGCATTTTTTATTCTTCATAGATTATCTTTTTATTTTTTTCACTATTATTTCCCAAAAAATTAAAACAAAAGCCCTCTCTTACAGTCAATAAACATAATCAATCAAAAAAAATCACATGTAGATCCTGAAATACTCTACATCTCATTTTATACCTCCAGTCCACAAGTTCTCTAAAAAGAGGTAGTAAGCATGACTCATCATCATTCCTTTGGTGTCATGATCGGTCATTATATTAATCAGAGTTTCTAAGTTTTTCTTAGTTGTTTGTCTTAACAATATTTTGTGTTTTATTAATGGATCTCCTTAGTTCTGCTCTCAAGAGTTGTCCCAGGTTTCTCTGAAACAGTATATTTATTTATTACTTACAGAACAAAAACTTTAATTACAATTTATAGCACAATTTGTTCATCTTGTGCCCAAATGCCTTTAATTTGTAAAAGTTTTTCTTATTCTATAGCAAAAGTATTGCTAATTATATCTTTATACATATGCTGATTTTGTTCTTTCTTTTATCTCTTTGGGGGGAAAGCCTAATTTTTTTTATTTATGGGTAAAAGGATATTTATAAACTCCAGCAATTCTGCAAAAAATTTATTGTTTGCATAGGGCTGTGTTCCACCTCAGATGAAGAATTATACATCTATAAAACTATAAATAAGTCAAATTCTTGATTGTTTCTAAAAGTTTTCAATATAGTAAAAGTGTATTTCCTGTGGGAATATTTGTTTGTTAAATGGTTTACATCAGCTGCCTTCGAAGGAATGTCTGGGAAGTAGATAGTGAGACCAATAACTTTATTAATAAATAAAAGGTAGGATAGTGAAGTAGAAGGTAAGCATGAAGGAGGGAGAAAGGGTAGGGGAGTGTATTGAGAGAATATGCAAGGAGGAAGAAGAATATCTTCTTTAACAGAAGGATTAACTTGGAAAGTGTCCAACTTTCAAATATAGATTCCAAGACAGAATAAAGATTCAACGAGAGAGAGTATTGAATAACAGAGTGCTGACCCCGTAACCATGAAGACCAGGGTTCAAATTCTGCCATTATTGTATGTCAGTTAATTGCTTTGAACTCCAATTTTCTCATCTGTAAAATAAAGTTAATTCGATTTATAACGCTTATCCATAACATCCATTTTGAACTTCATCAATGAGTGATTGTATATGAAGCATTTTGTAAGCATTAAAGTGTTATATATCAAATATTAATTTCAGTTCAGCATTTGTTAAGTGCCATTTTCCTCAGGACTGGCTCATTTCTAACCCTTTTTCTTTCTTAACTCCTTTCACATCCTCTCCTAACATGCCAATTACCTGTCTGCCATGTGTACTAATCCCTGTGGAGGTTGAGAGTTAGCTTAAGAGCTAGTCTAGTATGACAGCCTCATTCAAGTTTCAGATTCAAGTGAAGAGCTACAACAACAGTATAGAGGGCCAGAATTCTGTAAAGGTGTACTTAAAATTAGTTCAGCAAGGTACTTATAGTTAAGTATATAATTAGTACTTAGTATGGTGATATAATGATTGTGCACCATCAGTGTGCTGTAGTGATGTAATCATACTGAGGTATTTAAGGGCTGGGACAACAGGGAACACTCCAGACTCCATTTTTGACCAGCCACATGGTAGCTCTCCTGCCTCCTTCACTCTCCCACTAAGACCAAGGACTTGGGCTGGTTCTGAGGTCCTCCAGAGAGCTAGTCCAGACATTACACAACAATCTTCCAAAGGTCTTTGCATTGCATATGTAAAGTCCATCAAATAAATGATCTAGAACCTTAAGTTGCTAAACAACAGATTGATATAAAAAGGACATGACATAATGAAAGCTAAATAACCTTTTAGGGAAAAAAGTCAATGCCCAAACCAATAGATTTCATTCCTTCTGCGATCATCATCCTTTCTCCAATTATGTTTCCTAAAACAAAATGATATATCCATAATATAGATGGCCACCCAGCTCATCCTTTTGTGACTGACTTTGCGAATAAAGGGAAAGGAAGAAACAAAATTCCATTGCATTTTAGCTGATTTACTAATACGAGTAAACAAATGATATATCTCTATGGTCTCTTTCCTATTCCAACTACTTACTGAGATTTTCAAGGAAATAAAGATTGACCCACCTATATTTATACATAAGGGAATTCATTCACAAAATTCACATAAATGCATCTTTAAATGCAGCTTATATTCCTACCATGAACATTATTTTATGTGCAGATTGATGCAGAACCCACATCTATATTTCTAGAAGTGGCATCCTCCCATCAAAATGCCCAGATTTACTATTCCTAACATTTTTTTCATTTAGCTACTATGTATATGCTCTGTATTCTCTTGATGTCTAAATTCATTTGGTATTTCACATATTGAAATGGTTAGTTATTCAACTATTTTAAAGCATGCTATTTTAAAGGTATATATATAATATTTCCATATATTATACATACACATAGATATATATACACTCATACATATACACACATGTCTGAGTGGATGGATGGGTAAGTGGGTGGATATATACAGTATAACATTCATATAGTTGGTGACCAAGCTTCCCTTTAGAATGGAATCTTTATTAGATTAAGAAAGCATAAATTATTTACACAAAACTTTGAAAATGTAACAGAAAGAGAAACAATAACACATATAGTAGAAGTGGTTTGAATTCTAAATTTAGAGTTGGAAGAGATGACAGAGGTCATCTCTTTCAAGACTCTCATTTGATAGATCAGGAAATCAAGAACCAATGAGATAAAATGCATTGCGCCTTTGGTAACAAATAAGTATAAGAAATGGAATTTAAACATAGCTCTGTTTGAGACGGTAGGATATATAAGATTTTTATGAATATACTTTTATGTTTAGAGAAATATGATTTGACTACTGTCATAGTTGAGTAAGTAGTAAAGGGAATTCCCTAACTAAGAATTTGTACAACAAAGAATTCAGAGGTCCAGACCAAAAATATAAACCCTTCAAAAAAGTAAATAGTTTAATCTTACTGTCTCCAGGCTTTCCTCTCTGTTCCATCTTAACTACTATATGCCAATTAATCTGTCAAAAGTACCCCTTTAATCAAGTCTCTTTCTTGCTTAACAAACAATCTAAATTGCCTTACTATTGTTTTACTGTATCAATTTAATATTTTTCTGGCTAGCATTCAAGGCTTTCTATCAAATTCCCAAACATACATGTCTGACTTTAATCATTTAACAATGTCTCCTCCTTTGAGATTCACTCAATCCATCTACAGCAATGTGTTTAAACACTTTTTGCATTTACCTACTGGCTTCCAGGACTTGTGCACTCTCCCTCTCCCTCTTTCTTTCTCTGTCTCTCTGTCTCTCTCTGTCTCTCTCTCTCTGTGTCTCTCTCTCTCTGTCTCTCTGTCTTTCTCTCTCTCTCTCTCTCTCTCTCTCTCTCTCTCTCTCTCTCTCTCTCTCTCACACACACACACACACACACAAAGACACACAGATTCTATTCAACCTGCTCTTTTCCTAATATTTGCTTATTTGGTACTTTATTAAATATGTTGGTGGCCTTTCTGCACCATGAACCCATACTTCTTCATCCCTTTTAACTCATATGATTTATGGTTTTATTCATTTTACTTCTGCTAACTACAGGGATGAGTAAAACATTGATTTCACCATCAGTTATGACTATGTCACTTCCATTGTTTTGAATTCAGATTTTTCCCTTTTTCATCACAACCTTCCTTCTTTTCTTTTTTTCCTTTGTCTCATTCTTCCTCACCACCTTCTTCATTGTATTAGAACTTCTAGAACTTCCCTTTCTATCTCCAAGCTCATTACCTCTATTAAAATTTTCTTTAACTGCATCTCAACACTAGATTTGACTAGTTGAACTAACCATATACTATCTTCTCCCCCCGAATTTCCTGACTCTTTGTCTCACCACCACTTAGCCCCTATAAACTGTCACTTTGAATCACCCTCCCCATCCACTTTAACTGTCTATACAGAACTGCTACACACTTTAAAATCTACCTTACTTGATTTCAACTATATCTTCACTGCTTTCATAGCAATTTTACACTCTGGATTCCATCTACTTCCCTCAATGGCTAGTCAATCTTTTGTTCTTTCCTCAAGATGTTGAATCTTCCAGGAGATGTGCTCATCTCCTACTTAACTGAGATAATAGATGTTATATGCCAAGCTGCAAATTCTTTTCTCTTACTGCATACCTCAAAATCCATATTCATCTTTACCTATCCTTTCTTTTTTCAATGCTGCTTCTAAAGAAGAGGTGTCCCTTCTCTCTAAGTCAATCTCTCTCCATATGGCCTCCATCCAATATCCCCCTTTTCTTACTCTTGGAGCTTGCCCTCCAGATCATTATCTCTTTCTCTGTCATTTTCAATCTTGCAATTACTACTGACTTTCGTCCTTTATCTTTTTATTACCAATTCAGCACACAGCCTGGAATATATTAAGTGCTTACTTAACACTTGTTGACATTTTTTTTTACTATCTTACCTTTAAACACCTCTTAAATTCACCTTGCAATGTTAATATTACCTATGATCTCTCCTTCCTATCCATGTCAAATTCCATGAAATAATAATATATTTTTACTTATTAAAAATAATTTCTGAGTATTCTAAAAGCATTCCTTCTGAGATTACCATGGATCTCTTAACTGCTAAATATTTTAATTAGTATTTATTCTTTTTTACTTCCCTTCAGCTTTGGTATTATTGACCATTTCTTCTGTCTAAATACCATCTTCTTGGCTTCATTGACATAGACCTATTTTCTAGTACTTGTACCTACTAATGAGACTACTCCTTAGTCTACTTTGTTAAGTCATCATTCATCCTTGCCACCTTGTAGTAAATATTTCTTGGGTATCTATCTTGAATCCGCTTTGCTTCTTTTCATGATTCATGCTTTCTTGGAGTTAAAGGATTATAGATTTTAAATTGAAATCTTTTGACACCATTTAATAGAATCATTTCATTTTACAGATGAGGATCTAAGACATAGAGGAATTTAGTGATTTATCTGAAGTCACATAGTTTAAGTAGATGGTAAAGCAAGGATAATAACCTATATCAACTACTTGCATATCCAGATTTACTATCAGCTTCAGTAAACTAAAATATTACTACTATAGAACTATTCTAAAATTATATAAGCAAACCAATCTTTCCCTATAACTTCAGTCACAAATTATCAACTCCTTTCTGGTTATTTCCTATTGATTTTTCTTTAAATGTCACAAGGTCAACATATTCAAAATGGATCACATTCTCTTCCTGCCTAAATTTTTGCTTTCCTTATGCTTCCCTTTTACTCTTAAGGATAATCATCATCAAAACCACCCATAATTTTTAATGTATATGTGATCCATACCACTTCCACTTCTTTACTACTGACACAGATAGAACCTTGGATCTCATCATTTATATCTACACTACTGCAATTAATTTCCTAATTCCATTTTTTATAATTCCAATCTATCTAGTGGAAAAAATAATCTCCTCTAATCCAAGTATGACTATGAAACTCCCATATTTAAAAATTTTCAATACATCACTTATGTCAAGCGTGATGTAATAGAGCCCTAAGTCTGAACTGAGGAAGATATATTCAAGTCTTATTTCATACTTCTATGACCTAGCTTCAATCATTTAAATTTCCTAGGGCCTCTGTTTCCTCATCTATGAAAAAATATAATTGGAAATGATGACATTCAAGATCCCTTCTAGCTATGAATCTTTGATCTTAAAACATAAACTTAATGTGACACTCAATCCTCCATGATCTGCTTACTTTCTTTCATTCTAGACTTATTTCTATTTACTCCCTTTAATAGTCTCTATGTCTGAGTTGAAGTGGACTAGTAAAATTTTGCCAGATATAGTACTCCATCTTCCAAACCTGTACATTAGTAAATATTATTTCCCAATTTCTGGTATTCACCCTTTCCTCAGCTCTACCTGGCAGAAACCATGTCTTCCTTCAAGGAGCTAAGCAATTTAGGTGCTATCTTCTTTGTTATGCCTTTGTCAATGTCCCCAATTGTTAGTGATCTTTCCCACCTTAATTCCTTGTAATATATTTATTGTTGTACCTATTGCATTTCCTTTGATTCATAATAAACTCTTTGACCACCAGCAACATCTTATTTTTGTTCTTTTTAGCATGTAACACTCCTATTTCAGAGATTTACCCTTAGTAGATAATTAATAAATGTTTGTTGATCCAAACTAAAATCACAAAATATTCCCCTACTGAATTATTCTTCTACTTAGATTTATTTCCTTATTTGTCCCCCAGGAAACAAATTCTAATTTGCATCTTACTTGGACTTTCCCCTATCACTCAGCTCACCCTTATCTTTAGAAGATCCTATTTCTCTTTCCTCCAGTAATTCAAATTTGCCACCTCAAGTCCAAGCTCAAGGTCAGCCTCCTGTAGGAATAATTCTCTAAATAATTCCAATCCAAAATTATCTGTTCTCAGGAAGTTTTCAGAAGAGATCAAAGCTATCAATAATCATATAAAATTGGTCTAAATCATCATTGCTTAAAGAAATCCAAACTAAAATAACTCTGAGGTATCACTTGCACCTATAAAACTGGCTAACATGATAGAAAAGGTAAATGATGAATCCTGAAAGCGATGTGGAAAAATAGATATACTCATGTACTACTGATAGATTTATGAACTAGTCTAACTATTCCTGGAGAACAATTTAGAACAATGCCCTAATGGTAATAAAATTATGTATATACTCTGACCAAACAATACCTCTAGTAGGTTTGTATCCCAAAGTGATCAAAGATAAGTGAAAAAAAGACCTATGTATACAAACATTTTCAAAGCAGTGTGGGGATGGAGAATTGATAATTGAAAGAATGCCATCAATTGGGGAATGGATGAATAAGTTATAAGATATGATTCTAATGCAATACTATTGTGCCATAAGAAATCAATCATCCACAGGAAAAAATAATGATGATTGTTGGAGGGGATGCGGGAAAACTGGGACATTGATACATTGTTGGTGGAGTTGTAAACGAATCCAACCATTTTGGAGAGTAGTTTGGAACTATGCTCAAAAAGTTATCAAACTGTGCATACCCTTTGATCCAGCAGTGTTACTACTGGGATTATATCCCAAAGAGATTATAAAGAAGGGAAAGGGACCTGTATATGCACGAATGTTTGTGGCAGCCCTTTTTGTAGTGGCTAAAAACTGGAAACTGAATGGATGTCCATCAGTTGGAGAATAGCTGAATAAATTGTGGTATATGAATATTATGGAATATTACTGTTCTGTAAGAAATGACCAACAGGAGGATTTCAGAAAGGCCTGGAGAGACTTACACGAACTGATGCTGAGTGAAATGACCAGGACCAGGAGATCATTATATACTTCAACAACAATACTATATGATGACCAGTTCTGATGGACCAGGCCATCCTCAGCAACCGAGATCAACCAAATCATTTCTAATGGAGCAGTAATGAACTGAACTAGCTATGCCCAGAAAAAGAACTCTGGGAGATGACTAAAAACCATTACATTGAATTCCCAATCCCTATATTTATGCACACCTGCATTTTTGATTTCCTTCACAAGCTAATTGTACAATATTTCAGAGTCTGATTCTTTTTGTACAGCAAAATAACGTTTTGGTCATGTATACTTATTGTGTATCTAATTTATATTTTAATATATTTAACATCTACTGGTCATCCTGCCATCTAGGGGAGGGGGTGGGGGGGTAAGAGGTGAAAAATTGGAACAAGAGGTTTGGCAATTGTTAATGCTGTAAAGTTACCCATGCATATATCCTGTAAATAAAAGGCTATTAAATTAAAAAAAAAAAAGAAATCAGTCATCCAGCTAAAAAGTATCTGAAATTGGGGCAGCTAAATGGCAAAATGGATACAACACCAGACCTCTAGTCTGGAGTACCTGAGTTCAAATTTGTCCCCAGACACTTACTAGCTATGTAACCAATTCACTTAACCCTGTTTGCCTCAATTTCCTCATCTATAAAATGAGCTGGGGATACAAATGGCCAACCACTTCAATACTTTTACCAAGAAAACCTCAAATGGTGTCACAAAGGGTCAGTCCCGACTGAAACAACTGAACAACATGTACTTTATACTTATATGTGCATATGTGCATAGTGGGGTGTATATGTATACAAAAAAAAATCTGCACTAGATAGGTTAGATACAGACTTCAAGAAGTCAAGGAATACACAAAATGTGTATCCCTTTTGTGTGTTTATGTATGTGTCTGTGTACATCCAATATATGCTCCAAATATACAATTTCTGACACTCATCTATACATTTCTTCTAATAAAAGAAACATCTTCCATTGCAATTTTCTCATAAACTATATCTTTACAACATTTTCCCTGCCATCTATAGGTTAATTGTATGCAGTGAATGTTCTTATAATGAGAAGGATTTCTTTTTGCCTAGGTGAAAGAAAAGTACCTCAAGTATCTTCTACCATGTCATAGCAGCAGTAAGAAATTAATTAGCAGAAAAGTTGTTACTGAAACATTCTAAACCCTGAAGCAGACATTTCCCAAATGTGAGGCTTGTATCAAGCCAAATGAACTAACTAGTTCCAGATTCAGGTCTTTTGTGATGACCTATTCCCTCCAAGAGCTTTGGTATGGAGAAAGCCTCCAGCTCTGGTCTTCATTATCATTGTCTCCATTTACTGCCCTAAAGAAATGGGGAGAAAAGGGATGCAAGAGGTGCTAATCCATGAAGCAAAAATATCCAAAGATTTACACCAGAACCAAGGCATTGTAGGCAAAGGAGTGGGTTAGCAATCTTTTCCTACAAAATCCTCTGTAAGTAATTTGCTTGATAAAAGCCAGTTCCTATATATAGCAGTGAGTGCTGCTAGCAGAAGGAAGGACAATAATGCAAAAGCTCCCTAACCATGGTTTGGATAATGTCAGCTAGGGTAAAGGACCCCTGTTTCCCTTTAAAATTATATTACACTTAGAGAGATTTATTTTGGATGATGGAAGTGGAAAAGATGGCTAAATAATACCACTACAATTAACTGCTCAAATATAAACACTATATAATGTTAAGCATCACGCAGAGCAGTACCCACATGAAAGTCAGCTTTTTGTTTCCTTTTCATATAATTTGGCAGTAAAATAATACAGAGGAAGAAGGATCATGAGAAAAGATTCTACTAGCTTCTAAAAGAGGATCAGCAGCCCAAGGGCCAACTTGAAAGATTCTCAGTGATCTTTATTTCACATATTAAGGAACATAATCACATTTCTGCATAACAACATTCCTCTCCTTACACACCCTCTTGTGGCCATTTCCTCACTCCCCCCCCCCCCCCCCCCCCCCCCCCCCTAAAGATCCAATTCTGAAGTGAAGTGATATTTTACACAGAAATCCTCCAATAAATCCAGGACAATGGTTCTGACTTGAAGGGAAAATCAAACATTTCCAAATGCTAGTCTTCCTCTCTTGGTTTTCTATCTTTCTGTTTTTAGTGAAAACTACAAAATAGTATTTACAAGAACTATGTCTGTGTGAAGCTAACTATTCTCTCACAGCCAGTAGTAGAGAACTTGTTTTCTATACAACAGTGCAACCTAGTGGATAAAGGCCCATCTCTTCTTGGCCAACTGCTAGCTCAGCCACATGACCTCTCTTTCACGAGTGCATTGGAAAGGCTGGCCTAAGCTGCCCTTTTTTAAGGTATTTTTTTTTTTAACAAGACAAAAAGAAAATATGGGGAAGATGGCAGTAAGTATTTTTTCTACAAAACAAGTTAGAAAAATGTCAACTATGAAAAAAATTCTGAGTTTCATATTCAGGGTGGGGTGAATATTTCTGTTTATGGTCTTAATTAGAAGGAATAAGCAGTTCTCAGGAACTAAAACAAGTATCCTTGTAGATCATTTTTTTGTATGCTTCATTCCTATTAGCAAATAACCACAAAAGTGTTTTAACTATG
Source organism: Sarcophilus harrisii (assembly GCF_902635505.1). Classification (NCBI taxonomy): domain Eukaryota; kingdom Metazoa; phylum Chordata; class Mammalia; order Dasyuromorphia; family Dasyuridae; genus Sarcophilus; species Sarcophilus harrisii. Next base: position 440,323,654 of record NC_045426.1, on the reverse strand, counting down.
CATATTCATACATACGTCAGTGCGTGTATGTGTGTGTGCGTTTGCAAACACGTGTATACATTATCTTGGAAAAAGTTTATCAGGCCTATAATTAGTAAATTGAGAACAAAATCTCAAACCAAATGATCTTTGCCCAGTTCATTTTAGATTTTTTTAATACCTAGGATTCCCTTTAGAGTAATAATCACAAGCTAAAAGCTTCCTTGTTGGTTTTCTTGTTTTTGTTAGGCCATTAGTACAGCTAAAATCTCCAGTAATTTTTTTTTGTCATTCCACCACCACCACCCTTTCTATGTTTTTCATGTTTCCAAAAATGTATATATGCTTTCACTTAAATATATATTTGGATATTTCAAGAATGGACCATACTACAAATTACATACTTAAAACAAAAACATATTTAAATTTTGGGAGTCTGGGAGGTATAGGAAAAGTGGGAATGACTTTCATTTAGAAAACTATGCATTACAATTTAACAATCCTTTCTCTTTTTTTTTCTTTTTTTGTGTGTGGAAGAACATGATAGAGGAAAAATCATCTTCTGTTCTTGTTTATAGGAGATGATATGGTAAGAATTAAATATAATTTAGTGAGACAATAAAATCCTTTCAACTACTGATATTCCACATAGTGCTATTGTGTTTGGAGTGGATTCTGTGATGATTAAATGAGTAAATCACAGAGATCTGAAACAATTTCCCCTTTTCTCGTTTCTTTCTTTCTTCCCTTTTTTTAACACCTCCTTAGATGGCATCTTGATCGTGCATGCACTGTGAACACAAAAAACCTATAGGTCAGACCTGAAATTATAGCTAAACCTCAACTCCTGAGGTACACAGACTGTTTATATCGATGAAAATTTATGATCTCTATACCCTAAATCCCTGGCCTCTCTTTTACATTGACTTCTTTACTATTTGCTGCTTTATTTTATGGTGATCCCTTGCCCTCTATAAATATATCACAGTTATTTAACCCCAGATTCCCCCCACCCCAACCCCCAGCCTTCAGTATTTTAGAAAGGATCTATTTGTTACATATTCTGCTACTGGGTGTTTCATAATCCTCAACATTAGCAGCTATTATTTTAAAGTAGTTAATATTTTCCACCATTTTCAATCTCATTCTGGACTAGAGGTTGGTTATATTTGCAGCTGGTAAACACCAAACTGTCTGAGAACCTTTGTTTTAAAATTGAACTAAAGTCGGATTTTTCCTTAATCTCCTCTAATGATTGAGGTATTTTCTATTAAATATTTATCTGTTAAAAATGAATAAATTTCACGCAATAAATTATAGTTTGGCAGGTTTAATTGACTATTGTTATTTTACACAAACACATATACACATATACATACACACACATGCATAATTTATAAAAATCTGACCTAATCCTAGAAACATGCCACTGAGTAATTAAAGTTTTCTGTGGGGATAGACTACAATAGTTATCTTGTTTTGACTGAGCTACTTCTTATGTGAGAATGGAAAAGAAAACTAGAAAATAGGAAAGGATTATAGATCTGCAAAAGCTATTGTCTGATGTTAAAATTGTTAAGAAAATATGAGTCAGTATTATGCAAATTCTGACCTAATCCCAGCAGCGTACTAGTAGGTAATTGTATTTTTGCTTTTAAAGGGGACAGGCCCTACAATAATTATGCCTTGTTAGTGTCCACATTGCTACATTTTTGATTTATGTATTTTTGTGGGAGTTGACAGATAAGCAAGAAAAATTGACATATTATAAACTAATAAAAATAAATAATATCAGAATCTGCCTGGCAGCAGTCCACATTGAAAAGTTAAATCAATGCATTAATCACACAATTTTTGAGCAAAATATAGTTTGTGTTAAAAATGAAAAAATAGCATATATTAAGCAGACAAATATTAAATTTCTGTGTAAATATGTATCTATATATATATACATATATATGCACACTCACAATATGTATATACCATACACAGTAATAAATCTATTTTCTTGTATTTCTCTAATTTTTACTTAAGTAGTCTGGACCTTTCCAAAGATATATCTTTGTCTGATAATTGCATTCTTTCCTAATTAAACTTTTTTTAAATAAAAATTGTACTTGGAAGACACCTGTCCAATTAGTACTCCTATTGGATTCTATAATTCTTAGAATGCTCCTTCTATAGTGCACTACAGTGTGTTATGCTAAAAGCCAATAAGAAAAACAAAATGTTATTTCCAGGAAGCAGCAACTGCTCGAGCTAAGAGTCATGCTCTACTGCACCAAGGGTGTGGACAAATTGGCAATATAAATATTACATAAATGAGCTTAGGCTTTAGTGGAATCTAGCAATTGATACTGTAGAATCCTGATGGCAGAAAGCTGATGAGCTGTGAATGGCTCACTTCCCTTCAAGTTTGTGCACTTATAACCTCACACTTTTAGAGATACAGCCATAAATACATTCTGTGTCCTTTAAACATAACTCCAAATGTTTAAAACAAATGTCTCTCTAATAGTACAAAAGAAAAAATAATAAACCCTTGCTTCTCTGCTAACATAAGTGAATAATATTTAATCTTTACTGTTTTCTAAATCACCAAAGTGAAGTATTCTTGGTTTGATTTTAAATGTACCTCTTCATCTCCTTACTAAAGGAGAGAATATAGCTAGAATTTATTCATAGGCTAGATGATCAGCTCTCAGCTATGTGATTGTACATAGAGAATTATTCCTCATGTTCACATGAATATACAAATAGTCCACACAATCTCAAAAACAATGCCAAAATAAAATTTTGAGGAACGTTTTTTGACAAAAGTATTGTGTAGTCAAGAAAAAACACTATTGGGTCAGCTAGTTGGTACAATGGATAGTGTACCAACCCTAAAGTCAGGAGGACTTGAGTTCAAATTTGACCTCAGACACTTAACACTTCCTAGCTGTGTGACCCTGGGCAAGTCACTTAACCCCAATTGCCTCAGGAAAAAGAAAGAAAAAAAGAGTACTATCAAGCATAGGAAACATTTTTTCCCCTCACTTCTCCAACCTTACTCTGGGAGACAGATTACTGGAATTGGTCTTTGAGTATGAAAAGATTGGGTTTGAGTCCTAAATCCACACTACATCTTTTGTGTGATCTGAGTAACTCCAAAAATTTTTAAGAATCATTAAGCATGATTGTCTTTTTAAAAAATTTTTTCTGTTAGTTACACAGTGCTTTGGACAGCAAAGATATACAGAAGATCCCCAAAAGCTCTATTCTTATTCTTAAGAATGTGAAGCAAAGATATGTGATAGACAAGATAGAGAATTTTATTTGATTGGTTTCCCTTAGTTATGTGGGGATAGCATCAAAACATCTAAAAATCCATTTTGGACTTTACTTATAATTTTAATTTTTTTGGTTGATTGGGCTGTTCAAAACATTTACTTTTAAATTCTGATCCCATTAAAATGCATACAAAATTTTGTACACATTTTTAAAAATATGTGTTTAAATTACATGAAATTACATGGGGTAATTAAACACATTAAAAAAAGAAATTAAACTAAACAAAAATAAAACAAAGAGATAAAATCTTTTGCCAATGACCATCAGGATAACAGAAAACCTGATAGAATATCTTCACTGGAGATACAAAAACATAGGAGAGTAATTATTATAAAATATAAAATAGGTCACCATGTGCAAAAAATCCTGTATATCACTTGGAAATAGGGAAAATTATGATATCAGTGCAGGAGCAAACTCTTGCCTGATCTAGATAGGGTTGTACAGACTAGATAAGCATCTGCACTAAGGGACTCTTATGGGATAAACTCAAAGAACATGTATATAGTACTTTGCTAAAAACAATATTCAAGTTCTGAGACATACAGCATGTGATCATGGATACAATGCAGATCCCTCTATGAAGAAAACAAGCCTAATTAATTGGGGAAATGGCTTAACTGGACATGAAAGTGATGGAATATTATTGCATTAAAAGAAAAGGAGAAAGGAATAGTTTCGTGAAGATTTACGTGAATTTATTCAAAGTTAAATGCCAAAAAAACAAAAAAATAGTTTATATAGTAACTCGATGATAAAGAAAAGAAATTTGGAAATACTAAAGAACTCTTATCAATGCAGTAGCTAATTGGGACTCTAGAGGAAAAAATTTCTGACAAATGGATGAAAGTTCTAATGTATAGAATGAGTCACACATTTTTGGAAAAAGGAAAATCTATGTGTTCATTTTGCTTAAGGATGCTTATTAGTTACAAGGATTGTCTGCATATTTGTGTGTGTGTATCTATTCTATATATATAATATGTATGTATATATGCTTGGGTGGGTAGGATTTGAGGGGTAAGAAGAAGTTAGTGTCATTAAAAAGGAAAGAAAATGAGTTTATTGTAGAACACAGAAAAAAAAATTCCAAGAGGAATATGAACAAGGCACCTTTAACATGTTAAATTCATTATGTATTTTTTAGAAGCCGAATGTAATCGACATTCCACATCAGTTTTGTGTTCTGTTTTATATGTGGAAATATTCTTACACATATACACTTAGTTGTGTTGATGAAATTCAGAATTAAAATGAATTTTTCTAAAAAGCAGATAATTATAACCCCACCTTTTATACTTAATACTTGTCTCACCATGGAAAACTTATTTTACTTCTCAGAGCCTCAGTTCAAGTTGTAAATTTCTGATATTGACACTTATAATACTTATTTCACAGAGTTGTTTTGAGGCTCAAATAATAGATGTACATAAAATACTTAGACAATTTTAAATTGTTATATAAATAGAAATATTAGTATATAATAGAAATATTAGTATATATAAATACTATGCAACATTATATATTAAAGGGAGAGCTTCAATATTCATAGATTTATAGATTTTTAATAGAAAGGATCTTGGACCTTGTCAAACTTCCTCTCATTTGAAGTGTAGGTACCTCAGATGATGAAAAGGAAAGTGGCTTACCCAAAATTCTATAGGTATTAAATAGAAGAACCAGGCTTTGATTCTCAATACATCAGTCTCTGCTGCTGACCAGACCAGTGCTACCTTGGTACAAGCATAAAACATTAAACAGCCCCTCCTAAATACTTCTTCTGGTTGTCTCTGTTATGAATTGGGCTAAAAACAATATGGTGGACACCATATTGAGGAAAAGAGGTGTTATGAGGGTCATCTTAATGGTCCATGCAACCATGTGACTTAGAATCCTCAGTACCTCTGGGGTCCAAATAGCCTTCTTTTCTTTTCTAGGCCATTCTCTTTAGAACCACACTTCTCTTGTTCCAATAGGGTACAATGGAAGAAAGAACACTGGACTTCAATCTGGGTTGAAGTGGTGCTGGATAAGTGAGTTAACTCCTTTGAAGCTCAGTCTCCTGATACATAAAATGGGGAAGTTTTATATGAGGAGGTGAACTGTGATTTCATCAGTGTAAGGAAACTTCATTTTGTCACCAATGCTCAACACTGAGACTAAGCTACTGATCTAAGAACTTAAGCAATTTATACACAGTTATACAGTTGGTATGAGACAGAGGTATGACTTGAACCCAATTCTTTCCAAAATGAAGAATATCATACCTTCTGCACAAAATCATCATGAGAAACACTGTTGATGAGTTTTAAATAACTTTTAAAATATGAAGTATTATTGTAGAAAAAATACATTCTTTAAGACTTGGATTCTGACTTTTGTGGTAGCAGCTAGGAGGCAGAGTAAAAACAGCATGGAACTTGGAGTGAGGAAGATTTGAATTGGAATCCTTTCTAAGACATTAACTAGCTGAGAGACTTTCAGCAACACTCAATCTCTCTACCTCAGTTTACTTGTCTTAAATTGGGAATAATAATCACACCTGTCTGCCTAGGGTGTTGTGAGGATCAAATAAGTTAACATAAGTAAAGTGCTTTACAAATCTAAAAGAATTTTATACATGCTAGCTATTATTGCTATTTATTCAATATATATTCATTGAACATCAAATATGTGGAAGCTATGATGTTATAAAGGGTAAAGACATACATTTCATTTTTATAGACTATTTCACAGAATTTCAAGCTAGGAAGCACCTAAAACAACATTAGAACTCCTTCACTTGAAAGATTAAGAAATGAGAGCCTAATGTATTAAATCATTTTCTAAAAAGATGAATCAATAAAATGCCAATATCCTAAGGGATATTACAGAAGAAAGGCCAAACAAATGATAGTGGAGAAACTCTCCCCCAAAAGAGGCAAAAAAAGAGAGAGAAAGAGACAAAGAAATGAGAGATAAAGAGACTCAGAGAGAAACAGAGAGAGAGGAGACAGAAAGAAAGAAGATACAACATGTCAATCCAACTTACTACATAAGAACCTTTGAAGAACTTCCATATACACATACCACACAAATGCAGAACACACACATATATACACATATGTAGATGTGCATATATGTAGATCATTATGTGTATTATGGAATGCATATGTATTATATGCATGCATGCATACATTCAGAAATTCCCCTAAAGTTCTCATGTGTTAATTGAATAAAAGTGTTGATTCCTATATATATCTGCTTCACCACAGTCTTCTTTAACCTTCAGGGAACTCTTCCTGAAGAGGATGAGTTTATCTGTCATCTGCCTTGAAACTGAAATACCCAAGATTAAAATCTCTCTTGTCCTAAGTTTTCTCCAGCTTCTCCATAGCTCTCATGTAGGTGAGTAATGAGTAAACAATATGTACTAGTGATGAACTGTTTTTGTTGTCATTGATTCATTTTAATTACCTTTGACTCTTTGTGACCTCATTTGGGATTTTTCTTGGCAAAGATAGTGGTTTACTATTTCCTTCTCAGTTCATTTTATAGAGGAGGAAACTGAAGCAAACAGGATTAAATGATTTGCTTAGAGTCACAAAGGCAGCAAGTACTTGAGGCTAGATTTAAACTCATGAAAATGTCTCTTCATATATAAATGAAATCTGGTCTAGATATTGGGATAGATCTAGAGCTTTGTTGGAGGTCATTTTGTCCTGCCATTTAATTTTGTAGATGAGGAAACTGAAATATAGACAGAAATTAAGTAGCTTTCCCAAGTCACACTAGTATTAAGTAGTAAAACTAGGATTCATATTCAGGTGTTTTTACTCCAAATTCAGTGCTCTTTCCACTGGAAGATCCATTATTGTGCCATCTGTTCTATCTATCTTTTAAAAACACCACTATCCCTTTTATCCTTCTCTTTAGTTTCTTTCCCTCTTTCATAGAGATAAAGAACCTTATAAAATACTTATTCAGAATCACAGATAAGAGTAACAATGGATTTCCATATTTTTTACCCTGAAGATTACATAGTCCTTAATATTAATAGTCACCTCCAGTATAAGGTTTAGAGTTGTCATCTTCAATATTTACTGGAATCATTCCAAGCTTACTAGTATCTCCCACATAGATTATTTCCTCTATTAGAATGTGAGTTCTTTGAGAGCAGGGACTCTCTCATGTTTCTATTTGTATCCATGATGCATTTTGTACATGGAAGCACTTAATACTAGCTTTGTTCATTCAATACTTTAAAAAGGAATTTTGATTTCATTGATTTCAATACCTCCATTCCTTTAGGCAGATTGCAACCACTATGTGACAGTAGATGATTTTAGAGTATTACTGTGTCTGAAATTTTATTACTCTGTAATTATTTTGGTGATGAGGATCTTTGCATTGGTTTTGGTTAGCTCTCAGATAATAAATAGTTTATCATAGAGCATCGTTAAAGCTTTACAAAGATAATATGGCTTGGTAGTGCTTACGTTCTACAGAGTCAACTGTATGCCTCAGAGTAGGATTTGAATGAAAGAAGTTCATTAGTAATTAAGAAAATCTTATATAACATCAGATAAAATCCTCCCTTCTACATTCAGTCATTTAACAATGCTGGAGGAGTAAAAAAATAAATAAGATATTAGGGAGGAAAGAATGACAGAATTTGAAAACTAACTAGATGTTAGAGTTGTGATAGAAAAAAGCATCAGAGATGATTCTAACTTTTTTTTTTTCAAATCTGAGTGTCTGAAAGTACAATGGTACCATTATTGTTTATTCAGTGTATCCATATGCCAAATAAAGGAACAAAGCAATATTGCAGAATTCCTTCAAATAAAGGAAACTAAGAATTTCAATTGCTACTTCAAATCAATGATAGATACTAAACCCAAACATTAAGAGAACTAATTTCTCTATATTGTAACTATATCACATTGACCTTTACATAATTTTTCTGTTATTTAATATTAATCTAAATATACTTCCAAATGCAAAATTGACCAATTTATTGTGACTCTCCAGCCTGGGGACAGGGTCACAAATCTTACAAGAATAAGATTATTTTAAATTCTCTTTATTTCATAATCTCAGTCAAAGTGGACATTGCAAAGAAAGAAAGGAAGGAAGGAAGGAAGGAAGGAAGGAAGGAAGGAAGGAAGGAAGAAAGAAAGAAAGAAAGAAAGAAAGAAAGAAAGAAAGAAAGAAAGAAAGAAAGAAAGAAAGAAAGAAAGAAAAGAAGGAAGGAAGGAAGAAAGAAAAAGAAAGAAAGAAAGAAAGAAAGAAAGAAAGAAAGAAAGAAAGAAAGAAAGAAAGAAAGAAAAAAAGAAAGAAAGAAAAAGAAAAAACTGTTTTATTGAATGAATGAATCAAATTATTGATGCCTGGGTTATAGCCTGAAATTATACTTGCAGTTTCAATTTAAAATAAGGATTAAAAATACTTAATTTCTTCAAAAGCTACTCCTATCCTCAAAATGTGAATTAGATTCAATTTGGGTCTATAAAATCATCTGTCTTTTCTCATTTTAACTCAACTGGTTTGTTCATTTCCCATACATTCTGACACAATGCCTAATCTTCAAAAGGCATTTTGTTAGGTTATATTTTTGATGTGTATTGTGCAGGTGCAGTATTTATACTATAGTATTCTCAAATACATATTCACGTGACAACCCATAATATCCTTGAAACAGCTATTACAGTCTGTCAAGTAAATAATGCGCATTTTAAAGATGGTCTTTATATGCCATGACTCTCCTGCATTTTCATGAGGCAAGATTTTTCTTTTATTCTTGGGGGGAGGTGGGGCAGAAGGGAATAATACACAAAGGAAATGAACATGTAAAAATTATGTTAAAGTAAAAGTGATATAAACTAGAAAAAAAACAGAAAATTTTGGTTACATTCTACATTCCATGGTTTATCCCATCATGGGTCAAGAAAATTCTTTTATAGATTACATGGCATTCTATGAAATTTTCTAGCTAGATAGGCCCTGCATTAAAAAGTGTCACATTCTTATGTGTTTTTATAACTTTTTATTAATGCTTTGTATAACCTTTCTAGAAGAGCTAGTCATGGCCCAGTATACCTAGCTTAATTTAGAGATTTGTTTCTTTTCTCTTGGATAGAAACTTCTATCCAGAAAGTATCTACCCTATTTAACCTGTCATATCACCAAAACGCATGGCAAATAATACATATGGAAACTATATGTAATTATACAATATGCATGTATGTATATGTGTGTATAAGAATATATGCACATATGTATATGCCTATGTTGTACATAATCTTTTGAAGAAAAGGCCACTAGCAGAAAAAACTTCATGCTGACGGGGTATTTTTAATTTTTTTCTTTATCTTTTCTTTATTTAATATCATGCCTGACAAATGATTTATTTTTCAAAATAAGTTCTTCTTGATTGATAATGTACTATTTAGTGATACACTAATAACACCTGGTTTATTGAAGCTAAGATAAGTACTGTGCTATGATGGTAAAAGACATAGCTGAAGAGAAGAACCTATGCTTGAATACTATTATTACAGTAAGATTTGGGTAAAGCCATCTCTCAAGACACAGGTTTCCTCATTTGTAAATGACAGCTCTAGAGCTTCTGAACATTGTTTCATTCTATATATCATTTTTATGATCTATGAGATTTTAAATGTGACTTACATTCCTAGGTTCACTTTGTTAATACAATGAAAATGAACAGAACTCTTTCAAAGGAATTAGGAGTTGGTTTAGAAATCTTGTTCATGCATTTGATTTAGTTTTAAATCCCATTCATTCAACATTTATCTACTATAATCTATAAGAGAACACAATCCTAAATTGTATTAATTTGGCAAAATTATCCTTTTTATTCAACAGTCTCCCTTAATGAATTCCTAATGTTTATCCCAGCTTTCTTTCCTTTTGTTTTTAAAGTTCACAACTCATAGTATGAATGAGTGTTTCCTTACAAACTGATAACCAGGTATATCCAAATTTGGTGTTTGTTTGCTTCCCCAAACTTAAATTAGCTACATCTTCATTATTCATCTTGACCAACTCCATAGTCTTAAAAATGTATCACAGTAAAAATAGGGTAAATGGAAGTAAATTAGTAGAGTTTAAATAGATTCAACAAACTTATTTTCTTTACAATATTTTTTCTAGTTTTTTTATGGGGATTTATTGTTGTATTTGTTATTGTTGTTGCTGTTTTTTTAGGTTGAAGATGTATTCTTTTTGTTCAGTTCCACTTAGAACAGTTGGAGATTGAAAATGTATTCTTTTTGTTCAGTTCCACTTAGAGCAGTTGGAGATAGTTGCCATTGTCAGAAGAGGTAGAAGGTATCCTTGATAAGGAAAAGTATTATGCAGCCAAATTCTATTGGCTAAAGAGATTTCAATCTTACCACAGAGCTATTCCTGGGGAAAAAATACTCAAATAATGATTTTCCCCTTTAAGAATGCTAGAACAAGTGAATCAGAGTTATTGAATTCTAGGAATTTTGTAGTCCAAATATGACTCACAAAGAAAGGAAATAGGGAAATATCAGTCTAATGCAGGTGCATATATAATTCTGTAGAAATTTGAGCAACTGAAATCTTTAGTCCTTACTTCATATTTTAGGAGGCATGGTAGATACAGATGCCTACACACCAGTTATTGAAGGGTAATCCTATTGTCTCCTGAGTTTGTCTTTGCTTTAGTAAGTTGGGAATGTACAAGAAGCCTAGAAATAAAAGTATTTAATAATGATAGGAAGGTATTTGTAAGCTCTGTTTCAAATATATCCCAGAACCTAATATAGTATTCAGTATATCAGAAACACTTAATAAATGTTTAATTGATTTGAATAAATATATCCCTTAATGTTTTCTGTGGGCAAACTTAGAAATAGTATAATGACCTATTCTTCCCTCCCTGGAACCATTGTTTCTCAGCTCCACCAGTGCCAGCCATTTTTCATCTTATTGCTGCTTCTATTGCTAGAATTTTTCCATCCTCCAAACCACACTATCAGAAACCACATCTTGGAGAAGATAAGCCTCTCAAACCTGGATTATCTGGAACTATATAGCCTCATTCACATCCCTACCTTGTTTTCTGATTTGTCACCAAGCACATGCAGATTTTTCAATATTTTGCTCCAATATAATGGCCTCCAGAAAGTCAATGTCAATCAACTAACCTTTTATTCCACTCACTATTGTTTACATATCCAGACTAAATCACAATTTCCCCCCAAAATCAATTCCTTATGTGTTATTTACCCATTTAGAATATAAGCTCTTTGAGTACAAAAACTGTGTTAAGCATTAAGGATTAGTACAGAGTTAAGGGCAGCTATCACTTAATGATTTTTTTCATTCAGTCTGTCCATTTTTATTTAAATAATGATGAAAAAGAGGGAGAGAAGAAAACAGGAATGCAGGAAGGCATAAAGAAAAGAAGGAAGGCAGGAAGAAAGGAACGAAGGAAGGAAAGAAGGAAGGAAGGAAGGAAGGAAGGAAGGAAGGAAGGAAGGAAGGAAGGAAGGAAGGGAAAGATAGGGGAAGAAGGTGGGAGAGAGAGAGGAAGGAGGGGAGAGGGGGAAGAAAGAAAGTATTTATTAAATACCTATAATGTAGGAAGCCAGGATTTAAAAGTACAGATCAGGATCCAACTAAACTCTCTGAATATTCCCCTCTAAACAACTTCAAAATAATGCCTCAAGTCAAATTTTGGATTTGTAGAATCAACAAAAGGTCAGAATGAACCATATATCCAGCCAAAGATAATTTAGGAGATGCATAACAAGGTCTGTAATACTGGAGTTTGTGCAGGTTTGGAGTATAGCAGGAGACAATAAGAAGGATAGAAAATTAATCAGAAAGAAATTATGCAGGAGCAGCTAAATGACCCAGTGGACATAATACAGACCCTTAAGTCAAGAAGACTTGAGTTGAAATCCAGCCTCAGACATTTAACACTTCCTAGCTGTATGATCCTGGGCAAGTCACTTAACCTCAATTGTCTTAACAAAAAATAGAGGGTGGGGGAGGGAGGGAAGCAGAGAGGGAGAGGAGAAAAAGGAGAAAGAAATGAAAGGGATAGAGACAGATAGACCAGAGAAAGACAAAGACAGAGATAGCTGGAAGTATTAAGAGGCATAATGGATAGTTTATGAGATTTGGGGTAAAGAAGACCTGACTTCAAAATTTGCCTTACCATTAAATAGTTGTGTGATTCTGGACAAATTACTTAACTTGAATTTCTTCACTTGTTAATTGGTAAAACCTGTCAAAAAGTGAGGAATAACCTGTCAGAGTGCCTACCTTTCAGAGTTATGATGGTTGGAGAAGGAAATGAACATTTATTAAGAACATACTATGTACCAGGAATTGTACTAAGTACTTTACAAATATTGTCCTATTTGAGATTCACAACAATTCTAAGAGGTGGATGCTAATATGATCCCCATTTTACAGTTGAAGAAATTGAGGAAGATAGGGGTTAAATAACTTGCCCAGGTAATACAATTAGTAAATGTCTAAGGCCAGTTTTGAACTCAGGTCTTGAGCCAATGTTCCATCCACTCTGTTAGCTAGTACTCCTTATAAAAATGTATATTGTTTTTTATTGTTGTTTAAATTAAATTAATTGTTATTGTTAAATTAAATGAAATGTTATTGTTGTTATATAAATGTATATTGTTGTTTATGTTTCTATTGCTTTTGTTAGCTGTTGATGTTGCCATTAGTATTATTATATTGTTATTTCATTAGTATGTTGTTCTCACTGTTGTTCTCATTAGTTACCCTGGAGAAGGTAATAGAGGCAGAAATGTGACTTGATAGGCTATCAAATTAGTTAAGGAAGTGAAATCAATAATTGTAACTTAATCATCTCAGAAATTTGGTATGAAGGGGGAATGAATGACTAGCTTGGGGGAATATCTTCATCAAAGATAGGACCTTTGTTAGTTTATTTTCAGGATAAAAGAGACTTGAGCTTATTTTTAGCTGAAGAGAAGTAGAAAAGGAAAAATAAAAGATGAAAGGGAAAGTTTAGTCCCCTCATCTTTTTTTTTTTGGATGAAGAATTTGGGGTCCTGAAAGAAGAATAGAAGTTCCCTAGTACTATAATAATATCCATTATAATCACATATGCTTATAAAACTAGTTATACCTTCTTTATTATTTTTTGAGAAAAAAATATATTTTTGATATTTGATATTTCCATTATTACAATCCTATTTTTCTACCTTATTGTGGTGTGGCTATAACTCTACATGACCAAAGCCCATATAAGAGAAGACAAATTCTGCAAGTGTTAATCAGTCATTAACCATGGTTCAACATGGGAAAGTTAGTCATCAGGTTAAAAATATTTTTGACCATAGGATTTTATAAAATTGTTGAATAAAGCTCAGTGAAGTTTTAATCCATATCACCAGCGTGTGTGCATAAAGAAATCACAAATTAGAATGAGGCATCTGTATTGATCCATTCCAATCATAAGTATTTTTTTGAGGATGCCAAGAGTTAGGGATGGTCATGGAGAGTGTCCCACTTCTTTTCTGAAGCAAAATCTGTGAAGTCTTCTGGAATCTTTTCCAATAAATACAATATAAGTGAAACCTAAAACAAAACATGTTTCTTTTCTGAAATATAAGGGTTATTTCTATGTTTAAAAAATAGTGAAATCCACAGGAATATTTTAGCAGGAAATTTTGATCTAAAACAAACATACAACTTTAAACAATTTTTAAATCTACTTTTCAATATTAATATTAAGGGCAAAAACACTGGACATAGGGTCAAGAGAAGCCTGGGTTCAAAAATTAATCAACATAAATTGTCTTTCCTCTTAAATACAAAGAAACAAGTGAAAATCATACTAGACTTAGAATGAGGTAAAACCATGATATACACTCCAGCTCTGAGAACAGGATCCTAAGCAAACCATTTACCTCATTGGACCAAATTTTTTTTAGTATGCAAAGTAAAAGATTTGAACTAGAAGGTCCCTAAGATCCTATTTATCTCTAAATGTTATGTCCCTGACCCTAAAATTTCATCTATGAAAAATTTCAGCACATTTACACATATATTAATGGAAAAATTAAAATGTATCATCATAGTAGTTATGGGTATTATGAAAAATGGAAATATATTTCTCATGATATTTTCTAGAATACAATAAATCATTGGAGAAAACAAAGAGAGCCCTATTTCCAATGAAGCAATGTGCTGCAGCTCAGGTGATTAGTTACAAGACATTTTTACTCTGGTTCAAAAGAATTTCTGGAAAGAAGAGAAGCTATATATATGGTCACAGCTTAGCATTTCCATAATTAAATTATGGCATCTCAAATCACAAAGTCCCCATATGTATGTAAGAAGTCAGAGTATGGGGAGAAAAATTTTATTCCAGCTACAACCCAGCTCTAGTACCAAGGCTATTGTAGAGGTAAGCAACTAGAACTTTCTTCAAGCAGGAATACTCAAGGACACCTGAATTGAAGGCTTCTATAAATAATATGCTGCTACTGAGATTAGAAAGAGATACAGCAGTTTGATTCTGATATAAATAGTTTCCTGGAAAAACTTCTAAATTCATATTACTGAAACTTAAACTCCCCACAGCGGAAAAAATTTTGGAGAATATCACAGTATTTCTTCAGGAATGAATCATGATAAAGAGTCTCTATCATTTGTTTTACAATTTTGTCCACTAAATATTTGATTATTTCCCAGTATTCTTCCTTGAATACATCAGCAAACTGGGTGTCTATGTTTGAAATTTAGTGTTCCAAGAAGATGGGTTTGGGGCTTAAGCACAAGATAATAATTATACAAATACTCCCTGAACCCATATCTTTTTGAAATCTAAAAATGTGCAGAATATAGGTCACATAGTAATATTGTCTCTTTTTAGAACCCAAAGCTAGAAGCTTGGCCTGGATCTATGAATCATATAGCAATAGGTATTAGAGATTCTTGCCTATATATCTATACAGTAATCAGAAATTCTTAACACATGAAATCAAATGCTCAGTACTAAAAAGAAACAAATCATATGGAGAAATTCTCAGTCTGTGTGTATGTCTCTCTGTCTGCTTCCCTCTCTGTCTGTGTGAGTCTGTCTGCTTCTCTCTGTCTGTCTCTATGTCTCTGTCTCTTTCTCCTCTGTCTCCGACTCTGTGTATATGTGTGTGTGTATGTGTATTTTACAGATTTCAGTTGAGAATCCTCATCCTAGAAAGAAAATAAAGATGAATTCTCCTAAGGGCCACTACACAGAATGAAAAGATAGAAAGGTGCTATCAAATTTAATAGCTAATATTTATATCAGCAGCAACTAGGTGGTACAGTGGAATAGAACGCTATGCCCAAAGTCAGGAAAACCTGAGTTCAAACCCAGCTTCAGAAAACTACTAGCTGTGTGTCCTTAAGCAAGTCACTTAATCCTGGTTGCCTTAGTTTCCTCAAATGTAAAATGAGCTGAAGAAGGAAAGCACTCCAGCTTTATTGCCAAGAAAATCCCAAGTGGTGTCATGAAGAGTCAGACACAAGTGAATAATAATAAATTATATGGCACCTTAAAGTTTGAAGGAAGGAGGGAAGGAAAGAAGAAAACAGGGAAGGAAGGAAGGAAGGAAGGAAGGAAGGAAGGAAGGAAGGAAAAATTACCCCTATTTTACAGATATAGAAACAGAGTATAAATGACAGAGTATAAGTGATTTAGGTTAATTCAACTGTCTTAGGCTCAGACTCAAAAGTAGGCAAGTTTTCCCAATTCCAATTTCAAAACTCTTCCTGTGTATCTCCTTTTCCTCCCAGCCTTTCTATATAGTTTATTGTATATATTTTCTAGTGTTTTAGTTCAAAGTCATATGAAAATGGAGTATAACAGGAAAACACTTATCCTTTGTGACTATTTCTAGAGTGTATCACCCCTTGACACCTACTAAAGCTCAAAAATTCTCTTTTCATCATGTAAAGACTCTGAAACTCAGAGGTCTTTATTTCTTCATCTGCCAAATAGGAATAATAATAATATATGTGAAACCTATGCTGCATGAGTATTATGACACTCAGATGAGATTAAATTGTTTTGCAGGAAGAATTTTGGGGCTGGAGTCTGGACAAAGACATTTACTAGCTGTGTAACTTTTGGCAAATCACTTAACTTCTTTTTTTTTTTTAATAAATTTTTTTTTAATTTAATAGCCTTTTATTTACAGGTTATATGCATGGGTGACTTTACAGATGACCAGTAGATGTTAAATATATTAAAATATAAATTAGATACACAATAAGTATACAGGACCAAACTGTTATTTTGCTGTACAAAAAGAATCAGACTCTGAAATATTGTACAATTAGCTTGTGAAGGAAATAAAAAATGCAGGTGGGCATAAATATAGGGATTGGGAATTCAATGTAATGGTTTTTAGTCATCTCCCAGAGTTCTTTTTCTGGGCATAGCTAGTTCAGTTCATTACTGCTCCATTAGAAATGATTTGGTTGATCTCGTTGCTGAGGATGGCCTGATCCATCAGAACTGGTCATCATCTAGTATTGTTGTTGAAGTATATAATGATCTCCTGGTCCTGCTCATTTCACTCAGCATCAGTTCGTGTAAGTCTCTCCAGGCCTTTCTGAAATCATCCTGTTGGTCATTTCTTACAGAACAATAATATTCCATAATATTCATATACCACAATTTATTCAGCCATTCCCCAACTGATGGGCATCCATTCAGTTTCCAGTTTCTAGCCACTACAAAAAGGGCTGCCACAAATATTCTTGCACATACAGGTCCCTTTCCCTTCTTTATAATCTCTTTGGGATATAAGCCCAGTAACACTGCTGGATCAAAGGGTATGCACAGTTTGATAACTTTTTGAGCATAGTTCCAAACTACTCTCCAGAATGGTTGGATTCGTTCACAACTCCACCAACAATGCATCAATGTCCCAGTTTTCCCGCATCCCCTCCAACAATCATCATTATTTTTTCCTGTCATCTTAGCCAATCTGACAGGTGAAATCACTTAACTTCTATAAAATTGAGAGAAATAACAACTACTTCCCAAATTTGATGTGAGAATCAAATCAGATAATACATAAAAAGCACTTAACACAGTGACTGATACATAATAAATACTTTAGAAATGCCAGCTATAAGTAATGTATAATAATAATTATTATTAATCTCTAAATAATAGCAAATTTCAGAAGAGGAACTTTTTTTGACAAGAAATTCAAAGAAGTGAGCAACAATTTTTTTTAGTTCCTCTTTATATCTGGAAGTATGTATAGTGATCATCTTTAAGTTCATAATAAAAAAGAAAATATAAAATAATAGCATTGATAATAACTATCAAAATAGCATTTATATTAGTGCTTTAAACTCTGTAGAAAACTTTACATATATGTTTACATTTGATCCTCACAAAATTCTTGGGAGGAAAATGTCATTATTATTCCTAGTTTACAGATTTAAAATAATAAAACTCATTGAGGGTAAATTATTTGTACAAAATTACCCATCTATTAAGTGTCTGAATTAAAATTCAGTCTAAGGTTTTCCTGATTCCTGAGTCTAACACTCTGTACCATTTTGTCAATTAGCTGCTTTCCAAGTGTCATAGGGTAGATTTGAATCCCATCTTCTAGATTCCCAATTTAGTTCTCTATACATTCTTCATAATGCCCCTAAATTACTATATTGTCATACACTGAAATGGGATGAGCATTCAAGCTTCTAAGAATAAATGTATAAACCAATAGTACCACTAAGAATCTTAAATGGGGGAATAGTATTTAAAATCAAAACCCATATAAGGGGCCTAATTACTAATTACTAAGAAATCTTTTGTGACTATTTCTAGAGTCTATCACCCCTTGACACTTAAAGCTCTGCTTTAAAAATTATTTTAAAAGTACTTTTTGGTTTTTAATAGCTCTCCTTTATGGATTTGGAATTTCTTTGGAATCAAAGTAAACTATAAAAGATAATTCATAATATAAAAGGGCATACACTTGGCTAAAAATTACATGGAAATTGCTCTCTGGTCAACTCAGTCAATCAGCATTTACAGATTCACCATGGTAGGGGAGAATTAAGTCTATCTAGGTTTAGGAAAATCTAACCCCAATCTCTTTGTTCCCTTGTTTTCTTTGGGGAGCTGCAATACCAAAAAAAAAAATGAACATCCATGAACTATATCCTCACATCAAAAGGAATTACTTGTTCCTTCCAGACATCTGCCCCTCTAAAAAGCTACCAAAATTCAGATCAGAGAGGTGCAGCCTGGGTAGCTATCAGCAGACATACACTGACTCTTAAGTGTTTTCACTTAAGGACTTGCAATAATCTGATTATATTAAATTGTATCACATCAGAATGTAATGTGACCTATGTAAACAAGATAACACACAATAATAGATCCATCTTTAACTGCAATATCCATTATTTCATATTGAGATATCAGGCTTTTGTTTGGATCTGGAGACTGGTGTGCATTTAGCAATTCACTTTTTGGCTCTTTACAGAGGCCCCAAGAGAAGGTAACTAATATATTAGTATTATAGAATTACCTCTGGTCAGAGTTTGTTCTGTATGTGTGTGACTAGCATCATTTTTTCTCAGAATAGATTTTAATTCCAAAACATGATACATTGTTTTGGTCCCAAGACTTTATTTTCTAGACAGAAAAAAAGATAATGCTTCTTTATTCAACTACTGTAATTGATTTTAAATTACCAGTGACTGCTTCTCAAGCATCTCCAAGAGATAAACATGGTAAGCTATTAAGTAATAGTAATCAATTTAGTAATAAATAAAAAAGTCTTTGGTATTAAATTAACCTTTAGCAGCATTTAAATTATATAATAAAATAAGTCCTTCAAATTAGTTTATCTATTTTACATGACTATTATGTTTCCAGTTCCACAAATAATTCTTCAGTTACAATTTATAACAGGGGTTTAAATGGTCAAAATGTAACTTTAATTAGAAACAGTTATTAATGTGTATTAATTGGTCAATAAGTTACACATTAAATTAAGGGGTTAAACCTTCACACTTTTGAAATGAAGTCTCATCATTTATGGTTTATGAAGAAAAAATATTTAAATACTAAGATATGTAATATGTTTGGTGATTTCTTCAACTTTAGAAAAAGCATTAAACTGAAAATCAAAAGAATTGCAGCTAATGAGTTCCCAATTCAGAAAGCATGGAGGAAGAAAAGGGCAAGGATAGAGGCTTAGGGGAGACCCACAAGAGAAATATTGATGAAGAACCAGCAAAAAAGATCTGACAAGATTTCAGAGTAGAAAGATGAAGTATAGATCATCTTTCCCTCACAAGTACTATAACATAGATTTGGGAAGAGTACCAGATTGAATCTTCATTGGGAAATCCAAGGAAAAATCATGTCTTTTTTTTTCCAAATCTAGGTTGACAGAGGGACATAGAGATCCTAAGATAACAAGGATAGCTGCTAGTTCCAAAGACACCCCATAGAACCTTCTAATGTGAACACTGAACCAGGATTTGTATTTGCATTGTTGCTGTTGCTCAGTCATTTCAGTGATGTCAGGGTTTTTATGATCACACTTAGGGTTTTCTTGGTAAAATTATTAGAGTGATTTGTCATTGATTTTCCTGGTTCATTTTAAATATGAGAAAAGCAGGGATAAGTGACTTACACAGAGTCACAAGTTAGTAAGTGCCTGAGGTCAGATTTAAACTCAATTCTTCCTGTCTTCCTCTTGTCCCTCCCAAGTCCAGTGGTTTATCCACTGGGTCAACTAGGTGACTTTGTATACTAAAACAAAAAATCCTGAATTCAGCAGGGACAAGATGACTCTGAGTAGTAGGTAGAAAAAACCAAGTAGCAGTACTACTGTACCAATCACAAAACTGATCAATTGGGAACTTAGAAAAAAGACCAAATCCCAGGGGTAGTAGATCACATCAAGTAGCAGCCATGGATCTGAGTATGAGAGCAGGAACATAAACTAGCTGTTGCAGATGATTGTGGACTCAATGCAACCTCCAAAGCTGAGATGCAACAGAGTATGGATGATTCTCTGCTGTTTGTGCTAATTTTGGCCTAACAATTAATACCAACACAGATACTCCATCAATAAGCACCACATCATATGTGGAACCATCAGTTATAGCAAATGATGAAGTTTTGAATGCTATAGATAAGTTCATTTAACCTGGCAGTATACTTTCCAGAGATGTCCCCATTGATAATGAGATTAACACATGCATTGCTAGAGCTAGCTCAGTGTTTGGGAGCTTCCAAAGGAAAGTGTTGGAGAGGAAAGATATGAGACTGACTACCAAACTGAAGGGGTACAGAGTTATTAAGCTGACTTCATTGTTGGATGTCTGTGAAACCTGGACAGTATCCCAGTGCCATACCAAGAAGCTGAACTGTTTCCAGTTGAATTTTCTTAGGAAGATTCTGGAGACCCCTAGCAGAATAATATATCAGACATTGAGGTCCTTTCTCGAATTAAA
Organism: Sarcophilus harrisii; assembly: GCF_902635505.1. Lineage (NCBI taxonomy): Eukaryota > Metazoa > Chordata > Mammalia > Dasyuromorphia > Dasyuridae > Sarcophilus > Sarcophilus harrisii. Next base: position 440,302,819 of record NC_045426.1, on the reverse strand, counting down.
CTGCCAAGCATTCCAACTTTACTGTAGAAGACAACTCTTTTGGACTGGACACATTGTTTGAATGACAAATGTACATTTACCAAAAAGATTATGTTATGGAAAACTCACACAGGGCAAGCGCTCACAAGGTGCTAAAATACAAGGACACCCTCAAGATTTCTCTTAAGAATTATTGTATGACATGAAAGACACATGTCCATCATGGCATGCCTTCATCAGTGAAGGTACTGTGCTCTTAGGATCAAAGAAGAATTGAATTAGCTAAGAAGAAACATTAGATGCACAAAATTAGAGAACCTACTCCAAATGTTCATAGGAACTATTTGTGTCCAATATGTGGCAGAGCATTCTGAGCTCATGTTGGTCTGATCAGTCACAGCTGGGTAAATTGTAATTTGACTCTAACATTTTGGTTCTTTTCAAGTGAAGGACAACAACCAAGAACTCTGCTCCTGGAACCTCAGTTTCAATGCATAGTATTGTCTAAGGTCTATAGGAAAGTAACTAAAATAGACAATTCAGTCCCATGAGGATTTTTCAGTTCTGTCACTGAGCCTGTGAGAAAAAACATGGCAAGCAGAAACAACAACAATCTACTGGAGCTCCACTATGGAACTATGGACACATCTAAGTGTGTGCTAACTAGACTCCAACTAAATTGGAATTAACAGTTTGAAAATTTCAGACTGAGAAGACAACAGACTTCACCCTAAATAAGATCACTTTGTATATACTTTAGCTTTGTTGTTAGCCTCCCCTAAAGTCCTTGAAGAATACAGCATTCAGTATCCAGAGAGAAGAGCAGTTCATAAAGAGAATCAAAGAAAAAAGTCATGTAAGCATCAGACATCATCTGAACTAGAGACAATGTCCCTAACACAAAATTCCATTCATGGGGCTCAAGATTGAAGAATGAGTAACTAAACAAACAACAACACAACAACAAAAACTTCCACCATAAGAAATTACTAATTAGGGCTGCTAGGTGGCACAGTGGATAAAACATAGGCCCTGATGTCAGGAGGAACTGAGTTAAATCTTTTCTCAGATACTTAATACTTCCTATCTATGTGACTCCAGGTAAATCACTTAACCTCAAGAAGAAGGAAAAGGAGGAGGAGGAGGAGAAGGAGGAGGAAGAGAAGAAGGAGGAGGAGGAGGAGGAAAAGAGGAAGAGAGGAGGAGGAGGACGAGGATGAGGACGAGGAGGAGGAAAAGAAGAAAGAATTACTGTGGTGGCAGAGAAGATATAAACCCCAGAAGAGGAGAATGATTTCAAAACATCTATAAGCAAAATCTCAAAGAAAAACATAGATTTGACACAAGTGAAACTGAAATTGATGAAATTAGAATGATTTTTAAAAGAATTAACAGGTTGGCAAATTTAATTAAAATACTAGATAAAAGAAAACTTGAAGCAACTGGTAAAAACCTTACCAAACAAGAAACTCCTTGAAAACTAGAATGAACCAAACAAAAATTAATTATTCTGTAAAATAATAACTAATATTCAAATGAAGTCAAAAGACTGAAAAATAGAAGAAAACATAAGGCATTTATTTTAAAAATCTCACATGAAAAATATATCAATGAGGAATGATTTTAGAATTTTTTAATTATAAAAATTCATAGCTATCATATTCAAAGAAATTATGAAAGGAAACTGTCCAGGTTTGTTAGAATTAGTAGAAAATATGCAAAACATCCAGTAGCCATCTCCTGAAAGAAATCCAAAATGAAAACTGCGTGAAGAATCATAGCCAAAATCTAAAGCTTTCAAATCAAAGGAAAAAATACTGTCCAAAGCCAGAAAAAAATCCTAGTATCAAAGATCTACAGTCAAGATCAAATAAGATCTAGTAACTAGGACTATTCATGAATGAAGAAATTAGAACATGTTATGCAAAAATGGGCAAGATTTGGGCTTCAAACCAAGAATAACTTACTCAGAAAAAGTAAATATAATCATACTCAAGCAAAATTGATTTTAATGAAATTATAAAAAAAAAAACCTTGTAATGTAAACATAATAGTCAAGAGAAATAGCAAAATATTATCAAGCAAAGTAAAAGTATTACACAAAAATGGAGTATTTACATTTCAGTAGGTCTGAAAATGAAATAGAAGAAATCAAAATGAGAATGGATGTTATAAATAGCATCCCCTCAGAATCCTAAAAAAGATCCAGCAAAAGAAACTGAGTGATCAGTATGAGTTAACCCAGGAAATAGTAACAGGAAAATTCATAGAGGATAGAATATTCAGTAAAAAAAAAAAAAGTAATCAATATGAAATGATGAGGGAAAATCAACAAGAAAGCATCAAGGAAAAGGCCATGATATTTGACCATTAACAGAAAATTGGGGTATGATGGAATAAAAATGTCAAGATGATGAGGTAGCAGGAAATAGGTACAGCAAGGATCACTGTCCACCCTCCAAAAAAATTCTACAAACTTATCTAGAAAATATGCCACACTGAATCCTGATGGAGACAACGAAAAATCATTGTGATTTTTTTTTTCATCCTGTGTTAAAATAAGGAGAAATAGAGAGAGCTTTGCTAACAATGGGGACAAGTCATGCTGTAGTAAACAATGTGTGAAACACAAGAGCAGTCATAGAAAGGCTATTAATTGAAAAATAATGAATTGAAAAATAATTGAAAAATGAATAAGTCAGAGGTAATCTGGCAGCTTTGTTGCTCATTACCCAGTTCCAGGTTACAAATCCAGGATTTGGGGTTTTATTTTGTTTCTGGGTTTTTTTTTTTGGAGGGGGAGGACTTGGGGGTTGTTTTGTTTTGTTTTTGTTTTGTTTGTCTAGATTTTTTGGTTTATATTTTCTTCTACAATATGACTATGAGGGAACTGTTTTGCATTATTACACATGAGTATATATGAGCATTAGAAAAACTATTAACATAATTGATTATATTAATAATAATTTTATTTAAGGTATGATTATATTTATAGATGCAAAACAGTTTTAATAAATACAACACCAATTTGTATTAAAAATATTTGAAAGTATAGATGTAAATGGATTTTTTTCTTAACTTAATAAAAAAGCTTTTACATCAACAAGTATTTTTTGTAATGGGGATAAGCTAGAAACTGTCCTAGTAAAATCACACATGAAACAAGAATGTTAACTCTCATTAATATATATAATATTGTATTGGAAATCCTACTGATGCTATAAATCACTTAAAAGCAATAAGTGATGAGCATTAAATAGAAGGAATCAAAATAGGGAAAATAAAATTTTATCTTTTTGCTGATGATATAAAGATATATCTGGATAATACCAAAACCTCAACTAAAATGTTAGTTGAAACAATAACTTCTGCAAAGTAACAGAATATAAAGTAAAACCATATAAATAATGGACATTCCTACATATCACAAACAAAACCCTTCAAGAAGTAGTTAAGAGACACCCAATTTAAAATAACTCTTCACAGTATAAAATGCCTAAGAACATCCCTGCCAAAACAAATCTTATATAAATAAGTTAATTTTTAAATTATACAAATAAAATCAGATTTAAATAATTGGAGAAATCTTTACTGTTTGTGGGTAGGCAAGATTAATATAATAAAAATGAAAATCTTATCTAAACTAATTTATATATTCAATGCAATCCCAATTAAATAACCAATTTTTTTGCTGAATTAGAAAAAGTAATAATGAAATTCATTTAAATATGTGATAAAGTTATATTACTTTTTTTCTTTCCCCCCCTTCCTTGGCCCAACCCTGCCCTAAAGATAGGTTCCATAAAACACAAATATGCATGTGTATATATGTAAAATCATAAGTTCTTTCTCTGGATGTATAGTGTCTTTTTTCATAGATCTTTTGTAATTTATTTGTGAGTGTATAATAGTTAAAATGGCTTAATTGCTCAAAGTTCCTAAAGAAAATTTTAAACATAAATACAAAATAATAAAGGGGAAAAAAACATTGCCATATGCATAGCAGAAGATAGGGGAATTCAAAATATGATGCAATTAATTTCCATTTCAACAAATCCTATATAACAAATAGTATATGCTGTGTTTAGAACCATCTGTCTTTGCATTCTTGTAGGTTTTTCTTTGTTTTCTGTTCTGCAATTTTTACTATTTTCCCTTTCTTTCCCCCCTCCCTTTGCAAAGTTACAATGAAGCTGAGATAGGTAGATAGATGGATAGATAGATAGATAGACAGATAGACATATAGATACATATGAACATACAGATATAGAGATATAGAGAAATAAAATAAACATGCACATAAATATCTACAATAATTCATATATATTCATAAGAATATATGTAAAATTACTATGCTTATTTTCACTTATCTTTTGTTTTTCTGAAGGTATATAGATTTCCTTATAAGTTCAAGTCTTTCTATATTCTTTTCTAAATTCACTAACTCATCATTTCTCATATCAGAGCAAAATTCCTTATATTGGCTAGTTATTTTTAATAATTTAAAACATTATTAATATGGTTGACGTATAGTGTAGTTTCCCTATTTTTATGTTCTAATTGAATCAATTCTAACATTAAATTTGTCTAAGATCATGATTACACCAACCCTGTTTTTTCTACATAATAAATTCTACTCTTGATCTTTATTTTATATTTGTGTATATATTTCATTTTCTACTTCTCCTGACTCCTCTACTTTACTTCTATTGAGTATCTTGCCCTCCTATTACTTAACCTACCCTCTTCTTTAAGGATCCTTCCCTTATAATCTGCCTCAACTCATCCTTTGCCCTTGTCCTCTTGTTTATATATAAATTTAGAAGACTTTTATAGCCTCCCAAATAAGTCTGTATGTACACACACACACACACATACCTTTTTATCCCTTTTTTGTTAACTTACACACCTTTCAATATACTCCCTTATCCTAGTCTCTCACACTCTTATTTCTTTATAAATTTAGATTTTTATTCCTTTCCAAATATGTATGTTGTTCTTTCAAACCCAGATCTGATATGAATAGGGTTCCCAAAAATCCCTAATTCATCCTCTCTCTCCTCTCTATTCCTTTACCCTCTTATTTCTTTCTGAATATATAAGACTTTTATACACATCTAGATACATATGTATTGTTCCCTTTTTAACCCATTTCTCATGAGAACAGAATTAAAGAACTATCAGCCCTCCTCCCCATCTAATTTGATTTTATCAGTTTCTTCCTCTTGCACCTTGTTTGTGTGAAATAATTACTATTTTTACCTTTTTCCTACTAGTTTTGCTTCTTAGAATCACATTATACTCAACTCCACACTAATCTCTCCTTGAACTACCCAATTATTAACAACAATGTTAGAAATACAGTTTGTAATTCCACATATAAAAAGTAAACATGTCTCCTTATGGAGTGTCTTGTAATTAGTCTTTGATGGTTATCTTACAGTTATCTTGGTGTTAAATTTTCTATTAAGTTTAGGTCTTTTAGCAACAAACTCCTGTAAGTTTGGAAAATCATTGAATTTCTTTTTTTAACTTGGGATCATGCTTAACTTTGCTAGGCATATTTTAAACCACAACTCCAGTTTTTTTGCTCTTCGATACATAGTGCTCCAAGATCTAAGTCCTTTTAGTGTAGCTGCAGATAACTCATATAATTCTAATCGCGTCTCTGATATATTGATTTTTTTCCTCTGTTGCTAATAATGTTTTTTCCTTTGGAAGTTTTTGAATTTGGCTATGATATTCTTATAGATTGTCCTCCTAGAATCACTTTCAGATGGTTATCAGTGAATTTTTTTTCTATTATTTCTTCTTTCTCTTATTGTTCTAATACTTCAGGACAATTTTCTTTAGTTATTTCTTGTATTATTGCATCAAGTTTCTTTTTTTATTGCAACTTTAAAGTACTTCAAGTATTCTTATGTATTTTCTTCTTGCTCTGTTCTCCAGATTAGTTGTTTTTTCTTATATGATATTTTATATTATCTTTTATTTTTCATGCTTTTTATTTTATTATTTCTTGCTCTTTTATAACTTTGATGAATTCTCCTTGTCCTATTCTAATTTTCAAGGAATCATTTTATTCCTTAATATTCTGGATCTCTTTTTCCAATTGTTTGACTTCTTTTTATAATCTTATTTTGGAGAGCAGCTAGATGGCACAGTGGATAGAGCACCAGTCCTGAAATCAGGAGGACCAGAGTGCAAATCTGATCCCTAGGCAGGTCACTTAACCCCAATTGCCTCAGAAAAAAAAAAATAAATCAATAAATAGATAATCTTATGGGGGGGGAGAAATTGTTCTTTTTTTTAACTTTTCATCAATTTCTATCATTTGATTTTTAAAAGTTTTTTTTTTATTTCTTCTATAAATTCTTTTGGGGCTTTTTGGATAATTTGAGATTACTCTTTGGGATAGGAGAGACTTTTTTTTTTTTTTTGCTTTAATATCTTTCTCTGAAGATGACCTTGGTTTTCCCTATTACCACAGTAACTCTTTGTTCTTAGATTCTTTCTCTATTACCTACCCACTTTTGTTTTATTGACTTATTGTTATTATAATGACCTATTATCTTGGAGTGTGAGGGATGGTGTCTCTGCCCTCAGGTACTTCTTACTATTATTTTTTGAATTTTACCTTGATATAATCACCCCATCCCAAGCCAAAACTAGGGCTCCTCAGAATACTATGTTGGAATGTTTTTGCTCCCTGAGAATCCTCCTGTAGCTATAGCCTTCAATTAGCCCCTCTATCTTGGAACCAATACCAAGAATTCAGCATTTCTTTAAGTACCCACAGCCAGCAGCATCACTGCCTTACTATTTCTGCACTCAGTGAGTATGTACTGGTTCCTTCTCTTAAAGGGCTGTGTCTCTAGGATAGCTGGGTCTGGTGTCCCTTATCGGCAGTGGTTTCCCAATTCCCTTCTCTTCAGAGTTCTGACTTTCCACACTGTCCAGAAGGTAAAAATTCCTGTAGCTACAGTGAAGGTAACCTCCAGACCTAGCAAATCCCAGGCCTTTTCACTTGCTGTTTCAGTGAAGCTAGCCTGGAGTGGTTTACAATTCACTAAAGCTGTGGCTACATCATGGGACCTTTCTTCGGATCTTCTCCAGGTATCTTATGAGGATCACTGTTCTATCCCAAATTTTGTTTATTTCTGCCATTCTATATTATTTTGATTAATTCGTGGAGGAACTCTGGAGAGATTGGAATTTTCTGACCTCTACCATCTTTCCAGAATCCTCTCCCAAAATTATTTTTATAATAATATTCCCATTACTGCATTCAATGTAGTATCACCTTATCACCTTTGGAAATAGACCTGTAGCAAGGGACTCTGAAAGGGTGTATTTGAATCTAAGACAGCAGAGTGCTTGTAATTAAGTACCTACTAGGTGTGAGGTGGTGGTTCTCTAAGCACATACTTGATATAATGTAATGATGTGATCAATCTAGTTGGAGTATACTTAGGGTAATATGGTGATGTGTTCTACAGCCGCATATGCCCAGTATGGTGTGGTAATGTAGTCATGCTGGGGTATTTAGAGTTCCAGAGACAGAGGGCTCTCTCAGCCACGGTGATCTCAGCCACAGAGAAGACTTCAGGCTCCAGACTCCAAAGTCCAGATTCTATCTTTGACCAGCCACATGGCTGCTCTCCTGCCTCCTTCCCTTCACTCCTCCACTAAGCCCAAGGCCTCAGGCTGATCTGAGGCCCATCAGAGAGCTAGCCTGGATATTACATAGACCTAGTAGTGGTATTGCTCAGTCAAAGTGCATAGACAGTTTAAAAACTCATTGGGAATTTCAGATTAATTTCCAAATGGTTAAATCTCACAGTTCAACCAATAAGGAATTAGTATGCAACTTTTCCACAATTCTTCCCCTCCAACATTTGTTGTTTTGCCCTTCAATTTCTTTAGCCTATCTGATAGATATAAAATGATGTCACAAGATTGTTTTAATTCGTATTTCTCTAATCAATAATTCTTTTGAATATGTTTAAAGTTGACTAAACTTGTTTTGATTTATTCTTCAGAAGATTGCCTGTTCATATTCTTTGAGCATTTCAATCAATTAGATGATGACTCGTATTTTTATAGACATGATAATGTTCTTGATAAAGTTTAGACATGAGACCTTTATTTAAGAAATTGTTTATAAATTTCCTGTCAAATTTTCTGCTTTCCTTATGATCTTGGTTACATTTTCTTGATTTATAGAAAATGTATTAAATTTAATGTAATCAAAATTCTCTACTTTATACCATACACTATCCCTTATTTTGTTTATTCATAATTTGTTCACCTATTCTACATCTGATAGTAATATGTCACATGTTCTTCAGATTTTCTTATATTTCTCTCTATATTTATCATGTATCCATTTTGACCTTATTTTTTAAAGTGGTGTAAGATATTGATCTATGCCCAGTTTTTGCAGATATGAAAAAATATCCACAAATGAACAAAATTCATAAAATAGAGAATAATTAAAAGAAAAAGGAAATAGAATTAAATGTGATAAAGATGAGATTTTAGTTGAAATTTAGTTGGAATTTGAAGGAAGCCAGGGAAGCCAAAAGGCAGCAATGATGAGGGAGAGCATTTCAGGCTTGTGGTCAGCCTAAGAAAATTCCTAGAGTCAAAAAATAGAAAGTCTTATTTGTGGAACAAAAATGAGGCCAGTATCACTGTTATTGAAGAGTATAGCAAGGAGAATAAGTTATAAGACTGAAGAAGTATGTATGGGCCTCATATAGGAAGAATTTTGAACACCACAAAAAGAATTTATGTATTTTATCCTGAAAGCAATAGGAAATCACTGGAATTAATTGAGCAGGGAGTAGACTTTTTCTTGAAATTTCCCTCAGTCCTTGAATAAGTAGACTCAGCTGTTGGTATCAGCCTGCCCTGAGATGCCTTTAGAGCAAATGACCTTCCTGTAGTCTTTCTTTTTTATTACTGGCTTAATTGTATGCCTTTTTTCCTTTTACTGGTTGTGCTGGAGCTGTTAGTTCTATACAGTTCAGCTCTAGTTGTTCCCATTCTTTCTTCAGTGCCATATCCTCAACATTTCTGCTCTACCAGATACTCAAATTACTTGGGTTTTCAACTAGTTTTTCATTTTTTTTAGGCAATCCTCAAAGAGTGACCAAGTTCCCTCAACCAATCTCAACATACTTTTCCATAACTCCATTTTATCCAAGGACTTTTTGCACTTTAAAGTCTCTGATTAATTTAGTTTTTTATGAGTATGTGACATCTTACTTTGAGTGAGTCAATCATTGGACATTATTGTCCCTACAACAAATGATATATTTGAATATTTAAATAATCTTTTAATAATGAAAAGTAATTCAATTTTATGTGGACTAAACATGTACACTAGATGTCTAGGTCTAGTTAGTCCACAGTGTATTGAATTAAAATGATGAGTACCTAAATAACTTTAAAATTTTAGCACTATAACAAAAACTATCAAAGAGCTGCTTTATAGAAATGGACAAAATTATGAAAAAAAATTCTGTAGAGGAAAAGGTCTATAATATCAAGAGAAATAGGGAAAGGAAATATATCTTTCAGAATTTCAATTAAATTCAAAAGCTAAAATAATCTAAATGAAATAAGAATCAGAAACAATTAAATTCAGTATATAAGGATAAAAGAACTTCAAAACATGATTTACTTGGGAAAGATCTCCTTTCTGAGTTTATATGGTAGGTAAGTGCTGCCAAATGTGTGTGTGTGTGTGTGTGTGTGTGTGTGTGTGTGTATCACAAAGCAGATATTATGGAAATAGAAACCTAGGTTTTAGTGTTATATTTAAGCAGTTTAAAACTCGGATAAAATCTGAACTATGAGAATTTTGAGAAGACTTCTTACAGGAAAAATTATTTTAAAGTGACCCAGAAATAATTCTTTTTATACTGCAATTTTGTACATTCCTTGTGACAATAAAAGTAAAAGAGAAGTTAGATCCATAATCTCATACTTCCTTCAAAGTCATAAAAGTTGAACAAACTTAATTAAACAAAGTGCTCTAAGAAGACCAACTTTGTAAAAATAGGTAAAGTCAGGTTACAAATTAAACTACATTTCTATTTTTTTAATATCTAGTTTTGTTTATTTTCCCCCATTACATACAAAAACATTCATTTTTAAAACTTTGAGTCAAAAATTCCCTCCTTTTCTTCTACCTTATTGCTCCCCCCATTAAAAAGACAAGTAATTCAACATAGTTTATGCATGTGTGATCATGCAAAACATGCTCATTATAATAATATTATTTTAAAAGACCCAAAAACCCTCAAAGAAAAATATATATGTATTTCGATACATATAGGCCTTTTCCTTTTCAAAAAAAAAATCTTTTGTGCTACAGACCTAGTAGGTCAAAGGGTATGCATGATTTTATAAACCTTTGGGCATAGTTCCAAATTTCTCTACATAATGGTTCACAATTCCACCAACAGTCTCATTTTCCCACACCACCTTCACGATTTGTCATCTTCCTTTTCTGTGATATTAGTCAATATAATAGGTATGAAGTAGTATCTCAGAACTGTTTAAATTTCTCCAATCAATAGTGAGAGAATTTTTTCATATTGTTATAGATGCCTTGATTACTTCATCTGAAAATAGTTCATATCTTTTGATCATTGGTCAGTTAGGGAATGGCTCTTATTTTTATGAATTTGTAAAATGTTTTGCTCACCCCTTAATTTCTTAAAGATATTATCCCATTACAGAAGCAGCTACACCCAAAGAAAGAACACTAGGAAATGAATGTAAACTGCTTGCATTTTTGTTCTTCTTCCCGGATTATTTATACCTTCTAAATCCTATTCTCCCTGAGCAACAAGAGAACTGTTCAGTTCTGCCCACATATATTGTATCCAAGATCTACTGTAACCTATTTAACATGTATAGGACTGCTTGCCATCTGGGGGAGAGGGTGGAGGGAGGGAGGGGGAAAATCGGAACAGAAGTGAGTGCAAGGGATAATGTTGTAAAAAATTACCCTGGCATGGGTTCTGTCAATAAAAAGTTATTTAAAAAAAAAAGATATTATCCCATTGGGATAACTAGATGACCCAGTGGATAGATCACTGGCCCAGTGGAGAGAGCATTAGCCCTGGATTCATTCAAATCCAGCCTCAGACACAACACTAACAAGCTGTGTGATCTCTTCCCAGTGTTTCCTCTACCCTTCTTTCTTAGTTTTCTAAATCATTTCTGAGCACTTTCATGGCCTGAGACCAATTCATATTTTTCTTAGAGACTTTGGATGTGGGAACTTTGCCTTGGTTATCTTTTTCTCAGTTTGTTTTAATCTTTGTTACCATAATAACTTTTTATGGACAGAATTTTTTCTGTTGTTTGCTCATTTTTTCCAGTCTAATACTTGGCTTTTAACTCTATGTTAAAGTAGGGCTCTACTTTCAGAGTGGAAGATGAACTGTCCCAAGTTTCAGGGCATTTCGTGCAGCTGTTTTCAAAGATTCTTGTAGGGACCTGTAAATCTTTTGTTTTTCAAAGGTAGTATAATCTAAAGGGAGGAGTTTACTACTATCCTGGTCATACTCTGGTCTATAAATGACCACAAGCACTCTTTTCTTTTGGAAAGTGAGAAAGATTCCCATTTCACTGTGGTCTCAAATTCTGGTGTGCTAGTGTTGTCCTGAGATTGCCATTAAGAACTGGGATCTGAATATGAGTATGGTGAAAGCAACAGAGTCCTGTCTCTGACCATTTGTTCAACCCCACTACCATCTGTGGGTTGAGAGCTATGGAAGCATAATGCTAGTTAAGGGATATAATGGGAAATTCTATCCAGGTTTCATTCCATGGCCATATTACAGATTCAGAAGTATAAAGGCCTTCAGAGATCATTTAGTCCAATTTTCTCATAGAAATGAGAAGATGAAGATTCAGAATCATTAAGCAATTTAACTACTTTCATACAAATACAAAGTAGTAGAAGTGGAATATCAGATCTCCAATGATTTTGACCCCACTCTGTACTATTTCCACAAAATTCCAGACTGTTAGAGGTAGAGGGATTTTAGAGACGAATTAGAAATTAAAGAGCCCATACAAAAGTAGAATTTCAGGCTATTACAATTTAAGAACTCAAACCATTTCTAAGGAAAATACTTTATTTGAATTAGTTATTCTGATCTGAATTTTCTGAAACAAACATATACAAACATCTTTGCAATCTATATAGGATATTGGCTCACCTGCAAAATCACATCCTTTGCATGCCAAATTATGTCTAGTCCATGCTTTCTTATTTTCCCCATACATGTGTACATGTACACACACTTTATATGTGTATATTATATATTTAGAGAATTAGCAGGAATAATAGCTAAACAAATGTCTTGAATTAAGAGGACTATACAAATAATATCTGTTAACTATTTAACCATGACCAAATTACACTCGGGGTCCTATGGAAGTCTCCTGAGTTACAGGGAAACCGTTCCTCTAGAACAATGGAGGGAGTCACCCTACTGGAAGATTTTTACATGGATAAAATTATAGGTGTCAGAGTAGCCTCCACCTCCACACCTCCAAATAAAGCCTTCTAAGTCCCTGATTAAGGATGTAGAATTAATGTTTGGGCTTGTGGTGAACTGTTAAGTAGGTGCTAGAAATGAATTGGTTCAAGAAACTGAATCTGTAAAACCATCTGTAGCAAATCCAAGACCCTCTGAGATTACAATATTTAGACACTCAATGTCCATTTCGGTCTAAAGTTTGGAGTTACATACTGTGATTAGGAGTGTTTCTAAGGAGATAGAAGACCATCCTCATATTGGCTATCACTTACTAGATCTGACAGCAGTTGTGTCTACCAATGCCAACTAATCAACTCAGTTAATTCAAAACAAAATCAGTTATTCCCCAGATGTCAAGCAGATGGTTTGGCATCAAGCAAGCAAGTCTGTAACCTATAGGATTAGAAAATTCAGGGACAGTTTTCTACTCACTTTCTCTATACAGAAAAGAAAACTCTAATAGTAAGTAAATAGTATTATTATTTGTATGGAATAAATATGTTGATTTTGTTTACCTAAGTTTCAGAAGAGTATTTGAGAATGTTTTTCATGTTATTTGTGGACATACAGATGTGAATGAGATGATAATATAGTTAGATGAATTCAGAACTGGGTAAATGACGATTCTCAAAATAGAATTAAAGGCTTATAAACTAAAAGGAATATGAAAGGTCAAATGTCACTAGGATATGCCCTTAGCTTTCTTCGATTTCAGCAAGAGTTTTTTTGTTTGTTTGTTTGGGCTTTTTGAATTGAATTCAAGAAGACATGAGGAATATTGATCAAATTTTGCACATTACACAAAGCCTTAAGGGAAGTACCTAAAATCTTGGATGGAAAAATTAGTATTCATTACTCTTAGACCTTAGATTCCATTTTAAGTACTGAGATCAAAAAAGTCTTATCAAAGAAACTTAGACTTATTTATTTGGGCCTTTGTAGCTCCAGTTTAAACAAACAGGGACTTTGTTTCTTTTGCAATATATTCCAAGTCACATTCCCCTCTGGGTATATAGTATCTCATATTTGATAAATCTTATCCCACTACCTTCTTCTCCCCTACCTTACACCTTACTTCTCTTGCATTCCTCCTTAAAAGTCATTCAAATGTCAGTCTTAGATATCAGCCTTTATTTATGTTTACTGTGATTTGCATGCCTTTGCACATATTCAGTCCAATCTCCAGGTATGTGTTGAATTGAGGATGGGGTCTTCTGTTGTGTGGGTATTAATACTACTGAATGTAAACATCACTAATTTCTTTTATTCGCTACTTATCTTGATCACAGCCCTACTGATTCTGCATTCCTTCAATCACAGTTGAATCAGCTGTATCATCCACAAGGATCTCCATTGAATCTATCCATCTTGCCCCTGTATCCTTGAAACAGCATTGCTGTGATTGTATAATCTTAAAATAAATATAACAAAGCAAACCAAAGATAGCTCTACTTCCCATCCTTGTATCTAAGACACCCTTGTACAGATTTCACTTTCTACAATAGCTGGTTCAATTTCTTTCTATCAAAAAAGGATTCAAAACTATTTCTATAGACACACAGGCTAGAATCCCTTGCCATATTGTCTTCCTATCACTCATATTATTTTCATCCCTTAACCCTGTATGATTCTTCTACCTTCTGCCCTTGTTTATGTAGTCCTGAATACTACTTGAAAAAATCTTGAACATTGCTGACTATATCCAATACAAATTAATGATATACATTTTCAATTTGGCCTTTCTACTTTGCTATGATATTTTATTCTTCTTTAACTGATTTTATCAAACTTGCCACAATGTCTCTCCCAATATCTTCTTTCTTCAAGCCAATGTCATCTCCTTCTTCTCCAGTCAGTGTCAACCCAAAAACTTTTCTCATAGTTCAGTGAAAACCATTTATTGCTATTAGTACTACTACTTCATACTTCAAATCCTTTCACTGTTATATTGAAATCAATTTCTTTTTTGTTTACTCCAGTCTGAGAGGTGCTATCCTGCCTAGATGTCCCCGGAGTTCTCCTATTTTTAAAAACGAACCTCTATTGGACTCTTTCTTTCCATGAAGTTATTCTCCAATATGCCTACTCTCTTTCATAGCCAAACTTACAGGGTGAGGGGGCTGTTCCTACTCTTTGTCTCCATTTTTAGCCTCCTACTCATTTCTCAATCCCACCTTTTTCCTATAACTTCACTTTTTACTTATAAAGTGAATCATTTTTTCTGTTTCTAGATTTCTTAACAATATTTAATGCTGTTGACTCAACCTTCCTTCTAGAGAATCCTGCCTTGGTTTTGGGGATATCGCCATGTAATGGTTTTATTCTAAACTGTCTAATCCCTATGAGTCTCTTTGGCAAGAATATATTATATTCCTGGATCTTGATATGAGAGTATATCCTCAATGGTCCTGTCCCAGGTCTTCATTTTTCTTCAATTATATTCTCTCTTTGTTATCTTCTCAGCTCCCATGTGTTTAACTCTGATCTCTATGCAGATAACACTAAAATCTACAATTACAGTCCTCATTTTTCACCTGAACTCTATTCCCACATCTCCAACTAAAGGAATGAATAAATAAAACATGTAAATTAAGAAAAAACACATTACTATGTATCCGGCACTGTGTTAAGCAGTGTTCCCAATGCACAAGGAACTCACACTATAATGAGGGAGAAGACACATGGGAAAGATTTCAGCTGAAAATATGATAGAAAAATCTCATGTCCTTAGGGTGTTATGCAAACCAAGTAATAGCTCTTCTTTAAAGTCATTCTCACTGACAAAAGCATACCTTCTGATATAGGACCATTTGGCAATTCCAAGGATTTTGGTGGCCAGAACTTGTAGCAGGAACTTTCATTTTGGGGTTTTCAGTAGCTATGACTACAACAATAACAGGAGCCATGGCCATACTATAAGTCTAAAGACAATTCACCAGGATAACAACCACAATTACTGAGGCTCATAGTCTCTCACTAATAGGTTAGCACACAATTTTAGTCATTATTCTTTTGTCTGTTCATAACTTATTTTCTGATAACCTCCATGATCTTTCTCCAGAGTTGTACAACAGTTATCAGCATAAAAAATCCTTCAATTATTTCCCTAATGACATTGGTTAAACTTGCTTAGTGCTAAGCTAAAAATATTTTTAGGTGTATAATGTTACTGAAAGAGTTATAGGGCTTGAATTCAAGATTTGACATCTATTAGTTGTATCACTTTCAGAATAAAAAGCACACTAATCTTTCCTCATCTATAAAATTGGGATAATGATAATTTTACTAATTGAGCGTCAATATGGGGAACAACTTTATAATTCTTACTGGGTTCATGAATATGCTATTGCTATTGTTGTTGTAATTTTTTGGGTTTATTTCCTTCCTCTTCAAAAAAACTTGATAAAAAAGAGACTGGATGGATTTTTTCCTCTAGATCATGGGTTCTCGATTACTTTTGGATTATGGAACTCTTTGACATCCTAGTGAAGGTTATTAACCCTTTCTTAGAATACTATTTTTAAACATCACAAAAAATAAATTGTATTAAAATATAATTAACAAAAATTTAAAAAGGCATGAAATCAAGAACCTCAGTTTAAATACCTCTACTCTAGAACCATTTTTTATTATAGCTTATTATTTACAAAACATATGCATGAGTAATTTTTCAATATTAACCCTTGCAAAACCTTGTAGTCCAACTTTTTCCCCTCCTTTCCCCCACTTCCTCCCCTAGATGGCAGATAGTCCAATACATGTTAAATATGTTAAAATGTATGTTAACTTTAATATATGTATACATATTTATAGTTATCTTCCGGCACAAGAAAAATTGGATCTAGAAAGAAAAAAACCTAAGAAGGAAAATAAAAATGCAAGCAAACAATAACAGGAAGATTGGAAATGTTATGTTGTGGTCCACAGTCATTTCCCATAGTTCTCTCTCTGGATGTAGCTGATTCTCTTCATTACTGAACAATTGGAACTAGTTTGAATCAACTCATTGTTGAAGAGAGCCACATCCATCAGACTTGATCATCATATAATCTTGTTTTGGCTGTGTATAATGATTTCCTGATTCTGCTCATTTCATTTAGCATCAATTCATGTAAATCTCTCCAAGCTTCTCTAAAGTCATCCTGCTGGTCATTTCTTACAGTACAACAATATTCCATAACATTCATAAGCCATAATTTATTTAAGCATTCTCCAGCTGATGGGCATCCATTCAATTTCCATTTTCTAGCCACTACAAAAAGGGCTGCCAAAACTATTCTTGCACATACAGGTCCCTTTCCCTTCTTTAAAATCTCTTTGGGATATAAGCCCAGTAGTAACACTGCTGGATCAAAGGGTATGCACGGTTTGATAACTTTTTGAACATACTTCCAAATTGCTTTCCAGAATGGTTGGATTCATTCACAATTCCACCAATAATGTATTAGTGACCCAGTTTTTCCACATCCCCTCCAACATTCATCATTATCTTTTTTTGTCATACTAGCCAATCTGAGAGGTGTGTAGTGGTATCTCGGAGTTGTGTTAAATTTTCATTTCTCCGATCAATGATGATTTAGAGCACTTTTTCATGATTGGAAATAGTTTCAATTTCTTCATCTGATAATTGTCTGTTCATATCCTTTGACCATTCTTCAAGTGGAGAATGGATTGATTTCTTATAAATTTGAGTCAATTCTCTATAAATTTTGGAAATGACACCTTTATCAGTACCTTTGAATGTAAAAATGTTTTCCCAGTTTATTGCTTCCCTTCTAATCTTGTCTGCATTAGTTTTGTTTGTACAAAAGCTTTTTAACTTGCTATAATCAAAATTTTCAATACTGATGTCTAGTTCTTCTTTGGTCACTAATTCCTTTCTCTTCCACAGGTCTGAGAGGTAAACTATCCTGTGTTCTTCTAATGTATTTATAATCTCATTGTTTATGTCTAGATCACAAACCCATTTTGACCTTATCTTGGTATACTGTGTTAAGTGTGGGTCAATGCTTAATTTCTGCCATACTAATTTCCAATTTTCCCAGCAATTTTTGTCAAATAGTGAACTCATCCCAAAAGCTGGGGTCTTTGGGTTTGTCAAACACAAGACTGCTATAATTATTGACTATTTTGTTCTGTGAACCTAACCTATTCCACTGATCAACTGTTATATTTCTTAGCCTGTACCAAATGGTTTTGATGACCACTGCTTTATAATATAGTTTTAGATCTGGTACTGCTAGACCATCTTCATTTTATTTTTTTTTCATTAGTTCCCTGGAAATTCTTGACCTTTTGTTCTTCCAGATTAATTTTGTTGTTATTTTTTGTAAGTCAGTAACATAGTATCTTGGAAATTTGATTAGAATAGCACTAAATAAATAGATTAGTTTAGGTAATATTGTCGTTTTTATTATATTTGCTCATCCTCCCACAAGGACTTGATATTTTTCCAATTGTTTAGACCTGACTTTGTTTGCAAAGTGTTTTGTAGTTTTGCTCATATAGTTCCTGATTTTCCCTTAGCAGATAGATTCCCAAATATTTTATACTATCAGCAGTTATTTTAAATGGAATTTCTCTTTGTATCTCTTGCTATTTGATTTTTTTAGTGATGTATAAAAATGCTGATGATCTATGTGGATTTATTTTGTATCCTGCAACTTTGGTAAAGTTGTGGATTATTTCTAATAGCTTTTTAGTAGATACTCTGGGGTTCTCTAAGTATATCATCATAGCATCTGCAAAGAGTGATAATTTGGTTTCCTCATTACCTTCTCTAATTCCTTTAATCTCTTTTTCATCTCATTGCCAAGCTAGCATTTCTAATACAACACTGAATAGTAATGGTGGACAATCTTGTTTTACTCCTTATCTTATTGGTAATGTTTCCAGTTTATGCCATGACATAGGATGCTTACTGATGGTTTTAAATAGATGCTACTACATTAAAGAAAAGTTCATTTATTTCTATACTCTCTAGTGTTTTTAATAGGAATGGATGTTGGATTTTATAAAATGCTTTTTCTGTATCCTTTGAGATGATCATCTGGTTTTTGTTAATTTGGTTACTGATATAGTCAATTATGCTAATAGTTTTCCTAATATTGAACCAGCCCTGCATTCCTGGTATAAATCCCACCTGGTCATGGTATATTATCCTGGGGATGATTTTCTGTAATCATTTTGCTAATATTTTATTTAAGATTTTAGCATCAATATTCATTAGAGAGGTTGGTCCATAATTTTCTTTCTCTGTTTTCAACCTACCTGGTTTAGGTATCAGTACCATGTCTGTGTCATAAAAGGAATTTGGTAGGACTCCTTTAATCCCTATTTTTTTCAAATAGTTTATATAGCATTAGAGTTAATTGTTCTTTAAATGTTTGGTAGAATTCACAAGTAAATCCATCTGGTCCTGAGGATTTTTTCTTAGGGAGTTGATTAATAGCTTGTTCTATTTCTTTTTCTGAAATAGTACTATTTAAGCAATCTACTTCCTCCTCTGTTAATCTGGGAAGTCTATATTTTTTAAGGTAGTCATCCATTTCACTTAGTTAACAAATTTATTCACATAAAGTTGGGCAAAGTAACTCCTAATTATTGTTCTAATTTTCTCTTCATTAGTGGAAAGTTCTCTTTTTTCATTTTTAAGACTAACATTTGATTTTCCTCTTTCCTTTTTCTAATCAAATTTACCAAAGGTTTATCTATTTTGTTGGTTTTTTCATAAAACCAACTCTTAGTTTTATTTATTAATTCAATAGGTTTTTTTTTTACTTTCAATTTTATTAATCTCTCCTTTTATTTTTAAAATTTGAAGTTTAGTATTTGATTGGGGGGTTTTCATTTGCTCTTTTTCTAGCTTTTTTAATTGCAGCCCAATTCATTGATATTCTCTTTCTCATAAGTCTCTATTTCCCTTTGTTACCACTTTGGCTGCATCCCAAAAATTTTGGTATGTTTTCTCATTATTGTCATTGGATGAAGTTATGAATTGTGTCTATGATTAGCTGCTTCACCTGTTCATTCTTTAGAATGAGATTATTTAGTTTCCAATTACTTTTTGGTCTATTTTCTCCTGGCTTTTTATTGAATGTAGTTTTTATTGCATCATGATCTGAAAAGAATACATTTTCTATTTCTGCCTTTCTGCAACTGATTTTGAGGTCTTTATGTCCTCAATATATGGTCAATTTTTGTATAGGTTCCATGAACTGCTTAAAAGAAAGTGTATTCCTTTCTGTCTCCATTCAGTTTTCTCCAAAGATCTATCATACCTAACTTTTCTGGTATTCTATTTACCTCTTTAACTTCTCTCTTATTTATTTTGTAATTTGATTTATCTAGTTCTGAGAGATCAAGGCTGAGGTCTCCCACTATTATAGTTTTGCTCTCTATTTCTTTTTGCAGCTTTCTAAACTCCTTCTTTAGAAATTTATATGCTATACCCCTTGATGCATATATGTTTAGTACTGATATTGCTTCATTATCTGTGGTACCCTTTAGCAAGATATAGTTTCCTTTCTTATCTCTTTTAATTAGATAAATTTTTGCTTTTGCTTGATCTGAGATCAGGATGGCTACCCTTGCTTTTTTTTTTACTTCACGTGAAGCATAATAGATTCTGATCCAGCCTTTTACCTTTACTCTATATGTATCACCCTGCTTCAAATGTGTTTCCTATAAACAACATATTGTAGGATTCTGCCTTTTAATCAGTCTGTTACCCTCCTCTGCTTTATGGGGAAGTTCGTCCCAATCACATTTATGGTTAAAACTACTAATTCTGTATTTCTTGCCATTTTATTATCCCCAGATTATACTTTTCTCTTTCCTTTTCCCCTTACCCCTCTCCCCAGTATTTAACTTATGAGCATCACTTGCCTCAAGCAGGTCTGCCTCCTTAGAATCTCTCTTCCTTAGAGCCCCTCCCCATTTTTTATAACTTTCCCCTACTATTTATGTATTCCCTTGTATTTATCCTACCCCTTCCCTTTTCACTTTTCCCTTCCTACTTTTCAATAAAGTGCGAGAAGTTTTTCTGTAAACCAAATATGTCTAATAATTTTTCTTTGAACCAAGTCTGATGAGAGTAAGGTTCACACAATTTTCATCCCCCTCCCTTCTTTCCCTCAGATACAATAGGCTTCCTTTGCCTCTTTGGGCAATGCAATTTCTCTCTTTTTACATCCACTTTTCCCTTTTTCTGATACAATCTCCTTTCCACCTATAGTTCCTTTTTTATTTTATAACTGTAAAATCATATTATACATACAGTCTCACATGCATACGCCTAACTGAAATACAGTTCTCAAGAGTTCTTTTTACCATTTTATGCTTCTCTTGAGTCCTGTATTCGGAGGTCAAATTTTTTGTTTAGCTCTGTTTTTTTTTTTTTTTCATCAGAAATAAATTGAATTCACCTGTTTCATTGAATGTCCATCTTCTTCCCTGGAAGAAAATGCTCAGTTTAACAGGGTAGTTTATTCTTGGCTGCATTCCAAGTTCCTTTGCCTTTTGAAATATCAGATTCCAGGCCCTTCAATCTTTTAATGTAGATGCTGCTAGATCCTGAGTAATCCTTATTGTGGCTCCTTGGTATTTAAATTGTTTTCTTTTTTCTGGATGCTTCTAACATTTTTTTCTTGGTCCATTAATTCTGAAATTTAGCCACAATATTCATTGAAGTTTTAATTTTGGGGTCTCTTTCAGGAGGTGTTCGATACATTCTTTCAGTGGCTATTTTACCTTCTGATTCTATAACATCTGGACAGTTCTCTTTAATGATTTCCTTTAAAAAAGTGTCTAGGCTCTTTTTTTTATTCATGCTTTTCAGGGAGTCCAATAATCCTTAGATTATCTCTCCTAGATCTATTTTCCAGGTCTGTTGTTGTTTTCCCAAGTAGGCATTTAGGATTTTTTTCTATTTTTTCTTTTATTTTGGTTTTGTTTTACTGATTCTTGATGTCTCATCAAGTCATTCATTTCTATTTGTTCAGTTCTGATTTTTAATGAATTATTTTCTTCATTTACTTTTTTCAATTCTTTTTGTAGTTGTCCCAATGAGTTTTTAAATGAGTTGTTTTGTTCGATGGAATTTTTTTTTCCATTTCACAATTTTTTTTACTTAATTTAATTTTAATTAATTTAATTTATTTTTCCAATTCACATATTCTATTTTTCAGGGAGTTGTTTTCTTTTTCCAATATATCTTTTAATAAGTTATATGCCTTTTTCAAACCCTCTTGGCAAAGTTTTCCTTTCCTTCCTCCATTTTTCTTCTAGCTCTCTTTAAGATTCTTTTTAATTTCTTCTAGGAGAGCCTTGTGTGATGGGGATCAGGTTATATCACCCTCTGGGACTTCATCAGGAGACAATCTGCTATTAGTCTCCTGAGCATTTGAAATCTGTTTTTCTCTTTCACTACAGAAGTTGTCTACAGTTAGAGCTTGCTTTGCCTTTTTACTCATTTGTTTTAAAAGGGGGATCTGCTTTTAGGTCATGGAAATTCTAAGCTTCCTCTACAGACACCTGGAAGTGGCAATGGCTGTGTTGGGATCATGCTGAGTCACTCTCAGTGCTGGGTGGGTGTGGTCAAGTCCCATGAGACCCCTGCGTTTTGGGGTACACTCTTTACCTTTTGTGTTTGTGTTGGATATTTTATAACTTCTCTCTTGATCTACTGGTTTGCAACCAAAGCAGAATAGCCAACAGTGTGCTAGAATCCTCCCTGTAGATTCTCCACCCCATGGAGACTGCACCCCAATCTGCTCAGCATGTACTGTCCTCCATGCTTTGTCTCCCTGCTTGTGCCTAGCCTCTTCTTTTGCCCATGCCAGCCAAAACAGACTTTTTCTGGTGATCTTCAAAATTATCTTCTGCTGGTAATTTGCTGCACTCCCAAATTCATGGATTCTACCAGCCACTATTTCAGAGGCTGAATTTTGTAATTAGTGTGAGGGTAGAAGGAGAGCTCAGAAAGAAGTATGTATCCTCTCCACCTTCTTGGCTCCATCACTAGAACCTCTATTTATAGTATCAACAGTATGAAAACTATTGACTAGGATAAAATCCAGTCTAGTACTTGTAGCCCCATCATCAGATGTGCTTCAAATTTTAGAATACTCAGGAGAATTAGATTCATATATTATCTGCCAAGATTCATGGGCACTGATAATATCAAATTTTTTTGATTATTTATTCATAGAACCTCAGAGTGGAGGATATTTTAGAGGTTATCTTGATCTGTCTATATCTATCAAAATCCTCTTTAAAACATCTGAAAAATAGATATTCAAATTATGCTTGAAAACCCTGTTATAGATTGAACTCACTACCCTTATAGATTTTATCATGAAGATTTAACATTAGAAGAAATTGTAATCCAGTTCATATTACAGATGAGAAAAATGACATCCAAAGAGTTTAAGTGACTTGACAAGGGCCAGAACAGATCATCAGATGCCAAATTAAGCACTTTCTTCCACTTTAAAATAGTGCTTACTAGTAAATTTTTGGACAACAAAATTTGATGTTATTCAAAAATTTGATCGGGTCCAACTCTCCATGACCTCATATTCTATAGCATAACAATACCATTCAAGGAGGTTTCCTGGCAAAGAGACTGAAGTGATTTGCCACTTCTTCTCAAATGGATAAAGATAAACAAAAATGTGGCTTGCTGTAGTAAAAGAATACAGACAGATTTGAATTCAGGTCTTTCTGAGCCCAGGACCAGTATTCTATCAGCTAAGCCATCTAACTGCTCAAATTCTATTTTTAAACAGCTCTAATTATTAGGAAGTTTTTCTTTACATTAAGCTAAATTGTGCTATTTTGACAAGTATTGCACTCTGAGGAAATATTATTAATGAAAGACTTTCACAAACTTGAAGAAAGATATCAGGATAATAAGATTCCCAGGAATCCTCTCTTCTCCAGGATAAGCATTCCCATTAACTTTGATTGATCTATATTTGGCATTGTTGTTCAATGTCTTGACTTTTTTTTTTAAGAAGTGATGAGAACTAAACACAACACTCCAGATAGGGGCTGGAAAACTATGTGTTGACTGTTGCCACCTCTTATTTTATACAACAGGATGTACAAATTCAGAGCAAAATTGTTGATCTTGCAATGCATTCAAAAATTCAGATATTTATCACTGAAACAGTTATTTAGAACTGTTTTTCACAGAATATAAACATATAGTTTTTTTTTAACTAATTCAAAGCTCTAACAAAGGTATACTAATGAATTTTTTTTCACACAATTCCCACAACATTTCTCATGTTACTCTTTAATTTGTTTTGAGAAATTGAATAAATACACACTTTTTGGTGTCTTTTTGGTAGTATTCATAGAATTGCATTATGATATAGCTTTGTCAAGCTTAAAGATTATTTTCTAATGCCAGATTTCAAACCCAAAACACAGACAAATCTGGGCCAGATAAATAGAATCTATTAAAGTAGATCATTTCCATATACATTTAGGCTTGCTTACAGAACTTAATGATCACTTGGAGAAAGATTAAAGTAATTGTAGTCATTTCTCCATATCAGTAATCATGTTCAGGAGTGGTTGGTCTTGGAAATCAGCCTTTGTTTTTAAAGAGAAAAGAAAATGGAAAGAAAAAGAGATCATGTATGAGAACATTTAATAGCAATCTGGAGTGGACCATATGTCCTTACTTTTTCTCTTAAAATTCTTTTTCATCTCCTGAGCATTTTTTTCTCATTTACACTTATGTGAGGCAAGAAATATTAATGTTGTTGTTAATCCAATATTGTCATTATTGTCAACATATTGACCAATATATAATCTAACAGGAGCAAGATATGAAAACAGAAAAATAATATGACAGAATATGATAAGGGTAAAGCAAGATCTCAGAAAAGAAAAATATTGAATACAGGGCTATTCTCAAACTCCCAAAAAACACTATAAGGAAAGATTTCATAGAGGAGATAGAAACTTATATGAACTTTAAGAAACAAAAAAGAATTCTGAAGGACAGAGATGAACCAGCAGCAAGAATATTAAAAGCCAGCTGGCTTGGTCTGCCTGAATGCTTAGTGGTAGGATAAAGCAGGATGGAATTAACAATGAGTAAAAATGTTATGCAAGGATAAAAATGCATGAAAGGGAAAAATCATGAAATAAGGCTATGAGGATGGAATGGACCAGTTTGTAGAGGGTTCTTAATGCCAGGATAAGAAACTTTTATTTTATGTATTTATCTTTTAATTATTATTTTTAAATTTTATCCTAAAGACAAGGTGGCGTCAATTTTTTTTTGTACAAATAAGAGTCAAAGTCCAACCTTTGCAATATGGAAAATTACATTGTACTTTGGATGAAATCATCAGGATTATCATCACTAATATTTATAGAGAATCAAAATTTTGAGGTAGGTAGCATTTAAGTGACTAGTTGAATGTTACACAACTTATGAGTGTCTGAAGCTAAATTTGAACTTAGGTCTTCCTAATAAGAGACTTCTGTAGAGGTGATTCATTAATCACCATTTTGTAATGTTTTGATTAGCTTTCTAGAAGTCTTAGGACCAGCCTTCATTTTAATCACGAGAATAGTCAGGGATAAAGTCCAAAGTCTTTATTATTTCCTTCACAGCTTGTCTCCTTTATCTGGAGCTGGACTAGCTTTCTGGAGACCCTCTGGAATGGGTCTTGGTTTCAGTGGAGGAAGGCAGGAGAGCCACCAGGACAGTCTCTTATCTTGAAGTCTGTCTCTGGCTGAGTTTGTCCCAGTTTATATACTCTATTATGATTACATCATTACAATATACTGAGTATAAGCCAATCATTATATCACTAGGAAACCATTATTTGTTATAAGATTAAATCAATCATACTGAGCTAGAGAACTCACATGCTAAACTAGATAACCACTGTCTTTTCAATTCCACTGAGTTAACACCTTGTTGTAGGATTAAATCAATCATATAAAGTTCCTGCCCTTTTACATTATTTTGTGCTTTAGTCAGTCAATATTGCATTCATGTTATTGTACTAAATTGTTATCAAGTTCGAATCTTGCCACTTTGTCTACAGATGTATTATAAGACTTTGTTAAAATAATGATCTGAAATCAAAGATAGTAATTGTACCTATCTAGCACAGTATCTTGTATATACTTGAGACTTGATAATTGAACAGTATGCTGAATTGAATTGAATCCCCCTTAATAACCAGACCTATACTATCCACATAAGAAACAAGCCTAAACTGTAATGACCTCTTTTTGATCATCTCATGTTAGTTCTCATCATTCACTACCTCCCTTTTTAAGTGCTCACACTTTTTTTCTGTAACAATACAAACTAAAATTTTGGCAGAAATTGAAGTCAGGTACCTTCTCCCTATTCCTTTGTTAGGAAAAAATATATGTCATTTATCAATTTCCAATTCTATAACATCTTTCCTGTTTTCCATGGTTTTTCTAAGATATTGAATAGAAACTTTGGCATTGTTCCCTGTTCTCCTTTTATAACAGAAACACTGAAAATATCAGGTCTATTATAATGCATCACAGCTTAAAGAGCTATTATAATTATGGGAGCAAACATTTGACAAGACTATGTAGTAGCTGATCTAAAAGCTCTCTGGACTGAATTTCCTGCCATAGATAGTACAGGGCTATCTCAGTAATCACGACAGTCAGCTTTTATTGCTTTCATCTTCAAGAAGATGAAAGTATTGTATGAGTTGAGACATTCAAATGTCAAAATATCAAATGATCTGGCATGAGGTCATCAAGAACCACTCCCAGATCTTAGTATTTTAAATGATGAAACCAATTCCTTGGTGTTTAATAATGATAAAACCTATTATAGTGCTCATACCTAATGTTGGAAGAAAATCAATGAATCCTTTCTGTCTTTTATCACTATTAACTGTCTTTATTTTTTTTTCTTTTTGATAGCTATTACACCATCATTGATCCAATGCCAGACAGAGAAAAGTGCACTGAATTTGAAATCAAAAGAACATAGTTCAAATTTTACTCGGACTCATTACTAATTGTGTAGCCTTGGACAACTATTTAAATATCTATGAGCCTCAGCTTTCCCAAATCTAAAATGAGTATAATAACATCTGACAGGGCAAAATTAGAAAATGTATGCAAATTGCTTTTTGGATAGGCATTATCAGTCAATCAATATTTTTTCTATAAATATTTAGTAAGCACCATTTCTGTCCCAATCACTATGCTAAGGGATGGGGGTACAAGGCAGTCCTTACCCTCAAAGAACTATCAGTCAAAAGGGGAAGTCAACAAACAAATAGGAGCAAGCGAGATGTACAGAACAAATAGGAGATAATTCATAGAAAGAAAGGCACTAGAATTAAGAAAAGTTGGGAAAGATTTCTTTTTTTTAAATGGGACTAAAGGAAGCAAGGGAAGCCAGAAGGCAGAAATAAAAAGGGAGAAGATAGCAGGCATGAAGGATAACCAGAGAAAATGTCCAAGTTGTAGCATACAGTCTTGTGTTCATGGAACAGCAAGGAAGCTAGTGTTAGTACACTGAGAAGTAGGGAGTAGGGAGTACAGTATAAGAATACTGGAATGGTAGAATGGGGCTAGATTATGATGGGCTTTAAATGCCAGGCAAATGATTTTATATTTGATCATGGAGATAATAGGGAGCCCCTGGAGGGTGTGTGTGAGTGTGTGGCGGGGGGAGATTGGTCTGGGACAGAGAGTGTTGGTCAGACCTGCACTTGAGAAAAATCACTTTAGTAGCAGAATGAAGGAGGGTTTGGAGAAGGGGGAAAATTGAAGCAGGCAGCTCTATTAACAAATTGTTGCTATAATAAGGGTTTCTGCACCAGTATAATATCAGTGTTAGAGAAGAGAAGGAAGTATTTTAGATGTTTCAAAGGTAAAATTGACAGGCCTTAGCACATATTGGATATGGGAGGTGAGTGATAAGAAGGAGGCAAAGATGATTCCTGGGTTGTGATACTGAGAAACCATGAGGATAGTCTCACTCTCTACAATAATAAGAAAGGAGACATGCATTTAGGGGTAGAGATAATGAGTTCCTTTTGGACATATTGACTTTAAGATGCCCACTGAATGTTTAGTTAGAGATACCTGTAAGATTATAGGTCAGCACAGAGATTAAGGTAACATAGGTAGATTTCAGAATTTATTCGAGAAGGAGGGAGGGAGGAAAAAGGAAGGAAGGAAGGAAGGAAGGAAGGAAGGAAGGAAGGAAGGAAGGAAGGAAGGAAGGAAGGAAGGAGTAATTATCTGCCAAATACTTTCTTAATTTGGGATACAAATACAAGCAAGGTAGTCCTGCCCTAAAAGAGCTTACATTTTAATAAAGGAAGATAGCAGAAAAGAAGAGACAAGAAGTAGACAAGCATGTGGCAAAGAAGTCTGAACTCTGATAAGATAAAGTGAAACCTCAAAATTAAAGCGGGGAACCCCGAATGAGAATTTAATTAAAAGAGAGATAAAAATACTCCTGCATCTTAAAAATATACATATACATATATGTATTGGGTGTGTGTATAATTTCCATGAAAAGGAGAGAAAAATATCCCTGACTTTAAAAAAGAGTATTTGGGAAGAGATTAAAAAGAATAAAGTTCATAATCCTTTATGTTTCATGTAAAAAAGGCCTTAAAGAATTTTAGACTGTCCATAGTTGTTTCATATTTTGAGAATAAATACACATTTGTTCCTGACTCTTAAGAGGTACTCATATAGTTTCATTATGACATAGCTTTGTCCATCTTAAAGGTTCATTCTGTCTCTAATGTCACTTGACATACTTTGGATCCAAAATACAGTCAAATCTGGGCTAGATCAATAGACTCCATTAAAACTTGTATTATACATATACACACATATTTATGAATATATGTGTATAAGTTACATACATATATACATATGTATGTATATGCTTAAGGAACTTGTAATCACTTGAAGAAAGATTAAAGTAATTGTAGTCATTTCTCCTTTCACTTATATCCAGGAATAATCAGTCTTATATTAGAAAAGATCAACTTTTTTGTTTAAAGAGAAAAAAAAATGGAAAAAATATAAATCACATATGAGGACATTTAATAGCAATCTAGAGAGTACCATATGTCTCTAAATTTCCTTTTAAAATTCTTTTTCATCTCCTTGAATATTTTTTCATTCAAGTTCATGTGTGTAAAGAAACATTAATCTTGTTAGTTCATTATTATTGTCAACATATTAGTCAATTCAATTATATGAAAACAGAGTAATAATATATGACAGATGATGATAAAAGTAAAACAATGCTGTCAGAAAAGAATATATATATATATATATATATAGTAGAATATATATATGGTAGAATATATATATGGTAGAATATATATATATATATCTATGAGGGAGATGGAAACTTACTTGGACCTTGAAGGAAGAAGAGAATTTCAGACAGTAATGATGAATAGGGAAATAGGGAACAGAAGTGGGAATAGCCTGTCTGAATGCATGAAGGTGGGATGGGATGAGACTACCAATGAGTAAATAAATTCATTATAGATATATGTAAAATATGTGAATTGGGAAAACCGTAAAATAAATCTGTAAGAGAAGACTGGCCCTAATTTAAAATGGGTCCTCAATACTGAGATTTATCTAATAGAAATAAGTTCATGTTTAGTTTAAGATGTCTATGGAATATCCAATTTGAAATGTGTAGCTATGTGAGTGCAGGAAAATGAATATGAGAGGTATTTTGAAGGTTGAAATGACAAGATTCAACAAGAGATTGGATATATTTGATAAGTACAAATGAATTCAAGGATGATAGTGAGATTGTGAGACCCAGTAACAGGAAAAGGATGATGCCTTCAAGAGTAATAGGAACAAGGGGCAGCTAAGTGGTGCAGTGAATAGAGCACCAGCCCTGAAGTCAGGAAGACCTGAGTTCAAATCTGACCTCAGACACTTAACTCATCCTAACTGTATGATTTTAGGCAAATCACTTTACCCTAATTGTCTCAGCAAAAAAAAAAAAAAAAAAAAAAATAGTAATGGGAATGTTAGGAAGATGGGAGGATGGATGAAGGATAGAGAAAGATGATGAATTCTGCTTAGGATATGATGAGTTTGAGATGTCTATCACTCTTGGCTTAAGATACCAAAAACAGCATTCCATACAGTACTGAAATTCAGGAGAGAGATTAGACTGGATATATTGAACTGGAAATCATACACATATAGATGATCATTCAACCCATTATAGCTGATGGGGGTCAAAGAGAGAGATAGACACCTACAGTTAATAGGAATAACCTGGATGAAGATCTAGTAAAGAAGTCTGAGAATGAAATCAGGAAAGTGTAAAGGGCTGAAACTCTGAAAAAGGTGTGCTTGAATCAGACAACCAAGCACTTAAGGCTAATTACCTATTTGATGTAGGTATCTCTATTAGCATATGTTTTGGATAAATGGCTTTTCTCACTGTTTGGTACTTACTGAATGCTTGGTGTTAAGATAATCTTAGACAAGGATTTGAGGGTGGGGTGAGAGAGGGGTGAGACAGTGACTTTGTGGCAGGAGGAGGAGGAGAGAAGTTGATGACTTTGGACTAGAGAATCCAGGATATGTCATTGGTAAACCTCTAGGAGAGGCCCTCCAGAAAACTAGCCCAGACTTCACAGGAAAGAGTACTATCATCAAATGAGGTGGAAAGTTTCAATTGAATGATAAGATGGGAAGCCAAGCAGCAGAATAATTAAGTCATTGAGACAAATAGAAAGACCATTTAACACTGGCTTAATTTTTTTTTTAATCTGAGAAAAGAAGCAGACATAGTTGTTGATAACTATCAAGGGCACATATAATATATAAGATTTGGTAGGGGTGAGGGGGTTGTTTATTGTTGATTTTTTAAGATAGCAGAAACATTGGCATGTTTGAAGTTAATACAGAAGAATCTAGTAAACAGAGATTAAAAATTAGAGAGAATAGAAGTAATTGGGCAACAATCTGAATAAGGCAAAGGATGAGTTCAGCATTCAGGTAGAAGATTTGGAAAGGAGAGATGTCATTTCTTCATACAAAGGGGACAGAAGGAAGAAATACCAGGAGAAGATGTCAAATCATGTTAGATGAGAAATAAGGGAGAAGACTTTGCATACTAATAAACATGCTGGAAACTCTTGCTTATAGTCAAAATGTGTCAGTCCTTTGTGGGCATGAATTGCTGCTAGAAATGATGTATAGGCTTTAAAATTCATTGATTAATATTTATATGAAAACCACATTTGTCCAATGACTTGTGTTTTAGAGTCCCACAATAAGGAAAAACTATACAAAAATTCATAAGCAGTACATTGCTCCATTTAGACATCAGAAGCCATCTAGTGAAAGCCCTTTATGTCAGAAATGAGGGAAACTGAGACTCAGGGAGATAAAATAACTTTCCCAGAGTCTTGTAGCTAATGTCTGAGATGACGTCCAAGCACAATACTTCCTGATGCCATGTCTACTTGTCTATCATACCATGCTCCTTTTAAAACCTTAAGTATTCCCCTATTGATAAATGATCAAAGCATATAAATAGGTAATTTTCAAATGAATAAATTAAAACTATCTATAGTCATAAGAAAATAATGCTCCATACCTCTATTGATTAGAGAAAGGCAAATCAAAACAATTCTGAGATATCACCTTACACCTATAAAATTGGTTAATAGGACAGAAAACAAAAAGTATAAATGTTGTAGATGTGGGAAAATTGGAACACTAATGCATTGTTTATGAAGTTGTGAACTGATCCAACCCTTCTGGAAAGCAATTTGGAATTATGCCCAAAGTGCTATCAAGCTATGCATACCCTTTGATTCAGCAATATCACTACTAGGTCTGTATCATTAAAAGACCATAAAAAAAGGGGGAATACTTATAACAGCTCTTTTTGTGTAGGTAAAGAATAAGAAATTGAGGGGATGCTCATCAATTGGGGAATGGCTGAACAAAATATAGTATGTGAAAGTAATGAAATATGACTGTGCTATAAGAAATAGGCTTCAGAAAAAAAAACAGGAAAGACTTACATGTATCGATTCTACGTGAAGTGAAGCAACATGAGGAGAAAATATATATAGTAACAACAAAATTATGTGATGACCAACTATGATAGATTTGACCATTCTCAGCACTGCAATGATTCAAGAAAATTAAAAAAGGCTCATATGGAAAATTGTATTCACATCCAGAGAAAGAACTATGGAGTCAGAAAATAGATTGAAGCATATTATTTTCATTTTTTCTGTGTTTTTTTTAAAGTTTTTTCTTTTTGTTCTATTTCTTCTTTCATAACAAGAGTAATGTAGAAATGTTTAGCATGATCATATATTTATAACCTATATCAGATTACTTGCTGTCTTGACAGAGGGTAGGACGGGATAGAGGGAGAAAGAAAAATTTGGAACTCAAAATCTTATAAAAATTAATGTTGAAAACTATCTTTTTTTGTAATAGGAAAAAATAAAATACTATTAAGTGGAGTAAAAAAAAAAAACCCTAAGTACAGTGAACAGTAACCTGTGAGGAGACACCACATTATATATAATTCAAACCTCATCAACCTGGACCTTCATTAAATTTGAATAAACTTCTTTATGTATATGAACATGAATTCTCACTATTATCAAGACTTGAGGGTTTATACAAACCAAATTAACTTTGAGTATCTCACTATTGGGACTATGCAACCTACCCCACACATATACACACAAGTATTTATGTATATGTATACATATATTTGTAATTCCCCATTGGAAAGTAAGTTCCTTGAAGTTAGAAATTTCATTTATTCTTTCCATTCCCAATGCCTAACACAGAGCAGTTGCCTAATAAATATTTGTTGAATTCAATTATACTGAACCAAGAAAATGTAAACCAAAAAAACCTAACAATTTCTTTCAAATATTGAAAAATATTGAATAGATTCATATTTAAAACACAACTAAAACCCATGTTTAATTTGTTCACAACTATTCTCCTATCCATGGCTATAAGATATTAAGTAGATCAAAAGAATTATGAAATATTGAATGTTACTTTTTTGTGACATAATACTAACCAATCTCAACTATGGATTAATACAGAAGATTAATTATTTGAGATCACATCTTTTAAGAATGAAGAAATAAGAGTATGTTAAATATATGATGCATTTTGACCAAAAAAAAAAAAAATATATATATATATATACACACACACACACACACACACACACATATATATATATATATATATATATATATATAATTCCTTTAGAATGAGAAAGTGTTATTCTTTAAGATAATTTGTTTTAGGACTGGAAAGAACTTAGAAGTTAACTAGTTCAAACACCTAATTCTACAGATGAGAAAATTTGCCCAAGAAACCACAGGTTGTAAATAGAAGAATCAATTCCAACCAATGTCTACTAATACCAAATACACCATTCTTTCTACTATTCTAAGCTGTATTTTTCTACCTTTGAATTTCTTTTTGTTGAGAGAATGAGGGAAATGGTTACCAAATTAGAATGTTTCTTTGAACTTCCATCCTTAAGGGGGAAAATTTCCTTCTTTTTGTACAAGTATGGATCAAGTATGGGATTTTTGAGGATGAAAGAAAGGAAAGTTTATAGATAATAGAGAAACCAATAGACAGGAAGAGATTTTAAAATAATCAAGAGAGTGAAAATGGTGAAGGGGGCAATGTGAAAGAGTAGATTGGAAGGGATCACTGTGGTAAATGGGATAGTGAGTCAATTAAGAAAGTGTAAAAAGATTGTCCTTGCAGCAGTGAGGATCCAGTTAGGATTATGTATATTAATTTTCAGTGGATTGAATCAGCACCATTTCTTAATTTTTCTCCAGCTCATTTAGCAATATGTGAGTAGAAGAAAAGGAAGTAGATTGTGTGGTAATCTATGGCTGAGACTCTGCTCTGCTTCTCTCTCTCTCTCTCTGCTTTCAACTTTATGACACAAGATTGCCCTCTTGAAAAATCCACCAGATTAAAAAATAGTAGCTTAAATGGATAAGTTTAAATTGGAAAGCAGCCTTAATATTGCAAAGAGAAGCAATATAAGATTTATTCTGCAGAACAACATAATGTTTGTGATAGTCTATATTGGGCTCAGGTTATCCTGAAATGCCCAGAAATCATGATATTCAGAAATTTACTTTAACATCTCGATCACATAATTACATAAAAGATTTTTTTGTAATAATACAGAACAGAGAGGAACTATTCTGGTGCAGTGTACAGAATGCAAATGAGAACTATCTACTGGGAATTGATTTGTGCCAGAATATAGTATTTTTGTGACAATATGGAAACAATTTGATGACAGATTGAGAATCTGTAAGAACACATTGTCATCAGAATTTGATATAAACAATCTACAAACATCTAAATCATTGTGTATTTATCATGAAGACTTCAAATCTCTGCAGAACAAACCTAAAATGCATCAAATCTGCACATGCTTTTCACAGAGAAAGATTACATTCATAAAATAATTGGACATTTATTTGCTGTTTAAAATTATATTAAGGAATTCTTTAGTGTGGATTTTTTGAACTATTATGACAAATCTCTTAAAAGTTCAGGAATCACTAAATGGAAGCCACTAGGGTAGATGATCTTAAAGATCCTTACCAGCTCTAAGTTTATGATACTATTTATACTTCAACAATGTCATCAGTTCAACTTTTCTTATTATAACAGAAGCATGAAAATGGTAGGTAAACTTTGTCTGACTCAAACATTAAGTCCTGCCCACTGAATTTTTCGAACAAGGAAAAGAAGGAATGCTAATATCTGAGAGATGCAACTGACATTAATTTTGATTGGAATAAGTCCTAAATAGGCATTTAATTTTGCCTAATATTAATATACATATTTATCAAAGCAAAGAACAAAGTATAAATATAGAGCACTATGCTATCATTGCATCCTGTTTCACATGTGAGGAAACCAAGGCAAGTAGTACTTAATACTGACCCTGGTCACACAGTCTAATAAAATGGCTCAGCAGCATTTGAAGTCATCTTCCTGACTTCAGGTTCAACATTCTATTTGTTTTTCAATTAGCTGCTTAATTGATATTTATCACAACATACTGGTTAGGGGTGCATGAGAGATAATATTAGAAAAAAACATCCTAAGTCCTTAGAATCTTGATGACATAAGTAGACAATTGCCTTCCAGGACACCCTCCTGTACTATTTCTATATGCATAGGATTTGGGAGGATGAGCTGAAACTGTACTACACAGATATGGGAACTAAATATTGTTAAATTGTTATGTTCCTGTTTAATTCCTTTGGTTTTCTTACTCTCTCTATAGTTTGAGGTTCTTAACATGACATATTTTCTAATGGGCTAAGCCAGAACTTTCCAAATCAAGAAAATAGTAAGGCTCATTAAGAAACAGAAGTGTCACTTAGGAAAAAACTGTTTTTTTTCTTTCAAATGAATAAATAAGTTCTTGTATTTGTATTGAAGGGTTTTCCCCCTTATTTTGCCCTTCACAATATGTGTAACTCTTTAATAAAATTTATAGATCAGAGACGTGCAAAAGAAAGAACATAGGCAAATATTATTTAAAATAGCTCACATTTACCTAGTGTTTCATGTTTTACAAAGCAGTCTCATCATAATAATCCTACAAAATAGGGAAAGCAGATATTTTTATCCCTATTTGAATTGATGAAACAATCTGAATAAAGTTGTCACTTGCCAAGGATCACGTAACTACTAAGTAAATAATTCTACAGTATCTTAGGAAAAGAAAAGTAATAAAGACAAGTATATCTAAGCTGAAATTGGGTTTTAGTAGAAAAAAGAAGCAATAGCAATTAGTTAATGCTATTAATTAAGGGTAACTGTGTTGGTATTGGGTTACTTAGGAAATGGAAAAAAGATAAGGATCAGAGACCTCAACAGAATGATTTTCATGTTTTGTCTGAGCAAGAAGGCATTTCTAATAAGAAACTAGTAGATTGCCCTGTACAGGATATTATAATACCCCCAGAGGCCTATTCTCCTTTCACTCTGCCTACATAATGGGAGATGAAAAATATACTCTTTGATCTTTAGAAAAGGAAGAATAAGAAATCAATTGTGTTTCACTTTCTACCAATGAATTGCTCATTAATTATATAAGTACAATAACTTGTAAAACTTGTTAGCACATATAAAGAAGAATTAAATGCAAAGAGACCTTTACCCAAGTGTAGGCTATATTGGCAATTTGCCAAAAACCTAAGGGCTACACTTTATTTGCATAAATAGAGAAAAAAGTACATCCCATCTAATCTTTAAGCAGAGGTAGGAACAGCTTTGTACTCCTATCATACTAAGAGATCTACTAGTGGATTACCAGAGAAATGACCTTGAAGGGTTGAGTAGCTTGATTAAGCAGTATCCAAAAATGTCGTTCATGTCATTTGGATTCTGGAAGCCTTGTTTCCAAATATTCAATACCAAAATGAAGTGCTATAAAACAGTATTTGAGGATGAAAAAATCCAGATAGAGATGAAGAAGAAGATAGACTTCCTATGTAAATGGCATTTCACTCAGGAAGTCCAGGTACCTTAGAGTGTACTGAAAAACAAAAATTGAAGACCTAAAATATTCTTTGTGGGTACTTCCTTATGCTATCAGATTGGTAAATAGGGTTTAAATGTGAGAAAAAAATAATATTACCTGAGCCAGTGTACTAATTATAAAACTGTACATTTAAGCAATGGCACACCTCCCCTTTTGATGTTTCTTGTAACATCTGATTTTATTAAATAAGGAAAAACAAAATTGAGCTGCTCATGATACAGATCTTTTATGGAGGAATCAAAAAAGGAAATTATTCTATCTGATACTTATCTGGTAGGAATGGCTATGAATTGTGCTATCCCTCTGATAAAATGCAGTAT
Organism: Sarcophilus harrisii; assembly: GCF_902635505.1. Taxonomy (NCBI): domain Eukaryota; kingdom Metazoa; phylum Chordata; class Mammalia; order Dasyuromorphia; family Dasyuridae; genus Sarcophilus; species Sarcophilus harrisii. The sequence goes on along the minus strand of NC_045426.1, from coordinate 440,266,301 downwards.
GGTGGACATAGAAGCCCCTCCAGTGCAAAAGAAGGTTTACTCTTTTAATTATTTTCCCCTGGTTTCACTCCTCAGCTACACAAATATTAAAAGCTTTTAATCTAATTATACTTGATAAACTGTTACACTCTTAGATGTTCTTTGACTCATTATTTGTCACATAATAAATATTTATTGTGAGTTGTGTACATTTCTTTAAGCATTCTATAATTAAATTCGACATTATCAGACTAACCAAATTATTTTTGTTCACTCAAAATCCCTAAATTATTGAACATTTTATTTCTATACTTTATTTATAATTTATATTCATAATTAATCACATTTGAACAAATACTGGGCATAGCAAACAGAATACTGTTAATAATTCTTATAGATGTTTTTCTTTCTTGCCCACAGTATTTGAAGATGAATGACTCTGGTGTAATTTGTATTCTCTGTCTTAACAATTACTTTTAGTTCAGATAAATGAGTCTCACAGCTGAACGGACTGTTCAGATGTGAATTAAAACTCTGAGAAAACTCCAAGAATGAGAATCTTTATAGATATACTGAGATAAATGATTATCAATAACCAATGATTTAGGAAGATCCAGAGTTCCTCCTTTTTTCTAAAGTTCTCATTCCAAAGCTCAATCTCAAGGTTTAAATAACTTTCTCTTCAACCTTGGTCAGAACCCCTCCCAGCCTTATAGGGAATTTAATCTAAGACAGAGAAGCTCGTTTTGTTTTACTTAGGCTTGGATGGAGATATATTCTATGTTTAGATTATCAATGTAGAGGAAAGGTGTGGTGGGGAAGGTGTAATTGAGAAGTAAATGATATAATTAAAATTCCACCTGTCAAGCCTTCCTCAGAAGAAATATAGCCTCTCATTGTAATGTCCTTTCTCTTTTATCCTTCTAGACCATCTACCTTTTTAAAAACATACTAGCCATGAGCCAGCTGCCATGATGGTTTTTGGCATTTGAAAATGCCACTAATCTCTTTTATTTAAATGCTAGCATTATTAATAAAATGACTACTCAGAAAACTGTCTCTCAAACTTTTTAAATATCATCACTTTTAAAGAATAACTATACAGAAATAAAATAGTGTAATCTAAAAGAAGTTTCTAAAAATATCAATGATCTAAAAGTTTCATTCCCACCCCCTCCTTTAAATATATTACATAAATAAGTTGTAGACTCAGTTTAGAAATATGGTTCATCTGTAATTCCTTACTCATCCTTTCTTAGGATGTATCTAAGAGTACATAGAGTAAATGTCTTCAGAAAAAACCAAACCCTGAAATCTCATATAATGGATGTTTAAGATCCATAAAAAGTAAATCAGCTAGGAAGGAGTCAAAATATTAGTACCAAAGAAAAGAGCAAGCAAGAACTAACATGGAAAATAGTCAGTGGAGAAACTTCAGGTTTCTGCCATTCAAATTCACACATATTAAATACAATAAATTACATATAATTTAATTATAATTTATTACATGTTATATATGCATGTGTAATATAAATTAGAATAAATACATAAATCCAAGGTACATTATTCCCCCAAAATTTAGATTCTTCTTGTATGTATATTTACTTGTGGTTGGGGCTGGGAATGAAGGAAGGGTTACAAGGAAAGTTCTCCTGTTCTAAGCCAGTCTTCTTTTCACCTAAATGTCTCATATCATTTACAATTTGAAGCAAGTTGACCTAGAGTAGGGCCATAATTACAAATATAGGTAGATCATCTATAATAAATAGATAGATGATCTATTTATTATTCACTTATATATGTGTGTGTATACATGCATGCATACCTTTTTATACATATGAACACATTATTTGAAGATATATGCATATTCATAGATACTGTCAAAATATTTATTATTCACTTATATATATATGTGTATACATGCATGCATACCTTTTTATACATATGAACACATTATTTGAAGATATATGCATATTCATAGATACTGTCAAAATATTAAGAGACACCCTGTTTTCTAGAGCTAAGACCCATTAAGCAGGTTGTGCCCTGAATTCTGCATAAAAACAATCTTTTGCATATACCCTCTAGATGATCTCAGACACAGCAAAATCTCAGAATTGTTTCACACCAGTATCAGGTGGTCTCTGAGCTTGGCTAAGTGAATCAAGTACCCGTATTTTAGTTTCAGTACCCATATTTTTGTCAAGTCCCACTACAAATCAAACTTATCTCATTGCTACTGTTACTCCTCATTGTCGGGACTACATCTCACTGTAACCATAGGTTTATTGAGATCTCCCTACACTGTCTCAGGTCCCTCCTATTAGGAGGGGGATTCTGGCATATATATTCTTACTTATAAGACATTTTCCTCACTTTAAATTTTAAAATTCTGTTTGTGTCTGGAACTCTCCTATGTCTAGCCTGCTTTGTTTGGCTCCTGACATAGGGTTTCACTCTAGTGGAAGACAATAAGATTAGTGAGAAAGAATTTAAAGATGCTACCATTACAACCTATGTCTCTTAGAGTCACTTCCCCTTTTTTATTGGAGGCACTAATGCTTTCCATCAGTTTCTCCTGGTCCCTGAGGCTCCTAGTCATTTATAAGCATGTGATCTACTTCATGAATTATAGGCCACTATTTCATTTGACCCAAAATAAATCCCTTTCCTTGTGTCTTTTGTCCCTGATGTGATAAAACTATATGTTTAACTATTGTTAAATATTTAATGAGTTATATTTTATTATAAAAACAGATGATGATAATTATTTACTATTATTACCAAAGCAGCAAATTTTCATTTGAAAATTCTTGGCTATTATTAGTTCCTTAAATGGGTCTGCTTGTGAAGTTTGCTCCAGGTATCATTGCTAGTCATTGTCTGCTTACAAGCAAAGAAAGGGGAGGGTAACAAAGTAGAGGGACACTTGTGAGTGTATGTGTATCTATACATATATTCAGTCATCCAAACCCAGCCATCTTTTTGGGATCCTCCCATTTGGCATGCAAACAGCCCATCTCCCTCTTGTTCTGTGAACTAATAGCAAATGAGTCTTATCCACCTTGTATTAAATCACCTGTATATCTACTTACAATCCCTCCTCCCCAGACCAAAATATCTCTCACTGACTCTTACCTCCCTGTATGTGTTCTCTCTCTGTTTTAATGTATGTTCCTTAAAGTCAGACTTGTCTCTCTTTTGTATTTGTATTCCTGATGCTTAGCACAGTGATTGACACAAAATAAAGGCTTAATACTTTTAATTCATGCATGTGTTTAGGATTTGTCTAATTTCTGAGACTGAACTTTGATGGGAAAAGGAGATAAGAGAAAAAGTCAGGCCTGAGGGAGAAATAAACTGGCATAAATAGATAAAATAGTCAATATAATATTTTAGGGGTGTCAATTTGCCTCCCTCCAATTCCAGGATAATCCTCTATCACATATGAAGCACATTATAATTCCCTCATTAGAGATCTATTGCAATGGGTCTTTTAAAAATGTGAAGCTCTTCAAGAGGACTTCATTAAAATGCAAATACCTGATAGTCATTACGGAAAGTGCTCTGAACTTGGAATCAGAGTACATGGCTTAGGGTCCAAGATTCAACATTTATTAGCCATGTGATTAGATATAACCTAGTTGCTTAATCTCTCATTAGTCTCAATTCCCTCATTTGTAAAATGGGAATATTAATTTTATAGTACTTACCTCAAAGAATTACAAGTAATATGCTTTACAAAAAGTGTACAAGTGCTTTTGTAAATTTCATTTCTCTCCTCCCTTTTCTCTTAAGGTTGGTTACCTTAAGATTATTAACTAAATCTTTGAAAGGGAATGCTGGAAGCTATGTCTAAGTGGAGCATTATAAAGTGAAGATTTAGTCTTACAATTTAGAACAACTAGGTTCCAGTATTGCCTTTGAATACATTGATTGCCTCAGATCTACAGACTGGAAGTCACATCTAAGCTACCTTAGCAAAAGAAGTTTCCTTACTAGAAATATCCTATCCCAGTGTATCTGAGCAAAAACAATCAAACAAAAAACACCAAGTGAGGTACCACAGGAATGGAATAAAAAACAACCATCTTGGTAGGTGTGGCATGCTGGAAAAAGAATAGTGAAACGTAGAAAGAGAAGTTTTAAAAATACCAAAAATAAACATTATTATTTTGTCTAAACTAAGAACCATGTGCTAGAAATACTGAATTAGGTAAGCAAACATTATGATGTCTAGAGAGACTAAAGTTATCATCACTACAAACATGGATAAAACTGGATTTGTGATGAAGACAATTATGATAATTAGAAGAATGTAGTAAAATGAACGTCAGAAGACCAAAAACTGGGAGCACAGCGAGCAGAACTGGGAGCTGCAAAGAGACAAAGGTAAGTGCTTGATACCATGGAAAACCCTAACAATTAGTGCAGATTTAAAGTGGCATGGACTACCATGGGAGCAGGAAAAAGAAGGTAGTACTAGCTCCTCCTCCCCCACTTAGATTTGTATATTTTCAAGCAGAAACATTGTCTCCCCTTGAGAATATAAAGTACTTCATGACAAGGGCTATGTTATTTTTGTTTAAATTTAAACTTTACACAAGCCTGACATTTAGTAGGAGGTTCACAAATAGTTGTTTTTTTTTTTTCCTTTCTTCATTGAGAGTGTCCAGAGGGAAGGCAATCAATATGGTAATGAGTCTTGAATCTATGATATATCCATGAGCAGTTGAAGGAAATGGGTATATTTATCCTGAAATAAAAAAGACTCTGAAAAAAAAATGATAGATATCTCCACATTTCTGAAGAACTATTGTTGAGGTATTAGAGATATGTCATGATATTGTTATAATGAACCTCTCTACAACATAAGTTAATCCAAAGGGCATAGTTTGCTGTTAACTGCTCTGTTTTAGGCAAAGTAGTTTCTGTGATTTCATAGCCAACATCCTATATGGATAATGCATTCATTAGTTAAAATACGTTTATCTTTGACAATAAGTGGTTCTTTGTTGTCTAACAATTATTACTAACACATTTGATGCTAACTACATTGCTATCTCTGTTACTATCATGTGGAAGAAGAATTAGATTTGTTCCATTTGGCTCCAGAAAGCATAATCCAGAACAATGGATAAAAGTTGCAGAGGCAAACTTGATGTCAGAAGGAAGAAGGAAAAAACAAGGCCAAAAACAATAAAACAATTAACAATCAAGTTTTCCAATACTGTGATTACTATTCATAATATCATTCCAGTGCTTTTTAATTTATTTTTATATCAATTTATATAGGCCTTACCATGTTGTTGTTTTTAAACACCTCTCAATATTTTTTATAATACAATAGTACTCCATTATAATTATACGCCACAACTTCTTCAGCCATCCCCAATTTATGAGTATCTCCTCAATTTCCAGATGATAAAAGTCAGATAACTGTTCAGAAGATTACTGGGGTTCCTTTACTGATACTGAATGCAGGAGTCTGTTGTATTGCCCATACGTGGATATGAGTTGCAGCCCTACGTCACAGTCCCAGGGCAAGGAGGATCACTAGTACTCCAGAGCTTGTAAACTGTAGGAGAACTGGACCCTGGTCACAATTTCAGGATGAAGAAGATTGATTATGATTGGTTATGATGATAGCACAGGTCAAGAAAATAGTAAACCTGGTACTTTTTAGGTCAGATTATCTTAGAAGGTAACTGTATTAAAAAAAAAATTAAAGCTTAAGACAATGTTCCCTCCAACCCAGGAGTAGAATCTAACATAAAGTTAAAAGCCAAGAGAAATAGACTAGGGAAAAAAAGAGGGAAAAAAAATAAACAAAAAAGTTTAAAATCAGAAGACAATAAATCAAAACTTTTATATTCAAAGACACAAAGAAAAATGTGAATTTGTTTTATACTGAGAAAGAATTCATGGAAGAGTTCAAAAAGGATTTTCAAAATCAAATAAAAGAGGTAGAGGAAAAATGGGAAAATAAACAAGAATGATTCAATAAAATCATCAAAAAAGAGTCAACAGCTTGATGAAAGAAGTACACACATGCACGTGCACATATACACACACATACAACACTGAAGAAAATAATACCTTAAAAAATAGAATAAGTCAAATAGTAAAAGAGGCACAAAAATACAATAAATAAAAGTCCTTTAAAAGCAAAATTGGCCATATGGGAGGAGGGGGGAGATGTGTGCAACAATTCATTAAAGAAAAGAACATCTTAAAAAACAGAATTGGACATATGAAAAAAGATGTACAAAAATTCACCAATGAAAAGAATTCCTTAAAATGTAGAATTAGTCAAATGGAAAAGGAGTTACAAAAGTACAATAAAAATTATTTCTTAAAAATTGGAATTTGCCAACTGAGATCCAATGACTATATGAAATATCAGGAAACAACAATACATATTCCATTTGAATTATTCTTTCAGATTCTTTTCATTCTTTCAATTGGAAAAAATTGAAGTAAAATATCTCATCAGAAAAACAACCAATCTGAAAAATAAATTCAGGAAAGATAATTTAAGAATCACTGGACTACTTAAAAGCCATGATTTTAAAATGAGCGTTAATAACCATCACCTTTCAAAAAATTATTTTTAAAAAATTTACCCACACACTCTAGAACCATAGGGTAAAATAGAAATTGAAAGAATCTACACATCACCTTCTAAAAGGTATTGCAAAGTGAAAATTTCCAGGATAATAATAACCAAATTTTAAACTTCCCAAGCTAAGTAGAAAATATTGTAAGCAACCAGAAAGAAACAATTTAAATATTATTGAGCTACTTTTAGCAACTTCCAATTTAAAGGAACAAAGGACTTAGAATGTTAAATTCTGGAAGGCTAAGAAGTAAGGATTATAATCAAGAATCACCTTCCAAGCAAAATTGAATGTAATCTTCAAAGGTAGAAATGAAAACTCAATAAAATAGAGGATTTTCAAGTATTTCTGATGAAAAGACAGAATGGAATAGAAAATTTGCCTTTCAAATACAAGACTCAAGCAAAACATCAAAAGATAAACAGAAAAGAGAAATCACAAATGATTCATTAACTTTCAGCTGTTTACATTCTTACATGGGAAGATGATACTTATAGCTCCTAAGAACTTTATCATTATTAGGGCATTTAGAAAGAGTATACATGGGAAGATAGCATGTGTGTGAATTGAATATGATGAGACAACATTTTAAAAAATAAAATTAAAGAATAAGAAGTATAATGCTCTGGAGGAAGGAAAAAGGAAGAAGCAGAAGGGGATAATTACCTCATTTAAAAAAGTACAAAAGAGTTTTTACAGTAAAGGGGAAGATAGAGAAGTTGCATAAATACTAATTAGAATCAGCCCCAAAAGGGATATATAGAAATAGAAATAGAGGATGTATAGGGGTATAGAAATCTATTGTACCTTATAGAGAAGTAAGAATAAGAAAAGTGTGTATTTATAGAAGCAACAGCAAATTGGGAGAGGCAATAGTCTAATGCAAAATGCTTTTGAGCATGGCAGGTTGAAAGAAGAGAAAGAATAGAATAAACAAGGAAAAAATAGAATAGAAGGAAATATAAAATGATAATTACTGTGAAAAATTTACAGCAAGTTTCTCTGATAAAAAACTTAATTTCTCAAATACATAGAGAAAGTGAACCAAAGCAAATGATCAAAAAATATGAACAGTCTATCTTCAGTTAAAGTAATCAAAGTTATTTATAGCCATTTGAAAAAAATGTTCTAAATCACTATTAGTTAGAGAAATATAAATTAAAACAACTCTTTATGGGATACACCCAACACCTATCAGATTGGTTAATATGACAGAAAAAATGGCAAATATTGGACAGAATGTAAGAAAATTGAGATACCACTGCATTGTTGGTGAAGTTGTGTATTAATTTTACCATTCTGCAGAGCAAATTCTCTGCAGAGAATATATCCAACATTCTACAAAAACATGCATATTTCTTGACCAAGCAACACCACCATTAGATCTATATGCCACAGAGATGCTAAAAACAAAGGAAAAGCACCTTTATTATTAAAATATTTAGCATAGCACTTTCAGTGATGGTAAGGAGCTGGAAATTGAAGAGTGATTGAACAAGTTGTGGTATATAATTATTATGAGATCCTAATGTGTTATAAGAAATAATAAGCAGGATGCTATCAGAAAAATCTGGAAAGACAAATGAACAGATGCCAAGTGAAATAAGTACAAGGAGAACATCATACATGATAACAGCAACATTGCATGATGATCAATTATGAAAGACTTGGCTATTATCAGCAATGCAATGATCTAAGACAATTCTGAAGAACTTATGAAAAATGCATAGATCCAAAGAGCAGGAAAATTGATGGAGTTGGAATGCAGATCAAAGCATACCATTTTTAAATTTATTATTTTTTCTGGAGAGGGAGTTGTTTTTCTTTATAATGTTACTAATATAGAAATGTTTTCTATCTGATGACTATACACATAACCTATATCAAATAACTTATCTTCTCAATGTGGGGGGTGAGAAATAAAGGAGAGAATTTGGATATCAAAACTTTTAAAATGAATATTTAAATTGCTTTTAAATATAATTGCATAAAATATAAAAACTTTTAAAAGAAGCTTTTTGTACATACAAATTTCTTTTTTTTCCCCTTTGGCCTCTTTGGGATATAGGCATCTTGCTGGGTTGGTCTTTTTGGGTTAAAGATATATTTAGTTTTATAGTACTTTGGGCATAATTACATATGGTTCTCCAAGGTAGTTATACCAGTTCACAAGTCCACCAACATTTCATCAATGTACCTAGTTTTCTAGTATTTAAAGAGATCTTAGAGTGTATCTACTCCAAGCTAATTATTTTACAGATGAACAAATTAAGAACCAATTAGGTTAAGTGACTCTTTCATGTTACATAGGCAGAAACTGGCAGAGCCAAAGTTTGAACTCCAAGTTTGGCTCTCTTCAGTATAATTTGCTGTGTTCTCTTCCTAGTAAATGATTCCTCCCCAAATTCACTATGTTTCTATATTCAAATTTCCAAAACCTTATAATCCTTTACCTATATAATGCCTTCTCCTTTTTTAACTCAAGGCTTTTTCCTATCTTTCTACCATATAATCTTCTCCTACCAAAACTGAAGGTAAACTCCAACATTCTTTTTGAAAAGCCAAGTATAAAATTTAATGATAATTGTGCTCAGTTTTCAACTATAAAATAATGTGATGGCTAGATCATGCCTAATATCCTTTCCAGTTTCAAATCCTATGAATTCTCTTCTAAGTAATTTGTATAGATTTAAACATTTACTACATATATAGAAAATGTTCAAATATTTTAGTCCTAACAACAATTAAATTTTTACTTAAAATTATTCAAAGAAATTAAACTCTTTCTGTTCCCAAAATTGACTTCCTATTCATTTCTTCCTTTCCCTTCACTTTTACAAGGAAAAGGGAAACATGATTTCCACATAATCATTAAACTGTAGACTTCCCTTCATTTCATTCCAACATATATAAAATCACATGATAACCCAGATCACTGCTCTCTAACCTCAACTAAATTTCATAGGTTTGTCAAGAGAAATTAAATTAGGAACAGCCCAAAATGGAAAATACTTTTTTAGCATTTCATTTAATGATTTATGTTTCCCTTTCAACAAAATCATAGCAGTAGCTTGTCTTCAACAATATTAGGTACTTAATTGGTTTTAGACTGAGAAAACATGCATTTATTAGCTCTTGCTACTAGTTTTTTATGGTATATATATCTTTACTCACTTTGTGGAATAATCTCTAAAAAAGAAAGGAAAAGAAAAACAAAAGGGGCAACCCATCCTGGGATGGAGATGAATAAAATCTAAAGCCTGATATCATTGTAAAGAGGGAGAAGGCCAGTGATAGGTGACAAGGCCAAATTAATGAGCATCCCATAGCAATCTAAAGCAAATAATGGTTCAAATATTGGGATCATAAAATAATACTTCATTGTTTTTTAGTGTTATTTTCAGTGCCATTCCATGTGAACTAATCTTTTTAGCTACCAAAACATTTTGATTACAATTTGAACCATTTCCCTTAGGATATATTTTTACTCTAGATGCTTTTGGGAAATATCTGAACTATCACAGATTCCTTTTTGCTAGGTTCTGTTGTCTCACTGGGCTGTATCATAAAACGCTGAGTGGAGAAAATCAATGAGAAGGGACCACCCTTCTTCAACACAACTTTTATCAACCTTCTACTTTGCTGATTATTTTTATATTTTGCTATTGGAATTATGATACTCTTCACTCGACACAATCATCATTAATTTCAACTTAAATAGAATCTCAATATTAGTTCATGTAGAACACAATGTTTTCTTTTAAGTTATGTAAAGCATTGGGGTTCATTGTTGATATTAAATTCCCTTTAGAAATAATCATTTGCCACAGGAAAATGAGAATTCATGCCAGGGAAGTAAAACCTAACACTGATTTCATTCATTTTACTGCCAATGACATCTCCACGGGGAGGCAGAGGCTGGTAAAAAGTGTGTGTGGGCTGCTTGAGATTTTATTCTTTTTTTTTTTTTAATAAGGCTATATTAAACTAATGATGAGTGTGATTTCTTCCTTCAGTTTAGAAAGGTTCAGTCATATGCAAACTGAAAACAAGTCTCCCCTTAATTCCTCTAAGAGCCTTTGAGTTGGCCTGCCTTCCAGCAGTGCATTAGTAAATTCCCTTTTTATATGTTGATAACCATGATGTACAAAGGCCCAATAGAGTCACCATCCTGCATACCTTTTAGTTCCATCTTTTGTCACCTTATTTCAATCCGTACCAAATCTCTGAACCCAGCTGTATATTCCTCTGAAGAGAAAACCATTCTTCCGAAAATTTTGGGGGCAGAGCAAAGATACAGAGAACTAACCAAGAAATGGTGGGATAATTTGGCCTTTCACATTATTGAAATATGAGGCAGGGAGGCAGAAGAGAAGGAAAACCTAAGCAGAATGCTTTTTCTAACTAGCTATCAGTGGGCTAGGTGAGTGGTATTCTTAGAAATGAGCCTATAAGTCAATTTATACTTCAGTGAACATTTTCCTTTCCTTTCCTATTACATCTTTCTCTTTTTATAAATAAGGATCTTTGCGTCTTAACAATTTCACTCGTTAGTCCTACAGGATTCCTGGATGCTGATACTTGACTCTAAATTTCCTGCTTTTGTTAATTGCCAGTAAAATGTCCTAGTCTGAACTTACAGCAGGACACATTCCAATTATCTATAGTTTCTTTGGATCAGGAAGTCATTATCCTTTAGCCTTTGGGGAGTTTATTCTTGTCTTCAGAAACTTCCTGTGTGTTTCTAAGTCCTTTCAGATTTCTTGCTCGTGACTGCTTTAATTTTTTTCACATATATCCAGAATAAAAATCAATCATGCAATATTACAATGACTAACTAAAGGATATCTTTGTTTTTCATTTAAAATAGTAACTCCTGCATTGTAGGGAAAGGAGGAGGATTGGGGAGATGAGAGCATGTATTACTTCATTTTCTATCTTTCTAATAACCACAGGGTCACTTATAAGACAAGTTTGAAAATTTGAAAACTAAGTTTTACCCAGATCATTAAAGGTACCAGACTGAAGGGGGAAATTATCCTTTAGCACTTGGGTAGGTTGAGCATATTGACATTGACTAAATAAATTATATATGATTATATATGGGATGAAACTATAACTATAATGTGTCCACTTGTTAAAATATCTTATACATAGATGCCTGATAGAAGGAAGGAAGGAAAAAAAGAGAAAGAGGGAAGGAAGAAAGGAAGGAAGGAAGGAAGGAAGGAAGGAAGGAAGGAAGGAAGGAAGGATGAGAGGGAGAGAGGAAAAGAAGGAAAGAGGAAGGAAGGGAAGGAGGGAGAGAAGGAAAGAAGGAGGGAGGGAAGGAAGGAGGGAGAGAAATGAGTCATTTGCCTCTGTGAGGAAATGTTATGTAAAATAATGGTGATTCTAGTGGTGTTTATGTTCAGTTATTTCAGTTCTGCCTCATTCTTTGTGATCCCAATTGGTGTTTTCTTGGCAAAGATACTGGGGTGATTTGCCATGTCCTCTTCTAGCTCATTTTACAGATGAAGAAACTGAAATAATTAGGATTAAGTGACTTTACCAAAGCCCCACAACTAGAGTCTGAGGGCAGATTTGAACTTGGGCCTTCCTCACTCCAGGCCCAGAGCTTTACCCACTACTTTAACTAGATGCCCATGTAAAATATATTCGTCTACATTTTATTTGTGGGAATTGATTGCTAGATTTGAATTGCAAGGGACCATAGACCTCCTAAATCCCTCATTTTATAGAGAATAATAATAATAGCAGCTCACAAGGACTTTGTTCTCTCTCTCTTTCTTTCTCTCTCTCTTCCCCACCCCCCTCTCTTTCTCTCTGTCTTTGTCTCCTTATCTCTTTATTTCTCTCTCTTCACTGTACTTTCCTCCCTTAATGAAATTGCAGCAATTACTTAGAACCTTGATCACAATTTGATTGACATGGACACTTCAAATTGATCTATTTTTCCATTCAGAGCCAGTTTGCTCTTCTTTAGGCAGCTTAGGTGTCCTCTGCTCCCAAGGACTTAGCATAGTATGTCAGATTTAGTGTAGACATTCACTTGGCTTTAAATTCTTTTGCAACTCAAAATGCCAGAAGCCTCAGCTTCTCCCAGGAGCATTAAGACTACAAGCAAGCAATTCAGGGAAATGAATCGACTTTCTCAACCAACTTTATCAAAGGATCACAGGTTTAGAACTTCAAGAGAGCTCAGAATTCATTCAATCCAATTCCTTCATTTCATAAATGAGGAAACTGAGGCCTTCAAAAGTTAAATAATTAACTAGAGTCACACAAGATTGTGACTTAATACAAAAGTAAGACTTAATAAAACATGATATTGCCTCCCTAAATACATATGCAATAATTTTTAAAAACTTATTTTTTAAAAATCCAATGCTTTCAATAGTGTGGGGACATTTCTAATATGTAAACATATTCAACCCATCTGCAATTAAGATGTAATTTATAATCTAAGAGTGGTAGACTGAAGTGAAAAGACTTGTCCATAATGACTAAAGCCAGTAAAATTTAAGGCAGAACTTGAACCCAGGTTTTCTTCACTCCAAGTCTTCCTCTATCAACTATATAACCACTTGCTTAAAAACATAAATAAACAATAATCATAATTATTATAGAGTCAAAATTTTTCATTGATATAAATAAATTTTATGAAAATGCAAAGATTTTATTCTAAGGTGAGGAAAAGGAATCAATGTAAATGTCTATAATTAACAGAATTAAATTTAGTAATGTGCCTAATGTTCTGTTTTAAAATTTTATCGAGTGTTTTTTGGATTCATCTCCAAGCCATCTGTTTTCTTATTCTAACATATCAAGCCATAATTCTACATAATTATGGGCACCATATCCTTCCAAGACAAACATCTGACACCTGGAGATGTAACAAATAGCTCATAAGTTAAGTTTAGCTATCCAGTTTTGATTACAGTGACATTATAAGATACATTCTATGAAGTTCAAGTTAACTAAAAATATTACCCAGTAGTCCTGGATTCAGAAATAAACATACAACAGGCTAGACAGAAATTGTCAGCCTGTCATTATAATACTGGCTGTTAACAACCACAATTAAGGAAGACTACATATCAATTATTATTTGTCTGGAACATGAACTTCCCTAAACATGAAAGGAAGCGATGCAGCCTGCATTACTGTCTCCTCTCTTCAGCTAATTAGTGCTGTTTTTAATGGCTTCATCTGCCCAGGATCAATTGTCTAATAGGGAACAGGGCTCTGTCAGCTAATAAGGTGAGGAACTGTATAATGTGATTATGTCTGGCTCCAAAATAGTGCTTCAAACAACACTAAAACAATCATGTGACGGAATAAATAGACTAATTGACTGGAGCAGCCTTTGCTGCTGAATTCTAGGACAAGTACAGTATTCCAATAAGAATGCTACAAAAATCCCAGAGAAGATATTTAAATGTACACACACACACACACACACACACACACACACACACACCACAATACAATACAAGATTATCTGGAAACACAAAACAAAACATTAAAAAATTTTGAATAAAGGAAGATTCTGTAAATCTTAAAAAGATTACCAGGAGGGTATATCAGTCAAGGACCCTATTTTTCAAAAATGCTTTTGCATAAGTAAGCTTCTTTGTGTTTGTACTGCTTGGAATAGCAGACTGGGCTTATTTTCCATTTGCAGAAAGTAACTATCAGAAATGGGATTGATCATCCTTTAGATTTTGACTTTTTCAGTTAAAAACAAATACATACTATCCACATCTCTTATGCCTTTGAATGTATTCAGTAATATTGGAATCAAGAAATGCAACAACTTCAACACAGAAACCACCAAAGATAAGGGATGTCACAAAAAAAGGAGCAGATCAACAAGACAGCAAGTTCCATGAAGGGAGGGGCTGTATCTTATTTACCTCTATTTCTTTCAACCAATTAAACTATAAATCATGCTTTGCCATCCAACTAAGGTCTCGTATGCCACACCTGTAAGTGGAAAGACTGACATTAAACCTGGTACCAACCTGAGATCAGGTTTCTCTGACACAATCCAAAAACCAAAACCAAAAGTAAAAAAATAAATAAAAATCCTCAAACTGCAACTTTAATCAAAAGCATATTGCCACCATGGCTTTTGACATGAAATTTTTAACAGTGCAAACACATAGTTGCACACATGAGATATTTTTGTGTGCTCATATTCAATATATTCATTTGATCATAATTGACATTTTGCCATTTTGAAACTCATATTGATGAGTGATCCAAATCTTGAGTGATCCAGAATTATAATCCACTTGCATTTCCCCAATGTTTACAGGAAGGACACACACACACACACACACACACACACACACACACACCATCTTCCATCACTGTAGGCAGCAAAAGGTCCTAGAGTATAGATTTCAAATAATTTATAATTCCCCATTTCTATGACTAGTAAATTAATAGCTCCTAAATTCCTAATCCCAGTGATTCAGATTTGCCCTTTTCCCTGGCCAAAATTATGTTTTCCTCCCAACCCTCTGATATAGCTTCTCAAATTTTTATTCCCAAACAGATCAATCCCAGCATTCTCCACTCTATTTCATCTTCTGCTCTCCCTTTTTATATTGTTTCCTAGAAAATCCATGCAAATCATTAATTTTTTCAATCTCCTTTTTTCTTTTCATACTTTTTTAAATATTGTGGTCACAAAAAAGTTGGCTTTTTCTGGAAGATACTGCATCACAAGACAGACTCTCTAGTGCTAGTTGCTACTTTTATCATATTTTATTACAAAATGAGCTGAAAATAAATCAGAAAGTATCATTTGCATGCAGCCTTTATGTAACAGTCATCATGCTAAGTTCTGGGGACACAAGGACAGAACTTTTCTTCAAGAAGCTTACAATTTATTAAGGAAGACATATCCATATTCATTTACATATATATATATATACATATACATATATGCATGTATTAATGGAGGAGAAGTACAAGGATCTGGAGAGACAGGAAAAGCTTAATGAGAAGGTGATATGATAATGCAAAAATACTCATTTTTGGAGAGAAATAAGAAGTCTGATCTAGACAGCTAGGTGACAGAGTAAATAAAATCTTGGACTTGCACTTAGGAAGATCTGAATACAAACTTAGATTTCAGAAACTTACTAGCTATGTGACTTTGGGCAAGTCACTTAATCCTGTTTACCTCATCTTCATCTATAAAATGAGTTAAAGAAGAAACTGGAAAACCACTATAGTGTCTTTGACAAGAAAACTCTAAAAGTGGTCATAAAGAGTGGAACAAAAATTAAATAACAAAACAGGCATTTTAAGAGGAAAAAGAGAAGAGGAATTCCAGATAAAAGTGAGTTATAGATAAGAGATAAATGGGTGATTAGATAGATAGATATACAGACAGATAGAGATAAATAAATAGACAGATAGATATACAAACAGATAAGATGGATGGATGGATAAATGGATGGATGAATACATGAATAGATAGATCAAAAATGGGAAAAAATAGCTAGATGATTATATTCATTGATGTGTGTGTATGTGTGTGTGTGTGTGTGTGTGTGTAGACAGAAGTGATTTATTAATCACTTTCTAAGGTCCATGTTTGTGTACTGTTTTAAATACTCAGAATATAAATGAAAGCAAAAAAGAAAGGCAATCTCAACTTTCAAGAAGCAAATATTTTTTATAGAAGACAACACAGATTATTGTTTATTTTTTTAAATCAATGCAAAAGCATGATATATATTGAAAAGAGAATAAGAATGAAGATCAGAAAACTACCCCACTTTTCCTGTCACTCAGGGTCATACTTGACTCTTATTTATTCCTCCTCATATCCACTTAATTGTCAAATTTTCTCCAGTGTCTAGTCCAGGGCAGGCAATAGTGAGTTACTTCATTCAATCTCACCAATAGCCAGTGCCACTTTCAATCCAAAGATTTTACAATTTTTTTTATATTTTGGCAAAGTGAAAGGACAGAAATCATGAAAGCCAAGCATAAAAGTCACCATTTTCATGCCATTGATATAAAAATAGATTAGAGTCAGATGGCCAGGGTTTAAATCATATGAGTTAACACATGCAAAGTACTTTTAAAATCTGAAAATGTTATATAAAATTTAGATATAATAATAATAATAATAAATATCATTATTGTTATGATAGCAATAGATGGTGAGTCCCATATATAGAAAAAGGTCCATATATGGGGGCGAGATTTGTCTTTGAGTGTTTCCAAAAGAAACAGAACATACAACTCTAGTCGCCTCTCCTCCCACCCTTCTCTAAGGCAAGCTTTCTTTCTTCCCTGTATTCTGTACTCTGGAAACCTATGGCTCCTAAAACTACATACTTAGGATCAGTTGAAAGTCACATGAAATACTGGAGAACCAAGGGGTAAAGGTTGGATATGCAGGCAGGGCCTCAGATTTCATTTGTCACCGTATCCCTATCTTGTTTGTTTATGAGGGCAGAGGAAAGGAGTGCTGGAGTCAATTCTGACCTACTCAGTTCTTGGATACCTTGGAAATCCTAAATTATTACAAATCTTGGTATGAGTTATTATTTTATTGATTCTCTAAATGTAAATAAGTGTTAATAAGGTAAATTTAATTGTGATTGCTTCATTCTCACCAACACTTTATATGTCCCTTTCAACTTTAAATGCTTCTTGGGAATTTTTTCTATTTAGCAAAACTAGAGGACATTGAACTTTTTAAAGTTCTATATTAATTTTAGCCATAATTATTAAGTTTTCCTTCAGGTTCATAGTAGTCTAGCATAAATGAATATTCTTATTTATCTAATATGAAGGCTTTCTCATTGATTCAATCAAAACTAGGAAAAATACTTTTTTCCTTTGGGCTAGCATTCTCTCTCTCAATCCCAACGTGCAGATTTTTAGACATGAGCACAAATCATTATTAATGACTAGTAGCTCTGTGAAGAAGGTAATAATAGCATGATCCATTTTGTGTGTGACACTGAAACTCAGAGAGGATTAGTTGAAAGCCAGTGGTCACACAGTCAATAAGTGGCTGATGTAAAATTTGAACCCAAGTCCTTTGACTTCCAATTACAATTCCATAGCTGGAAGTGATCAATTGATTAGAATAACATGACTTTCTAGATGACAAAACTTAACTCCAGAGGTGTGAGTTGGCTAAAGTTCCAGAACTAGCTACCGACAGTTTATTTCAATGCCTTATAGTGATAGGAAGGCAACCCAAGACTCCTCAAAGTTTATGTCAACCACAAGGTGGGATGCTTCAAAATGGGCTCAAAGTATCACTTGTCTCAGCAGCTAGGTTGCACAGTGGATAGAATATGGACCTGAAGTCAGGAAGTCTCATCAAGTCCAAAGTTCCTTTAGGCAGTTACCAGCTAGATGAGTCACTTAACCCTCTTTGCCTGAGTTTCTTCATATGTAAAATGAGATAGTGAAGGAAATGGCAAACCATTTTAGTATCTTTGCCAAGAATTCCTCAATTGGGGTCATGAAAAGTTGAGCATGACTGAAAAATGTCTGAAAAACAAATCTCTCATCTGAATAACAAATCTCTCATCTGAATAAGTTTAGAAGAGTCATAGAAATCAAGTAAAACACTTTTTAGGCACAGGAAACAATAGAGGCTGTAATGAACAAGTCCTATTAAACAGTGAAAAAATATGTAGATATTTTGATTTCCACTAAAATATTCTATTGGCACAAATTATAATTATACACATATAAATATATGTGACTATTTATGTGTTTTATATAATAATATAATTTATGGTATGTTTATTATTATATCAATTTTATTATTATCTCCATATTGTTATCTTTATTTTATAGATGAAGGAACTGGTATAGGAAGGTTGTGGCTTCCTCCAGGATCACATAGCTGCAAGTATCTGAGGTACTATTGGAATTAAGTTCTTTCTGACTCTAAGACTAGCATCCTAACCATTGTGCCACCTATTTACCAGATAGATAGATAGATAGATAGACAGAATTATCAATAAAAATAAATTATCTAAATGTAAAGATTGATATAGATAGATAGATAGATATACACACATATGATAGAGATACATTACCTAGATAGATATAGTTGATATGGATATAATTCATCATAAATGTTTAATTATAATCAATCTCTGAGACCCTCTTAAAGTTAGCCATATTGAACTAAATAACCAAAGTATAAATATAAAATGTACCAAACTTATCAAAATCTTGGAAATTAGGAATATTTGCATATATTTTAAGCCACAACAATTAAGCATCTAAAATAGGAATTGGGGATCACAATGAAACAGTAGGGCTTCACCAAGAATAGGTCACTCCATACAAAGCTTAGCATTATTTTCTATATTTAACAGTATCACTGGACTACTAAATCATGGAACTGTGTGAAGATTTCAGGAAAGTGTTGAACAAAATCTATCATGTTTTCCTCAGGAGGAAAATGAATAGATATGTGCTAGGTAGCAATAGTAAACTAGGTTCAGAATTGGTTGAAATTTTCAGATTCAAAGAGGTATGACTTTCTTGTATGTGAAAAGGTTTTGTAATTGTGTTCATAGAATTCCCAGATTTGTCTTGGCAGGTAAACTCTCAAGTATTTTGTATTGTATACATTTATTTAAAATTGAATTTCTTGCAAATTAAGACAACTCTAAGATACCACTACACACCTGTCAGATTGGCTAAGATGACAGGAAAAAATAATGATGATTGTTGGAGGGGATGCAGGAAAACTGGGACATTGATGCATTGTTGGTGGAGTTGTGAACGAATCCAACCATTCTGGAAAGTAGTTTGGAACTATGCTCAAAAAGTTATCAAACTGTGCATAACCCTTTGATCCACCAGTGTTACTACTGGGCTTATATCCCAAAGAGATTATAAAGAAGGGAAAGGGACCTGTATGTGCACAAATGTTTGTGGCAGTCCTTTTTGTAGTGGCTAGAAACTGGAAACTGAATGGATGCCCATCAGTTGGAGAATGGCTGAATAAATTGTGGTATATGAATATTATGGAATATTATTGTTCTGTAAGAAATGACCAACAGGAGGATTTCAGAAAGGCCTGGAGAGACTTACACGAACTGATGCTGAGTGAAATGAGCAGGACCAGGAGATCATTATATACTTCAACAACAATACTATATGATGACCAGTTCTGATGGACCTGGCCATCCTCAGCAACGAGATCAACCAAATCATTTCCAATGGAGCAGTAATGAACTGAACCAGCTACGCCCAGAGAAAGAACTCTGGGAGATGACTAAAAACCATTACATTGAATTCCCAATCCCTATATTTATGCACACCTGCATTTTTGATTTCCTTCACAAGCTAATTGTACAATATTTCAGAGTCTGATTCTTTTTGTACAGCAAAATAACGTTTTGGTCATGTATACTTATTGTTTATCTAATTTATATTTTAATATATTTAACATCTACTGGTCATCCTGCCATCTGGGGGAGGGGGTGGGAGGGTAAGAGGTGAAAAATTGGAACAAGAGGTTTGGCAATTGTTAATGCTGTAAAGTTACCCATGCATATAACCTGTAAATAAAAGGCTATTAAAAAAAATTAAATAAAGAAATTTAAGTGAAAAAAAAATAAAAAAATAAAATAAAATTGAATTTCTCTTTTGAGAATATAAAGAACTATGCTGAGTTTGTCTTATAAGCTGCAACTTTGCTTAAATTGTTAATTTTTTCAAGAAATTTTATGATGGTTTAGGATTCTCTAAGTATACCATTATATTATTTGCAAAGTTTTGTTTCATCATTGCCTATTTTGATTTTTTTTTCATTTCTTTTTCTTCTCCTATTGCTATAGAAAACATATCTGGTAGTATTAAATAAAAATGATTATAATGGAAATCCTTGACTTACCCTTGGTCATGTGAAAGATAATGCTTAACATTTTAAGGAATGCTCTCTTTATTCCTGTTCTCTCCAGTGCTTTTAATAGAAACAGATGCTGTGTTTTGTCAAAAGTTTTTTCAACATCTTTTGAGATAATCATATGATTTCTGTTGGGTTTGATATTGATATGATCAATTATGTTGATAGCTTTCCAAATATTGAACCAACCCTACATTCCTGATATAAATCCCTCATGGTCATAGGATATAATTCTTCTTTTAAATTGCTATAATCATCTTGCTAGTATTTTGTTCAGAACTTTTACATCAATATTCATTAAGGAAATTGCTCTATAATTTTCTTTCTCTTCTTCGTTTAGGTATCAGTACCATATTTGTGTGATAAAAGGAATTTGGTAGGACTTTGTCTTGCCTATTTTTTCCAAATATGCATTAATAGTTCTTTGAATGTTTGGTAGAATTCACTTATGAACTTAGCTGACCCTATGGATTTTGTCCTAGGGAGTTAATGTCTTATTCATAACTTTTCTAAGACAAGGTTATCTTTTATATTTTTGTAAATATTCATTGATTTTGCTCAGATTCTCAGATTTATCATCATACAATTAGGCAAAATAATTCCTAATGATTGTTTTAATTTCTTCTTCATTTGGCCTTTATCTCATCCTTTTCATTTTTGATATAGGATAATTGGTTTTCTTCTTTCTTTTTTTAAGACCAATTAGCCAATGACTTAGTTATCTTATTGGGTTTTTTTGTTTGTTTCTTTTCTTTTTTTTTTAACTTTCAATCTAACTTTTGTTTTTTAGAATTTTCAATTTGGTGCTAAATTGAGGATTGTTAGTTTGTTCTTTTTATAGGTTTTTTTTAAAAATTGTATAGCCAATTCATTGATTTGTTCTTTTTCATTTTATTAATATAAAAATTTAGAGAAATAATTTTTCCAATAAGCTCTGCTTTGGGATGTTATCTCATTGATGTTATTCTCTTTAATGAAATTGTTAGTTGTTTCTATGAATTGTTCAGTACTCACTTATTCTTTAGGATTAGATTATTTCATTTCCAATTAATTTTAACCTATTTTCTACTTTTCCTTTTTTGAATGTGATTTTTATTGAATTATGAACCAGAAAAATATATTTGCCTTTTTACTTTTGATTCTGAGATTTTTATGATCTATGTTTGTGTAGGTGTTAAGTGTTGCTTGGGGAAATAAAGAATATATTTCTGTTCCCATTAAGTTTTCTCCAAAGGTCTGTCATAACTAGTGTTTCTAATTTTCCATTCTCCTCCTTAGTTTGTTTCTTGTTTATTTTTTGGTTGGATTTATGGAGTTCTGAGAAGGGAATGTTGAGGTCCTCCATTAGTATAGCTTTCATGTCTATTTCTTCCTGTAACTTACTTATCTTCTTTAAAAATTTGGATGCTACGCCATTTGTTGCAAATATGTACAGTATAGTTAATCATTGTCTATGGTAACTTTTAGCAATATGTAGTTTCCTTCTTTATATCTTAATTAGGTCTATTTTTGCATTTGTTTCTCTTGTTTTTACTTCAGCTGAAGCACAATAATTCTACTCCAGCCTTTTATCTTTATTCTGTGAGTGTCTGTTTCAAGTGTGTTTCTTATACACAAAATATTATAGGAATGTGGTTTTTTAATGCACTCTGCTATCAGCTTCTATTTTATGGGAAAGTTCATTTCATGCACACTCAGTTATGATTACAGATTGTGTATTTCCCTCCATTCCATTTTTCCTCCTATTCATCCTCTCTCTCCTTTTTACCCTGTCCCTCTTTTACCATTACTTTGTTTTTGTCTACCATCTCTCCACATCTGCCCTCCCTTTTGTTAGTCCCCACCTCATCCTTTACTGATTCTCTCCTGCTACTTTCCTGTCAATAAAATAGATTTCTACATTCAACTAATTGTGTATACTATTCCCTCTTTGAATTAATACTTAGGAGATTGAGGTTCAATCAATGCTCATCATCCCCACTCTCATTTTCTCCTCCACTTGAATATAACTTTTTCCACTTTTAATGCAAAATAATTTGTCATTCTACCTCTCCTTTCTTCCTGTGGGTAGTGTAATCCTGTTCTCATCCCTTAATTATTTTTATGCCATTCCCTCAAATTCACCTTATATTCTCTTTGTGTGTATATTCCTCCTAGGTATACTATTAGTGGTGCAATTTTTATATAAGAATTACAAGTATCACCTTTTTTTAAGTTTTGTGAAGTAGGACATGACAAGTAGGAATGTACAATTTAGCTCTATTGAGTCTCTTATCTTTTCTTTTTTTCCTATTTTATGCTTCTCTTAGGTCCTCATATGGTACATTATATTTTGCATTGAATTCTGGTGTTCTACTCATGAAAGCTTGAAATCCATTTCTTTCATTGAATGACAATTTCCCTCCTTGGTGCATTCTGATTAATTTTGTTGGGTAAGTGATTCTTGGTTGTAGTCCTAACTCCTTTGCCTTCAGAAATATCAAGTTCTGTGACCTCTGGTCTTTCAATATTTCAAGTGCCAAGTTCTGTATAATACTGATTGTGGCTTCTTAATATTTTAATTCTTTATGGCCATTAGTAGTATTTTTTTCCTTGATCTGATGGTTCTGAAACTTGGCTACAGTATAACTTAGAGTTTTTAATTTGTTGATCCTTTCCCTGAAGTAATCAATGAATTCTTTCAATTTCTATTTTGCTTTCTTATTCCAGGATGTCATAACAGTTTTTCTTAATAATTATTTGAAAGATGCTATCCAGCTTCTCTTTTTAATCATGATTTTTGTTAGTCCAGTGATTCTGATATTGGATCCATTTTTCAGGTTAGTTATGTTTCTTATGAGGTATTTTATGTTTTCTTCAATTTTTTTCATTTGTTTAAAATTTGCTTTGCTGATTCCTTATGTCTCATAGAATCATTAGCTTCCACTTGCCCAATTTTAGTTTTTAAGGTATTGTTTTTGTCAATCAGCTTTTCTACTTTCTTTTCCATTTGGCCATTTCTCCTTTTTAAGCAGTTGTCCAAGCTATTAACTCTTTTTATTATAATTCTCTTGCCTCATTTCTTTTCCCAATTTTTCATCTACCTCTCATATGCTTTGTAAGCTCCTTTTAGAGCTCTTTCATGAATCCTCTTCTGGCTTGAGACCACTTCCCATTTTTCTTTGGCATTTTGCCCACAAATGTTTTGACATTGTTGTCCTGTATTTGTGTCTTGGTCTTCCTGTCACCATAATAATTTTCTAAGACTTGACTTTTGTTGTTGTTGCTTTATATTTTTTTGCCTTTCCCTGTGTTTTTAAATTTGAGCTTTGCTCTCAGGATAGAAAGTACACTGTCTTAGAATTCTTGTGCCAGGACCTATAGGCTCTGGCTGTTTACTTCATACTGCACAAAATGTTGCCCTAAGGTCCACAGGTGACCCTCATGTCTGATGCTGGCTAAAAGGGTGGGCTGTGGGATGATGGATGCTACTGGAAACTGTAGGATCTGGCAGCTTACTTGGGGCTGAGCTAGGATTCTACTTCTGGTGTCTGGAATATTTTGAGGCCAATGAGATGCTTCTGCATTTCCCTATAGCTGTGCTAGTTCCTGGCATGTTCATGCTGATAGTTGCCCATTTTCTTAGGCACCTGTAGGGTTGGCATCTACCTGTTTGCCCAGAGCTGTGCTGAAGTATGTAAATCTGGACACTGAAGGATGTCTCTTTGCCCACAGTACATTGAAGCACTTGGTGGTCTGGCTGGAAGGATGCCTGTTTATCTGGGCTATTATGAAGCATAGCCCAGATAGTGATAGTTCCCATAGATCTGCAAGGTCTACTGGCTCTGCTAAAGCATGTAGTGGGTCCTATTGTTGGCATCCACTCACTCACCACACTGGGACTCCAGAACACTTGATGTTTTGCTGAGATAGGACTTGCTGCTGATACCCTGAGAAGCTTCCTTTCATGTACTATGCCCTGCCTTTACCCAAATGAGATGTTAAAGTTAGTTGTCATATCTTCACTAAGTATTTTCTTCTCCATGTAAAACCATGCCTATTTCTTTCAGCCAATCACCACTGAATTGGCCTTAAGAAGTCAATATGGAATATGGAATAATTGTTAGAGGGCTGAACTTGGAGCCAGGGAGATCTGGTCCCCCCTCCCCTAGATGGCAGGATGACCAGTAGATGTTAAATATATTAAAATATAAATTAGATACACAATAAGTATACATGACCAAAACGTTATTTTGCTGTACAAAAAGAATCAGACTCTGAAATATTGTACAATTAGCTTGTGAAGGAAATCAAAAATGCAGGTGTGCATAAATATAGGGATTGGGAATTCAATGTAATGGTTTTTAGTCATCTCCCAGAGTTCTTTTTCTGGGCATAGCTAGTTCAGTTCATTACTGCTCCATTAGAAATGATTTGGTTGATCTCGTTGCTGAGGATGGCCTGGTCCATCAGAACTGGTCATCATCTAGTATTGTTGTTGAAGTATATAATGATCTCCTGGTCCTGCTCATTTCACTCAGCATCAGTTCGTGTAAGTCTCTCCAGGCCTTTCTGAAATCATCCTGTTGGTCATTTCTTACAGAACAGTAATATTCCATAATATTCATATACCACAATTTATTCAGCCATTCTCCAACTGATGGACATCCATTCAGTTTCCAGTTTTTAGCCACTACAAAAAGGGCTGCCACAAACATTTGTGCACATACAGGTCCCTTTCCCTTCTTTATAATCTCTTTGGGATATAATCCCAGTAGTAACACTGCTGGATCAAAGGGTATGCACAGTTTGATAACTTTTTGAGCATAGTTCCAAACTACTCTCCAAAATGGTTGGATTCGTTCACAACTCCACCAACAATGCAATCAAATACTATTTAAAAATAAAATAAAATAAACAAAAATTTTTAAAATAAAATAAATGCTATTTGACTGAAAAATCCACTGTCTTAAAGTTCAGTCAGTTCTTGGTCCCATGTTATTAATGTTTTTAATTAATGCCTTGGAAGAAAGCATAGATGGTACACCAAAAGTTTCAGGTGAGATGAAATCTAGGAAAGTAGTTAATCTTCTAGAAACCAGTAATTTGTTCTCCCCCCAAAATACACACACACACACACACACACACACACTCACACATCAAAAAGCTTTATTTAGATGACAAAGTTAATAGGGATAAATGTAAAGTCCTCCTTCAGTTTAAAAAAATCAATTTTATCAGTACAAGATAGAAACACAGATAGCAATTGGTCTATAAGAGATCAGGGATAGGTAGCTATTGCTACCTATAAGCTCTATATGAGTGAATCATATGGGATAGCAACAGAAACAACATAACCTGCACTTGCATTGATTAAGGCCTAATGTTCAAAACCAGGAATATGATAACCTCTATAT
Source organism: Sarcophilus harrisii (assembly GCF_902635505.1). NCBI lineage: Eukaryota > Metazoa > Chordata > Mammalia > Dasyuromorphia > Dasyuridae > Sarcophilus > Sarcophilus harrisii. The sequence continues at coordinate 440,240,382 of NC_045426.1, read as the reverse complement.
CCTCTGCCTTCTTGAGACCATTTCTAAAGCCCATTTTAGGAAAGAAATTGATATACCAGAAAATATAAAAGGTATCTCAGCCAGAATGATAAAGAGTTTCAAGATAATATCATGTAGGTACAGGGATTACATCTGTGATTTCAATGGCATAAGAAACTACTAAAAGAGCAAATTCTAACAGTATAGAGCGGGTCCTCCTCTTGAACATGTGTCTAGAACATTGTGGGGTTAATCAACTTACCCAGAAATATATAGTCAATATGAACATATCCGAGGCAGGACTTGAGCCCAGATCTCTCTGGCTCCAAGTTTAGTTCTCTAACAATTATTCCATACTGTATATTGACTTCTTAAGGCCAATTCAGTGATGATTGGCTGAAAGTAGTAGTTCTACCTGAAAATGAAAATACTTGTTGAAGACATGACAACTAACTTAAGTATTCAAAGTATTGTCACAAGGAAGGATAACTAGATTTATTTTCTTAGGCAAGAAGAAATGGGAATCAAATTTAAGCTTCATGTCCAGAAAACCTCCTAAAATAAAAGCTTTCTAAAAGTGGGATGGCCCTAGTGCAGGACAAATGAAGTTTCTCATCACTGGGAAATCTTGCAAAGAAGGAGAGAAGAGCACCAGTTGGGATTTCTATAGTAAGAAGCCTTGTAGATCTTCAAGATTTTTCCACTTCTGAGATTCTGTGATTCTTTGAGCCCTTAAAATTCTATAGTTTTGGACAAAAGATTATACCATAAACCCATTTCTACTTTTAAATATTTTTATGAGAAATAACACTAAGCTAAGACCCAGGACATCTCATTTCTAGTTCCACCCTAACTATGTCACTTTGGGCAGCCATTGAACCACTCTTGACCTGTTTTCTCCTCTTCAAAATGAGGGGGTTGAACTAGATGGACTCTTATATCCCTTCTAGTGCTAACTTTATATCAAGGTACTGTGAATAGACATACCTGTTGGGTTTTTGTCTGAATAAAACCCAGTGTCATGACTGGGCACAGCAGCAGTGTCCTTCTATAGAGAATTTGGTTTGAAGCCAGCAGATAGGTTTGCTTGAATCCATTTTCTTTCCTTGGCAGGGTGACCTCATGGGCCTTTGCCATCACTTCTCTCTTTGATGAAGCAGCTGGGCCTTTGAGACAGGAACTGCCAACAGTCACTGTGGTGAGTTTTCCTTTGTAGTAATTTTTCTCTTTTTCATTATGTTTGACATTTTTGCAATGGTGCTTTGATACAGATTACACCCACTGCCTACTCCAGCGTGCTGGTGAGTAGAAACTCTGCCAAGATACAAAAGCACAAGTCCAAAAAATTAAAAATGACAAGCTCTAGTATTCCTTCATGCTATTTAGTTCCATTATAAAGAATAGCTATTTGGGATTCAGTGAAGCTCTATAATGGTCAAATATGCCCCAAGAAAAATATTTGTATTTTCTCCAATTTATAATTTGATGATGAATGGCTGAACTAATGACGGAGGATCCTGCCATTATTATTATAGACTCAGAGAAATCATTGTTGAGCACTGACCTCATGTTCCTTCCCTCAGACAAACCAACATCTCAAACAGAAATATTTTCATTATTTTTCTCCTTTCTTCTTTCTTTTCTTATTTGTTATTCATCTTATTATTTCCTTGAACACCTATGCCTTCCTGACAAGAATAGGTTATATAAATGACAAAGGAGATAAGAATAATAGGTAATAATGATAGCTTACCTGTATCTAGTGTTGTGCAGTTATAAAGGATTTTTATGAATATGTTGTCTCATTTCAATTCGATTCAGTTCAACAGTTTAGCAATTCAACATCCCCACCACCGTTCAAAAGAAATAGCAAGTGTCACTACTCCAACTTTACAGGTAAGGACAATCAGAAGGTGGAGCTAGTGAAACTTAACTGACTTGCCCAAATCATCTAGCTGTCAAGTGTTAAAAGCTGGTATTCAAGTTCACATTTCCCGATTCCATACTGAGTGTTTCTCTCCTATATCATGCATATACAGATCTTCATTGTTGTCTGCAAGCAAATAAACAAATGACAATCCAGTATGAGTTCCTGATGCCACCAGAGTAACAAGTGATACCTATTTCTAGGAGAAACGACACTGTTTGGTCCACACATTTTGTCATTCTTTAACCTTAATACACAAGATCCCCTGATTGAAATAATCAAGAGATGACACCAGAAAGTAGGATGGGCAGAGCCTAAAATGCTAGGGCACTGAAATCAAGAAAGCTTTACTGTTCTAAAATCTGCCTTTGAAAATATGCAAAGTACATTTCACAGTCCAAATCAATGTATAAGCATCTAAGGACTATTTTGAATAGTCTAATCTAAAAAGGATGGATTTGCGGTCAGAAGACCAGCATTTGAATCCTGGTTCCACCTGACCTACTACTTATGTGAATCTAAGAAAGTTAACTAATCTTTAGGACTTAGTTTGTTCACCTATAGAATGAGGAGATTGGATTAGGTAGGCTCTAGGGTTATGCTTAGCCTATAATTGGTAGGTTTATGACCTCTAAGAACAGTTCCTTCCCACCTCTTCTTTTCCAGGAGCACTTCCAGAAAAGCAATTGGAATGCTCAGGATTTGAAGTAATAAACTAAGAATTAAAATTAAATGTCACCCTTCAAACTGACTTGCTATAAATAGTATTGGATTGGATTGGCTGAACTAAAATTAATTGTAACTAGTATTGTATTAGAAATCATGACTTGAATAGAGCAACAGCCTTGGAATCAGAAGGACTTGAGTTCAAATTTGAACTCAGACATTTAGCATTTAACCCCAAGTCTCTTAACCCCAATTGTCTAACCACCACAAACATATACCCAAAGAAAAAGAAATCATGAGAATCGGGATTGTATTCCTAATTGTCTCACTTCTGGTATTTCACATGTATTTTTTAAAAAATTTATTACTTGAAGAGCTTATTTGACATGATTTAGACAACTCAATTTTTCTAAGTCTTAATTTCCTTATCTAGAAATATCCCTTGCTATATATTCCCTATGTTTGTCTGCCCCATTCATGATCCCTTTATGTGACCATTGTTCCCAGTGTTAGTATGTGTATTTTTAAGAAAGTATGGCCCCCAGGCTTCTGGGAAAATGTTCTGTTACAACATTTTTTCTAGTCTATTCTATTTCATTAGATGTCTTTACTTTGAACTCTGTTTTCTAGCTAAGTTGTTATAAAAGGCAAGTGCATTAATGAGGATTTTTAAGCTAAGTTTTGAGCAGATGTAGATATGCATCCTTTTATTCTCAGGTCTATATGATAAGGGAAAGGCTCCAGTTGCTGTATTGAATAAATGTTTGTTGAATTGAATTGGTGATGAATGAATTAATAAAAAAAGCATTTATTAAGTGTTTACTATATGTTAAATACTGTGCTATTCTTAACTCTTTAGAAAAGTAGGACAGTTTCTGTTTTGAATAATAATAGCTAATATTAATATAGCACTTACTATTGCTAGGCACACTGTATAATTATTATCTCATTTGATCCTCATAACAACCCTGGAAGATAGGACTAATATTATCCCCACTTTACAAATGAGAAAACTGAGGGACATGGAAGTGATTTTCATATATATATATATATATATATACTACATAGCTAGTAGGTATTTGAAGCTAGATTTGAATTGAGAGCTTCCTGATTCCAGGCTCAAATATCTTTCCAATATGACAACTAACTGTCCCTAAGACATTAATCTCTAATTGAAAGAGATAGAAAGTAAATGGAAGTTCAGCTAGAGGATGAATGGGAAGTACTGAAAGTCCCAAAGTTTAGTAGTGGGGCTAATGGCTAAACCTAGATGTCATTATGCTTTTCTAATGGGTTTAATGACAGGGCCCAAGAGTCAGAGGGGCATAGAGGTTGAAAAGATGATGGAAACCCAATAGTCCTTTTTCTTCCTGGAAAAAACAAAATTGATAAATCCTACTCCCTTATTAACCAAGACTACAGTATATACATATATTATATATTTATATACAATATATATGTGCATGCTGTATATGTATAGCATATACATATACAACATACATATATGTAATGTATATTGTTATATATATAACATATGTATGTTATATATACTTAGTGGGTTTTGCATCCCCTCCCTCTAATTAGAATGTGAGCTCCTTGAGAGCAGACACTGATTGTTGTTGGGTTTTGTTGTTTTTTTGGAGGGGAGAGGGTTGCAGTGTTTGGTTATTATTGCCATTGTATCCTCAGCATGAAGCTCAATGCCTGGGATATAGTAAGCTCTTAATAAAAGCTTTTGGATGTGACTTAACTTGTCACCAATAGCTTTTGCAAGAAGAAATAATGAAACAAAAAAATATTAAAAAGTGAAATAAAGTACAATTCACAAAAGAACTCATGGGACAAAAAATGCTACCATCCAATAAGCAATCTTCTTTCTGGAGAATTAAATATAATTTGGGATATGTAGAGAAGAAAATGCTTCAGAGCCCCATGAAGGATCCAAAAGGGAATAGCAAATAAAGAACTACTACCCAAGTTCTGTAGTTTGGGGAAGTTTTTAGCAATATTCGAAAAAGCCTATTAGATCACACATGTTTGCTCTCTTCTCTTCCAGATACATAAAATGTCTGGTGGTATCCTTTTCACTGTAAATTCTTTGTCTTATGAGGAACTGGATGCTTCAACCAATAGCCATACTTGTCTCAAGGGCCACCAGGGGCATGGAAAATTTTCAGTATTTCTCAAAAGTCTTAATGTAGCTTTATGTTTGAATAGTTTAAGCTTTAATTCAGCAAGAAATCCTATATTCTTCAAGAAGCCTTTCCCAACACATTTTACATCCAGGATGTTCAAAATAAATTTTAGTGTAGTTCTAGTCATCCAGCCAATAAGCATTTATTAGGTACCTGCTACCTGCCAGAGAGTGTGCTAAGCATAGAGGATACAAAAAAGAGCATAATCTCTGCTTTCAAGGAGCTCATGGTGTAATTAAGGTTGCAACAAGCAAACTGTATATACAAAGAAAACTACATTTGGGATAAACAGGAAATAATTAAGAGAGGGAAGGCACTAAAATTAAGAGGTATTTCCTCCACTAGACAGTATGTTTTTGTTCTTGTATCCTCACCACTTAATATAGTACTTGGCATGTAATAGGCACTTTATAAATGTTTATCAATTGATTCATTGATTGAAATATGTTCCACATACACAAGTACTCCAACAACTCGTTGAGGAGTTTGAAAAGTTATCTCAATTTCTCTTCAATTGTGTCTCAAGCCCCAGAAAATTCCCATCTCAACTAGATGAAATTACTCAAATTACCCCCAAGCTGCTCCCCATTACTCCTGGGATAGGTAAAATGAGCAAAGGAAAGCTGGTTCCTCCTCACTAGAGGAGGAGAAAGGGGAGAAAATCCCCACTATATGTCTAGTCCCTTAGCCACAGATTATTAATCAATCTCCAGGAGAAAACATTTTAAAAGGAATCTGATAGGTGTTGACCTGAAGAAATAAGTGAAGGATTACATCTCAATTAAATTTAAGTTAGTTATTTCAGAGTCCTGGGACTATTACTGAATCCTGACTATTCATTCTATTTCATAGAGAATATTGAAGTGTAGAACTAACCTTTCACCCCTTTTTTCTTACCTACTACAGCTCAAACATATCCTACATCAGACTAATGAGGCAGGGGAAAAAGCTGTTAGCAAAAGCAGCAGAAGTCAGAGGAATGGAAGAGGCAGCAGGGAGCCTTGAAGCTCTTTGAGGCCCCACACTGTTGTTCACTTGTTCACCCCTCCTGCTACTGAGTGTGTTCCTCTCTTTCTTGGTCTTTGACTTCAGTGGGATATTTTACTTCCAAGTGGGAAAACAATAAAAGCTTTTAAAATGTATTTTTTTAAAGTATCAATCATCAAAATTTAAGATGTTTCTTTTCATAAAGCATGAGTCCCAGGAAAATGAAAACTTCAGATAGAAGGAACAATCTCATCATGCACCAAGATATTAATAGCCACTCATTTACACACAGCCTGTCATTTTTCTATCTATGGAAACCAGAGGGTGTCCATATGACTGGGATTTGATATCTCTTTTCAGAGGAATACTTTGATGTTCATTTAACTATGGAAACTATAAATTATCTGTCCATTCATTCAATAGTCATTTATTAAAACACGTCCTATGTATAAAGCACTATGCTTTATACCCCACCAGGAGATAGGTGGTGAGGAAGAATCAGATCTGAATCTGTTCATTTTTATGATCAAAAAAAAGTGCTAATCGGGAAAATATAAGAGATATATAAATATACTCCAATTATATGATAACTGTAATGCAAAATAGAATAAGAGGCTCGGAGAAGTACTGACCATTGTGCAATATCCAAGAAAGCAAATTTGACTTCTGACTCAGAGGATCAGCTAAGGTCTGGAGATTAATTCAGATATGTAGAGGAAAAAAATCTAAGTTAAATTTGAGCTATTCTACAAGAGGGAAATTTACTATTCTTAAATAAAATCAGATAAAAATCATTTCAAGTGGAGAATACATTGATCTCTTCAAAAGAGATGGCTCTGAATGTGACTAATTATTTGTTACAAATCCCTTCACTGTAATAGATCACAATCTCTTTGTCAATATAGTCAACAAGTATTATTAAGATCTTATTTAATGCCAGGTACTGGGTTAAGCACAACCTTTATAAATTGAAAGTCACTTCCACTCAATGACAAGATTTCAAAGAAGGGTATTAGTAGAAGAAAAGAGCACATTGATACCAGAAATGAGTTCAAATCTTTTGGCTTGAAAGATTTAGACTGTGAGGAACTGAAAGAAAAATATGCTCTGCTTTCAGCAATCATCAAGATATTATGTAGAATAAAAGAGGTAATAAAAACTAGAAATGAAAACTAAAGAAAATGGTTCCTATTTTCAAATGATTGAGGAAAAAAAATTATGTCTCCCTCCCCCATAATCATGAGTCAGTAGAGCATAGCTTTTGAATATGAAGTCAAATAAAACACTGATGTAAAAGCAAAAACCACAGTGTTTCTTTTACCCATCAGCAATGTTGTAAATAAGCCATATGAAAAAGTAGCATACCAATGTTAGGAGATCGATTTGAACCATAGTTAGGTAATTTTTAATTTATCAGAACTGGAGCTTATTGGTCTAGCCTTTGAAAACTCCAACCAGTATGCTGAAAGAAATCTTTTCCTCATGATAACATTAGAAAAAAAAAATTTCTAGTTCCATTGTATGCATGATGAAATTTAGACTCTAAGAAGTTAAATATCCTGCCTGTGTATTTATTTAAATACTTTTTCCATCACAACTTACTGAACTCATCTATTGGTACATACATCTGGGACAGGGAAAGCAAATAGATACATTTGGCCCAGAGTTAAACTGGAGGAGAAAAGTAATCTGGATTATCGCCAGGAAGTCACAATTCTTCTTTAATTAACCCAAACTTATCCCAGAAACAAGGGTCTCTTTTGTGAACAAATGTCTGGAAATCATGGAATACAACAGTTTTATAAATATTGAAGATTAGTCCCAAACTGAGGACTGTGGAGAAGTACCTGCTTGGTGAAACAATCTATAACAAACTGAAGAAGAGTTCAAGTAAAGCATCCCAGGAGGGAAATGTGTGATCTGGTCCCTTCATGATAAGAAAGGCCTCCAAAACATTGACTGACTCCTCTATGGTGAATTTTTGGGAGGTCATGGAAAAAAACTACCAAGGAAAGGAAAACAAAGAAAGGTCATTATCAATATCATGGAGGGAATATCCAAATTGTTGCCATCATAATCTATCTGAGCATTTGAAAAGAATATTGAAAGTCCTAAAAGTGTTTCAAATTATGCAAATGATTTTCTTAATAAAACCATCACAGCTATTAATAAATAAATAAGATATTATCTAGGAGTTGTAATATTTATTACATTCTTTGAAAAGGTTTGGTGTTTCTTCTTTCTTTACCAAAATCACATCTTTCTTGCAATAATAGATGGTCTTGCTGAGTTACTGTCTCTAATATTTCAACAACTGGTAGTCAAATTTCTTTTTATGACAAACTCACAATCCATTGCTAGGCATATGCATTAAGCCAGCTTTGCATAATTTGTCAGAACTTAAGTTATATTAGTCTAGCCTTTGAGATTTCAAGGCAAATTTATGAGCAGTATAAATATTGACATGTTTTCATCACAACAACCTTAGTAAATAATCCTAGTTTCACTTTACAGGTAAAGAAATTTGGGCTGTGAAAAGTTAAATATCTGTCCCAGTACCACATAGTTAATGTGAATCAGGTCTGCTTTTGAACTTGGATCTCCTATTTCTGAGTTCAGCTCTATTTCTATAAAGCTCATAATATCTCTTCTAAAAGTAAGACACCAGTACTTGAATTTGAGTCTTATTCCTCTTTGAGTTTATTTCTTTTCTACCAAGTAAATAAAATATAAAGGGAATACTAGCATGTTAACTTAAATATTATATCTAAAATTCTCAGCATAAACCGAATGTTGAATGGGAAATCAATAAATCTATATTCAAACCACAGTACCACTTCTTACTGCCCTTGGGACTCTGGCAAGTTAATTTATTTTCTTGAATCTTCAGTTTCCTCATTTGCAGGCAGTCAGTCAACAAGCATTTATTAAGTTCCTACTATGTGATGTACTAAGTGATGAGAATAAAAAAATTGGAAGAAAAAAAGGCCCTGCTTTCAAGAAGTTCTTTGCAAAAAGATAAGGATGGATTAATTTAATATTTTCTAAGGTCTATTCCAGACTTAAGATTTCATGAATCTATGTTCACTGGATTTCCAACTTGTTTATTTAAACTCTGTAAGAGCCTATGTAAATATGCACTACTGAACTGCTAATTATAAGAGAAAGATAGCTGTGCTCAGAAAATTTGTTGAATTTAATTGCACATCTATTTTATCATGAGCTAGTATTTTCTAAATGACTGCCCACTTCAAATTTCTCTTCTGAGAGAATACGTTTTTCTTATATCAAATATGATAAACTAGACAATTAACATGGAGGAATTGATTTTTAAATGACTTAACTGAAAATATACCACTTCCCTTTTTGCATAAAGAAAAGTCCATATATAAAATTCTAATGACTTAAAAATAAAAGTAACTTGTTTATTATTCAGTACAAACATTGTGGCATGATACAAGAAGTAATGGTTCAGGGATAAATACAGTGTTTTCATTATTTTCAATTATTCCTCACTCTATAGATGTGAATTTACAGGGAGAATTATAACTTTGGGGTTCATTTAAACCAGAAAAAGAAAATTAAAAGCAGAACTAAATTTAAAATATGAAATCAGGATTTGAAGAAAGAAAAGAAAAGAAAGTATTTTCCATACATGGAAAATATGTTTAGAAAACTCTGGCTTTCTGACCATGAATTTCTTTCTTGGCCTTGTCAGTACAGAGAAAATGAGGTTGTTAAGGGTTCAAATAGGAAGGAAGGTCAGGTGCCACCTCTTACAGTGTGCAAGAAAGACCCTAGGTTCAGGACTTGAGATAATAACTGAATGGAGACTGTGACTGCCCAGGTATTTATGCCAAATTAGGGAATGAGAGAGTGGTAATAGGATGAATCACTATATTAATGAGAGAGAGCATGATATCTTGAATAAGTGTACTGATTTTATAGAGTTTGAGCCCTGAAGAGATAGATTTGAAACATTCTAGCTTCATGACTCTAGATAGACCACAAACTCTCTGAGTTTCAGTGTCTTAAAGTAAAATATGTTCACTTTTTCCATTCAACAAACACTTAGTAATCATCTCTTGGTGCAAGGAGCTGAGAATATATAGAAAATAACAAGAAGCCCCACCCACAAGGGGCTTTTATCTTTTACAGAGAAATCACATATGCACAGATAATTCAAAACAAAATATATGTAAAGTATATACAAAAGTAAAAACACAATGTAATTTTTCTAGAGGTAAACAACAGATCAAGAAAGTAACAAGTAGCCCTTTAGCTGAGCCTTGAAAGAAGCAAGTAGGACTGCACAAAATACATGTGTGTATATATATATATATATATATATATATATATTATATATATATATATACTTCCTTTAAAAACTATATGTGTGTGTATGTAAACACATATATATTTCACTTTTAGCACGCTCTATACACAAACACATATATGTGTGCAAAAAAAATGTACATTTGATGTAGCAAACAAACAAAATAAATAGCCGTCAATATATAGGAATGTATCTATTGTATTGTATTGAATGATCTATGTAAAACATAAATCTCTATCATTTAAGATTTGCATGTCTTTTTAAAATGTAAATTAAACCTGTAGCTTTCAAAGTTGTCCTAATGATCTATTTATCATTTGTTCTTTTTATTTCTTTAAAAAAAAGATAGTTTTAATAATTCTCTTTTCATTTTCTTTTATTTTTGTTGTCTCCTTTTCTGAAGAGAACTGTCTCTTCCCTTTTCCATTTTACCAATGGAAAAAAGGGGGAGGCAAAGAAACTTCAAATCTTTATAACAAATATTCATATTCAAGCAAAATAAGTCCTTGTATTAGTTGTGTCTGAAAATATGCCATCACCAATCTGCCAAAATATAGGTAAGATACTTCATCACCAGGCCTTTGAAATCAAGAGAAGATAGGGAGGAACTAGATGTGAAGTGGTTTTTCTTGTTTTCTTGTTTATTTTTAATTTTTGGACAAGCATTTTCATGACTTACTACAATGAGAAAGATGATTGTGCATGAAGCTGAAAATATTCACAACTCGCTACTATTCTTTTCAAATATACAGCAAAATTATCATGTAAATTTCTTTTCTTTTTTCTTCCCTCTTTCCTCCCCTCACCCTAGAGATGGCCACCAATAGAAACAAACGAGTATAAATATATAAAATTATTCTATCCTACTTTTATTTATCCGTTCTTTCTCTGGATGCAGATTTATGTTTCTTCATAGGATCTTTATAGTTCATTTGGGCATTTATGTAATAGAAAAAAATAACTCATTTGCTTAAAGTCATTTTTAAAACAATATTGTTATTACTTTATATAATGTTCTCTAATGAAGTATTTTAAATGACAATTAAAAGAGTTTGTATCAGAATGTAAAACAAAGTACTTTTGGATTCAGAATGTGCATTTCTGGCAACAAAATGATCTCTCAAGTTTCTTTAATTACTTTGTAAATTCTAAATATGTTATTGTCATTATTGATCAGGCTGGTCCGTACATCATGTTGAACAGAGTATGTGGTTAATGATTGATAAGAGAGACTACATATAGGCTTTTTGAGATTGAAACTAGTGCTGCATCTGCAAAGCCTGATGAGCCTTTGGCCTTTTTCCCTGGTGTTCTTGTTATGGTGAAGGATAAGGGTTCAGATGTATCTCTGAAAGTGCAGGAAGAGGATTCATAATTCCTCAGAGTCCATATCAATGTTAAATAGAATTAGAACAATAAATGTGACAAGGTTATGGTTTAGAACCCATCTAGGAGTTCTTGAAGGATCCTGAATGAGCTTACAGCCAGTCTTCTGTCTTAAGAATGAATGTTCAGCAATGAACTTAGTCCATTAAAAATCCTTAGTTTTAAGCCTATTTTCATCTTTTCTTGACTTCTGTAAGCAAGAATTTTAATATGAGTCAACACCATAATATGTAAACAAAGTCAAAAAGAAATTATGATGCTAGAGAGATATAATATCCAGAATGATGGGAGTAATATTACCAAATAATAGAGGGATTGGGGCATATTAGATAGACCGTTTATGGTTTATTCATGGAAAAGCATGAATAAGAATTTCACTGGATAAACATGACTGCTAAGGTTCCTTCTAAATCCGCGATCCTGTAACACCTTTTTTTAGATTGAAAAATGATTTAGAATTGCATAGACTTAGAGTTTTTCACTCATTTTCTGAGGCAAGAATATATACCATGATAAAAGATCTGTGTGAAATTAAAAAGAGTTTATGGGGGTAAGAAGAAAGAAAGATCATACCAATAAGAGTGAAGGCACAGAACTTCTTCCTGTATCATGGAATACAGGGGAGTTTTGTAGTATGAAAAGTGGAAGCTTGTATGGTAATTTTAAAAGCATCTAGAGATATCAATTTTCTCCTAACAAAACATAAGAAAAGAAAATCAAATTAAAAAGGGATGAAAAAAGAGGAATATTGTTATAAACTATGGTGGTTGATCATAAATGGAAGTATACCAATCCTTGATTGCTTCAGCTGAGTGTGATTGGCTCTTGTTTATTCTACATTATCCTATTATAATCTTAATTTTGTGGAAATAATTTTACTCTTCATAAACCTCCTGTGATAGATGCAGGCATGTGTATTTCCTTCCGCCCAGTGGTTCCTGGCAGGAGAGTATGGGAGCAACTATGGGAATCACATAGGAGGGTAGTAACTTTTCCTAGCATACAACTGAGATCCTAAACTATCCCTACAACCCCCAAACCATTGTTAGCATAATTTTCCCCTGATTTGGAGCATAATAACAAGCGATTCACAAGTTTCTTAAGGATTTTTCCATTGAAAAAGTTAATATGAACCTATGCTTTTCAAGCCTCCATTTTCATTCTATAAGCCCAAAGTGGTGTTTCAGTGACATAACTAAGGTTCCTGATTCACCAAGAATATCACATTCCTTAGTATCCACAGAGAAATGTCTAGTATACTGTTTTAATATTCTAAATTAAAAAGTAGGAAATAGCTTAACTGAAGAAAAAACTTCATTACAATTAAGGCCACTTAACCTGTATAATAGATTGTCTCCTAAGGGTTGCCCTTTTGTTGGGCATATTGTAGAAGAGAATACTGTTCAGGAGCCAGTCCAGTCCAGTCCAGATGGCCCCTAAGATTCCTTCTAATTCTCTGATTCCATGGCTATGTGCTTTTCAAAGGAATGTCCTTAATTTCTGTATCTTATTCATATATGATCAGGGAAATATCTGAGATAATAGGAAAATCCTAATTAGCTAAAATCTTTCATTTAAACTAGAACTCTTTCACTATACTCAACTAGTAGGAGAAACTTAAAATATAAAAACATAAACTACTCATAGATTTAGCTTTTAAAAAAAATCATCTTGGGTCAGTACACTTAGCCTAATATCCTCTGTTTGAATCCATTTCACAATAAGAATTGATCTTCTTAATGATGGCCCTGAAGTATTGCAACATCTTCAGTCATCATAGAAAGATTAAATTATATTCAGCAGACTGGACATACTAAATCAGAAAATAAACTAATGCATTTTACAAAGATTACAAAAAAAGATTGAAACAAACAGAATTTTCTGGTTAAAACTCAGTTGACCAGAATTAAATTTGCCCAAAACTTCTATTTACTTAGCATTCAGGTTAATGAGCATTCTCAGGGGACTCTATATATGGAGTCCCCATATTAGGTATTTCATTTTTTAACAAATTTCATAGTGACTAATGTCATGATTAATTGGAATATTATTCTTTTTCCTTGCTGCTGCATTGGAAATTCAAACCTAGGAAATAATCTAATCTAGGAGCAAATGGGATTATGAATTACCTCAAAAAAACATCCTTTGCAAGTTTTCATTTAGCCTCTTCAATCACAAAGATGGTGTAGACTTAATTAATCTTTGAGGTAAAAGTTGAACTAGAGGACCCCAGAGGTAATATTCTAATTCTTCCCATAATTTTTTAGATGTATAACCTTGAAGAAGTCATTAAACAGCTCTTTCTTGCTACTTCTTAAACTGTAAAATGGGGATAATAACAGAACCTATCTACCAGGAATTGTTGTGAGAAATAAATGATATAATATTCAGTAAATGCTTAGAATAGTGACTAGCACAAAGTAGGGGCTTTAAAAATCTTTAGTTCCTTGCTTCATTTTCTCTAGGATTCTCTAATTCTATGATATTACAGAGCATAATTCATGCCATTTAAGGATAGTTCTAGTTACTAGCAAACAATTTCTTATTTATTTTTAAATTTATTATTACTAAGAGGAAACTTAATCCACAGAAACTGTTGTTTGAAGGTAAGATTATGCTGATTGCATTGATGCTTGGCACACTAAAAGACCTACTCCAGAACCCATAAGTTCACTTGAAATAATTGAATTTGACCATCCACCCTGAAAAACAAACTTAATAAAGAAAAGATACTGCCAATATTATGACATGCACAAACTCATCATTGAATTAACCAGTCCATGCATGTATATGTACACACACATTATACATACATGCATATGTATGTTTGTGTGTGTATAGATGTATGTGTATATGACTTTATGCCTGTGTATACATATATATATATAATATTAATTACAGATGCTAATAAGGAAAATACTGACAACTATGAAAAAGGGAATGGCTTAAAAGATATTTGGGAAATTGTACTATATTTTCATGTTCACTTTCAATCAACTGAAGCTGCTCATCTGCCACAAAGTCTATTGTTTAACATGGCTGTTTTCCTAGGGATACTATATAAATCATAGAATATTAAGATTATAGCAAAACAATCTATCTATAGATAGATAGATAGATAGATAGATAGATAGATAGATAGATAGATATATTTCAGGTGACCTAAAGACAAATTAGAAGACATATGGTAGTTAGAATAAATGGCATGTTTCTGGTGAAAATAAGAACTATAACTACAACAATAATTAACATGTATAGGTTGACTAGAATTACAATAGCACAGGACAGCTGTGTTCAAATGTGTCAAGATGTTATCTTTACTACTCTGGAAGTCTCTACTATAACTAAGTAAACATTCTTTTTATAACTGTTGGATATATTAGAAGTATCTCATTTTGTTCCAGTTTCAATTTTGAGGTATTCCTCTGCCCTAGTAAGAAGTGGATCAGGTGTTTAGTATGATCTGGGCTATGCTGATTATCCATGGCCTATGGCACCATCAAAATTATTATTTAAAAAATTGAAATATTCAAGAATTTTTTTTTCTTTTTTCCTCCTTTATTTTTTATTTATTGTATCTTTTTTTTATTTATAAAACATATGCATGAGTAATTTTTCAACACTGACCTTTACAAAGCCTTCTGGTCCAAATTATCCCCTCCTCCCCACATCCTTCTCTAGATAGCAGGTAGTCAAATACGTGTGTAAATATGTTAAAATATATGTTAAGTCGAATATATGTGTACATATTTATACAGTTATCTTGCTGCACAAGAAAAATCAGATCAAGAAGGAAGAAAAAAACTGAAAAAGATAGCAAAATGCAAACAAACAACAACACAAAGAGTGACAGTGCTATGTTGTGGTCCACACTCAGTTCCCATATTTCTCTCTCAGATATATATGGCTCTCTTCATCACTGAACAATTGGAACTGGGGTGAATTATCTCATTACTGAAGAGAGCCACGTCTATCAGAATTGATCATCATATAGTCTTCTTGTCACCATGTATAATGATCTCCTGGTTCTGCTCATTTCACTTAGCATCAGTTCATGTAAGTCTCCCCAGGCCTCTCTGAAATCATCCTGCTGGTCGTTTTTTACAGAACAATAACATTCATATACCATAATTTATTCAGCCATTCTCCAATTGATGGACATCCATTCAGTTTCCAGTTTCATGCTACTATAAAAAGGGCTGCCACAAACATTTTTGCACATGTGGGTCCCTTTCTCTTCTTTGAGAACTCTTGGGAATATAAGCCCAGTAGTAACACTGCTGGGTCAAAGGGTATGCACAGTTTGATAACTTTTTCAATATATCTCCTAATTGCTCTCCAGAATAGCTGGATATGTTCACAATTCCACTAAAAAATAATGTATCAGTGTCCCAGTTTTCCCACATTCCCTCCAGCATTCATCATTAGCTTTTCCTGTCATCTTAGACAATCTGAGAGGTATGTAGTGGTTTTTCAGAGTTGTCTTAATTTGCATTTCAAGAAATTATTTTAAAAAATCAAAGTTTTAACAACAGCATTTAATTTAAATGTCTAAAATTTTATTGTCTTTCTTATGGGTAATTATACCTCTTTGCAATGGATATACACATGAAAACTGATTTGAAATTAAAATGTTGTAGAAGCTAAAAGTATAACTAAAGACAATGGATCTAGTTTAAGTACCAGGAAGACAAAAATACATAGTTTAAAAAAATACATAGTCAAAAGCCAAAAAAATACAAATGACTTTATTTATCACTGTGATTTGTACTTCCTATTATTAATGGAGAAAAGAGGCCACTGTGCTTCCTATATATGAATCCTTTAGCCAGACATATAATGAAACCAAATAAATTTAAGTGGAATTTTACAAAAATACAAATAGATACTATCAAATGGTTCATATCAGAAATATTTTGTTTTATCATCATAAATTAGATCTGAAAAGATGTATTACCATTTATTTGGGTTCAGTGTCTTGGACAAATTCCCTGGGCCTATCTGACTTGCATTTTAGAACTTCCGATATGTTTTGTTTCCTCCAATTAGAACATAATTTCCATGAAAGGCAGGACTGTCTTGCTTTACTATTTGTATCTCTGTTCTTCATGCTTTTGTAAATTGTGTTTTGTATATTAAGTAAGAACATAATAAATGCTGAGGGCTTTTCATTCAATGGAATGAGAGGATATTTTTCTGAAGATAAATATCATTTTCATAAACAAACAAAAACCCATGTCTGTCTTATATAATTTGAGGCACAGTAGAAGTAAACAAAACCAGGAAAACAATTTGCATATTGACTATAAGATTGTAAATAGAAGGGGAAAAAACCTGAACATTGTTTAATTATAATTTATAAACTTCCCCCAGAAAAAAAGTCTGGGGGACCTTTTGTCCCCTTCTTTGTATAGGCATGAAATATGTCATAGAA
Source organism: Sarcophilus harrisii (assembly GCF_902635505.1). Classification (NCBI taxonomy): domain Eukaryota; kingdom Metazoa; phylum Chordata; class Mammalia; order Dasyuromorphia; family Dasyuridae; genus Sarcophilus; species Sarcophilus harrisii. The sequence continues at coordinate 440,223,472 of NC_045426.1, read as the reverse complement.
TACATATATATATATATATATATATATATATGTACACACAAAGATATAAGTATATATGTAGATAAAGAGAAAGAAAGATAGATAGATAGATTTCTCCCTAGCTTATCCTTATTAACATGTAATATTGTCAGACTCAGTTGCTATGTTCCTTAGTTTTTACCATAGCTACTACTAGATGGATAAAACATTAACTTGTAGTTTTGGTTGTAAAACAATTTTGAGTATTATGATCATCAATAAAACCACATTTTGAAAAAAATTGTGCTGAATAATAAGCCCACCTCTTACATTAAAACTATCATCTGCAGTTTTTACTTATTTTTGTTTTTAATTGATTATAATTATTATATTTATGTAATCAAAAGACATTTATAAGAAACCTACAATATGTCATCACTGTGCTAGGTGCTGGAGATAAAATAAAAGAGTTAAATTGTCCCTCCTTCAAGGATCTTATATTCTACTTGGGGAAGAAGACAATATATAAATGGAGAGCATATATTCCTGCTTATACAGATATGCGAAGGAAGTAATAAGTCGACAATGAGGAAAGGTGTGTTGAAGAAGTGATATTTGAATTAATCCTTCAAGGAGTTTGTAAGAAGTTTGTAAGAAGGAATTCAAAGAGGTAGACATGAGAAAGAAAAACATAAAATAATTAGCTGTAGTAATGGAATCAGTCAATCTATAAGTATTTATTAAGCACCAGTTATGTTCCAGGAATAGGACTAAGTCCTGGGAATACAATGAAAAACATAAATCATCCTGCTTATCTTTAAGGATCTCACAATCTAATTGGGAGATAACTATTTATAAAAATAAAAAAAAGGTTAGATATAGGATTAATAGAATATAATTAACAAAAGAATTAGAATAAAGAAGGGCTGGGAAAGACTTCCTATTATCCAACTTTAAAGAAGGTGGCATTTTAGCAGAAACTTTGAAAGAAAATAGGCAAGTCATGAAGTAAATATGAAGAGGAAGATCATTCCAGACATGGGAGGTGTTGAGAGATGAGGTAGGAGGGGAAGATACTCAGAGAAAATGCCCAAAATAAAAATGATAGATTGTTTTTTGGAATAGCAAGGAAGCCAGCATTACTCCATCAAAGATTACATAGGGATGGAGAAGTATACAGTATAAGAAGAATAGAAAGGTGAGAAGTGGGAAGGCTATGCAGGGCTTTAAAAGCCTGATGGTTTTATATTTGACCCTGAAGGTGATAGGGAGCAACTGGAGTTTATTGAGTGAAGCAAGAGTCAGATCTGGATAATAGGAAAATCACTTCGCAGTTGAATGGAGGATGAACTGGAATAGGGAAAGATTTGTGACTACCAGTAGATTTTTTTTTCCAAAAAATCAGATGTGAGGTTATATGAACCTTTTCCACAGGCAATATCAGAGGACAGAAGCATGTATATTCAAGATGTCATGCAAAGATAAAATCAACAAGCCTTGGCAACAGATTAGATATGGGAGAGTAAAAAATAATGAGGAGTAGAGGATGACACACAGGTTGAAAGCCTGGAGAACTGGAAGAATGCTGATGACCCCATCAGTAATAGAGGGGAGATGGTAAAGTAGGTCAGAAAATTTCAAGCTGTCCAGATTTCCCTCACAAACAAGAAAAAAAATTGCATCTCAGGGCAAACCTAGAGTGGCAAAAACAAGTAAGAGCTGGGGCAGAACAACAGAATCATCCTAGAAGTTCCAAAGAAAATAAGCAAACAAGAAAATTGTCCTGAAATATTCAAACAAGAAGGGAAAGTAGAAATAGAAAGAAAAATCCATCAATCATCACATAAAAGATATACTCCAAGAAAAACCTACAGGAACATCATAGCCAAATTCTGAAATCCGTATATTACAGAAAAAAATTATGAGCAACAAGAAAAAAAAATCAAATATAGGGGAGCCACAATTGAAATCACACAAGATGTAGCAGCAGCTACATAAAAGACTGCAGGTCTTGGCACACTATATATCAAAGAGCAAAAAAACTTGGGTTATGACCAAAAATATCATACCCATCAAAGTTAAGGAAACAAGCATAGTACAGACTTACAATGTACATATGAATGTATATAGATATAAATATGTGTATCTATATGGATGTGTATACATATATATCATCATAGATATCTAAGTATATGTATATATGTATGTGTGTGTGTGTGTGTGTGTGTGTGTGTGTGCATCCACACTTAATTGCATCCTTCTTGGGGGAAGTAAGAAGAATAAAAGGGATTTTCCCCTTTTAAATGCAGTAAAAAGTGCACAACAGAGAACAAAAGAAAATCTATAAAGAAGCAAAGAAAAGATGGACAAGCTATTAATATGACATATTGTATTTATTATATAGACTTTCTTGAAATGGAAATCTTTTTTGTATTATTTTGAATCCTTTCTTATATTCTGCTGTACATATTGCCACATGTGCCATTTCTTCTTTTTCTGTTTTTTTTCTATTTTGTATTTGTTTTAAATATTTAAAAAAAAAACTTGAAAGAGGGAAGTATTTAGAGAGAAGATAATGAGTTTTGTGTTAGACATATTGAGTTTAAAATGACTACTTGAAATATAATTTGAGATTTCTCAAAGACTGTTGTAGATACAAAACTGGTGATCTGCAGAGATGTTAGGGCTGCATAAATAGATTAGATAATCATCAGGATAAAGATAATAATAAAATCCACAAATACTGATGAGATCATCAAATAAAGTAGTTTAGAGAGTAAAGAGGAAAGGGTTAGGGTATAACCTAGATGCAGATCTAGTAAAGGACATTTAGAAGGAACATTAATATAAGAGACGAGAGAGTGGTATTCTGAAAACCTAGAAAGAAGAGCATATTAAGGAGAAAAGTATCATTAATAGCATCAAGGGCTGCAAAAAGAAAGCAGAATGGGAACTGAAAAAAGGCCTTTAACTTTGGCAGACAGGAAAACAATGGTAACTTTGGAAAGAGATTTGGTTGAATGATGAGTCAGAAGCTGGGTAGTAAGGAGTTAAGAAAAGATGAAGAAGAGAAAAAGTAGAGTTATTATTGTAGACAGTCTTATCAAGGACTTTGACTACAAAAGATAGAAGAACAATAGTGTCAGAAGGCAAGTGAGTGATATTAGATGAAGAAAAAGGAAGGAAGAAAAAACTTGAATGGCTTCATATTTTATTAGTAAAATATGAGGCAAATGAATTAGTTCAACAAAGTATCTATATATATGGGGACAGGAAGAGAGAGAGAAGCTGGTGTAGTAGTGATGATCTGGAACAGAATTGAAAGGTGAGGGATTTGAGATCAAGCTGTCCACAAAGAACAGGGTTTGATATGGGAAAACAGAGGGAGAAGTCAAAAGTCAAAATAATGGTGAAGAGAAAAGGGAATTTCATTGTTACTTAACATTGCCTAAGTATGTTTTGGGGTCATAGCAAGATCAATGGCCTGATCATCCTACTGTGTGGCTAAGGTAGAGTTGAGTAATAGGTCACCTTAAATTATTTAATAGATTGTAGAATTGGGGATTTGGGATGTTAAGGGAATAGCAATATACATGTTAAAATACCCTAGTCTGAATGCAGGAATTGGAGAGGAAAAGTCACTGAACTCATTAAGGAAAGAGAGTATCCTGAAGCTCCATAGACAACATTCAGAAGGAAGACATCTGAGTGATGGTGGTAAGAGGATAATGTGAAAGTAGTAGTGAGGAGCAAGTATTCCAACTCCTACACTTCAATCAGTATGAAGAGAATGAGAGGAATAAGTTAAAGTGGAACAAGGATCATAGAAGTGTGGTTATGTCATCAGAATGGACTCAGGTCTCAGAAACTGTTGGAACACAGAAAGAGTGAAAGAAGAAAAAGTATAGTTCTGTGCAGTTCTAATGAGCAACATGGCTGTGCTTTCAGTTACCCTTATGAACCCCAACTTTTCAAGGATCACTTTACTTTTTCTCATGACATTCCCCTAACTCCTCTTTTCTGAAAGTCATTTTTCTTTTTCAAAATAAGTTCTGTCCCAGTGCCAGCACAGTTAGTCACAGTCCCTCAGACACTGATGACTAGTTGCTTGGGGTGGGGAAACCTGGTATAAGTATTCTCTCTGCCTTGGAATGTTGTAAAAATAAATCAACAGTTCTCTACAGCTCTGAACCCCACGCCAGTGAGACTGTTCTGGCAGAATACTGTAGTTCTAAATCTCTTTCTCCCTCTTGCAGGATGCATCCCTTAAATATCTACTCCCAGATGAATTCCCAGTAACATAGCTAACCTAGCAATGCAGTTGGTTAACAGCTTTTTGTTAAAATTATAGGTTTAAGAAACAAAGAAAATGTTTAAACAAGTTTAAACAAAGCTTTATGAAACACATTTTCTCCTATGAGAGAAGAGAAGGGGTCAAAGAGTAAAAGGGGTAACGAGAGTCACTATCAGCTATTTGTACCTAATAAGTTTCCAGGAATACAGCCTCCACTCTCATATATGAATCAATATCACAATATCACACTCTCAATTTTCCCATTCCTGGTTCCTGAGGAATCTGGCTCCCATATTTTCTAAACTATAGCTACCCTTCTCCTGTTCCCATATACAAACTCCCACAGCTTCAACTCTCCACAATGTGTAAGGGTAGAGGATGGGTCCTAGAGCCACCTTGGTCCCCTTTCACTAATCCTGAGGTCAGAGTAGAACTTTCCATGGTCAAGAAGTCTGGCTAGGATACAAGGAATATGCTGAGATATACCCATAGCAGCTCCAGAAAACATAGGGACAACCTGTTCAAAGACTTGAAAACAGAATGGAATTTCATGTGAAAAGAGAGAGGAGGAGAGAAAGCAGGTCAGTTTAGTCAACTTGTATTGACTTTCAATTTCGAGGAGATTAGAAGAGAAATGATTCATCTGAAAAGATAAGTTGTAGATTTTGAGATTGTGAGAGATTTTAAATTCCAAAGACAAGAGTCTATTTTTTAACCTAAAAATACTGGGGAGTTACTGGTATTTTTTGAGCCAATGAGTAAAATGGTCAGAATTGAAGTTTAGGAATATCAGTTTGGCAGATGTAGAGAGGAAAAACTGGAGAGAGAAAACATTGGTTGCACAGGCAAATCAGGAAGTTATTTTAATAGTTCAGGAATAAGAGTAGCTGTGGTATGAAAGGAGAGAAGTGGACAAACATAGAAGATATGGTGAAGAAATCTATCTACACAAAATTTAAGAACTAGTGGTATATATTGTAGACTTGTTATATATTTCACTGCTATAGAAAATTCTATCTTTCCTCTTCATTCCAGAATTTTTTTCAAAGTATCACAATTTCTTTCACACAATTGATTCAAATAGATAGGATTTATTCAATATTAGAAAGAAATAAGAAATGAAATTTCTTTGCCAAATTTATAAAGGTGTGTGTGTGTGTATGTGTGTTGTGTGTGTGTGTGTGTTTGTGTGTATGTGTGTGTGTGCATGTGTTAGGGATGGGGAATGTGAGGGTTGGAGTTTAAACTATTATGCACAAAACTTGGTAAACTATCTTGATGGAAAGTGAAATGAATCATCAGCAGAAGGCAGTTTCCTGAAATAAGGAGTGGCTATGGGAATGTGCAAAATGATTAAAAATTTGACAGGATTCAATGACATTTTTAAAAACCCATTCATTTTGGCCTGTAAAATAATGAGAAACAGAAATTGGAAAACTTTGTAAAGGACAATTAGAGGTCTCAAATTGATTACTAATGAAACAGGAACGAACTAAGTGGTATAAACATTCAAGATTGGTGAATCACACCTAAATGACTACAAATCAGTTCCCTACAACTACTCTGGAAAAATTGATGGGAATACCAGATCCAGTGTGGAAATAGCCCAAAGGCCCCAGGTCTGAGAGGAAATTTGCTAGTAATTCAAAAGCAAGAACAAAAGAAAAAAGGACTAGATTTGGAAGGCATATAATAGAACTACTGTCAGATAGCCCATCTCAATGCCATTTATAAATATTATTATTATTATTGAAGGCATCTGGAAATATTGAAGTGAGATGAAAAGGACAAAGTTTACAGAGGAAGGAATGTGAATCAATGGTGCACTATGACCCACTCTATAAATTTAACTTGGTATAATATAGAAATGAGAAGACTTTTAATAATAACATTGTTAACTGTGTTAGCAATAGTGCACTCTGTTTTATAAGAAAAATACAGGACCAGAGTCAAGGTTAAAAAACCCTGCTTGCTACTTCAATGAATCATAGGAATATTTATGTGTGTGTATGCATATAAATATGTGTGTATACACATATATACATGTATGTATATATTAATACACTATATGTGTGTGCATAAACACATATACACACAAACATATATACATTCTTATGTATAAAAATATAAATATATAATATTATACATACATACATTAATATTTCTCGTTTTACAAGTAAGGAAATTGGGACTTGGAGAGGTTAGATTATTTTCCTAAAATTAAACATGTATAAAGTAAATGGCAAAACTGGGATTTGAATCAAAGTTTTCTGACTCCAAATTAAGTGTTCTCCAATGGGTTATTTTTCTTTGTACCTTGGTTTCCTCATCTACAAAAATAATGTCTAGACTATCTAACTCAAGAGGTAGCTGTAAGCATCAAATAATTATTTAAAAAAAAGACACTTTGTATATGTCAGCTATTATAATACTTGTGCTATCCAGTCTACAAAACAAAGTAGTATGACACAATAAATGGAAGGTCTTCCTCGGACTCAGGAAGATTTGAGTTTATGTCCTATCTCTGAGATATGCTAGCTACATGACAATGAGAAAGTCACCCAATCTCTCAGTGACATAGATAGTTCCCTAAAATTATAAGTTATAGAATGATATTCCTGACCTTCATCCATAGGAGTTTCTACACTAGAATTTCCTATAATAAAAAAAATCATAGAGAGTATAAACCAACAACTTACATCAAATATTCAAATATTGAGATAAAGTCAAAATGGGTTCATAATTAACACATAAAGTATGATATCATTAGCAAATTAGGAGAGCATGTAATAGTTTATCTGCCAGACTTATGGAAAAGGGAAGAATTTAAGACCAAGAAACAAAAGATGAAGCATATTATCCACCTCCAGAGAAAGAATTAATATTTTTGAATAAAGAATAAGCATGCTATTTTTATGTTCATTCTTTTTTCCTTTATCTGAGTCTTCTTGAACAAAATGACTAATATAGAAATGTTTTATATAATTGCCCATGTGTAATCTACATCTTATTGCTTACAGGAAGGGGAAAAGAGGAGAGAGAAATAGAATTTAAAACTCAAAACTTTAAAAAAATTATAAATTATTTTAGCATATAATTTTTGGAAAAATAAAAAATTGCATATTAAAAAGAGAAAAAGTGAAAAAACAAAAAATTATAGATCTGGACTATGTATACTCAATAAATATATCTTTGAGTAAATCAATGAATAACATATAGCCAAAAGGTTATATAATATTATACTACAATCAGCCGCATTTCTTGAAGATTTCTTAGGCTCTTCAACCTTAATATCCTATGATGAGAATACACTGTATATTATTTAATTGTGAATACAGAAATAAAAAACATGAAATCATGATGAAAAACAAAAGAGGGTGAAATTGTCTAATCAAAATCAGAATATAGCCAGCTTTTGTGTTGTAAGAATGACAAATTATAAAGAACTCATTGACAAAATATCCAAATTACTGTCTCAAATATAAGCCAATCATTTCTGGCAGGTTATGACCATTTGTAGGTGCCAAGGTCCTTGGTACATCTTTTTTTTTTAATTTCACCATAGTAGCTAGTTTCTTTTAAATGGTACAATATTGTGATAGTATTAAACCTATTTGCAAATCACAATTATAGTTCCATGAGGAAAGGAACCAAGTCTTATCTAAATATTATTTATCTCCCAGAACAATGTTTTTCATTATGGTAGACACTTAATAAATATTTATTGAACAAGATTCTTTTACAATATGTTAAATAGAGAACTGAATGAATGAATTCACCATTATTTAAGAAAATAGATATTACCACTGCCTCTGAAAGCAGAATCATCTATTGTCCACAGATATATAATCAAAATATCTTCCTTATGCAGTTCAACTTAGAATGTGAGATGAGACCAAAAAAAAAAAAAAAAAAAAAAACCTACAAGATAAAAGGACTAAGATGAAGTTTCTGTAGATTGCATCAACAAGATCTTTCTTCCTCACCATATACACATATATTTGTCAACTGTATAATGGGGCCTATCTGCACTCATAGAAATTATAATAATAATAATAATTTTGTGCATAGTCAGTCTTTCTTTTTCAAAGAGCCAAGTGTATGGTTCATAATTTTTAAATATATAAAACACATTAAAATAGAACATACAAATTTAAATATAAAGTAAACAGAAAAGATTTGGCATAAAGAAAGGGAGTTTTTTCATTTAAGCCACATATGATATAATAAAAAGAAAAGTGGTTTTGGAGTCAAAGAATTGGTTTTGAAAGAAACCTAGTATCTGACCCCATACTGTGATATCTTAGGCAAATCACTTAACTGGTCTCTCTGAACCCAGTTTCTTCATTGATTTAAAGTGAGATTATTGAACTAGATTATCTCTAGTTCAAATTCTCTCATTTTATAATGTTAATACAATGATAGATTTAGACTTGCATTGTCTTTCTTCTCTATGACATGCACTGGTATATCTTTCAATGTCACATGTTCCTTTATTTTTTCCATTATATTCAATTTCAGGCTTGTGTACAGATGCATAATTAATTATCCTTATTCTTGGCTCACATTTTTTTTTATTTTTTTTCCATCTAGATCCCTGTATCTGGAATTGTATTTTGTGTCTGGAAGGGAACATAGAAGATAGGAAGTGATTGCCAAAAGACAGCTGCATTTGTAATCTTTCTCCAGACAAATGCAAGCAATTTTTTCTCACCTTAAAAGCCTTAAGTTTTCAAATGGGGTGCTCAACTATTCAATCTAACTAAAAATGGAAAAAATGGTTATAGAAATAATGTCAATTTACCAACGTATATTCCTTTAAAATGTATTCTAACTTAGCAAAGTGGAATTATGGTTTTTTACAATTCTGTCCTTGCCTCAAAGATTAATATAGCAATGTCAACATATTCCACATTGCCACATCCAAACTGGAACCTTAAAATAGCATTCTCTATTCAAAACCATGAGAGTGAACATCCTCCTGTATCCATATATCAGAGATATTTGTGCCTAGTCAATTGAGATGCCACACTGTAATAGATCATTAAAGGAAGGCCATAGCTATTTTTCTCTTCAGAAAATAATCAGAAGAAAGAGAAAAAGGAAAGACAGAGAGTGAAGAAAAGAAGGAAGGAAAGAAGGGAGGAAGAAAAGGAAGGAGGGAGGGAGGAAGAGAAAAGGAAAAGAAACTGAGAAAAAATAAAGAAGAAAGATAGAAATATGTTCTTATTTAAAATTTGAAAATGGATTGTTCCTTTTACAACTTTTCCTGTTATTCAATCATACCAGCAAATAAAAAATATTTAATGTCTAATTCAGATTAAAGTCTCTGAACTTTAAAGGCAACAAAATCCATATAAGTCATGCATCACTTTATCAGGTTAATATTAATAGCTCAACTGAATTTCAAATAATTCTTTCTGAAATATTAAGTCTGTGACTCAAGCTGCAATGATAAAAACAGGATCAAAATGCTATTTGTAAAAATGTCACAACCCTGCAGAAAATGGAGATACTGAAACAGAGCAGGTTTATAAGCAAGGCACTAAAGATGCTGAGAGAACTGTATGAAATTGTGAACTGTGTACTTCTGTTGACCAGTTTTATCACTTTATAAAAATCTAATTTTATACACAGTCTTAAATGAATTCAATATGATGAATTCAGAAAAACATAGAAGATTTTTATGAATCTGATACAGAATGAAGTAAACAGACCAGGAAAAATATACTCAATGAAAGTAATGTAAATGATAATTTTATTAAAACAAAATACAAAACAAAATAATGGTTAGTTGTGATCCCAGAGAAATATAAATGTACCTTTCTCTTTTGCTTAGAGAAGTGGCAGACTAAAAACATAATCGTGCATACATACCCAAATTGTTTCATTTAATTTTTTCTCTCTTACAAAGGAAAACTTACAGAGTAAAATAGGGATGATCGTATATGAAAATGACTATGATATAAAAAAACAAAGGCATATGTAAAACTTCACCCAACCAGTCAATAGAACTCTGTAGACATTTCAGACAAATAAGGAACCATCCCCAATCCTCATCTTTTCTTCAGGTCAGGTGTAGATCACACAATTAATACTTTTAGAAAATACTTCTTCTTACCAACCTGCAGCATTTAGTGTTTTCTTCAACTGGTACATTCAAAGGGAACAGCCACACTAGTGCCACTAATAGCAATCTGAGGCTTTGTGAGGCCTATTGAACAGGACACTATTATTGTCTTAAAGAGAACACTTCAAACTGCTGCTTATTATGTGTATATAGTGTCTATGTAATGAAGCCACAGTCTCTCCAAACCTCAACTTCCTTATCTGAAAAATGGGAATAAAAAGACATGCATAATCTATTCCAAACATTTTTGGTATAGAAAGCATTTTTTAAACCTTAAACTGCTCTATAAATGAAGGATATTTTTTTCTTCTAGAAAACCAATGACACTAGATAACCATTGAAGATTTTGGAGCAGAGAAATGATATGATTAGACCTGTATTTTAGGAAGACTATTGAATATAGTGGAGAGAGTCTGATGATAGGGAGATCAATTAAGAGTTTAACATACCAATAGACCAGCCAAGTAGTGCAGTGGATATAGTATTGTGCCAGAAAACAGGAAGACAGGAGTTGAAATCCAATTTCAGATACTTGATAATTGTCACTTAAGCTCTGTTAGTCTCAATATTCATAGCATAAAATGGAGATAACAGTATTTTTTTTCAATACTGTTGTTCAACAGTCTTGAAAAGTTGTTGGGAGGATCAAATAAGACAATATTTATAAAGCACTAAGAAAAGTCCCTGATGCACAGTAGGTGCTATATAAGTTTTTATTTCCTTTTCCTTCCTCTCATGTATTTAGATATACTGAATTGAAGTTCAAGAGAGAGATTAGGCATGGGTATACAAATTTGGTACTCATTTATAAAAAACAATCATTGAATTTACCTAAATGAATAACATCACAAAGGAAGAAAATATAACAAGAGAGAAAATGGCCTAGACATTCATTCCTGGGAAATCAGGAGTAATGATTCAGAAAAAGGAATGAGAAAACACATTTGAGAGCTAGAAGGAGAACTAAAAGACAAGAGTATTATAGAAGCCAAAGAAGGAGAGTTCAAGAAGATAAAAAATTTGAGAGACTGTGTCAAAAGATGCAAAAAACTTAAAAGTTAATAATAATAAATAAATCAACAAATCAATAAATTTTACACAGCCTCCTCAAAGGTTTAAAAAGGGATATAAATATATATGTATATATACATATGTGTATGAATATATATGTACATATATTGTGTTTTGTATGTTCTATATAACATGTATGTGTGTGTATATAAAAAACATCTCAAACCAATACTTCTTCCTCCTTTTAGGAATAGATCAGAACCCTAAACTTAAGAGTCTTGAAGATAGTAATACCTCTAGTCCAGCTCTTGAAGTCGTCATCATGGGAAGAAATATCTGACAACTATGTCTCAACAGCATTGTGAAGAGGCCTTATCATTATCCCCATTTTAGAGAATACAAAACTGAGATTGAGAATGTTTAAGTGACTTGTCCTAATTGAAGTCTTTGAATTTAATAATTAGGAGGAAATAAATGCTAATGTTTGAAATAGCCGTCTCTATTAAATACTAAAACCAAATATCATATTACAAAAAGATGAGAAGAGTTGTTAATGAAGGACCAGGCCTTGGAGGGTAAGGGAAAAATCAACAGTAATAGCAGTTCAAAAATGTGGGTAAGGAAAGAAGCCAGTAATCCCGACCAATATATAAAGATGGCAGCAGTTTTACTCTTCTGGGTGTCTCATTTAAATTCTCATTATATGCTAATGTCCAGATTATGAGGTTTAGTGCCATAATAAAAGCGAAAAACTTGGTGTCATGAAAAGACTTTAACCCTTGGTAGCATATAGCAAAGGATGTCTCTGCCTTTTTCTTCCCTTTAGCAAGCCAAATCTTAGGTGAGGTAGGACTGAGCTAGGATAGTGCTGACCATGGTGATAAACGAATGAATAAGTGAAATAAGAATTGCAGTGCTTAATAGATGCAAAGTATTATGCTCAATGTTGACAATATAAATAGAAAAGCAAGAGTTCTGGCTATCAAAAAGCTCACATCCTAATAGTGGGAGGCAATAGAGATGACATATTTCATGGGTTATTATGGTAACTGTGACACTTCTGTGGCAAGAAGTATGAGTTATCCAAGTTGGAATCAGTTAATTTTCCAGATACAGTAATAGTGTCAGAAAATCAAAGTTTGTGATAAGATTGATAATGATGATGAGGATTATGATAATGATAGCATTTATATAATATTAGCTTGCAAATGTATATTGTCATAAAGCTTGAAAAGCATTTTAAAATTGTATAAAGCCTTTTATATTTGCTATCTCATTGTATCTTTACAACAGCCTTATATAGTAGAGACTATTATTATCTCCAGTAGTTGTCTGAGGCAGCATTGAACTCAAATCTTTCTGGCTCTGGGTCCAACACTGTAGCTGCTATGTTACTTAGGTGCTAATCTACATGATGAGCTAACATTTGGGACAAGAAATTCTTAATGATCAGGCCACCCAGGGGCAACACTATGTAGACATGATTTTACAGGATGATGAAGTCCTTTTCTAAGTTAAAATGCCTTGGGAGTGAACTTTACATATAGAAAACCAAGTGGAAAGGCAGACTGGAAATAACAGTAAGCATATCTCCAAAACTGGTGGATAACTGAATTCACATTGAATGAGTCCCCTGAATCTAGATAATATAATTTATAATTTACAATCAGCTTACCTACTTCAGGAACATTAATGGGTCTTTCTTTATGGGTCATCTATTAAAGGAAGGTAAATATTATTTAAAAGAATTCTGAAAAATCTGTCAGAAAAAAAGTTTAAAACATGTTTTACAGAAGCTTGTATGTAAAGAATATTTAAAATGATATGTTATATAAATTGATACATTTTTAATAGAGAAATGTGAAACTACAATATATTCACCATCACAAATACCTAGATAAGTATTGTAATAGTCTCAAAAATCTGATTCTGTTTTTCTGATATGTTCTTTTGTCCTAACTACTGGCCATTTTATCTCCTGTCATACTCTTCCTCCTTTGAATTCTTTTGAGAACCTTATATGTATTGAAATTCCATCTCTCACACACCAGATTGGCACTTGTCTACCTGTGACTTTAGAGATAGGAAATCAATCAGATGACCCTGAGGAAGACATTACGCAACCCTATAAAACATCTATCCTTCATTATCGATGATGTATGATGATGGTAGATGTGTTCAAATCTTGGTGTGATGATTTGTCAAATTCTAGAAACAGTTTCTCAACGAACTGTTATCCTGGTTTGGTCTGAAGATCACCAGACTCAAAGCTTTCTGGTGATAACCCTAGCTATTCCCCTTTCTCACTCTTTCCCATCCAAGGGTGTTATTTACTTTCCCAAATTGGGGGATATTTGCCGACATGATATCTTTTGTTGGCTTTGCCTCCCTGTTTCCCTCCTCCCCACAAACATATTCCTAGCTTTGTTCCTAGCTCCAATTAAGCTGCAGAGACTTCCCTTAAATGAGTTAAATAAAAGAGTATATTACAATTTAGCACTGACTTTGCTAATACTTCTTCAAAAACTTCTTCCAGAAATGGACCACCACAAAGGAAAATCTATAAATTAACTTCCAGTACAGTGCCTTATACATCATGAATTCTTAATTTGTGTTTGTTGAAAGGAACAGAATTAGATATCCCCAGACAGGGCAGAATTTTTATTAGAAGAGGTAGAAGGGGGAAACAAAAAAAAGAGAAATATTGGGGTTAGGTGTATACTTTAAAGTTTTGCTAAAGTTTAAGTTTCACAAGCACTTGCATGATTAAATCATCTAAAAGTTTATGACGCTGGTCATGATATTAATAGGTTATTCAAAATGCAGTGTCTGAAAGGATTGTGGGACATGTTCCTAAAATCACAATAAAAGTCGGTAGGAAATAGGATTTATTTTCTAACAGTTACTTTATATCTAACCTATGTGAACTGTGAGTCAATAAACCTTTATTAAACACCTACAAAGTACCAGGCATTAAACTAAGCATTGGGGATACAAAAATTAAAAACAATCACTTGAATTAAGAAGAACTGAAAAAGGCTGCCTACGAGACGAGATTTTAGCTTAGACTTGAGTTAGAGAACTCAGGAAGCAAAGATGAAGAGAGAAAACATTCCAAGCATAGGAGAAAAACACTGAACATTACTGAAATTGTAAGATGGAATGTTTTGTGAGGAATAGAAGGAAGTCCAGGGTCACTGGATCACAGAATATATGTAGTGTAGTAAGATGTAACAAGACTGAAAAGAAAGGAAAGAAGGAAGTTATAAAAGGCTTTAAACTCCTAAAAGAACACTTTATATAAGATCCTTGCAGTGATAGGAAGTCTCTAGAGCTTATTCATGGCTAAATAGAAGATGTTTTGGAGTGGGAAAAGTCTTATGGCAAAGAAACCAACCAAAAACTTGTTGCAATATTCCAGGTGAGAGGAAATAAGAGCCTACACCAAGTCAGTGGCAATGTCAGAGGAGGGAAGAAGATACACTAAAAGTGAGGTTACAGAGGCAAAATTAACAAGCCTTAATTACAGATTAAATGAAAGGGGTGGAGAATGAGTGAGAGGAAGTAAGTAGTTCAGGATGAGACCTTCATCACAAATCCGTATGACAGAAGAGTTACTGGTATTGTGGACAGGAATAAGGAAGTTTTGAAGGTAAGAGTGTTTAGAGGGAAAAACAATGAGATCGTATTTTTATTTATTGAGTTTAAGAGGTGTGAAGAACATCTGGTTTGAGATGATCAACTGGCAATTGGAAATATGAAACTAGAGGTCAACCAAAAGGATAGAGCTGGATATGTAAATATTAGAATCATTAATATAGAAATGATCCATAGAAGGTGAGGAAATTATTCATTAAATTAGTATAGAATGAGAAGAAAAGAGGGCTAATGACAGAGCCCTGAAGGAACCCCACAGTTAGTAAGCATGAACTAGATGAAAATATAACATGAAGGAGACTGAGAAGTTGTCAGCCACATTGAAGGAGCAGGAGAAAGTAGTGTTACAAAAACCTAGAAAGAGAAGGGTATCAAAAAGAAAAAGGTGATTGAAAGCATCAAAAGCTTTGGAAAAGCCAAGAAAGTTAAGGAATGAAAAAAGGCATTAGATTTGGTGACAAAGGAATTATTAATAATTTTGGGAAAAGGAGTTTTAGTTGAATGATGAAGTCAAATGCCAAATTTTAGAGAATTAAGAGAGTGAGTGAAGAGAAAGTAGAAACATCTATTACAAATACCCTCCTCAAGATTGTCAACAGAGATATGGGATGCCTGATAGAAGTGATGGATGGATGAAGTAAGGGTTTTTTTTTTTAGGACAGAAGATACAGGGACATGTTTGTAGGTAATAAGGCAACAATCAGTAACCAGGCAGATTTTGAGGTTAAATGGAGGTAAAGGTGATAAAGAGGCAATCTACTTTTGTTGGAGTAGAAATGATGGAATGGTATTACTTATATACATAAAGGGGTATGTTCTGGAACAGAAAAAAGCCAACACATTTTGTGAGACAGGAGTGAAGGAACAGATTATGATAAAAACTACTTGGATAACATGAGATGAGGAAAAGGAAAAAAGAGGTAATTCTTAGGAAATGGACTCAATTTTTTCAAGAAAATGTGAGGCAAAGTTCTGTTTGAATGGAGAGAGAGAGGAGAGAGGTGCCAAAGGACATTTGAGCAGAAATGAAAAAAATTGAAAAATATTGGAAGATAATGAGTTAATTAAGAAATTATAAAAGAATTACCTTGTGACAATATAGATCTAGTTGACTTTATATAACACAAATTGGTAGTGGATTCAGCATAATTTTGTGGTTTTTTTCACTAGCTTCATTCAGTAGCACATTTTTAGGAACAATGGAAGCAAATGCTGGGAGTAGTCCAAGGCTGCAGCTAGGCTTGAAAACATTGGACTTATGATAATGAGGCAAGGAATTTTTTTAAAAAGCATCTTATATAGTTGAACTGATCACCAAGAAGAAAGGAGAATATAGTTAGTACAAAAGTGGTAGTCTGGGATAAAATTAGTGGTTGAAGGATTAGAGATCATGGTATAGATGAAGAATAGGATTTGGTTTTGGGAAGGCAGAGGGAGAGGTAAAATGACAATAGATTATAATATGATAAGGGAATTTCATAATTCAAGAACTTGGCAATGAAGCATTTGTGGATGATAGCAAGACTATCTTTGTATGTATGTCACTAAAGCTGGGTGAGGAATAGATCATATGTATTAAGAAACTGTAGTGTTTGAAGGAAATATATATATATATATATATATATATATATATATATATATATATATATATAGAAGTTCCCTAGGATGCTAACAGGAATTAATAAAGAAAAAAAAGCACTATAAGTCAGATACCAAATTCATTGAAGAAATAAGGCAGTACCCTGGATATAGGTGTACAAAAGTGACCAGAATTTGATTGGGTTGTAAACATGGACTAAATAAACCTCAAAAATGGAGAGGTCATTGATTGCGGGTAGTAAAAGGAGAACTTAGAAGTGGTCATGAAGATCAAGGAATATTGCAACAGCCCCTCAACCAGCGAGTAGAAGGAATGAATTTAAGAATGTAAATGCTGGAAAGATTGGCAAAGGAGACTATCATCAGGGGGAATCAGTCATAAGGAAAATTAAGCAATGGAAAGAATAGGAATAAAATACATTGAAAAATAAAAGCAAGTTTGTTACCTAAAGGATCAAGCCTTCCAGAGAGAGCAGTGAAAAAGATTGGTAACTTTAAGAGGGGAGCATTGATTGGATAGACTATTGAGAGGAACAGGAATAAGGAAAAGAGCAATATAAGATTGGATAACCCAGAGTTCAAAATTATTGGGATGTGAAGAAAATCATCAGGAAGGAGGTTGTAACATTTCAGAAAGAATTTGGATAGATTTTCATTGTCCATCTCAAAAATGGAGTTTTCTCAGAGCCTTAGAGAATTAGAGAACAAGTACTTAAAGCAAAAAAAATGACATATCTCCCCTTACTCCAACAAAGAATGATCTACAGACTTGATGGAAGGGGCTTTCTCTTTGTTTCTGGAAAGGAGGAGGCTGAAGCCAGATGGAAAGCTATTTCCCCTCTTTCTGCAGAAAGCCAAAGACCATATTAAGACTGAAAAGAATATTTCCAGCTACACTATAATGAGGCAAGAAATGGGAGGAAAAGATTTAAGTTAGAAGGTATCATCTAGTCAAGGTTCAACGTGAATTTGGATTTTGTTGTTCTTGTTATCTTTTGAATGAAAGACCCAAAAAATCATGAGTTTGGTAGCATGGGGAGAAATTATTAGAAAAATAATCACTCAGAGGGAGGCATTCCATTGTGGCTTGTAGAAATGTCAGTCTAAGGAGGTTACAATAATATATCACTAAGATTACATATTATGACTAAGAGGAATTTACAATAGGAATCCAAGACTGATTTAATATTAGAAAATCTATCAGCATAATAGAGCATAGGAACAATAAAACATTGAATTATATGATTATCTCAGACAGAAAAAACTTTTTTTAATTAAAGCTTTTTGGATGGATATTTTCATGGATATGAACATGCATGGATAATTTTCAACACTCGCCCTTGAAAAACCTCATGTTCCAAATTTTCCCTCCCTTCACCCCATCCCCTCCACTAGATGCCTAGTAATCCAATATATGTTAAACATGTGCAATTCTTCTATAGATATTTCCACAATTACCATGCCGCCCAAGAAAAATCAGATCAAAAAGTAAAAAAACAAAATGAGAAAGAAAACAAAATGCAAGCAAACAACAACAGAAAGAGTGAAAATGCTATGTTGTGATCCACACTGAGTTCCCACAGTACTCTCTCTGGGTGTAAATGACTCTGTCCATCACAAGACCATTGAAACATGCCTGAATTGTTGAAAAGAGCCACATCCATCAGAACTGATCATTGTATAATCTTGCTGTTGCTGTGTATAATGTTCTGGTTCTACTCACTTCACTTAGCATCAGTTCATGTAAGCCTCTCCAAGGTCTCTGAAATCATCCTGCTGATCCTTTCTTATAGAACAATAATATTCCATAACATTCATATACTATTACTTATTCAGCCATTCTCCAGCTGATGGGAATCTATTCAGTTTCCAGTTACAGATAAAACTTTTGACAAAATATAACACTCATTTCTTATAAAAAAAAAAAAGAAAACAACAATAGAAAATATGAGAATAATTTTTAAAATAATAAATAGTATCTATATAAAGTGATCAGCAATCAATAATTGTAATGATGTAAGCTAACAGCCTTCCCAATAACATCAAGAATAAAGAAAGGATGCCCATTATCACTACTATTATTCAATATTGTACTAGAAACTACAACAAGAGAAGAAAAAGAAATTATAGAAACTAGAATAACCAATGAGAAAACAAAATTATCATTATAGATGAAATAATCAAAAACTTCAGCAAACTTTCAGGACATAAAATTCTTATTGTCATGTTTGACTCTTTATAACTCCAGACGGGGTTTTCTTGGAAAGGATATTGGAGTGTTTTGCAATTTCCTTCTCCAGCTGCTTTTATAGATGAAGAAACTGAGACAAATAGGGCAAATTGACTTGCCCAGAGTCACGCAGCTAGTAAATATCTGAAGCTGTATTTAAATTCAGGTCTTCCTGGCTTCAGGTCCATGCTCTACCCACTTTATTATCTATTCATCACAGGATATAAAATAAACCCACATAAATTATCAGTATTTCTTTAAGTGAGAATAAAATCTAGCAGCAAGAGATAAAAAAGAAATTCCATCTAAAATAACTGCAGATAATATAAAATATTTGGAGTGTCCCTGCCAAGACCAACCAAGAAATTGCATGAACACAATTACAAAACACTTTTCACACAAATAAAGTTAGATCTAACTAATTGGGGGAATAGAGGACTGGGCCTGAAGTCAAGAAGACCTGAATTCAAATCCAGCTTCAGATATTTACTAGCTGCATTACTGGGTAAGTCACTTTGCTCTGTTTGTCTCAGTTTCCTCATCTATAAAATGAATTGGAGAAGGAAATTGCAAAACACTCTAAAATCCTTTCCAAGAAAACCCCTACTGGAGTTATGAAGAGTCAGACATGACAATAATAATTTTATATTCTGCAAGTTTGCTGAAATTTTTAATTATCCCATCTACAAAGAATAACATTTAACAAATGTTATTTGTTTTTGATTTGGATATCATCCACAAGCATCTAATTGCTTATGGATAGATTGAGCCAATATAATAAAACTGACAATTCTATATAAATTAACATGCTTATTCAACACCACACCAAATAACAGAATTCATCTGGAAAATGAAAAAATGAAAAATAGCAAGAGTATCAATGGAAAAAAAAAATGTGAAGGATGGTGACCCACAAGTACTAGATCTCAAAATGTATTACAAAGTAGTAATCATCAAAGCTCTGATACTGGCTAAGAAATAGGGGATGGATCAGTGTATACAATACACAGTAGTAAATGATCATAATAATCTAGCATTTGGCACACACAAAGCTTTTGGAGCAAGAACTCACTATTTGACAACAATTGCTGGGAAAACTAGAAAACAGTTTGATAGAAACTAGAATTGACAAAAATCTCACATTGTATACTAAGATAAAGTCAAAATGGGTATATGATTTAAACATAAAGGGAGATATAAGTAAACTAGAGAAGCATTGAAAATTTAATGGATCAGAGGGTGGAGCCAAGATGTTGGAGAAGACACACATTTCTTTCTGATCTATTCCTACAACCCTCAGACTAACTAGCTATCCAGCCTCTGAATTAATTCTAGAGTGACAGAACCCACAAATATTGTGAGTGTAACAAATTACCAGCAGAAGATAATTTCAAAGATCACTAAAAAAGTCTGTTTCAATGGGGTATGGGGGAAGGTGGGCCAAGAACAAGAAGGCCAATCACAGACACACAAACAGGGTAGACCTGGGGTGGTGCAGGCTCAGTGGGCTGCAGAATCTATGGGGAGGAATCTACAGCAGTCTTTGCTATGGTTGCAAGCCAATAGATCAGCAGAAAAGATATAAAACATCCAACACAAACACAAAATGTAAATAGTGAATCCTGAAACATCAGAATTTCATGAGACCTAGCCACACCCATCCATCACTGGAAGTCAGTCAGCATGAATTCAGTGCAACTCCTGCCATTTGTAGAGGAAGTTTGGACAATCTATGTGGGAAAACAACTAACCTGAAAAATAGATCTAGGAGAGACAATCTAAGGATTATTGGACTTCCTGAAAACCATGATGAAAAAAAGAGCCTAGACATTATTTCTCAGGAAATCATCAAAGAGAACTGCCCTGGTGTTCTAGAATCAGAGGGTAAAATAACCATTGAAAAAATCCATCTAATACCTCTTGAAAGAGACCCCCAAATTAAAACCCCAAGGAATATCATGGATAAATTTCAGAACTATCAGACCAAGGAAAAAATATTGCAAGCAGCCAAAAAGAAACAATTTAAATACCAAGGAGCCACAATAAGAATTACTCAGGACCTTCCACTTTAAAGGATCAAAGGGCCTAGAATCTGATATTCCAAAAGGCAAAGGAACTTGGAATGCAGCCAAGAAAAAAAAATGCCCCCTAAACTGAACATTTTCTTTCAGGGAAGAAGATAGATATTCAACAAAACATGTGAATTCCACTTATTTCTATTGAAAAGACCGGAGCTGAACAAAAAAATTTGACCTCCAAATATAAAACTAAAGAGAAGCATAAAAAGGTCAGAAGAAAAGAACTCTTGAGAACTGTATATTTGTTATAGGTGTGTATATAAGGTTGCATATATAATTTGATTTTACTGTTAAGATATAAAAAAGAAACTAGAGGTAGAAAGGGAATTGTACTAGAAAAAGGAAAAGTGGAGGTAAAATGAGGGAAATTACATCTCATAACGAGGCAAAAAAAAAAAAAAACTTCTAATTGAGGGAAAGAAAAGAGGGGGATGAACAATATGTAAATCTTACTCTCATCAGATTTGGCTGAAAAAGAGTATATTAGACATATCTGGTTTCACAGAGAAACTTCTCTCACTTTATAAGGAAGTTAGAGAGGAAAAGAAAAAGGAAAGCAGGAGGATAGGGGGAAAATATAAGAAAAGGAGAAGGGATATAAAGGGGAAGGGCTGTTGAGGCAAGTGGTGGACAGAAACAAAATACTGGAGAGGAGGGAAAAGGGAGGAAAAAAGAGAATAGCATAATTTGGGATAAATAAGATGTCAGGAAATGCACAATTAGTAGTTTTAACTGTAAATGTAAATGGGGTGAACTCTCCCATAAAGCAGAAGCAGATAGCACACTGGATTAAAATCCAGAACCCTACAATATGTTGTTTACAGGAAACACATTTAAAGCAGAATAATACATACAGAGTAAAAATAAAAGGCTGGAACAGAACTTATTATGCTTCAGGTGAAATAAAAAAGCAGGGATAGCCATTGTGATTTCAGATCAAGCAAAAGCAAAAATTGATCTAATTAAAAGAGATAAGGAAGGAAACTATACTTGCTAAAGAATACCATAGCTGAGAAAGCAATATCAGTATTAAATATATATGAACCAAATGGTATAGCATTTAATTCCTAAAGGAGAAGTTAAGAGAACTGCAAGAAGAAATAGACATCAAACTATAATAATGGGAGATCTCAACCTTGCTTTCTCAGAATTAGATAAATCGAACCACAAAATAAATAAGAAAGAAGTTAAGGAGGTAAATAGAATAGTAGACAAGTTAGATATGATAGATCTTTGGACAAAATTGAATGGAGACAGAAAGGAGTACACTTTCTTCTCAGCAATTCATGGAACCTATACAAAAATTGACCATATATTAGGACATAAAGACCGCAAAATCAAACGAAGAAAGACAAATACTAAATGCATTTTTTCAGATCATAATGCAATAAAAATTACATTCAATAAAAGGCCAGGGGAAAATAGACCAAAAAGTAATTTGAAAACAAGTAATCTCCTCCTAAAGAATAAATGGGTGAAACGGAAATCTGACACAATTAATAATTTTATCTAAGAAAATAACAATAATGAGACAACATACCAAAATTTGTTGAATGCAGCCAAAGTGGTAATAAGGGGAAATTTTATATTTCTAGATGCTTCCTTGCATAAAATAAAGAAAAAAGAAGATCAATGAATTGGGCTTGCAACTAAAAAAGCTAGAAAAAGAACAAATAAAACCAATCAAATGCCAAACTTGGAATTCTAAAAATAAAAGGAGAGATTAATAAAATTGAAAGTAAAGTAAAAAAAAACTATTGAATTAATAAATAAAACTAAGACTTAATTTTATGAAAAAAACAGCAAAATAGATAAATCTTTAGTTAATTAGATTAGAATAAGGAAAGAGGAAAATTAAATTGTTAGTCTCAAAAATGAAAAGGGAGAACTTTCTACCAATGAAGATGAAATTAGAGCAATAATTAGGAATTATTTTACCCAACTTTATGCCAATAAATTTGATAACCTGAGTGAAATGGAGGAATACCCACAAAAATATAGATTACACAGTTTAACAGAAAAGAAAATAAATTACTTAAATAGTCCCATTTTTGAAAAAAGAAATATAACAAGCTATTAGTTAACTTGCTAAGAAAAAATCTCCAGGGCCAGATGGATTTGCATGTGAATTCTACCAAACATTTAAAGAACAATTACTTCCAATACTATATAAACTATTTGCAAAATAGGGAAAGAAGGACTCCTATCAATTTTTTTTATGACACAGACATGGTACTGATACCTAAACCAGGTATGATGAAAAGAAAGAAATAAAATTATACATCAATTTCCCTAATGAATATTGATGCAAAAATCTTAAATAAAATGTTAGCAAAGAGATTATAGAAAGTCCTCCTCAGGATAATACACCATGACCAAGTAGGATTTATAGTAGGACTGGTTCAATACTAGAAAAACTATTAGCATAATTGACTCTAATAATAACCAACCAAACAAAAGCCATATGATTATCTCAATAGATGCAATATCCATTCCTATTAAATAAAAAGACTAGAGAATATAGGAATAAATGGACTTTTCCTTAAAATAGCAATAGCCTCGATTTGAAACCATCAGCAAGCATCATATATTTAAAGTGGTTTAAAGTGGAACCATTCCCAATAGCATCAGGAGTGAAACAATAATATTATATTAGAAATTCTAGCTTTGGAAATAAGAGAACAAAAAGATATTAAAGGAATTAGCATAGGTAATGAGAAAACAAAATTATCACTCTTTGCAGATGATATGAGAGTATACTTAGAGAACCCTAGAGAATCAATTAAAAAATTATTAGAAATACTTCACAACTTTAGCAAGAGAAAGTCAGGAACTAGGTGAGCAAAACTATAAAACACTTTCCACATAAATAAAGTCAGATCTAAACAATTGGAAAATTTTCAAATGTTCTTGGATAGATAAAACAAATATAATAAAAATAACAATACTACCTAAACTAATCTATTTATTTAGTGCTATACCAAACTCCCAAGAAACTATTTTACTAGAGGGAAAAGTAAACAATTTGCCTAGAAACAATAACAACAAAAATCATCTGGAAAAACACAAGATCAAGAATTTCAAGGGAATTAATGAAAAAATGCAAATGAAGGTGGCATTTTAGATCTGGTATAGCGTTGCTATACCAGATCTAAAACTATATTATAAAGCAGTAGTCATCAAAACCATTCGGTACTGGCTAAGAAAAAGAGTAGTCAATCAGTGGAATAGTCTAGGTTCACAGGACAAAATAGTCAATGACTACAGTGACTATAATGACTTAAAACACTAGATTTAACAAAACCAAAGACCCAGCATTTGGGATAAGAATTCACTATTTGACAAAAACTGTAGGAAACTTGGAAACTGGTATGGCAGAAATTAGGCATTGACCCATACCTAACACTGTATACCAAGATAAGGTTGAAATGGGTTCATGATCTAGACATAAAGAATGATATAAACAAATTAGAACCTAGGATGTTTTTCCTCTCATATTTGTGGAGGAGGAAAGAATTTGTGACCAAAAAAGAACTGGAGATTATTATTGATTACAAAATAGATAATTTTGATTATATTAAATTAAAAGTTTTGTACAAACAAAACCAATGCAGACAAGATTAGAAGGGAAGTAATAAACTGGAAAACATTTTTACAATCCAAAGTTCTGATGAAGGTCTCATTTCTCAAAATATATAGAGAATTGACTCAAATTTATAAGAATTCAAGCCATTCTCCAATTGATAAATGGTCAAAGGATATGAACAGACAATTTTCAGACACAGAAATTGAAACTATTTCTAGCCATATGAAAAGATGTTCTAAATTGCTATTGATCAGAGAAAAGCAAATTAAGACAACTCTGAGATACCACTATACACCTCTCAGATTGGCTAAGATGACACAGGAAAAGATAATGATGAATGTTGGAGGGGATGTGGGAAAACTGGGACACTGATACTTTGTTGGTGGAACTGTGAATGGATCCAATCATTCTGGAGAGAAATTTGGAATTATGCTCAAAAAGTTATCAAAATGTGCATACCCTTTAACCCAGCAGTGTTTCTACTGGGCTTATATCACAAAGAGATTTTTAAAAAGGGAAAGGGACCCACATTGCAAAAATGTTTGTGGCAGCCCTTTTTGTATTGGCAAGAAACTGGAAACTGGATGGATGCCCATCAATTGGAGAATGACTGGATAAATTATGGCATATGAATGTCATGGAATATTATTGTTCTGTAAGAAAAGACCAGCAGAATGATTTCAGAAAGGCCTAAAGAGACTTACATTAACTGATGCTAAGTGAAATGAGCAGAACCAGGATATCAATTATACATGGCAACAAGATTTTGGATGATCAATTCTGATGGATGTGGCTCTCTTCAACAATGAGAGAAATCATACCAGTTCCAATTGTTTACTGATGAAGAGAGCCATCTACACCAAGAGAGAGGACTGTGGGAATTGAGTGTGGTTCACAACATAGCATTTTTACTCTTTTTGTTGTTGTTTGCTTGCATTTTATTTTGCTTCTCTTTTTTTTTTTTTTACTGGTTTGATTGGATTTTTCTTGTGTGGCATGATAATTGTATAAATATGTATGCATATATTGGATTTAATATATTTTTCTACCATGTTTAACATGTATCAGACTACTTGCCATTTGGGGGAGGGCAAAGGTGAAGGGAGAGAAATGGAACACAAGGTTTTGCAATGTTGAAGAATTATCCACACATATGTTTTGAAAATAGAAAGCTTTAATAAAGAAAAATAAAAAGTTAATAGACCAAAACTATGATTAAGGGAAATTTTTATGAACAAGAGACAGAGAAGATCATGGATTGTAAAATAGATCAGTTTGATTATGTGAAATTAAAAAGATTTCCCACAAAGAAAACTGATACAGCCAAGATTAGAATGAAAGCAGGAAATTGGGGGGGGGTGATTTTTATAGCCAGTTCTTCTTGTAAATGTATCATGTCCCAAATGATAAATGATCAAAAGGGCCATAAATTCATGCAAATCCTTTGACCTATTAATGCCACTACTAGGTATGAATTCCAAAAGATTTTTTTTTTAAAAAAAGGAAAAGAATCATATGTACAAAAATATTTATAGCAGTTCTCTTTGCAGATCATAAAAAAAATGGAAACTGAGGGGATGCCCAACAATTTGGAATGGCTGAATAAATTGTGGCACGTAATTATGATTGAATATTATTATTTGTGACAAATGATAGGCAGAATGTTCTCAGAAAAAAAACTGGAAAGTTTTCCATGAACTCAAGCAAAGTGAAATGTATTGTGTACAAAGTAAAAGCAATGTTCTGGAATGATCAGCTATGAATGACTTTTCTATTCTCAGCAATATAATGATTGACAACTACTGTGAGGACTTATGATAAAAAAAAAAACCCTAGAGAAAGAATTGTTTATGTCTGAATACAAATTAAAGCATACTCTTTCCCTCCTTTTTTGCTTTATTTTTCTTAATGTGTTTTTTATGTGGGGGTAATCTATGTTTTCTGTCACAACATAACTTTTATAGAAATATTTTATATAATTTTACATATGCTTTTTTATTAGGGTCTGGGGTGGGGATAAGGGAGAAAATCTGGAACTCAAAGTTTTAAGAAAATGTAAAAAAAATGTTTTAAATGTAAATGGGGAAAATAAAGATATCAAATATAATAAATGTTTCATTTTTCAAGTATATAGAGAATTGTAAAATTTTATAAGAATATGAGTTATTCCCTAATTGATAAATGGTCAATGATACAATGATCACTTTTCTGATCAAGATTTCAAAACTATCTCCCTATGAAAGGAAAATGCTCTAATTCACTATTGATCAAAGAAATACAAATTAAAACACCATCAGATTACTTAATAGGACAGAAAGGGAAAATGACAGGGACAAAGGGGATGTGAAAAAAAATTAGGACACTAATTCATGTTTGGTGAAATTGTGAACTTATCCAACCATTCTGGAGAGCAATTTGGAGCCATGCTCAAAGGACTCCCAAAGAGTTCCCAAAGAATTCATTAAAAAGGGTAAAAGACCTATGTACACAATATATACATAGCTGCAATTTTTGTGATGGCAAAGAATTAGAAAATGAAGGGATTCCCATCATTTGAAGAATGGCTAAATAAATTGTGGTATGTGCCTAATCTAATACTATTGTGCCAGAAGAAATAATG
Source organism: Sarcophilus harrisii (assembly GCF_902635505.1). Taxonomy (NCBI): domain Eukaryota; kingdom Metazoa; phylum Chordata; class Mammalia; order Dasyuromorphia; family Dasyuridae; genus Sarcophilus; species Sarcophilus harrisii. Next base: position 440,196,309 of record NC_045426.1, on the reverse strand, counting down.
AGCAAGATAGCTTCAGAAAAAACAAAAAACAAAAAACTGGAAAGACTACTATAAACTAATAATGCAAATCAAAATATATAGAAGTAGGATAATATTGTAAACAGTAACACCAATATTGTGCAATAGTCAAACTGTGAATTTCTTAGTTATTGTCAGCAATACAATGTCACAAGAAAATTTCAAAAAGATTTAGGATGAAAAATGCCATTCTCCAGAGAACAAATTGATGGCATCTAAATGCAGATTGAAGCATATTTTTTTTAATTTTACTTTATTTTTCTTGAGGTTTTTTGGTTTATCTGTGTGTGTATGTGTGAATTCTGTAACATGGCTAACATGAGAAAATGCTTTGCATGACTTCATATTCATAATCCATGTCAAATTGCTTACTTTATCAAGGGAAAGGGATGATAGAGATGGAAATAATTTGGAATTCAAATTTTTTTAATGATTGTTAAAATTTTTTTGACTTGTAATTTAGAAAAAATGAAATGACAGACGAAAAGAAAAGGGGAAAAGAAAAGTCAATCTGAAATTTTTGAGGAAAATACAGATTGTCAATCAGGAAGTTAAATAGGAGCTACCAAGACTTGCTATCCTCAATTGTGAGAAAGTATTGGGATATAAAAATTAATCCCCATGAGTGGATGAAAGTATGTTCAAAAATAGATTAAATATCTACAGGCTCGTTTTAGCTGTCTGTTCTATTTTTCTACTTGTATGCTTCTTCATGTGCATTATCTGCCCACAAATGTTTACTATATTTATGCCCCTCTACTTGCATTCCACAGAGTCCAATTTATAAATTCATGGCATATTTATAGCAATGTATTCCCCCAAATTAAAGGAGTGTTGTTCTAATTTGCTTTTCTTATCCACTGTGTTTCATTAGCTTTTGCTTTCAACAAATTGTGTCTTCTCCCTATTAAAAACACATGTAATAACAGGGACTTATAAAAAATAATTTTGGTGAGATGTTTACCCATAAAGCATTCTAAATATAGTTTTCTGAAGTAATGGAAGGAATCCTGAAGAATAAGTAAATCATTGATTTTAATTATGTTTTTTCCCTACCAAAAAGAACCAGATGGATAGAAGATCAAACACTTAATGTCTTTGATAAGTAGAAAGCTACCCATAGCCATAGCCAATAGCAATTTTGAGTACACCCTAACTTGAAATGTGTTTTGGAAGAGTGTGGAAGAATGAAAAAAGCAGGACCTAAACAAAAACTAAAAAGAAATGAAGAAGAATAAGTGCCTGCAAAAAATTTGGCACAAGACTTAATTAATCTGGTTTTTCTCCAAAACATATTTGGAAGGAATTGGAAGAAATACTACCAGGGGAGGGAAAAAAATTAATGGAATTTTCACTAATTCCATAGCAATATGTTTTGATAATAGATAATAGCATTAGCTAGGTTGGAAATTACATCAAATGTAGGACTTGAAGTCAGGAGAACATGAGTTCAAATCCTACTTGGACAATGTCTATTTGTGTGACATAAGCAAGTCACTCAACTTTCTGAGTTTTATAATGTGAAAAATAATACCTTCCTCACAGGATTATGAGAAGCAAATTAGATAATATATGCAAAGTATTCTACAAATCTTAAAATTCCTTATAGTTATTAGTATTATTAAGGAAGCCAACACATTTAGTCTTTAAGGACATAGTCCCCAAAGTTACATAGTAATAAATAAAAGTAATTCTTACAAGATGAAGTCAATGTGATGAAAAATGCCATCCATTACAGACTGAATGTGGATCAAAGTATAGTATTTTCATCTTTATTATTGTTTGTTTGTTTACTTGTTTTTTCCTCCATTTTCATCTGATTTTTCTTACACAGCAAGATGAATATAAAAATAAATTTAGAAGAATTGCATATGCTTAACCTATGTTGGATTGCTTGCTGCCTTGTGAAGGGTGGGGGGAGAGAGGAAGAAAAATTTGTAACACTAGATTTTGAAAAGGTAAATGAAGACTATCTTTGCATGTATTTGGAAAAATAAAATACTATATAAAAAAATATGAAGTTAGAAGTGCTGCTAGACTTGACCCACAGATTTAAAACGCCTCCTCTAACAAAACGTCTCCTTTATATATGTAAAGTTCATAGCAGTATATATAAATCCAAAAATAATTTACATTCAAAATCATCTGGTTATTGATGTCAAGTTATCACTATCCATATTACAATGATGATATGTTATATTGATCAAAATAAATCATGCTTACTAAAGCTTACTAAGTTTTCACCAGTATCATGAAGGATAATCTGTGTAGATTCCAAACAAGTCAACTTGTATTTGTGTTTACTATGTTCCAGGCACTATGCTAAGCATTAAAAATACAAATGCAAGGAGTAAGAAAGACAGTGTCTATCTTCAAGGAGCTTACATTCTAATGAAGAGAGATAAAGCATAAAAGGAAGCTTAAAAAGCAAGAAAGAAATAGTGAGAAGACACCTGGGTAGGGACATGGTAGAGAAAGAATAGCGTCAGGGTTAGAGCCTCAGTAATGAAGACATAACTGGTCTTGGTGCTTTCTTAAAAATGATAGTTCTGAGAAGAAACAGCTAATCAGAAGAAAAAACTTCAGGGACAGACTATACTTTCAATGTGAGAAGTCTAGGGGTATAGTAAACCCTAAGTAAAGGTATTATCAAGGTAAAGAGAATTTAGCATTAGTTAAATGAAAAGACTAGGGATTAAGAGATAGACAACCAAATGATTCACTGATATCCACAAAAGATTAAACATGTAAACATTATAGAAATAACACTGGGTTTGAATTCAAAAGATCTTGACTCACACTATTACTCACTTCCTATGACTTTGGACAACTGACTTAACCTGTCTACAACAGTTCCCTCTTTCAGAAAATAAAGAGCGTGGATTACATGACTTCTAAGTTCTCTTACCACTAAATCTATGATCCAAAGGACATAAAAAAACTATGTAAATTAAGAAAAGGAGTATCCATTATATTGTTGAGATCACAGATCCATGAAAACATCAAAATTAAAGATTTACATCATTTTTCAGAATCCCTCTCCTCTATTAGTGAGAATGCTTTATGTTTGTGTGTAGGTATATGAGTCTTTAATTTGTATGCATCTGTACCCAATATAATATTTTGTGAGGTTATGTTTTAATAAGATATAGGAGTAAATAAAAGGAAAAAGTTATTTCTGTAGTTGACAAAACCAGTAAATATAAGCCAATTACCTGGGAGTTACAGCATAGTCTTTTAACAACTCAACCTTGCTTATTCATTTTCTTTACAAAGTAATTCATCATTTCTGGAAGGCGGGAGAGCTTCAAATGAAAGCCACCTTGGCCTTCACAGGACAAAGGTGAGAAAAGAAAAGAAAATCAGGACTACTCAACACCCATCACTGTTGCCAGAAAGGTGACATTTTCACATGGGTGGTATTGAAGTTTTCCTGCTCTTTCTTAAACATTCAGCAGTAAAAACTTCAAGTGCTCACAGGGGCTTTGTTGATTATAACACCAAAGGGCCCCAGCTCAGTTCGACTCTGCAAATAAGTCAGTTTTACAACTCTGTTAATGACACCTCTGTTGCACTGTGAATGTGTCAATATAAAGAATCTCTTCTTCTCAAGCAGGCAGCACATGAAGCCCTAATGCCCGGAGGCAGAGGTAAAGTCTCTCCTCAGAGCAGACTTGGAAAGTCATTGTAATATAAAACTATGGGGTAGGCAATCTTCTGGGTGGGGTCCAGGCACAGGACCAGTATGCCTTCTAAATTTGTTTGAGGTATTCTTATTACGACCAAATTTTTATATATTTTGACTAATCTCACAGTTAACTAAAGCCACTCTTCTTAGTGATCATTTAGACTATTTGTCTGGGCTACTCATTTTAGACATTCAATAAATCAGAAAACCTTATTCTTAGTAATCTTTTAAATCCTATCATGATCTCTTCTTTCAAAATGGGATCAGCTTCATCATTTACAAAATGAGAGAATTAGATTATGTGATCTCTAAGATCCTTTCAGTTCTAATATTTTTTATTGTACTTCAGGGCTCTTTGATGTTATTCTTTTAAAATATTTTTAGCTTTGTCTTTCAAATCTTAAAAAAATAGTAATCCTGAAGAGTTGAAGAGGAAGGAAGGAAGGAAGGAAGGAAGGAAGGAAGGAAGGAAGGAAGGAAGGAAGGAAGGAAGGAAAGATGAAAGAAAAGAAGGAAAGATGGAAGGAAGGAAGGAAAGATGGAAGAAAAGAAGGAAAGATGGAAGGAAGGAAGGAAGGAAAGATGGAAGGAAGGAAGGAAAGATGGAAGGAAGGAAAGATGGAAGGAAGGAAGGAAAGAAAGGAGGAACAAAGGTACAAAGGAAGGAAAGAAGGAAGGAAACATCTTTTTTACATATATAAGCAAATTAATGTTCACAGAGTGTAAAAATAAATATCACAGATTAGTTATATTAGAAATAGAACTCTAGTCCTTAGTCAGTTGATCCAAAGTTTTGTTACTAATTAAGCACATTCTCTTATTATAGATAGTTATTTTTAAAAGAACCTATTCGTTTTTATAAATCAACAAAATAAAGCAAGATACTCTTTATATTTTTTTTATTTACCCTTTGAACCACAGCAATAGTTGAGGCCATCTTTAACTCCTTCAACTTAAGTCCATAGCAACAAATATGGCTATCAAAAACCATCAGTACACTAAATGTCCAACCAATCAAACAGTAAGCCTTTATTATTTATTAAAAACATGCTTTGTAAACATGCAAAAACTGATTCTCTTGTAAATGTAAATAGTCCCTGGGTTCTGTCATACATAAGAGCTCCCAGAAAACTGTTTCAGGTTCAAGGCACACTGTATGAAGGTCAGTATCCATGAAAGCTCCTATCAATCAATTTACCAGTCAATGAGTGGATACATTCATTTAAAGGAAGGACATTTAGAAACTTCTACCAAATTCCCAGAGGCACATTCCATAGTATGCTATGCACCACTAAGAAAATACACTCACACATCTGACATATTCACAAGCACAGATAGCTAGGAAATATCCACAGAGGCACACTTGCATAATATATTTGTAGTTCTAGAAATCATGTGTGAATGGAAATATATATATGCTCCAACTCAAGCAACTCATGCTTTCAAAACTCTTTCTTTCTCAGAGAAAGCACTCATGATCCTCTGGTAATTTTTTAAAATTTATTTTGTATTTTATTTTCCTGAAGTTAAAAATGAAAACAATTTTTAACATTCATTTTTAAAACTTTTAAGTTCCAAATTTTCTCCCTTCCTTCCTTCCCCACTACCTGCCCCCATTGGAAAGGCAAGCAACTCAATATAAGTTATACATGCGTAATTATGCAAACATTGTTAAGGAAAACATAGACAAAAAACCTTGAAAAATAAGGAAAGTTTTTTTTTAAGTATACTTCTATCTGTATTTAGACAATTTTTTTTCCTGGAAATGTATTTTTCATCATAAGTCCTTTAAAGTTGTCTTGGATGGTTGTATTGCAGAGAATAGTTATATCATTTACAGATGATCATTTTACAACATTGCTTTTACTTTCTGCATTTCACTTTACATCAGTTCATGGAAGTCTTTTCAGGTTTTTCTAAGAGTGTGCTATTCATCATGTCTTATAGCACAATAGTGTCCATCATAATCATGTACCACAATTTGATCACCTGTTCCCCTTAATTATCAGTTCTTTGACCCCAGAAAGGAAATGCTATAAATGTTTGTACATATGTGTCTTTTTCCTTTGTATTATTTATTCCTTTTGCAATGTAGACCTAATATTGGTATTACTAGGTCAGAGTATGCATGGTTTTATAGTCCTTTGGATATAATTCCAAATTGCCCTACAGAATGTTTGAATCAGTTTCCAATTTCACAAACAAAGCATAAATGTCTCATTTTCCTCCCATTCCATCCAACATCTGTCTTTTTCCTTTACTGTCTTACTGGTCAATATATAGGTATGGGGTAATATCTCAGAATTGTTTTAATTTATATTTCTCCAGTTAAGAGTGAGCTAGAGCAATTTTTCACAGTTACAGATAGCTATGATTAATTCATCTGAAAACTGTTCATATCACTTGATCATTTATCAATTGAGGCATGGCTCTTTTTTTTTTTAATAAATTTGAATCAGTTATCTACATATTTGAAAAATGAGACCTATATCAGAGAAACTTCCTTCAAAATTTTTTCACAGTTATTAATGCTGACTATATTTCCCTCCATCCTATTTCCTTCTTCCTGTGTATTTTATTCAGTCTATCCTTTCACCCTTTCTCTCCTCGTAAATGTTTTGTTTCTTGCTGCCCCATCCTCACATCTGCCCCTCTTCTATCATATTTCCCCTTATCCTCTTCTCCTCCTACTTTCTGTCAGGTAAGATAGATTTGTATACCCAATTGAGCAGGTATGTATACCCAAAATAATGTATACTTTGAGCCAATTCTGATTCCAGTAAGGTTCACTCAATCGCTTCTCACATGAATATCTCTCCTTTTTTTTCCCCCAGTACATATTTCTCTCACCCCTTAGTTTTATTTTTCTAAACCATTACCCTTTCATATTCAACTCATATCTATGCTCTCTATCTATATATACTTTTTCTAAGTGCCTTAATAATGAGAAAATTCTTATGAATTACAAGTATCATCTCACATAGGAATGTAAACAATTTAACTTTATTAAATCCTTTATGATTTTCTTTTACTGTTTGCCTTTTTATGCTTCTCTTAAGTATTGCATTTGAAAGACAAATTTTAAATTTGATTCTGATCTTTTTTATCAAGAATGTTTTAAAGCCCTCTATTTCATTGAATATCTACCTTTTCCCCTGAAGAATTATACTAAGTTTTTCTGGGTATATGACTCTTGGTTGTAATTGTAGATAACAGCCTTTACCCTCTAGAATATCATACTTGAAACTCTCTAATCCTTTAACATAGAAACTGTTAAATTATGCTTTATTTGGACTGTGGCTCCAAGATAATTTCTTTCTGGCTGCTTGCAATATTTTCTCCTTCACCTAGGAGCTCTGAAATTTGGCTATAATATTCCTGGGAATTTTCATTTTGGGATCTCTTTCAGGAGATAATTAAAGGATTTTTTTTTCAATTTCTAATTTTACCCTCTGATTCTAGAATACCAGATCTTGAAAGATGATGTCCAGGTTTTTCTGATCATGGCTTTCAGATAATCCAGTAATGTTTAAATTATTTCTCCTGGACTTATTTCCCAGGTCAATTGGTTTCCAATGAGATATTTCACATTGTCTTCTTTTTTTTTTCTTCTTTTGAAGTTGTGTATTGTTTCCTAATTTCTCACAAATTCATTATCTTCCACTTGCTCAATTATAATGTTCAAGGAATTATTTTCTTTAGTGAAATGTAGTACCTCCCTTGCCATTTGGCCAAATTTGCTTTTTAAAGCATTTTTTCCTCATTGGCTTTTTCTACCTTCCTTGCCATTTGACCTAATCTGTTTTTTAAGGTATTTATTTTCTTCAGTATTTTTTTGTCTCCTTTACCAAGCAGTTGACTCATTTTTCATGATTTTCTTATGTCAGTCATTTATCTTCTCAATTTTTCTCTACCTCTTTTACTTTACTGTATCTGAGACCATTTTATATTTTTCATGGAGACTCGATGTAGTTTTTATTATATTATTTTCTTCTGAGAGTATGTTTGGATCTTCCTTGTCATCATAGCACTCTTCTATGCTCAGAAAGTTTTTCTGTTGCCTAATCACTTTTGCAGACTATTATTTGATTTTTAAATCTTTTTTAAAGTACGACTCTGCTTTCAGGGTACATTATCCCAAGATTCGAGGATTTTATGCAGCTGTTTTCAGAGATATTTCTAGGGACCTGTAAATTTTTAGTTCTACCAATTTGGTATGATCTGAGAAGTGTTAACTACTCTTCTGCTTTGTGCTCTGGTCTGTGAGTGACCACATGCTTTTCTGCCTTGCAATTGTGAGAAGATTCTCTGTTCCACTGTGGCCACAAGTTTTGGTGAACTAGTGTTCCTCCTTTCCCTGGAACTTTTCCTTTTGCTTAGAACTGACTCAGATCTGAGTATGGGCAAAGCAACAGAGTCCTGCCTCGGTGCTAGCAAATAGACCCCTATATTCTCCTTCTGATCACTTGTTCCAACCCATTACCATCTATGGACTGAAGGCTCTGGAAGCAGCCACTGATGCTGCTGATTCATGGGCTCTCAAGGTCTACTCCTGGTTTGCCGGGGCTCTGTCTGTGCTGGCTTAGTCTGCACCACTCCACTGCACTCCACTGTGCTCCATTCTCACCCAGTTATAAACCTTTTGTGTTGACCTTCTATGTTGTTTTCTGCATCTGTGAGCTGAGAGGTTTGAAAACTGCCATTGCTGCCAGTGATTCACTTACCTCAAGGCCTTGCTCCTGATTTGTGGTGGACTAGTCCTTGCGAGTGAGGACTGAACTGGACTGCACTCCATTCACACCCTGAGTCAAGAGATTTTTCCTGATGACCTTCTAAGTTGTCTTGGGATGGAAAATTGGTTTACTCTGTCTTTTTGTGGGGTTCTGTCACTCTAGAATTTGTTTAGACATTATTTAGAGGTATTTGGAGAGCTTTGGGGGAGAACTCAGGTGAATCCCTCACACACACACACACACACACACACACACACACACATACACACCTCCATAATGTTGTTACCATAAAAATCAACCTGAAGGAAGATTATTGAGATCTGTGATGAAACTGGTCAGTGTCATCATTTTCTCCTGAGCAAAAAATGTTTCTCTCTCTGTGTCTCTGTGTGTCTCTCTCTCCTTCCCTCCCTCCCTCTCCCTTTCTTTCCCTCTCTTTTCCTTTCTCTTTGTCTCTTGTCTCCCTCTCCCTCTCTCTTTCCCTTTCTCTCTCTCCCTTTCCCTCTCCCTTTTCTTCTCCCTTTCTCTCTCTCTCTCTCTCTCTCTCTCCTCTCCTATAGGCATCCACAGACTCAAATATAAAGATAGATATTTGAAAACACACACAAATATATACATTATATATATACAGAGATACATACATGAGGGGGGGTCATAAAGAATCAGACAAATAAAAAATGACTGAACAAAATGTATGGATATAAAATATAATGCAACAATTTTTTTTAGTTTTTGCAACAGTGAATTATACTGAAAGAATGTGGTTGTATTAGAGGCAGAGTAGAGTCTATTTTGAACTGAGATCATCTTAGTTTAACTTTTATCCTACCATCAAGTACCAATTGCCCTTCAACTCTCTCACTTCCCCTCAATAAAAAAAATCCCAACTATATAAACATAACCAAACCCAGATTCTCAAATCACCATGCAAATAAAACAAAATACACAATTTAAAAAGTAAAAAAAGAACAGAAATGGGGTACATGTGTTAGACAATGTTTAATTTTTCCTACTAGGTTGAAAGCTTTTACCATAAAAAAATTGGTCATCAGCCTTGTTTCATCTCCAGATTCTGCAGATTAAGGCTGTTAGTTCAAGCAGTGTACTAATTTTACAAAATTATACAGAAAAAAAAACAATTTGGATTTCCCACAGAGTTCATTTTAATGAATTTTCCCCAGTGTTCTAATATAAGAAGTACCAGAGTGATCTGAATATCAATACATCTGGCACAATGAATAACAAACACCATCCTACAGAATAATTCACTAAATCTGATTTCCACAAAACATTATCACAGAAAGTGTTCATCTTTATCTAAGAGCAGGCTTAACCTGATCAATCAAGATTAATTAGGTCAATTCCTAAAACCTCCTGAAGGGCTCAGCAAGCCCAACCACAATATTTCAGAAACTGGTCATAGTGAAAAGAATACAAGACTGAGGTAGGAAGACCAAGCTTTGAATTTCACCTCACACACCTACTAGCCATGTAGCCTCAAACAAGTCTCATAAATTGTCTGAGCTTTAGTTTTCTAATATTAAAATGAGAATATTAATACTTGCAGCACTTCACAAGAATTATGTAAGAATCAAATGAGAAAACATATGTAAATTACTATGTAAATACCAGTTATGTTATCATGTCATAAAACTTTTTTTTTTTCTTTTCACACTCATTTCTTTGTTTAATCCACAGAAAACACCCAGAGACCTAAAATCCTCCTATCCCCTCAGGGGACATGATAGATGTGATTGTTTTGGGTTTTGATGTGCATTCACTGAAAAGTAAATTATCCATACCGCATTACTCATAGACGGAACAATTAGAAAAAAAAAAAAATGTTCCTAGGTAAAAGTTCCAGGAAGGCTGATTGACCTGTTATCAGGATAAATTTTCCTATCAGTGTTTCCAAAAATAGAAAAATGAAGGAGCAAATAATTTTTCCATTACTATGAATCTTCAGTTACTATGTAAAACAAAGTTCATTTAAAAAAGATCAAAGAAGATTCAAATAGCAATGTTTGGAGATTCCCTGCTGAAAGCAACTATTTCTCTTTCTTTTTTTTTTTTTTAAATTTAATAGCCTTTTATTTACAGGTTATATGCATGGATAACTTTACAGCGTTAATAATTGCCAGACCTCTTGTTCCAATTTTTCACCTCTTATCCCCCACCCCCTCCCTTAGATGGAAGATTGACCAGTAGATGTTAAATACATTAAAATATAAATTAGATACACAATAAGTATACATGACCAAAACATTATTTTGCTGTATAAAAGAATCAGACTCTGAAATATTGTACAATTAGCTTGTGAAGGAAATCAAAAATGCAGGTGGGCATAAATATAGGGATTGGGAATTCAATGTAATGGTTTTTAGTTATCTCCCAAAGTTCTTTCTCTGGGCATAGTTGGTTCAGTTCATTACTGCTCCATTGGAAATGATTTGGTTGATCTCGTTGCTGAGGATGGCCAGGTCCATCAGAACTGGTCATCATATAGTATTGTTGTTGAAGTATATAATGATCTGGTCCTGCTCATTTCACTCAGCATCAGTTCGTGTAAGTCTCTCCAGGCCTTTTTGAAATCATCCTGTTGGTCATTTCTTACAGAACAGTAATATTCCATAATATTCATATACCACAATTTATTCAGCCATTCTCCAACTGATGGACATCCATTCAGTTTCTATCCACTACAAAGAGGGCTGCCACAAACATTCATGCACATACAGGTCCCTTTCCCTTCTTTATGATCTCTTTGGGATATAAGCCCAGTAGTAACACTGCTGGATCAAAGGGTATGCACAGTTTGATAACTTTTTGAGCACAGTTCCAAACTACTCTCCAAAATGGTTGGATTCATTCACAACTCCACCAACAATGCATCAATGTCCCAGTTTTCTCACATCCCCTCCAACAATCATCATTATTTTTTCCTGTCATCTTAGCCAATCTGACAGGTATGTAGTGGTATCTTAGAGTTGTCTTAATTTGCATTTCTCTGATTAATAATGACTTGGAGCATCTTTTCATATGACTAGAAATAGTTTCAATTTCTTCATCTGAGAATTGTCTGTTCATATCCTTTGACCATTTTTCAATTGGAGAATGGCTTGAGTTTTTATAAATTAGAGTTAATTCTCTATATATTTTGGAAATGAGGCCTTTATCAGAACCTTTGACTGTAAAAATATTTTCCCAGTTTATTGCTTCCCTTCTAATCTTGTCTGCATTAGTTTTGTTTGTACAAAAACTTTTCAGTTTGGTATAATCGAAATTTTCTATTTTGTGATCAGTAATGATCTCTAGTTCTGCTTTGGTCATAAAGTCTGAAGGTAACTATTTCTCAATAGCTCATAGCTGTACAGAGATCTGCTGTCTTCTGGGCAAATATATCTAAAAATAATGGAAAGATTTTTTTTAAGTGAATGACTATTATCAACTCTTAGCAATTCATATAGTGATTCACAAATGATTCAGCCAAAATGCAATATGAAGTTTGGGACAGCTAGGTGGCACAGTGGATTTTATACTGGGCATTCATCTTTTTGAGTTGGAATCTGGCCTAAGACACTTGACCCTTAGTAAGTCATTTAACCCAGTTTGCCTCAGTTTCCTCATCTATAAAATGAGCTAGAGAGGGAAATGGCCAGTATCTTTGCCAAGAAAACTTCAAATGGGTTTACAAAGAGTCAGATGTAACTGAAAGAAAAAAGTTAATGCTCCAATTTTGTATTACCAGTCCAGAAAACTGGATTATCCTTGCTTTTATAAGCTGTCTATATGTGGATAGCCTAAAAGTAGAAGATAAACTGATCTTACTGTTAAAAGTATTAAAAGAAAATGGTATCTTTCTGCTCTTCAAGTTCCTCCCTGAGTGAGGGAATACCCAATAACTAATTAAATATATCCTTCCACAAAATTCTTAGGCTTGAACTCTGTTAATCGATCAATAGTATCTCAAGCAGGGTCAAAAATATATTTATAATTACTATAGGGTTCTTTGAAGAATCTATATTCTTGGAGTGGGGAATAAGCACAGAAGTTATGATTAAGAGAAGTAAAGCAGTAAAAAGTAAAGTAAACTTTTAGATAGAGGGGAGAAGGGGAGAGGAGGAGAATGGAGCTGAATACAGCAGGATGAAAAGTATCAGTATCATAGAAGGCCAAGTATCAATTAGTATGAAGTAGTAGGAAAAGTATAAACTTAATAAATGTAGATTAAAGGTAAATTTGTTTGCAACTTTATATCCATTACCTCACTTAAGCCTTGAAATAAAAAGAAACAGAGGAAGGAAAGAAGGAAGGAAGGAAGGAAGGAAGGAAGGAAGGAAGGAAGGAAGGAAGGAAGGAAGGAAGGGAGAGAGGGAGGGAGGAAGGAAAGAAGGAAGGGAGGGAGGGAGGGAGGGAAGGAGGGAGGAAGAAAGGGAGGGAGGGAGGGAGGAAGAAAGGGAGGGAGGGAGAGAAGAAAAAAAGAAAGAAAAATCTGAACTTTGACACATATTTGCTGTGTGTCTCTGCATTGCTAGAGGAAGTTTCTTCTTTTGGGAATTCTCTGTCTAGGCATAGTCTCTCTCCCTATCTTATTCAAGTCTCACAAAAAATCCTCTGAAGCAGGTACTACATGTATTGTTCTAGTTTTTTGGGTTTGTTTTTGTTTTTTGTTTTTTTACTTAGGAGAAACTTGTCTGGGGTCACACAGCAAGTTCCACAGATAGGACTTGAACCCAGCTCATTCTGACTTCAAGACCATCATTCAATCTATTTCGGAACACTGCTTCACAGATAATAAGGAGGACTATATAAGTAAACATTAAAAGTATGATGAAAAGCACAAACATAAATAAACATGGCATATATAAGGAAGAGTAATCTATTTTTATTAGAACAAAAGATACATGTTGAGGATTAATGAGAAATGGGATTGATGGATTAGGGAATGACCTGACATAGTAGATAGAGAATTTTGGGTCAAGTTCAAATCTAATCTCAGAAGCTTACTAACTATGTGGCCTTGGCAGCATCTTTTAACCTCAGCTCCTTTTAATAGATTAGATTCTTGATGGGAGTGTAACATGCAATTCTTATACTTTGAGAATTATGTCACAGGTTAAAGGTAATAATTTTTAAGCAGAGATGGAGGGGGGGAAAACAGTGAGCTCAGGGAGGAAATGAAAACAAACTTTTTTGCTATGCTCTGCAGAAACTATATTTGATGAAACAGAATATAATTTCTCATTAAAAGCCAGTTAGCAAATGTTTACTGAGCTCACATTGTATCCTAAACATTATTGGGCTGTCTGGGGAGACACAAAAGAAATACCAGCTATAGTCCTCACTCATAGAAACTTGCAATTTAATGAAGGAGAAAACACATATAAAAAGCACATAGGAACAACAGACACAAGTGCCAGCTAATATAGCACCAGCTATGTGCCTAAGCACTGTGAGGTGAGGAAGGAGGGGGGTGTAAAATGATTGTGTGATTGATAATGGAGAAAAAAATAAACCTGCTGCTCTTATCACTTGTTAAACTACTGATAATTGCTCTGATAAAAGGCTTTATAGCAGCAGGAAAAGGGGGGGATAACACAGAGGTTTAATTTTTCATTTGAATCACAAATATTTAGTTTCACTGGAAGTGTAGTGGGGAAGGAAAGAAATTCACCTCCAAAATGCTGCTGCCATCCAGAGAAGGCTGTCGGACTTGATCAGAAGTCTACAAGTCCTGCCAGACCGAAGCTTGGTGCTATGGCACCTGTGTGGCCAAGGGACCAATTTGTGTGTGAAATCCTTAGCAGTAAATTGTGAAGAAAAGCTACTTAAGGCAGCCTATGGGGAAATTAGGCCAGGCCAATAACTTTCTACATTGTGAATACTGTAATTTGTAAATCATTGAGCCCAGCAGGAAGCAATTTTAACGGCTCTTAGCCCATTTCAGACTGACCACATGGGCACAGGCAGAATTCCATTTGTTAGGAATGTCTGGTTATTACATGCAAAGGAGAGGAGCAGGCAGTGGGGGGGAAAGGAATAGGGGGAGGAAAGTATAGGAGAAAAAATCAACTTTTGATTATTTTCCTGTGGTGTTTACTGTACAGCTGTGGAAGGGGAGAAAATATCATTAAAATCACAGAATTAGATGTGCTCTCAGCAGAGGTATATTGGAAAAGTTAGTAATAATGCCACATTATTCTGCAAATCCAGGAAGATTCATTCATAGGCACAGCCTCACAGATATCTTTCTCCAGAACCTTTTGAAACAAAAGCCAATCAACAAATCCTTAGGGAAATACACAATAGCAGATCTATGAGAAAAAGTAATGCTTTTAGCTGTTAAATAGCCATTTCCCAAGGATGCACAATTAACAGAAGCTTTTAATTTAAAGCCCATCACACCTCAGGCAAATATTGAAGCTTGTAGGTGACAATGCTTCAGCACTATGCTAGAAAATCATAATTTACTTTCATGCCCTAAGATTTCCTTTATGTTAGAAACTCCCCTATCCTTATTGCTCCATAGATTCATAGATTCTTGGTTACAATAATTTTAAGGATCATATAGCTCAATCCCTTAACTTAATGGAGAAGAAAACCTAGAGATAAGGTGCTTTACTCAAGGTCAAAAGAGTAGGAGTTGACAGAGTCAGGATTAGAACTCGAGTGTCCATATGGTGATAAAGTCCAGAGTAGGAAGATGGCTCATTAAGCCCTTTCTCAAAATGGAAGCTATGGGAGGAACTCGCCAATAGAAAAAAATTAAGGAAGAAGGAAGGAAGAAATAAAAAGGCAGCTGAAGCATTGTGTCAAAGTCCATCGAATGAGACCTAGAAAGAGTGACTTGCAACCTAAGATAAATAAGAATGGAATAAGCATTTATTAACAACTTTATATTAGGCACTATGCTAAGTGCTTTACAAATAGCTCGTTTGATTCTCACAATAATTCCATGAGGTAGGTGTTATTATTCTCCCCATTTTACAATTAAGGAAACTAAGTCAGACAGAGTTTAAGTAATTTGCCAAGGATCACTCATCTATTAAATATCTGGAACTGAATTTAAACACAAATTTTCCTAATTCCAGACTCAGCTTTCATATACTTTGCCACCTCATTTCTAGAAGAGGGTAAGAACTGTCTAGCTTTCTTGGTGAGTAAAATATACAAAAGCCTTATAAACCATATCCCAAGAAATTAGAGAAACTTGGGGGGTATGAATGTTAAACTCCTATTAAAGTTCTTTGAAGAATTGTATAGAAAGGGAGAGATCCACAGTACTGAAGACAGGTAAATTTTAGCATCAAATTATGTTTCTATATAATTGTTTACATCTTGTCCCCCCAGCTCCCCATTAGTTGTGAGCTCCTTGTATACAAGGACTTAGGAGGACTGTTTTGTTGGTGGTTTTTCTGTCTGCTGGCTTTTTTACGGGGCTTGTCTCTACAGCCTCAGTACTAAGCCTGGTGCCTGATATAGAGTAGGAATTTCATAAAGTTTATTTTTATTTGTTGATCAGATTAGATCATGATCAGAAAAGAAGATGGAATAGATCTCCCTAATCATTAAACATTACTTTTATTTTTGAGAAAATTATAAAATGTCATTAAAGATATTGTTGTTGAGCATTTCAAAAAACAGAAAGGACTCTAACTACCAAGATAGCAGAACCTGTCAGGTTCAACTAATTTATATTTTGATGGGGTAAACAAATCAAAGGAATGTCATGGACTTGAATTTTAGCAAGTCATCTAATAAAGCTTCTCATGTAAGGTTATAAATAAGATAGAAAATTTTGTAGTTGTTGCAAGACTAAGTGTATTTTGAACTGACAATGACTGAAATCCAAGAGTAGTCACTTTTGGATCAATGCGACAGAAATTAAATCTGAGATATTATTGATATATATTGGTGAGAAAATTCTTTATACTAATTTCAGTTGGTACTTTCTCTGCAACTTTAGTGTCAAGAGAGTTATCTTAAAGTTCTGAAAGTTTAAATAATTTGCCCAAGTTCATAGGATTAATGTGTGTTAGAAGTAGACATGAACCAAAGGCTGTGAAAACAGTTTTGTAGACACTACTACCACTCATCCTGGAAAAGAGTCTCTATCAAAATCCTCCCAGGATCCATTCCCATTATTATTTCCCATCTTTGCTAATGATTCAGCCAAAGTTATCAATGCAAAGTCAAATCTACAGATGACAAAGTTGGAAGAAATCATCAAGAGATTGGAGGGCATAATCGGTACTTGAAACCTCAAGTTGCAAAAATTGGAGATGAATCCAAGGAAATTTTATAAGTATGAATGTCAAATTCTGACTTAGCCTAAAAAGTCAATTATGCATATTCAAGATGGTAAAAACCTAGCCATACCAGTTTGTTTAATGAAGACTGGTGATTTCTAGTAGACTTCTATCTCAACATGAGTCAGCAAAATGACATGTCAGTCAAAAAAGCAGATGCACTATTAAGCTTCATTAATATAGGTATTGTTATTCAGCTGATTCAGTCCTAGCTTACTCTATATGACCCTATTCAGGGATTTCTTGGCAGAGATATTGAAGTGATTTGCCATTTCCTTCTCCAGTTCATTTTACAGATAAGGAAATTAAGATAAACAATAATTAATTAACTTGCCCAAGGTCGCATAGCAAATAAGTGTCTGAGATCAGATTTGTACTTAGGAAGATGAATCTTCCTGACTCTGGGCCCACACTCTATCCACTGGACCCATCTAGCTGTTAATACAGGTATATTATCTAGTATATCCTGACTCAAATCCTATTTCCAAAGTTTCACTGTAAAATGGTAGTCACCCTAGAGTCACAAAGGCCATATATTTCAATAGAGTTTGAGCTCTGGTAGGT
Source organism: Sarcophilus harrisii (assembly GCF_902635505.1). Lineage (NCBI taxonomy): Eukaryota > Metazoa > Chordata > Mammalia > Dasyuromorphia > Dasyuridae > Sarcophilus > Sarcophilus harrisii. The sequence goes on along the minus strand of NC_045426.1, from coordinate 440,178,997 downwards.
TTTCCATCTGTAAATTGGGGCTCATAAGATCCTTTAGCTGGCATATTTTAAGTCCTTATAATAGGTTGTTGTTTTTTTCTGACTGATTCATAGAGTTTTTGGCAGCTAGATGGCAAAATGAATATAGCACTGAGTCTGGAGTCAGGAAGACATGAATTCACATGAAGACACTTACTATCTTTATGATCCTGGGCAAGTTATTTAGATGCTGTTTGCCTCAGTTTACTCAACTGTAAAATCGAGATGATAAAAGAACCTTTCCCCCCAAGGTTATTGTAAGAATCAAATGAGATGATATTATTAAAAAAAAAAAAACTTTTAGCTTAGTGCTTGACACATAGTAGCCACTTAGTAAATGTTTCTGCTTTTTTTCCCCCTTCCTTTTAAGCTCTCAATTTGTAAGTAATGTCACAACATAAATGTGAATACATTTATTATTAATTTCAAAGAATGATGAAGGTTTCTAATAGTTATTTGATGAGCAAACAATTGATTATGGAATAGAAAGGACTGTTGAAATAGTGGCCTTTTAACCAAGATGTAGGAGGAGGAAATATATTCTCAGGACTGATGAAAAGAAGGGGATCAAAGAAAGTTAAAAAAGGGTAAGACAAGTTTGGGAGATTATGAATAATCCAAATCAGAGAGAATATAAAATACACAAAGAATTAAGGAAAAGGCTAGAAAAGGAATTATTCTCTAAATTCAATCTGTACCAAGAACAGTTATATTCTGTGTCAACATATCTCATCACTATCTTTACTACATATTTTTTCCAACCTCAAACCCTACTCCTCTCCACATATGGGGTATTCATTCTCCATCTCCAGTTTCTTTTAAGACTCAACTAAGGAATCATACCATAGAAGAAACATTTTTTGATCTCCCAAAGTGTTTGTACTCTCTCTCTCCTGAAATCACTTTCTAGAGGATTATAGATTTAATTAAAATAATAGCTACCATTCATCTAGTGATTAATCTTTACAAAGTACTTTACATAAGTTAACTCATTTAATCTCCACAATAACCCTGTGAGGTAAATTCTACAAATCAGGAAAATGAGGAAACCTTGCCGAGAGCCATAATAAAGTTGTTGTATGTCTAAGGCAGGATTTGAATTAAGTCTACAAACAAGGTTGGACCAACTTTCTGATTCCTAATCAACACTCCCAGTGGTTCTCAAACTCTTTTTCTCAGTATCTTTACAGTATTAACAACTATTGAGAATATGTCCAAAGAGTTTTTGTTTATATGGGTTACATAATAGATATTTATCATAAATAGAAAAAAACTAATTTTGAATTTGTAGACCTTCTGAAAGGATTTCAGAGACCCTCCAGGATTCACTGCACCATACTTTGAGAACCACTGCATCCAGTGGGTTAATGAGCTATTCTGGAATGAATTTCAGAAGTTCATCTAGTTATAATCTCTAATTTTACAAATGAAGAAACCTAGAGTGACTAAGTTATTTTACTAACGTTCACACATATAGAAATAGTATGAGAAAATATTTATAAAGTGCTTAGCACAGTGCTTGGCATATAGAAATTGTTTAATAAAACTCCATTACTTTCCACTTACACATCAAATATCCAGTTCCACATAAGAATTGTAAGCTTCTTGGAGGCAAGAACAATGTTTTTATTTTTGCTTTTGTTTTTAATCTTTCCTTTATAGCAACAACATATCTAGCTCATAGCATGGGTATCTATCTCACATATCTGGCACAAAATAAATTTTTATCAGATCTAAATTAAATTCACTTTGAAACCAGTTTGGTCAGAGGTCTTTAATTTCTGTCTATAACTTAAGTCTTTTTTTAAATTCAAGTATTATTTTACTTAAGACATTTCCCTTTAAAAGGTCTTCGAAACCCCAATCTCTAGTCATATACTTTGCTTCACATCACTAATATTACCATATAGAACCTGCTTCAGTTCATGGAAAACATAACATCTAAGCCCTCACATCTCTGCTCTGCTGTGACATGGCAGGGCCTGTGTGTGGCTGTCACTTTTAAGCTGTCAGCCATTCTTACTCAATGAGTGCTTTGGAGCATGCTTCAGTGTGTCTGTCCTTGAAACGTTCCTCCCTCCTCCCTTCCTCGTGCATGACTGCCCTCCTTCAACTTACCAGCTTACAATTACATGGGCATCGCTGCTGTCATCCATCTTCTTCATTTTTCGGCCATCAAAAGGGATTAGCAATGAGCAGTACTTATTCAACTAATATTTATATCAAAAAATATTCACCTTGATAAGTCACAACACAGTATCAGTATTTCAAAAGTCCACCATGCAGAGTCTTCCCCTGGAATAGCTAACCATCAGCATCAGGCAATAATACTCCTGATTCAATGTGATATTTATGATGAAATTTTGGAAGATGCATATGAGGTATAGAATGCTCTTCAACTCAAAAAGGAAAATCTCATATCCCAGAGCATATAACTTGAATTTACAAGGAAGGAAAGAAGGAAGGAAGAAAAGAAGGAAGGAAGGAAGGAAGGAAGGAAGGAAGGAAGGAAGGAAGGAAGGAAGGAAGGAAGGAAGGAAGGGAGGGAAGGAGGAAGGGAAGGAGAGAAGGAGGGAGGAAGGGAAGGAAGGAGGGAGGAAGGAATGGATAAATAGGAACAAAGGAAGACGAGGATGAAAAAATACAACAAAGCTTATTAATATATGAGGAAAATATAATGATAACACACATACAATTCTCCACATCAAGCAAAAGAATGGGAATTTTCTTCTCATTTCACTTCCAGGAGGGGAGGCAACCTTCATAATTTTGTAATAATTGTTTCTCTGGAATAAGCATCTCCTCAAGGGATACTGTAATATCCCAGGATTTTTGCCCCAACCTTCCCTAAAGTGACACCCTTTCCAGTGATTGAGAAGGCTGTTTATCTTAGGCATCCATATTCATAAACACAAATATAGGAAGGGATGTACCCTTGGCTTAAATCTGTGAGGCAAATTTATAAAATGGGTTCCTCTTTCATACTAATTCTATTCTTATAAGTTATGAAATAGCTCATAATTATACTACAACTTAGAGAGCACAACTCTAATGAAGACTGGGGGATAAATTCCTACAAGTAGCTAAAAAAGGTCCTCATCTCCCATACTATTACCACTATGCCCTTATGCTACAAACAAGGGACGCTGGGGAGACCCAGCAACGTAATGATAGTCAACCACAAATAATTGTGAGAAATATAAATCCAATAAATGTGTACTATAAGGAATAAATTTAAGAAAAATATAAAGGGAATTAAGATTGGAAAGAATTAGCAGTTTCCCTTCAGATTGTTTATTTAGGTAGAACTTTTCTCTCATGATCTTACAGAAGGGAATTTAAAATGTGGTAGGCATCAGCTATTGACTTTTTCATGCTGCTTCCATGGAACATCATCACTTTCCTCTCTTCTCATTCCTAAGAATGACCAAACTCCCACTATCACAGTACATGAAAACCTCTGCTGCATTTTCCCTTACAACTTTAGTGCATTTTGAAGGCTTATCTCACCTTAGTTTCCTGTTTTCCCAAAATGGGAAGAACTACAAATCCCAGAAGGGATTTATTTTGTAGCCAAAATATCTTGCTAGGGATTGTTGGAATTGTTCTATGTCTGCATATGAAACAGAGAGAATTAGCAAGAGAGGAACAAGACAAAGAAAGACAAAAAGACCCAAAGAGAGAAAAAAAAAAGGGGGGGGTGGGTGGGAGGAGGGAGAGAGAGAGATTCATGTGTATATCAATAGTAGAACTGAAAGGACCTTGAAGATCAACTAGTGAAATTTCTTTATTTTAGAGAGGAAAAAGAAAGAAGTAGCTTGTCTAACATTATGGAGGAAGACTCAATCAACTCAATTAAATTTGTGGCTGACCCAAAATGGAGTCAAATCCATTAATTATAGAAAGAGAAAGGAGGAATCAAGGAAATTAGCATATTCAAAGTAGAAAAAAATAATCCAAGTTTCCTAAATCCCATTTTGATCAGATTACTAAAATTTGATTATCTGTGATGTGGCCAAGACTCACAAAAAAGAAATGACCTGTTGAGAACTAAGTCCTTTGAAAGTACTTTCAAGTCCTTATCATGTCTACTCTAACAATTAAAGCCCAACAGCCTTTTCTAAAGGGAATAGAATATCCTGGACTGTAACAGAGAAGAGCAGGGACAGAAGCAGGGGCAGAGGCAGGGGCGAAGTATTTGTATACCTATCTCCCCTTTGCATTCTTTACTCTATTATAAGAATCCCATCACAACATCCAACTGCTCTTTGCACTGAGTGGGGTAGACCTTTCAAATTAGGCCTGTCTTGCCATCTTTTGGTAAATGCTCAAGTCATAATATCCTGAGGGCAAATTTCCCACCCTGAGATAAAGTCCTGGTTACCCTATTTGGTGCAAGGTTCTGAACATATGGATTCATTGTATTTACTATTTTTTTTGGTTCTATTTCTTTTATTTTGTACCAACTCGTATGAGCTTAACTACTACCCTATGTTAATAAGGGGAAATTTTCATTCAACTTGATAATCTTGTAGAGCAGTTTTATTTTCAAGGCCTTTGGTTTTATAAAGGGTAAATATGTCCAGTCAGCCCTTGTTGAAAAGACTGGACTAAGACCTTTCATATTCCAGTGATTTTGATCTCCTCTAGATCAGGGCTTCTTAAAATTTTTCCATTCATGACCCCTTTCTGTCTCTTCCCCAGATTCTGCTCTCATAGCACTTATTTTTATCATCTCCCTCTCTACTGGCTCATTTATGCCTACAAGCATGCTCAAGCTCTTCACAATTTGATGAATTAAGAAATTACAGAATGAGAGTGTGCATATCTGATTTTTTTGAGTACTAACTGGGAGAGACTTCAATTGTGAATGAGAAATTAATTAAACATATAAGATATGAAGAAAGAAAGCACAGAAAAGTAGAGACAAATGGTTAAAAATAGTACAAAGATAGATGCCAGCATGAGAACAAAGAATGAGGTAGTAGAGAAAAGAACAGGGAGAAGGAGAGGCAGAGAATATCACTTACATAATCACAGTTTAGATTACTCAACTTCCACACCTGCAGATCATCACCTGGAACATCAAAAAGGTACTGATAATTTTGGGATGGAGAGTTTGAAGCTTTACCAGCAATTTCAAGATGATTTGGGTATATTAATGACCAAACTCTTAGGCAGCACAAATAGAAATAGGTCTGTTTTACCCCTAAAACCCTATAAAAGTGAGATCTTAAACTCCTATTCTCTGGATTCACATCCATTCCTAATGGATCCATGCTGCTGAACTCTTGTCACTCTCCAGTCCAGCGATACTGGCCTTCTGGGTGTCCCATTAACAAAATACTCCATCTCTCCAAGAATACAAGGAAAATAAAGTTTTGTTGAGGGCTGAGAAGCTTATAAGCAGTAATTAGTGTAGTTCTTATATACTCCTCCCTCTAAGATGATTTCTTGCCTTAAATCACATCTGCCACTTAAAATTAGCTCCTTGGAAGCTATTCCTTATTGGCTTATGCTATCTGCACTCTGCTGGTTATATTGTCACACCATACTTTATCTCAATTCCAAAATTCCCTCCCACAACTATGAAGAACAATCATAAAGAATGTTATGAAAAAAAATACATGGTTGAAAAAGAAGATTGGCTGTCCCATGTATTCCACAAACATGTTTGTGAAGTCAGAAAAAAAGGTCATCTTTCTATACTGTGAACTTTTTGTGGTAAAAATTAGAGTATTTTTGTCATAAAACTAATTGAGACTTAGTGAACAACTTTAGAAATATAATGCTGTAGTTTCTTTGTATATATGTTACTTAATTTTAGTATTAGTTCTTAAAGATTGTAATATAATCATCTATTCCACTTTTATTGCCTTTGGGTTTAGGAAATCAGGATAATATTTTTTTCATAGTTTCACAAAATACCTTCTTTTCTAGTTTCTGTAGTATAGAAAACATTTATTTTTTAAATGTTTGATACAATTCATTTATAAAGCTATTTGGTCTGAGAATTGTCTCCCCATCTCCCACCCACCCAGATCATAATTCATTTATTCATGGTACAATTGAGAAGAACTTTAGTGAAATCTAGTCAAATTTGTATAATTTGGTTTATTATTTACATTGGCATCTATTTACATTTTATAAGTTTTTCTTTATATTCAGTCTGAATTTCTACTTTTATAGTTGAACAGAAATTTTTTTTCTGTGGGGTATTGTCCTGAAGAAGATGGCATTCATCTTCCCTGGCTACTCCTTTAAATTAAAAACAGGAAGAGGGAGAAAGAGAGAGAGAGAGACAGAGACAGAGAGACAGAGAGAGAAACTGTCTATGTATATATATCAAGCTATAAACTATGAAGAATTAACTATAGGATCCACATGTGCAAAAATATTTGTGGCAGGCCTTTCGTAGTAGCAAGAAACTGGAAACTGAGTGCATGCCCATCAGTTGGGGAATGTGAATGAGTTATGGTATGTGAATGTTATGGAATATTGTTCTATAAGAAATGACCAGCAGGATGATTTCAGAGAGGCCTGGAGAGACTTACATGAACTGGTGCTCAGTAAAGTGAACAGAACCAAGAAATCATTGTACATGGCAATATCTATATTATAGGATGATCAATTCTGATAGACGTGACTGTTTCCAACAATGAGATGATTGATGCCAGGTCCAATGATCTTATGATGAAGAAAGCCATCTACACCTAGAGAGGGGACTGTGGGAAATGAATGTGAATCACAACATAACATTCTCACTCTTTTTGTTGTTCACTTGCATTTTGTTTTCTTACTCATTTACTTTCCTTTTTGATCTGATTTTTCTTGTGGGAGAAGAGAATTGTATAAATATGTTTACACATATCGGATTTAACATATATTTTAACACGTATAACATATATTGCATTGCTTGCCATCTAGGGGAGGAGATGGGAGGAAGGAAGGGAAAATCTGAAACACAAGGTTTTTCAAGGGTCAATGTTTAAAAATTATCCATGCATATGTTTTGAAAATAAAATCTTTTAAAAAAAAAAAAAAAAAAAAAAGAACTAACTATAACGTAGAAAGAGTAATAGCAAGAGAAGTGACCAGAAATCTCTAGGACACAAAATCCAAGGAAGGAGACAGAATCTCATAGACTGAATGATATATAAATAGATGCATAAAAAATATGGAAAACAAACAACATTATGTATATGCATTCTAATATGAGATATGATATTTAATATAAAAATTTAAGGTGTGATATACAAATTTACTCATATTCTTATGTATGAAATTTGACCTCATACTTATCACTGAGACTTCACTGTATTATGTTTCAGGAAGAATACACCTTATAAAAAAGAATAGAATAACTAAAAAAGGTATAGAGTACCATTGCATACTAGAGAAATGTATTTATGTAAGTAAATCCAAAAAAAGAATGTTAAAGAATATTTGAATAAAGACCAACAAATGAAGGAAGAGAAGCTGTAATATTATCATGGAAACACAGGTTGCATGCAATTACAGATACTATAACATAATAAAAGAATATTTCATAGTAATGTTCAATATTAGCTACAAATAATAGCTTATACATTTTAGAGATTAAAAAAATGCTGAAATTTTAACTGATGTTCTCAGTGTTGCTCAGGTCCTTGGTGCCCCACAACTGCCATAATTATTTGTGTTAGAAAGTTACCACTCCTGAATATCACTGGGAAGGCCTATAAGTCTGATAATACTGCTTATATTTAAATATCTGTTAATATATATGGTTTGTTCTTATTCCCTCTCTTGAACAAATGTTGTTTAGGCATTAAAATCTGTTTGTGACCTCATTTAGTCATGATATTGAATTGGCTTGTCAAAGGTATTGAAGTCATGTCATTTCCTTCTCCAATTCCTTTTACAAAAGAAGAAATTGAGACAAACTTTAAGTGACTTTCCCAGGGTTACAGAACAAGTGTCTTTGGCTAAATTTGAACTCAGGAAGATGAGTCTTCCTGAGCTTAGACTCAACACACTATTCATTCTATCACCTACCTGCCTCTCTTACACTAATATGATAATTTTAAATTGTTTCTGTATACCAGAAATGATTTTTGTTTGTTTAAATATGCTTTTTTTTCTTGGACACAAAAATAAAAGAAGGTGTTTGAGACTCCTCTTTCTTTTCAAAGTTGCTACCAGTGTATGCAAGAATGAACATAGAGAGTGACAGGCTACATAGGATGCTTCATTGTATGGTTGACAGAGCTGCATCGTCTAGTGGTTCCATTTTTTTGACACTAAGCACTTTTGATGATCTGCATTAATACTCAGGAACAAAAGACCCTTATTCCTAGTGCCAAAGGTTTAGCTCATATATATAGCTAATGGCTCATTCATTTGTATTCTTTTTTTGGGAAGGGGAGGGGAAGTCAGGGGGACCAGTGATGCTTGAAATAAACAACCCCTCCTTGAATATCCACTGTGCTGTTCCCCAGGCATTTCCTTTTTGTTGAGGAGCAGTGATTTGTATTATGATTTTGTTATTTTGATCTTAATGTACATTCTAGCATAATAGGAAAAAATGTGTTATAGTGTACATATGGTTTTCTGGGAAAGTGGATCTTCAGGAGCTGTTTTACAAGCTTTAGAAATGCTCTGTTGATGTCCCCACTATCCTTTCTCTCCCTCAGATATCTCAATCTCAGAGTCATTATTGATCTCTATATCTCCATCAACTCCCATATCTATTCATTTGCCAAGTCTTGAACTTTCACAATTATGCTCTTCTCTCTACTTATATAGCATCTAGCCTACTTTAGACAATCATCAGTCCTTGATGATTGCTATAGCTTCTTTGTTGTTTATCTGGACTCAATATTTCTAAAAACTATATTTCTGAAATCAAAATGTAACCATGTCAATCTAACTACTTCCTAACACCATCAGGATAAAATACATACTTCTCAGGTTGGCTGAGACCAAACCAAACAAGGTTTTTTGGGGAGAGAGAGGAGGGAATCTGTTTTTTCTTTCATAACATGACTTTTATAAATAGGTTTTGCTTAACTTCACGTGTTGACTTCTTAATGATATGGGGATGGGGAGGAAAGACGAGAATCTGGAAATCAAAGTTTTAAAAAACAAATGTAAAAAATGTTTTACATGTTATTGGGGAAGATAAAAATATTAAATGATTAAAAATTACTGCATTATTTTTTACAATATGGAGTCTACTCTTCACCCCAAGGTTAACTTCTATCTGTGTGTATCTCCACATAGCTATTTATTTATATGTTGTTTCTTCCATTATAGATTATAATTTCTGAGGAAAGATACCATTTTTGCCTTTTTCTGTATCCTCAATATTTAATATATAGTGCTGAATACAAAATAAAGGATTAATCAATCTTTGTTGACTGATTAACTTCATTTCCAATCTTAATTCATTTTATTTATTTCATGAATATTGTAATTGAGTTGAACTAGCCTATTTCTTGTTTTACCCTCATGACTAGCAAGCAAGCTTTCCTCAAATAGGTTGAGAAGAATCAAGACTGGAAAAGGACAATTAGATTTGTCAGTTCAGAACATTGGCAATTTTTAGAGAGTGCTTCAAAAAGATATCATTCAGTACATATGCATATTTGTATTTCTCTATATCTCTTTCTCTGACTCTATCTGTCTCTCTCCTTTCCTTTCCTCTTTCTTTGTTTGTGTATCTATGTGTGTGTTTATATATACACACATATATGTGCATATATATAATGTGTGTATATATATATGTAGTACAAAGATAAGAAACAAATAGGTTTGTTTCTTATCTTTGATTTGGCTCCCCATCCCTCCTGGGGGGGTGGGTCTCAGCCTTCCTGAGAAGTCAAGGGGCATGACAACCTGTGTTGTAATTAATGCAGAGTTATACTAAAGTGGCAAGGAAACATTTGCATACAATAGCAAGTTGTTTATGTGGTCCCGCATGTACAGTATCCTGCAGTTAGTATATTCACATGTGCTATAATTATGTGAGTGTATTAGGATATATAAGGCTGAGAAAATTTTGAATAAACAGACTCCTGTTTGACCGTCCTCTAGAGTTCTGCCCCTTCACTCCTTACCCATGATCAGGATTCAGGTTAGTACTGAAATCCTCTAGTGAGCAGGTATGGACAAATAATGGCACTGCTGGGTTGAAGGGTATGCACAGTGCCCTTTGGGCATAGTTCTTCATTGCTTTCCAGAATTGTTAGATCATTTCACAACCCACCAACACTGCATTAGTGTCCCAGTTTTCCCACATCTCCTCCAATATTTATCATTATCCTTTCCTGTCATCTTAGCCAATCTGAGAGATATGAGGTAGTTCCTCAGAATTGTTTTAATTTGCATTTCTCTAATCAATAGTAATTTAGAGCATTTTTTCATATAACTATAGATGGCTTCAATTTCATCATCTGAAAATTGTTTGTTTATATCCTTTGACCATTTATCAAGTGGGAAATGACTTGTATTCTTATAAATTTTACACAATTCTTTTATATTTTAGAAATGAGACCTTTATCAGAAATATTGGTGGCAAAGATTTTCCCCCAGATTTGTACTTCCCTTTTAATCTGTTTTGGTCAGTTTTGTTTGTACAAAAACTTTTTTTTTAAATTTAATGTAATCAAAGTTGTGCATTTTGTCTTTCATAATGTGCTCTAGTTCTTCTTTGGTCATAAATTCCTCTCTTCTCCAAAGATGACAGGTAAATTATCCCTTGTTCTCCTAATTTGTTTATGGTATCATCCTTTATGCCCAAATCATGTACCCATTTTGACCTTATTTTGGTATGGGATGTGAGATGTAGATCTATGCTGAGTTTCTGACATATTATTTTCCAGTTTTCCCAGCAATTTTTTTTTCAAAAAGTGAGTTATTATCTAGAAGCTGTAGTGGTGGGGGCAGGGAAGGGATATCAAATACTAGATTGTTATAAACCTTGCTTATTGTGTCCTGTGTATCTAATCTATTCCACTGATCTGCCAATCTATTTCTTAGCCAGTACCAAATGGTTTTGATGACTGCTGCTTTATAATATAGTCTTAGTTTTGGTACTGCTAAGCCACGATCTTTTGTATTTTTTTCATTAATTCCCTTGATATCCTTGACCTTTTGTTCTTCCAGATGAATTTTGTTAATAATTTTTCAAGTTCTATAAAATTATGTTTTGGCAGTTTGATTGGTATGACACTGAACAAGTAGACCAATTTAGGCAGAATTGTCACTTTTTATTACATTAGCTCGGCTTAGCCTTGAGCAAATGGTATTTTTCCAATTGTTTAGATCTGACTTTATTTGTATAAGAAAAGTTTTGTAATTGTGTTCATATAGTTCTTTAGGTTGTCATGACAGATAGAACCTCAAGTATTTTATTTTGTCTACAATCATTTTAAATGAAATTTTCTTCTTCAATCTTTTGCTGATGGGCTTTGTCAGGAATATATAGAAATGTTCATTATTTTTGTGGATCTATTTTATATCCTGCAACTTTGCTAAAGCTGTTAATTATTTCCAGTAGGTTTTTGTATGCTTTTCTAGGATTCTCTAGTATATCATCTTATCATCTGCAAAATGTGATGGTTTTATTTCCTCATTGCCTATACTAATTCCTTTATTTTTTTTTCTTTTCTTATTGCGAAAGCCAACATTTCCAGTACAATATTGAATAACAGTAGTAATAATGGGCATCCTTGTTTCTGCCTTGATCTTATTGGGAATGTGTCCAGCTTTCCTAATAATGCTTGCTGTAGATTTTCAATAGATACTGCTTATTATTTTAAGAAAAGCTCTCTTTATCCCTATACATTCTAGTTTTTTAATAGGAATGGGTGCTGTACTGTGTTAAAAACTTTTTTCTGCATTTATTGAGATTATCATATTATTTCTATTGGTTTTGTTATTTATATGGTTGATTATAGTAATAGTTTTCCTGATACTGAACCAACCCTGCATTCCTGGTATAAATCCTACTTGGTCATAATATATTATCCTGCTGATAAGTAGCTATAATCTCTTTGCTAATATTTTATTTAAATTTTTGCATAAATATTCATTAGGAACATTGATCTATAATTTTCTTTATCTGTTTTGGCTCTTCCTCATTTACATATGAATGCCACATTTGTGTCATAGAAGGAATTTAGCAGTACTCCTTTACCTATTTTTTCAAATATTTTACATAGTATTGGAATTAAAATTGTTCTTTAAATGTTTGGTAGAATTCACTTGAGAATATATCTGGTCCTGGAGATGTTTTCTTGGGAGAGTTCATTAATGACTTGATCAATTTCTTTTTCTAAATTAGAACCATTTGAATAATTTGTTTCCTCTTTTGTTAACTTAGTCAATTTATATTTTTGTAAATATTCATCCATTTTGGTTAAATTGCCATACTTGCTGCCATACAGTTGGGCAAAATAGCTCCAAATTATTACTTTAATTTCTTTTTCGTGGGTGTTAAGTTCACCCTGTTCATTTTTGACCCTGATAATTTGGTTTTTTCCTTTACTTTTTCTGATCAAATTAACCAAAGGTTTATTTTGGGTTTTTTTTTTCATAACACCAACTCAGTTTTATTTATTAGAGCAATAGTTTTCTCATTTTCTATTTTATTAACCTCTCCTTAAGTTTCAGAATTTCTAATTTGGTTTTATTTTGTATGACTTTTGAGGAAAGCAGAAAGCTAGAGCAGCTTCCTGGCTTTACTCCACCATCTTGGCTACACCTCCAAAGTCCTTTCCTTAATGAATATTATGAAAAAATCTAAATCAAATACTCACAAGGAGATTACAACAGTATGTCACAACATTCATACACTATGATAAGGCTAGATTCCTACTAGAAATGTGGATCAATATTAGGAAAACCACACACATAATTTATTGTGTCAATAACAAAAACAACAAAAACCACATGATTATTTCAATAGGTAAAAAAAAAGAATTGTTTTTTTTTTATCATAAACAGCATGCATTCCTGTTTTTAAAACTTACTAAAAAACCATGGGAATAAATGGATCTTTCCTTAAAATGATAAAAAAAACCAAGAATAAGCATTATCCATAATAGGAATAAACTAGAAGTTTTTCCAATAAGATTGGGGTGAAGCCAAAGATATTCATTATCTTCAATACTGTTTAATATCATACTAAAAAGGCTAGCTACAGCAATAAGACCAACAAATCAAGCATAGCCAATGGGGGGGGGGGGAAACTGTCACTTTTTGTAGATGATATGAGAATTTATTTAGAAAACTCTAAAGCAGGGGCCCTCAAACTACGGCCCGTGGGCCAGATGCAACCTGCTGAGGATGTTTATGCGGTCTGCTAGGTTATGGCAAAATAAGACCAGAAGTGTCATCGTTTCACCTAAACTCCCCTTAGCAACACACACTTCTGGCACTGGGCTGAGGCTGCAGAGACAGAGTGTGAGGCAATACCGAGGTGAGGTGAGTTCCCAGACCGGGATGTGTGGTGCTGGGGAAGGGAGAGAGATGCAGAAGATGGAGAACTGATGACCTGTGTCCTTGTACAGTAATGGCAGCCACCACAACAGACATGCACAGGGGATGTACAGTGCATGCTGCGCATGTCATGGCCGCTGCAGGGGGAATTCACTGCAGCAGTGAAGATCAGAAGCAGGAGCACAAAGAACAGGAGAGAGAGGCGGGAAACAAAGGCATCACAGTACAGAGACAGCTTGGAGAAAGTTGGGCTTACAGTCTGTATGTCTCTGTAGGCAAAGTTATTGCTGGTATATTGTTTTTGTAGTGATATATATATATATATATATTTATATATATGTATGTATGTATGTATTTTACTAATAGCAATTTGGAATCCCTAGGAAATAATGATGTCAAGAAAAAGAAAAATCGACTTGGAGTCGATGTATGTCTGTATGTTAGAGCTGTATGTCTGATATGCCAGACACTATATTCTGTGTTCAAAGAATATAATTTGCATTGACACTATGAAACTCAACATAAAGATAAATATGATTGTTTGGTTGGAGAAGGGAGAAAAGATAAAATATTAAAACTGAAAAATACATTGACAAATCAGCAAAATACTGTTGTGAAGCAGAAGCAGCTAAATATTTCATCACTGTGAGCAAATTTTCAAGTTGCCAAGCTAATAGCACACACTGGCAGACCATTTGTGGAGGGAGAATTTGTTAAAGAATGCCTTCTTTCTGTTGCCAAAGAGATGTGCCCAGAGAAACCTGATTTATTTAGTACAGTGAGTCTTTCAGGACCTACAATTACATGGAGAATTGAAGAAATGGGAGATCATCTGCATCAGCATTTGCAAAACTCCATAAAAAAATTTCATATTTTTTCTTGGCACTCAACGAAAGCAATGATGTTTGTGATTCTGCACAACTTCTAATTTTTATTCATGGGACAAATGATTATTTTGAAGTCATAGAAGAGCTTGCTGCTCTTCAAAGCATCAAAGGAACAACTACAGGAAAGTACATCTATGAAAAGGTTTGCCAAACTATGAATGGTTTGGAGCTAGACTGAGCTAAACTAGCCAGCGTGACAACTGATGGTGCTCCTAGCATGATGGGGTCTAAGAAAGGAGTAATTGCTAGCATTAACCAAGAGATGGACAACCATAACCATTCTCATCCAATAGCCATACACTGCCTCATCCAACAAGCGCTGTGTAGTAGATAACTGAAGTGGGACTCTGTTATGAAAATTGTAGTATCTTGTGTTAACTTCATTAGAGCTAATGCACTAACTCACAGACAATTTCAGGAATTTCTGTCTGACAATTCTCAGATGAAGAAATTGAAACTATTTCTAGTCATATGAAAAGATGCTCCAAGTCATTATTAATCAGAGAAATGCAAATTAAGACAACTCTAAGATACCACTACACACCTGTCAGATTGGCTAAGATGACAGGAAAAATAATGATGATTGTTGAGGGATGTGGGAAAACTGGGACATTGATTCATTGTTGGTGGAGTTGTGAACAATCCAACCATTTTGGAAGTAGTTTGGAACTATGCTCAAAAAGTTATCAAACTGTGCATACCCTTTGATCCAGCAGTGTTACTACTGGGATTATATCCCAAAGAGATTATAAAGAAGGAAAGGGACCTGTATGTGCACGAATGTTTGTGGCAGCCCTTTTGTAGTGGCTAGAAACTGGAAACTGAATGGATGTCCATCAGTTGGAGAATGGCTGAATAAATTGTGGTATATGAAAATTATGGAATATTACTGTTCTGTAAGAAATGACCAACAGGATGATTTCAGAAAGGCCTGGAGAGACTTAACTAACTGATGCTGAGTGAAATGAGCAGGACCAGGAGATCATTATATACTTCAACAACAATACTAGATGATGACTAGTCCTGATGGATCAGGCCATCCTCAGCAACAAGATCAACCAAATCATTTCTAATGGAGCAGTAATGAACTGAACTAACTATACCCAGAAAAAGAACTCTGGGAGATGACTAAAACCATTACATTGAATTCCCAGTCCCTATATTTATGCACACCTGCATCTTTGATTTCCTTCACAAGCTAATTGTACAATAATTCAGAGTCTGATTCTTTTTGTACAGCAAAATAATGTTTTGTCATGTATACTTATTGTGTATCTAAGTTATATTTTAATATATTTAACATCTACTGGTCATCCTGCCATTTAGGGAGGGGGGGGGGTAAGAGGTGAAAAATTGGAACAAGAGGTTTGGCAATTGTTAATGCTGTAAAGTTACCCATGTATATATCCTGTAAATTAAAGGCTATTAAATAAAATAAAAAAAAAAAAAAAAAAAAAAAAAAAAAAAAAAAAAAAAAAAGGAATTTCTGTCTGAGCTAAAGGTTGAGTATGAAGATGTTCTATATCACACAGAAGTCCATTGGCTGAGTCAAAGGAGAGTTTTGAAACATTTCTATGACTTACTTCCACAGATTACAACTTTTCTGCTTTCAAAAAACAAAGAAGTACCAGAACTCAATGATGCAGAATGGAAATGGCACCTTGCCTTTCTGACAGATGTAACAGAGCTACTCAAAAATTTCAATATGCAATTTCAAGAAAAGGGGAAGCTCATCTATGATATGCAATCACATGTCAAAGCATTTGAAGTAAAATTAGGCCTCCTCATCAAACAAGTGAAGGAGGAAAACTTCTGCCATCTCCCCACAACTCAAAATCTGTTAGCAGAAAAACCGCTGATTGCATTCCCAAACAAAATATGTGTGGATTCACTGGAAAAATTGCAAAAGGAGTTCCAATTTAGATTTAAAGAGCTTCATCTCCATGAACAGGACATACAGCTTTTCCATAACCCATTTTCTATTGACATTTCAAATGTGGATACAATTTATCAAATGGAACTGGCTGAACTGCAGAATTGTAACTCTCTGAAAGACGCATTCAAGTCAAGCAGCCTTCATAATTTCTATGCATCTCTCCCCTCTGAGACATATCCTCATCTCAGGAACCATGCACTCAAAATGGCAACCATCTTTGGCAGCACTTATGTCTATGAATAGACTTTTTCTAGAATGAAACATTTGAAATCTCCAACCAGATCAAGACTAACGGATGCACGCTTGCAATCACTTATTACGACTAGCAGTGACAAATATGGAAACAGATATCGACCATCTCATTAGTCAAAAGCAGGCCCATAGTTCCCATTGAAATACTGGTAAGTTTGTTGATTTAACTTTACTTCGTTTTAAATATTGTATTTGTTCCTGTTTTGTTTCTTCACTTCAAAATAAAATATATGCAGTGTGCATAGGAATTTGTTCATAGTTTTTGTTTTTACTATAGTCCGGCCCTCCAGCAGTCTGAGGGACAGTGAATTATTCCCCTATTTAAAAAGTTTGAGGACCCCTGTCCTAGATGAATGATTCCAGTCACCTCTTGTCAGAGGTTCTATGGCAAGGGAAGGGCAACAATATCAGTGCAAATGGAATGTCAGAATTGATAGTATTACTTTATTTTTGTTTTGTTTTGGGAAAAAAGCATATTGTAAAATTTTATCAAAATTTCACATTATAAAATATAGATAAAGGGTGGCTAACATGGCAGATGACAGAGTCAGAATGCAAATAGATACTGAAATGTTACAATATTAATTCAAATATAACAAAATGAACTTAAAGAAAAGAGATAGGGACTACATCTATTTCATTGGTATAGGGGTACTCCCAGCTGTGGAAATTTCCTCTACCAATGTATATTGATTCCTTCTCTTCAACTTACAATCTTAGAAAGTTTCCTCCCCAGAGCACTAAAAGATTAAAGATAACATGTGAATATGGTCTTCCTGCCTTCTAGAGCTCTCTCTTCACAATGCTATACTGCATCCCCATGATGAAATTTCATAGGGATAAATGTAAAAACCTAACACCCAAGTTGCAAAAGTGAAATTTACAATGATAATCATGGCATTTATAGAGCATTTTAAGGTTTGGTAAAAGTACTTTGCTACTATTATTCTAATTTCATTCTTCTTCATCTGACTCTTCATGACTCCATTTGGGGTTTTCTTGGCAAAGACACTGTTGTCATTTCCTTCTATAGCTCATTTTACAAATGAGAAAATTGAGGCTGAAAGAAATTGTTACTTGGTTAGTTTCACACAGTAAGTGTTTAAGGTAGATTTTGAACTCAGTTCTTTCTGACTCCAAGTGCAACACTCTATCCACTATACCACCAAGGTACCTCCAAGAACAGAATGAAAGAGTCCCACCTAAATAATTGTTTGTCTGAAAAAGATCTCAGAATTTTAGCAGAGAATAAGGTTAATATGATGCAAACACTAGTCACAATAATACAATGCTTTCTTAGGCTGAGTGTAAAAAGGTGATAATCAATAAAAATTTTATAATCACCCCCTTCTAATAGGGCAGCTAGGTGGCCCAGTAGATAAAATAGGGAATTGGAGTCAGGAAAACCCGAGTCTAGATCTGGCCTAAGTACATGGGAAGACTATCATTTTTATTCTTTTCTTCTGTGTTAATAGAGAAGCCTTTTCAAAATGACTCTGAATTTTGTTTTATCCATCTAAATTATCCCCCATAAAAGTATTTAAAAATAAAAATTGACTGAAAAAGTTCAAAGCATTTTTTCTGAGAAAAGAAAAATCAGTCATTCTTATTTCCAAGGAGGCAACTCAGTATAATAAATATGTTTTAGGTACTCATTTTTTGTATGTATGGAATCCAGTAAATAACTTCTTGAATTAAATTGTCAAGGAAACAATAATATATTAATGAACTGAGTTAAAGAAAAAAAGGCAATATATGTTCAAACAAAATCATGTATATTTTATTAAAATGTAAGGATTATTATTTTTATTTTTCTGTATTGTTATGTTACAAATTTTGATGCCTTTTATATGCTAAAACAATGTAGACATATTATGCCTCGCTGTTTTTAAATCTTTCTCCTCATCTTTACTTTTTCATTTTAGTTTGCCCTTTTAAAAAGTACTTCAACTTGTTTATAATTCAAATATATTTTTATTCCAAATAAACCACACATACTATATGAAAGTCTAGTTCCCTTTTCCTGTATGTCAGCATAGTTAGTGCAATTTTTCCTAAATAATTGAGAGCTCTATGTTGGATAGTAGAATACATTCTATTAACATATTTTAAAGAAAATTATTTCAAAAATAACATTGAAAATGACCCCCAAAAGTCAGTAATTCTTCCAGATATTCCAGGTCCTGTTGTATTATTCCTCATGAAAGTGTTTTGTAGGTAGGTAACAGTGAGACATAAATGCAGAAAAGTATTTGAAATGGGAACACCTTGGGGAATATTCTTTTTTTTCCTCACTTGCAAAAAGTCAGACATATTTCTTTTGAAAAGTTATAAAAAAAAGCACTTTCTCCCTGAATGGAGTCTCATTTGCAAAGTTCCAAGCAAAAGTAAAGTAGTTGGGAAAATGCTCTTTGGAAAATTGGACACAGAATGGAAGTAACAGATCTTTTAGATAAGAAGACTTGTCTGATCCTGGTGCTATATATTAAGATGAAGACTCAGGAGGTCTCAACATAGTCTCCTTTTGCCCCAATTTCCTCACTGTGGTTCAAAAGCATGGGTCCCTTTTCAATTCCTTAATAATCAAATGTTGTGTATCAGATAGGATTGGGAGACAGAAAGCCTGCTGGATAGCTTTGTTTCCTAATGAGCTTAACACTTCATGAGGTATTTCTAGTAAAGGAAAATTTATGGTAGTTGTTTTTTTTAAAAAGACTCATTTCCCTGCTGACTATATAAAGAAATCTTTCTGAAGTACCAGACAACTGTAAGGGTTCTGCCTTAGCCATCTTAGTGAGCCACATGAGCTCTGTCACCAACAGATTCTTTCTCCTTCTTGTTCAAATTTTTTAAACTCTAAGTTTCAAAGAATCTCCAATTCCACATTTAAATTTCCATATATTTGCCCCTAAATGAGAAAGATTCTTTCTACAAGCTTTATTACTGCCCCTAATTTCAAAGAATAATCAAATTACAGTTTCTATAAAAATAAATTAAATAAATAAAAATAAACCTTCCCTACAGAGGTAACAATCTCCTAAGTATTCTGATTCAAAAAAAAAAAATAGACAAAGAAAATAGGATTCTTAGTCAACCTATGACTTGCAGATAGCCCATTACTTTCTTCCCTGCTGAGATGGGTAACAACCTAGTTTGTTTTATTTGACTTTGTTACTCAAATAAAAGTCACTGAAGCAAACACCA
The DNA here is from genome assembly GCF_902635505.1 of Sarcophilus harrisii. NCBI lineage: Eukaryota > Metazoa > Chordata > Mammalia > Dasyuromorphia > Dasyuridae > Sarcophilus > Sarcophilus harrisii. Next base: position 440,159,215 of record NC_045426.1, on the reverse strand, counting down.
CTGCTTACATTAAAAAAAAAAAAAGTAAACCCATTACCAGTATCCATATTTTTGAATAGTCTAAAAACTATGTGGGTTTTACTCTTTTTGATCTAAGGGCCTGCTAATGTTATCTGACTAATTTCAAGTAAACATGAATCTTTCAGTGTAGATTGTCCTGGAAAGACTCACTAGATTGATTGGTTGGTGGATATAAAAGAAGTATGTCCTTAGTTAGTCATATTTTAGTTATAATAATCAATTTTTTGTTTTGGTTTTAACACACAATTGCTACAAATATAGTATTTTCATTAAATCAGTAAGAGATGATAAATGTTGCTAATAGAGCTTATAAAATCCACTCTAGAGGGTTTAAAATGTGGAGTTGATTCTTGTTCTCACATTTCTAATAAAATATTGCCAGAGAACTAGGAGGATGGATACAATAGGTGAGCTCTCAAGTCTCCTTTTAAACCATGAAAATCATTAAGAAATTATCTATGGCTATGATGATGTTTTGGTTTGTGTATCTACATATCCTAGGAGAATTGAAATTCAATGAAAACATTCTGAAGAGATATACTTAAAATCTAAGAATTTCATAAATAAATTAGAGGCAGAACAAAAAAAAAACAGTATGAAATCTGGTAGTGGGAAAAACAAAATAAAGAATGATTTAGAGTATTTTGTTAATGTATGTGTCTAATATGTTTTTCAATACTTTTTGGAAAATATGAATTTGATTAAGCAAAAATCTTAACAGCAATTGCCATACTTTTCCTCCTCTTCATTCAAAATTCACACATGATTAAAATAAGTTTTCTGTATATTTCTTAATTTTCTCTATTTGTTTTGATATAGGTTCTTCCCCTTAATAGTGTTTTATTTTTTTCCAATTACATGTAAAAATAATTTTCAACATTCATTTTTCTAAGACTTTGAGTTCAAAATTTTTTCTCTTCCCTTTCCTTTCTTCCTGCCTCCCCAAGATAGCAAGTAATCTGATATAGATTACACATGCACAATCATTTTCAATATTTTCCATATTAGTCAAGTTGAAAAAGAATCACCAGAACAAAAGAGAAAAACCATGAGAAAGACAAAACAAAAAAATTGAAAATATTATTCTTTGATCTACATTCAGTCCCCATAGTTCTTTTTCTGGATATGGATGGAATTTTCCATCACAAGACTATTAAAAAATTTTCTTGAATCACTTTATTGTTGAGAAGAGCTGAGTTTTTTAATACAGACTTTTAAACATCACTTTCTTCATCAAATTTGTACCATTTAAAGATAAATAAAGGGTCATGACAAAGGGCGTCTAACATGGTTATCTGCTGATTGTTTAACTATTCTAATTTTTGGCTCTTTCTCTTTTCAGTTTTGGTGATAGAGATAGAGATAGAGAAGGATGGTGGAGTATATTTGGAAATAAAGATGTTACAAAAGAAGAAATGAATAAAATTAGAATTTCAAAATTGTATCAAGATATGACAATTTTTTCCTGCCAGTCTTATTGGAATGGACAACTAATATTTATAGTACTCATGTCTTTATTGGCAGAAAATCTCCCATTGAGGACTATAACCAATGGAATTCTCTGCAGCAATATAGCTGTTATACTGCCATGCCACACCTAATGTGAAATATCTTCTATAATCCAATTCCACAAGAATTTATTAAGATATTATTTGGGGAAGAACAACTGAGAGAAGAATAAGTTTAAATAACGCAAAGTTTTGGACTTCCTGTACTAAATGATTTGACACTTTGTCAATCTTCCCAAATATCAAGCCAAAGAATAGCCTCTTATTAAGATAAATAAAAGAGAACACATTCAGCTTACAGCAAGTGAAAGTTATGCACAATGACACCTTGCATAAGGAATCCAACCCAGCCATTTATAGAACAAAGACAAACTTCATCAATTAGGCAGAAAAAATTCTGTGGCTGCACAGGATTCAAGACTACCATTTTTACTGAACTTGTGTAGTGATTATAATACATCACAAAAAAATAAGTTCAAGGTAAATGGATTACAAGGAGAAATAGATACTAAATAGATACTAAAACTATGATAGTGAAAACCCACAATATACTACATTCAAACCTAGACAAATCAAACAAAAGGATAAATAAGAAAGAAATTAAGCCTGTCAGTCAACAAACATTTATTAACTACTGCTACCTATTCTGTACTGGGCATTGAGCTAAGTGCTGCATATGAACAGACTTTTAGAAAAGTTAGAGATTATTACATGAAAGCTAAATTTTTTTTCAATGGCTAATCATTATCTATAAAATAAAATTCAATTCCCCTAGCTTCACATCTAAAACCTTATATAGCCTGGAGCTAACCTTCATGGCCTAATTTCACACTTATGTTCTTTTCTTCTCTATATACTTCAATCAGACTCTACCATTATCTATTATCCTTTCCTTATCTGTATTTTGTACACATTGTCTCCTATACCTGGCATAAACTATATCAGCCTTTATCCATTTCTCCCTTTTGACCTACTGTTCTACTTTAAAGAATGGCTTCAAGTGACAACTTTGCTAGAAGTGACCTATCCCTCACTGACCCTTTTTATCTACACATGAAGTAATCATTTTAAAATGATATCATACATTATTGAGAGGCATTGTGATATAGCAGAGAAAAGGCTGGTCTCAGAAAAATCTGGACTCAAGTCATGTCTATAAATTAAATTGGGTTTATGACATCACAAGTCACTAAACTTCTTAATGACCTATATATCCCTTTAAAATTATAAGTTGCAGAATCATTTATTAAATATATTACTAGGAAAGTTTCTTCCCCAAATCTGGTGGATGCCAGATTTGGTGGAAAGGAATGCCTCTCAATAATGTATGATATCATTTTAAAATGATTAATTCATGTGTAGATAAAAAGGGTCAGTGAGGGATAGGTCACTTCTAGCAAAGTTGTCATTTTTATGTATGTGTCTTATCTCCACCTCAAACATATAGTATAGAGTGATCATAAACTACTTCAGATCATAAACTACTCAGGTTACTTTGGAACCTGAGGGGTTAGCAAAGTGACTATGTATGCTCATAGAAGACATTTAATAAATATTCGCTAAATTAAAATCCCATTTAACTGATGAGAAAAGAGAAAAGGAGAAAAATAACCAAGTCTCAAGAGTTTGTGAGTTTAGAGAGAATCTGTGTCTGGGGATACAGTGGAAATAGTGCAGGCAATACCTTGGAAGGGTTCAAAATCTATTTGTGATGCATACTAGCTGTGTAACTCTGGCCAATTCACTTAATCTCTTTCCTCATCTATAAATAAAAGAGTTAACAAGATGTCCTTTAAGGTCCCTTTGATTCTATATGATTTCAACAGTTTGGGGGTTTTCTGATAATGAAACTTCTACCAAAGTAAAACATAATCCATTTAGGACTTAGTTCAAGGGAGTTATCTAGGACAAAAGAATTTAAGTGACTTGCCCAGTCTTTTAACTTATATTCACAAGTATTTGTTGAACAAATAGCTTAACATATCAGTGTGTATCCAAATTTTTATATATATATATATATATATATATATATATATATATATATTAGAATATTTATGGGTTTTGTTAGTCTAGAAAACTCCCTAGCAATATAAAGAACCTTGTACAAATCCTAGAGAATTACTTGAGGAACTTGAAGGATGAGGGACTTGTTCAGAATGCTTACTCTAGGGGCAACAGATTAACATTCATCTTAAACCTTTTCCTCTCTCATAGTTTCCCTATTCTTGCACTCACCAAGACTCAATTCCCTTGTACTAATGACACTACTTCCCTGGCTACCTTTCCAACTATTAACTGCACTTATACTCATTTACCCTGATCAATATAAAGAAATTAGAGCATTACTAATTGCCATTTCTAGGTTCTCCCTCTAGCATCATAACTTAATAATCTCTCATCTTTTTAGGTTCATTCAGTGGTTATTTATCACACAATCAAGATTGTTGCCTTTAGACTTTTAGGACAAAATCTTTCCATCCTCACCTAATACAGTGCCATTCTCACCGTCTTTTCCTCTTTAATATCTGACCTCATATTAGGTCATTTATGGTGATACTTTCAAACATAAATATTGATAGTATCAAAAACTTTAACATCCCAATTTTTCAATTTACTCATTTCTCTTGATCTCTTCTTCCACCTCTACCACAACTCTACCAAAAATACCCTTAATCCAAACATGTGTTATACTTCCACATCCACAGGAATTCTGAAATTCCTTTATCTGATCATAAATTATTATCATTTTATTCTTCCCTCTGCCTTGAAATTCTAAAGCCTCTCATTTGTTTTTTTTCTGTTACCTCTAATTCTTCCACTCCTCAGTTCTTTCCCTCACTTTGTCTAAGGTACATTTTCTAATAGATCCCATCTTGATCCCTTGGTGAACTAGTTCACCTCTTTACAAGTCCCTTTTTCCTTTCTTCTGCTGAAGATCTTGCCCTGACAAATCTCAGTTTTAGATTATTTTTGCCATTCCTTTGTTTCCCTTGCTCTTACATGCATGCTTCTGCACAAAAGGAGGGGAAATAAGGATATTGTGAGTACTAGTTAACCCATAGATTTATCATAAATAACTTCAAGAGGGACCTCACTGCAGCAAGACAATTCTCTGACACCTCCCTAATTGATTCACTATCCCATTTATTTCAGTGGCTTTTCCAAATCTTTTCAGTCCTTTTCAAATTTCTCATAGCTGTCTCTTCTCACACTTTCTTATCTGAGAAACTTACCTTATATTTCACTGGGGAAAAAAGAAACCATTTACTGAGAATTCCTTCTTTGCCCCCTTTCTTCATTCCACATCACTTTGATGTCTTCAGCTACTTCTTCTAATAATGACTTTCTCAATAGAGGGGATTATCCATCAATTGAGGAAAGACTTAACAAGTCCTGGTGTATGATTGTAATGAAATACTATTGTGCTAAAAGAAATGACTATTAGGATGATTTCAGAAAAAAACTTTTAAGGAATTTTATGGACTGATGCAAAATGAAGTGAACAGAACCTGGAAAATATTGTATACAGTAATACAATATGATAATTGATTGTGAATGGCAGTTCTTCTCAGCAATATAAAAATCCAAAGCAATTCCAAAAGACTTGTGGTGAGAATTACTAGCCCCATCAAGAGAAAAAACTGATGCAGTCTGAATTCAGATCACAGCATATAGTTTTTTAATTTTTTTTTTCTCTTGAATTGTTTTTTCTTTCATAACACATCAAATTGGGAAATATATTTTACATGTTTGCACATATATAGCCTATATCAAATTGTTACTGCCTCAAGAAGGTAAGGAGAGAATTTGGAACTTTTTAAAAATTTTTTAATAGCTTTTTATTTACAAGTTATATGTATGGGTAATTTTATAGCATTGACAATTGCCAAACCTTTTGTTCCAATTTTTCCCCTCCTTTCCCTCACTTTCCCCTAGATGGCAGGATGACCAGTAGATGTTAAATATATTAAAGTATAATTAAATACACAATAAGTATACATGACCAAACCGTTATTTTGCTGTACAAAAAGAATCGGACTCTGAAATATTGTACAATTAGCCTGTGAAAAAAATCCAAAATGCAGGAAGGCAAAAATATAGGGATCGGGAATTCAATGTAATGGTTCTTAGTCATCTCCCAGAGTTCTTTCACTGGGCATAGCTGGTTCAGTTCATTACTGCTCCATTGGAACTGATTTGGTTCATCTCATTGCTGAAGATGGCCACATCCATCAGAATTGATCATCATATAGTATTGTTGTTGAAGTATATAATGATCTCCTGGCCCTGCTCATTTCACTCAGCATCAGTTCTTTCTGAAATCGTCCTGTTGGTCATTTCTTACCAAACAATAATATTCCATAATATTCACATACAACAATTTATTCAGGCATTCTCCAATTGATAGGCATCTACTCAGTTTCCAGTTTCTGGCCACTACAAAGAAGGTTGCCACAAACATTTGTGCACATGCAGATCCCTTTTCCTTCTTTACGATCTCTTAGGGATATAAGCGCAGTAGTAACACTGCTGGACCAAAGGGTATGCACAGTTTGATAACTTTTTGAGCATGGGAACTTTTTTTTAAATTAATAAATATCAAAAATTGTTCTTACATGTAATTGGGAATAAATAAAATATTCCAAAAATTATGTCTTCCTTTACCTCTGTTTCAAATGAAGAGATGGTCTTTCACTTATCAAGGCAAATTCTTGTACATGATTATATCATCCCATTATATATTTTCCAGCAGACTTCCCCCTCTATTATTCCTACTGTCACCCATCTTCACTATCTCCCTTTTTAATTGATGCTTCCTTACTGTCTACCAGCATTTCTCTCCCATCAAAAAAAAAAAACGCTCAATTGATCCATCTATTCCTGCTAGCTTTAATCTTGTATTCTCCCTTTGGTGGATAAACTCTTTATGAAAATCATCTACAACAGGTGCTTTCACTTTCTTTCCTCTCACTATTTTAAATCTTTGAAATCTGGCTTCAAATGTTACCATGAAACTTAAACTGTTCTCTCCAAAGTTATTAATGGTTTCTTAAATGTCAAATTTAATGGCCTTTTCTCAAGTCTTCTTGACTTCTCTTCAGTCTTTGATACTGTCAGTTACCCCTTCCTTTATATTCTCTTCTGTCTAGTTTTTGTAACACTGCTTCATCCTGGCTCTCCTTTTTTTACTGCTCTATATCTAATCAAAGTTTCCTTTACTGACAGTATATCCATGGCATGCTTACTCTCTTTGGTTATGTCTTAAGTCTCTGTCCTGAGCCCTCTTCCCTTCTCTATATTTTTTACTTGGTGATTTCATCAATTTCCATGATTATAATAATCATCTCTATTCAGATGGCTCTCAGATTTACTTGTCCAGGCCTAATTTCCTTCCCAATCTCTAGTTTCACATCTCCATGGCCTTATTGAACATTTTGAGCTCGATATTCCATAGGTATCTTAAACATATCCAAAATTGAATTTGTTCTCTTTCACTTCATATACTTTTCTATACCTACTTTCTCTATTTCTATCAAAAGCACCCATTCTCCTAGTTATCCAAGCTTACAAACTATGTGTCTTTCATAGTCTCTCATTCTGCCTCATTTACTATATCAAATCAGTTATTGTCTTGTTCTTTCTACTTTTGTGAAATCTCTCACATATACTCATTTCTTTCCTCTGACCCGGCAGCCACTTCATGAAGGCCCTCATCACTTCAAGGTTGGATTATTACAAGAACTTGCTGGTTGGTCTCCATACCAGATAGATAGATATAGATAGACAGACAGATAAAATGATAGATAGATATAGATATATATACATAGATAGATATAGATATCGCTCTGTTAGGATTTTAAAGCTCTTTATAATCTAGCCTTTTCCTACTTTTTTGGTCTTATACTAATCTACTGTTCATCACATGCACAGGAAAGGGAAGGGACAGTAATAAATCTATTATGTGCCAAGTATTGTCCTAAGTGATTTATTGTAATGTCTGGACTAGCTCTCTGGAGGATCTCTGGATGAGCCTTGGTCTTATGTGGAGGAGTGATGAAGACAGGAGAGCCAGCAGGAGGATCTCTGTTTCTGTCTCCATCTTCTGTATCTTCTCTGTGTCTGAGTCCTCCTCTGTGTCTCCTCTATGTCAATGTCTGAGTCTGAGATTGAGCTTGAGCTCTGGTCTCCAGTCCTCTCAGCCCTTTAATACATCATTACATCACACTAAGTATCTTCCAATTAGGGTGATTATATCATTATATCAAACTAGAGTGATTACATCATTATATCACACTAAGTATATGTGAACTAGAGAACCATGATATCATCAGTCACAGAGTAAACACCCTGATGTAAGTATCCTTGCTTCAAATGTACCCTTCCCAGAGTTCCCCCACTATCTGCAGTCCTCTACAATTTATAAATATTACCTCATTTGATTCTCGCAACAACCCTACAAAGTTGATATTATTATTATCCACAGTTTACATTCAAGGAAATTGAGACAAATAGGAATTAAATGATTTTTCTAAAGTCCCACAGTTGGAGTTTAACCCTTTTCTTCTTGGCTCTAGGCCTTTTGCTCTAACCACTGATTTAAATAGCTGCCACAGCACTCCATTTCCTGACTCTAGGTATTTTCTTTTTTTCCCCTGAGGCAATTAGGGTTAAGTGACTTGCTCAGGATCACACAGCTAGGAAGTGTTACATGTCTTAAGACAGATTGAACTCAGGTCCTCCTGACTTCAAGGCTGATGCTCTATCCACTGTACCATCTAGCTGTCCCTACTCTAGGTATTTTCATTAGCTATTCCCCATGCCTGACATTTCCCCTCTTCATCTCTACTTCCTAGTTTCTTTTACTTCATTTAGGTCTTGTTAAGTTATTACTTTCTGCCTTCCCCAGTCTTCTTTACTTTTAATTGTGTCTTCCTTCTGAGACTTCTTCCAACTTATCCTATACATCTCTTATTTTTACATAGTTGTATATATCTTATCTCTTCCCACTCACATTAAATTATAAGTTCTTTGTAATCAGATATTATTTGTTTGGTTGATTGATTTGATTTTTCATTGGAGAAAAATTACATTTCTTTGCATTTGAAATACTTAACCACAGAGAAAGTGCTTAATAAATGGTAGTTGAGGCTAACTCTTGGCCTTATCTATCATCAAACCCCTACTGGAAGCCTTTCTATTGTAATAGTGCCATCAGAGATTGTTCTCTGTTTGCATAGTCTTTGAGAATGCAGTGTTATCTGCAGGCAACAGTGAAGTCTCAACTTTAGTGAAGAATAGATGGATAAATAGATAGATAAACAGATAAGTAAATACATATGCATATTTCTATATCAACAAATATATTTTTATATATTTATAGTCTTGTTGATTATATATACTTCAATATTTCAAAAGGCCCATGAGTTGATCAGTATGATTACCCCCCCCCCGACTTATTCAATGCAACTCAGAATGAAGTCTTCCTCTTCCTTAATTATATCATGTTTTCTGATGACCCAAAATCTTTATCACCTGATCAACCACTTTCTTATGATAAACCTATGAGAACACAGAAAAACTAATTCCTAAAAGACAAACAAATAATCTATCACTGGTCCCATACTGAAAACCTTTTAGCATGATAGGATCTGACAAATCTTTGGTCTTTTGACATAATTTTTGAAAACCCAAAGTTGTCTCACCACCAGTCATCATTAAAATTTTATTTATTTATTATTATTATATTTATTATAATAAATATAATATAATTTATTATTATTATAATATCCAATATTATATATAACCAGACATTACATAGAGTATTAGGATTAGAGTCAGCAAAAGCTAGGTTTAAATAATGCTTCTGACATTTACTAGCTATTTCACTTCAAGCAAGTGATTTTACCTCATGTGCCTCAATCAAATTCTTACTATTTATATATCATAGATCTGTTTTGATGGAGGGAATTCTTAAACTGGAAAAATCATAAATCTTTTATGTATAAGCAAAGACATTCTCTTAACAGTATATAGTTTAACATACACAAGCTTTAATTTGTATATACATATATCTATTTTGTCATTCAACAAATGACTATACATATAAATTTGGATCTTCCGTATAGCCAGTGTGTCATATCAGCATTTAGACAACAAGTAATTCTCAGGAGAAATACTTTATATGCATAAAGAGACACAGTGACTGAGAAAAAAGAAAACATATAGAATCCCTGTACATTCATTTCCATTTCCAATTAGGAATATAATAAGAAAGTCACCAATTTCACTTTTTTGCTTCTCAGTGTGTTCTATGTTTTTGTCAGCCAAGGACTGTTAGCTTCTGAATTTTTAATGATGTTTTATTGGATAATAAGGTTTTGTTTTTCATTTCTCTTTAACCGCTGGAGCCTCCATTAACAATTATATTGGGGAAAAGGTTTCCACAGTAGGTGGGCACCACAAACATACAGATTAGCAAAGGAGGAGAACCATAGAGAAAACACAAAGTGAACTTAAAGAGATATTGGTGGTGCTTGTTTCCCATAGTTTGTGAGAGGACTGCATTGTGAAAATGTTCCAGTCAGCAAATAATTGCATTGTGGCAGAGGGAGACTATGCTACAGCTCAAAGGGATATATATATATATATATATATATCTGAATATGCTCATAGCTTTCAGGGGTACTAAGAAGGCAATAAAGTAAAAAAGAAAGTAATAACAATAATAGCAACAACTTTGGTTTCCATAGCACTTTGCAAATATGCGCAGTTTCAAAGAACAAAACCATAAGGCAGGTTGTATATGATTATCATTTTACAGGTGAAAAAAAATGGAAGTTCGTGGATACCAGGCTAGTGAAGAGAACAAACTGGGGATTCTAATCTTCAAATTTCAGGTCCAGTGTCTTAATAGTGCATTTATCCCAACATCTGATTTGCAAAGTTGAAGCAAAAAAAAAAAAATCACTTCCTTAAGTCCTTTGTCTCAACAAAGTGCTTTATTTTTTTTTTTCATTTTGTCTAGATTTATTTTAGCTGGGAGAGGACAAGACAGTGGAGGATAGAGGAATTGTAATAAAAAAAAAAATAGCCAGCTATGACCTGGATACAAAGCTATCACATATCCTGACCAAAATACTCATTTATTTTTATGAATAAAAGGTGCAGTAAATACTTCAGCAGGACTTCAGTGAGTTTTTATGGTAGCTTCTTTGGAATATTTAGCCAAAGAACAATTGGATTATTTTCATAGTATGATGACTCAAGTGCTAAAGTTGAAATCAAGAAGACTTGGGTTCAAATTCTGCCTTACTAGCAGTGTGATTACAAACAAGTCACTTAAATCTCTGAGCTTCAATTTCTTTTATTCTCTTTTATTTTATTTTACTCTGAATTTAAGAAATAAAACAAACATTTCCACAATATAGTAGAATTTAGAAAAAAGATGATTGTTCATGAAACTGCAAATCTAACATATACAATTTGTTATTCCTTTTAAATATATAATAAAGTTATTATATAACTTTCTTTTTTTTCTTCTTTCCCCTCTGCCTTAGAGATAGCTACCATTATACACACATACATATAAAATCATTCTATATATATTGCTATTCGTGAGTTATTTCTCTGAATGCAGATGATATCTATAAAATGAGACTCAATAATCTCTGAAGTCCATTCCACCTTCAAAACATTGGTTTCTTTTGGGGAGAGGAGGAGAAACTAGTAGATCAATAAATTAAGGGAATTATAGTTGCCTTTAATTTTTCTAAGATAATAACTGCTTTTAATAGCTATGTCAGAAAAGTTAGGGGAACAGCCTGTGGAGAGCTATTCATAAACTAGTAAACATTCTATCACTAAAAGAAAGGTTAAAAAAACCTAGCAAACCAAAGAACATAAATTGTGGCTCGTACTGTTTCAAGACCAGAATGCAAATTACTTGACAATAATATAGTCAAGTTTCCCAAAGTGAACGGAAGAAAATTAGATTCTTTTGAGAAGTAGGATATGGACAAGGAAGGCAAATGTTTGATATCTTTATAGTACAAATATAAAGAATATGCACCACTGGACATTCACAAAATTGAAAGTTGAAAGGAGAAAAAAGAGAGGAACTTTGAAAATGTCCCTTTACAGGACTCTCAGCTATAAAAGGATAATTCTACACCTTAGAAAGGTATGATCCTATAATAGCTAAAGTTTATGTGAATAAGCTAGAATAATAATGAGCTTGTTACCAGGGCAGAGTCTGCATCTATATTCAAAAGAAATCTGGGCATTTTAAGCATAGATGGTGTCCATGACTGAGGAACTACACCTTTCAATACAGAAGATTAAAGTCAAAGAAGAGATCTGTCTTCTAAATCTAGGCTATGGGGCCTGAAAAAAAAATCAATCAATCAATAAACATTTATTAAATTCTTACTATGTCCCAGGCACTGTTTTAGGCACTAGGGATAGAAAAAGAAGCAAAAGCCCTTTCCCTCAAGAACCTTCTAATCAAATGGAGCTGAAAACAAATATATAGCAAGCTACAAAGAGAATAAATATGAAATAATGAAAAAAGAGAAAGCACTGGCATTGAGAAGTCAGAGAAAGCTTCTTATAGAAGTTAAGATTTTAGTTGGGACTTAAAGGAAGCCAGGGAGATTAGTAATTGGAGCAGAGGAGGGACAGCTTTGCAGACATTGGGAACAGTCAGAGAAATGCCCTAGAGTCAAGAAATAGAATGTCTTCTTTATGCTAAAAGGAGTTCTATATTTCCCAGCCAAGTCAAAATCTGGAAGTAGTGAAGACCTAATCTCCACATCAGAGAACAAAATCAATCTGTTCAGCATATATAATGGGTCCTGTGATGAGCTCAATATCAATAAGCAGTTTCATTTAGTCTGGCTGCCCAGTAGCCTAGTCCAGCCATATGCAAACCTAGTAACCAATCACCCTTCATGGTGCCGTCCAGCAGCATCTGATCCTAGGGAAGAGCCAATTCAGCAATTGTGCTTCTTGGCTGACACTGCTTACCAATTCAATTAACCAATTCAGCCAAGTATAAACAGGAAGAGAAGAAATAAATATTTATATCTCCTACTATGTACTAAGAACTTTTATAAACATAATCTTATTTAATTCTCACAATCTTATAAAGTAGATATCATTTTTTATTTTTATTATTTTTTCTACTTTACAGTAGAGGAAACTGAAGAGATGGAAGTTAAATAACTTGCCTAGGATAACACAGCTAGTAAATGTCTAAAATATATTTGAACTCAGGCCTTCTAGATTCCAGAGCTGATGCTCTCTCCACTGTAAAATTCAGCTTCTTCTGTCAAGATATTGGGAATGACAAGGGATGAGTTCCTTGTGGAGCAACTGAGCAACTTTTCAACATATTTGTAGCATAATGCATGCTAGGTTCATAAAGAGAAAGAAAGGACTACTTCGTAATTATTTTGTGTGCTAAGCATGGAGTCAGGAAGATCCATCTTCCTGAGTTAAAATCTGGCTATGTGACTGCGGGTAAGTCACTTAACCCTGTTTGCCTCAGTTTTCTCATCTGTAAAAATTAACTGGAAAAAGAAATGGCAAACCACTTCAGTGTGTTTGCCAAGGAAACCTCAGGAGCAAGTGAAATAACTGAAAAAAACTGAGTTTACTAGAGTTTTACTCAAGAAAAGCATTCTGGAGGAAGCTGTTTAACAAAAGAATTAGGAGAGCAGTGACTCTTAGAATCAAAGTTAGTAGTTGTTACTCAGAGTACCCAGCTTGTCAGTATGAGATGGAGGAGTGAGTACAGATCCCAAAATTAACAAGGATTATATTGTACCAGATAGGAGGTGATATTAAATAAAATAAAAGAAAGGGGGTGAGGGGAAATTACCCATTAGGACAAGAACAGTAAATGAAAAAAACTTCTACTGTGTCCAGTGTCTCCAAGGTGAGACTTGAGTTGTTTTAATGTGAGGCAAAATCTGAAGAAAAGTTACCTTGAATTTGTACAAAAGATAAATAAGGTGGATGCTTTTTTGTGTCAGAAGACTTTTCAATAAGCAGTCTTACAGGTCTGGTCTTCAGTGTCCATCTTAGAAAATAGATCCTAACATAGAACCAAGATTACATTTTGCTCCTTTAATTGAAAGTTAAATTTTTTATTCCATTGTTACATGGAAAATTATATCATGAATACCAGAGTCAGTGATGCCTCTATATCAGGATGTCCCTAATTAATCTGTTATTCAAAAGCCACTGGTATAATGCTCAGAACAGCATTATTTCATGATGCTGACAAAAGCCAAGTAGCAGGTTTCCATGGCCTAATTAATTATTTTAAAACCTTTCTCTCAGCAGGGAGCAGCCTACCTGGATCTTTGAATGGAAGAATATTAACGAAGCTGCAATGCAGATGATTATATTGAAAGTGATGAAGAATTTATTAGGGCGACAGCCATCATGAGCTTTGTAGTCTATGAAGCATAAAACTGCTATAAGTAATGACAGAAAGTAGTTTAGGCACGTAATGGGCAGCAGAGCTACAAAGGGAGAGCATGGAAATATATTATTTGGTAATAAAGTTCTCATAAAAATGTGAAATATGAGGTGGAAAGATTAACATGGTCATACAAGTCATCTTTAATGTTCAGAGCCAACTTCTGCCTTTTAAAAGGAATAAACTGAATTTATGCCCATGACAACATGTGAGTCATGGCACTTATTTACACATTTCATGCAAACAATCTTTGGGTTACAGTTGCTGAAATAATGTTTGGTAGTGATTAAATTTATGACATTAACATTGGAGTAGGTGCTGTATTTCTACTTGTCAAGTGGTCAGTGTTGGTAGGTCATATTATCAATCAGTAGTCTGTGTGAGGCTTACAGACTCGTAGCCTAAATTGGTATTTCTAAGCCAGCTACCAAAATATTCCACTTTTTACACTATAAAGACTTTCTCTCCACTTCCATAATTATCATTATGCTGATACTCAAAGAATTTGTGATTTCTTTTGTATAGGAAATGCTTAGCATGGGATCTCCTTTCCCAAAGGCAGAGCCAAATCCATTTAAGATTTAGTTCTCTGGAGTTGTCTAAGAAGTACAGAAGTTAAAGGGTTTCCCCTAAATCACAAAGCTAGTAAACTACAAAGACAATATTTGAACCAAGGATTTTTCTGATGACAAACTCAGTACTCGTGCCACTTTTCCATGATGCATTTACTTTCATACAAGAAAACATGTGAGATTGTAGCCACTTAAATAGATGACAAGTGATTCAAAATAACAGTTAGAGGAGTCAAGTCCTAGGGAATTTTTTAAGTATATAGTGAAAATTCTAAAGTAAATCATTAAAGAGACTAAAGGATCATATAGCTAGTAAGTATCAACAACAAAAGTTTTACATGAGAAGAGAAAATTATATATATATATATATGCATATATATATATATCACAATTATGCGCCAGGCATTGTGCTAAAAGACATTTGGTTCCACAACATCTCCTGTATCCCCACTTTAGATTTGGGCAAGGTGAGACAAACAGGCTGGGTTGTCCAGTGTCAGCTAAATTATGTCTGAGACTAGATTTAAACTCAGTTATTTCTAATACCAGACCTGGGGCTCCAAGCCCTCAGATGACTCTTACAAGTTTCCAATCTAGTTCTTTATCTATTAGGCACATTACCTCTACTTAGGGGCAACTAAGTAGTGCTGTGGATAAAGTGCTGGCTTTGAAACCAGGAAGGCTCATCTTCCTGAATTCAAATCTTGCCTCAGATATTTACTAGCTGTATGACAAGCCTAAGTTTCTCATCTATAAAATGAGCTGGAAAAGGGAAAGGAAAAACATTCTACTATCTCTGCCAAGAAAATTTGAATAGCATCATGAAGTGCCTGACCCTTCAGACACTAATGAACAACAGTAACAATCTCTATTTAATGATCATGAAATAGCATTAATTGGGCATGTGTTCCCAAAATTTTAACCCTAGAGAAACTCCCAGAAAGAGAGTCTATAACAGAAATTATCTTAACAACAGACATCATGAGCCTTGCCCTCATACTAATAAGCATTTTCCCTAAACAAGTATATACCAACTTCATTGCTGTCTCTAGGAAGCTGAGGCCATCTACCTGCCCAAACTATATCCTGATATGACAAACCTTTCTGTTTTCAAAATCAAAAATACAGAAATTTAATCCCAGACTATAGTTCTGAACCTAATTGGTCTCAGTTTTCCCAAAATGCTTTGAGTGTTTTCATTTCAGGGCAGCTAGATGATGCATTTAGATAGAGCACCAGCCCTGGGATCAAACTCGAACTCAGATACCTAATAGTCACTAGCTGTATGACCCCAGGCAAGTCACTTAACCCCAATTGCTTCACCAAAAGAGAGAGAGAGATAGAGAGAAAGAGAGAGAGAGAGAGAGAGAGAGAGAGAGAGAGAGAGAGAGAGAGAGAATATTCTCATTTTTATGCTTTTGCTCCTGCCATTACTCCATACCTCCCCACTTCTCCATTAAAATTTTCTTTCCCAGTCTTTCCCTTCTTCTGAAGTTTATGTATAGATACTTGCTGATTGATTGATTGATTAGCAGTCTTGAGAAGTCCTTTCCACTCACTCCCTATATCCTGCCACATAATAAATTTTAGGTTTATTACTTATCAGCTCTATCCATTGAACCACCAGCAGCCTTTTACAGATTGCAAATCTACTACTCTATAAAAAATCTCCACTACCCCTTTTAGGGAATTAGGTTGTTTAATGGATAGAGTATCAAAAATTCATCTTCCTGAGTTCAAATCTGACCTCGGATACTTACTATCGGAATGACCCTGAGCAAATCATATAATCCTGTTTGCCCCAGTTTCCTCATATATAAAATGAATTGGAGAAGGAAATGTCAAACTACTCCAGTATCTTTGCCAAGAAAACCCCAAATAGGGTCATGAAGAGTTGGACATGACTGAAATGACTGAATAAATAACAACAGATTTACAATCAGAAGAGAACTCAAAGGCGATCTAATCAGACAGCCTCATTTTGTAGATGAGGAACTAATGCTAAGAGATATTACTTTTCTAATGTTATGTAAGTAGCAAATTTGGGATTTAAACCCAGGTCTTCTGACATCAGATCCAGTCCACTTTCCACTCTACTACTCCCTTGAATGCTGCTTATAAACATATTAAAATTCAAGTTTTCCCTCACCTGATAACATAAGATTCTCCTATTGTCATTGGTCAAACATTAACTGTTGATTTGCAACTGACCACATTGCCATGCTTAATTCCCAGTGCACCATTTTTAAAAAATATGTATTGTTTTAGGTAAGGTAGCAAATAACTATATGTAAAATTCCTTTCTTCCAGAACTTTAATATAAATGACTGTGATTTTAAAAGTATTGCATTTCCCCTCCTTTTTTCAGGTTGTGTCAGAAGCCCAGCAAGAGAATTTCCTTAAAAAAAGATAGTGT
Organism: Sarcophilus harrisii; assembly: GCF_902635505.1. NCBI lineage: Eukaryota > Metazoa > Chordata > Mammalia > Dasyuromorphia > Dasyuridae > Sarcophilus > Sarcophilus harrisii. Next base: position 440,142,211 of record NC_045426.1, on the reverse strand, counting down.
TCAGTAAATCATAGGTAGACAAACTATATTTTAACAGCTTAATAAATAGTTCTTCCTCATGTTTTAGGACACATACACATATGTATAAATATATATGTATATACATATATACAGAATATATGAGGATACTTTCTTCTGAAATGTTCAACAAAACAATACATATTCACATCGGAGCTTATTAATGATGAAGTCTTATGTGAGTGAAATTTCATTTAAAGGTAACACAATTATTTTACTTCACTGTGGCACTATCATTTTTACCAGAATAAAAATAAGTAGTGAAGACAATTGACTCCCACTATAGTAAACCTCAGGAATCAAAGAATTTTTTTATTAATTAAAATTAACATTAAATTAGAAGGTTCTGGGATCTAATGTTCACAATAGGCATTTTGGTAAGTTTGGTCATAGCTGTCATAAATTGTTGAGTTTGATGAAATTTGAGTTCATTATAAAGTTGTTTTTAAAAGAATTTTTTGCATAAAATAATCTCATAGGTTATTGACTTAAAATAGACTCATAGGTAATGAAGTCATTTGTGTCACTTAAAATAAATATTTTATTTTTAAACTATTGTGCATACTTTTTGTATATGAAGTGCATAGCATATTCCTCCCCAGTGAGCCATTTCTTAAGATGATTTTATAATGTTAAAGAATTACCATTGGGCACTATCAGGATAAGTGACTTGTACAGGAGATAGAACTTTTAACTATCAGACAGGAGTTAGACCGAGATTTTCTGACACTAAAGAAGCTTTCAAGTCAATATACTGTTCTGCCAATAATTCATCTATTTAATAATAAAAAACATTCAAAAAGTTATATATTCTGACACTTTTGCTTTCTGATTAAATACACAAGTAGTCAATACAGACATACACATATCTACACATATAGAAAAGCATATATCTAGACACATTTACCTATTTTTTTATATTACTGTCCTTTGTAAGCTAATTTGGGGTAAAATTTGTGATTTTTGTGACTGAACTAGATTTATCTTCAGGGAACAGATAAGCTACAAGTGTGTGTGAACTTCAAATCTTTCCATTTTATATAGCCAAAAAGAGCTTGTACCTTGACATCACAGCCTACAAGAACTCAGGGTTTTTTTCCTTATGAAATAACTTGAGCATTTCCATAACATGATAGAATAAAACAAATGATTACACATGAAATTTCAAATCTTTTATATACAACTTGCTATTCCTTTTAAATATATAGTAAAGTTATCACATGACTTTTTTCTCTTCCCATCTGCTCTAAAGATGGCTACCATTAGATACAAGTACATATATATATAGAGATATAGATAGATAGATAGATATAGATATAGATATATATCTGAGGGTACTAGATTCCCAGTGAATTAGGACCATTTGGGTGACTGAGGGTTGGGGGCAAACCCGCCAAATTGGGTGTAAGAAACTGGGATCTAAGCATACTTGATCCTAAGAAGTGTGGTCAAATATCAAAATGGCAAGCCTTCCTCTGTGGAAAAGAACATAGAAGTACCAACAGATAGTCCCTTGGGAAATAGATTAAGCACTTGGGATGAATTACCAAAATATAAAAGCAAAAGAAAAAAAATAACAATTAAATATTGTTGCTCTGTATGGGGAGGACACTCCCAGGGCTAACTGATTATGTCAGACTTAAATCTGTATGTTAATATATGAAACTGAACTCACTCTGGATGGGTGAGTGTATTGGTTTTTAATCTTGATAAAGTAATTTGGGAACTAATTCTGGGATCCTTAGGGATTAGGATAGTGCAAGAAAAGAGAATCTTTTTCTCTCTCCCTCTGAGTCTGGCTAACTGCAGCAGCTTTTCAAAACAGGGGGAGAGAAGAGGAAAATATATTCAATACAGTGAAGATGATAAAAGCAAGTAGAAGAGGGTAAACAGTGAGAAAGAAGGGAAATACAGAAAGGTGAGTGAGAAAGTTTAAGTATATAGGAATTGAGAATTGAGAAGAGTATAGAAGTGAAAGGGACTAAAAAGTTTGGGAACTTTTGGGAAATGGATAAGCAGTGTGCTACCACTTAAAAACTCCTGTAAGCAAGAGGTCTGTAACTTTGTTGTCAGAACTCAGGCCTGTGGAATCCTGCCAGGAAGAATCTCAAGGGAAAACCCATATGGAGCAGGAATGGTGCTTAACTCTTTCCTAGTTTATAAAAAGAAGAGGTTTGTAGGAATCAGGAAAACAACTAAAAGCAATTCTCTTTGAATAGAACATCTAGATAGATTTTAGGAAATCTTACAAATGAAAGTACTGGTTAATTTAAAAATAACTTTAAATTGGTATGTGAGTTAAAATTAGAACCTTAATTAGTTGTGATATAGAGACTGGTTCTGTTCATTTTGAACTGATAAGCAATGGGTTCTTTCTGAGATCATAGAACACAGATTTGGTTTATCTCGTACCCTGAATGTTATTAGAATATAAACTGAAAAAAAAAACTAACAGCAACTGGTAAATGTGTTTTAAAAATCTGTTGTTATAATCAGCTTTGCTAACTTAGTAAATGTAATTTAGGAGATTGGGTATTTCCACCTTTGCTTGTGAGTTAAGAGAAAATTACAAGACAATTTGGGTGTTACTTATGAAAATTCTGAGATTGTTCAGTATATTAAAATTTATAATTAGTAATTACTGTGTACATAGAATAAGAGTAAAAAGGAGATTTAGTAGTTACTAGAGTGGAGAGATCCTTGATCTATAAATTAGTCTGAAATTTAAGGAGTTGTTAATGTGGACCTAAATAGAAATCACTCTTGTATGTGAGACAAATTAAAGGATAGATGTAAATTCCAGAAGTGGAGAATAATTTCTAAGGCAGAGAATGAATTATGCGATTGGTATTAGAATTAAAGGTGTTGAAAAACCAGGTAGTATTTTAAAATACACCATCTTTTGGTACAATGTGAATGGCAGAGATAGGGGAAGTTTAAAAATTCCCCATTGTTACAATCTGAAAAATTCAGAAACTGTGGTATGTGTGTTAAACAATATCATTGGAGGGAAAAATAAGATTGCAATCAGTAATAAAGGGACTTGTGAAGGATGGACTATTAAAACTTTTATGTTCCCTTTCAGTATTCCTATTTTGCTCTTTAAGAAATTAGATGAGACTTATGGATTAATAAAAGACCTTGGGGGAGTAAACAATTTAGGGACATGTTAGAGAGCATCAGAAGGAAATAACTCCTGAGGTAATGGGAAACTGTTTGATTGAAGAGGAAAATGTTTAAAGGAATTGGCTTTGTAGAGGGAGGAGTGTGAAACAATGTTTGTTCTTATCTTCATTTTGTCTAAAATAGAGACAGCCCTAATATGTTCCGTAGAGAAAAAAAAAAAGGTTGGAAGATACTGGAGCAATAAAACCCCCCTGAAGGATATTGGCAATTACCTGATGGGAAGAAAATGCTGAATAAAGCCTTGACTGGGAAGGTTTTAACTGTATTATATTAAGAAAGTCATTGAGGTGCTCAAGCAATGTGTGATGTCTTTTAAGAAAATTTGGCTATATAGGGATATGTACAACTACCACACTTGGAAAAAAAATGATATTTCTGTGGACCCAGAATTGGTCATTTTGAGTCTGCAGAAATAGTTAAAAGTTCCAGAACTGTTAAAAATATTTTAGCAGATTCTGAGGTTTTTGAGAATAAGATTTAAGTTGCTTGGCACTATCATTAAATTGAGTTCAAATTGGGTTATTGTATTTTTTAAGTAGATCTAATTGACATGATTAAAAGCCTTCTGAGGGAAACTGTTGAAGGAAAGAAACTGTCCTCTCTGTGATTTTCCAAGCTTTTCAGGTTCATGGAATCTCTTGGCTAGGTATCCCTGGCTGGCCTGAATTGTGCTGGTGTCCCAACATCTTTGACATGGACCCCCTCCCCCGCATTTCTGACAGAGAGAGTGAGATAATCACTGGGCCACAGACCTGTAGTCAGACACCTGGGTCCAAATTCTTCTGACCCTTTACCCCCAGGGTCCTAGAATCTGCCAATTTCTTAAAGCCTTGTGATTGGACTTGAAAGGGCAGTTTTCTGCCACCTTAAGTTTTGGGACTGTGTGTGTTTAAATTGGAATTCTGATTCTGAAATTGTATGGGATAATTACTATTGTCTCTTGCATGCTTTATTTATTCTGGTATAAGATTTTAGAAATGTGCACTGATACTGAAGTATTGTTACTAGAAATTTCAATCTGTATTTGATTTGAAGTTAAAAATGTTGGTTCTCTGATAACTAACCAAAAGAAATCATATTTTAGCATCTCCTAATTAGATGAAATATATTTAAGCTACTATGTTGCTTGATAAATTGCATTTTGGGCTGTGCTTTAATATTTTGCCAGCCCAGATAGATATGTGATATACATTTTGTGACATTTACTCCCAAGCTATTTAGAATATTTATCTTAAAGTTTAGTCTTGCTTTCTCCCTTTTAAAAAAAGGTAGAGGCAGTAAGGTTTAGCATGTTGGGATATCTTTAACTGCAGAACAAATTTCTCTGAAGGGTATGTAATATGTCTAGAGATACATGGAAAGGTATTGAGGAGGTGTTCCTCCACAGAGAGGGAGCCTGGCTCCAGAATATTTAGATTAGGTTTTAATGAATGACACCAGTGTGGAACTGAAATATAAGTGATGGGTGGAAACTTTCCTCTGAGCTCTGCTGCTTTCAAAAGGGTTAGTGGAACATATACTGACTGACGTGTCATCATCCCTTTCAGCCCTTAGGAAGCAAGGATTGCTGACCCAGAAAACACCTTTGGAGTTTGCAGTTTGCAAGAGAGTGGGCACTTGCTAAGTCCTGGAAAAAGCATAGTGGGAAGGACCTTACCAGATGTTACAGATGACCGAGATTGTAGTCTGGAGGCTAAACCCACTAGGTTTACAGGACCTGGGCAGCAACCTCAAGAATGGACTGTTGAAGACAATTTATAATCTATAAAAACTGATTTTGCACCAGGTAAATTGCCATTTTGACAGCTCTGGGGAAAGAGTTTGTTTAGGTTTCATAGTCTCCAAACAAGGAATGGGTTTATTGATAATCTTCAAGTTTGTTATATTAAAATAATTTTTAGTGTTTACTTCATTCTAGAATGAATTTTTACTATAAAAAGGGTCAATGATATTAAGTGAAATCTCTTATGCATGTGAAGTTTATCAAATTTTGTTTTAATTATATTGAGTCATCTTAAGAACATGTTTTTGCTATAGACAATATGCAATTTAGTATTTTTCCTATGTATTGAGTATTTTAAAAGCAAAATGATTTGTGTAACTTAGAAATGAAAGATAAATTGTGTTCTTTCTAAAATGAATATCTTACTGTTATCAATATAAAGTTATAATCAATACCTATTTAGGATATATGATCCTTGAGAGCTAAACTCACCTGAAGCTGTGATTAATGGGATTTGCTATTTGAGATAAAATCTCTTCCAACTATAGCTGATATTATTTGGAGTTTTTTAATTCAGGTATGATTGATAAATCATTAAGCCAATGATCCACCATCTGAAAGAAATATGCTACAAGCTACTCAGAATGTGATCCTGAATTGTTATAGGTGAAAGTATCTGAGCAAGAGTTGTGAGGACAACCCTGACCTCCCCTTAAGGTGGGATCCTTCTGGCTCAGTTTCTCAGTGGTGTTCTTTTGAACAAGAACCCATTTGATTATTCCTGAGTCTGGCTTAAGGTGGAACTGTGATTAATTGAAAATGGGACAATTACCTGAAGTAAAACTAAGTTAAGGATGCTTTATCCTGTATAATATATGTGCTCTTAGGCCAAAGCCTGAAGGACCAGTTCTGATGTTATTTAAATGAGGTCCCTACTTTTTTTCCCTTATGGCAGGTTTTCATAATCAGAGTAAAGGGCCAACAGAAGCCATGAGCACAATTCAAAAAAATATGTGGTCACTATATCCTAAAGTAGGTGAGTATTTAGCCTAGTTATCTGTTACTAGGTGCATATGTCTGTCTATTTATTTTAACATTTCTGTTGTTGGTGACTTTTGTGGTAGGCAACTTTATTTATGAAAGGTTACCTATTACGGAGGATATAACTCCTGGTTGAGTCGATAGGTAGCCCTGCTACTTGAGCCCCAAAAGAAAACTCCAATCAATAAGAAGATATGTGGAAGGGTATCCTCATAGCACTTGGTAGGGTCCTCCTATTCCCAATCTGTATTATCCAAGATGATTAAAATGAAGGGCAAGGGGGCAGGTAGGTGGTGCAGTGGATAGAACACCAGCCCTGAAGTCAGGAGAACCTTAGTTCAAACCTGGCCTCAGACATTTAACATGTCCTAGCTGTGTGACCCTGTGTAAGTCACTTAACTCCAATTGCCTCAGCAAAAAAAAAAAAGAATGAAGGAAGGGAGGAAACTTTCTGGGTGATTTCATAGCTACTTTTCCCATGAGAAAAGACTATGTTTCTGGAAGAAAATACTATTGCTTTTGTTAAAGAAATTAGGAAACTAGAGCATGTTCCAGTATAAACTTGGAACTCTCTTGTTGGCATTTCATGGTGCTCCTGGTTTAGTGAAGATTAGTGGAAACAGATTCTTTGGTTTGCCTTGGTATCCCAGAGTGAAATTATTTTACTACCCATCTGCTTACTCTTCTTAATTCAGTTAATGACCCAAGTAGCTCAGAATAGTCTTAACAAGATGGTCACCTTTACTTCCTATCAAACAAGGATGCTAATCTTAAAGGGACAGGGATGGATTCCCCTCAGCACTATAGGATGAGAGGATCCCAAGGGTGAGTATCAGATAAACCAATAGTGTTAATTAATCTTACAAAATTATGAGGAAATCTCAGCAAAATAAAGTGAAGGGACTGAATGGGAAAAGTTTGATATTTCTTCAAAAGAAAACTATAAATTAACCAAGCTATAGAATCAGGTTCCCATTATCTTCTGTCTTTCCTCCCTAACAAATAATTCCCACGAAATGAGTAGACGTAACAATTCTGAGAATATATAGAACAAACTAACCTAGTCAACCTAGTCCATACCTAGCCAGCCCATACATTGAGAACACATATCTCAGGGTCAGCAAAAAGACATGTCTTTGTTTAAATTCGAATTTATGTGTTGTTTTCCTGTTTCCCACTGATCTAGCACCTGTTTGCCCAGCCAGTGTCAGATTGTTTTAATGTTTGATGCTTTCTAATATGGTTGTTAAATATAGTTTTCATGCTTAGAATGTAAAGCCACATTCTCAACCAATGAGTATGAGTCAGCAAGGGGAGTTAATATTACTTCAGGGAACATGTATATTGCATATGATGTTTATGCTCAGGGTGCTTTACTTTACCTCTTATTTGGTGAGAGTGATGCCCGCTTCTCATAAGAAACAAATAAAATGTTTTTCTTTACATCTTGAAAAATCTCTGAGATGTATTAGATGGACTACATATTACACAGAAGGGAGGGTGAGGAAGAAAGGATAAAATGAAAGAGAGGATAATTAGGGTGAACAATAGGATGGAGGGAAATACACAGAGAATAATTGTTAATTCTGAATATGAATGGGATGTATTATTCCATAAAATGGAAAAGGATTGTAAAATGGATTAAAAACCAGACTCCTACAATATGTTGTTTACAAGAAACACACATGAAACAGAGATACATATGGCTTCAGCTGAAATTTAAAAAAAAAGAAAAGAAAAAAAAGACTAGGGATAGCAATACTGATCTCATACAAAGCAAAAGCAAAATAGACAATTAAAAAGATAAGGAAGGAAACTGCATCTTGCTAAAAGATACTATACATGTTGAAGCAATATCAACACTAAATATATATGCATCAAAACGTATAGCATCCAAATTCTTGAAGAAGAAATTGAGTTAGAGAAAGACATAGACAGCAAAACTCTTCTAGAGGGGGTACCTCAACTGTCTCCTTTAAGACCTCAATGAATTCAATTAAAAAAAATTAACAAGAAAGAAACCATAGAGATGAATAGAATATTAGACAAGTGAGTTGTCATAAACTTTTAAAGAAAAAATGAACAGGAACAGAAGGCAGCAGCACATGGCACCTACTCAAAAAGTGATTGTGTATTAGGGTATAAAAATCTCAAAATCAAATAAAGAAAGGCAGAAATATGTATTCTTTTTAGCTTATAGTGCAATAAACATTACATTTAACAAAGGGTAAAAGAAAGAAATTAATTAGAAACTAAATAACCTAATACTAAAGAATAAGTGGGTCAATGAACAAATTATATAAAGTCAATAGTTTCATTAAGGAGAAAAATAAAGAGAAAACATATCAAAATTTGTGGGATGCAGCCAAAACAGTAATTAGAGGAGAATGTAGTTCTCTAAATTTTTACATCAACAAAATAAAGAACCGATTTATGAATTTGGCATTCGAGTGAAAAAAACTAGAAAAAGAACAAATTAAAAACCCTCAAATTGAGCACCAAATTAGAAATTCTGAAAATCAAAGGTGAAATTAATAACGTTGAAAATAAAATTGCTAAAATATTGAACTAATTAATGAATCCAGCAACTGGCTTTGTGGGAAAAAAAAATAATAAGATGGATAAGCCATTTAGTTAATTTGATTATTTAAAATAATAGCTTTTTATTTTCAAAATATATATATATAAAAATAGCTTTCAATATTCATCCTTGCAAAACCTTGTGTTCCCAATTTTTCTTCCTCCTTTTCCCTCACTCCCTCCTCTAGGTGGCAAGTAACCCAATGTATGTTAAGTGCGTACAATTCTTCTATATATATTTCCACATTTATCATGCTGCACAAGAAAAATAAATCAAAAAGGAGGAAAAAAGTGAGAAAGAAAACAAAAAGCAAGCAAACAATAATAAAAAGGTGAAAATACTATATTGTGAACCACATTTAGTTCCCACAGCCATCTTTCTAGATGCAAATAGCTCTCTCCATCACAAGTCCATTGGAATTAAATCTCAAAACTGTATGTCCTCTTCGTAGAGATCTCATTATTAAAAAGAGCCACATCTATTAAAATTGATCATCACATAATTTTGTTGCTTTGTATAATGTTCTGTTGGTTCTACTCACTTCATTTATCATCAACTCATGCAAGTCTCTCCAGGCCTCTCTGAAATCATCCTGTTGATCATTTCTTACAGAACAATAATATTCCATTACCTTCATATAGCACAACATATTCAGCCATTGATGGGCATGTAGTCATTTTCCAGTTCCAAAGAGATCATATAAAAGGGAAAAGGACCTACATGTGCAAAAAATGTTTGTAGCAGTCCTTTTTGTAGTGGCAAAGAACTGCAAAGTGACTGGATGCCCATCAGTCGGGGAATGGCTGAATAAATTATAGTATATGAATATTATGGAATATTATCATTCTATAAAAAATATGAACAGCTGAGTTTAAAAAGGCTCAAAAAGATTTACATGAACTGATGCTGAGGGAAACAAGCAGAACTTGGAATATATTGTACATAATAACAAGAAGAATGTGCAATTATGAAAGATTTGGTTCTTCTCAGTGGTTTAGTGATCCAAGACAATGCTATCTGCATCCAGGAAAAGAACTATGGAGATTGAATGTAAATCAATGAATACGATGTTCACTTCTTTTTTTGTTTTCTTTTTTCCCTCTCCAGTGGTTTTTCCCTTTTGTTTTATAAAGCAATGTGTATTAAAAAAAATTTTTTTAAAAAGAAAGCAAAAATTGATCTCTTTGAGATACAGGCCCAGTAGAGACACTGCTGGATCAAAAGGTATGCACAGTTTGAAAGTTCTTTGGAAATAGTTCCAAATTACTCTACAGAATGGTTGAATCTTTTCACAACTCCACCAACAATGTATTAATGTCCCAGTTTTCCCACATCCCCTCTGATACATATCATTATCTTTTCCTGTTACCTAAGCCAATCTGAGAAGATATCTCAGAGATTCTTAATTTGCATTTCTCTGATTAATAATGATTTAGAGCATTTTTCCATATGACTAGAAATGGTTTTAATTTCTTCATCTGAGAATTATCTGTTCATATCCTTGACCATTTATCAGTTGGACAATGGCTTGTATAATCTATGTATTTTTTAAATGAGGCCTTTAACAAAATCTTTGGATGTAAATTTTTTTCACAGTTTTCTGCTTCCTTTCTAATCTTGTATGCATTGGTTTTATTTGTACAAAACCTTTTAAATTTGATAAATTTGATATTCAACATTATCAATTTTGCATTTTATAATGTACTCTAGTTCTTTAGTCATGAATTTATGGCTTCCTTTTCCACAGATCTGAGAGATAGACTACTCTTTGTTCTTCTAATTTGCTTCTACTATCACTCTTTATGTCTATCATTAACCCATTTAGACCTTATCTTGGTATAAAGTGTTAAATGTTAGTCAATACTTAGTTTCTGCCATTCTATTTTCCAATTTTTACAACAATTTTTGCCAAATAGTGAGTTCTTATCCCAGAAGCTGGGATCTTTGGGTTGATGAAATGTTAGATTATTTTGATCATCGACTATTGTGTGAACCTAACCTATTTCACTAATCAACTACTCTATTTTTTAGACAATACCTAATAGTTTTGATGACCACTGCTTTATAATATAGTTTTAAGTCTGGTATAAGTAGGCTACCTTGATTTGCATTTTTTCCCATTAATTCTCTTGAAATTCTTGACCTTTTGTTCTTCCAGATGAACTTTGATATTTTTTTCTAGCTCTGTAATGTCTTGTCAGGTTGATCGATATAATACTGAATAAGCAGATTATTTTAGGTAGTATTATCATTTTTATTATATTAGCTTGGCCATCAGCATTTGATATTCTTCCAATTATTTAGATCTGACTTTGTGTAGAAAGTGTTATAATTTTGGTCATATAGTTCCTGACTTTCTTGGAAGGTAGACTACCAAATATTTTATATTATCTATAGTTATTTTAAATGGAATTTCATTTTGTATCTCTTACTGCTATAATTTGTTGGTAACATGAAGAAATGCCAATGATTTATGTGGATTTATTTTGTATCCTGCAACTTTGCTAAAGTTGTTTAATATTTCTAGTAGTTTTTTAGTTGATTCTCTAGGATCCTCTAAATGTACAATCATATCATCTGCAAAGAGTGATGTTTAATTTGATTTTTAAAAGAAAGAAGGAAATTCAATATCCAATATCAAAAGTGAAAAGGGTGAAATCACCAATAATGAAATATAAATTAAATTAGATTTAATTAGAAAATTTAAGGAAAATAATTAAAATATTTTGCCAGTTTATATGCCAATAAATTTCACAATCTCAGTAATATTGATGAATATTTATGAAATATAAATTATCAGGAAATGGAATACTTAAATAGCTTCATTGTAGACAAAGAAATTAATCAAGCCATTAATGAACTCCCTAAGAAAAAATCCCCAGAGCCAGATAGATTCACAAGTGAATTCTACCATTCAAAGAACAAATTTCCTCTAAATACTCTAAATACCAACAAAGAATATTTTTTCATTTACTTTATTCTTTTTTTTCTTTTGATCTGTCTCTTTTTTCAAAACTATAACTGGAGAGTGAGGGAGAAAAGAAAAATCTGGAACTCAAAATCTTGTAAAAACGAATGCTAAAAATTGCCTTCATTTGTAATTGAGAAAAATAAAACAAAAGGCTATTAAAAATAAATGCCATTAAATGTGGAAATATGTATAGAAGAATTACATATCTTTAACATATATTGGATTACTTGCTAACTAGGAAAGGGGGTGGAGGGAAGGGAGGGAGAAAATTTTGGAATACAAGGTTTTGCAAGGGTAAATGTTAAAAACTATCTTTGCAAATATTTTGAAAAGAAAAGGCTATTTTTTTTAAAAGAATAGTATTTTATTCCATTTGTCCAATTCTAGTTTCCAAGTAGTAAGATTTTTGAAGTTTTTTTTATTTCATTGAAGATTCCTTTTCCCCCTGACCGTTTATACTGTTTCACTGGGAAGACTTGGATGTAATTATGGCTCCTTTTCCTTTTGGAACATCATATTCAAGATCTCCAATCTTTTTAACATAGAAGCTGATAAAATATTATTCTGAGTGTAGCACCAAAATAAATAAATAAATATCATGGAATTGTGCCATCAGAAATGGTGAAAGGAATGAGTTCAAAGAGAACTGGGATGATTTATATGAAATGATGCATAATGAAATAAGCAGAACCAGGAGAATAATTTATATAATAACAATAATGTTGTAAAGTCAAATAAGTTTAAAAGACTTAGGAACTCTGAGCAGCATAATGTCTAACCATGATTCTAGAGTACTAAAGATGAAACATGGTGATAGACAACTGAAAGATTCAAAGTACAAAATGAATTTTTTACATAGCCAATATATAAATTTGGTTTGCTTCATTATGATTTTTGAGACAGGGGTATTCAACTATGTGAAAAAAATGGCTTATGTGGAAATATGTTTTGTATGACTTCATGTATAGAAAGAGTACATGTATTGCCCAACCTGCCATCTAGGGGAAGGGGTATGGGGAAGGAGGGGAAAAATTGGAACAAAAGGTTTGGCAATTGTCAATGATGTAAAATAACCCATGCATATAACTTGTAAATAAAAAGCTATTTAAAAAAAAAGAAAGAGTATTATATTTCTTGCCTCTTCAGTGTGGTCAGAGGGTCAGAGGAGAAAGAATTTGAACATGAAAATATTTTTTTAAAAAGGATAAAATTTAAAATATATTGTGAAAAAAACAAAATAGAATATTAAAAATTTTTGAGTCTAGTGGATGCAACTTTACAAAAAGGATAATAAGGATCTTGATTTTTGGAGAATCATAATGACATATGACACAAGTACAATAAAGAAATGGGAGGGCATGTGTAGATATTGTTCACCCATTTCTAGTAAGTTAATTATGTGGTAAAGGGAAGGTTCTTTGATTGGCTTAGAAGACATTCACAAAGGCCTGTAAGCATCGCCCATTGCCAGTCACTCCAGGGGTATCTTAGTGAGTCTTTTGCTTGCAATATCTAGTAAAAGATGGTGCTACAAGGAGAAAGGACTTAGGGCCTCCACCCCTCTTAAACCATGGAAAAGAGAGCCATTATACACAGTAATAATGTCTTTAAAATATGTGTGGGTGTGTGTATATTTATAACATTGGGTCCACTAAAAATACTGAGAACTCTGGTTATGGTATCCATTCCTACATTCAATATAAGCTCCTTGGGACAATCATTTTTGTCAAATTATAGCCTAAGCCTCTGCCAATGCCAAATAACATTTCAAATTTATACAACAGACACTGATAAATTCAATACTCTTCTCAGACACTTTGATGTATTGATTCTAGGTGTTACGACTAGGGACATACCAAGAGCTCCCCTATAGATATATCACATGTTGGAGGCTTTCCTTTGATTTCTTGATGTTGAATGGATGTCAATGAACTTGAACGGTTATGCCTTGTTCTTACTCTACAACCACAAACCTTCCTTTCCATTCATATAGAAATTTCTGATAATACCTTTAATGTTACTTGTCCCATGTATTTCATTGGTCTCATAGACTACTCATACCTATTATGTGCTTCTACATTTATCTAACTGTCAACTTTTAGACCAGAGAGCACAGCATTATGTCATTGGCAGCATTATCAAATGATCTTAAGAAAACCATTAAGATTCCAAATCTTCATCAAAAGCACTATGCATGTGCTTTTGTGAACAGATCCAACCTTTCTGGAGAACAATTTGGAACTATGGTCAAAAAGTTATCAAACTGTACATACCCTTTGATCCAGCAGTGTTACTACTGGGCTTATACCCCAAAGAGACCTTAAAGAAGAGAAAGGGACCCACATGTGCAAAAATGTTTCTGGCAATCCTTTTCATAGTGACAAGAAACTGTAAACTGAGTGGATGCCCATCAATGAGAGAATGGCTGAATAAGTTGTGGTATATGAATGTTATGGAATATTATTGTTATGTAAGAAATGACCAGAAGGATGAATCCAGAGAGGTTTGGAGAGACTTACATGAACTGATGCTAAGTGAAATGAGCAGAACCAGGAGATCATTATATACCTCAACAACGATACTGTATGAGGATGCATTCTGATGGAAGTGACTCTCTTCAACAATGAGGATCCAAATCAGTTCCAATTGATCTGTGATGAACAGAACTAGCTACACCCAGAGAAAGAACACTGGGAAATAGTATGAACCACAACATAGCTTTTCTACTCTTTCTGTTATTGTTTGTTTGCATTTTTGTTTTTTCTTCTCAGGTTATTTTTGCTTTTTTTCTAAATCCTATCTTTCTTGTGCAATAACTGTATAAATATGTATACATATATTGTATTTAACATATACTTTAACATATTTAACATGTATGGGACTACCTGCCATCTAGGGGAGGAGATGGAGGGAAGGAGGGGAAAAGTTGGAACAGTAGTTTTTGCAAGGGTCAGTGTTGAAAAATTACCAATGCATATGTCTTGTATATAAAAAGCTATAATTTTTTAAAAGGACTATGCAATAGTACATCAATTCCATAGATGATACAGCCAATTTCTGTGAAATAAACAAATAGCAAAATATTTAATTAATAATGAGATTTATACATTGATACAATATAAGCAAATAATAACAAGGAATCCAGTAATAGTATCAGTCTTTTCCCTCACCCATATGGCTATAAAAGGACTTCCCCTTTTAAAGACTTTGTGGGGAGTATACGCTGATCCTTCCCTAATCCTTTAGTAAATAAGGATACAGTTGCTTCAAAGCATATGGCCTAGTGGTAAAACTCAAAGATCAGTGTTATCTGTCTCATGAAATTCTGCAGCTCTCAGTCCAAGATTTGATCTGCTCAAATTTCTTGGAAGGGATTTGGCATTATCAGGATTACACCAGTTCTCCTAGGTTTGGAAATGATATGGCATTAAGGAATACATCAAACCTCTTAATTTCAGTAATCCACTCTTTTAATTTTTTTTCTATATAATTTGTTTTGTATATATTTATTTGCCTGTTGTCTCCCCATTAGACTGTAAATTCCTTAAGAGCAAGGACTGTATAATCTTGAGCAAGTAACTAATCTAGAGCCACACTTCCTCATCTACATGTTAAATTGCAAGTTCCTCAAGGGGAAGGTCTTTTTCTATCCTCAGTGATTAGTTAGCAGTGTCTGACACATAGTAGGTTATTAATAAATGTTTACTGAGGGACTGGAGGATTGGTTAAATGGACTCTGAGGTCTTCTCCAATTATCTATCTTCTTATGATCCTTCTATTTCTCTCTCTCTCGCTCACTCTCTCTCTCTCTCTCTCTCTGTCTTTCTGTCTCTCTCTCTCTTTTTCTGTCTGTCTCTCTGTCTCTGTCTCTGTCTCTCTCTCTATCTCTCTGTCTCTGTCTCTCTCTCTGTGTCTTTGTTCCTGTCTCTCTGTCTCTGTCTGTCTCTCTGTCTCTCTCTCTCTCTGTCTCTGTTGCACTCTCTCTCTCTCTCTCTGTCACACACACACACACACACACACACACACACACAATCAAAATTATCACTTTAAAAAGACTTTAATCCATTATTCAGATCAAGCTACCATAAATGATTTCCACCACAGCTCAAAAATTTGGTTAGTGGAGTTATTGAAGGTCAACATTTCTCTCTCCAAGAATTTAATTTTCTGTAGATTTATGCTGTTGGCACAAAAGGAGAATATATTTGCTTGTCGCTGCTCTGAAGGTAAATCTCAAATGGAAACCTGAGAATGGAAATTCCATCTTATGGAAGTCAGCTTCAATGCAATTGCAAGCGGACACTGTTGGGCTCTCGTTTGCATTCTGTCCACTAAGCCTAGACGATAAATACACATAATAGGCTTTTGAAACAGTGGCTGCAGAATGAGCATTTGCTTTATGAAAGATTGAGTTTCAGTCTGAAGTCAGTCATTTTATGTTCTATTTCATGTTTTTTTTTTAAACAAATAGAAAATGCTATAAAAAGAGCTATTTGCATAATTTAGACACAGTGAACACAACTGAGTTTCTTTGATAAGACTACATTAGTGTTAGTTTCAAAAATATCATGTTGTTTTCTATTGGCTTACAAATTATCCTACGTGCATTGCTCTGAGCAAATGTACAATCTCGTTTACAATTCATATAATTTGTGTTGTTGTTTATTTGGCTTTTCTAAGAAATGGATTCTTTTAGAATGATTCCAAGAGAAATTTACTTCCATCACAGATCATTTCTGTATGCTTGCAGTAAAGCTAGTTACTCTATTTCTCAGATACAGTTTGTCTTGTTTAGAATTTTTTTAATCCTCAAAAAAAAATACATCATTTGACTGTTCTGGAATTTTATCTCCCTCCCCAACTCCCCTACCTCGGTGAATGGCGCTGGTTTTGAGATACTGTTTGGACCAGTTCTAATCTCTTAAGTCATGAATGTTATTTTTTATAGTTGTGAACACTTTCCATATTTCAAATAAACCAATTATTTGCCACATATATACTTGTGTTTTAAATTACTTTTAAATTAGCCAGTTCTTATTTAGAAAGTTTTGTGATTGCTTTTAGGGTTTAAAGCCTCCAAGTAAATCATCAACATAATACAGCATAACACTTTTTCCATATTTTTATACATTTCCAGACTCCCTTTACTTCTTTTTCAGTCCATGAAATGAACCTCCTTCACCTCTCACATACTCACAATTATAGACAATGTCTGTAAAGAAAGCAAATAAATAATACACATAAAGTGTTTTCTCCTCTTTTTAACATTTATTTCCAGCTTTTTCGTGCGCATTTTGAGTTTTAATGGAAAAATCAAATCAAGTTAACAAGCTTTTTTCCCTCTCACATAAAACAGTAGTTTCCCATGATAAAGTGGAAGTCAGATTGGAAATCCAGAATTTGTTTCCTAACTCAATACACACATATTGTACAAATATCTCTGTGCCTCAATGTGATTCTTTGTCCATTAGAAATGTGAGTATCCAGAGCCCTGGCTGATTCCCCAAGGACACTGAGCAAAAAACTTTGAAGTGATTGTTAGGCTTGTTATGTAACTTGTCCACAAAACTCGAAATGTCCAAATTATGCTCTCAACTTCAGAAGTTAGCACAGAACATTGAGACTAAATATGGCAGTGGAGATATTAATTTCAATAAAATAAGGAGCATTTAAACATTCTTCTTAAATTCAAATTTTACATAAACCAAGCATTTTTGAGGTTGTAAGAGAAAAAATAACAGGTTAACTTCAGAAAGAATTTTCTTTTTCTAATGCAGAGAGAGTTGCTTTTTCCTGGCTGGATTCATCTCTGAATTTCAACCAGGAGTCAAACCCAAAGTATCATGGGAGAGGTCATTCCCACTGTATTCCCAGCTTAGCCAAACCAGTAAAGTACTGCAAATTTTAAAATACGTGTCTGTAGGAAAGAGTTCCAGTTTGAATTTCCAGATCAAATAAGATAGACCCCTTTTGAAGTTTATCTTTTGGGTATTTTATTGAACTTCCAAACCCTTGGAGTTTTCCCATCACTTGCTTTTTCAGTCTTTCTTCACATTAACTTTCATTTCAAACTCTTCCTATAGGTTTCAGAGTTCTGTAATCTCTCCCTGGAGTAAGCTTAAGTGAAAGGGCTTTGCAGTTTTCTAGATCTGACAAAGGAAGACTACTTTCCAAAGGAAGGAAATCTATGCTTGGAAAGTGATTTTTCTCAAGGACGTGGCCCCAGTGAGTAGTGTGGCTTCCTTCAGCACAGCTGGGTAGATTTACTAAGTGGCATAGTATAGAAATAGGAGACTTAGGCAGAAAGCAAAGAAGTGAGAAGAATGATCTTAAAATGGCAACAAGCAAAAAATAGGGGGGCTAAAGGGAGAACTACATAAAGACAGTTTAGAATTGCTGTTAAGTATGAAAAGAGGCATAAGCTGAAGAGGAGGAACTAGAGATGTTAACAATGGGGACCTTACCCAGGTCGGCCCTCAAGGTAGCAAACTGTCTAGGAGACTGAATGTTCAAAGAGATGGGAACCCTTTCCTTTGAGGAAGAAGTTTTCTTAAACACAATGGACTCTCTTTGGGATAAAATATAAGTGGAAATGTGAGGATCTGATCAGGCCCCTTAGTGTGGCAGGAACTTTCTGTTAGATTCCCTAAAATGTTGAATTTCTTATAATTACCATCCCAAGGTGAGTAGGAAAACTGAGCAGGTGCTAAAGGTGACTCGTGACACTTCGATGATGTTTATTACAAAGGCGATTGGGTAGCTGTGGAGCCCTGAGACCATCTCAGGTATAATATGCTGGAGAGAAAGAGAAAAATGCCTTTTTAGAAACCTGTGGGAAATGACAGCAGCTTCTAATACTGCCTCTCCAATGACAAGTTAAAATGGTAAATAGCTCAGAGCAATATTTCATTTTCAAACAAGAGAACTTATATGAGAAGTGAAAGGAAGAGCAGATCCAGTATTTTGGAATACTATGAGATTTTGCAGTTCTGCCTTCACAATTAAGTTTCAAAAACAAGAAGCCCTTTTCCAAGAAACTTATAAAGGATGTACTATTTCCTCATTACCTTATCATACAGTTTTTAATCACATAAGCATATATATATATATATACACATATATGTATTTATGTATATATATATATATATATATATATATATATATATAAACTATGAGATCAGGTAATGAGGAAATTATATACATATAAATATTTAGTTATTTGAATATATGCATATGTGATCATACTGTACCTAATCTTTCCACAATGAAAGGTGACTGCTCATTATGAAGGCCTATTCTCTTTTTTAGTTTTTATGTCCCTTGCACCTAGCACAGTGCCTTTCACATAGGGATGTAGATAAGAAATGGGCTTGTGATTTCTCTGGAATAGTGAAATACTGAATGAAATAACTGCTATTTATGCAAATCTGCACCTGTTCTGCAATTTATACCAGCTTTTAGCAACCAGACTGAGCACTTAATAAATAATAAATATCCTTTCTATACTGAGAAGTGAACTCCTTAGAACCTTAAAACCTCTGTTTCAGGGAAGTCCCACACTAGATGTGTTCACATTCCTCTGCTGGCTCTCCTTGCTGATTCTGAATTTACTTTCCTTCCCATCTCCCCAACACACACACACACACACACACACACACATACGTGCACATGCACACCCTACACCTCCCTATAGCAAAGCCTGAAAAATGTATTATAAAGATAATTTAAGCTCTTTGAGGGAAGTGACCATCTTTCTTTTTGTGTACATTTGTATTCTTAGTGCTTAGCAGAGAAGTGTCTGATACATAGTAAAGAATAAATGATTGCTGATTCAGCCTGATCTGATTCATACTCTCTCTCTGTCTCTCTCTCTCTCTGTCTCTCTCTCTCTCTCTCTCTCTCTTCCTCCTCCTCCAGCTCTTATTCCTCCTCCTCCTCCCCTTTCTCCTCCTCCTCCTTATTCTCTCTTCTCCTTTTCTCTCCTCTCTTTCCCTCTCCCTCCTCTCCCTCCCCCCCTCCTTCCATCTCCCTCCCTCTCCCTCTCTCCTTCCTTCCAATCCTCCCTTCCTTCCTCTATCTTTTCTCTCTCCTTCTGTCTCTCTCTCTCTTTGTCTCTGTAAAGCAGAGTATTACTTACAGCACGCAGTAACACAGTTAGACAGCAATTAAACCAAGTTTTTCCTGGCTCCAAATATCATATTTCTACTGACTAGAGAACATTATCTCTCACTTGACATATAATAAGCTCTTAATAAATTCTTGATTATTAATAATTCACATTTAGATAATGCTTAGGGTATAAAAATGTTATTTGACTCTCACAATAACTTTATGAGACAGGTACTATTATTAGCCATATTTTACAGATGAGGAAACTGAGGCTCAGAATGCTTAAATGACTTATGGTCCAGTCATGCAGTCATGCATTAAGATCTGAGATAGTATTTTAACTCAACTCTGGCTGATTCCAAGTCTATTTATTACACCAGAATGCTTTACATTATGCATATTTTAATTGTAAGAATTGATATGTAGTACAACAAGAAATGTTCATAGCTTTCTATAAGCAGAAGAGAGAGAAAGAGGGAAACAAAGAAACAGAGGCAGAGATCAGTAGTCATAAATATCCATACTGAAATAAATTAAATCAGTATAGAAGAATGATAAGCAATAATCTAAAACAATAATGGAAGTTCATTTAAAGCATAATGACTGGTTAGAAATTTTATTTTAAATTTTATAATAAAAACTGGTAAAAAATAATCAGAATATGATTCAGAACACTGGGGGAAAAAAACCTGGTTAAATAACACAACTAATTGTGCATTTGAAGAATTAAGAACTTTCTCTTCCTTGCTATTCTAAATTGCTACTACATTTATTCAAACCCTCATTAATTGTTACCTCTTGGTAGGTGTCCCTGCCATCATTCTATGCTTTCCTAGCCCTCAGATATCGCCATCTAACTGCTAATGCATGGTGAGAACCACTAAGTCTTTCCATTTGCCCTGAAGCTGCACTGTTAAGACCACTGAACCTTTCTATCCACCTGTGACAGGGGTCCTCAAACTTTTGAAATAGGGAGCCAGTTCACTGTCCCTCAGACTGTTGGAGGGTCGGACTATAGTAAAAACAAAAACTTTGTTTTGTGGGCCATTAAATAAAGAAACTTCATAGCCCTGGGTGAGGGGGATAATCATCCTCAGCTGCTACATCTGGCCCGCGGGCCATAGTATGAGGATCCCTTCACTTCACAAGTGAACCTTCCCCTATGTGTTGCTTTCTCTAAATATTATCTGTCCCAGTAAGGAATGCACATTCCTTAAGAGCAGAAACTCTTCTCATGTTGCTTCCCCTTACCTTGGGTGCAGTATATCATCTTTGAAGATTATTCTGCTAGGTAATCACCTAGAGCTGCTCCTCTCTGCAGTTCAGCTTCAAGATCCTGCTTCTACCTAGCAAGAAATATCCTCTTAAGCAAACCGTCTCATATTTCCTTTGCTGTTGTACTCTAGAATAAGTACAAAGTGAAAGGAGATTTGAGAATTAGGTTCTTCCTCTCTAATTGACTCTCTTCTTAACTACCAGAAGTTCCTCCTTACACAGAGTGACTGTAACTGGCTCATTTCCTTTTTAAAGGCCACCAGAGCTAGGGTTGACCCTGCAACTAGCCAATGATTACCCACACCATACTTCCATCAAGGAGACAGAAAAACTTCTTCAAATTTCAAAATAGAGAAATTTGGTACACATAATTTATATTCTTTTATAAGCTGTGAATGGATTACTCCAATTTTCATTCCTGTAAAATCGGACAATGTCAGTCAATTTAAAAACTATTTGAGTTTTCTCACCTTTGTAATATTCAGAGTGGTTTCTCAAAATCATCAAAGGGCAACTCCTTTGCAAGGGACAAATGAGACTATTCCAAATCTGAAAGAACAAAACCTTTAAAATCTCATTTTTCTCTGTTACCTGTTGTACCACAATTCTCTTTTATTGTCCTGACTCAGTTTCCCTTATTGTCCTGACTCAGTTTCCCTAATTGATCCTGCCGTGGTTTCCTTAATTGTTCTGCCTTAATCTCCTTATTTGCAAACCCCATCCCCTCTAGTTCATGAAGACTGATATAACTCAAGGCTATTTGCTCTAAGGTTACAAATTGTCAGTGTGTAAACTCAGAAAAAGGGGCTCCAGATTTTGTGTCTGGAATATGACACTTTCTTAACCCCCAGCTTGTAAGCATTTATGATCCTACCCCCAACCTGTCAGAGTTGAGTTGATGGTTCCTGCCTGGAGATTCCCACTCACCAGAGTTTGGACTTCACTCTCCTGCCTTTGTTTAGCTACTGGGTATAAATACATCATTGAGAACTCCCATTGGCTTCTTGATGCTGGCTGGATGCTGTCTGGATGCTGTCTGGATGCTGGATTCTTGGAGACGATAGCCTCATTCAGCCCTGAGACCAAACCATGGATCTATTTGGCCCCGGGTATATCTCTCCCTTTTAATAAATTATTAAATATTCTCTAATCTCTATCTTGCCTCAGTTTCTCCAGCATTACAATCTACCTCATATTCTGCATTTTCATGAAGGGTCCTGGAGAATTTAATTGATTAGGGTTCTCTCTTTTTCCATCTACAATAGGATCTATAGTTCTACATCATAACTGTTCCCCTTTTCTCTGTTCCTGTTCTGAGGCTAGAAAATGATGGAAACCTATCTCTGTTGGACCCACTAAAGATTCACACTGTCCAACTCACCAATTTTTTAAAAAATTTCTCCTAATTAATCTTCCTAATACATTCCAAAAGTAGTTATTCCAAACCATATCTTTTCTCCTCAAGCTGCCAATTCTCTTCCTCACCATTCACATTTAATAGATAATCTAACCTTCAACTTTGCAAAGATAATTGAGACCAGCTGGCAACAACTACTCCATGTATCACCAACTTCACCTCAGTGTATCACTATTCCTATTTATATCCACTCATTCTTTCCTCTAGGCTCAGAAAAAGTGGTTTCCTTTCTCTAGGCTCAAAGGAAGTGGTTTCCTTTTTTCTCTAAAGAGAACCCTAAATTCCATTCCTTCCCTAATACCTCACAAAATCTTGTTCTTTGAATTATTTCTTTTTTCTAGCTTTTTCAACCACTGAATGAGCTGCATGATATGTTTTTTTTTAAATACAATTTCTTCTGAGGCCATTTTCCTTTTAACTATTATCATATTTCTTTCTTTCCCTTTAATGACAAACTTCTAGAATATGAGATGTAAGTCCAGTTTTTCTACTTTCTATTCCCCCACAACCTTACCAATTTCTTAAAATCTAGTTTCTAACCTTACTACTCTACTGAAGCTATTTTTATAAAAAGTTGATTATTTTTGCTAAATCCAGTAACCCTTTCTCTTCCCTAAGCTTCACAAAAGCACATATTCTTATAGTCTATTGTAGCAGAAATAAAATGAAACTAAAAGCCAGAAGTCCCTCACCTTTCTATATTCCTGTTTTTTATTGTTAAATGAAAATAGTAATATTTGCATAATATCTTACAGAGTTGTGAGAGCATCAAATGATCTAATAAAGGAATGTTAAGCCTACTGTAAACCTTAAATCCCAATATAAGAAAACTTAAGTTATTGGATTTTTCTTCTTTGTGGGTTTCTCTTCCTTTTCCCATACCCAAAATGTATACTCAAATGGACTCTTTATTCACTATAGTTCAATCAGTTGCCAATTCAGTCAAGCAGCTCTGCTATACTAGGGATTTAAAAAACAGCAATTCACGCTGTGCTAAGTGCTAGAGAAACAAAGAAATAGGGAACCAGTTCTTTGAGGAAAGTCTATTTTCATGGTTTTAATGACCAATTTTATTATCTCATCCATAGAAGGCATCCATACCTCATCCATCCATTACCTCATCCAATATATATGCAATATATATTTATTGACTTTTTCATAACTCTAGACCTAAACATACTTGTGTTTCAATCTTGTGTTTCAAAGTATTGATAAGATATTTTGGCTTCTAGATAACATTAAATTAACATATCTATGCCTATTCTATTTCCCTCAAATATGACTCTATAAAATATAAAATTTCTGTTAATGACACCATCATTCTTCCAATACTCTAGGGTGGACTCTTTGGGATCTCCTGTAACTTTTCCCTTACCTTCACCAACTATAGCTCTTAAAAAGATTTTTGAGATGAGGAATAGATTTTTTTTAATTAATATTTTGTATTTCCAGCATATAATACAGTGCCTTGCACAAAATAATAAATATTTAATTAATTTGAATTAGCAACAAATTCTAAGTTTTGATTTTCTTCAAAGTATCTTTCAGGTTCTCTTTTCCTCTATTCCCTCTGCCAAGGTACCAATCCATTTCCTTAACATCTTTGGGTTATTTAAATCTCTTATTATGTGATTCAAAATCCCTTCTTGCCATGCATGTAGCACTAGGCCTAGAGTCAGAAAAATGGGGTTTAAATCTGGCCTTCAAAGGTCACACTAGCTGTGTGATGTCAAGCACTGAAATTCTGCCTCAATTTTCTCAACTGAAAATGTGAAAATAACAGCATTTAATAGCATCTACTACCCAAAATGTTGTAAAAACCAAATGAGATAATATTTGTAAAGTGCTTAGCAGTATCTAGCACATGATTCTAGCTATCATCATCATTATTATTAATTCACTTTGCTCCTCACTGTCACAGTATATTTTGTATACTCTTTCCTAACCTATTTTCCTAAAAGAGTTTTCAACCTATCTTTTCATTATACAAAGATCTACACTTTTCCTACTTTTACTTAATATAGCACACTAATATTTTAGAGGAGTTTGGAAATTGAGGAAGGTATTGTGAAAGGTCCACAATTGGACCAAATTCCATTTAACCAAACTTATTTGTGACTACTGCTAATAATACTATTAATTATTACTATTAATAGCAGCTCAACCTCCTTGCTATCACCCATGGAGTCCATATTCATTCCTATGTTTAGATTTTTTTCATGCTGTAGAAAACCTATTCTTGTTTGTTGTCAATTCTCAAATTTATTTAAATCCTGCCTAAGTATGTCACTGGAACCATAAATTAAACCTTAGCAACAGAGTAAACCCAGCCAGGGTTTTGTTATACTGGCATAGCCTTTGAAAACTCTGGGTCGGGTAGTATTTTGTGCCAGACTTTTTAGTAAGCTATCTAAGACTCAACAAAAGTTCTGTAGAAAAAGGCTGATCACAGTAGGCTAGCCACAAGATGATGGATTCTTTGGAAATGGTGATCCCAAAAGTAAAGAGAAATAAAAAGTGGCCTTTGGTTTGTGCATCTCCAACTCTGCTATTCCAGTGAAGAGTAGTGGAAAGGAGGCAAAAATTGCTAAAAGTGGAAAAGTTTTGGACAGCTTGTAAATGTTAATTGTAGGTATTGTAATTCTATTGATCAATCGTCATTCATTAAGCACTTACTACTATGCATCAACCATTATGCTAAGTTCTGGGAATACTAAAAGAGTCAAAAGACCATCCTTGATTCCAAGGACTTTACAGTCAAATGGGGTGGGGGGAAAGAGGAGAGCAGAAAAAACATACTAATAAATATATACAAAGTGAGAGGGAGGAAAATCTTTGTCCAATGACCAATAAAATGATGTGCTTTTTTTTTCGATGAACTGACACATTATCACTTTTGATATTCTGACATTATATAAAACCAGAAGACAAAATGTATTTAGTAATGAATAGAACAATGACTCCCAGAATCAGTTCAGAGAAGAAAACAAATATAAATAGAGATGATTTCATCTTGTACCCAAAAGCAACAAAAATATCATTTCATAGAAATCTTGATCATTTTCTATTACAAAGCTAATAATAAGTATAAACAAAGAGCCACCATGAAGATAACTGGATTTTATATGCAAATATATGTTACAAATGATTAAGAGGTAAAGACAGTCTCTTCAGAAGATAAGAATTTTCAAATAAATTCCAACTAACTTCTCTCTCTTCTAAGAATTACTATTATTCTTAGAAATTATAACATACAGTCTAGCACTTAATTGTCCTCTGTTTCAAGTGTATGCAGTGGATCTTCTTCTTCTTCTCTTCCTCCTATTTTTCTTCCTCCTCCTCCTCTTTCCCCTTCTCCCTATCCTTCTTCCTCTTCCTCTTCTTTTTCACCTTTTTCTTCTTCTTTTGGAGGTAATCAGAGTTAAGTGACTTGCCCAGAGTCAACAAGCTAATAGGTCCTCTTGACTCCTAGACCAGTTATTTTATCTATTGTGTCACCTAGCTGCCCCAAGGTAGGGATTCTTACAATGATACAGTAAAGAAACAGCAAGATGTACTGATTAAATGATTAAAGGACCTTTCTTGGAGTCAGGAAGAGAGGGGTTTTTAAATCCTGCTTTTGATAGATTTTAGCTCTGTTAGTATGAATAAATCACCTAATTTCTTAATCCCTTAAGCAATCATCCCAGCTTAATTTTGCAGAAGAACTATCTAACATCAGTTAAGGAAATTTCCATTCTGAGAGTTATTCACATCAATGAAATCATGAATCTAGAACAAATTAAATAGAATACTGTGTATTCTTAAAAAAACTAGTGAAGTGTATTACTTTTCTTTGACTCCTTGCTCTAAGTGTACCTAGAAGAATATAAGGAAGATAAAATAAATAATTATTGATTGACTGATGGACAAATTTGGATAAACTCCATTATGAATAACTATCTTCACAAAGGCTATATTTTCAAAGAGTGAGCTATAAAAAAACAGATGAAAAAAATTTTCAACTGAACTCTTCAACTTAAGGATCTCGGTTGTCAAATATAAATAGGAACAACCTAAATAACTCCTAAACCATGTTAGGCTAAATTCACACTTTATTCTGAATTATCTGGACAAAGTCTTCTCTCTCAATAAGCTGCTAGATTGGGAGTAGTTAATCTCAAGTAGTTAGTCTCAAAGATTCTTTTATACATACATACATACATAGATATCAGAAAAATACCTCAACATGTCATATTTTTGACTAAGGCTTCTGCATTCCGGAGAAGGAAACCATATACAAAGCAGAGACAGACTATCTCTTAAACTCAGAGATTCTCCATCTAAAATTCATGGTGCTTCCTTTGAACAAAACTAGGGTCTATGTTCTCCTCAAAGGAGGCCATTTATTGAATGGAATCAATTTTAAATGAATATAAATTGAATTCATTTTAATTTAATTGTTCTCCAACTCTACCTCCAGCTGTGAGACAATGAGACTGAAAATAAGGAAACTGGGGCAGGAAGAAGAACAAATGCATGTGCTATTGTTATGGCACTAATAGCTGAAGTAGAACTAGGTTTGGTACACCAATGGGACCCAAGGGGTATTAAAGCCTGGGACTAAAAGGGTCAATACTGATAGAGGGGAAAAAAGAATGCTGAAAAGTCAAGTGAGAGATGAGATTTCCAGTCCTATGGACCATCATTGCGCCTACCATCTTGTTTTTATAGGAAAGACATTAAGGCACCCATAAATACATACCAAAGTGTCTTTAAAAATTCAGTAGAACTCTTGAGTCTCTGGTCTTTTCATTATTCTTCTAAGTTATATCACACCATTCTCCCAGCTGACCTTTCTTGATTATGAATCAGAACCATTGCTCTGTACTGAAGTTATTACTTTAAAGTGCAAAAAGGAAAGCCGAATGAAAGGAAATACATCTGTGGGTCACAGCAACATCAGATACTGATCCAGGTTTAATGAAGTTTTATTTCATTTGGAAGTTCCCTGCAAAGAAAAGATGTATTATTTCTTCAAAATAAGTCCCTGCATGACAGCAGAGGTTGGAATCATTTAATATTCTATATTGAGGGAAGGTTCATTTTCTCATAATTCAGGTAGCAAGAATATTGACTGATATTTAATACCAGTTACTTATAAAGATATTAATAAATAAACTTTAAATGAATTTTAGATGCATATAAATGGAAACACCAGTTGCTTTGATTGGATTGATTGGAATGATTCCATTCTATAAATAGTTATTAAATACCTGTATATGTGAGTAATCAACAATTATTAATTAAATGCCTATTACATTCCAAGCATTGTACTAGCAACTGAAGATAGAAAAGCAATCTATGTCTTCCAAGAACCTGCATTCCATCAGAGGAGACAGCATTTACACAAAGAAATGTGTAGAATATGTAGAAAATAAACAAAGCTAATAAAGAAGAAAAGACTAGCTTTTAAGATCAGGAAAACCTTTAGAAGATGATATTTGAGCTGCGCTTTAAAAAAAAGCTAGGCATTCTGAAAAATAAAGCTAGGCATTCTGAAAAATAAAGAGTGTTTACAGTTATAGAAACAACAAATGGAATGCCCCCTGGCAATTTTGATAGAATATAGATCATGCAAAGCAAAGTAATATATAATGACCCCAGAAAACATAGCCAATATGGCTAATTTGGCAATTTGTTTTATTGGACTGTTGGTATCTATTGAAAATTTTTTTTTGGTTTGTGGGTTTTGCTATGAATTTTATTTTGGTTTGGTTTCTATTTGTTTTTATCCCTTACAGTATGACAGATTAATTTTTTAAATCATTATTTCTGGGATCAGGATAATCAAGGTGGCAGAGTAGAAGTAATGCAACAAGAAGCACACTCTTACCCATATCCCCATCCTCAAAAAAAAAAAAATCTCCTCTCAACAGATCTAGAAAATTTACTAGATTAAATCCTACTGAAGAATCAAAAAAAAAAGTCATATTGAGACATTTTTCTAGTCCAAGTAGCCACAGAAATACAGAAAGTTAGAGAAATAGTGGACAAAAGCCTGAAATGAAACATACTTCTCATAGAGTAACCAAAGAGAGGGCAAAAAGGAGACTCAAACCTAAGAGCAATAGACAGTTTTGTTGGTCACTGCCCAGTAGTAGATCACAGATACAGAGCAGACTGATAAATGGTCTTCTGCCCATAGCTATGGGAGTGAGTTAAAGTAGCAGTGAAGTTCAGATGTTAGAGTTAGAGCAAGTTATCAGTTTTAATCTCCAGCTCAACCTGAAGACTGAAGAAGAATAACCAGACACGAAATCCCAAACCAAAAGGGAATCTACAACTCTATAACTTTGAAACAGCAGAACGTCCCAGCTGGCTGTCCGTGTCTGAGTTCAATCTCAGAAATCTACTGCTGCTCATGTTCAAATCCATGTCAGAAATTTACAGAGTTCAGACTAAGATGGAAACAATTATATTCTACACTGGATCAGACCACTTTGGGAGCACTGAAAGCTTGTAACCCCAAAATTAGCTTACCTGGAGATACTGGAACAATACAACATTCAATATCTAAGGAAAACAACAACAGGACTATCTCAAATCTTC
This sequence comes from Sarcophilus harrisii, assembly GCF_902635505.1. Taxonomy (NCBI): domain Eukaryota; kingdom Metazoa; phylum Chordata; class Mammalia; order Dasyuromorphia; family Dasyuridae; genus Sarcophilus; species Sarcophilus harrisii. The sequence goes on along the minus strand of NC_045426.1, from coordinate 440,113,299 downwards.
CCTACAGAACTACACAGAGCCAGGTCATACTATCAAGTCCAAAGTTAGAAAGTAGGCTAGAAGAATGAACCAAAAAGAAGAAGAATTCCATTACAAAAAGTTTTTATGATGACAATACTCAACAAACAAAATGAGAAGAGAATTATTCCAAAATATCTATAAGTTAAATCTGGGAAAAAAATAAAGTCTGGCCACAAGTTCAACAAGAATTCTTGGAAAAGATGGAGCAAGAGTTATTTCAAAGAGAATCTTAAAATGTTTTTGTCTATGAAATTAAAGTGCTAAAGGAAAAATTTAGGAAAATAAATGAGAGCAATGAAAGAATTGGAAAGGGAATTAACAGCTTGGCACAACTAGATACAAAAACTTTCCCAAAAAGCAAACTACCTAAAAATTAGAAGTAACTAAATAGAAGCCTATGACTCCATGAGACAATAAGAAATATTAAAAATCAAGTCCAAAGAGAGAGAAAGAATAGGAGAAAGTATTAGGTATTTCAAAGTAAAAATACTTGATCTTGAAAAGAGATTGAGGAGAACAAAATTTTAAGAATCATCAGACTACCTAAATACCATTGCCAAAAGAAAAGCCTAAATTTCATATATCAAGAAATCTTTAGATTGCTCAGCTTTCTTAGAAGCTGAAAACACAGTGGGGATCAAAGGAATCCATCACCTAAAAGAAAACGCAAAATGACAACTCCCAAGAACATTAATAGCCAAATCCACAGCTTCCAAGTTAAAAAAAAATGAATAAATTAAATAAATTACTGAAAAAAGTCAGAAAAAAAGAATTCAAGTATTGAGAGGCCATAGTCAGGACAACATATGATTTAGCAGTCACCATTATAAAGGAGTGGCAAACCTAGAATATAATATTACAGAAAACACAGTATATAATCCAAAAATTCAGTAAACTGAATTTAATTCTACTGCAAGAAAAAATGAAACTTTAAAGAAATATAGGATTTCCAAACATTTTAAATAAGACTTGTGGAAAGTTTGAAGTTTAAACATAGGAGTTAAGAAAAAAGATTAAAAAGTAAACACAAATAGTGATAATGGATTAAACAAGAATAAACTGTCTGTATTCTAATATGTGGAAATAATACAATGTGTCTATCCTGAAGCCTATCATCATTAGTGGTCATAGATGGAGTCCAAATAAACAAGACCTGGAAGTGATCCTCTTACATCTTGATCATCTTAAAAAAGAGTGGAAAGTGAGTAGAAGAGAAATATACTGAGGAAGAAGGGAGAAAAGAATTAGAGAAAATTATCTTACATAACTCATCTGTTTAAGTTCCAGCTATACAAACAGGAGGAGTGGCTAATACTTAGATCTCACTTTTATCTGAACTGGTAACAAGAGGGGAAAATGTATATACACATACCCAAACTCTGTTACACACAGAGAATACAGAAATACATTTCACTCAGTAGGAAAATAGAAGGAAAAGCAGAAACAGAAGAAAGATGAATTAGAAAGAGTAGATTGAGAGATTTGTTTTAATCAAAACAAATCCTAAGCATATATAAAAATATTTGTAGCTCTTTTTTTAGATAACAAAGTATGGGAATCTGAGGGGTGAGCTCAAATTGGGGAATTACTGAATAAATGATGACATATAAATGTAATATAACACTATTTTGCTCTAAGAAATGATAAAGAGGATAATTTCAAAGAAACCTAAGAAGACATGTGAATGGATGTGAAAGAGAACCAGAACAATTTAAACAAGGAAAACAATATATAGTAAAGACAAACACCTTCAAAAGAATGAGAAATTCTGATCAGCACAATGATCAGCAATGATTGCAGAGGACTAATGATGGAACACCATGTTTCCCTCACCTTGTGATAGAGAGACAAAGGATTCAAAACACAAAATGAAACATTGTATTTGGTGGAGGATGGGGAGAAGGAACATGGGTAACAATGAAATTTGTTTTGCCTAACCATACATGTTTGTAATGTGGTTTTGTTTTTCCTTTATTCTCAGTGATAGAGAGTGAAAGGTGTTGGAGGCATAGAGAATGTAAATTTTATTAACTAAAAATAAAAATATATACACCTATGTGTATATGTATATATATATAACATTTTTAAGAATAATAAATAAAAGTTATCATTGGAAAAATTAAGCCCATCAAGGCAGTTTGGAGTCAGATAAAAAGCTGAGTAAAACATGGGCTCTGCTATTATAGAATTTGAAATCTAGTCAGGGAGGGTAGCCTAACATAAACATAAATAATTGTGACATAAACTATATAACAAGGAATGTAGAATTTCATGAGTTATGTGGTTGGTATTTGTCCTGAGAACTTCCTGTTATGAAAAATGATAAGTGTTTCCTCTGAGTCACCACAAAAAAGCTGTCAGAGCTTCCATGGTTTCTCTAGTAAAAGACCTTTAAAGGCCCAAGTACATCTCAAAGGCCAGCAACCATATAGAAGCAGAAACAATCGTGACTTCTTAAAGCTGTCTACCTGGATCATGCAACCTATTCCCTTGATCTCCCTCCAGTACTGCCACTCCTAGTGTCTGTTCTGTTTGTGAGCTTTATCGATGGCATTGGCTATCCCTGAGGCAACCTTTCAAAGTCCCTGGCAATTCATTTGTTTATGGCTATGATCTCTGATCTCCTAATAGAGACTCATGAGTATTCCTTTGTTGACAACCCACTTTTCTCTTTCTTCAACTTAGTATTTACCACTACTGAATACTCAGTTTCTTTTATGTGTGTGTGACTTACCTAGTCCCATTTGGATTATATACCTGCATTAATGGTTGTCTGGTTACATCTATAATTAGATTTGAATTCCATAATGGGTCCAGAAAATGGAGGAAAAAAATGAAATGGAAAGCACACTGACTGATGCTCAATTCTGGAAAGATGTGGATTCAAATCCAACTTAAAACACTTAAACTGTCTGGTTTTGGATTAGTCTTTTAAAGTTTCAACTTGTTTTCTTACCTGTAAAATAGGAAAAAATGACATTTTGTTTTCCTCATAAGGCAGTTGTGACAAAAGATATCTTGATGTCAGAAGACTCAAGTTTGCTACTTGTTAACATGTAAATTTGGACAAGTCACTTAACTTCTAAGCCTGGTATCTCCTATGTAAAATGAGTTGGTGTTACTGTATGATTTTTATGACTCCTTTCCAATTGTAAATAAACTACTAAATAGTTCTTGTCTCTAGCTTTTCTACTGGCCATTTGTAATATTACTTTAACTGAACCAACTACTTTAAGCAAATTTGCCTGAGTCTGATACTGGGAATATTGAAAATATGGTACAAGAGTCACAAGAAGTTAGTCCAGATCTTATAGGAAAGAAATATCCATTTGCCGATAGCAATGTTGCCAGTCTTATTCTGCACATTGCTCTTTTATGTTTACCCCTATAGATTGTGACACTGACTTACTGAATTGTTTTTCTAGTAATGGAATATGTATAAATGCTGGTCAAATCAGCCCTAAATGACAAAGGTCACGCAAAAAAAAAGGAAGGGACCTTTTGTCATTGAATGTCTATTTTCCACTCAACACATGATAAAAACTTATGATATATATTTTTTAAAAATAGTGTTTAAGAGGCTACTGAATCCATAGAGGATATCTACCTAGAATTAGGGAACAAGGTGAGAAACGATGCCATCTAAAATCGAAGACAAGCAAAATAAAAATAAAATAATTGAGATAAAATGGTTACAGAACTAACTTTCCAAAGCAAATGGTCTGCAAATGTGCTAATGAGACTAGCTTGCCTCATGAATGTAATTAAAAAACCAGGGCATCTCCCAAGCTTCACCAATCAAAATGTAAGATGACCAGCAGCCCTGGTAATTATAACATGTAATAATGCAGAGCAGCCATGTGAGGTAGCTGACAGAGTCAGACTTGGAATCAGAATACTTGGATTAAAGTCTTAATTTTGACAAATGCTATCTATTTCATCTTTAGCCATTCACTTAAAGCTAAAGCAGGCAATGTGGAGACCTTAGAACTCCGTTAGGCACTGAAGACACCAAGTCATGTATTGCATAATTGGCCATCACCAGTCATCTTGACTTTTGTCCTACCAATGGACATTGATGACTCTGGAAGAGAGAGTGAAGCAAATGACTTTGTGACCCTCTGCCTTACTTAATTTCAATTCACTCACAAGTCAAGACATCAACTGGTGTTCCTCTTTGAAAATAAAGGACAAGCCTCCCAGGATAGGAATAGGTTTCCTGAGCAAATATAAATACATTTCTTATATGACATCCCCCCTTTCCTTTTGTTTAAGATCTTTGATTAATTGAGTAGGATAGGTTCTACAGTGATTAAGGCCTCTAAAAGTAGCATCTTATGCATTTCAAATGGGGTGAGGTGGCTTGACTGATTGATTTACTCAATTGACTCCCACCCTTATCAAAGCACTTTACATATATTTTTCCTTGTGATCCTCACTGAGATATGTGCTATAATTACTATAATCTTCAATTTCCTAAATCTGAGAAAGTGTCAAGGACTTGCCTAGGGTCCCACAGATAGGAAGTGTCTGAGGCAGAATTAGGTTAATTGCTTTTCCTGACTTCAACCTCATTATTTTCTACATAAAGCCATGTATTCTCCTTTGACAAGTCTACTTCTGTGGTAGACTTTATACCCACACATAATCTTCTCATAGTTATCATTTTCTCAGCATATTGCTATGGAAATTTCACTAACTCTAGAGTTACACAGATTGAGTTCAAACCCCACCTGACTTACCATCTGTGTACCTTTGGAGAAGTCATTTAGACATTTCTTCTTGATCTACAATAGGAAGATCTTAAACCAAATGACTTTTAATGACTTTCAACTATAGATCTAAGATCCTATGACTTCTCTTCCTCCCTTCTGTCCCGTGATATCTAAGATATGACAGTAGGCACACAATCTTTACCTATTCTCTTATAAATTTGCCATACTTTTGAAATAATGTTTTTAATCTGGTCCACATTATTAATGGCATCTTATTTTTGTTTTTTAAAGATAATTGTTTACTGTTGTTGCTGTACTTATTTGATGTCTATAGAGAAAGGGAAAGGAAAAAAAAAGGATAAGAGACCTATGAAAAGCAATCTCACAATCTTGGCTTCACTAGTGCTTTGGTTAAAGCAACTAAACTATAAGGCTACAGACATTCTAAACATTTATACAAACATCAAATTTAGCATAGTTACTTTAAGAAGATAAAATGCTGATATCTGAACCCTTGATGCTATGATTTGAGAAAATTCTGAGTCAGAAATCTATCTTTCAAATTAGAAACTATATTTTTTTGGTAGAAAACCATATCCTTCAGAGAATAAATGTCAATTTAGATAAGCTCTGGGCAAATGCAATATTAAGTTATTACTTCTTTTTTCCAAACACTTTGGCTATACCAAGTTCCGTAAAAAACAGTATTTTGAGTGACCATATGTGCTTTAAAGAAGAGCAAAAAAGAGTATACTTTCTAGTTAGTGAGATGCATCATAAGACTTTGGATAGTGAGTTTTTGCATGAGGTAAAGGTTGGGGAGGTTAGGAATGAGGGGAACGCAAAGGGGGAAGAAGAAGAATGGAATAATGGGATTGGGAAAGGTTTTCTACCTCATGTATTTGAGTACTTCTCTATCTTTTAACTTCCTTCCCTGTTTTAAACCTCTCTGACAGGCTGACAAAGATCACTATATATCTGTTATCCATATAAGACTCAGTTAGAGCACTGGAACCATCCATCAAGAAGCCAGGCTGCCACAGTACAGGATTCCCTCCAGTGTCTAGGGAAATAGGTTCTCCTGATCCCCAGGAATAGACAAATCCTCTCATATTTGTTCTGACATGGAATTGTTAAGGAGCTGCCTACTTGCTCTTCAAAGCTATCCTTTTGTTAGAATTATTTTAATTCTGATTACATTCAGATGCAAGTTTTAAGGAAGGGCTAGAGTCTTTAACCATTATATTTAACCTTATCATTCTTCCATTTAACAAAGCTTGAAAGTCTCAGATTCAGCACTATGGAAGTAGCATATTTGTGGTATAGGCACTTCACACATAGTAGAGGAAGAAATGAAACAAACATTTACTAAAAGCTCACCACGTACTAAGTACTAGGAATACAAATATGAATTAAAAAGAAAAAAAATTAGCCCCTGTGCTTAGGGTCTTGCATTTCAATAGGGAAAATCAATACACAAAATTGAAAAGCTGAAAGAAGATAAAAAGATAGGCGCGGTTTTGAAATCAAGAAAATAAAAGATAGAACTTGAAGGAGAATGAAGGTAGGCCTCTATGGATTATTTCACAAAAGGAAGGCCATTTCCTTTGTAGGAACATATCATTGAGAGAAGGAGGGCAAGACTTGTGGAGAAAGATTTGAGGGCGAGTAGGCTGCATTGATGGTAAATGATCCTGTAGCAAAGAAATACCAGACACTGAGGAAAATTTCAGGATGGCCAGTAAACACCCAGAAAGTTATGGAAAGAGATAAGAAGAAAAATGAATGAGAGTTATCATAGCAACAGTAAGCAAAAGCCTTGGAATATTCAAGATTATGAATCTGTGGGATTTCCCATAGAAACAAAAATCAAAATAGTGAGACCCTGAATATTGTTTTGGACTAAGAATAACTAAAGAATTGATCCCTGAGGCAAGCCAGCAGAAGACTATTTTAGAGATCAGTTTAGCTCCATGGTCCCACCCTTTGGGGAGGTGGTTCCAGTCTAAAATCCAAGTTATATCAAACTCCTGAGACCCACCCTCTGTAGCCCAGTCATTTCCTTGAGGTTAAATTTTCCCTATAAAGCCTACATGTGGGCTATCCCATGGCTGCTGACTTCATTTGGGTCAGCCCATCACAGGACTCTGCCTTATAGTGCCCTTTCCCTTTCCCCATGCCACATGGTATCTCCCCTACTCCACTATGCTTCTCAACCCGATTTATCCTTTTTACAGCTAACTAACTCTTGGAGAGTGCTAAGTCCCTTTCAGGATTTAGCTTGCCAGCTAAAGGCATGTGCCATACTCATGGTATACTCCCTTTCTACTATGTAATTGTGAGTTCCACTGAGGAATTTGTCTTTCATATGCTCTCCCAACTCTATTTTATATTAATCTTCCCAGTATCTATTGTATCCCTTCATTTTGTCTGTAACCTATTTCCCTAAATAAATCTACCTTTTGCCAAAGAGAATGGCCATTATGAATTCTTCATATGACTAAACCCCAATTTTTGTGCCTGACAAACCCCACACCATAGATCACACATCAATAATAGCCTCTTGAAAAGGGTATCATAGAATTTTTGTCATTCTCCTACTCAATAAACTGCAGTGATTTCCTATTACCTCAACAATAAAACACACATTTTTGGATTTTAAAGATTTTAATAGTCTAGCTCTAACCTACTTTCCCAGACTTATTATATATGTCTCCCCTTCCTTCATTCTATGATTTAGCCAAATTCATTTTATTATCTTCCATATATGACATTTCATATTCCATCTGTCTTCCTTTGCACTGGCCATTCCCCTGCCTATCATCTGATTTTTCCTTGATGTCTTTAGTTTCTTCAAGATTCTGCTCAGGGAAATTCTACCTAGCTTGATAGCAGACTTTTCACAGTTTGTGGATGAAACCTAGAAACTGTTCTGCTTGAGAATGCTCAGAAAGGGAGAATTACTCTTTTATCATACGTGTTAAGTGAAACAAGTAGTCAGACCCCACTCTCCCATAGTGATATAATAGTTGTATCTTCTCCTCAAGGTTCATAGGTTACCTTTCAGGAATTGGGGCATTTCTTTTCTACTAATATTGACTCAAGTCTTCACCAGTATTAGTGCCTTACTTCCATTTAACCAGTGAACACCATTAAGGCTTTGCTAATGGATGTTTGCATTAACCGTATAAGAGGAGCAGAAATGCAAGTATTTTTCTCTCCCACCACCAGGTATCACATTCTTCTCTAAAGTGGCTCAGGCTTTGGGAAGACTATAATTTCTGCTTGACATTGGTTCTACTGAGTTTGTATTTACATAAAACACTGCTTCTCATTGAGTCCTTGTTTCAGCTGTCACTGTGTTGCATATTGACGGAGCCTCAGATCCAAGCCTGATGGTTACAAAACTCTCCATAGACTCCATCCTTTGACCTCCTGGTGGCTTCATTTACTAACTTTTCAAGGCTGACAGAATCACAGTCATTTCCAATCTCTTTTGACTAGATTGAAAGGAATAAGTGCTGAGGTGAAGAAACAAGTTTTGTATTTACAGCTTTTCATCTTCACAGCATTGGCTTCCTTCTCTCACTGGAAAATGTCAGGTAGCAAGAAATCTTTTGAAGAGAAGTCAAGACTCTTATATTCTTGGCTTTGGAATGCTATGCAGCCAAACAGAAGAACCAGAACCAATTAAGGAATATTTGCCCATGCTCCAGGGTCTCCTTAGGGCATTTCAATTGTTTGACATGTACACTCCCCAGAATCAAGATGCATGACCTCTCCTACATGAAGGAATTGCATCAGAGGCACTCTTTTGATGCTCAGTTGCCTACCCGTCATTACATAAATTTAAGCTTAATTTCCTTTGGATTCTGTATGTATATACCAGGGGGAGAATATATCATGGACTTTGGGAGGGAGAGAATATTTATACCAACTACCACCTTAGTAACTGTGCAGTAATCCTTTCTAAAAAGAAAAACATAAATAAAATAATAGAAGACACTATCTTCTACATGAAATGTTTCTGACCCATTATCTCCTACTATCTTTCTTAACTACCTTTGTATGTTGTTTTCCCAATTGAATCCAAGTTCTTTTATAACAGGATTTTTTTTTACTTTGTATAAGTAAAAACCACAGTGTGTAATGCTTGGTATAAAGTAGCCATTTCAATAAATACTTGTTGATTGACTGAATGAGTTCATTTTCAACATAGCATGACATCTTTAAGAGATCTGAAAGATCTATCTAGTATAATCCTCTTATTTAAAATGAGAAAATCCATTTTTGATTTGGCCAAGATAAGTGTAAAGATTTTGAACCTGGTCTTTTAGCTCTAGTACTAATATCCTCACAAGAAAAAAGAACATTTTTAGGATGTCCATTAGCATCAACTTAGAAATATCAATTTCTGTATTAACCATCAATTTATTATATATAATTGCTTACAGATTGTAATGAATTCACTTTGGCATTGAATAGCGGCTGTTTTGAATTGATCTTAAATGAAAGAAATCTCAAACTTAATATCAGCCTTCTTAGATACTCTGTCAACCCTTGCAGTGGTATGAAAATTGTTGGAGAATGTATGGGAAGCTAAATACAATACTCCAGTTCTGAAGAATAATTTATCAGATAAGAATTAAAGTGACCAATACCATTGACCTTTATCAGTAACAATACTTGGTCATCTACCTTTAAAGGGTTATTCACCTTCCATGGTTCATGTGGAATGAGGCAGAGGATGATGTGAAGTCAGTCAGACAATCGCCCACAGTGATATGACATTGACTGGAAATTGGAACTATATATATATATATATATATATATATATATATATATATATATATATATATATATATATATATATATCATAGCTACTGAAGTAGGGAAAAAAGATGAACCATTCTACCTTAAGCCCGTTTGAAGCTACTAGAAGATGGAGTTGGAGGAGGAGGAGGATTTACACTTGAAAAAAAGGATGACTTAAAAGGCTTTTCTTACTCCAAATAAAATTGAGATTTCCAAAAGTGAAATACTTGATATTTTTGAAGACAATTTTAAATGGAATTTTATAAAATACTAAAAACTCATAAGGTTAATCAATTTTTTCTCAGTTTTTGAAAGTATTTATGTTTATCTCTCCCATTAGAATATTGTATTCCTAGAGAGCAAGGACTGTGTTTTTACCATTCTCTGTATTTCTATTATTTAGAAAAGCACCTAGTCCATAGTAAACAATACTTGCTTTATATAGAAACATTAATAAGATATTGGCCAACTCAAATGTGCCCTAAACAAGAAGATGAAAATTAGGATGGAAATTGAGAGGAAAATAACATCATATTCATTTTGATATTTGTTTGTTTTCTTGACTTAAAAGTGTTACCACAGAAAAAGGTAATCCAAAACAGTAGGGGAAAAATGCATTCCTTATTAATCTCACTGAAATTGCTCATCTTTATTCACTCATTTAGGTCATATATATCGAAGGCAGGTGCTAAAATGCAAAAAAAAAAAAAAAAGACATCTGGAAAGGTAATCCAATATACCACTATCAGTCAAAAACAACTTGGTTTATCATTTAGCAGGAGAGCTAAAGACATAGAATAGGAAAAATGTGAGGGCAAGAGGAAGTGTCATGAAAAATCTAAGTACAAGGCAATGGCAAGACTGATGGCTAATGGACTCCTGAATAACTTTGGTCAGTTGAGAAGCAGTTCAAATCTTGTACATCTTATATAATAGTAATGGGAGTGTAAGAGGGAAAGAAGAAGGGCATTAAAAGAGTAAAATTGGTGTGATGATAATACATTTTAGCAACTTCACCATTTTTGCCAAATGCTGGCCCAGAATTTTATCAAGTGCAATGGAAGCCAAAACATCAAATTCAATCTAGAAATTACTCAATTGCTAATAGGGCAATTATTTCTAGGTAATGTGACTCTTAAATACTTTTTTTTTAATTTAATAGCCTTTTATTTACAGGTTATATGTATGGGTAACTTTACAGCATTGACAATTGCCAAACCTCTTGTTCCAAATTTTCCCCTCTTTCCCCCCCCCCTCCCCAGATGGCAGGATGACCAGTAGATGTTAAATATATTAAAATATAAATTAGATACATAATAAGTATACATGACCAAACCATTATTTTGCTGTACAAAAAGAATCAGACTCTGAAATATTGTACAATTAGCCTCTGAAGGAAATCCAAAATGCAGGTGGGCAAAAATATAGGGATTGGGAATTCAATGTAATGATTTTTAGTCATCTCCCAGAGTTCTTTCACTGGGAGTAACTGGTTTAGTTCATTACTGCTCCATTGGAAATGATTTGATTGATCTCATTGCTGAGGATGGCCAAGTCCATCAGAATTGGTCATCATATAGTATTGTTGTTGAAGTATATAATGATCTCTTGGCCCTGCTCGTTTCACTCAGCATCAGTTCATGTAAGTCTCTCCAGGCCTTTCTGAAATCACCCTGTTGGTCATTAAATACTTTTTTAATGAACAATAAAAGCCCAGAAAAAACCATGTAGTCTAATGTTAAAATTAAATTAAGAACATTTGGCCTTGACATTTTTTTGTTATTATAATTGTTATTAAACTCTCAGGAAAATTTGTAGAATGCAGGGATGAATCCTAGTAATTTCAAAGAAGTTGGTATGCATTAGGCATGACATGAGGAATAGCAGAAATGAAAATGACTATGAGAAAAGACTTAGATGAGCCAAGATGGCAGAGTAAGCAGAAAATCACCATAATTATCCCATTTTCACCTACAAACAACTGTAAAATAGTTTCCCAAAATAAATTCTGGAAGAGCAGAACTAGCAAAAAGATCAGGGGGGAAAGATCATTTAGCTTAAGTAATTTGGAAGATTGTAAACAAATGTTTATTTCACTCAGGTAAAAGGAGAGTACATACAACCCAGGACAGGAAGCAGCCCAACAAGCCAACAACAACATCAGTGAAGCATTAGATAAACAGTCAGGGCCAGCAGCCTCTAGCCAGCAGAGAATGAAAGTTTCCCACCTTCCTCTATCCCCAGGAGCAGAGTTAAAATTTAAAAGAAAGGGAAAAGGCCAAAAACTGAGCAAAAGAAAAACAACAAAAAGGAAAATGAGCATAATAAATTATTATGGTGACAAAGATGATTAAGACACAAATTCAAAAGAGGATAACAATGGCAAAACACCTATGGGCAAAACTTCAAACAAAAATGGAAAATTGTCTCAAATCCAAAAGAATTCATGATTATAAGAGAGGAAGAAGAAAAGTTGGGGAAAGAAATAAGAGAATTATGAAAAGACACTTAATAGCTTTGGAAAAGAAAACAATTACTTAAAAAGTAGAATTGCCCAAATGGAAAAAAGACATTAAAAAAACTGAAGAAAGTAATTCTTTAAAAGTTAGAATTGGACAAATGGAAACTAATGATTCTATGAGACATCAAAAATCAATCAAAGAAATTCAAAAGAATGAAAAAAATAGAAGAAAATGCAAAATACCTGATAAGAAAAAAAAACTGACCTAGAAAATAGAAGGGGAAAAAATACTGCAAGTGGACAAAAAGAAATAATTATATTGGGAAACCACAACCAGGATTACACAGAACTTATCAGCTGCAACTTCAAAGAATCAGAGATCATGGAACATGATATTACAGAAAGCAGCAGAGCTAGAACTACAATAAAAAATCATCTTCCCAGCAAAATTAAGCATAATACTTCAAAGGAAAAAAATGATAATTCAATGAAATAAAAGGATTTCAGTCCTTCATAGGAAGAAGACCAGACATGAACAAAAAGAAATCATCTCAAATGTCAAAAACCAAGAAAGGCCCAAAAAGGGGAAAAGAAAACATAAGGGATTCAATGGAACTGAATTGTGTACATTCCTACATGGGAAAAGATAACTGTGAATCTTAAAAATTGTATCACTAATAGTACAACTAATAAGACTACACATAATCAGAGGGTATGTATATGAGGTAAATTGGAGGGGATGATATAAAAAAATTGAGGAGGAAAAAAGTAAAATAGATAGGGAATGAAGAGAGAGGGAGAATGAGGTAAAAATGATTTCACATGAAGAGGCACTGAAAGACCTCTTACCCTGAAGGGGAAGAAAGGATTGTGGGTAATAGACATCATTTGAACCTTATTCTCATCAGTATTGGATCAAAGAGAGAATAATATATATGATCATTTGAATGTATAAATATATATTTACCTTACAAAGAAATAGGAGGGAATGAGATTAAATAAAAGGGGTAGAGAGGCTGATAGAAAAAAAGGCAGATAGGGTGAAGTAGCAAACAAAAGCAAAACACTAGTGAGGATGGAAAAGGTGAAAGGAGAGAAAGAAGAAATAGAAAAAAATAGGATGGACAGAAAAACTAAATTAGGAATCATAATTGTGAATGGAATGAACTCTCCCAAAAAAAAAGTGGATAGCAGAATAGATTAAAAATCAAAATCCCACATTATACTGTTTACAAAAAACCATACTTGAAACAGAGATACACAAAGAGTGCAGATGATGTGCTAGAGCAGAACTGATTCTGCTTCAGCTAACATAAAAAAGCAGAGCTTGCAATTCTGATATCAGACAAAGCAAAAACAAAAATTGACCTAATAAAAAGAAAAAAGGAAAGAAACTACATTTTGCTAAAAAAAAATTAGCCAATGAAATAATATAAATAGTAAACATATGTGCAAAAAGTCATACAGTATCCATTTTAAAAAAAAAGTTAAATGATTAACAAAAAGAAATACCAAAATTATACTAGTGGAAAATGTTGAAAGTTTCCTCTCAGAACTTGATAAATTCAACCAAAATGTAAACAAACAAACAAACAAACAAAAAACTACAGAGTGGATAGAATATTAGAAAAGTTAAATGTGACAGAAATTTAGACCAAACTAAATGGGAGAAGAGAGGAATATAACTTTTTTTTTCTCAGCAGCATATGACATATACCCAAAAATTGACTATGTTGAGCAAAAATTTCTCAAAGTCAAATGTAAACAGAAATATTAAATATATTCTTTTTAGATCATAATGCAATAAACATTACATTCAACAAATAGCAGTAAAAAATACATTTGTAATTAATTGGAAACAATCCAATCCTAAATAAGTTAATCAAAAAACAAATCATATAAACAATCAACAATCTCGCTAGAGAATGACAGCAATGAAACAACATCCCGAAATTTATGGGATGCAGCCAAAGCAGTATATAGGTGACAATTTATAGCTTCCCCCCCCCCACTTTGTAGTGTAAAAAGTCTTTTGTAATTATGTTCATATAGTTCCTGGGTTTATTTTGGCAGGTAAACACTCAAACATTTTATTTTGTCTACAATTTATTTTAAATGGAATTTCTCTGTTTATCCCTTGTTGCTAGACTTTTTTTAGTATCACATTTATATAAATGTTGATGATTAGTGTGGGTTATTTTATATCCTGCAATTTTGCTGAAATAGTTAATTATTTTAAGTAAGTTTTGGATGATTCTGTAGGATTTTCTAAGTTTATCATCATATCATCTGCAAAGTCATCTCCTCATTGACTGTTCTAATTCCTTTAATTTTTTTTTCTTATTTAAAGCCAATGTTTCTAAGACATATTTAATAATAGTGGTTTCACCTCTAATCTTACTGAGAATGCATCTATTTTCTCTGTATTACAAATAATGCTTGATGATGGTTATATATAGATACTGCTTATCATTTTAAGGAAGAGAATGAGTGCTATATTTTGTCAAAAGCTTTTTCTGCATTTATTGAGATTTCTTGATGATTTCTGTTAGTTTTGCTATTGATGGTATAGAAACTGCCAGATCCTAAGTAATCCTGACTGTTGCTTTTCTGTACTTGAATTGTTTCTTTCTTTCTTGTTCTTGTTTGTTTCTTGTTCTGTCTGGTCTTAGCTGCTTATAGTGTTTTTTCCTTGAGATCATAGTTCTAGAATTTTGTAACAATGTTCCTTGGGATTTTCTTTGTGAGATCTCTTTGGAGATAGTTGATGGACTCTTTCAATGGTTATTTTATCCTCTGATTCTAGTATATCAGAGCAGTTTTTCTTATTGATCTCTTGAAGTATTTTATCCAGGCTCCATTTTTTTGGTCATGAACTTCAGGAACACCAAAAATATTTAAATTGTCTCTCCTAGCTCTATTTTTCAGGTCAGCTGTTTTTCCAATGAGGTATTTTACATTTTCTTACTTTTTTTTCATTCTTTTCAGTTTAACTAATTCTTAATGTCTCACAGGAGTCACTAGCTGCCATTTGCCCAGTTCTAGTTTTTAATGTATTATTTTCTTCATTTGGCCTATTGACATATTGTGGTTTTTAAGGACTAGTCTTTCCTAAGCTGTTGATTCTCTCTTGCATGCCTCTTATTTCTTTTCCCAATTTTTATTCTACCTATCTTATTTGCCTTTAAAATATTTCATGACCATTTCTAAGAAGCTTCTTTGGGCTGGAGACCATTCATGATATTTTCTTTGTGGGCATTTTGTCCTTGTCTGAGTTGGTGATTTGGTCTTCCCTATTACAATAGTGGCCTTGTATGGTTAAGGTTCTTTTCTGTTGCTTGCTTATTTTCTTTCTTACTTTCTTTTTTCTTATTTTTCTTATTTTCTGACTTTTAAGGTTGAGCTCTGCTCTTGGGTAATAGGGGACACTGCCATAAGTTTCTTGTGTTGCTCTTACCCTTAGTTTTGAGCATCAGGTCCCCACATATTTGGTGTCTTGTTCACTGCATGAGGTAGCCCTACTTGTTCTCTCTAGGCAACAGTCTCATTTCTTGGGCTGTCAATTTGTCTTCTGCACTGGGATTAAAGGATGCCCCACTGGTCTGCTCAGCTACTGAATCAGGACTGGAGGTCTCAATTGCTGATTTGCTGTAATTAAGACCCTCTCACTGAGTTTCCTGGACACTATCTGAGAGGAGATGAGCATCCCTTTTTATCCCAGTGAAACTGATCTTTCTCAAAGTCCTTCCAATCTAGTTTGGAGAGAGGTTTCATTCCCTCATACTCTGTTTAGAAGCTTGGTTTCCTGTGGTTTCCAAAGGAAACTGGGAGAGCTCAAGCAGCTTCCTGGCTTCACTCCACTGTCTTGACTTCTAGCTTTATATTTTATATTGTATTTTTTCAAAATACAAGCCAAGATAAATATGGAACACAAGGTTTGCAATGGTAAATATTGAAAGCTATCCTTCAAAAATGCCTAATTTCCATATTGGAAACCCTGACAATCAAGGGTAAGTTTAATAAAATCGAAGGTAATAAAACTATTCAAGTAAAAAATAAAACAAGTTGGTTTTATGAAAAAAAAGATGTATAAACCATTTGTTAATTTGAGTTTTAAAAAAAGAAGAAAATTAAATATCCAGTATCAAAAATTATAGGAAAAAAATCAGCAATAAAGAACAAATTAAAACAAACATTAGGAAATGTTTTGCCTGCTTACATGTATATATATATATATATATATATATATATATATATATATATATAATAAATCTGATGATCTGAGCAAAGTTTATGAATATTTACAAAAATAAATTATCTAGACTAATAAATCAGGAAATAGATTACCTAAATAACTGCACTTAGAAAGAGAAATTTAATAAGCCATTAATGAACTTTCTAGGAAAAAATTCCCAGGGCCAAATGGGCTGACAAGTGAATTCTCCCAAACATTCAAAGAACAATTAATAGCATTACTATATAAAATATTTAGGAAAATTAGCAGGAAATCCTACCAAACTCTTTTTATCGCACAAATATGGTGCTGATGTTTGAACCAGGAAGATCTAAAACAGAAAAAAGAATTCAACCAACTACCAGCAAAGTGATTACAGTAATATATCACAAAGATTATACACTATAACCAGGCTGGATTTATATGAGAAATGCAGGGTTTATTTAATATTAGGAAAATTAACAACATAAATGATCATATTAATAACATGACCAATAGAAATAATATGATTATCTCAATAGAAAAAAAAAAGGTTTTAACAAAATACAGTGCCCATTCCTATTAAAGACACTAGAGAGCATTCCTTAAAATGATAAGTATTATCTATTTAAAACCATTAGCAAGCACTATCTGTAAAGCAAATAGAAGGGTTCCCAATAAGATCACAGGGTAAAAGAAAAAAGCCTTTGATCCAGCAATAACACTATCAGAAATATTGTTCGATATAATACTAAAAAAAAGTTAGCTAAAGCAATAAGAAGAAAAAGAAATTGAAAAAATTAAGTAAGCAATAAGGAAACACAACTATCACCCTTTGCCAATATTATAATGATGTATTTAAAGAACACTAGAGAATCAACTAAACAACTACTTGAAAATAACTAACAAGTTTAAAAGAGTAATAGGACATAAGATAAACCCATATAAATCACCAGCATTCCTTTATATGACCAATAGAGTCCAGCAGCAAGAGATAAAAATAGAAATTCCATTTAAAATAATTATAAAACAATATAAATGGTTGGGAGTTTATCTCTCAAGACAAACTCAAGAATTATATGAACACAATTATACCACACTTTTCACATAAATAAAATAAGACCTAAACAATTTATAAAATACAAGTTGTCCATGGGGGAGGAGGAATATGATAAAAATAGCAAATCTTCCTAAGTTAATTTACTTATTCAATATCATACCAATCAAACTATCAATAAATTATGAGAGGTAGAAAAAATAATAAAATCCACTTGGAAAAATAAAAAGGTCAAGAATATTAAGGCAATTAAAAGAAATAATACAAAGAAAGGTAGCCTAGAAATACCATATCTCAAACCATTTTGTAAAGTCATTATCATCAAAACTTTCTGATATTAGCTAAGAAATGGAATGCTTAGATCAGTGGAACAGATTAAGTACACAAGACATTGTAGTCAATAACCATAATAATTTAGTGTTTGACAAACACAAAGACCCCAGTCTTTGGGATAAGAACTCATTATTTCACAAAAAAAAAAAAATTGGTGGGAAAATTTTTAAAAATAGACCATAAGCTAGATAAAAATCAATATCTCATACCATATGCCAATATAATGTCAAAATGGTTTGTGTGCTCTAGACACAAAAGGTGACAATACTATAAGAAAATTAGAAGAGCAAGGAATAGTCTGTTTGTCACATCTATAGAGAAAGGAAGAATTTATGGCCAAATAAGAAATAGAGAGCATTATAAAATGTAAAATGGATAATTTGATTATATTAAAATAAAAAACTTTTGTTCAAACAAAGCATAGGCAATGAAGGAATGCATACAAGCTGGGGAATAATCTTTAAATCAAGTGTCTCTGATAAAGACTTCATTTCTCAATTATATAGAAAATTGAGTTAAATTTATAAAACTATAAACCATTCCTCAATTAATAAATGATCAAAGGATATGAACAAGAAATTTTCAAATGAAGAAATCAAAGCTATTTATGGCCAAATGAAGAAGTGTTCTAATTCACTTTTGATTAGAGAACTACAAATTAAAACAACTCTGAGATGCCACCTCACACCTATCAGATTTCCTACTATTACAAAAAAGGAAAATGATAAATATTGGAGAGGATAGGTGAAAATTGGAACACAAATTTACTCTTGGGGGGAAATGTGAACTGATCCAAACATTCTGGAGAGCATTTTGGAACTATGCCCAAAGAACAATCACACTGTGTGTAGCCTTTGATCTAGCAATAAAATTATTAGGTCTGTATACCAAAGAAATCATAAAACATGGAAATGATCCATACACACACACAGACACACACACACACACACACACACACCAATACATACATACCATACAAATATGTAATGGTGTACTATTGTACATTAAGAAATTATGAACAGACAGATTTTAGAAGAACCTACAAAGACTTGTATTAATTAATACAAATGAAATAAGTAGAACCAGAAAAATACTATACAAAGTATAATCAGAATTGTGTAATGATCTACTATGAATGACTCAGTTCCTCTTAGGAACACAATGGTCCAAGACAAGTACAAAGACTCACCAAGGAAAATGCTATCTGCAACCAGAAAAAGAATTGATGGACTCTAAATGCAGATTGATTCAACTTGTTTTCACTTACTTTACTCTTTTTTGTGAGATTTTTTTCCTTTTGATTTATTTTCTTTCACAAGTGTGACTAATATGGAACTGTTATACATGATAATATATGTATAACCTATATCAAGTGGCCTAACATTTTTGGAAGAGAAGATGGGAGGGAGGAATGAAGAAAAATTTGGAATTCAAAATCTTATAAAAATGAATGCTAAAAATTGTCTTGATATGTAATTGGGTAAAAAAAAAATTCCATAAAAAGCAGGATAAAATAAAATAATCACTGGAAGGAATACATTCCTTATATTCCAAAAGTTCTTTGTTGAGTTTTTTGAGACACAGAATAAATTTGTGCTGATATTTATAACTAGAAGAGCAATTAATTTTTTTTGGAGTAAAAAACTATCGATGGCAGGGTGAGCTAGTTATATTTGCAATTAGAAAGAAAATGATCCTCCTTAGGAGTAAAAGGGAAGGTTGGCTTGGAGATACAGAAAATAAGACACTTCTAGTCGGAGTAAAAGTTCAATTTGTCACATGTCACTTGTAGTTGGGGTTAAAACTACATTTATGGATTTGAAATAAATTGGAGATATAATTAGTTTAGCATTTTCAAAATGGAAAAGTCAAACAATCTATAAAGCATCCTAGGAGTTCTATGAAGGTATTGTATTGAATGAAAAACAGAATAAACCTATCTACTTAGTTTTCTCTTTCAGTATACATGTTCATCTGAACTAGAAAAGTAATGAGATTTCAGTACCATCTGTACATATGAATGAAAAAGTTGGTTCTTGGATACTAGGTGGCACAGTGGATAGAACACCACCCTTGAAGTCAGGAGGACCTGAGTTCAAATATCGCCTCTTAAATATGACACTTAACACTTCCTAGCTGTGTGACCCTGAGCAAGGCATTTAACCCCAATTGTCTCAGCAAAAGCAAAAAAGAAAAAGTTGGTTCATTTTATCTTAAAATGCTTCAATAAACATAAACAAGGATGTATGTTGTGCAAGCAAGTCTTTTGTACCAACAAAGTACATAGGAATCCTGTCCATTTGTAACTTTAGTTTTTTTTTTTTTTTTGCTCTAAATACTTTGTACCAAAGAGTATGGCAAATTAGATAAAGTTGCTATTTTGAAGACAACAAGAAATCAAAAGTGTCAAATAAACAAGACTAATAATGAACCATACATCTTCACATTTGAGTCAGATGTCAAATCTTAAATACATATTTTTTTAAAATAGACATGATGATAATCCTCCAAATTTTTTTATTTCTAGTAATACTCACATGTGGTATTGTAATGTTACTAATTTTATAATATATTTACATAGTTGTGACAAAAATTACAAATAAATTTGAAACAAAATTCTTGAATTTTTAAAGTAAAATATAATAGGTAATAGAATGAAACAATCTCCCAAAATCCCTACTCATTTAAGTGAAGTAGAAAATGAAAATTATTGTTGAATTCAATTTGGTTTTCAACTGCAGCACATTTGGCCGCAATCACATCTGAGAATTTTCTATGTATTAGTGGCTTCTAAAATTATAAAATTTCGAACACATTTGACCTGAAAAAAAATGTGTTTTGTTGTTTTACTGTATTTTTGGAAAGGAAATATTATTATTCCAGGAATGGGGTTAGAACTCAGAAGTCTATGCATGCAAGTATTTTGACTAGACCACTAAACCACAACTCAATGTCCATTTGACTTTAGGGGCAATAGAAATGTATCTGCTTGCCTGTCTGACCTTCTCAGTTCTCCATTTAAAGCTTTTGCAAAATCCTATTCCTTGATCCATTCCTGGCCTACTTTTCTTCTCTTATTTCAACCCCAGTTAAATACAATAGGTACTGATAAAGTTGAAAGGGAAGCTTAGAAATTTCTGGCAAATTATTCACAGACAAAGGATGTTGTATTAACAATCTTCAATTCTTCCAGGGCATTCTTTGAAGGGCTGAATTCCTTAGCTTAAGAGTGTAGATTTGTTAGCAATATGAAAATTTAATTATACAGGCATATATGTGTAAATTATGTACTATGTATATCCAAGACTTTTCTTTTGGATTCATGATGTGACCAATACTGTTTTCTGAAAGATGGGAAATGAAAGGGTTTCCTTTTCCCTAGAAATCTTTAAACAAAGTCTCTATGATTATTTCTCAACTATGTAGAACTATCAGATGCAGGTTAGACTTGTTAACCTAGAAGGTCCCTTATAATTTGGAGATCATATGATTCTGGAATATATAATATCATCAAAAAATGAAAATGATTATTTTTAACAGATAGGAAATGGCTGGTTACAAAGGTGGAATAATTCTCAGATCAGCTGTCTATATAAAATCAGACCACTAACTTATTAGGGCAAAGATCAGCATCAATATAATTTAGAAGACAGGATAAAAAATTAAAAAGAAAAAGGTAAGACATGTAATCCAGTTCACATCTTTTTCATAGTAAATTCTGGACACAAATACTTGCTCATACATAGTGTCTGCTTAAGATATATGTATTAATAGATTGCTGCAATTGGTTTCCCTGTGAGGTTTCTCCCAACTCCAATTCATCCCATATTTACTGATTATATTTATATTAATCATTCTAAAGAACATATTTAAATATAATACTTCCTACATTAGTAAATTCCAGTAGATCATTGACTCTGGGATAAAATGTAAAAATTCTGTTTGACATAATCTTGTCCTATCATACATTTTCATCTTCTTACACCTAACTTGTCCCCATATGCTATAGAATCCAGTAACACTGACCTCCTTTGCTATTCCTCCCACAAAACAATTCATTTCCTAACTTTTACATTTTCACTAGTTATTCCCCATGCCTGGAATTCTTTCTCTCTTCTCTTTATTCTTGCTTTCTTTGTTTCCTTTATTTCAGATACATTCTTTTTAAATAATTTTTATAATGTCTTCTGTTTTTTATATTATCATGGTTATCCTCAATATCTCACCACTTCTTCCTCCCAGATAGCCAAGCTATGGAACAAGTTGTATTTTTCAAAGAAGAAAAAAATCAGCACAATTGACATACATTGAAAAGGTCTAAAAATTTGTGCAATGTGCAACATGCCTGAATAGCTCATCTCCATAAAGGGGTGAGTCTGAAATATCTTTTTATGTCTTTTAACCCAAGTTCTATTTGATCTTAATAATTTTGTTTCATTCACCTTGGATTTGTTATTTTGTTATTTCCATTGCTATAGTTAATATATACAATGTTTTCATTATTCTGCTTACTTCCTCTCCGCCAGTTCCATGATCATTCCATACTTCTTTGTATGCATCACTTCTTCAGTACGTGTGTGTGTGTGTCCTTTGGTAAGTCAATCCTGAGATATCCTATGCATTTGTAGTTCTTTTTCATTCCTGTTTTTGATTCTTGTATTTTAGGATAAATTCAGTTGATTTTTGAAGATTTGTCTTATAACCCACAATTTTGCTGAGGCTATTCATAGTCTCAATGTTTTTGCTGATTTCCAAAGATTTTTCAAGCATTGCATTTTATCAGAAAACAGGGAGTTCCCTTTTCTTTACTTATCTTTATCCCTTTAATTCCATCCTTTTGTCTTATGCTATTGTTAGCATTTCCAGGAGTATATAAAAAAAATGGGTGAAATGGGAATATTTGCTTTATTCTTATATTGGAACAGGTTTTTGTGCATCCTCATTACATATGCTTCAGATTTTATATAGATGCTTACTATGATATTTGGATCTGTCTGTCTATATTTTGAGACATCTTGAAAATAAAAGGTTGCTGCATTTTGTCAAAGGCCTTTTTGCATTTATTGAGATTATCATGTAGTTTGGGGTTTTAATATAATTAATTATATTGTTTTCCTAATGTTGAATCATCTTTGCATCCCTGTTCTTGTTATTCATCCTGTGTTTGAAGAAGATTAGTGATATCATAGGTAATGTCCTGACTTGCATGTGAATTAGATTTAAGTGAAGCAGAGTTGCACAAAGTCATCAGCCTCATTCTCTCTTCTATACTTATCATATTTAGTGGCAAGATAAGAGTCATGATGACTGGTGATAGTTCAGCATGTAGTGGGTAACTTTGATGTATGACCAAGCTCTAAGTTCTCTACAGAGCCTGCTTTAGTCACTTTTATGATTGTTAGAACAAATCATTTTCTTCTTCCCATTCCACCAGTAAAGTTTTCACATGCTTGAGATAGACAGCCTTCTAATACACCAACATTTTAAGACCTGTCAGTTACCCTCAACATGGGTTGGACTATCTTCCAAGAGAGTTATACTGGAGTGTGCCACCAAATGTACACCAAAAGTGGATGAGCAGTCTTGTAAAGGGTTCAGCATGATCTCCTTAGCAGAGATACTTATCCTCCCTGAACACTCTAGTTGGTCAAAATGATAAATTTCTAAGTTATTTGACAGGATTTTATTCAAAATGTTTGGGTCAAAACTAATGGTATTGGCCTACAGTTTTTACCTCTTTGTTTTATCTTTTTCTGTTTTAATTGTTAGGACTATATTTTGTCCCATAAAAGGATTCTGGTAGGTGCTTTCTTTATCAATTTTGAGAATAATTTTAAATATGAGTACTAATTGTTTAACTTTGATGGAATTCTCTGGTGAATGTAATAGGACCAGGAGGCATGTAGGAATAATTTTACACCTAGATTTATTTTCTTTTCTAAAGTTGGTTTGTTTAAGATTTTTGTCTGGTCTCTTGGGTATAGTTTGTGTATCTCATATTTTTTGAAGCTATTCCTCTCTTTTGTGTTTTCAGTTTTGTTGACAACTATATATGGCCTGATTATTCTCTTATTTCTTCTGGTTTTGTTATGCTTGAACCTATTTTATTTTCCATTATATTGATTTTATTTTCTACACCATTCTTTTTAATCAGAGAAGCTAAATAAAGGTTCATCAATTTTACTAACCTTTTCAAAGAATCAACCTTTAGTTTTATGTATTATTTCCATGGATTTTTTCCATATTTTTCCTAATTTTGAAATATAATTTTTGTGATTGTTTTGTATATTTTTTAGCTTTCTAATTTTTAAATAATATTCAGTTCATTAATCTTTTACGTTTCTATCTTGTTCATGTATGTTTGTAGACAAAACATCTTTCCCTAAGGATTGTTTTGGCTGAATTCCAGTAACTTTGAATATTGTTTTATCATTATCATTTTATTTCAGATAATCATTATTATTTTCTATCCAATTCAGTAAAAATTTCATTCTAAAGATTTGATTTGGGCCTGCACATTCTTGTGTATGGTCACTGAACCAATCATTTCTTTTTATTGTGTTATAGTCTATAAAGGATGTATTAACTATTTCTTCAATTTTACTTTTTTCCTATCTCTCTGTTCTCTAATATGTGGTCAATTTTTGTAAAAGTTTCATGTGGTGCTGAGAAATATTTATATTCTTTTGCCATCCCATGTGGAAGACACCATTAAGTCTTTTAATTTAATTACTATAGCAATTTGTTCAGTTTCATATTTTCCTTTTTGTTTATCTTTCTGTTAGACTTAGCCAAAACTTAAAGAGTGACAGTGAAGTCCCCTGTCACCATTTTCTTATTGTCTATGTCTTCTTATAGTTAGTTAACATTTCCTATGTGAATTTAAATGCTAAAGTTTTTGGAATATGTAAGTTTAATGGTGATATTGATTTGTTTCCTTTCAGCATAACATAGTTTCTTATTCTCTCTTTATTTGAGTGTTGTTGTTTTTTTTTTGTTTTGTTTTGTTTTTTTGTTTTTTTTTTGCTCTGTCTGATATAGCATAATTACAACTCCTATTTTTTGGATTCATTTGATACATAATAATTCTTCCCATTCCCTCACTTTTATTTTTCTTATAAGCACATTATATGATTTTGGGTTTTAGTCATTCTTTTTCATTATAATTTTATTGGATTGTTTAATTTTTATTTAAAATTTTGAAATTTAGTTTTAAATTTTTTAATTTTAAATGTAAATTAATGTACTTCTTTCCAAAAAGAGTCTCTCTCACTCTTGCTATCTAACCTCACTTTCTGTCTATTCTAGAACTGCCAGTCTGTGTTCTTGAACTCTATAATTATTTATTTTCTTTCTATTCCTTGTACTCCTTATGAAATTAAAACTTCTAAGATATCCATTCTGGTTTCTCCTTTGTAGAGGACTGGAACAGTGGGCAATATCCCAAAATATTGCCAATTTCAGCAGGTAACAGAAAGGATACTTCCCTTGGTAGAACATTTTATTATTAAATGTCTTTTTTTGTTTATGGATAAATTCAGATTTGCATCCTGGGCTGGATTCTGTGATCCATTGTTCTTTGAATCATATTATTTCATTCTCTACTGCAGTTTCTAATAGGTGAATAGTCTGTGTTATTTGAATTTCCTTCCTTTATTGAAAGTCTTTCTCCTGATCACTCACAGAAGTTGTGTTTCTGAATTCAATTATTAAATTAAGAAGAAAGGGAAAGGAATAGAAAGAAGATGTTAGACTATGGAGAGAAAACAAGCTTCCTCAACTCTAATTTTGTTACTATTTTCTAGATTAAGAAGATAATCTACAAAATATGACTGGCAAGATCAAAAGCAATCATCTGAGAATTAAAACTCAAGATAATTGGAAAAAATGGTTAGAAATCATTATACTGTCCTTAATGAACATGTCACCAAGGCTAGAGGATCTGTGTTGCAATGAATAAAAAGTTTAAGTTAATATGGAGACAGAATGTGGATCAAAGCATAGTATTTTCACCTTTTGTTGTTATTTTTTTTTGTTTTATTCTTTCTTTTCTCATGTTTTTTTTCTTTTCTAATTTTTTTTTACACAGCATGCATGACAAATATGG
The DNA here is from genome assembly GCF_902635505.1 of Sarcophilus harrisii. Lineage (NCBI taxonomy): Eukaryota > Metazoa > Chordata > Mammalia > Dasyuromorphia > Dasyuridae > Sarcophilus > Sarcophilus harrisii. Next base: position 440,087,577 of record NC_045426.1, on the reverse strand, counting down.
AAATATGTTTAGAAGAATTGTACATGTTTAATCTATATTGGATTCCTTGAAGTCTTGGGGAGAGGGGAGGATGAAGAAGAGGAAGAAAATTTGCAAAAGTAAATGTTGAAAATTATCTTTGCATTATTTGGAAAAACAAAATACTACTAAAGTCATTTTTTTAATTTTAAAAATAATTTAAGTTGGAGAGGTGACTATAGACTGATCTCAAGAAAAGGAATGGGGGAAGGAATGTGAAAATTAAGAGAAAGGATACATGACTGAAGCCAACAAATGTTGCCCCAATTTTCAAAAGAAGGAAAAGAAAATTTAAAATAGAGGAAAATTTCCTTGACTGATATTCCTACCAAAATTCTACAAGGCAGTAATATAAGGGCCTTAGAAAGAGGCAGAAGAGGATCATTGATCTGGAACTGGAATTCACTTAAGTGATCATGTAGTCAAACTGTTCATTTTATAGATGAGGAAACTGAGGCTGAGTCTTGCCCAGGTTGTTAGAGGCAAATACAGGATTTAATCTTAAATCCTTTGTCCCCAAATCAACTGCTCTTTCCACTGTGCCATAACTCCTATATTCAAAACCCACATCTGCCACTCACAAATTGTGTAATTTCTCTGAATTTGGGCATTTGTTGTCTGTTATTAAGCATCTTCTCATATGATAACGACAGATTGAAATATTTTATCTTGTAGATATTTAGAAACAGAAAAACTTATAATGGCTTCTCCTATTCCCTATTCCCTATTCCCTATTCCACTATTCGGGCAGACATATAAAACAGAGGACAGAAGAGTATGTCTGGATATAGGATGACCCAAGGTAAAATTACTTTTCTGATGTTTGACCCTAGATACATCATTCTATTTGCTTCACTCTCCTCAGTTGGAAAAATGGAGGTAATTCTACTTCACAAGAATCATAGAAGGTTCAAACTGAGGATACTATAAAGTAGTTACACAGTGCCTGACATGCAATAGACATGTAATACATGCATGTTTGCTTCTTTCTGTCCTCATTCAGATAGAATAATAGTTCTCAAAAAAGAGATCAAGAAAATGCTATGTGACTGAACTGAGTTTTCTCTGGATAAAAAGGTTGGACCAGAGGATTCTGGGAATATGGTAGACTAGGTCAGTAAATTTCAAGCTCTCCAGATTTCCCCCACAAATATAACAAATTTGAGCTTCAGGGCAAACAGCCTGATAAAAAATTAAAAAGACTTGAAGCAGAAAAGACTTGTACAAACTGAAAAAATCTGAAAAAAGACCCAAGCCAGAGATTAACAAATATAAACTGCAAACCCCTTCAGACTAGCTCTGCAGAAACAGCCTGTGGGGGTCCCTGTGGCTAGCTGTGTGTGGCTGGAGCCTCAGCAGGAGCCACAGAAACTTTTACCTCTGAACTGTGTTTGAGTGGGGTTCTGAGTCCTAGAAGACTGAATGAATCTTAGCTGATTAGGAATACAGCTGTGCTGCAAAGCCAAGGCATTGGCTAAGAAGGCACCAGCACATCTATGAGTGCAGAATCAGTGAGGCAGGGATGCTACTGGCTATGGGCACTTACAGGATTGGGGAATTTTTGGTTTGAAGTTCCAAGTCAGAGGGGCAAACTGAAGTGAAGCTATAGGCACCACCCTCTCACCCCAGGATTAAAAGATCTTACACTAATACTTCTCACTTAAAAAAAATGAACTGGCAAAGAAGAAAGAATCTAATCATAGAAACTCACTATGGGAACAGGGAAGGACCAGTGTTCATCTTCAAAAGAGGACAATGAAGTATAAAAAGTTTCTTCTACCCCAAAGGGTAATGTGAAATGGTGCCCTGCCCAGAAAGAATTTATAGAACAACTTTTTTTTAAAAATGTAAAAATCAAATGAGAGAGAATGAGGAAAAAACTTTAAAAAATAAAAATAAAAGCCATTTAAGAAAAAGAAGATGATTATGGGAGGTGAAGTTAACCAACTAGAAAAGGGGGATAAAAACTCTTAAAGAAGAAAATAATTCTTTGAGAATTAGAATTGGGCAAGGGGAAGTCAGTGAGGCTACAAAAGATCAAGAAATAACAAAACAAAATATAAAGAATAAAGAAATAGAACAGAATGTAAAACATAAAATAAACAATAGACATAGAAAACATATCAAGAAGAAAAAATATAAGAATGATTGGACTGCCTGGCAGAGATAACCAAAAAAAGAAAAAGAAAGAAAGAGATAATCCAAGAAAATTAATCTGGAGTGATAAAACATGAGGAGAAAATAGAAACAGAAAAAAATCCACTGATTACCACTTCAAAGAAATCCTTTGTAGAAAACACTTAGGAATATCATTGTCAAATTTTGAAACCCCCAAATTAAAGAGAAAATGTTTCAAGGAATAAGAAAAAACAATTCAAATATGCTAGAGTTACAATTAGAATTGTACAGGATTTAGAGGCCACAATGAAAGGCCACAAATCCTGGAATCATATATATTGGTAACCAAAAGAACTAAGCCTGCAACCAAAAAAATCATATCTCCAAAATTATCCATAATATTGAATGAAAAAAAATTCAATGAACTCACAGATTTTCTCTCAACCAAACCCAAACTTAATAAAAAATTTAACATATAGGAACCAATATCAAAGATTAATTTCAAGGAATTTTACATGGACAAATTGTTTACAGTTTTTACATGGAAATGTATACTATATGTGAAAATTGAGATCAGTAATTGGCTCTCTCAAAAGAAAGATTAGGGGAGAGTTAAGTATGATCTGACTCTACAAAGCAAAACAGTCTAGGAAAAAGTAAAAAAAAAAAGTAATCATATTATACAAAGGAAATGCAGAAAAAAATAAATACAGAGGCATTAGAGGGAGGAGAGCTCAAAATTCTGAAAACCTACTCACATTAGAAATGGGTTAGATGGCAACACCACATATATACCATAAAGATTATAGCAGCCTTTAAAATCTGTAAAGAAGTAAGAGGGGAGGAATGGTCAAGAGGGAGAAGCAAAGCTCAAAGGAAAAAGACAAAGGAGGGATCTGTGGATGGGGAGAAATCAAGTAATAGCAAGGCCAATTAAGGAGCAGAATTAAAGTAGAAGAGTTAGCAAGGATAGGAAAGAAGATAGATATAGATAAACACCACAACAAAGATCAGGAGTAGAATTCATTAGGGAAAAAAAGTAGGGAAAATAAAAGAGCTAAACCATCTCAATTCAAAACTAACTCATCACTTCAGAAAAAACAGCAGTGTGACGTTCCCCCAATGTTCATTAATTCTGGAATAGTGCTCAGAATATCTAATACAATTTCTTCAATTATACATCAAGAAAATAAATACACATGAGAAAATCTAGATGCTACATGGGGGTAAGTACAGTGGATAGCATTTGGTGAAGTTCCACAGAGACAAAAAAAAAAGAAGAAGAAGAAAGAAGAAAGAAGAAAGAAGAAGAAGAAGAAGAAGAAGAAGGAAGAAGAAAGAAGAAGAAGAAGAAGAAGAAGAAGAAGAAGAAGAAGAAGAAGAAGAAGAAGGAAGAAGAAAGAAGAAGAAGAAGAAGAAGAAGAAGAAGAAGGAAGAAGAAAGAAGAAGAAGGAAGAAGAAGAAGAAAAAGAAGAAGAAGAAGGAAGAAGAAAGAAGAAGAAGGAAGAAGAAAGAAGAAGAAGAAGGAAGAAGAAGAAGAAGAAGAAGAAGGAAGAAGAAAGAAGAAGAAGAAGGAATAAGAAGAAGAAGAAAAAGAAGAAGAAGAAGAAGAAAGTAGCATTGTTACCAGAGGATTCTAGTCATCATAATCATCATGAAAGTAAAATGAAATCATTGAATTTGAAAAACATATCATGAGACTGGCACAGAGGCATGATATAGCAATAATCAGTAAATTGAATTACACAGCCATCTTCTAGACTTCTTTTGCTGACAAAAACAAAGCAAATAATAATTCCCTAGCCTTCCTTAAAGATAGTTTCATCACAGGATTAAGGATTTAGAACTTTAAGTAATATTTGCAATCATATAATCCAATCCTCTTACTTTAAAGAAGAAACTATAAATGCCAAAGACATAAATAACTTTCCTAGATTATACGTGTAAGCAGCTGAATAAGAATTTGAACGCAGATCATCTGACATAAAATTCAACCCTCTTTTTACCACATCAATCTGAATATTTTATAGCATTATACATTGAAAGAAAAAGAATCCCCCAATCTTCACCAACAAAGATATATTTTGTTTGGGGAGTATGAGTTTAAAAGCAGAGTGACAACTCTATTTTAGGATATGAGACAAAAAGGAAAACTAAATTTGGGTCTCCTCTCTAGTTACCGTAGAACAGATTTCTGAATAGCTTCAAAAAGGGTTAGACAGAATTCTCCATATGCTAGAGAAAAAAAGAAGGAAAAAGAGGAGGGAAGTCATTATTTCATACAATAAGGGTTCATGAGATGAAGAACATAGAAATATAGAGGAAGGATTGAAAGAAACATGCATTTCACAGACTCCATATTTGTCTGAACTAGAAAAATGAAGTTTGAACAGAGACAGAGAAAGGGGAAAGAAAGCATAAGTAGATGTTAAAAAAAAACTTTTGATAAAATCCAATATTTATTTCCATTATTAAGAAAAACACCAGAAATCAGAATAGACTTTTTCTTAACATGGTAAATATTATCTATCTAATACCAAGAGCAAACATTATGTCTAATGGAAAAAAATTAGAGACTTTAACTTTAATATAGAGGATAAAGCAAAAATGCCCATTATTAGGACTACTATTTTACATAGTATAATGACAATATAGAATAATATTTTCTATTATAACCAGCTAGTTATAGCAATAAGAAAAGAAAAATAAACCAAAGAAATAAAGGCAAAAATAAACAAAACTATCAATAGGTAATAATACTTTTATGATCTGTCTAACATAAGAACTTTGTATAAACCTCAAGAGTCTACAAAAATTAACCAAAATGATAAATTTATCATTAGGATATAAAAAAATCCATATAAATCATCAACTTTTATATATGTTACCAAGAAAACACTGCAAGGAAATAGGAGAAAAATACCAGTAAAAATAAAAACACTTGGGAGTTAATCTACCCAGATACATAAGAACTACATGAATGCAAACTTTTCTGGAATAAAGACAGACCTAAATAAGTGGATAAATATTAATTATTCATTATTAAGCCTGCTAATATAATAAAAATGATAATACTGCTTTAACATACTTATTCAGTGCCAAAATCAAATTATCAAAGTCTCATGCTACAGAGCTAGAAAAACAATAATCAAATTCATCTGAAGGCACAAAAGACCAAGATTCTCAAGGGGCATAATAGAGAAAAAATGGAAAAGAAGGGGGTTTGGCTGCCTGTGAACAAATCTCAAACCACACCAAAAAAGTATCAATCATCACAATAATTTGGTGTTAGCTAATGAGAGAGAGAGAGAGACGGAGACAGAGACAGACTGACAGAGAAAAAGACAGAAATGCAAACAGACAGAGACAAAGACAGAGTATATCACTGGAATATATTAGGTACTTGATATAAAGAAGAAAACTAACACAGAAGGATAGTGTTTAATAAACACAAAGACCTTAAATACTGGGATAAAAACTATTTGACAAAAACTGTTGAGATTAGGAGTAAGCAGTCTGTCATAAATTAGGTGTTGAATTTCTCATACCATATATCAAGACAAGTTCCAAGTGGGTATATAACTTAGACATAAACAAATTAAAGGAGCAAGAAAAAAAATGTTTTTTGGATAGAGAAAGAATTCTTGAGCAAACATGGGATAGAGGACATTGACCAAGATAAAACTGACAATTTTTATCATATAAGTTCATAAAGTTTTTGTCTGTCCACCAACATAAAACAAACTTATAAAAAAATACATATCTGAGGAAAAAATTTTTCAGCAAATAGTCAAAAGATATAAATAGATTTCAAATGAAAAAATCCAAGGTATGGACAACATTGAAAAGCTAAATCACTAAAATTTTGAAAAATATAAATTCAAGCAACTCTATATGAGATTCTACCTCTTATCTATCAGATTGGCTAAAATACCAAAAAAGGCTAATGACAATTTTTGGAGTTGCTGAGGTAAAACAGGAGTTGTGGTGGAGTTAGAAGTAGTATAGCTATTCTGGAAAGTAGTTAGGAACTAAATCTCACAATGCTGAGATTTAGTGCAGGTCAGGGAGTTGTAGGAACTCCCTTCTGGTCAATGCAGGTGCCCTTTGTAAATGAATTTACAAACCCAAAAAGGTAGACTGGCAAAAGAAGTCTATTATTAGAACTGAGAAGTCAGCTTTTGTAGGCTGACTTTCTTAGTGGCAAGGTCCCAACAGAGAAGTAAAGATATAGCTGAGAAATCCTGACAGAGAGGTAAATAGGGGTAGGGTCCTGTTAGGGAAATAGGTGAGAGAGATAAAGAGGGAGTAATGCTGAAAAGAGAATGTCTTTTCAGCAGGCAGAGGGTCACAGCTATGCCAATATTTTGCACCATTATAGCATATTAATGTATCAATTTACAATCCTCAAACAAAACAATACAGAGCAGAAGCTTTTTAAAATGGTCCTCCCATATTACCTTATAATACTAATTATTTCTCTTCTAACAAAAATATATCAAAGGTCAGTAGTCACCACTCAACAGCACTTTTTGTAATTTTCCCCATAGAACTGTGAAGCTTTTGTCTCTCAGCTTTAAACTAGTCATGTTAAAATCTTGCCTAAAGTGGTAGAGGATGAGGAGTGTGTGTCCTGAAAAGATCCAAAATACACATCCATAAAGTTGCTCTGAAATACACATCAATGACACCATTGAGTCAATGGTGATTACAGAGGCACCAATGGCCTCCTCTTCTTTGAAACATCTTCCTGACTTCCAACAAATTTGACATTGTTATTTGTGTCAGGACTTTTAATTGAGGCAATATACACAGAAGAGAATGTGGATTAGATTTTTTTTTAATATTAGAAGAGAAATATCATATCTGAAACTTTTATGTAGCACTTGAATGTTTACAATCTCATTTGCATACATTATCTTACTTATATATCCACCCCTATGAGGCAGGTATTATTATTCCTGTTTCACAGAGGAGGAAACTGAGATTAAGGAAGATTAAGAGATTTACCCATGTTTCTTCAACTAATAAATATGAGAGATAGTATTTATTCAGATTTCTCTTAAATCAAAGAAGTTTGCTTCCTACTACAATAGATTGCCTATGAAAAATGTTTAGCCATTAGCGCTCCCTAACATCACAGATAACGTTATCATATTTATTATACTAGATCACCTAGTACTGAATAACATGCAGACAGATAGGGAAGTAGGATAGGTATATTTCAAAGGGAGAAAGCATATGGAAAGCACTAAACAACCAGTAGAGAATGTGGGGAATGGGAAAAAGGTAGATGTTAGAAATGCATTTGACAGTGTTTTTCATGCATTCAGATTCTGTTTCTGACATGAACTGCATGGCCATGGGCAAGCAAGTTACTTAATCTAGTTGAATTTCAGTTTCTTCTTCTAAAAATAATGGTAACAAAATCTGTATTACCAGAAAGAGGACTGTGGGAACTGAGTGTGGATCACAACATAGCATAACTCTTTCTGTTGATGTTTGCTTGCATTTTGTTTTCTTTCTTAGGTTTTTTTTTTCCTTCTTGATCTGATTTTTCTTGTGTAGCAAGGTAACTGTATAAATATGTATACATATATTGGATTTAACATATATTTTAATATATTTAACATGTATTAGACTACTTGCTATCTAGGGGAAGGAGTGGGGGAAAGGAGGGGAAAATTTGGAACAGAAAGTTTTACAAGGGTCAATGTTGAAAAATTATCCATGCATATGTTTTATAAATAAAAAGCTTTAATAAAAAATTTTTAAAAAGAAATAAAGAAATAAAATCTATACTACCTAGCAACCTCACAAAGTCACTAGGAAGAACAGCCTTCTTAAGCTTTAAAGGGCTATGAAAATGTGATTTGTCATTGTAATTACTTTATTTTACTTAATAAATATTTCTTGATCATTTATGTGTAAATTGACTCACACATTGTATTATGGTTCTTAACATTTTTGTAAGAATGATGAATCTTATCAATCCCTTCTCAGAATAATGTCTTTAAATGCTTAAAATAAACTACATAAAATACAAAGGAAACCAATTATATTGAATTATATTTCTTTATTATGAAAATAATATTTAAAAAATAAACAATCTCAGTTCAGGAACTTGTGAATCTTGCTATATAAAGAAATTCTATAGTGAACTATTTTGTAAAATAAACTTTTGAGAATTTAAATAATTACTACTACATAATACACATTTATTTTTCTAAGCCCTTATTTTCATATACTACATTTATTTAAAGTGGGCGCCTTCCTATAATCTGTTTTTATAGAGCAAAAAGGAATTTGGTTTTTAATTTCAAGAGAGAAGCCTACATACTTAATGGCAAATCCATCAAATGAATCTCTTTATGAATGTTGAAAAAATATTTAATCAGCATTTGAAGGTATTTATTAGACCATTAAAGCAGTTGGGGAAATGTGAGCAATTCTCATCAACCACGGTTCATTTAATTTGTAATTGGACACTTGAGCACTTATTTTCTGATGATCTAAATCACCTGGAGTTACCTGAATGAGATCTAATACTGTATGTATTTAAACTGTGCAGTATCCCTAATTTTCCAGTAGAGGGCAGGGATGATTTCAAAAACTTGAAACAATATAGGGACTGCCTTAATTTAAATCAGATGAAAAATTTCATTCCATTCTCCTAAAAAAAAAAAAAAAGTTATTACTAATGACTTAATGGATTATACCTACACAGATTCTGAGAAGTCAGCAACATACTTCACTAGACAATTTCTGTGACAAGAGCAAGAATATTTGAAGGTACAGACACTGTTTAAAATTCCACTCCCCCACAGAAACAATACAATATGGCAAAATAGTAAGAATAATAGTTTTTTTCATGATTCAAAGGATAGACAGCAATTATCAGGAGCAGAATTTCTCTTTCTAGGATGCTTAAATGCACAGAGAAAGAGCATGGCTGAGAGAACAGATAAATGTTGAATGGCATTAAAAAATTGTTTTTAATTCCAAATGGAATAACTGTTGAAACTGGATGGAAATTGTCACTAAGCTTCACTAAGATTTTCATTATATTTGTCATATAGACATATATATGTCCATATTGCATATAAACACATATCAGTATATATATACATATACACATATGATTTTTAATATGTGTGTGTTTGCATATATTTATATATAACATCAAATTACTGGGTGAAAAGGAAGAAAGGTATAAGGAAGGTAAAAGGATGCAAAGATTGGGAAGTAAAGAAAGGAAAGAAAAAGGGAGGGAGACAGATATCCTTTAGGAAAAGACTCTTTTAGGAAAGAAAGAAATTCAATCAATATCACATTTTAAGTTTATATTGAGAATATGTGAAAGTACGTATGGGTTAGTAAATCTAGGACTAGGAATTAAAATACCACAATGGTACTCTAATCACATTATCTAATTGAAGGTAGGAGCATTCAAAGAGAAATTAGGATGTAGAGGGTGAACAAATGGATAAAAAGCTTGATGTCATGAATAAGATGTAGTTTTCTGGACCATTGTTTAGTATATGTGAATGATCATCTTGTGTTTGGGGAATAGGGAAACTAGAAAGAATGCAGTGATTGGGAAATTTGCTAATCAGATCAAGAGATACTAAATAGTAGATGAAAGTAATGTCTTCTCCCCTTATTAGACTGCATTTTTTGAATATTACATTCAGTTTTGGAGACCAAATGTTAGAAAAGAAGCAAGACACTGTGCTGAGTCTGGAGAAGGGTAACAAGAATGGTGAGGAATTCAGTATGGTGTGATGCTATAATGAGTTAAGGAAATTAGTGGAAAGTAAAAAGAGAAAAAGAAGCCTCAGACTTCAGCAACCTTTAAATATTTAAAGGGCTAGGAAATAGAGAACAATTTAAGAAATAGAAGTAAAAGTTGGATGGGACCTTGGTGGCCATCTAATAAGAACCCCTAATTTTATGGATAAAGAAACTGAGGTCAAGAAAGACTAAGAAAGATGTTTTCCATCACATAGTCAATAATTAGAAAGATCAGAAATTAAATTCAGTCTTCCTATTACAAATTCAATTTTATTTTTGGTTTAGGTTTGGGAGGAGGAGGGCAGAGAACAATATATAGCAAGAATTCTGTAAGGTAATAAATGTACTCATCCCTTCAACTCTGCAACTCACAACTCACCCATTTTCTGATGAAAAGACCTTTTTGGTGATGTGATACAGTCTATAGGTTAGCTTCCTTTGCCTAAATTCTTGCTGATCTTAACCAGTACTTATTAAACACCTACTTTGTGCAAGACACTATGCTAGGAATACAAATATAAAGAATGAATAACTTCTACTTTCAATGAGCTTACATTTTAACAAGTCAAATATATGCATAATTATGAATAGAATAAAGCCAAGAAAATTAAATATGGGGCACTGTGCCAGCTAGATGGCTAGAGTACCAGCCCTGAAGTCAGGAGGCATCAAATATGGCATCAAAAACTTAACGCTTTCTATCTAGGTGACCCTAGGCAAGTCACTTGACCCCAATTGCCTCAGCAAAAAAAAAAAAAAAAAGAAAGAAAAAAAATTAAATACAAGGTAGATAGAGAAGGAAGGAACTAACATTTGAGGAACCAGGAAAAATTTCATATAGAAAATAGTCCTTGATAAGAGAGGCATAGCTTCCAAGAATAGAAATAATTTGTACTTAGTCTTTTCAGAACGCCTCTAAAATATAGTGTTCATTCCTGGACAACATGATTTTAAGTAGAACTTTAACAAAGTGGAAAGTATTCTCCATTCCACTTTGCATCTGTTGCTTTGCCTAGTTGAAATATCATAAAAAAATTCCCTCACAGGTTAAGTTCATCTTATCAACATGCTGTCAACTCAAGCCTTGATTGATCCCACTTCTCTCAGAATTATCTCCCCTATGAGTAGAAAACTAAATAGTAGTTCCTCCCAATGCCTTCCTTTATAGAGTAAAGAAACCATACTTCCAGCTTAGTCCATTTTGCATCTGCTATTCTCTTTGGTTTCAACTCCATGGAATTAGTTAACTCCTGCATTGGGTAGTCGTTAGTGTTTCATTCCACCCCAACCCTCTAACTGTCCCACTGCCTTTTAAATGTTGTCTGTATATTTAGATTGTAAGCTTCTTTTGGACAGGAGTTGTCTTTTTTAATTATTCTATACCCAGTGCTTAGTTTAATGCCTGATTCATAGGAAGAATATAATAAATATTTGTCAAATTAGATTGGACAGAAGTATTCAAAGAAAGACCTTCAGAATGATGAAGGGTCTTGACATATTTAAAAAAATGACTGAAGAAACTGAGAATATTTCATTCAAATAAGAGAATAGTCAGGTAGAACATAAATTCAAATACTTCAAGTTCTGCAATATGGGAGAGAGATTAAATTTATTCAGTTCAGCCACAGAAGGCAGAGCCATGTACAATGGGTGAGAAGTTACAAAGAGACAAATTTAAACTTGATGTCAGGACAAACTTTGAAACAATGGTTGTTGTTTAGTCATTTCAGCTGTGTACAATTCTGTGTTTTCTTAGCAAAGACACTAGAATTGTTCTGTCTCCAAATCATTTTACATATGAAGAAACTGAGGCAAACAGTGTTACAGAATCACAAAGCTAATAAGTATGAAGTCATATTTTAATTCAGGAAGATGAGTTTCCTTGACTTTAGGCACACTACTTCCATCTTCCACACTACTTCCACCCGTCTGCCTTATAACTAGAATTGTCCAAAATTGGAATAAACAGTTTCAAGAATTGGAGGGTTCCTCCTCTTTGGAGGTCTTCAAACAAAGCATGAATAACCAGTTATTGCATATGTTATTTTGGGGATTTCTTTCCTATATGGATTGCCCTAAATGGCTGCTGAGATTCCTTCCAACTTTCTACAATTCTTTTGATTTTATTTCCTCACCTTTAATAGTAAAGTTTAAAAAAAATGTTGTGTGCATCTTGAAAAAAGAATCTAGCAATTCAAGAAGCATCAAGTACTAAATGTGTATAGAACAGCATGCTAAGTGTTTGAGTATCAGATACAAATTTAAGTAAGACAGACCCTAATGCAGTTGAACTTATAGTCAAATAGGTGAAGTAGAAAAGATAAAAGCACAGATAACTATATATACCCAATACTCTATTAGGGCATTAGATATTTGAAAGACAAAGTGCTACTTCAAGCCCAGAGAGAAAAGGCCTTTATATTACTAAGAGGATGACTATAAGAAAGACTTTATGGAAGAAGGGGTATTTAAGTTAAACTTTACTTTAATAGGTAAAGATAAAGAGGGTAAATATCCCAGGTGAGTTGACAGTGTGAACAAAGATATCATAGCAAAATAAGACAATACAATAAAATACATTCAATGAACAAAGAATTGACCAATTTAACTAAAGTTGGTATATGAGAAAATACTAAAATAAATTAGGAAAGTATGTAAAAAAAAGATTGTAGAGGATTTTGAATGTCAGACATTATTTAAGAAGAAATAGGGAGGTATTAAAGACATTTTTATTCGAGAAATAACATAAACAGATTCATTCATATGGAAGATTAGTCTAGCATAGTAGTATCAAACTCAGAGAAAAACACACCTGTGGCCATATATCAGTTTAGGGAACCATGTGTTGTACTGTATTTATTTTGTTAAATATTTCTCAATGATGTTTTAATCTAATTCATTTTGGGAATTTTGTTAGCATAGAATTCTTGTCTAGAAGATTTATGGAAGATAGATTGAAGAAGGGAAATAAATTAGACAAGAAGAACTATAAGTAATACATTAAAATAGCATGGAAATGTGGGGAGTTAACAATAAGGCACTATGGCTGAGTTTCATTACCTGAGTCCATAGATGAGTTTTCAAAACTCTATGCATTTAATTATATAATAATTACATAAATGGAAGTTATGCCAAAGTATAATATGCCAAAGTTTTAATAAAAGATAAAATAGTAATAATTATAAAATTAAAAACACCAAATTAGAAATTCTGAAAGCTAAAATAAAAAATAAAAAGCATCAGAGCTGATTTTTTTTAATGATTATAAGTAAAAAACTAGTGTATTAATTCTTAAAAAGCTAACAAACATCTCGTTTCATTTTAAAAAAAAAAGATACCAAATCTGTGGTATCAAAAGTAAATAAGGAAAATTCATAAATTAAGCTTAAGAAAAAGAAGGTATAAGAAATTATTTTACCTAATAAGATAATAAAATGCCTGAAAGCTTAGGATAAATAAATAAATATTTACAGATGTATGGAATGTTCTGATTAATAGGACAATAACTAATAACTTAAAAGAATGGAATTTCAGAAAAAGAAATTGAACAAGCTATAATGAACTCTATAAAGACATGGGGGAAGAATCTCAGGAAAAGAGGAATTTAAAAGTTAATTCTAGCAAATGTTCAAGAAATATACACTCCAATATTACATAAATTGCCTGCAGAAACAGAGGGGTGGGGAGATGCTGCCAAATACCTTCTATGATACAAATTTGAACTTGACCTCTAAATCAAGGAGAGACAAACCAAGAGAAAGAAAACTGATCAAAATTTCTAATGAATATCAAATCAAAATCAACAAAATATTGATGATAAAGGCTACAACAACTTATTTAAAATATTACATATTATTATCAGCTTGAATTTATACCAGATATGCTGGGTTGATCCAAAATAAGAAAAATATAAATAGAACATATCATAATAATAAACATTAAAATATGATATAAATTGATGCAGAAGAAAGTTTTTATTACGTACATTTTGCTATTTAAAATACTAAGTATGTTCACATTCTTTACAGCCAAAAATGCTACTTAGGGCCAGACAATGATTAAATAAGTCACTGTGACTTTCTCTGCACCCTGAGGATATAATGCTAAAAACACCACCTTATCTTGTTTCACAAATGAAGTAAAATAAAATCTAATTTGGTTCTAACAGCATAAAGAAAAGCTTATGAATGAAATATTTTGGTGGCATTATATTCACATACAAATTGGTCTCAATATGCCTTGTCACTGATATATTGATTTTCTATCAATGTAAATTATTATTATTAAATTAGTGGAAATTAAGATGTTTCCTTGCATGGGGCAAAGTAGAAAGCAATACTGAAGAGGAAATCGGTACCAAAAGATTACTTATAAATAATAAAGAAGGGAAAGGGACCTATATGTGCCAAAATGTTTGTGACAGTCCTTTTTGTAGTGGCTAGAAACTCGAAAATGAATGAGTGCTCATCAATTGGAGAATGATTGGGGAAATTGTGGTATTTGAATGTTCTGGAATATTATTGTTCTGTAAGAAATGACCAGCAGGATGAATACAGAGAGGCTTGGAGAGACTTACATGAACTGATGCTGAGTGAAATGAGCAGAACCAGGAGATCATTATATACTTCAACAATGATATTATATTAAGATGGATTCTGATGGAAGTGGATATCTTCGACAAAGAGAAGATCTAACTCGGTTCCAATTGCTCAATGATGGACTAAACCCAGCTAAACCCAGAGAAAAAAACACTGGGAAATGAGTTCTAAACTGTTTGCATTTTAATTTTTCTTCCTAGGTTATTTTTACCTTGTGAATCCAATTCTTCCTGTGCAACAAGAGAACTGTTTGGTTCTGCACACATATATTATATCTAGGATATACTATAACATATTTAACATGTATAAGACTGCTTGCCATTTAGGGGAGAGGGTGGAGGGAGGGAAGAGAAAAGTCAGAACAGAAGTGAGTGCAAGGAAAAATGTTGTAAAAAAAAATTACCCAGGCATATGTTCTGTCAATAAAATGTTATAATAAAAAATAAATAAATAAATAAATAAGATTACTTATGCATAAAATTCTGGATTGTAAAGAGAATTAAGTCCTTCCCATTTGTGTGGACCCATATCATGTCTGGCTTTACAACTCTTTTTTTTAATAAACTTATTTTTTAGTAAAATCCAAAAAAAAATAAATAAATAAATTAAATAAAATAAAATACTAAGTATGTGGAATTTATATAAGTAACATCTTTCTAAAAATGAAGAGCCAACATGATGTATAATAGAGTAAGGTTAGGGGCATTTCCAATATGATTAAAGATGCCTTTATATCTCCATTATTTTGTAGGGAGATACAAATTCCACATACAGAATAAAACAAGACAAATACAAATTACTATTATAATAGAGTAAACAAAGCAAATTATTTGCTACTTCTTAGATAATTCTAAAGATTCAGATTAAAAACTGAAAAATTAATAACTACAGCAAAAAGGTAAAATAAAGGCAAAATAAGCTATCAATATCTCTAGATATTACCAATATGTCCCTGAAAAAAATTTTCATTAAAAATAATTATAGTCTATAGCAAGTAGTTCAAAGTTTATTTACCAAAAAAAAGATACAGACACTATAATATAGCTAAAAACACATTTTTACAGAAATTATATGTATATATACATATATAGCTAAAGAATTAAATAATACAAATCGCTTATCATTAAACCATGCTATTATAATTAAAATTAAAATTTTATTTAATTAATTTAATTTAATTTAATTTTGTTTTATTCAAACTACCTAAAGATCGCGTTATAAAGCTTAAAGAAAAAAATTCATTTGGGGAAGCAAAAGATTAAGAATGCAAAAGAAAATAATAGGGGGAAAGTGAGAAGGTATAGTGCTTAGCAGTATAGGATTTCAGAATATACTAGAAAGTAGTAATCAAAAAAAAAATTAGATGACATTTAATAAATAGAATATTGGCCAATCAGTGGAACAGAATAGCTATACAACATATGGGGTAAAAAAACCATCAAGAGTATTTTTAATGTCTCCAAATTGATTACTGAAGTTAGAACACACTATTTGACAAAAAGTACTTGAAAACTACAAAGAATCAGGCAGGAATTAATTATAGACCAACACTTCATAAAATAGATCAAAATAAAATCTAAATTGATACCTGACTTGAATATAAAAGGTAACATCATTAATAAAAGAAGAAAAAAGACCATTTTTTCCTATGGATAGGCTAAAAGTTTATTATTTTTTTAAAAAGAGTTTTAATATCATAACTGACTACATAAAAGGTTTTGCACAAGTAAAATTATTATAGTAAAAAATGAAAAAGGAAACAATTGAAAAACATTTTTGCAATAAATTCCTCTGAAAAAACTCATACATGTATGTTTATGTATATATACATGTGTGTATATATATTTATATATTCACACATGAACATATAGACCTATGCAAATATTAGAATATATGAAAAGACAGTTTTCAAAAGAAGAAAGTCAAGCTGTCCATAAATAACTACATATTCCAAATCCTATATTAAAGAAATGAAGATTTTTAAAAACTTTGTTTCTACTCAAAACCCATCAGACTGGCAGTGACAATAAAGGGGAAAAAATGATTGTTAGATATCCTTTGGGAAATAGGAACACTAATACATTTTTTGTTTTGTTCTATAATATTATATTTTTGAAGCAAGAAATTAGTGTTTTTGACCTCAGGCAATTAAAATCTACTTATTACTTAAGGAAAATGACACAGTTCTTGTTTGTGTTTCTCAGCTTAGGAGAAAGGAGCCATTCTATATTCTTCTAAACTGGGCTAGAAGGAAGACACAGAAAATTAGAAGTTAAATAATCAAGTTGAAATTTCATTGTGGTTTTCATATGTTACTCCAGTTTTATTGTGATCTGAGGTGGCATGTATGACCAATGAAATGCAAAAGAAAAATACACACTTCTAAGCACAAGTCAGCTTGGCATAAATCATCAGGAAAATATCTGGAAATTAGATAAAAGCCACCCACAGCTTTAAAATTAAGCATTAGAATTCAGGGCTGATTCAATATTAGCAAAACTATCAGCATAATTGACCATATCAATAATAAAAACAACAAAAATCACATTATTATCTCAATAGATGCAGAAAAAGCTTTAGATATAACATATTCATTCCTATTTTTTTAAAAAAAATTGAAAAGCATAAGAATAAATGGAGCTTTCTTTAAAATGATAAGTAGTATTTATCTAAAACCATCAGCAAGTATTATCTGTAATAGGGATAAGCTAGAAGTCTTTCTAATAAGATCAGAGGTGAAACAGACATGCCCATTATCACCACTATTTTTCAATATTGTGCTACAAATGGCTAGCTGTAGCAGTAAGAATAGAAAGAGATTAAAAAAATAAGAATGAGCAAAAGGAAACAAAACTCTTTGCGATGATGTAACTGTATACTTTGAATCCTAGAGAATCAACTAAAAACTATTTGAAATAATAAACAACTTAGGAAAGTTGTGAAATATAAAATAAGCCACATAAATCATGAGTATTTCTATATATTATCAACAAAGTCCAAAGAGACAGAAAAAAGAAATTCCATTTAAATAACTTACGAAGCTATAATCAAAACAGTTCAGTACATGTTATAGAATGGAATGGTAAATTAATGGAATAGATTATATACAAAATACACAATAAAAAATCATAGTCTAATGTTTAAAATGCAAAAATCTAAAATTTGGAGATAAAAACTCTATTTGACAAAAATTTCTGGGAAAATTGGAAAGCAGTGGACACACTATTTGACAAAAAGTACTTGGAAAACTACAAAGAATCAGGCAGGAACTAATTATAGACCAACACTTAATAAAATAGACCAAAATAAAATCTAAATTGATGCCTGACTTGAATATAAAAGGTAACATCATTAATAAAAGAAGAAAAAAAAAACAATTTTCCTATGGATAGGCTAAAAGTTTATTATTTTTTAAAAAGAGTTTTAATATCATAACTGACTAATTACATAAAAGGTTTTGCACAAGTAAAATTATTATAGTAAAAAATGAAAAAGGAAAAAATTAATTGAAAAACATTTTTGCAATAAATTCCTCTGAAAAAACTCATACATCTATGTTTATGTATATATACATGTGTGTATATATATTTATATATTCACACATGAACATATAGACCTATGCAAATATTAGAATATATGAAAAGACAGTTTTCAAAAGAAGAAAGTTCAAGCTGTCCATAAATAACTACATATTCCAAATCCTAATTATTAAAGAAATGAAGATTTTTTAAAACTTTGTTTCTACTCAAAACCCATCAGACTGGCAGTGACAATAAAGGAGAAAAAATGATTGTTAGATGTCCTTTGGGAAACAGGAACAGAAAACCAAGAGAGAGGGGAATTTTACATCAAGTTTCTCTGATTGATAAAGACTTCTTTTCTCAAAAATATAGAAAAAAAAATAATTAATCAAGCTGAAATTTCATTCTAGTCTTCACTTTATTCAGTTTTATTGTGATCTGAGGTGGCACGTATAATCAAAAAATTATAAATGTGTTATTCCCCAATTGATAAATGGCAAAGGATATGAACAGAGTTTCTAAACAAATAAATCAAAGTTATCAATAACCATGTAAAAATGTTTTAAATCATTATTGATTAGATAAATGCAAATTAAAGCACCTCTAAGGTACCACCTCACACCTATCAAATTAGCTAACATAATAAAAAAAAGAAAATGACAAGTGTTTGGATATGAAAAAATTGGGACAAAAATCCATTAGTATAATTGTGAACTGATCCAACCATTTTGCAGAACAAATTTGAATCATGACCAAAGGGCTGTAAAACTGTACATATCTTCTGATCCAGGATTATCACTAAAGGGTTGTATATCAAAGAAAAAAACTTTAAAAGTAAAGGACCTATATGTACAAAAATGTTTATAGCATCTTTTTTGTGGTGTCAATGAAATAGAAATGGAGAGGATGTACATCAATTGAGGAATAGTTAAACAAATTGTGGTATATGATTGTGATAGAATATTCTATAAGAATTGATGAGCAGGATGCTTTCAGAAAAACCTGAAAAGATTTTTATGAACTGATACAAAGTTAATTGAATAAAACCTTATAGAATATTGTACATAGTAACAGCAATATTATACAATGATGAATAATGAATGAATTAGCTATTCTCAACAATATAATGATCCAAGACAATTCCAAAGTACTAATTAATGATGAAAAATGCTACCCACCTCCAGAGAAAGACCTGATGTAATCTGAAGCCCAATTGAACCATATTTTAATTGTTTTTCTTGTGGGATTTTTGGGGGATCTATTTTCTTTCCCAACATTGCTAATATAAAAATACATTTTGCCTAACAGTACATATATGATCTATATAAAGTTCTTTGCCTGCTCAAGAAGCTGTTATGGAATTTAGGAAGGTAACTTGAATAGACTCATGCATTTCTCACTCTGATAGATATAGACAGAGTTTATGTGCCAATATCCAATATCTATTGCAGTCTTTGCTGCTTCAGTCAGTTTGTCTGGAGGAAACTTCCAAATGCCTAAGCCCACAATGGATGTCTTTGCATTGCTGTTCAGTATGAGGAATGCAGCATATTGCCAGATATCTTTAGATATCTGGTTTCACTCGATCTCCAAGAAACTTTGTAGATATAATGCAAAATGGATCTCTGAATTGGTCTGATCATTCTGCAAAACAATTTGGAATTACAACCAAAAAAGTCAGCTAATTCTGAATGTCATTTAACCCAATAATGACTAGGCTATGCCCCCCCAAAAAATGAGAAAAAAAAGGACTCACATTACATAAGTATTTATAACAGTTCCTTTTGTTATAGCAAAGAACTGGCAACTAGGATGGCATACATCAATTGAGAAACAGCTGATCAAATAATGGTTATATGAGTATAATGCATATTATTGAACTGTAAAAAATGATGAAAGGTTAGTCTCAAAGAAATCTGGAAAAATTTATATGAACTCATGCAGATTATTGAGCAGAAACTGGAAAATAATTATAACATAATAACACTATAAAGAAAAGCTTCAGAAGAATTAAAAAACTCCAGGCAATGCAATGAACAGCTGTGATTACAATTCTAGGAAAACATTGATGAAGCATGGTATTCATCTATTAACCAAGAGGTAATGGACTCAGGATACAGGATAAGACCTAAACATTTGCACTTAGCCAATATGGGAATATATTTTCCTTGACTATTCATAATTGTGATAAGGTTTCTCTTTCTTTCTTTTCTTTCTTCTTTTCCTTTTTTATTTTTTTATTTTTATTTATATTTATTTTTATATGGGGGAGTGGGGAGTTAAAAAATAAAAAATAGCAATGGACTTGTCAAAAAAAAAAAGGAAAAAGAAAAAGAAAGAGAGGTAAAAGTCATTGAAATATGTTCAAATGCACAAAAGAATACAAAAAGAAAGCCAAAAGGAAACAGACAAGCAGTATACCTTTAAAAGTTTTTAAATATATTTTAATTTTTTTCCAAAAATGCAAACTCTATATAATAAAGCCTCATGTTTTCATGTAAAATCTTCTTTTCTTTATATATGAATAACTCTCTTGGCTACATAGCCTTAGGCTTTCTCACATCTCCCATCTTCTCCTACTCTTAGCAAATGGCAATATTTTACTGTTTCCTATCATAGGTCACAGAAACAGCCACCCTTGTTATGTTACAAGTGGCTTATAATGGCATATCACAGCTTGACAGCATCTTCAGATATTTAAAGATTTTTAAAGATTTTTAAAGATTTAAAGATTTTAAAAATATTTAAAGATTTAAAGATCATTAAAGTTTGTTAAGTTCAGAATTTAAAAATTTTAAAGACACACAATAATAGTTATATTTTCCATTTATAGAGAAGTTAAAAGTTTGCAAAGGGCTTGCAAACATTGCTTTAATTGATCTTTGCAACAACCCTTAAGATAAGTGATGAAAAATTATTACTCCCATTTTACTGTGCGTGGGTCATTAAGAAAGAGGTTAAGGGATATGTCATAAATCAAAAATACAATTAGTAAAGACTAATCTGGGGTTGACATCTAAGCTTTCTGATGTCATTAATCTTTCTAATAAAACACATTAATAATTAGCAATATTTATAGTGATATTTATGTTGATAATATTTATGATGATGACAATAATAATTACAGCAAATAATTTTTACTTAGACTGCTGAGTAAACTCTAGTTTAGTAAGAACTTAAATTTTGCTTAAAAAATATAAAGAAAATATTGACTTAAATGATTGAAGAGGAGAGTAATAAATGTTGAAAAAGATATGCAAAAATTGGGATACAATTGGGATACAAAATGATCCAATCATTTTGGAGATCAATCTGGAATTATGCACGAGTCATTAAACTGTTTATATCCTTTTACCCAGAATTAACACTAGTAGGTCTATTTCCAAAAATGATTAAAGGAAAAGAACCTATATGTTATAAAATATTTATAGCAGCTCTCTTTGTAATGGCAAAGAAATGGAAATTGAGGGAATGCTCATCAATTGGAGAATAGCTAAACAGGTTGTGGTATATGATTGTGATGGAATATTACTCATTACAAGGAATGATGAATTCAATTATCTTAGAAAAACATGGATAGACTTGCAGAATTTATTAAAGAGTAAAATAAGCAGAACCAAGAAAACATTGTATATAGCTACAGCAATATTGTTTTAAGAGCAATTTTGAGTGAATGTCACTTTGACTGTTATAAATACCCAAATTAACCACAAAGAACATATGAACACATTAACTGCATCCATCTACAGAAAGAACTGAAAAATAGAGGCATGTACAGAATTGTTTTATACATGTTTACATATATGTATATATGTGTGTATACTCTCCCACACATATATGTGTGTATATATATGCAGATATATATATGTATATAGATATATTATATAGGTAGAGATATCTATAGATAGCTAGATAGATATAATTTGTGTCTAATGATAGTCATTATTATTAGGGTGGGGGAGTTTCAGGGTGAAAAAGAAAAAGAAATTTAGAGAACACTTTATTATGTATTTAAAAGGTTGTACATAAAAATTTGTATTTCCACTTGCAATCATCTTTTTATCATACTATGTTATAAAAATGCTTATTTTATTCCATAAATTGAAAACAAAACAAACAAAAGATTTTAAAAGAAAATTTTGTACTAAATGAACCTATAATATATTAAGTGGAATAGGATGTACCTAATTGAATATAATGTTTGGATGACCTTTAGAACAAGAAAATATAAATAAATGCAATGGAATGAAATTTCATTTTGGTAATTGGAGTTTTTAGGGCTCCTTCTCATAATATGAGTACAATGAGACCACATTGATATTTGTGATCTGGAATTAACAATAAGGGAGGATTATTTTATTTAAGAAAGTAAGAATTAAAATGACATAAGTGATGTTTATTTAAACATTGTGTTAATTGCTGCCAAATCCTGTTCTTATCAACTTTCAGCATTAGATATTCCCTCACACCTAAACTGAATCTTATATCTTCTATAAGCAAGGTTATTACTCTCTTATAATAAGACAAAGCCCAATACACATTGCTCTAAAATTGATTATAAGAGAGAAATTAAATTAGGGAATATTTAGCCATTCTCTGTGTATGCCTTGAAATTTGCCTTGAATTGAAAAGTTTCTTCCAAAGAAGAATGAAAATTGCAGAAAGTCATGAGGATAAAACAAACTTAATTTTTCCAGTAACAGAATGAAATCAGAATGGGAAAACTAAGAATTACATCATTTAACAGGCTTCTTTATTATCTTTTTTCTGTCCTCAAAGGTTACTCATATCCTTTGGAATAGAAGGATATGAAGATAATGTGTGTATTTATATGTGTCCTTGTGAGTTTATGAATGTGTGAGTTTGTGTTTATGTGGGAAAGAATACAAATTATATATCTAATGGACCAAATGAAATATATACTAATTCAATGAATCTTTAATTCTACTTTTAAGACTGATGTAAAAACAAAAGTTATTTATATTAATTCATCTTTCACATTTAAAAGTGCATTTTTATGTTGCAATATTAAATTTATTTTTTGGACATGTACCCATCATAATTGAAATCTTAACTGACTCTTCTGATGTCCTTAATTTTAGATTTCATTCTAGAGCCACAATGGAATAGAAAAGAGATGTGTGTTCCAAAAAGAATAATAGCAAAAACCCATCCATGGTGAGGTTTTAATGTCAAATGAAGACCCATATTATATGTGTCAGGGTTTATGACTTCACGGACTCATTGCTAAATAATTCAGGAAATCTAATATCTCATTCCATTCTATAGTATGATCACCAACTCTCCTTGCAACCTCAAAAGTTCACAAGGCATGATGAGTAGGATTATTTACAAGTTACAAAACAGAAGAACCATATTAGAATTAACTCCCCAACCAGAATGATATATCAATGAGTAGCCCTCCATTGGAGTTTTAAAGCAGGTAGTAACTCACAGTTGCTATCCCAGATAGATCTTAAACAAGGAGTATCTGGTGGTTGCTCTTCCATGTCAACATTCTTCTCTATAACTCTCTTGGCTACATAGCCTTAGGCTTTCTCACATCTCCCATCTTCTCCTACTCTTAGCAAATGGCAATATTTTACTGTTTCCTATCATAGGTCACAGAAACAGCCACCCTTGTTATGTTACAAGTGGCTTATAATGGCATATCACAGCTTGACATCTTCTCTCCCTATACAGATATTGTCTCTATGTCCCTATATAAAGCAAAGAAAGACTTTTCAGAAAAATATACTTTCTCCCCAATTGGCTCTCTATATACTGTGATTCATGCTGGGGGATTTAAGTAGGATTATTCAAACTAACTACAGCTTCTTCCTGAATCATTCTAGGGGAAGATAGGTCATGTAGTTGAAATATGGAAAATTATGGGATCAGGGAATAGCTAAAAAAAAAAGAGTCATATAGCTAGAGATATATAATAGAACAAAATGAAATAAACCTCAAGAGGTAGGTTGGACCAAATTGTGAATAGATTTAAATGTCAATTCAAGAAGCTTTTACTTTATCATATAAGAAACAAGGAGACAGTGATGGGTTTTGAGCAAATAAACAAGTGTTATGTTCTGACTTGTATTCAACAAATTTTTGAAGTTATATGAAATATAAAAAGGTGGCCTTTCCAAACTGTGGCCAGTTTGGTTCATGGAAAGGACCGTTGTGAGAAAACACTGACAAAACTACCCTTATAAAGAAAGGGCACTTGTTCAGGGTAATGGTGGCCACAGTGTCCTATTTCACAGCATCAAATTTGAAAATGGCTGATATAAAAATTTGAAAGTAATAGCTAAGAAAGACACATTGTTTCAACTATTTGATGACTGCAACACAGATGGATATCACCTAGTTATGGTATAAATGACAGAAATGTGGGATTTATCACCATGAGATTGAGATAAGTCATATCACTGAAGAGAGGATGCCTTTGACACATTTGAACAAGCTGTGCAGAATTGAACTGAACTAAACTAATCTGAGAGCTAATTTCAGAAAAGACCTTTGGTCAGGTCTGACAAAAGATTTCAGATTACCCTGATATCTGTTGCTTGGAAGAACAAATGGAAGAAGAAAGGTTTTGCACTGCCATCTACTGCCTATAAAAGTGGACTAGGAGGAAAAGACATGCATTCTTTGCTTTTTCCTGTATCATATTGCTTGAGACATAGAAAAACCAACCCATAAAGTCAATCTGGAAAAATATTTGAGATCCCAGAATTAATGATGGTGTTTGTTGTCATTGAAATTTTCTTTATTGTTTTAATTTGTTTTTGCTTTTGTTTTTGTTTTTGCTGAAAGAGCATAATTTTATTTCAGTAACCCAGAAGAAGAGTGGATTGAGCAGAAAAGTTAGAAGAAAAGCAATTTTGCTTAGCAAGAATATAGAAAGAGACCAAAATAAAAAATTGTCAGGAGGGAAGCAGCCTCACCTATCACTGGGAAGACAAAAAACATACAAGTCCAGAATCTGGAGTTATATGCTGGGTCCTAAGCAGACATAGTCCCTACATATGTGCTTTCCTGCCACAGTTCCGAAAGTTTGTTTTTTTTCCCCATGGACAATCTGTGAATTGGTGGGGCAGTAAGTCTCTAATTATGAATGAAACATTAT
Organism: Sarcophilus harrisii; assembly: GCF_902635505.1. Taxonomy (NCBI): domain Eukaryota; kingdom Metazoa; phylum Chordata; class Mammalia; order Dasyuromorphia; family Dasyuridae; genus Sarcophilus; species Sarcophilus harrisii. Next base: position 440,062,396 of record NC_045426.1, on the reverse strand, counting down.
TATTATGTTTCATTTATTTTATTTTTAGTAAATGTTTCTGATAAAAAGTTAATAGAGTTCAGCTGACTGATTTGTTAAATAGGAAGCACACTGGAGGGATTCAGGAGTTATAGTATACAGTGGTAGAAATATATTCTTCCACTTGACATAGTGAGTTGTAGCAAACTCTGGGTTTTCTTTAGAAACCTCCTTAACATGTCAACATATGAATGTGAGTTGGGATAACAGAATTGAATCAGAAGAGGAATTGAAGTCACATTAGCACTACAGAAGGACTATCAAGCTAACAGACATGTTAGAAACTGGTAGGTCATTTAAAATATTATTATAATAATCCAGATGAGAGGTTATAAAGGCCTGAACTAGGAGTACAGTGAAAATGGAAACAAGAAGACAAATATGAAAAGGTGCTATAGAAATAGAATTTTAAAAAAACACCTGGCAATCAATTGGATATTAGGAATTAGGATTGGATATTATAAAGCTGCCATGATTTTTAGCCTTTTAAAAGAAGGATGATTTAGTCATCAATAGAAATAATTAGTTAGAAGAAGAGGAATGCTGAAGGAAAGATGATAAGTTCAATTTTGCATTTGATAAGTATAAGTTTCTAGTAGGATATCAAGATAAAATTGTCTAGCAAGAAATTAGAGATGGTGAAAATTGAGTTCAGGAGAAAGATTAGAGTTGCAACTATGGATTGCTGCATTGTCTATAAAAGTGAAAAGTGAATTTATACTAATCTTCTCCACTGCTAAATTTCCCTTTGTCATACCTTTTTTAAACTTTATTGGTTTTCTCTTCACATATCTAACTGGATTAGTCATCTTTCAGACTTACTCAAGATGAGACTAAAGTGAGATGGTATTTAATAATTACCATCCCAAAACAAATCCATGTGCCTGGAATGATTGGAACCTAGATTAGTTCTTAAAATGACCATATCATCTAAAGGTAAATCCTTGACCTTCAGTTTTGTGGTCTTCATATGACAACTGAGTTGTTGGAAGTTTCCTAAAGATACTTAACTGGACTGAAACTGTTAATGGATCTTATCACCATGTTTACTATCTAAAATTAATTATTAATAATTGAACATTGTTTAGAAATTGTTCTGTTGATTTACATAAATATTTTTCATTCATTTGCCATATATGATCTGTATGCATATGTGTAAATATATTCATTAGTAAATAAACAGGACCTCAAACTAGTTAATGGTAGAGCCAGGATTAGAACTTAGTTTTCCCAAGTCCTCATTAAAGATATTAATTTTTTTCTCTTCTCATTAAGGATATTAATTTTTTCTCTTCTCCTCCCCTTTTCTTATTAAGGAAAAAATAGCAACAATTTAATCCAGCTGCCCAGGATAATGACTCTGTGATTCATTTCACCCAATGACCTTTTCCTCTTTCTTGCACTCACAAGTCTCAGGACTTTTCTATTAAAATTACCTATTGTATTTTCACTGATACTACTTCTCTCTTAACATGAGTTTCTTTGGCCTAAGGACCAATGGCTTATAAGTATTAGCTCAAACTAATCAAAATCCTCTCATTTTACCAAAAAAGTAAGTCAAGGTCTAGATGACCTGACTTTGTCATGGCTCTTCAACTATTATAACTAGTACAGAGAACAGCTGAGTCCCAGTCCCTCCACCACCAACACTGCAAGAATTAGATTTAAACTGAGGAATTTTAAATGTTGCATCTAACACTTAGATCTGTGAACTAGATCTGTGAACTAGATCCAGTTATTGACCTCTGTGTGCCTTAAGCAAGTCATTAGGTATTATCTATTAAGACCTAGTTTACCACATGAATTAAAGGAGAAAAGTTACCCATACTAAAGCTATCAGGGATATTTTATATTCACATTTGTGCAAAACTTCTAGGTGGATGTTGCTTAATGCATATATTTGTGTACATTTTATACCATAATTAACAAATGTTAAATCAAAACAAGACATACAGAGACAGAGACACAAAGATTGAGCAATGGAATTGATTAGCAACAGAGCTATTTCTTAATATGACTATACCTGAGCTTGTTTTTTCATTCCTTTCCAGATTTGAGCTAGATAAGAATCTACTAGACTTTTCCCAAATTGGATTGCAATTGGCTTCTTCCATATAAGAATCATCGTTAATTTTGTATGTTGTTTCTTTTTAAGTACTACTCTATTATTGTTTTTCTCTATCCTTATAGTTAAAGATATTTTATTTTAAAAGAAAAGATAATGTGTGAATGCATATTTGGCTCAGATTTGATAAGCATATGGATTTCCCAGAGTAGAAACTCTTTTTACTGATGAATACCAGCAATTTGTCTGTAGCTTTTAGTTTTAAAGAGCAATTCGGAGATAGTAAGAGGTTAAATGAATCACACAGCCATTGTATGTGTCAAAAAGGACTTTAATCCATGTCTCCCTGACTCTGAGGTTCTATATATTGTAGCACTTGTCTAAATAACATACATGTGTAAGTATGTATATGTTTAAAATTCAATTTTTTGCAATATATTTAAAAGAGTATAATCCAATAAAGGACCCTGGGTAGCAATTTAGGAAGTTTGTTCAAATAAAAACGGATTCCAACACTTTTCCATTTATGGAAAAGACTCATTAAATGTCATCTATAATATTTTTTGTTTTATAAGTGAGATTTTTTTTTTTGCACAACCTTAGGAGTCATATGACACTGTCAGTAATTGAGGGGGTCAAAAATACCACAAAGTCAAAGACCTTTGATCACTGTCTGAAGAGCATATCTCATTTCATCTTCTGTGTATTTATGGTCTATGGACTGAAGAAAAGAATCCCAGACTCCATTCAAAAGAAGAGAAAGAATGAGGCCTAATGATATAGTGGGTAGAACAATTCCCTAGTGGTCAGTTTCCACATTTACAAAATGAGAAAATTGGACTGAATGATTTCTATGGTCCCTTTTAGCTCTGAGAATATTATGAAGTGAAGAAATTTGCATTTTTTGTTCTGTGCATAATACTAGTCTCTGAGATGTATAATGCATATATATATATAAACATACATATGTGTATATACATGAATAGAATTATGTGGTCTAAAAGAAGCAGCATAAGCTTTAAACACTTAACTTCCTAAAGAACTTGGATATGACCTAAAAATGGAAAGAAGTGGCAGTAGTACTTGAAATTCACTCTAATTTCATGTCAGCATACTTTTCCAACAAAGTAATTTCTTTGATGGAGCTTAACTATACATTTGCAATAAATAAGCCAGAAAGGGCATGAGTATGACTTTAAATTCTAGCAAAGCCATGGAAATGTACATTGGCAGGCTATGTTACTCCCTGAATGGTTTTCAGGATAATTTCATATATAATGCATTGTCTAGGAAATCAGCTATCCAGATTGGGTCATTAAACTAAGAAACGGTTTTACAGAATTCTAGTCATTCATCAGAGGCCACACAAGGCCTTTTCTATGTGGAGGAAAGGTGGCAAAAGGTTTAAATATTTTGATACTGATTAAAGGGAAACTATCAAAGCTTCTCAGACTATAATTGCATATGATTTACACCTATTTCAACTCTTTAAATTCTAGACATCAGTATTATTTAAATCAACTAGGCAATCACTAAAATCTTTTAAAAATTTTGACTCCTTTTATCAATCAACTACACTGAAGAGCATCGGTTGTTTGGTTTTTTGTTCTATTTTTTCAGTTAAAAAAAAATTCTGAATTCATTGCCTTTATTCAAAAGTCTTATCTACAAATAAAAAAGGATCCCTTAAAAATCAAAAGCTCTAAAGTATCTTCTTAATTTTTTTTTTCATTTTCTGCTGTTCTGTCTGATTTCAACTTTAAGGAATAAAATACTCCTCCCAGAAAAGGCTACTCACTTGTGAACTCACCACCATGCAACTAACTCAAGTCTTGATTGACAGCATTTTCCTCAATCTTTTCTCTCCAAGGAGAGGGCAGAATACCAATCTCCTCCTAATGCCTTCCTATATAGAAAGCAAAATTTAAATTTTCAGTTCATTCCAATTTGTATCTGCTACTCTTTCTAGTTTCATCTCCATAGAACAAGGTGTCCCTAAACCTGGTTCCCCTCCCTCCCCATCTCCTCTTGTATCTTGTCTTCTGCCATTAGATTGTAAACTCCTTGAGGACAAGAAGAGTCTTTTTTTCAGTTATATTCCCATATCTTAGTACAGCATCTGACATAAAGTCAGCACTTAATAAATGTTTATTGTATTGAATTGAATTTTCCATCTAGTGTTCTCTCATTAGCTCATTATAGTAAAGGCATTTTAAAGTCCCCTGTTGTGGAAAGGAACTGGAAATTGAATAGATGCCCATTAGTTGAGGAATGACTGAATAAGTTATGGTATATGAATGTTATGGAATATTATTCTTCTATAAGAAATAATCGGCAGGATGATTTCAGAGAGGCCTGGAGAGACTTTCATGAGCTCATTCTAAGTGAGATGAGCAGAACCAAGAGAATATTATACGTAGCAGCAACAAGATTATGTGATGATAAACTGTTATGAACTTGGCTCTTTTCAACAATGAGGTGATTTAGGCCAATTCCAATATACTTGTGATGGAGAGAGCCATGGGCATCCAGAAAGAAGACCATGGGGACTGAATGTGGATCACAGCATAGTGATTCACCTTTTTTTTGTTGTTTTTCTCACTTTTTTTCTCTTTTTGATTTGATTTTTCTTTGCAACGTGATAAATGTGGAAATATATTAAGAAGAATTGTGCATGTTTAACTATATTCAATTGCTTGTTATCTAGGGGAAGAGGGGAGGAAAGGAGAAAAATGTGGAATACAAGGTTTTGCAAGGGTGAATGTTGAAAACTATCTTTGTATGTAGTTTGAAAAAATAAAACGCTATTATAAAAATAATAAATAAATAAAAGGCGCCTGTTCAGAAAATTCAAGTCATTAATTTTTTATTATAGCTTTTTATTTACAAAACATATGCATGGGTAGTTTTTCAACATTGACACTTACAAAACTTTCTGTTCCAACTTTTTCCCTCCTTCCTCCCACCCCCTCCCCTAGATGGCAGGTAGTCCCATATATGTTAAATATGTTAAAGTATATGTTAAATACAATACATGTATACATATTTATTCAGTTATCTTACTACTCAAATAAGATAGGATCCAGAAAGAAGGTAAAAAAAACTGAGAAGGAAAACAAAAATGCAAGCAAACAATAACAGAAAGAGTAGAAATGTTATGTTGTGATCCACACTCATTTCCCATAGTTCTCCCACTGAGTGTAGCTGATTCTCTTCACTACTGAACAATTGGAACTGATTTGAATCATCTCATTGTTGAAGAGAGCCACATCCATCAGAATTGATCATCATATAGTATTGTTATTGAAGTATATAATGATCTCTTGGTTCTGCTCACTTCATTTAATATCAGTTCATATAAGATTCTCCAAGCCTCTCTGAAATCATCCTGCTGGTCATGTCTTACAGAACAATAGTATTCCATAACATTCATATACTACAATTTTATTCAACTATTCTCCAATTGATGGGCATCCATTCAATTTACAGTTTCTAGTCACTACAAAAAGAGCTGCCACAAACATTTTTGCACATGTGGATTCCTTTCCCTTCTTTAAGATCTCTTTGGAATATAAGCCCAATAGTAAAACAACTGGGTCAAAGGGAATGCAGAGTTTGATAACTTTTTGAGTATAGTTCCAAATTGATCTCCAGAATGGTTGAATCTGTTCACAACTCCACTAACAATGTATCAAGGTCCCAGTTTTCCCGCATCCCCTCCAACATTCATCATTATCTTTTCCTGTCATCTTAGCTAATATGACAGGTTGTAGTGGTATCTCAGAGTTGCCTTAATTTGCATTTCTCTGATAAATAATGATTTGGAGCATCTTTTCATATGGCTAGAAATAGTTCCAATTTCTTCATCCAAAAATTGTCTATTCATATTCTTTGACCACTTATCAATTGGAGAATGGCTTGATTATTTCTTATAATTTTGAGTCAATTCTCTATATAGTTTGGAAATGAGGCCTTTATCAGAACCTTTGACTGTAAAAATGTTTTCCCGGTTTATTGTTTCCCTTCTAATCTTGTATGCATTAGTTTTGTTTGTACAAAAACTTTTTAACTTAATATAATCAAAATTTTCTATTTTGTGATCAATAATGACTTCTAGTTATTCTTTGATCACAAATTCCTTCCTCCTCCACAGTGTTGAGAGGTAAATTATTCTATGTTCTTCTAATTTATTTATAATATCATTCTTTATGCCTAGATCATGAACACATTTTGACCTTATATTGGTGTATAGTGTTAAGTATGGGTCAGTGCCTAGTTTCTGCCCTACTAGTTTCCAATTTTCCCAGCAGTTTTTGTCAAATAGTGAATTCTTATCCCAAAAGCTGAGGTTTTTAAGTTTGTCAAACACTACATTGCTATAATTATTGCCAAGTCATTAATTTTCAAAGAGTAGTGGAAAAATGGAGATGAAGCTGCATTGTTATAAAGAAGTAGTTGTTACAACAATAAAACAATAAAAATGATTTTCAATTAATTTCAATTCAATAAACATTGATTATATAGCTAATGTGTGCTAAGCAAAATGCTAAATGGTAGGAAAACAAATAAGAAAAAGACACTTCCCTACCCTAGAGGAATTTACACTCTAATGAGGGAAGACAATCCATAAAAGAAAGCTAGAGAGATCTTTGATTTTATGGCATATTCTTGGCCCTATCAATTTCTCCCAGTCACATAATTCCTAAAGTTGTGCAAAAAAAAAAAAATCTCACTTATAGAACATAAAGTTCTATACATGACATTTAATGAGTCTTTTCCATAAATGGAAAACTGTTGGAATCCAATTTTATTTGAACAAACTTCTTAAATTGCTACCCAGGGTTACCTTTATTGGGAGATATGAGATGGGGGCTATGGCAGGGGACATCTTGTTCTGTGGAGTTAAAACTAAGCAGAGCTACAAATGGAAAATGCAATGAACCGAGAGTCCAAATTCTGCCTTTTATAAAGTTTAGTGTTCTACCTGCCAGTTCTCCAGTAAGATATTTTTACAGCATGCCCCCCAAAACTATCAATATGCCCAAACTGGCATTTCCACTGCACAAAATTATAGATGCTCTGCTAGTGTCTTCCCTTTCAAATTATCTTGAATATATTTTGTTTTTATTACACATGTATTTCTTTTACACACATTCATATAGCTATCTAATGTCTCTCCAGAGAAAATGTAAGCTTCTTGAGAGCAGAACTAGCAGTAATAGTAGTTCAAAATTTAGCTTTGATGTAAAAACAAATTTCCTAATAAAATCATCCAAATGTGAAAGGGTCTATCTCATGAGATGGTCAATAAACTTTTATTAAGCACCTACTATATGCCACTGTGCTAAGTACTGGAAATAAGAAGAAAAAAAATGTTGTTCTCAAGGAACTCGCAATTAATAAGAGAAAAAAACATAAAAACAATTATACAAACAATGTACAGGATAAATAGGAAATAATGAAAAGAGAAAGGTACTAGTGACTAGATGAAGTAGGCACCAGAAGTGGTAAATAGAAATAGTTTCAGGAGAGCAATAAATATTAAATATATAAATATGTAGATATAGATAGGTGTATAATATAAAAATAGCACAATAGAGATTGTTTGCTACATGGAATAACCATGACAAAATTTCCATTAGATTACAGTTTTGCTCTTTATTGCGTGAATTCACAAAAATATGATTCCTTAAATGAAACTCACAATTTATCAGGAGGAAGAAGTCATTAGAAGTAAGACACTACAAGGTGTGTATCTCATAAAGGACTTAGGCTTGGAAAAAAGAATTCGGCAAAAATCTTAAGCACATCTCTTATATGGGATAGATACGTCAGAGGTTTCACATCATCTCAGGAGTGGAAGGAAATAAAAATGGGAACAAGAAGGAGCCAGGTGGAATCCACCTAGCTGATCAGGTCCCAGACGTGTTTAAAGATATGCTGATCAAGATAATCTCAGAGGGAATTGAGATAATGGAGGTTGATAAACAATCTTACATATCACCATTTTATACCAACAGAATCGTCTAGAAGAACTAGCTTACTTAATTATGGTTGATTATAGCCCAGATGGGTTCCTCTCTGATAAGGAAAGAGAATAAACTGGTTTCAAAATCCACATCATTAGGATTAAGAGATGGTGCTGTTGCTCTCAGTGGAGGTCTTCAAGAAAAGACTGTATAAATGTTTGTCAAGTATTCTAAGAGGGAATTATTTTTCAGAAATGGGGCAAACCAGATGTTCTTGAGGTTTCTTCTAACTATAATTCTGAGATTCTATAATCTTGGACATGCCTTAGACTCTCAACCCCTTATTGCTGGCTATCTCATGGTAGATGCTTTGTTAATTAATACTATTGACTTGAAGGACATAAATCTTGCTTTTTTGTTCCTCACTGATTGAGGCCTGATAGTAGTATACAACCCCACCTAGACCATGAAAGTCCTAACCACCCTAGGTACTCCTAAAGAGAGGAAGGGAAAACAATATAATTATAGATACATAAAATCAGTCTGATTCTTCTTAATAAACTAACTTATAAATTCATTGGAGCAGCAACTCTTACCTTTTTTTGTGTACCATAAACACTTTTGGCAATCTTTCAGGCCTATAGACCCTTCTCTGAAAAACATTTTTAAATGTACAAAATAAAATGCATAGAAAGTATTCCAAGGAAAGCAGCTATAATGAAATAGTTATCAAAATATTAATAAAACAAGTTCATAGACATAGGCTAAAAACCCCTGTTATCAGCTCTTCCTTTTCTAACATTGCATGCCATAATTAACATGTTAAATCAAAAAAGATGGAAGAGGAGGAGGAGGAAGAGGAGGAGGAGGAAGAGGAGCAATACAAGCAACAATTGATTAGCAAGAGAGAGATCTTGAATGTGACTTGTTTTTCCCTTCCTTTCCAGATTTGAGTCTAGATAAGGATCATCTAGACTTTTCCCAGAGCAGTTTGCAATTGGTTTCATCCATATAAGAATCATGGTTAATTTTGCATATTGTTTCCTTTTTAAGTATTGCCCTACTGTTGTTTTTCTCTCTCCTTATATTTAAGGACATTTTGTTCTAAAAGAATAGGTAATGTTTCCCTGTAGGGATACTAAACTTAAGTCTACTCATGAAGAGAACTATTCATAGCAGTATTTTAGATTTAATCTAAAAAATGTCCTTATGTGTAACAGCAGAGCTCAGTGATTCATGAAATTGCTCGTTGTGGCTATATTCCTCCTTATAAAGCTAATATGTTGGAGTCCAGTAGTTTATGTAGGAGAATGTTTTATTTTCTTTAAAACTTTAAAGTGAAAAAATATTTCCACTCAGTACATTGAAATTCACATGGAAATAAAAGTTCTTACTTATGGGAACAATTCACAAGGATAGTCTTTAGAAGCACAGATATCTCAAAGTACACTGGGCTGAGCTGTTAAGCTATCTCCATTTCTACCTGGGTCACATACATGAAAGGTTTCCAGCATATTGGGTTTATTACAAAAGACTTCTCTGATGTACATGCTTCAGAAAAATATAATCACAAGATGGACTAGCACAGCATTTTGCAAACTAATTTGTCCAGGGAATATTTTGGGACTCTGTGGGTGTACACATACACACACACACACACACACACACACACACACATACACATATATATATAGGCAGGACTCATAATTGGAGGTACATGGAATCTGGAGAAATATAATTCATACACAATAAAAGTGGAGAGTTCACAGAATTTCAGGAACTAAATAGAAGAAATTTAGCCTATTTTATGCTAAAATGTTTTACATGTGATAAATGTATCATTTCATATTGAATAGTTTAAAGAAATATTACTAATTTCCTCATCTATATAAAACTTCACTTGAACCTGTGATTCCTGAAAGCCACTGTCCTATATTTCTCCTCCCTTTCACACTCAAACCCCTAGAAAAAAGCCTCCTAAACTTATTGCTTCTAAATCCTCATAGCTCACTTCTCAGTCCCTTGCAATTTGGCTTCCTATTTCTTCCACTATACCAAAAATGCTTTTTCCAAGATCTCTTAATTGCTATATTCTCTGTCTTCATTTTTCTTGAACTCTCTTCAAGGTTTGACATTGTTGAACATTTTTTTCTCTCTACTACTCTCGCCTGCCTGGATTTTCATGACACTGCTCCCTCCCAGTCTTCTTCTACCTGTCAACCTCCTTTGCTGGCTCCTACCCCATATGCATGAGGATACTCTGAGACTCTTGGGCCTCTTCTTTATATAAATTTTCATCACTGATGATCTCATTAGCTACTATAGATTCAATTATCATCTTTGTGATGACAGTCACTTCTCTCTGATGAAGTCAAAATCTACATGTCTAATCCTCATCTCTCTCTTAAGTCTTAGTCCCACATCAACAACTATCAACTAGGCATCTCAACCTGGATGCTCCTATAGGAATCTCAAATGCACCATGTCCAAAATAAAACTTAATATCTTTCTCCCTAACCTAAATCTTCTTCTTGACATTCTTATTTTTGTTGAGAGCCCTACCATCCTTCCAGTTACCCCAGCATGCAACCTCAGCACCTTGAGAATGGGAGTATGTGGGGGAAGAAAGGAGGGGTCTCTGTCCTCAATGCCAGATAAATACTCAACTCCCCATTCTCTACCATTTCTTATGTCTGATCAACTGCCAAGTTTTAGTGATTCTATTGCCACAACATCTCTCACATTCATCCCCTTCTCTTTACCTACATAATCATTTCCATAGTTCACACTTTCATCTTCTTTTGCTATAGACTATTGCTATGGATTATAGCAATAACCTTCTAATTGATCTCCCTCCCTGAAGTTCTTTCCCCTCTCAATCTATCCTCCTCATAGCTGGCAAAATGCTTTTCTTAAAGTCATAGATCAACAAGTATTGATTAACTTTCTACTATAAGGCAGGCACTATGCTAAGTAGCAAGTATATAAAATCAAAAGTGAAACAGTTCATGTCTTCAAGGAGCTCGCAAATATAATTATATTCAAAAAGACAAAAAGTAATTTTCAGGGGAAGGCACTAGAACCTGGCATTGGAAAAGGGAAGAATGGAGAGTGTTGTTTGAAGGAAATTAGGGATTCTAAGAGGCAAAGGTAAGGAAGAAGTGCATTCTAGGCATAAGGTACATCCAATCCAAATGCACAGAGATGAGAAATGGGATACCATATATGAAAAAGTCAATTGGCTATTTTATATCATGCATCAAGACCAATATTCCTCACCTTCAAGAAAATTAGAAATTGAAAGGAAACCCATTAATTGGGGAATAGCTGAACAAGCTATGGTATGTGTCTGTGGCAAAATACTATTGTGCTATAAGAAATGATTGGTGGGGAAAGAAAACAAGGAGACCTATCTATATGAATCATGAAACTTATAATTGAAACAAGATGATAGTGTCTCAGTCTTGTATCATAAAGTGGAATGGAAAGGGCAACTGCTCTGTTGCTTTCAGGGTGCCTTTTTGTGAAGATAATTGAGGTTTGAGTGTTCTAGATTAATAATAGGAAACAAAATGATGAACACCTCTAATCTATTGTCACACACAATGTCTTTAACTCTTCGGTTTAAATAGGGTGAAGAATATGACATGTTAAGGATAAATATGTATTGTGACTTTTTAAAAAAAAAATGACAAAGGAAATTGTTTCAGAAAAATCTGAAAAGACCAAATGACCTGATTCAAAGTGAAGTGAGCAGAACCAGGAAAACATTTTACCCAGTAGCAGCCCTCCTATTAAGGATAATCAACTGTGAAAGATTTGACTACTTTGATCAAGACAACGACCCAAGAAAATTCCAAAGATCCTATGAAAAAAATTCTATCTACCTCCAGAAAGAGAGCAAATGAACTCTGAATCCAGATTGAAACATACTTAAAAAAAAAAAAAACCTTTATTTTTACTGTTTTAATTGTCCTTTCTTTTAAAACATGGCTAATATGGAAATATATCTTGGAAGACTTGATTTATATAATGAATATCAAATTGCTTGCCTTCTCAAGGAAAATGTAATTGATGGAGAGAGAGAATTTGGAAGCCAAAATTTTTCAAAATGATTATTAAAAAAGGTTTATTTGTATTTGGGAAATATTTAATGAAATAAATTAAAAATTTTTTTATAAAAAGAAATTTCAATGACTCTATTAGTTCTAGGATTTCATATTACTCCTCATGTAATTTATGTTCCAATAACCAAAGAGGCTTACTTGCTCTTTCCTATATGTAATATTCCATCTTACAGCTCTATGTTTTTATACAGGCCATTTCCCAAGCCTGGAAAATTCTCCCTCCTAACCTTTTCCTTGCAGAATTCTGAGTTTCCTTCAGATTTTCACTCATGTGCCACCTTTTACCTGAGACCTTCCCATTTTCCCCAAATTCTAATATTTTTCCTATCATCACTCTAAAATTCACCAACCATCATCTAAAATTACTTTATATAAAATATCAATACATTCTGTATCTTGTCTCCTATCTCCTTCCCACTCTGATCCCTGATCACTTCTTTACCCAATACAATGTAAGCTCTTTGTGCAAAAGGGCAGTTTTCATTTTACCTTTGTACCCCAACCTCTAAGCACAGCCTCATTTACTTATTAGCTACTTAATAAATTCTCCTTATATTAAATTGAATTTAATTGACCAATCTCTAAATCACCTCTAACTCTAATCTTGTGATTCCAATTATAGCCAAATTATGAGAGTTACCTAGATTAACCCCCAGGTCTGCTAGTTATATGACCTTGGAAAGGCATGTAACCTCTCTAGGCATCTGTTTCCCTATTTATAAAATGGAGGAATTGGGCTAAATAATCCCAAGATCCTTTTTAGCTCTAAAATATGATCTGATAATGATATTATAAATATGATAGTATCCTATCATACTATGATCCCAACATCTTTCTGATCTCTTTTACAACTTTACATTCTCACAACTCAGCATCTCTCTGAAACATACTGCTGCTATTTCCCTTCCTTCAAGTCCAAAATGAGGTGCCACCTCCTCCAGGAAGCCCACCTTGACCTTCCTGACATCTCCTTATCTCCTTATCAGAAGCATCTAAACCATTCCTTTGTCCCTATCACATTATACATTCTATCAAAACAATTCTATACTCCTCCTTTCATAATGATTTTATTCTTTTCTTTTTTCCTTCTATAAGCAGCTAGGTGGCTCAGTGAATAGAATCCTGGAATCAGGAGGACCTGCATCCAAATCCAACCTCAGACACTTACTAGCTATGTGACACTGGGAAAGTCACTTAATCCTGTTTACCTTAGTTACTCATATGTAAAATAAGCTGGAGAAGGAAATGATAAATCGATATATTTGCCCAGAAAATCCCAAATGAAGTCACAGAGTCAGACAGGTCTAAAAGAACACAATAATGTCAATTTTCGTCCAATTTCCTAGTCCTACAAATTTCTTCAGCTCAGAGACTATTTCATTTGACCCTCTTATATCCCCAATATATCTAGCAGAATGCTTTGCAGATACTTCAGTAGAACTATGATCCCATCAATATGGATGGATATTCCCTCCAGCTACGTAAATCACAATACATGCTTTTTAAACAGGTCTTAGCAATGCCTATTAAAAACCTTCTGAGATGAAACTAGAGGCCTTCTTCTATATGCTTTAAAACCAACAAGCTGGAGGCCTTCTTCTAGTCAGAAATTCTTAAACTTTTTTGTATCCTGAAACTTTGCAAAGGAAACCATGTATACTGAAACACATTTATCACAATATTATAAAAATAAGTTCAAAGATCCTCTCCCTTGAAATCTATTCACAACTCCCAATGTGGTCCTTGGTTCCTAGGTTATGGATACTTATATTAGGTCTTTTAAAATTCGATCATCTAGATGGAGAGAGTTATCTGCATCCAGAAAGAAGACTGTGGGAAATGAATGTGGACCACAACATAGTATTTTCACTTTTATTGCTATTGTTTGCTTGCTTTTTTTTTCTTTCTCTTTTTTTTCCTTTTTGATCTGATTTTTCTTGTGCAGCATGATAAATGTAGAAATATGTATAGAAGAATTACACATGTTTAACATATATTGGATTACTTGCTGTCAAGGGGAAGAGATGGGGAAAAAGGGAGGGAGAAAAGTTTGGAACACAAAGTTTTGCAAGGGTAAATATTGAAAACTATCTTTCCATATATTTTGAAAATAAATGGCTATTATTTTTTTAAAAATTAAAAAACCAAAAAAATAAATTTCTGTCACTTACAAGATTTACACTAGAACACTCCCTCAAGTTGACCTCCCCTAAACCATTGCCTTGTTCTAAAATTAGCACTTACATTTCACTTAAATTTTTAAAGAAATCAATCCATTTAAATTAATTGAAAATAAAATGCAAATTTTTTTAAAATTATCATGGAAAGAAGGAGGGAGGAAAGGAAGAAAGGAAGGAAGGAGAGAGGGAGGGAGGCAAAGAGGGAGAGAAAGAAGGAGGGAGGGAGGGAGGAAGAGAGAGAAGGAGGAAGAAAGGGAGGAAAGGAGAGAGGGAAGGAGAGAGAAAGGGAGGGAAGGAAGGAAGGAAGGAAGGGATAGAGGAAGGAAGGAAGGAAGGAAGGAAGGAAGGAAGGAAGGAAGGAAGGAAGGAAGGAAGGAAGGAAGGGAGAGAGGGAGGGAGGGAGGAAGGAAAGAAGGAAGGGAGGGAGGGACAGAGGGAAGGGGGGAAACAGAAAGGGAAGGAAGGAAGGAATAAGAAAGGGAGGAAGGGAGGGGAAGAGGGAGAGAGAGAAAGAGAGAGAGAGACAGACAGACAGACAGAGAGAGAGAGACAGAGAGAGAGAGAGAGAGAAGGAGGGAGGGAAGGAGAAATCGAGGGAGGGAGGGAGAGATCGAGGGAGAGAGACATGGAGGGTAAGGAGGAAAAATCTTTCATTAAGCACTTGCATTCCAGACAATGTGAAGTGCTAAGGACACAAAGCAAGGCAGCTCAAATCTCTGCTGAGCTGTAAATTTCAGGCAATATCTATTCTGGTTTAGGAAGGGACAGGGATACCTCATATCATCACCTAATCAAACTCCTCTTACTGCTGCAGCAGAGACCAACCAAAATTTAACTCATCTAATTTCCCACAAGCATCCCTTACAGTCTGTGCCTGGTATTATCAGCATTCTGCCTAGAGATTCCAAAGGCCTTCAGAAATAACTGTCTTTATCTTTGCCCAGGCCTCTATTTCTAAAATGAGCCAGAAAATCTTTTTTTAAAATGGCTCATCATGTATCCCCTTCTCTGATTGGGTTACTAAGAGTAATTACAAGAACTTAGCAAATGTTTTGCATTATTAATGATTATGCAAAAAGAGAAACAAGCAAGAGATGACACTAGTGACTTCTTTCTTTCCAAATGCCCTCTACAGGGGAAGTCAATTTAAGACAACATGAAATCTTTGCAATTTTCTTTTGAACTGTGGGGAAAAACATTAATTTGTATGGACTAAAGCATACGATTAAAGCATGAAATTCATTCCAGTCATAACTATGAGAAGGGTTTGAAAATGAATTGAAGTCTCTAGACCACAGTGCATTAATGCAATCATCCATAGAGCAAATAACCTGGAATGATTAGATTGCTGAAGTGTACCCATGGGTTCTTAACCAGTATGCATGGAGGCTTTGGAATGTCTTCTGTTTTGAATGGGGATCAAAAAAAAAGCTAAAATCAAATGGCATAGTGCCGATATGAACCAAATGCAGTAAACACTCCAATGGCTAATCCATGAATGCTAGCTCTTCTATTCTTTTATTTTATATTCTTTTATTCTGAAATACCTTATAAAGCCCTTTGCACAATCTTTAAGCCAAAAGCAAAGTAAACACAGTGCTAACTTTCCACTTGTCCAGAAATTAGCATACATATTTCCTTCTTCTTGTTGTTGTTGTTTAGGTGTCACAGACTCTTGAGGGAATTTCAGAGGGAAAAGAAAATAATAAACAGTGAGCTATTGTTCTAAAATGGGATCTAACCTAATCCTAGGTCCATTCTGAAAGTAAATTTATTGCCAGCATATGTGTAGTATGAATCTTTCTGCTCAGTAAATAAATCACTGGTTTTTAAATTGTCTAAATATCCCTGCCTTTTTAGGTACCCTAAATGTCTGCTGATACTGCAGGTACCAGTTCCATCAACACTTCAGGCCCAAAACAACTCATGAATGTAAATGAAAAGACCAGAGCCCCCTCCAAACTAATAACACTGGAAAAGCCATAAATGTAACCATGGCAGCTACTCTCTGGATAGCATTTAGGTTTAGCTATCATTACTTATACTTGGAGGGCCACAGATGTCCCAACCTCCCAATGGGACCATTAGAAAGTCTTGCGAGAATACATTTGGTTAGGTCTTTCAGTCACTGTCATGCCATTTATCAACAGGAACCAATTTAGATTTGATAAGAAAGGATTATAGGATCACAGAATCAGAGATTTAGAGCTTTAAACTTGAAGCTTTAAAAGGGACCTTTGAATTCATCTAGTTCAACATCCTCAATTTAAGGATAAAGAAAACTAAGAACCAGAGAGATTAAGTAACCATTTTAAGGTTGCACAGGTAGTAAATGGCAAAGCTAAAATGAAGCACATTGAGGTAAAAATAGTGAGAGAAACAGTTTATGAATCAAGAGCTGGATTCAAGTACTGTTATTCAGCCACGCTAGCTGTGCAACACTAGACAAGTCATTTAATATTTCAATGACCAGGCAACTCTCTGAGACTATAAATTCCATAGCATCTATTATTTTGAATTGATAAAGAAATTTTCTCCCCTAGGAACTCCTCTGTTAATAAAATTAACAGGGGGAGAGGGGAAGTGAGAAGAGGGGAATTTTAATAGGGATCATCAGCACATTACCTTTTGAAAATATATACTACCATGTCAAATATGTTGTCCAGAGTTGGGAAAGACTAATAAAAGCTATTCTAAACATTTATAATGCATTATGAAAAGACTCCAACACTAGTCCCTAGGACAGCTGGTTGGAAACCTATTGCACTTTCAATAATTGTTCCATTATAAGTGCAAACACAATAACCAAGAGCCAGGAGGAGGGAAGATAAGCACACCAATTGGGTTACCAATTGGGTTACCACTGAACTCCTGCTGGTAGAACAAGAGCACAAGAAACAGCAATTTTTCATGAGAGGACCATGAAGCCTGCAAAAATAAGCCTCTATATTAGACCAAAAAAGCAATAATCTTTTTAAAAACTGACTCACAGTTATATGCAAAACAGGTAAAATGGGATTCAAAGAAAAAATACCCAAGAAAAATTATTACTTTGTTTTACTTGCCAGGTTTTTTTGATAATGTTTTCTCTTTAAAATTCAAAATCTTGCTATCTGCTCTATTCTAATTTAGAGAGCATAATGTTCATTAAAATGAAATTTTCTTTGTAATTTGCTTTATGAAATAAATTGAAATTACTGTTTGCTTTTTCTTTTCTTTTTTTTTTTTTTTGACCCACCAGTATTGACTTTAAAACTGGATTTCATTATAATTTAGCTTTTCTGAATTCTCCAATGGTTAATGTTCCTTCTTTTCATGGTTTTATTTTTATTTTGTGTATCCTGCACTTGCTTATCTGTAAACATTTCATTCCCCTATCCGCTGATAGATGATAAGGGCTCTGAGGTCAAGTACCATCTTAATATTGTACTTGTATTTACTATGCTTCATATATATAATAGGCATGTGTTAAATACTTGTTGATTAACTGAAAGATAATCTTTTGGTTTTTAATGTTTTTATTACTACAAAAAATAGAGGTTTTTTACTTTCATTTCTGAACATGCTCTGTCCTTCCTCTATCCAGTAAATCATTCATGTTTTATGATAATGAATAAAAAAAAAGGAAGAAAAAATAATTCAACAAAACTATTCAGTACATCAACTGAATCTGAGAATATACACAATGTTCTATGGGCATAGTACCATACTTCTCTAAAGAAAGAAGAGAAGAGTGCTTTCTTATCTCTCAAAAACAATAACATGATGGGGGAAACATTCAAAAGAAAAACACTTAAATATGAAAAACATGAAAAAATATGGAGGGGGAGGAGCATCTTAATTCCTGTAATGACACAGCATTAAGTTTCAGTTTCTTTGTTTTCAGCTATAGTGTTGTTGCCTTATATATGTTATTTTGTAAAATCATCTTGCTAAACTATGCATCCATTTCTATAAGACTTCCTATGCTTTTATGAATTCTTCATATTCATCATTTCTTCTACCATCAACAATAAATTATATATTGCTTAGGCAGTATTTATGGGCAAATAATCTCTGTCCACCTCAATTTCATATCAGAAAAAAAGGGGATAAAAATAAAAACTACCTTCCAGGGAATAAAAATAAAAACTACCTTCCAGTTGTTGAAAGGATGAAATGAGATACTATTTGTAAAGCACTTTGTAAATTTTATTTTTATTATTATTTAATTTGTTTTTAAATTCAAAAGAATGACATATCTGCTTTATGTAAAACTTAAAAGCATTTTCCATCATAAAACACTGATATTTTGATAGAATCTCAGATTTAGCACTGCAAGAGTCCTAGAAAATCCTCTACTCATTTTATAAATGAGACTAGAAAGGTAAAAACTTTACTGGATTTGTACCCAGAGATCATAAAGAAGGGAAAGTGACCCACATGTTAAAAAATGTTTGTGGCAGTGCTTTTTGTAGTGACAAGAAACTGGAGGCTGAATGGATGCCCATCAGTTGGAGAATGGCTGAAAAAGTTATGATATATTAATGTTATGGAATATTACTATTTTATAAGAAATGATCAGCAGGATAATTTCAGAGAGGCCTGGAGGGACTTAAATGAACTGATGCTCAGTGAAGTGAGCAGAACCAGGACATCATTATACGTGCCAATAACAAGATTATAAAATGATCAATTCTGATGGACATGCCTGAAGAAATACAGCTGAAGAAACTGAGGCAAATAAAGATTAAGTGATTTGCCTTTGTCACATAGCTAATATATGAGGCCACATTTGAATTCAGATCTCCTGACTCCAAGCTCAGTGCACAACTCTAGTTGGGGCAGAAGAGAAAGGAAGGTGAGGTGAGGAAATAAAAGGGAAGGGTGTATATATACTTTCCATATAGAAAGTAGTACCTAATCTGTATCAGATTTTAAGAGGCAAAATGAGAATTATGCATTTTATGAATGAAGGATAACATGCATGAAGACAAGACATGAAGATGGGAGGAAATCTGTGTCTATGGAAGAGCTTACAGGCATAGTTTGGCTTGAGGGTAGTGTACAAAGATGGGCAAAAGTGACATGACATACTGACATCCTGTATGAACTTATTAACAGAAAATATGAAATTCCAAATAATATGAAGTTGTAATTATTGTTTTTATGTAAACAAAAAAAGTTTATTTTTCTGTACTCACTGAACTGAGTAAAGTTTATTCAAAATATTCTTTTCATTATATGACTTCCTCAAGATATATTCAAACAATGGGAATTCCAACTATTCCAACTATTCCCAAAGGGAAGTTTTAATTACTTATTGCCATGAAAGTTTTGAGTTGTTAATATATTCAGCATTTTATGATTCTGAAACTTTCTGATTCCAAAGGATTCTATCAACAAGGCCACTTTTCTTAGATGTGGCTAAGACCTAAGCGATGAATAAAAATGATTTTATAATTAGCAAAGGACAATGTCTTGCTAACTCATTCAGTACCAAAAAAAGAAAGCCAGAGAAAAAAAGAATCTCCTACCATGCCAGCTTTGATGATTTTCACTTTTATGTGTCTACATCTGTAACTTGATCCCAGTCCTTGACCTGTGAAATAATATCAGATGTTAATATTAACTATCATTATACTTGAGAGTCTTTCTTCATACTTGGAACAAGAGCATAAAATAAAGACTTTGAAAGGCAATCATAGTAATAAATGGTTTAAAAATTACTTAGATCATTAGACAATTAAAGAAGTAACTCCTTAAACTTGAAATAGAAAGAAACATGAAGCAGCGTTGCCTCTGGGTATGGTTTGGAAAGAACCCTTTCTGATCAAAACATTATTCTGAGACTGGATGGAGTTATAGAAAAGAGAGAGGTAGGTGGATAATTACAACAAGTGAGTAATATAACGATAGGCTAATGAAAAGCATGGAAATGATACAAAATTCGTTCTAATTTTTAAAAATTTTACTCATCATACACCATTACACACCACACAGAGATGTGGTGTATGAAGAGAGAAAAAGAGAGAGGAAGGAGGGAATAGAGGAAGAAGGAATGAGAGAAGGAAAGAATGAAGGAAGAGAAAGAAGAATGAAAACAAAGAAACAAAGGGAAAGAAGGAAGGAAGAAAGAAAGAAAAGAAGGAAGGAAGGAAGGAAGGAAGGAAGGAAGGAAGGAAGGAAGGAAGGAAGGAAGGAAGGAAGGAAGGAAGGAAGGAAGAAAGGAAGGAAGGAAGGAAGGAAGGAAGGAAGTGATTTTAATAAACCAAAAGTTCAAAAGATATCTTTGGTTGAAGTCAGTTTTATTTTAAGTAGAATCATAAATCTTAAAATGACAAAATTGTATGTGACTTTAGAAGTTCAAGTCCATCCTCTGTAGCAGGTTCCTATTCTGTAGATATAGATGAATTTGTCATCAAAGGAACTAAATTAAGATTTAGATTTTGTTATTTATTACTTATGTAATCAACATTCAATACTATCTGTAAAAGAAGTTATATATATAAAGGGCATTATCCCTGGATTACCTCACCTTTGGAAAGTTGGAATGTCAACTCTTTCCCAACCTCTTATTGCTTCAGGGGAATGACTTTCCCTTAGTTCCCTTAGTTCCCTTTACCAAAACCTGTACATATTTGTGTGATCATTAGGCAAATCACTTAACCTCAGTGAGCCTCAGTTTTCTCAGATTTAAAATAAAAACATAAATTCATGATTTCTGAGGTGTCTCTTCCACTTTTAAATATATATGATCCTATAACCTTCCACATATGTAAAATAGTACACTCTACAATATCTCTGAATGCCTACTTATCTAAGTTCTTCTTTAATGCTTCCACTAACAGACAATATATTTCCTAACAAAGAAGAACAATCAATTGTGCATATTTGGAGATGGTTGATTAATGGAACATTACTAGGATAGGACTTTTGCTCTTGCTTTCATTAATATAAGAAAATGACAATATGGAAATTCCCTCTGCCAATTAAGAACAGCAACTCCTCTGAACCTAGAACATTAGGGAGCTGAATGAGGAATAATCAGGTTAAGTACTTTATCTAACATTATATAGATAGTAAAAGGCACTTTGATGTCAAATCCAATGCTTGTTTTGTTATACCTCTACCTCTGACATTGGACTACACACTTCAAAGTTCCCTCGCATTTAAACGTGAATCTCATCTGTTTATAATTTGTATAGCATGGTCAAGTCATTTAATCTCTATGAGTTTTCATTTCTTCATTTAGATTAATATTTTAAAGGGAGAAGATCATAATATAGGAGAGAGTGAAACAGCATCTACAGATAGAAGCAAAGAGACACACTAAGAATATATGGGTACCAAGAGATAGTCACCCAAAGACACCTCAATGAAGAGGTTTCTACAGAGGAAAAAATAGGAGTTATGAGGAAAAGCAAGTTCAGGAATTATTACTTTTCTTGGCTGAGAGAGCAAATTGTTCCAGCTATGGATCAAAGAAAGGAACATCTCGTCAGAACCTAGCTAAATGATGTACCTTATATCTAATGAAAAGAGGTTTTCCAGGATCAAAAGATGTGAATTACCTCTTTGTTATAGTTATTTCTTATTATCTTTGTATTATCAAAGAACCCTTCCAAAAGAACCTTTTGTATATTTTTAAGGAAATTTTATAACTGCTATTTTGCTATATTTTCTTAGTAAATCCCTTTTTAAAAAAACTAATTAACTCAAAAGACCGATTGTTAATTGGCACATGAGAGCTCAATATATATATATATATATATATATATATATATATATATATATATTGTCTCTGCTTTTTATTTTGTCTGTGATCTTAGGCAAATCAATTAATTTCTCTGTATTCAGTGTTGCCAACTATAAAATGAGGAAAGCAGAATAATGACTTCCGAATTCCCTTTCCATTTTAACTCTATGATCCTGAGATTCTAAGAATCCTTCCCCCACTCTTATCCTTATCCTACTGCTTTGCATAATTTGCTAGATTCTGACTCTGTGTTCCTTTCATAATCACACTCTCTATCATGTGCTATTTAAGAAAGTCACAAAATCATATTGAGATCACTACTGATATATATTCTCTGTTCTCACATGGGCCCTTATTGGAGTGAATCAATTATTTTGTTGTTCTCTAATTGATTCCCTGTTGCATTCCCCACAGTACTGTTTCAAATATTTTTAAATAGGTTCATCTAAAGTCAAGCAAACATATACTATTTTCCTCCTTATTATCATGAGATCTAAGATGACAAGATTACTTTTTCTCAAAGTTCCCATTGTTTTTACTTTATCAAGGTTTTTACTGGACAGAGTTATATAATTTTACATGAAGTTTTAAGAAATCCCCCCCTGTGATGAACACATTAGCACCCTGGATACCTAAGAATCAGCCAGGGTCAGGATAAGCAAAAGTCCTTGGTCTTTATTCTTGGTCTTTAGGGATAGAAGTGAATTGGATGGATGCAGAATCTCCACGACCTCCCCTCTTCGTCTCCCGCACAAAAAGTGACCCTAGCTAGTCTTACTCCATTCCCAAGTCCCTCCTACAATTCTCTGTATACACCAATTATCAAGCCAGCACAGGATAGCAGGAAGGGCCATTTTGGCAAGCATATGCTAACAGAGTATTGACCTATCGGTAATTAGCCTTAAGTGCTTGGTTGTCTGATCTCAGTGTATGAACTCAAGAGTTTCAGCCCTTCAGTCCTCTTTGTAGTGGCTAGAAACTGGAAACTGAGTGGATGCCCATCAGTTGGAGAATGGCTGAATAAATTGTGGTATATGACTATTATGGAATATTATTGGTCTGTAAGAAATGACCAACAGGAGGATTTCAGAAAGGCCTGGAGAGACTGACAGGAACTGATGCTGAGTGAAATGAACAGAACCAGGAGATCATTATATACTTCAACAACAATACTATATGATGACTAGTTCTGATGGACCTGGCCATCCTCAGCAATGAGATCAACCAAATCATTTCCAATGGAACAGTAATGAACTGAACCACCTATGCCCAGAGAAAGAACTCTGGGTGATGACTAAAAACCATTACATTGAATTCCCAATCCCTATATTTTTGCCCACCTGCATTTTTGATATCCTTCACAAGCTAACTGTACAATATTTCAGAGTCTGATTCTTTTTGTACAGCAAAATAACGGTTTGGTCATGTATACTTATTGTGTATCTAATTTATATTTTAATATATTTAACATCTACTAGGTCATCCTGCCATCTGGGGAGGTGTGGGGGTAAGTGAAAGATTGGAACAAGAGGTTTGGCAATTGTTAATGCTGTAAAGTTACCCATACATATAACTTGTAAATAAAAGGCTATTAAATAAAAAAAAAAAAAAAGTTTCAGCCCTTTACATCCTCCTCAAAAAATATATATTTTTTCTTGCTAAATCCGCACAAAGTTTAACTAACTAATAAAAATAAAAACAAGACAGTTCCAATTGTTTGAATACCATAAAATAACCTATCCCTAACCCTAAATGTGCACTGCTATCCTTAGTCCTAGCTGTCATTGATGGGGATCCATGGAACTGTATCAGCTCTTCCTTGATTAGAGAAAAAAGGCAGACATCAATCATCATTTTGTTAAGAACTTGGTCTACAAACAAAGGTAAAAAGCTTCAAGGCAAGATTCAGTATATGAAATAGAATCTAGATATAAATTAGGAGTCATAGTAAAAATCAAAAAGAAGTTAACAAAAGGCATCCGCCTGCAAAAGTTTGGAGCTAGTCAAGTGTTAGGATATCAGTCTCTAAAGTGACTAATTTTCAACATTTCTAGAGAAACAACTGTTATGAAATAGTTGCAAAAATGAGTAAGTCAAAAAGCCCTTAAACTATGTAGGCCATCAAACATTTAATTTCCTCAACAAAGAAAGACATGATATACAACAATAAAACTGATTAAAAATACAAGTTTATTTCAATATATTACAAAGGAGAAAAAATTATAGGCTTCTTTCCTCTCTAAACAAATCAAAATGTGATGAACAATTAAATGGAAAACAAACCTGCAGATATCTTTATTTATCCTTCTCTTCCAAGTCAAATGGTCCAGCTTCTAGCTTATCCCTGATTGCCATCTAAGAAAGCAACTTTTATGAAGAAGAAGCCAGTCATCAAATGCCTACCTACAGTGCCTACAAGTACCACCTATAGGATAAGCAACCTGACTTAACTTTAGCCTTGAGTAGGATCAATCAATCAACAAGCATTAATTAAGTTTTCTTTACATTTTGTAATAAGTATTAGGTATACAAAAAAAAAAATCAAGAATAGTTGCTGTCCTAGAAATGCTTATATTCTAATAAAGGAGACAACACGTATAAATCAGAACCTATAAAATTAATAGATATAGCAGCATCCTGCATAACCAACAAAAAACTCCAATGAGTCATTAGTACTTTTTCTCTCTCCCTTTTGAAATTATTACATATTGCTTTTTCATACTTTGGACTTATTTGTTTTTATCTTGGTATTCTCCCAAAAGAATACTTTTCAAGAGCAAGATAATTTCATTTTTTCTCATCTTATCACAGGCACCAAACATAATACATTGTCTATAGTACATTTTAATGGATATTTATTGCACGTATGATTTGAAAAGAAGATGGATAATTGATAGCCTGCTTGCTATATTTAGATTCACACAACATCAGCAAACTATGTGGTCCTCTTGTGAAATAATTACAAGAATACATGGACAAAGGTTGCACAACATAAAAAGATATTATACATTGTAATCTATACCACTGAGAGAGTATTCACATCAATGAGATCACTAATTCACCAAAATGTTAAAATAAGTAAATGTAAGAATGGGGGATGTGGGAAAATCATGAAAGATGACCTCACTGAGACTTACACGAACTGATGCTGAGTGAAATGAGCAGGACCAGGAGATCATTATATACTTCAACAACAATACTAGATGATTACCAGTTCTGATGGATCAGGCCATCCTCAGCAACGAGATCAACCAAATCATTTCTAATGGAGCAGTAATGAACTGAACTAGCTATACCCAGAAAAAGAACTCTGGGAGATGACTAAAAACCATTACATTGAATTCCCAATCCCTATATTTATGCACACCTGCATTTTTGATTTCCTTCACAAGCTAATTGTACAATAATTCAGAGTCTGATTCTTTTTGTACAGCAAAATAATGTTTTGGTCATGTATACTTATTGTGGAACAAGAGGTTTGGCAATTGTTAATGCTGTAAAGTTACCCATGTATATATCCTGTAAATAAAAGGCTATTAAATAAAAAAAAAATCAAAAGGAAACTGCATTATAAAAAAAAAAAAAAAAAAGAAAGATGACCTCACTGATATAAGTATTCCCTGTAATGGTATAGATGGCTGAAAATTCACAAAACCTCACTGAAAAAAATTAATTCCTTAAAAATTAGAACAAGGCAAGTAGAAGAATGACTTCAATAGACATCAAAAAGCAATAAAACCAAGTCAAAAGAATAAAAAACATGTGAAATATCTTATAGGAAAAACAACTGACCTGGAAAATACATTAGTAAAAAATAATTTAAGAATTATTTGGGGCAGCCAAATGGCACAGTAAATAGAGTACTGGCCCTGACATCAGAAGGATGTAAGTTCAAATCCAGCTTCAGACACTTGACACTTACTATGTGACCCTGAGTAAGTCACTCATCCCTATTACCTCATCAAAAAGAAAGAAAGAAAGAATTATTGGACTATATGAAAGCCATGATAAAAAAGAAACCCTACATATCATATTTCTATTAATTATGAAGGAAAACTGCTTTGATGTTCTATAATCAGAGGGGAAAAGACATTTTAAAAATCCATTGATCCTCTCTTAAAAGAGATCCCCAGTGAAAACACCCAGTAATATTAAGGACAAATTTCACAGCTTTTAAATCAAGAAGAAAATACTGCAAGCAGATAGAAAGATATAATTCAAATATCAAAGAGCAATGATCAAAATTATACAGGATTATCAGTTGTTATGTTAAAGCATTAAAGGACTTAGAATATAATATTTTGGAGGACAAAACATTCTAACAAGAATAACCAACCAGAGAAATTGGATATAATCTTTCAAGAAAAATAGATATTTAAAGAAATAGAGAAATTTCAAGCTTTTTTTATGAAAAGATCTGAGCTGAACAGAAAATTTAATTTCAAATACAAGATTCAAGAAAAACATAAAAAGGTAAACAGGAAAGATAAATCATAAGGAATTCAATAAGCTTAAACAGTTTATGTTCCTAAATGGAAAGATAATAATTAAAACTCCTAAGAACATTATAATTCTTAGAGAAATTAAGATTGTAAATTCATGAAAGGCACAGGCATGGGTTGATTATGATAGAATAATACTGAAAATTTAAAAAAAACAAAATTAAGGAGAGAGAAAAAGATTTACTTGGAGAAGGAGAAGGAAGAGGTAGAATGGAAGACACTAAAATAAAAGAGGCATAAAAGATCTTTTACATTGAAGACGATGCATGGGGAGAAAGAATTGAGCCATGCTTAAAATTTAGTCTCATCAGAATTGACTCAGGCAATAACATATATCTCAGTTGGTTATAAAAACGTATCTTGCCATACGGGGAAGTAGTAGGAGAGAGGAATAATAGAAGTGATGGGGGTCAGGGTAGCAATTCCTAGTTCAAAAGAAACAGTGACCAATTCATAATGGTCAATCTCTTTGCCAAAAACTAGGCTTATAGACTAAATAAGAGGTAAAATAAGCTCCAGGAGTGGCAAACATGAAATAGATATAGGAGAGCAATGAGATTATCATTATCAAGGAAAGATTAGAGGAATCTATTGAAGGCTATTGAAGGAATATGCCAAGAAATCTAACTATGTTATTGACTGTCAGAAGAAGGCTCTATGAGGGGGAGAGAGAGAATACCTTATAGTGGACTTAGTCCTGAAAAAAAGATCTTCATCTTGGGTACATCTTTTATAGGGGAAACACAGCCTTGGAGGTTTCTCAGGACCATGGAAGATTTTGGTAGCTCAGAGGGAGAGGTGATCTACACCTGGCAGATCAGGTCCCAGACTTGTCTAAAAGATATGCTAATCAATATTTCAATGGTTGTTTAAAGATACTCAGAAGTTGGGGGATAGGCAATGGAGGTTGATAAAGAGTTTCATCTTCACAATCCATTCTACATAAACAAGATAGCCAAATGGACTTCTTCCTGACAAAGGAAAAGAGTAAGTCTACATAGGAAGTAGCTGATAAGAGAAGGGAGGACAGATTGGTAGAGACTGTGATAAGAAACAAAACATTTCTCTGGAGACACAGGGTGAAAAGAAAAAGAAAGAAGGATGAATAAGGAAAAATAGGTTGGAAGAAAATACATGGTACTAATCATTATGAATGTAAATGGGATGAAGTCAGTCACAAAAGAAAAGAGTAGATTGAATTAAAAAATAGAATTCAACATTATATTACATGAAACATCCTTTTTTAAAATAACTTTTTATTTTCAAAATATATGCATATATATGCAAAATCTTGTGTTCCAAATTTTTTTCTCCCTCCCTTCTTCCCTCCACCTTCCCTGATAACAACAATCCAATATATGTAATTCTTCGATACATACATCCCCAATTATCATGTTGCACAAGAAAAATCAGATCAAAAAGGAAAAAACATGAGAAAGAAACAAAAAAATAAGCAAACAACAACAGAATAGGTGAAAATACTGTATTGTGATATGTGATAACCGTTTAAGGGAAAGTCCTTGATCTTTATTCTTTGCAGATGCAAAGGGGAAAAATGGCGATCTGAAGTGAAAGCAGTTGTGACACAAATCCAGCCTGCAGTCCTCTGACTTTCTTACCCACCCACCAAATTATCTCTATGCAATCTCCTATACAACACATCCAATTTGCACTGAGAGTAGGCGGGGCCATTCTTTCTCCCAGCATATATTAATAGAGCATTATTATTATTATAATTATGTAGTATTATAATTATGCTAATTAGCCTCAAATGCTCTGACTGGACCTCAATGCATTTGCTCAGCTTCAGCCCATTACAGTGATACACATTCAGTCCCGTTAGTCCTCCCTGCGGAGGCAGATGGCACTCCATCACAAGTCCACTGGTATTAGCCTAAATCATCTCATTGTTGAAAAAGAGCCACGTCCATCAGAATTGATCATCATATAATCTTGTTGCTGTGTACAATGTTCTCTTGGTTCTACTCACTTCACTTACCATCAGTTCATGCAAGTCTCTCCAAGCCTTTCTGAAATCATCCTGCTGATAATTTCTTATCAATAACATTCATATATCAGCCATCCTCCAACTGATAGTTCCTTGCCACTAAGAAAAGGGCTGCTGCAAACATTTTTGCACACGTGGATCACAAGAAATACACTTGAAGAAGAAAGACCTACACAGAGTAAAGATAAAGGATTGGAGAAATCGATTATGCTTCAGCTGAAATTTTATTTTAAATGCTAGAGTAGAAATCATGATTTCAAACAAAGCAGAAGGATAAAGATTTAATTTTTAAAAGATAAGAAAGGAAACAATATCTAAATAAATCATATAGATAGATAGATAGATAACAAATCCAAATAAATCATCTACATATTACAAACAAAGTCCAATAGCAAAAGGCAGAAAGAGAAATTCCATCTAAAATGTCTGTAAATAATGTAAAAAACATTATCTACAGCAAGGATAAGCTAGAAGCCTTAATAAGATCAAGGGTGAAGCAAGGTTGCCCATTATCACCACACTTATTCAAAATTGTACTAGACTATTCTAGCAATAAGAGAAAAAAAAGAAATTAAGGAATTGGAATGCCTTTGATCCAGCAGTGTTTCCACTGGGCCTGTAGCCTAAAGAAATCATAAAAAAGGGAAAAGGACATGTGCAAAAATATTTGTAATATCCCTTATCATAGTGACTGGTAACTAGGTGGATGTCCATCAGCTGGAGAATGGCTGAATAAGTTATGGCCTATGAGTGTTATGGAATATTATTGTTCTATAAGAAATGATCAGCAGGATGATTTCAAAAAGGCCTGGAAAGACTTAAATGAATCTATGCTAAGTGAAGTGAGTAGAACCAGGAGAACATTTTACATCGCAATAACAAGATTATACAATAATCAATTCTGATGGACATGGCTCTTTTCAACAGTGAGATGATTCAGGCCAGTTCCAATGGACTTGTGATAGAGAGAGCCATCTGCACCCAGAGAGAGGACTGTGGGAAGTGAGTATGGATTACAGCATAATATTTTCACCTTTTTGTTTGTTTGCTTTTTGTTTTCTTTCTCATTTTCTTTCCTTTTTGATATGATTTTTCTTGTGTAGCATAATAGATGTAGAAATACATATAGAAGAATTGCACATGTTTAACATATATTCAATTACTTGCCATCTAAGGGAGAGGGTACAAGAAAGGGAGGGAGAAAAAATTTGGAACACAAGGTTTTGCAAGGGTGAATGTTGAAAACTATTGATGTATATATGTTGAAAATAAAAAGCTAAAAAAATAATTAGAATGAACAATGTGTAAACAAAGCTTTTACTTTTTACAGATAATATGATGGTATACTTGGAAAATTCTAGAGAATCACCTAAAAAAGCTAATTGAAATAATGAACAATTTTAACAAATCCATATATAACAATATCCAAATAAATCATATAGATAAATAGATATAGATATATAACAAATCCAAATAAATCATCTATATATTACCAATAAAGTCCAATAGCAAAAGGCAGAAAGAGAAATTCCATCTAAAATGATTGTAAATAATGTAAAATATTTGGGAGCTTACCTGTCAAGATGAAAATAGAAGAACCAATTACAATAAATAGTAGGTAATGATGTAATTAATTATCACGGTTATCTAGTGTTTGATAAATGCTAAGATTCTATGTCAATCCAAAAGTCTTAACTGAAAGTCAAATAAAAAGCTAGGGTCTTGGAACAGGTATTTACTAATGAGACAAATTACACAAAATGAAAAATCTTCCAAATGGCATTACAATTGGCAATGGCAACTAACAAGTCTAATTGTAACCTTTTTTAAACCATTAATTACTTGAAGAGACAAATAAATGATCATTTGACATTGACCCACCCACCTTGGCTATGTAATTTTTTTTTAAGTTTTTAATGTGACCACAACTCACTTTGTATTAATAATGCTCTCTCCTACTTAAAAGTGTTAACATTCACCTTCAAACTGAAGTCTTTTTTTTTCTTAACCAAGGCCTAACTTGGTTGCTATTCTATCATTCCCACCAACCCTATTAGTCTTCATGTTCCTTGTTATCACAGAAAGGTGACACTGATTAACTTGGACATTTACTAGAATGAAAGTAAGGAAATATATGACATCACATGCATTGCTCTTAGGATCTAAATTCTAGATATCTTGAAACTTAGGATGATTAAGATATTAAATGAAATTCTACTGATTTATAAACCTGAATCATGTAGCATTTTTTCCTTCACAAAGTAAATTAACTGAACATGTGGATTTAAAAAAATAAATGATCTAGTTATCATCACTCATGTATTTTTAAATGATCATGTGAAGAAAAAAAAAGTTTTTTCTAACCATTAAGTACTTGGTAAGAGAATTTTTAGAAAATGTCTTTTGAATTAATTGCTGTTGATTAATAGATTTATACTAACTGAAGTTCATCAAATATTATATACCTTTGAAAAGTTCTCCTTCCTTTTTTTGTCCTCTGACACTGGCTCACTATGATTCTCATATTTTCTCATCTATTCTTCCTTTCTTGCTTTCTTTATTCTTTTCTTCTTTTCCCCTGATACTTTCTCTATTTCCTCCTTCTCCTTTTCCTTCTTTTTCACATTTAACTCTTATCCTTCTTATTTTTCATTGTTTATCCAGTATATATATTCTTACCATTACCTCTTTCAATCTTTCTCAATTATTCTGTTTTATATGTCCTGTCCTCTCTTTAGTCCTGCCTAGTCTATACTGTTAATTACTACTTCTTCTATTTTTACCTACAGTTTTTCTTTTGCTTCAAACCTTCTCAATCATCTTTTCTCCTTTTTATTTGGAAGTCCCATAATATAGCAGAAAGACTCCTGACTTTGAAGTCAAAGGACCAGAGTTTTGATCCAATGCTGCTATTTGTTATTACAATAAGAAAGTCATTTAACTTCTCTGAGCCTCATTTACTCAACTTTTAAATGAAAGGACTGCTACAGGGCCTTTAAAACCCCTCCTAGATCCTAATCTATAATCCTATCAACCATTCAGCTGCTGTTGTCACATCTTGGCTGTTACTAGGCATGCTATGTCAGACCAAGGTTTAGAAAAAGTTTAACAGAGTATTATTGTTGTTGTCTTCATAGTAATTGTTATTCATTTCATTATTCTCATCTTATTTAATAATCTAGATAGAAATGGTCCTGGAACAAGACATAATCTGCTGTTGTTCTTTTACAGTCAATGCTCTATAGTCTATTGCAAAGGTTATGTAGCTAGAGCAAGTGATAACTAATGAACAGCTTGCATGCTCTGTTGGTACCCACTCAATGTCAGAACATCCCATCTTGACATTTTATACACAAATGGATAGAATCACTTTCTTTTGTAGTTAAAGTATTATGGTATAAGTCCATCTTCTATAGGCTCACTGAAAGTATGCTTGGTACAACTCAAGTATTAAATGGATGATAGTGATGATATGTAACGCATCCAAAGATAACTAAATAGTACAGTAGATAAAGTTCTAGGCCTCGAGTTAAGAACTGAATTTGAACCTGCTTCAGAAACTTCCTAGATTTATGCCCCAAGAAAGTCATATAATCTCAGACTGATTCTCCTTATCTGTAAAATGCCAATGATAATAAGAGAACCTATATCATGTGATATTAAGATATCTGAAATATACTTCATAAACCTTAAATGCTAAGTGCATGTTTTCTATTGTTATCCTGTTCCCCCCATGGTTTTGATCTATTTTTCTATGTCTCTATATTTTGGAATCTCTCTATGTCTCTATATTTTGGAAGTTCCATATTGCTTAGATATTATATGTATTTTATATGGTCTATTAATAGCATTGTTCCTACTAATAATTCATATTCATATGAAACTTTGTAAATCATAATAGAGATTTTCAAGTCCTTGTACAAAGATGTGTCAATCTTTCAAGGAATCATGATTGTTTGCATTTATGATCCACCAATGAATAATGGAATGTCTCTATTTTTCACTTGATAGTCTCTTGAGCTATAGAAGCTAAAAAAACTCATTACCTCATAGGAAAGTTTCTGCTTTCATACAGGAAGCTCTCTATACCAAAGAAATCATAATTTTGGATGCCTACTTCCAACAAAAACTATGAATTTATATTACCAAACCAATCAAACATCATGAATCATTATTGATGAATTTATGCTTAAATTAATTTTAACAAGCTATAATTGATTATCATTTGTTTAGTCTAAAGAAGAAAAGAGAAAATTCAAATTCTGAAAAATGTTTCTGATTCTCAATCAAAACAAAAGAACTTGGCATTTCTAGATATCTTCTCACCACCTTTTTGGGGATTATTTGATAATTTCTCCATGAAAAGGTTAAAGTTTGTGAATTTGTATATTTTAGAACCACCTAAATGATTCATAGGCAGTTAGATGATGCAATGGATAGACTATTATACTCCATCAGGAAGATGGAATTTAATCTCTATTTCAAACACTAACTGTATGACATGAATAAATCATTTAATATCATTCTATCCTAGGTGTTTCATCTATAAAATGTAGATAAGAATAATAGGAACCATCTCACAGGACTATTATGATGACCAAATAAAATAACACATATAAAATGCCTTATAAGGCTTAAAGTACTATATGAATACTAGCTATTATTGTTGTTGTTATTATTGTTATTATAAAACTACCAGTAGGATAAAATATAATTACAACTAAGTAGGTCATATTATATGAGGAGAAAGAACCAGCTAGAGTTTCTTAACTTAGAGCTTGCAGGTGTATATGGCCTTCTCATTTTTTGTTCTTCAATAACTTGGTATAATTCTTTCATCTGTTATAAACTGAAATATTTTTAAATTTGGTGGAGAATTTCAAAAAACTAAATTAAAAAAGCATCTTATTCCCTTGGATGCTATTGGAAAATTCACTAGTAGGCTCCATATAAGCTCTTGGAAATTTTCCAGCTACAGAAGTAACTGGTCATCTTAATGACATGGTTCATTACTTAACTATAATCTGCTTCAGCAAATTACCATGTACAATCGTTGCCAAACTCTGGCCCATTCATCGTAAGGTCAAAGTTTCCTAGATCATTGAAAAATGAAAGCAGCTATATTAAGTCTCAGCATTTCAAGCTCATTAAATACTTAGCCTTGAGTTAGTCACCATTACTCATACAGAAAATAACTCTGCATTTCTACAGATAAGCTACTACACCTTACACTTTATTCTAAAAACTCAGATGTCAGGTATTTTTAGGAAATTCTTTGAGATTATTACCTGAGCACTTAAGATATATAAAAGAACTGATAAAATATTGGATTCCCAATTTCTTTACTTTGAAAAATGTTAACTGTAAGTTTGACAGTAAAAGTATTAGCTGAGCTGAAGATGATTTCACAACTCCATACTTCTATCTGGCTTTGGCTTTTAAAATTAAGCTTCATCATCTGGGCAGACAAATCTTGCTTGAAGACAAAGCATACAAGGAAGAAAAAATCTAGTAAAAGAATAACAAAAATTTAATAATTTACAATAGAATGCAAGACACTACTCTATTGATACCATTTTCACTGGACAAAGTCCTTACTTGAAAAACATTTTTAGAAGAAAAATACATCAACAGAAATATGGAAACACATGATGTTTAAGAGAAAGATCATTATGTATTTATCATATAGTAGCAAAAGTGCTAAACTAGAACTGGAATCATAAATTTTTTTTTAAAAATTTAATTGTATTTTTTAATTAACAGGAATCTTTTCCCCCAACCCCACTAGAAAACAAAAGAAAAACAAATTCCTTATAATGAATATGCATGGATAAGCAAAACAAATTCTGTCATATACTTTTTAAATATCTTGTTCTGCACCTTGAAACCATTGCTCCTCCAGAATGATGAATGTCCATTGTATTGATTAGTGTTCCTATAGAACTCAAAGATGTTTATCTTTATAATGTTATCATTATTTTATAAACTGTGTGCCATTTCATTCTTTATCGGTTTATAAATACTTCAAAATTGATTGAAGTAATAATAAGAATAATATCTAGAGTTCAAATTTCATTTTAATATGTATAAAATATTTTACAGATGTTACCTCATTTAATCATTCCAACATCCCTGAGAAGGAAATGTTATTATTTCCACTATACAGAAGCAAAATTTGATTTTAGGTCTTCTTAATTACAGGTCCAGAATTCTACTGACTATTCTACCTATCATGATGTTATAGTAGAAATTATTTCCATATCTATATATGGCAATTTATTTAGGCATACTCCAGGCATCCCCTTCTGAGCATTTAGTTCTCAAGGGAAGAAATCCAGTCTATCTATACCTATGGGGAAAAAATTATTACAAATCACTAATAATTTGAGAAATACAAATTAAAGTAATTCTGAGATTCAACCTCATATCTATTAAGTTGGGAAAAATGACCAAAAAAGGAAAACACTAAAGTGATGGAAGCAATTTGGAAAAATGGGCACACTGATGCACTACTTGTGTACCTGTGAATGTATCCAACTATTCTAGAAAATTTAGAAATATATCAAAAATTTGAATAAAAATGAATATCTTAGGTCCAGCCATACAACTTAAAGACCTATGCAAAAAAAAAAGAAAAAAGAGAAAGGGAAAAGTCCTATATGTACAAAAATATTTACAGCAGTTCTTTTGAGGGTAAATCAAAGAAGCTTAAAAGAAAATTAAAATTAATCATAAATTAAATGCAAAGCACTATTTCTACTAGATGTGTGGAAAATGCAAAGCATCAATAGGAGATAATTAACAGAGGGAGAGCACTGGAATTTACAGGGGATGGAAAAAGCCTCACATAGAAGGTAAGATTTTAGTTGGGATCTAAAGAAACCCAGGGAAGTCAGTTGTTGGCACAAAGAAGAGTACATTCTAGGCATGGAAGATGTCAAAAAAAAAAATTACCTGGATATATAGATGGAATATCATTTTCATGGAACAGCTAGGAGTCCAGTGTCAATAAATTGAAGAATATGTGTCAGGAAGTAAGGTATTAAAAAACTGAAAAGGTAAGAATGGTTCTAAGTTACAAGTTATATATAAGAAAGTTCTAAATTATATATAAGAAAAGAGATGATGATGAGGTGAACTAGAGTGATAGCAATTTTAGAAAAGTGGGCATATACATGATATGGCAGCCAAAAGAACTTAGGCAATCCTGGGCTACATAAGAAAGTCATAGATTCCGAGGATAAATAGTGGTGATAAGCCCATTTTACTCTATCCTTGTCAAACAATGAGCTCAGTTCTAAACACAATTTAGGAAATACATTAGTAGACAGAAGAGTTCCATGGCAGGGGGAAGAACAGGTAAACGTAGAAACCTAGGCAATCCAGGATAAGATCAAGAATGAACAACCAACCACCCCACACAAACAGTGCTAGGTAAATCCCACCTCTGACAGAAAGTCCCCAAGATGTTTATCAGAGAAATGGCAGGGACTCATCTGAGTTCCCTGCCAACCCCCTCCAAATACCTTTAAATAATGGCTTTAAAATTTTCACAGTGGTAAAACCCCCAATTTTCAAGCTCAAAACAACCTAGAAGTTCAATAGAAAAGGTCTGTTGTACCAGGATGATAGTAGAGTGCAGAGCAAACCTCAGCAAACCAGGAATAGGCCTTGTAGGTTATTGAAGCAGTGTTAGTTTCACAATCTCTCAATCTATAGATGGTAAGGTCAGACAGCTGCTCAAAAGAAGATTACAGGGGTTTCTTTCCTGGCAGAGTTCATTGTGCTGTATGTATTGCCCATATTTGGATCTTGATTGCAGTCCTAAGTCTGAGTTTCAGGGTAAGCAGAAGCACTAGCACACTAGACCTTGTCCCACAAGGAGAAAAGACCTCATTCCTAGTTCTAGGGGGGAAAGACAATGCACATTATAGAATAGTCAAGAATTCTCTGCCTAGATCATATAACCTAAGAAGAACCAAAAATGTACAGGTTCCCCAGAAATATCTCTGAAAATAGCTGCACAAAACCCCTGGAGCTTGGGATGGTGTCCCCTCCATTCTGGTAGCAAAATCCTACTATAGCACAGAGTTAAAAGTCAAAACATAGGGTAGAAAATGAGGAAATAGCAGAAAAAGATTCTGACTAGAAAGTTACCATAGTGACAAGGAAGTTCAAGCCACAAACTTCAAAGACAACAATCAAAACTCCTTCATCCAAAGTCTCAAAAAAGAAAGTATAAATTGATTCCAAAATATGAAAGAGCTCAAAAAGGGTTTTTGAAATCATGTAAGAAAGATGGAGAAAAAAATTGGGAAAAGAAATGAGAGTGATATAAAAAACACTTGAAAAAACAGTCATCAATTTGGTTAAGGAGGCACAAAAAGTACTGAAGAAAATAAAAGCTTTAAAAAAAATAGGCCAATGATAAAAATAAATAGATAAAAATTAAATTAAAAAGCACAAAAATCCAATGAAGAGAAGAACGCCTTGAAAAGCAGAATTAGCCAAATGGAAAAGTAGGTACAAAAGTTCTAAGGATCAAACAAAAGTTTTAAGGAAAATAGTTCCTTAAAAATTAGAATTGAACAAGTGGGAGCTAATGACATTATGAGACATCAAATAAAATCAAAAGAATGAAAAATAGAAGAAAATGTGAAATAGCTCATTGGAAAAACAACTGACATGGAAAATAAATTGGGGAGAGATTACTTAAGAATTATTGGACTACCTGAAAGCCATTATAAAAAAAAAAAAAAAAGGATAAACATTTTTAAGAAATTATTAAGGATGGTCGTGGCTCTTTTCAACAATGAGATGATTGAAACTAGTTCCAATGATCTTGTGATGAACAGAGCCATCTATACCCAGACAGAGGATTATGGGAACCAAGTGTGGATCATAACATAGCATTTTCACTTTTTTTGTTGTTTTCTTGCATTTTGTTTTCTTTCTTATCTTTTCCTTTATGATCTGATTTTTCTAGTGTAGCATGATAATTGCATATAATATATACATATATTAGATTTAATATATATTTTAACATGTTTAACATATATTTGATTACTTGCCATCTAGAAAAGGGGGTGGGAGGAAGGGAGGGAAAAATTTGGAACACAAAGTTTTGAAAGGATCAATGTTAAAAAATTATCCATGCATATGTTTTGAAAATAAAAAACTGTAATTAAAAAAGAAATCATCAAGGAAAATTTCCCTGATAATCTTAGAACTAGAGAGCAAAATAGAAATAGAAAGAAGCCACCAATAACCTCCTGAAAAAAATCCCAAAATAAAAACTCACAGGAATTTCATAGTCAAATTCCAGATCCCTCAATTCCAAGCCTCCAAAAAGAAAATTCCAATATCATGGAGCCACAGTTAGGTTAAAAATAAATTTAGCAGTTTCGATATTAAAGGATCAGAGGACTTGGAATAAGGACTTGGATGGCAAAAGAGCTAGAATTATAGCTAAGAATCACCTATCCAGAAAAAAAAATTGAATATAATCCTTATTCAGAGGGGGAAAAAAGAATATTCAATGAAATAGAGGACATTCAAATATTCCTGATGAGAAGACCAGAGCTGAATAGAAAATTTGACTTTCTAATACAAGACTCAAGAGAAGTATATAAAGGTAAACAAGAAAGATAAATTATAAGATATTTAATATGGTTAAACTGTTAATATTTCTTCATAGAAAATGATATTTGTAACTCCCCAAAACTTTATTATTAGTGTAGTTAGAAGCAGTAGAAAGAAACAACCAGAAAGAACAGTTATCTCAAAAAAAAAAAAAAATTAAGGGGTGAAAAAGAAAAATGCATTGGGAGAAGAGGAAAGGGAGAGGTAGAATGGAATAAATTATCTAATAACTAAAGGTCCTAAAGAGATTTTACAATGTGGGGGAAAATGAGGGCAGGGAATTGTTTCAAAGAGGGAATAATACACACACACACACACACACACACACACAACACACACACACACACACACACAATTAAGTGTAAAAATTTATCTTACCATATAGCAAAGTAGGAAAGGAAAGAGATTGTGGGGGTGGGAAGGAATTGATAGAAAGGAAGACAGATTGGGGGAGATAAAAATCAGAAGCAAAACATTTCTGAGAATGAACAGGATAAAAGAATAGAGACAGTAAAATAAACTGGGAAAATAGCATGGAGGGAAAATATATAATTGATAATCATCACTATCAATTAATCAATTAATTAATTTTATAATCATCACTATAAAAGTATAGTAATTTTCCTCTAATAAAGACATTATTCCTCAAATAGATAGAAAATTGAGTTGAATTTGTAGAAAAAAGAGCCATTCCTCAATAGATAAATGATCAAAGAACAAAAACATGCTGTAATCAAAGCTATCTGTGGCCATACAAAAAAAATTCTCAAAATCACCACTGATTAGAAAAAAGCAAATTAGAACAACTGTAAGCTACTACCACACACCTATCGAATTGACTAATATGACTGGGGCGGGCGAGGGGGGACGGGGAGTGACAAGAGTTGGAGGAAATGTGGTAAATCTAAATGCATTCTTTGGTGAATTTATGTACTTATTCACCCATTCTGCAGAGCAATTTGAAACTACATGCAAAGGACTATAAAACCATGCACATTTTTGACCAACCCATACCACTACTAAGTCTATATCCCAAAGAGGATTAAACAAACAAAAATGAAAAGGACCTATATGTACAGGAAAAAAAATGTTTATAGAAGCTCTTTTAATGATGGAAAAAGATTGGAATTCAAAGGGATGTCTATCAAAAAAGGAATGGCTGAACAAGTCTCTTTATATAACTGTGATGAAATGTTACTATGCTATAAGAAATGGCAAGCAAGATGTTCTCAAAAAACCTGGAAGAACTTACGTGAACTGGTGCAAAACAAAATTATCAGAATTAGAAGAACATTACACAGGAATAGAAATATTGTATAATAATCTACTGTAAATAACTTGGCCATTCTCAGCAATACAATAATTCAAAACAATTCTAAAGAACTTATAATAAAAAATGCCATCCATCTCCAGAGAAAGAACTGGTGGAGCCTGAATTCAGATCAAAGATATTTTTTCTTTATTTTTCTTGGATTTTTCATCTATTTGCTTTCATAGAATAACATAAATGTATTCTGCATGACTGCACATACTTGCCTTATCAATGTATTAGAGTGGGGAGAAGGAAGGAGAGAATTTGGAACTCAAAATGTGAAAAAAAATGTTAAAATTGGTTTTTCCCATGTAGTTAGGAAAAATAATATATTAATTTTTATTCAGGAAAGCACGAAGAATGAGTAAATGAAAGCAAATATGAATAAATATATTTTAAATTATTGTAGATATAGAGATTATGCAAAAAAAGCATGATTAATTCCATAATGCTCATAATGATTTTTTTTAAAAGAACTACATGAAGAAGTAAAAGTGAAGTAAAAGGAAAATATATATAATTATATATTGGCCATATATATAATATAAATAATAAATAAATAAAAATATATAATGGCCATAGATGTAAGAATTAGAAGGAATATAAATATATTAGAAGAGAAACTATCTTCTAAGTTAGTGCTTATCTAAGTAACAAACTTCCTGAACATTGCAATAATCCAAATAGAAATCAATAGCACCATGAAATACCAAGAAACATTAGAATAAAATCAAAAGAGTAAAAAACAATTAGGAAAGTGGAATATGCTTAATCTCAAAAACAACTAATTGAAAAACAAACCATGAAAGATAACCTAAGAATCTATGAATGCTTTGATGAAAGACTGGACATCCTATTTCAAGAAAAAAGGAATCTTATTTGATCTTTTAGAACTAGAAGGCAAAATTAAAATTACAAAAAATATAACAATCACTTCCTGAAAGAAATGCCCAAAGAAAATTTCCAGGAACACCATAGCCAAAAATACAAATTTCCTACACCAAAGAAAAATATTTCAAGCATTCAGGAAGAAATTGGAGTATCAAGGAACTACATTCAAGGTCTGATCTAGCAATATATATTAAAGACAAAAGGAGATGTGGGAATAAAATATTGTGATCAAAACTACAAGATATTGGTTTCCTTATCCCAAAAAGTTGGACATGATCCTATAATATGAATTTTAATGTTATAAGGGATCCCCTGATGATTAGAGTACATTTCTGACAAAAAAAAAAAAAGTTAGGTGCTAAATAGGAATTATGAAATACAGAGTCAAGAGAAACCTGGAAAGGTCAATTTATTTGAATAGTTGAATGAAGTTGTATGATGACATAGTGCTAATAGTCTAATAGGGAGAAAATAAGTAAGTTTTCTTAGGAAATAAAGGGGAATGTAAAAATAATATATTAGCATATAAAATAAGGAGAAGGAAGTGTAAGTTACTATTTCTCAGCATTGGAACTCAAAAAAGACAAAGTGGAGAGATTGTCAAATGAACCTCACTATTATCTTATACAAAAGAAAGCTAAACATGCAAATATAAGCATACATTTGCACATAAAAATTTGGTCACCAAATTATATCTAATTTTCTTTTTAGTAAAGAAGAATTTAAACATATAAAAGTACATTGAATATTTATGAGTGGTTATAACAAAAAATGACAATACTACCAAAGTTAATTTATACTTTTGTGCCATTCCCATTAAATTACTAAGAGGAAACTTTATAAAGCTCAATATTAATAATTCATTTAAAAAATACCTAGAATGTCAAGGGAAATGCTGAAAACAAGTAGGAGAAAAGAAGGAATAAATAGCACTCCCATACCTCAAATCATATTATAAAGCAGCAGTCATAAAAATTATCTAACGTTCAAAAAATAAGGAGGCAGATCAATGGAACTGACTAGACAGAGGATAATCAGAAACAATAGAACTCAATCATTTAGTGTCTGATAAAATAGAAAATATAAATTACCTAGGAAAGAATCCTTATAATAAAAATTGTTGGGGAAATTGGAAAGTAGTCTGACAGAAATTAGGATTAGACAAACATCTTCTATATTCTAAACAAATATGTGACCTTAATATTAAACATCATACTACTTAAAATTATGAGTAGCAGATCACAAACGTCTCATGGCTATGGGTAGAAGATGTATTTTCAAATAAAAAACAGGAGATAGAGACAATTTCAAATAATAAATAACTTTGCATAAAACTAAAAAGCTTAGCATTGACAAAAGAAAAAAAGTGGTCAAATAGAACAAAATATTTGCATTGAATTTTTTCTGACATGGATTTGATACCTAAGATATTTGATACCTAAAGATAAATGGATGGATAGATAGATAGATAGATAGATATGGTAGTCAATATAGATATAAATATGGACAACTAATAGCCATTCCACAATATATGTGGTCAAAAATTTTTAATAGTTCTCAAAAAAATAATCACAAAGCATGTACAACCACATGAAAGAATGGTCCAAATCACTAATAATAAGAGAAATAAAAAATCAAAGTATCCCTGAGGTTTCACTTAACACGTTGTAAAACTGACAGAGATGATCAAAAAATGATAATAGATAATATTGGCCAAGGGCAGAGAAGCAGGAGAAAGGGGAATGGATTTCTTTGTTTTCCCAGATTAGCACAGTCATGGTGCATAGCAAATGTTTGTTGATAGCTGTCTTACTGGATCATAGAATGAATGGAAAGAAGTGATATATAATAAGGCTGGTGGAAAAGGAGGTTGAATCCAAACTTTAAAGTGCCCAAAAAAAGTTTCTTTTTCATCCTATAAAGGGAACTATGGGAGTTTATTGTATAATGGAATGCTACACTCAGAATTATATTTTAAAAATATCACTTTGGCAGTTATAATAGAGAATGTATTGGGAAAGGGAGATATTTGAGGCAAGAAAGGCAATTAAAAAGCTATTTCAATAACCCAGAAAGAGTAAACTATTGTTTAAACTTAGCATATGAAAAATTGTCACTTTTTGCCAGTGGAATTATAATGAAGGTAAACAATAATGGACGCATCTAGATTAGATAGTTAAATATATTTTGGGAAAGAATGAAGAGATACTTTTGAATATCATGATGTGTCTTAGGAATGTGTCTTATGGATTCCTGTATTAATTCCAGTATTCTACTCCAAGATATGTGGATAGCAAATTAATTTCCCATATCCGTTAGCCAGAGTTATTTAGTACTAATAAAGCATTTGGTTTCCTCTCCATTTTCTTCAACCTACAGTAACTATGAGTGAAAGAAAGGCTTCTAATATATAATACAATTGGCATAATTGTCACCTTATTGCAGCAAAGGTGAAGATGAAAAGAAATATTCTGGAAAATATCTGAGACTGAGGAATATAAGCAATCAATGACTAATAGACTACTCAGAGATCTCATGCCAGCATTGCATGAATAACTTCAAAGACAGCTAAAAATACTAGGTATAGGTGAACACAAAGCAACATCAAAGATGCAAA
This sequence comes from Sarcophilus harrisii, assembly GCF_902635505.1. Taxonomy (NCBI): domain Eukaryota; kingdom Metazoa; phylum Chordata; class Mammalia; order Dasyuromorphia; family Dasyuridae; genus Sarcophilus; species Sarcophilus harrisii. The sequence continues at coordinate 440,019,327 of NC_045426.1, read as the reverse complement.
AAATTGAAATATTTTGACAGTTAAGAACTTATGCCAGAGGCATTTCCAAATCTGCCATCTATTTTGTCACAAACACTGAACAAACTTGTAAAATGTAGGCAAAAATCAACATTAAATTAATGAAAGGGTAAATATAGGGAGACAACAGTTAGAATAATCTTAATACAATCTCTTTTTTATAAATATGTTGTTGACTATGAAAAGGGAATTAATCTATCTGATGATCACCAGCTCTTAGAAAAGTTTTATTTATATAAAATATTCAATACAAAGAGATTGAAAAAGTTCCCAAATTTCAATAATGAACACAATTTCTTTTCCAAAATGAGAAACATAACAACCAAGTTGATATGCCGTATGTTATATAGAAGGATAGCAAATTTTCAGCCATGTCAACTTTGCAAAACTGCAAAAAGCAGTAGATGAGGAAAACCAGACTGTAGCTATGTGGGTCTTTGATAATCCAATTTATCTCAAGACCATTTTTTGAAGAGACAGGAAGGGAATCTGTGTTCCTATCTTTTCTCATTATCAGTGACAACAGAATCACCATGTTTGAACTGTAACTACCTGGTACCCAGTGTGCCCTATGATGTAGGCTAAAAGTCAAAAAATATAAAATTGGAAAAATAATCTAACAAAGTTCACATATAAAAAATAGTGATAGAAGTGACACTATTTTAAAAGCTTTATGGAATCAAGTGTACAAAATATGTCTAGAGGAAGAAGAGAACAAAATAACGTAGAAAAATCATAAATGGCATTAGATATCTCTTCAAAAAAATTGGTTTTAAAAGACATCACCAACTATTATCCCCTTTACATATTTCTGCAATCCTATTAATTGTTTATAAGGAATGGTCTATGCACATATTAAACATATTCTTTTTGAAAATATTTGAAGAGACAGGCAATTTTTCCATGATATTATTTTAACAGACCACATCTTTACTGTTACACATTTATGAAAAAGATAGAGGATATAAAATCTTAATGTGCTTATTGCTTGTTCATTACAAAAAAAAAAGGTAATAAAAACTAGTATGAAGAGCTTTTTTCTAAAAAAGGCATATTCCATGCATATGCAAATGTGACAACAACTATTCCTCACATGTAACAAGGCTGTTTCAACTTGGCTTGCAGAAGTGCATGAATATATAGCTTCTCCTCTACCTCTTCTCCAAGTCTTTAATTCCTGCCAGAAGGGGAAACAAGAAATTAGAATGGGAAGTTGCTGCTCTATTCTCCTCAGAGAGAGGGAAGTACTGCACTAGATGTATATCTATCTACTTCCTTAAATAATATGAGTGTAGGGAATTAGTTTTCAGAGTCATGTTAATTTCCTGATTACTATTTATTAATAGGGAATGAAGGACCCCAAACTCTATAATCCAAGCATCTTGATTACTTCCCACCAAAGAAAGCATATATGAGAATACATATATACATATATCCACATGGGAATTCCCCAGAGTCTCTAAGCAAGCTTAAAATGAGGACATGATCTAGGTTCTACATGTTGACCTCTTTTCTGAATCTTTACTTTTCAAGACACTGAAAAGGGTCGTTAGAATCTCCTATGTTTTCCCATCATGCTTTGATCTCCATCAATGACCAGAGACTCCCACACCAATGGGCTTTGGAGCTTGGGTTACAACCAAAACATAACAAATTCTTTGCATATTGTTGGTGGAGTTGTGAACGAATCCAACCATTTTGGAGAGTAGTTTGGAACTATGCTCAAAAAGTTATCAAACTGTGCATACCCTTTGATCCAGCAGTGTTACTACTGGGATTATATCCCAAAGAGATTATAAAGAAGGGAAAGGGACCTGTATGTGCACGAATGTTTGTGGCAGCCCTTTTTGTAGTGGCTAAAAACTGGAAACTGAATGGATGTCCATCAGTTGGAGAATGGTTGAATAAATTGTGGTATATGAAAATTATGGAATATTACTGTTCTGTAAAAAATGACCAACAGGATGACTTCAGAAAGGCCTGGAGAGACTTACATGAACTGATGCTGAGTGAAATGAGCAGGACCAGGAGATCATTATATACTTCAACAACAATACTATATGATGACCAGTTCTGATGGACCAGGCCATCCTCAGCAACGAGATCAACCAAATCATTTCTAATGGAGCAGTAATGAACTGAACTAGCTATGCCCAGAAAAAGAACTCTGGGAGATGACTAAAAACCATTACATTGAATTCCCAATCCCTATATTTATGCACACCTGCATTTTTGATTTCCTTCACAAGCTAATTGTACAATATTTCAGAGTCTGATTCTTTTTGTACAGCAAAATAACGTTTTGGTCATGTATACTTATTGTGTATCTAATTTATATTTTAATATATTTAACATCTACTGGTCATCCTGCCATCTGGGGGAGGGGGTGGGGGGGGTAAGAGGTGAAAAATTGGAACAAGAGGTTTGGCAATTGTTAATGCTGTAAAGTTACCCATGTATATATCCTGTAAATAAAAGGCTATTAAATAAAAAAAAATTCTTTGCATAAATGCAACCAGAGATAACTTTCTGGTTTAGCAAAAATTCATAATCAATATTTCCAAAGACTGAGAACAGAATTGATGAAGATGAAAACAGATAACTAAATAAAAATTGGCAAAAATGTGTAATTCTCAAAACCTCTAAGTTGGTCCCTAATACATATACCCAAATTTTTTAATGCCAAAATTATGCTGTTCATGCTATCTGGCTAGAAATCATGAATCACCATGGTTCCCAAAACAAAACTCTTATTGAGCTGATGAAGATAAGACACATAATCAATGTAAGCAAACTAGAGTATATCACAATTTATTAGACTTGTGTGAAACATGAAATATAAGGCATCATCCAGGATATGATTTTTAAAATGTGATCTACTTACTCAAACAGAATGGAGGATGCTAGATTGATAGTGCAAATCTCTGCTAGTATCTATGAAATGACAGAAGACCTAGAGTAAGACCTTGAGCACAGTGGATAGAATCTCTATAGGTGATTTATGTCAAAATATAGACACACATCACATTTTTTGGAAAAGAAATGGACAGATTATGATATATAGCAAAGAAGACCATTCATACAGATAAGCTCATAGGTCTACAATTATGTAGGAGAAACTACTTTGGCCCTGCAGAAAAAAAGTGCAACGTCCTACAGCCTAAACAAAAGTAAGTCAAGAGACTTCCCTGATCTCTGTGGCACCTTTTCACTAAGATGATTTGTTAAAATGAATAAAAATAGACTAGTTTCCTACTTATAATAGGTATTACAAATATTTAAAATTAGTTAGATATAAATAATATAAACATATTAAACATTATGATACTATAATAATACACAGCATAATATGGAAATTTGTATTTTTCTTCAAAATGAAAATTTAAAAAGAAAAACAAATTTTAGCTGCTCTGGTCACTATCAAGATTTTAGCTCAAAAAATCATCTTGTAAGAGTTCTTTGGTTCCTCAGATGAGAACACTTTCCTTTCTCAAATTACTTTGTATTTAACTGGTAAATATGTTCAACATGCCTCTACATGCAAGTTTTCCCCATTAAAATGTAAGTTCTATGAGAATAGTGACAGTTCCAGTTTTGTCTTTGTAGTCTCAAACCTTATCATAGTGTGGAAGATAAAGTTACAATTTAATAAATGCTTGTTTATTGGTAGATTAATATCTCTATAGAACATAGTCACAGTTTTTAGTTATTAATGACAATAACTCATTACATTCTCAGAAGAACATAAGCCCCTTGAGGACAGGTAATGTCCCATTTTTTGCCCATCTCCAACCTCTACTACAGAGTCTTACATATACATGCTTAACATATACTTATTGCATTGTTGAATTGAATCACAATTACAAAAAAAAAATTATCATTGGGTTTTATTTCTTTAATCTATGCTCTGTTTTGAGCTAAATGTGAAAAATAGAAAGAATCATGGAGAACAGCACATTGTTATATGAGGAAACACTGGAAAAAATGTGCAAGTGAGGATTAATGTCCTTTCCATTCGTTTCTGACAGCCTGTATTCAAGTTCAGGTTGTCTGGTCAACATTTGAGTCTGACGTTTAGTTTCCAAATCATGATACTTCATGCTGGACACAAATTCCCTAAGAGAACTTTAAGGATAACTTCCCCACAGGTTTTCCTAATTAAAGATGCATCTATTCTTTGCCCACATCTGGTCATAAAAACTGAATAATTGAATGCACATGTGCTGATTTGTGATTCATTTTAGCATTTTGCAGGTGCAAATGAAAGTTTAAGGTGCAAAATGGAGCCACAAATGTCATATGCTTCATCCAGCCAAAATGTTGGGCTTTAATCACATCTAAATAACTGTTCAGGTGATGCAATCAAATGTCTTTGCTCACAAAAGGGTTGTATTAATAAAAAACTGTGGGTGAGACTGAGATACAGTCCCAGATGAAGTTGTAACATTTGGAGAAAATAAGATCCAGCTCATCTTTGCCAAATCTGACATTAAGCAATGTATACAGTACTTTAAACACATTAACATAAAATTCACTTCAGATGGTTTTCAAAAGAGCTTTAACCACCTAGAACAATAGGGAAAATATATACATATGAGTCTATACATTTAGATATGAATATACATTTAGGTATATGTGGACTTATAATTTTTCACTGTATACTTATATACACATATGTCTACATATATAATTAATTTAAGAATTTAAATTAAGAAGAATTCAACCCACATAATCATTATATACTAAGGAATATAGTGTACCATACTGTAATTCTTATGTCCTGAGGTAGGATGGTGAAAGGAGAATTAGGATAGGAGTTACAAAATTCACAATCTGCTTCAGACTCTATTATCTACCAACTATTATATATCAACAGTTACAAAAATCATTTACCTTTGAGCCTCACATTCCTTACTATTAATAGGACTTGTTCTTTTCTACCTTTCAGGGAATTATAAAGAAAAAATTCAAAAATGCCTACAAATACTCTTTGAAATCCACAAAGTGGAAATCCACAAAGTAGGAGGTAAAGTATTAGTATTCAGTAAATAGAGCAGACCTTTAGGAAATTATTACTCCAATACCTTCTCCAGAAATAAGAAATATACGTTCACAAAGGAAATATATGTTAAGCTGGAAAGGCTTTAGATGTGGGACCCAAGGATGGATTATATGTCTCATCCAAGGACCAGGTTAGCAAAATTCAGAGGTCTGGCCTATCATCTTTAGATGATGAACTCTTTTTAGCCACAAGTTTATGAGACCATATGCTTAATCATAGAAGGGGTTTTGATCTGTGACATTGTAGGCATTATCCATATAAATTAAACCATAGGATCTTGAAATATTGAAGTAAATCCATAAACAAAGTACTGGTATAGATAATCCTAAAAAGTATGCATATTTGGTTTGGCAAAGAGTTATTGGGTTCCTTTTTTTTTTTAATTCAACAGCCTCCCCTTTCTAATTATTCTTTACTGAGGATAATATTACTAGTGATTCTGTGAATCATAGACTTCTCTTATACTTGGGAGAAATAATACACATTGCCCATTAGCCCATGTGGTTTTTAGATGGTTTAAAATCTATAGGCAGCAAATCTATTTTGTCTTGAGAGCAAATTCAGATGCTTTTTTTCTCAGATGTTATTTATTTTTGTCACTTTTATTTATGCTATATTTACATGATATGTATGGCCACATACATGCATCTATATGAATATGCATATATTTATGCAATATGGAAGGAACATATTTTCCACAAAAAATTATATGTGTGTGTATATATATATATATATATATATATATATATATATGCTACATATAATTATTATTTAATTTAAAATAGGAACTACCATTTTCTTCCAAGGTAGCAGATCAAGTAACAAATTGATCTAAAAGTATATCTCAATGTTTTTTAATTGAACCCTTTTAGGACTTAATCAATTAACTTCTTCAAAGGTTATCAAGGAAGAGACAGAAAAACAAATGTTCTTTGCCAACCACTCAAGCTGAAACCAAAGTCTCGGTAATTATTCATTCCGTCAGTTACTCATTTACATTTACATGCCAATTGAAAAAACACTGATGATTCACTAGTTATTTCATGGTTACTCTATCCAAAGCATTTCTGGACTGAGGATGGATCAGAAGAGGAATAATGTTTTCTCTATGATAATATCTTTGAATCCTATGTTGATCTTTATTATCCTTTTTAAATGTGTGTTTATCTTTACCCTCCACAGTTTGGCCTCTGTAAAATAATCATCAAATTAATAAGTTTGGTTCTGTATCTAATCTCAAATGTCTACGTGTTTGTTATGTTGAATACGATATAACATTTGTTATAATTTTCTATGTATATTTTTTCAGTCTTCTATAAAGTTGTTTATATAAACAAAGTATTTCCTTTTTTTCTTTTCAATCTCCAACTGGTTTTGTGTGTAAAAAGTCTCCCACATTTTATGCCCCTTTCTTTGCCAAATACAGCTCATTCTCACTGTAAACATGAATAATATAGATGTAGATGTGTGTATATATATGTATGCATATATATATGTCCTTGTATATAGATATACATGGGTGAGGTATAGGCAACAGAGAGAAGACTCTTGGAAGGTGCAGTGTCCAGGAATATGTGATTACAAAGAATATAGTGTTAGGAGAAGAGAATGAAGCTGTCAATGAAAGAGAAAATTCAATAGATCCTTGACAGAGTTTCATCTATTTCTAACCTCTATTAAATTATTGCAGGAAAAATAATAGTAAGTCATTTCTACACCTGTGTTTATCCCTCTACACCCATTTTCCAGTTCAAATTATAGCTTTTCCATGAAAACTTTTATGACTATTTCATTTGGAAGTGACCTCTGACCCCTCTGAATTACTACAGGACTCACTATGCCATTTATTTTGTATGTTAATTACTAGGAGATTTAAATTTTTCAAAAATTTTGAAATCATGGAGGAAAAAAAACAGATAGTCATTTCTTTCTTTCTTTTTTAAAATAGATTATGAGAAGTAGAAATTTCAAAGAAGACAAAGTAATAGATATTATAGTAAGAGTCTGTGAATTCATCAATACAAGGAAATCCCAAGTAAGATAACTGTTATTCATGCAGGTTGGCACCTTCTCTATAACTTACAGTCTTAAGGAAATAGTTACCCTAGGAAGGTTAGGCAATTTTCAAGGGATTGACTGGTTAGTATTGTCAGAGGTGAGATCAGAATCCAGATCTTCTGTCCACTATTCCATATTGTAGAAGAAAAAAGATTTTTATTTTCTGGGCTTCTCTGTAGTGTCTAGTGAATACAGAAAGCACTTGTTTTCTGAAAATTAAGTTGGAAGATGAAGAAAGACCTTAAAAGAGAAAACAAAGTGCCTTGGACTATAGGTTAAAATAATTAGTTTCTAATACCTGTTTTGTTATCATAAAGCTGTACAATTCCATATATCACCTAGCTTTTCTTTGTTTCAGTTTATCTAAAAATCAGGAGATTGTGTTTGATGACTTCTGAAGTTCATTCTAACTCAAAAACTAACCATTTTTACTATTAGGATCTTTCAATAGTTTTGATCTCATAGGCTTGGATATCAAACCTGCAGATGATAATCCATCCATATCTATTCATCACTTTTGGTCTATAGCATTCTATTTATTCCATAGAGGATATGACAAGCGTATTGTAGTCATTTCTCTGATTCTTCTCACACATCATGCATATAAGTACAACATTCAGACTATCCACCTTTCATTCTTTTCTCTAGCTATGTGACCAACGCCCCCTTTTTTTCCAGTTATACATGTCTCTGATGATGTCTTTTTTTTTTTCTTCTATTTTTTGTCAGAAAATCACCATGGGCAAAATGCTGCAGCCTATTTATACCTACTATGAATATTTTTCCTACAGCATTTTGGATCATTTAGAACTCAAGTTTTCTAAAATCATGGTGTTCCATGATTTACAACCATAAAACATCCCAAGAAGAAAATGGCCCTAAAAAACTGAGGTTTTTAAGGCAGATTCAACCCTAGTTTTGCTATATGAAGTTTGGCAAATTTATTTCAATTCTTTTATACAGTTTTGTTATTTGTGAAATAAGTAGATTTGATGGTGTAAGAAATACAGGAAGTTAAGGGTAAATCCAAGCTGGAATCTGATTCAAGACAAATTTCTCAGGAAAGATGTTCTAAAGTTTGTAATAAATGCAAGAGAGAGAGAGAGAGAGAGAGAGAGAGAGAGAGAGAGAGAGAGAGAGAAAGAGAGAGAGAGAGAATGAGAATAAGAAAAATTATTTGTGTGGAGACCTTCAGATTCAGAATTTTCCTCCTGCTAAGGTCGGATATTGACTATATAAGTGATCTGCATAAATAAAGGAAGTAACAATGCAAATGAAACTTCAGATTTTTAAAAAATGCAATACTTAAGCAAATGACTATTCCAGTATCAGCCAAAGAATCTTAGAATCCTGGAATCTCTGTGGGGAATTGAGCAAGGAAATCATCTAGTCTAATTTGTATCTATTCAGGAACAGCCTCTACTTCTCTTCTAAACAGTGATTCAATTTCCACTTGAATATACCTAGTGATTAGGAATTCACCATTTCTTGAGTCAGCAAAGTCCACATTATGAATACTATGGTAGGAGCTTTCCTTGTATGAAACTAAAATCTTTCTGTAACTTTTACATATTACTCCTATTCCTGCCTTTCAAGACAAAAGACAAATCCATTTTTCCCACAAGAGCCTTCCAAATATTTGAAGACAGGAAGCATGTTCCCTCTAAATATTCTTTATTTTTTCACAGAAATATTCCTAATCTTGGTTTCCTAATCAAGAAGGCAACAACAAAGTGATTGACATACAGATCAAAAATCTAGAGGAAGTCTATAAAAGACAATAAATCCCTATTGCATCTCTTGTGAATGAAGAAATATACCTTTTTCCATTTATACATATTACTGGCCCTCAGTGAGGAAAAGTTATAGTGGTCTGACATTGCAAAAGACCTTTTTTAATGGAAATAAAAATTATTTCTTACACCTGTATTATCCTTTGGTCCTGTGATTCTATGATCTTTATATTGCATAGATTTTAGAAATCACTTGGAAAAATAAAGACCAGATAGCATTATATGAATGCCTTATCATAACCTTTGAATTTAGCATTTTAAGATCATCATAATGCAAATTGTTATTTTTATTTTTCAGAAAATAAAAGTAAATATCATGGATTCCCAATTCTAATATAAGCTCCCTGACAGCAGAAAATACATATATATTTATATCTCTTTGTAACTATAGCATATAACAAAATAACTTAAACATAAAAAATGCTCAATATATACATACATATTCACTGATCAGAACTCAGGAAGAGAAGTAGAAATTTCTTTTTACTTCAAAATGTATTAATTCTGATTTAATAAAAAGAAAAAGAAATCATCTCATTAAATCTAAGAATTGTGTATATCTGGGTTTTTTTTTTAAGACTATATAATTTGGAAAACAGAAAAAATGAATTATTTTTTCACTATAATTTACAACATACAGTTACACAAATGCATATTCACACATGTTTATGTGTGCATGTGTGCAAATAAATACATATAAATTTATTTGTGTGTGTGTGTGTATATATATATATGAATGTGTATGTGTATATACTTCCTTTCATTACTACTAGACTAGGCACTAGGTAATAAATTCTTTGGCCATGGTTGTTCATGAAACAAAGAAAGATACAAAATAGCTCTCATTCTTATGTAGGCTTTTTCAACTTCTGCAGTGATTATGACATAGGAGAGGAAACGATGCCATAAGGTATTAAGAATTTCACTGCTTTTAGACTGTTTATATAATAACTCCACATAGTCTAAATGTAATACCTTCACCCGATGTTAGCATGGTCCCTAGCACACAGTAACACTTAAATGCTTTTTATTTTTGACTATGTGATATTCTCATTATGAATGAGATCAGAAGACAAAAGAAAGTTGCAGCTAAATGGAAGGATGGATCACATCCTTAGAGAGACAAAGGAGCTAGGGGAATTGGTTTTATTTCATATCCAAAGGCAGACAATCAACAAGCATTTATCATACCATGGATGAAAGAGACTTCCACATTTCTTTATCATTTCCCTTTCCTTTGAAGAATGTTTTTATTGTATACAAGGGGGGACTACATTTTGTAGGAAAGGTAATGGAGAAGTATGAAAACAAGACTGAATTAAGGTAGCATATGAGACCTTCCAGAACTTGTAATTGCTCAATTGCCCCTAAATAAATAAAACCTTTAGAACAAGAGAAAAAGTGAGGAAGACTTGATGATTTTTCTCTTCCTTTTCCCCCCCTCTATTTGCTTCTTTCTCATATTGATAGAGTATTCAACAGGAATGTAGAAAAAGAATGATTTCTTACCCTTTGCTGCCATCAAGAGGCCAGGATATTGAAATGTCAAAAAAAGAAATTTTGATTTTTTTTAAGATTTTTTTTTCAAAATATATTTAAAGTATAAACATTTATTTTTAAAAAAAGAAATTACATTTATCATAATTAAAGCTTCATCTAAAATAATAGCTGTAATTTTAGATTTAGGTCATTATATAAACTAAAATGTTTAAAAAAGTGATGAAATTAATTTCAAATCTGTTTTGATATTATATCACTAGGATCCATATTTTCATTTTTAACAAACCATTACATTATCCATTCCAAAATCAAATATCATCCATAACGTAGTGGACAAGATAAAGTAATAAAAATATCGGGAACTTTCTCAAGCTTATTTGAACATAATAAGAATATCTACTACATTGGATCATAAAGGAAAAGAGAAAAAACATCAAAGATAGCATAGTAAAAAATGCAACAAAAAATGAACAGTGCATGAATAATAAAATTGTTAATTGAATGTTCTCTGTATCAAATCAATATAATTCAACAAATATTTAGTAAATATCTTCTATGTACAATGAACTGTTCTTAGTGTGCTGAAAATATAAATGCAAAAAAACAAAATCCTTATATTCCAGAGGATTATTACTGATACTACAAGTACACAGACAAGTCAATATAGAGCATATGCAAATTAACTTTAGAGGAAAAAAGTGTTAATGAAAGGGGTGATCCTGAAAATGTTCTTTGAAGGAAACTAAGAACCCTATAGAATCTAGATAAGTACCACAAAAATTACAATAGAAAAAAAAAGTAGAAGGAAAAATTTTAATTGTTCTTACAAAAGGAAATCCAAAAATTCCACTAGATATGCATTTTTAAAAACTAATCAAAATAGATACAAATATTCTATATGATTAATCACATTCTATTTATAATGCTATGCTTTTTTTCTAAACATCACTGCCTAATATCACTTTTTACTAACAAAATTAATGATATACTTTTGCAAGTCTTTTGTTAGGTTACAAAAATTTCTGGATCATTCCCTCTCTGAATTGCTTAGTTTTCATAATCAATATAATTGAATGACTATCATATGAAAGTCACTACAATAGAAATCCAAGGGGGAGGAGGAAGCAGTTCTTGCCCTAAAGGAGATCAAATTCTATCTATACAAATATGTTAATATGAAGTAATTAGGGAGATAAAGGACTAGGACAATCAGTAAATGTCTGTTAACAGGCCATACAAGAGCAAAGCCTGAAAGACAGCGGATTCCAAGAAGGACATGAAGATGGCAAGCATTCCAGACATAGGAAACAGCCTATAGAGAAGCCTGGAGGCAGGAGACAGAATGTCGTATTTGGGGAATAGCAAGACCAATTTGACTGGAACATAGAATGTGAGAGGAGATAGTGATATGAAATAAGTTCAGAAAGATGTTAGAGATAGTTTGTGAAGGGTTATAAAAAGATAATACTAAAGCACTTTTCTAATTAGGAAGAGTTTGTATTTTATTGTAGAGGCCATAGGGAGTCAGGATTTCCTGAGTAATACAGTGACATGGTCAAAAATATGATTTAGGAATATCAGCTAAGATAACTGTGAAATGGATGCATTGGAAATAGAAAGTATGAAAAATATAATTAGAAGGCTAAAATGAAAAAAATAGGTAATATTTATACAGTTTAAAGTTTGCCAAGTACTTTACTTATATTTTCTCATTTGATTTTCACAATAACCCTGTGAAGTAGGTGCTATTATTATGATGATGATTTTATATGTGAAGAAACTAAATGATTTCCCCAGGGCCCACATAGAAAATAAATGTTTAAGATGCATCGATATTCAAATTTAGGTCTTTTTGACACTAAATCCAGCACTTGATCCCTTCTAGCTACCTTTACTCTAAGGCAATAGCCCAAAAGTGAGCAGTAATGAAAGTCCAAACTAAAGTGATGATTGTGTGAGCAGACAGAAAACAGACAGGAGATGTTGTGAAGACAAAATAAACAAGATTTAGAGGTTAATTAGTTTTAAGAGGGGTAGAGAAAGTAAAATAGAATGAAGAATTAAGGATGAATTTGAGCTTGCAGACATGGGTGATTGAAAGAATATAATGTCCTTAAAGGAAATAGGGAAGATAGGATAGGGGTAAAGGAAAAGGAAAAATGTAAGGAGTTTATATGCAAATCTTATACCACATCTCATTCTATGGTTTCAAAATTTTATCAACTCTTACTGCACTTTCAAAATTAGAATATAACATATAAGAACCTCTACTATATCTAAGCCAACTGACTTTTAGGGACAGAAACACCAAAACTGCTTTGGCCATGAAATTCTGTTTCTTATTAAAACAAAACTGATATACAAGGGACAGAGGGAGAAAGGGAGACAGAAAAAGAGAAAGACAGACAAACACAGACAGAGAGCCAGAGCCAGAGAGGGTTTAACAGGGTGGGGGGAAGGGGTGTGGGTGTGTGTGGGTGAGAGAAAGAGAGAGAGAGAGAGAGAGAGAGAGAGAGAGAGAGAGAGAGAGAGAGATTAAAGAAAAGGAACTACTCTAAGAAATGTGTCCATGAAAAAATCATTTCCCTTCTCTGTGCCATAATTTCCTTACCTGCTAAAAGAAAGAATTAAACTAGATGATCCCAGGGTTCTAAGATTTGAGACTTCATTTTCTTTGCCTCTGTCCCTAGGACATTGGATTTTAATCTTCTCCACACTACAATTCTGTTCAAAAGATCGGGTACGTATATATGTTGAGGAAATGAAAGCAAGATCATCAGAGTGGTATAAGAGTTAAGATTCTTTAAATTTCAGATGTATCTTTCTCTGGTGGAATTCACATCTGGCAGAACTCACATCTGGAAATAGTAGCAATTTGTTCTCATTAAATGACAGCTGAGATCTTCCTCCTTTACGGAAGGGCCTCTAGGATTCTTTCTCTATTAGAGATGTCAGGCAGGATCACAGTGATAATACCTGCTTGGCTTTGGGCATATAATGCCCTCATTCTCCCTTTCCTCCCCCCAGAATACTACTCAAGACAGATCATTATCTTTAACATTTATCCCAGGGATGAACAGAAGTTAAGTCTCTCTCCATTGTTACAGGATCAAGGGTATTTTTCACAAGCAGGAGCTACCAAAAGACACATGGTTTCTGCCCTGATAAAATTCTCAAAGGCCTCCTGTCTGTGGTCACTGCTTAACATAGAATCATAGAAAGTAATACTAACTATGTATAAAAAGGATCTCTATGGTCAGCCAGGATTGGCCCCAAAAGGATTCCTTCCAGTTATATGTCTAATATCATATTCTAATATCTTAAATGTCTTTTCATCCCAATCCAGTTAATCTCATTTTCCAAAAAGGTTTCAACCCACCTACTTAAATTCATTCTTAATTTCATCTCATCCCTCAAATATCTTGCTCCTCTTAATTATGAGGTGGAAGTGTGGCAGATAGAAAGGAAGGGAAATGAAAGCAGAGGTATTTGCCAGAGGGATAGGGAAAGAGAACATTTGCTTGTGGAAAGGGGTAAAGAGTAAAAAACAGCACCATGGGGATGCTAAATGCATACATTTTGTAGAGGGTTAACTCAGGGTCCCATATTCCTAAATTGCTTCATACGTATTCATTTAAAAAATAAACATTGAGCCTTGTTTTAAAGGAAGACGTTTTTCAAACAGAAAAAATATATATCCTATTTATTATGTCTCATACAAATAAATGTACTTTCTTCTGAAGAACTGATACAATTAAAAGTCTTATGTAAAAGTTTCCTTTTCTTCCTATAATAGGAAGTCAAAAGGGAAAATGTATTCTTTCCCCCTTGGTTTAAAATGGAGTTACTGTGAAAATAATGTTCAACTAAATTAGTTTTCCATTTTATTCCCTGCTGATGGTAATGAAAACACATCACCCAGCAGTGATTGAAAGCATAATTTCTAGTGGTTCCCAGCAAAAATAGGCTTCATCTTTGATAAACTGGGGAGAGTCAAAAGCATAATCACAATTTAAGAGTATTTTTATTTCAATTGAATGCATCTTTAAATTGCATTATTTAATAACTTTGTGTCACAATAATAATCATATTATAATACCTAAGTTTTTAATTACTAAACTCAGTGTTTTCTTAGTTCTAGAAAATGTACTAGTATTCCCAACATGATATTTTATATCAGATCTAAAAATTTAATAGAATTTCTACTACAAAATAAATAGATTTAGTATAGCACTCTTTCATAATGAAAATTAGTTCATCTGCTACAGTTACATGATGTTAGGCATTTTAATTCTGCTTCATTAAAATTTCCCAATTTCCCTTCTTAGGATTTAGGATCACAAACTTAGAAGTCAAAGGAATGTTAAACATCCTCTAGTTCAACTACTTCATTTTATGACTTGCCCAACCATAATGAGGTCATATTTGTGTGAGTTTTAATTTGAACCCAGTTCTCTGATTCTAATAATGGCATATTTTCTATTTTCAAGAGTCTTTCTACACCTTTGGAGATTCTCAAGTGGTGAGTCTAAACAAACAAACAACAACAACAACAACAACAATGGGGCTGGGTGATACTCTCCCAACAAATATAATAGAATGTTGTTATGAATTTTCTCTCTATTCAATATAATGGATTCATTTATACTATGGCTAACTAAATTCTCAGTTCCGTGAATGCAGCAACTCACTCATCTAAACTTATACCTTTTCTAGTTCTTAGATAAATAAAGATAACATATTTATTAAGTGCTAAGTGCTAGGCACAATGCTAACATAATTCTTTATGAACAGTAGATGCTTTAAAATATATTAATTAATAGTTAAATATTACCTCATCACCAATGTAAACAGTGATGTATATGACCTTTCTCATTATAACACCAACAATATGCAGTGTGTGCTTTCCTCAAAACTCCTTATATATGCTTACTTTCACATCTCTACAAAATCTTCTGAGACTAATCTATACCTCTATCATTGATAACTATGCTCAATTTGTCAGACTTTCCCAAGTATTCTATAACATGACATCTTATAGTCACAGAATGAACTGAACAATGCAGAGAATTTAAGATTTTATTATAAATATTGTTTTTAAAGTATTTGGTTTACACTTATATCCTGATTCTAAGACTTAGCATGCCTTGGATACTGCTGCCACCATCTTCAAGTCACATGTTTTCCCCACCTCAATCTGGATTCAGCTCTACATCCCTTATCATCCTGAAGTAGCTCCAGAAGATGAGACCTTCATCCCTTTGTCCCAGATGAATTTGTGTCCCAATTGCTTGAGGTGGGGAATGATGTAGTGTAGCTCTTAGGAAGGATATAGCAATGACCCTAAGTCTATCTGGCCTTAACCTTAAGGCTACATGGCCTTGGGAGTGCTGTAATATCACAAATAATGTTGACTGTCAGATAATAGTCTGTTGGTCAGTAATAACAAAATTTCTGAGACAATCTAAGCTATGGAATTCAATAATGGAGTGCAATTCCACCTCCAAGCCATAGAATTCAATACTTCTCAATTCCACCTCTAAGATCACTCCTCAGTTCTACCTCTAAGCCAGAAATTTAACATATCAGTGACATGAAGCACCTGATCTTTCTATCTTTTTTATATAAATTTATATTCTTGCTCCTGGTTCTTTACTAAATCCTTTTAGAACTTAGCCCACTTCAACTGGCATTACAATTATAATAAACTTTGCCCCTTGACTTGGGGGGAAAAAGGTATTTGGTTTAGTAAAGCAAATAGAGACATTAAAAGCTCTTCAACAAGATGTTTCTCATGCATCTGTTAAAAATCAAACAAGATTCCTTGAAATTTGTGACAAGGGAAACTTTTTTATGGCCCTCTAATTAATAAATTCAAATAAAGCACAAAATATGGAGGTATGTACTCATAAGAGATATCAACTATTATTTTGGTGAATGTCCACTTTATACTGCAAATAAAAAAGGTAACTTTTTCAGCTGTTACTTAGTGTGAATGTCATTCTGCAGATTGCATCAAAACCCAGAATACTGAAAATCCTCCTTTAAAAATATATAATGGCCCAAAAGATATTGAACTATCTACACAGGAAAAATGAGAGAAAAAAATATGACTGTAAAATCTCACTTGTACAAATGAACATGTGCAAACATCCTGTAGAGCAGATTCATTAATACATATATTTTAGATGGATTTACAAATGAACAATGAAGTGGCCCAGAATAGGATGAATTGGATTTGATAAATTGTACTTTAGTTCTCATGATCCTGAATCCCTTGAGAAAAATGTCCAAATTTTTTACATAAACATTCTTTAAGTTATGCTATATAACTGAAAATAATGAGAACCACACTCTACAAAAAAGTTAATTGTGAGTCCCTCAAATGGCAATGCAAGAACACAGGGGGTATAAATAGTATGAAGCATACTATTAATGACAATCTGGTGTCAAATATTGTCAAAAAGAAGCAAATGCAAATGCGGGGGAGAGGGGAACTCCACATCTTTTTTACATAATGATACAACAAAACTAAAGTACAGTAGACAAATATCCCAGGTGTTCCATTGGTACATAGATAGAGTCAAGTGGAAGGGGGGCAGGAAGTATTTTAAGAAGTTCTTCCAAATTTCCTAAAAATGTTAATGGAGTAAGTCCAAAAAGATAGCTTTAAAACTGCAGGTACTATTTTTGAAAACCTTCAGAGCTTGATCTTAGGTAAATGGGTCCAGAAGCTGGTGGAATTTCATATCTTGGCCTGTTGGAGTCCTCAAATGAGAGGAAAAAAAACTATTCCCAGGAGATAACTGTATAAAAAGAAGGGAGCTACAGTATCCTGTCAACAAGTACCTCAGGATCTTCCAGAAAAGCAAATCTTAAAATAGAATCTGTCTGTATTACCAGAGGACAGAATCAATTGCAGGTATGTGGTGACTGAACAAGAAGATATAGGTGATAGGAATCTAAAATGTGGAAATGGGGATGTGTAAGAAGGAAGGTAGTACCAAGAGATGGAAGAAGACAAGGACTGAGGCAGTGGACAGAATATGGTCTCACTTCCTGTCACAGGTCAAAGTTGGGGGAAAAAAGACAAGGAGGGGGAGTAAGACAGAGCCAGCCCATTAAACTGTAAAAGGGCAGCAAAATTATTATCCACAGGGTGAGGATCTAGAATAACCCATCCCATTCAAAAGTGTAGGGATTATATACATTGACCCTGACACAGTCTCAATCCAGAAACTGGCCCTGAATATATAAGTAAATAGAAGAGAATTTCTAATATAATGAAGGTATAGAGTCAATTTAAGTATTATAGGTCCCCTTTAAAAACACAACAAATCATAGAAACTGAACACCATAATGCAAGAAAAAGGTACTGATTGAAATTGGTAAAATCCCAATGCAACAAACTTCAAAAAACATGATGGTTTCTAAAAAATTTATTGACAAACCACAAATCCTACAAAATACCAAGGAAAAGACTTTCAAATATAAAGGAAAAGAAATTTGAATAACATGACTTCTCTGCCCCCACTATAAAAAGAAGGGAATGGAATCATGTGTTCCAAAGATCAAAGAATCTCAGGATGTACTCTGAGATGCTTTGTAAACCTGAGTCTCATCATTGATTTATTTTAAACATTCAATAAAAAATGTTTGAAACATCACAAAAAAAATATTTTCAAGACCTAAGGAGATCAAATGATCTTGCAATTATTCCAAAAAATTGAAATGCCAAAATAATAATAATAACAATTTAAAAGTAAGCAAGGAAGACACAACTAATAAAAGAAAATAAATAGAACCTGAAAAAGGTGAAAAGGTGGGAAGGGGAAGAGAGAGAGAAGGGACCCAAGAAAGAAAAAGCTACATGGCAAAGTAGATAAAAATCAAAACTTGGAGTCAGAAAGAATTGAGTTTCAAAACTGTTCAGGCATTTATTAGCTGTGTCTTGAGCAAGTCATTCTCCCTCTCAAGCTTAGTGTCTTCATCTAAGATACTGGGATCAACTGGGATAACATACGTAAAATGCTTTTCAAACCTTAAAGTGCCATATAAGTTCTAGAAAGTTATATATGGATTTTTACTACAACAACAAAACAACAAGGGATTATTATGAAATTTGTTTTTCTTTTTTCTAAAACCACACAAAGAGACAAGGGTGAAAGTAGAAAAAAATGGAAAAAAATGGTGAAGAAATAAACCTAAAATACCTCAGCATTTCATCACAAGATAAATCAATGTTTTTCAAGACTAAAAGGCATACTCTCCAATTGATAAATGATCAAAAGACATGAACAGATAATTTTCAGATGAAGAAATTAAAATCAATTCTAGTTATACGAAAAGGTGCTCTAAATCACTATTGATCAGAGAAATGCAAATTAAGACAACTCTGAGATATCACTTCACACCTCTCAGATTGGCTAAGATGATAAAAAAAGATAATGATGAATGTTGGAGGGGAAGTGGGAAAACTGGGACACTAACACATTGTTGGTAAGAGTTGTGAACAGATCCAACCAACCATTCTGGAGAGCAATGTGGAACTATGCTCAAAAAGCATATCTTTGATCCAGCAGTGTTTCTACTGAGCTTATATCCCAAAGAGATCTTAAAGGAGGGAAAGAGACCTATATGTGCAAAAATGTTTGTGGCAGCCCTTTTTGTAGTGACTGGAAACAAAGTAGATGCCCATCAGTTAGAGAATGGCCAAATAAGTTATGGTATATGAACGTTATGGAATATTATTTTTCTATAAGAAATGATCAGCAGGATGATTTTAGAGAAGCCAGGAGAGATTTACATGAATTGATGTTAAGTGAATTGAGCAGAACCAGGAGATCACTGAACACAGCAACAGCAAGATTATACAATGATCAATTCTGATAGGTGTGACTCTTTCCAACAGTGAGATGATTGAGGCCAATTTTAATGAGCTTGTGATAAAGTCATCTGCACCCAGAGAGGGGACTGTGGGAACTGAGGGTGGATCACAACATGGCATTTTCACTTTTTTTGTTGTTCATTTGCATTTTATTTTCTTACTCGTTTTCTTTCCTTTTTGATCTGATTTTTCTTATGCAGAAAGATCATCATATAAATATGATTACATAGATTGGATTTAACATATATTTTAACATGTATAACATATATTGGATTGCTTGCCATCTAGGAGAGGGGGTGGGGGGAAGAAGGAGAAAATTTGGAACACAAGGTTATGCAAGGGTCAGTGTTGAAAAATCATATCTTCATATGTTTTGAAAATAAAAAGCTTTAACAAAAAGACTAAAAAGCATAATAAAAGGGAGCAGAGAAAAGAATACATACATATATATGTGTGTGTGTATGTGTGTATATATATATGTGTGTGTCTGTGTGTGTGTATATATATATTTGCCATAATTGAGTCAAAGGTTAACAATGAATGGAAATTATTCTTATGGTTTTTTAAGAAGATCATCTACAGATAAATAGGTGAGGTCACAAAAGAAGGAATGAGACAGGAAAAAAAGAATGGGAGAAATCAAAATTCAGAGGAGATGGGGAAGCCCTACTGAAGAATGCTATGGTAGAGGGGAAGTATTCTATAATGGGGCATGGAACCTCAAAATCAGTAAAAATCTGCGAGGATTTAATGTTTAGAGATTCTACTACCTTTAATCTTGGGGGAATAGTCAGTGTCAAGAGTGCTGTTTTAAAAAAATTAGGTTCATTGGTGCTTTGTCAATAGAGTTGTGAATCCATTGTAACCATCAGGCAAGTAGGTGATCGAGTGTCATGCCTGAAGTCAGAAAGACTCACCTTTTTTTTTTTTTTTTTGAGTTCAAATCTGGCCTCAAACACTTATTAGTTACATGACCCTGAACAAGTCACTTAACCCTATTTGCCTCAGTTTCCTTATCTACAAAATAAGCAAGTCAGAGAAAGAAATGTCATACTCCTAAATCTTTGGCTAGAAGAACACCTCATTTGGGTTTTTACAACTACAACATGGTCGTTGGTTTCATGAGAGGTTCTATTTGATTTAGAACAATAATCAATTTGTACTCCATACCTATTTTTCTTTTGTGAACCTAAGTACATCATATATTTAAACATATTGTTAATAATTTTATTCTTCATTAATTCATTTTGATGGGTTTGCATGATCATTTTTAAGTTTAAAATTTCCAAAATATCCCTTATATTTGATACATTGAGTGTTCTTCTTTCAAGCAAAATACATGCGTACATCTGTAACATATGTACATATATACATATATACAGAGTTCCATTAAACCAAATGGGCTAGTTATACTAGGTCCCTCCTCACTATTGGAGGTCTAATTTTCAGAAAAATATTGGTTTCTATCCCTCAACCCAGACAACTATTTCTTTACATATTATTTGCTCTTCAATCATTTACTCTTATTATTATTATTTATGAATCATTTCCTTGACCCATTATATTAAAAAAAACAACCACCAAATATGTATCTGGTATGATTAATGGTAGCAGCAGATAGAGAATAAAGAAAAAGTTTTGATCTCAGTAGAGAGGGAGGAGATATATCCCCACTTTAACACAGTTGAGAGTAAAGAGAAGAATCTGCAAATACTATAAACAAAGATGGTATACTCATATCAAACCCACAGGCAAGGAAAATTTCCTTAAATTCGAAAATCTATTAATAGAGATAGAAAAATTACATTAACAAGTAAGCTCTTAAGGCAAAAATGCTCCAAGTTCAGGCAAAATACAAAGTAGTAATCATGCTACATATGGGATACCCATATTTAAAACTTAACCAAAACAAAAATTTACAGACTGGACACAGTAAAATGTTATATGGTAGAGGCTTACACATGGAAGAGGGGCCCCTGACACTAACATTGTTCCTGTCTGCCACCTCTTTTAAAATCTTTTTTACAGAGAAGAGGCATCTCTTCTCCCTTGGGAACATGAAGGAAATGAAACAGTGTTAAATAGGAAATAGCATCTCCATTATTTTAGTTTCATTTTTCACAAGATTCCAGCACCTGTAGATCAGAGAAATGATGTACCTATAATTTATCTATATTTTAGTCAATCATCTGATGGAATCTCTCAAACTATCATTGGAAATCGTTTGAAAAGATTTAGATTAAATATTAGTATTTAATTGCTAGTAGTGCAATTGGTGCAAATAATGAATTTCCTGAACTTGTCACATGTATTTAAATTTACATATCACATGTATTTGAACATATTTTTAAGTTTATAACTATGTAAAATAAAGTAATTGATTCCCACCCAATGGAAATAGGCAGTAAAAATTTGAAAAATGTAGCTACTTCAGGATAAATTATTTGTACTTATCAGGATTTAGCCATAGTATAATTAAATGATCTTAAAACTTGTTAAATAACTAGACTCAAAGAGTGGCCATCAATGACTCAATATTAACTTAGAGTGAGTAGAAACAAGAGAACATTGTACACAGCAACAACAAGATTGTATATTGATCAACTGTGACAGACTTGGCTCTTTTCAACAATGAGGTGATTCAGGATAATTCCAATAGACTTGTGATGGAGAGAAAGCCTTCTGCATCCAGAAAAAGGACTAAGGGGACTGAATGTGGATCACAACACAGTATTTTCACTTTTTTTGTTATTGTTGATTTGTTTTATGTCAATCTTAAAATAGAAATAAAACCTTGTTTGCTTGTTTGTTTTTTTCTTTCTCTTTTTTTCCCTTTTTATCTGGTCTTTCTTGTGCAGCATGATAAATGCTAAAATATCTTTAAAAGAATTGTATATATTTAAGCTGTATTTTATTACTTGCTGTCTATGGGGGAAGGGAGGTGAGAGGGGGAGAAAAATTTGGGATAAAAAGTTTTACAAGGTTGAATGTTAAAAAACTATCTTTATATGTATTTTTTTAAATAAAAATAATTATGATAAAAAATAAGATAAAAGCCCTTTACAAAAAAAATTAACTTGGAGAAATGTCTCTAGTGAATTATTTATTTTTCCTTGGATCAGTGTTATTTGACATTTTTATCAATGACAAAACAAAGCAAGATAAAATACATTTCAAAACTGAAAAATCTAGAAGAGATTTAGAAAACAAGAAGAGATGACTAAAATGCTGGATGACAAAGTCAGGATCCAAAAATATGCCAATAGGCTAGAATAATGGATTTATCTAATGAGCTAAAATGTAATAGAATCAAATATGAAATTCTCCATTTGAGTTAAAAAATAATTTTTAAAAATAAGTTTATCACCATTACTATTCAATATTGTATTAGAAATGCTAGCTTTGGTAATAAGAGATGAAAAAGAGATTAAAGGAATTAAGAGTAGTTAATGAGGAAACCAAATTGTCACTCTTTGCAGGTGATATGATAGTATACTTAGAGAACCCCAGAGAATCAACTAAAAAGCTATTAGAAATAATCCACAACTTCAGCAAAGTTGCTAGATACAAAACAAATCCACATAAATCATCAGCATTTTTTATATATCACTAACAAAATCCAACAGCAAGAGATACAAAGAAAAATTCCATTTAAAATAACCATCAATAGTATAAAATATTGGGGAATCTATCTGCCAAAGGAAAGTCAGGAATTATATGAGCAAAACTACAAAACACTTTCCACACAAATAAAGTAAACAATCTAAACAACTGGAAAAATATCAAATGCTTTTGGATAGGTCGAGTGAATATAATAAAGATGGCAATACTACCCTCAACTAAGCTATTTATTTAGTGCTATATCAATCAAACTCCCAAGAAACTATTTTACTGACCTAGAAAAAATAACAACAAAATTTATCTGGAAGAACAAAAGGTAAAGAATTTTAAGGTAACTAATGAAAAAAATAAATCAAATGAAGGTGGCCTAACTGTACCAGATCTAAAACTATATTATAAAGCAGTGGTCATCAAAACCTTTTGGTACTGGCTAAGAAATATACTAGTTAATCAGTGGAATAGGTTAGGGTCACAGGACAAAACAGTCAATAACTATAGCAATCTAGTGTTTGACAAATACAAAGACCCCGGCTTTTGAGATAAGAATTCACTATTTGACAAAAACTGCTGGGAAAATTGGAAACTAGTTATGGACGCACACTTAACACCATATACCAAGATAAGGTCAAAATGGGTTCATGATCTAGGCATAAAGAATGGTATTATAAATAAATTAGAAGAACATAGGATAGTTTACCTCTCAAACCTGTGGAAGAGAAAGGAATTTGTGACCAAAGAAGAATTAGAGATCATTGTTGCTCACAAAATAGATAATTTTGATTATATTAAATTAAAAAGCTTTTATACAAACAAAACTAATGTAGACAAGATTAGAAGGAAAGCAAAAAAACTGGGAAAACATTTTTATATCCAAAGGTTCTGATAAAGGCCTCATTTCCAAAATATATAGAGAACTGACTCAAATTTATAAGAAATCAAGCCATTCTCCAATTGATAAATGGTCAAAGAATATGAACAGACAATTTTCAGATAAAGAAATTGAAACTATTTCTAGTCATATGGAAAGGTGCTCCAAATCACTATTAATCAGAGAAATGCAAATTAAGACAAGTCTGAGATACCACTACACACCTCTCAGATTGGCTAAGATGACAGGAAAAGATAATGACTAATGTTGGAAAGGATGTGGGAAAACTGGGACACTGATACATTGTTGGTGGAATTGTGAATGAATCCAATCATTCTGGAGAGCAATTTGGAACTATGCTCAAAAAGTTATCAAACTGTGCATACTCTTTGACCTAGCAGTGTTACTACAGGGCTTAAATCCCAAAGAGATCTTAAAGGGAGGAAAGGGACCCACATGTGCAAAAATGTTGGTAGCATCCCTTTTTGTAGTGGCTAGAAACTAGAAACTAAATGGATGCCCATCAATTGGAGAATGGTTGAATAAATTATGGTATATGTATGGTATGGAATATTATTTCTCTGTAAGAAATGACTAACAAGATGATTTCAAAGAGGCCTGGAAAGACTTACATGAACTGATGCTAAGTGAAACAAGCAGAACCAGGAGATCATTGTATATGGCAACATGTCTGTACAATGATCAGTTTTGATGGATATGGCTCTCTTCAACAATGAAGATTCAGACCAGTCCTAATTGTTCAGCAATGAAGAGAGCCATCTACATCCAGGGAGAGGACTGTGGGAACTGAGTGTGGACCACATCATAACATTTTCATTCTTTCTGTTGTTTGTTTGTATTTTTGTTTTCCTTCTCAGGTTTTTTTTTTCTTTCTAGACCCAATTTTTCTTGTGCAGCAAGATAACTGTATGGATATGTATACATATATTGGATTTAACATATATTTTAATATGTATTGGAAAACTTGCCATCTAGGGGAGGGAGTAGGGGGAAGGAGAAGAAAATTTGGAACAGAAGGTTTTGCAAGGGTCAGTGTTGAAAAATTACCCATACATATGTTTTGTAAATAAAAAGCTATAATAAAAAAAGATACTGAAAAAAAAGCTCAGAGAAAATATTTTCCCATTAAAAAATAAGTTGAGGATTTTTCCATTGATAAATGGTAAAAGAATATGAACAGTTTTCAAATGAAGAAATTAAGCTATCTATAATCAATCCCATAATAATCAAGCAATGAAAAATGCTCCAAATCACTATTGATTAGAGAAATGCCAATTAAAACAACTTGAGGTACTATCTCACATTTGTCAGATTGGCTAATAGGACACAAAAGGAAAATGATATATGTTGGAGAATATTGGAAAATTGGGAGCATTAATGCATTGTGGGTGGAATTATAAACTGGTCAACCATTCCAGAGAACAATCTGCAACTATATTCAAAGAGCAATCAAACTGTGCATACCCTTTCATCCAGCAATACCAAGGTCTCCATCCCAAAGAAATCATAAAAAGAGGAAAGGGAAAGGAGCTACATGTAACAAAAATATTTTTAGCAGCTCTTTTTATGATGGTAAAGAACTGGAAATTGAGGGAATGCTCATCAATTGGAAAATGGTTGAACAAATTGTGATATGTGAATATAGTGAAATACCCTTATACTATAAGAAATGATAAGCAGGATGATTCCAGAAAAACTTTGGAAAGACTTATATAAACTTGTGCTAAATGAAATGAGCAAAACCAGGAGAACATTGTACATAGTAACATCGACACTTTGGGATGATGAACCGTGATAGACTCATCTCTTCTCAGCAATACAATGATGCAAGACAATTCCAAAAGAATCATGATTAAAAATGTTATCCACATCCAGAGAAAGTAGTATAGAGTCTGAATACAAATCAAAGTATAGTATTTTCTTTTTGTTTGTTTTTTTTTTTTGTTTTTTCATGGGTTTTCCTTTTGTTCTATTTCTTCCTTCATAACATAACTGATGTAGAAATACATATATAACATGATTGCATGGATATAACCTTTCTCAGATTACTTGATGGCTTAGAGTAGAGACAGGTAAGAAAAGAAGAGAAAAAGAACAATTTGGAACTAAAAATCTTATTTTAAAAATGAATGTTGAAAGATATCTTTACATGTAATTGCAAAAAAGTAAAATACTATTTCCAAAAAAAAATAATAAATAAGCTGAGGGAATCCAGGCATCAGTCAAGTGAAAAAGATTAAAATGATCAAAAAAGATTGAATGATTCAAATACAAGGCTGTATTAGAGCCAATTCTTATAGGCTCACTGTGTTGATCATTGAACTTTCAGTGAAAATTTCTATCATGAAACTCAGCAAATAAGGCAACTAAGTGGTGCAGCACCAGCCCTGAAGTCAGGAGGACCTGAATTCTAATCTGGACTAAGACACTTAATACTTTCTAGCTGTATGATCCTAGGCAAGTCACTTAACCCCAATTGCCTCAGCAAAAAATAAAAAAAAGAAATAAAAAGAAACAGCAAATGCTACAAATCAACGCTTCTTTTGTTGATTGTCTAGATTAAGAAAGTGATAGAGAAAACAATAATGTAGAATAAACTTAAAAGCATGCCATGTGTTTTCAGAGATACCATCGTTAAACATTTATCAGCACCTTCTTGAGTGACTCAACAGTGTCATTTGGCAAGCAAAAAAACAGAGTGATCTTGGTGGTTATTAAGTGAGACATGGTGTCCAGAAGATGAGATATGAAAAGTTAGTTGTGTTCTGTCCCAGACAAACCATATTCATTTCTAAGGACTGTGTTCATTTCTAAGAACTACATTTTTGGGAAGATCAGTAATGTTGGATAGCATCCAGAAAAGAGTGACTGGTATGCAAATAAGTAACATGACTATGAAGGAAAGTGGAATACTTAGCTTAAAGAGAAGGTTTAGAAGAGACAGCATAGCTGTCTTTCAGTATTTGAAAGACTTTTATGTGGAATAAAGATTAAATTCATTCTGCTTGGTACAAGAACAAGAGGCAGTGGGTAGAAGTTATAGCAAGATAACTTTAAGCCTGATGCTAAGAAAAGCTAGAAAACAATTAGAACTATCCAAAATAAGAATACTGGAATAGGTTACTTCAGAAATTAATGGGTCCTCAACTAATTCAAAGATGACATAGGGAGAATTCCTGTTCAGATATAGTTTGAACTAGATGCACTTTTTAAATCAAAATTCCCGGTTCTCATTTACAAGCAGAATGCTCCTTTTAACATGCCTAATCTTTAACTTTCTATCTGTCCCTATCTACTGGTTCCTCCCCATCTTCTCTATTTTTAAAAACTTTTGTTTGATATAGTCAATATCTCTCCTCCCTCTTGTTATCTAAATTCATTAAGAAATGAGATAAAATCTACATTTTGTGCCTTCTATTTTCTCTCTTATTCTCTTCTGAATTGTCAGCAATCTAGCTTTCAATCTCCTCTTACATCTGAAACTGACCTCTCCAAAGTTCCCAATGATTTAGTTTGCAAATCTAATGGCTTTTCTCCATCATCATCTATCTTGAATTCTCTGCAAGCATTGGCACTGCTGAGCATTATCACCTTCTGGATACACTCTCTCTGCTTTCTTAATTCTATTCTCGCCTACTTCTCCTATCTATCTGACCTTTCCTTCTCAGTTTCCTTTCCTGTTTCTTTACCCAGATCAACCCCACTGACTGTGGGTGCCCTCAATCCCAAGGGTCTTTCCTGGGCCTTTTTCTTCCTCTATTCTATCTTGCTTAGCAACATCAGTTTTCTATGTATTCAATTATCATCTTTATGAAGACAATTCCTAGACCTATATATCTAGCTCTAATCTCTCACCTAAGTTCTCAATCAGTATCACAAATTGTCTTTGAACATTACAAACTGTATATCTTTTAAGTTTCTCACACTCAAACTCACTCAAACAGAACTTACAATAAACTTACAATATTTCCTGAATATTATTTTCCTAATCACTCAGGATCGCAACTTCAATGTCAACTTCAATTCTTTATTTGCACTTATTCCATACATCCATCTGTGATCAACTCATCTTATTTCTATTTTTGCAAGATCTCTCATATACCCACCTCTTCTCTGTCACCACCCTCATGCAAGCCCTCATTACCTCATATATGGATTATTGTAATAGCCATTTGGTTGGTCTATCTGCCTCATGTCTTTCCTCATTCCAGTCCATTCTCCACTTATCTTCCTTAATGACTTTCCTAAAATGAATATCTGATTATGCATTTGCCCTGAATCATAAACTCCCCCTGGCTCCCTGTTACATCAAAAAATCAAATATATTTATGACATATTTCACAATCTGGCAGTTATAATAGTCATCTTATTCACTCCAAGAAGCAATAGATATTTTAAAAGCTGGTGTCCTTAACTTTTTTCATCAGCTTCAATCTATTCTCAACTTAGCACTCCTGCCAGTATTCTTTTTTTAGGATCATTTAAGATTTTTGTTTTTCTCCTTTCACTATTTCTTTCTTCTTTATTTCTTTCCTTCCTTTTTTCTTTCTTTCCTTCTTCCCCTAATTTTTTCCATTTCTTTTTTCTTCTACCGTTGTTTACAGTACAAATAACAAAACAAATAATTCTAAGAAATAGGTAAGTAGAAAATGGCCTACATATGCATTTAAGTCAGGCTTTTAAGTCACTGCTTATCTTTTCTTCTTCAAATTTCATTCTTGAGAATTTCTTATCTTTCCTAAATTGATGTCCCTTCTAGAGTTTTAAGCCACATAATCCTGAACTCATCCCCTTTTTGAAAACTTTGAAATTTACTTTCCCCAATCTATGGTGCTTATGAGAAAATGCTCAGATTCTCTTTCCTGATCCATCCTGAAATGGAGTGGTTATTTCTTTCCAAGACTCTCAGCATGTATATTTTAGCAACCAGTTCCTTCTTGTTGGCTAGTATCATATATTTTCATTCATTGCTTCTTTTACCCTCTGTAGGATAAAATTATTATTGAGGCCATTCCAAGAAATGATTAGCTTCTCTGCATTCAGCAGAGAGTTAAAGCCATAGCAGATGTTCAGACAAATTAAGATTCACATGCCAGGCTTATGAGCTGCTTCTAAAATTTTTCATTTGTGTCTTCTTTTTGTCTAGATTGTCACTCTATACTAAATTTTGATCTTAACTCTGAAAGCCAGGTGCTATCCTACTGTTTTCTTATTTATCTCATTTTGCAACTCCATTTGTATTCCATCTTTTTCAGTAAAAAGATAATTCTCCTTTAGTAGAAAAAACAGAAAACAAAAATGGTTTAAGTAGTTCTACCTTCCCTATTTTCAACATTTTATGAGAACCAAGAAATGATCTCCTTAATCTAGTCCTCTCCTTCCAACAACAAAATTAAATTGTGTTGCCTCAAGTAATGTGACGTTTAAAGCTCCCAACATTATTTTCATTTCTTCCATCTACCATTGCATGTCTTTTTAAGATGTTAAATTGGTCAATTAGTTTCCTGTGTGGAGCTCCTTAAACAAACACTAGTCTGTGGAAGCCATTTTCTATTTACCTATTTTTGGAATTATTTGTTTTTTTTAAGGTTTTCATTATATTCCCTGTTCACTCTTGAACTGACTTTCCTTATTATCCATTCAGCCTTAGAATCATACCTATCTTTTATCTGAAGTCTTTCAAACTCATCCTTCAAAAGTTTGAATTATATGTCAAACCATGTCCACTGTTCCTTTCTTTCTCTGTCAAAAATTCTAAATTCATCCCCCAAATCTTCCAACAGCATGGCTGGCTTTGAACATGGTAGTATTCAAAAAGGCATCACTCCAAAGTGTTTTCTGCCCCAAAAAAAATGTCCTCCATAAGGCTGCTACAATGCTGTCCTTGTCTTTAACCTAGCTTTACATTTTCATCATTAATCACTCCTTTAGTTTAAAACACAAAAATGGTCAGATTTACTTTTTCTAGGAGATTACTGTTTATATCAATGTATTACTTGAGAAGTAACTACTAGCCTTTGCCCTTACTACATTACAAAAGATACTGAATAATTTTTTTTTTTTTTCCTGGAGAGAAAAAAAAAGGACTTGGATAAAATTATAATAGATATTATTTGAAGGGTTACTATATGGGGGAAAATTGTATTTAATCTACTTGGATCTAACATATAGAGAGGTTCAATATAAATAAAAACTCCCTAGGAACTAGAACTGTGTAAAAATGGAAAAGGTTCCCAAGTCTCAAGTAAAATCTGGATGTTAACAGGGATCCTCAATATGGGATACATGCTTCAGGAACAGTCCAAACCCAGTGACCTTGAGTTCCCATCCAACATGCATTCCATACAAATTTTGGAATGATAATAACTCTATTACCAGGCTCTTTTATATGTACTTGAAAACACTCATATATCTGTTTAGGCATCATCTTTTCAGGATTTTTTATCTCCTCTCTGTATTAATACGTATGTAGCATATATTCACTAGGGGGCAGTATTGAACTTAAATTAAAGGTTATTTTTTTCTTTATTTTTCAAAGCTCACTGCAGAATCTTAGACCTGGATGTAACCTGGATAGACCATCTAAACTATGCACCTACTCCTGCAGCCATTTTAGGTAGTTATTTATCCTCTTATTAAATGTCCCCAGTGAAAAAGATGAAAGGAGTAAAAGAACATTGAATTTAGAATTAGAAAATTTGGGTCACAGGTTTATGGTCAAAGTGTTTTTCCTAAAAGCAGATCTAAGCTTTTTTCTGCTATAATTTCATTCCATTCTCTCTTATGTTCTTAATGGATCTATATTATTGAGCAACTGATAGGATCACAATATTTATTGTCCAGAAAACAGCAAAGAAGTTAATTGAAATTTTCTTACTTCAATGCTTTAAGAACCTGTGATTTCATATATTTGTATCCCCAATCAAATCACCTGCAAAGATGAAAACCCTCCAAGAATCTCTGGACCATTTATGAATTGTTTTGACTGAAGAAAAAAAAATCTTCATCTGGTGACCCATATTGAAGTGATGACAATTTTTGAATTTAACAAAAGTTGGTCCTGGAGTAATGTACCCACAGGCTGTTTTGTCATAAACCCAATGTCATCTATATACCATGGTGAAGCAAGGGGGTAAGAACTTAAGTGGGGTTTAAAATATACTATGTATTATTAATAAAAATGAAAGAAACACTGAGTATAGCATCACTCCTAAATCATTGAATAAAGAAGGGCAAATTTAAGATTTGTGTTTAATTGAATAGTTGATTATCACAGTTTAATTTTGTTTTCTCTTTGAAAGAATATTTTGACTTTTTCTGTTAGTAATAATAATGACACTTTATATTTTTATATCTTCTAAAATCTATAAGCACTTCTTAATATCCATAGTAATGCCTCATTCATTCAACAGTCTCCTTCCTTCCTTAGCAATTATAACAATGTAAAGTTCCTGAAGAAGAACCAGGATATTACCCTCATCCCAAAAGGTTTCTATGTAATTGTATGAGCCAGAGCCAAACCTTAGGCTACTTAAGGATGTGGTGGCTTCATCAGGAAGTCCTACCCACACCACTTACATCTCCATCACACATACATATATATATACCAAAATCAAAGCAGAATAGAATTTTGGGTGGTGAGATACTATTCATTTATATGAGAATCCACTAGAGTTTAGTAATCTAAAATTAGGGAAGCTGGGGACACTTTGCACTCTTAAGGTCTTACCTTTAATATCTTTGTGTTGGATCAATGGGTTGGGGAGGGGGAACCAGAATGAGAAAGAGCAGCTTATACAGGTCTTCCAGAATTCTTTCTTCCTACACCAACTGAGTTGTCAAGATTTATCAGCTCAACCAATAATGACAAAACAATCAATTAAAACAGTCACAGACTGGTCTGAATCTGATTAATTTATAGGCTTGATCTCTGTATTTGAAGTTCTATTTTCACAAAATTCTGCGTATATACACACGTATGATGTGTGATCAATATACCATTGATCTTATACTAGATGATGCTAAGTTTTTGTCTTACTGTATCCTCTTTTGTGTCTTTTAGTATTCAAAAGCCTCATTTCCATAAAATATGGAATTTTATATATATATATATATATAGTTTTACTCATTTGTCTCTTAACTTTAGCTTCACATTAACTCCTGCTTGTCTAAGGATTCCAATGGGTAGAAACAAGTATGGAGAGCATTTCAGGCAGAAAGAATCCACCTGGATTCTGATAAGTACTTCAAACTCAACATGTCCAAAATGGAATTCATTGCCTTTCCCTAAAAACCCCACCTCTATTCCTGTTTCCCTATTTTAAATAAGGACATTATTATCTTTCTAGTCAGTTACTTATGTTTACAATTCTTCATTCTATTTAACCAGTATCATTTACCTTATAACCAAACAATTGCCATATCTTGTCAATTCTATCTCATCAAATAAACAAGTATACAATAAAAGGTAACTATGTGTCAAGCACTGCACTAAGTGCTGAGTCTAGATTTTGAGTATGACAAAAAAGCAATTCCTGCTCTCAGAGTTCACAACTCTAATGGGAGAGACAACATACAAACAACTATATAACCCCCAAAAAATATGTTTATATAGTAATATAATTCTAGATAATTCCATCTCTACAGTATCTCTTTTATTAATTTGCTACTCTTTATTCATAGCACAAAGGATACACTCTCATATTCTGAAAGTTCAGAACCTCATCACTTGAATTTCTGTAATAGTCTTCTCTAATACATAGAATATTTTAATATTTTAATAATCTCCCCACCAAATCTGCCAAAAGCTGCCAAATCGATGGTAAAAACCAATTGTGTTCATGTTGCTCCTCTACCTAAGAAACTTCAATAAATCCCTATTACCTGCAGGATAAAAGGGAAACTCCCATTTGATATTTGATCAGGCTCCAATCTAGCTATCCTGATATCCAATCAGCCTCCAAGCTAGCCTTCCAAAATGATTTCTTATTAATCTCCCCCAATCATGTTCTACTCAAACTAATCTACTTGTATCCTATACAAAACATTTAGTGTCTTTCCTTCTGCCTTTG
Organism: Sarcophilus harrisii; assembly: GCF_902635505.1. Classification (NCBI taxonomy): domain Eukaryota; kingdom Metazoa; phylum Chordata; class Mammalia; order Dasyuromorphia; family Dasyuridae; genus Sarcophilus; species Sarcophilus harrisii. The sequence goes on along the minus strand of NC_045426.1, from coordinate 439,986,428 downwards.
CAAAAGTTACCTTGTATACCTGAAATGCATTCCTTCCTTTCCTCTATTTCTTGGAATCCCTAGTCCAAGGATTACCTAGGTCAAGTGCTTCCTCTTGTGCCTTCCTTAATTTCTCCAGTTGTTAGCACTCTGTTCACTGGAAATACTTTGAATATATTTTCTATTTATTTCTCTGTGTTTATGTGTTTATCCTGAATTGAATATAAGTAGCACATGCCCCTGTCATATATCAAGTGTTTAATAAATACTCATTAAGCTTCATTAAATTGAAGAAATTATCTACATTCATATAGTTCTTTTGTATTCTCATTTCAGTGCCTAGAAAGGTTAAGGAATATGAGGGGGGAGGGAATATTTATAGATTACCGAGTCCAACTTGGGTTCTGCATTTCCTTTATAATATCCTCAACAAGTGGTCATTACCAGATTCTAAGGCAATTCATTTCATTTTTGGTCAGTATTAATATTCCATATGAGATGAGAGAGGAAAGTATAGCAGGAACATCAATTTTCTCATCTTAGATAAATAAAAATAAAAATCTTGCTTGGATGCCATATCTCATAATGACCATGTGAACTTGTATAATTCCAGTTAAAAGAGACTTTAACAGCCATTTAATCTGAGATCCTCATTTTCTAGACATGGAAACTGAAGCAGGAGAAGAATCATCTGATCAGAACCACTATAAATGAAAACAATGGTAACAAACCAATTAAGAGAAATTGTAACGACTAAACAAGGCCTCAAATAAGAGATAAGAAAAGATACTTTCCTCTGCCTTTTCAGAAGTAGGGGATTATGGGCTTGGAAATGTAAAATTTTTTTTTGTTATGTTATTTAGTTTAGTTTTGCATAACTTTCTTTTCTTTCCTTTCTTCACAATTCATTGTAAGGGCTTCAGTGTTTTGAAGACGTGGGATAAAATTACAATAGTAGTTGATATAAAAGCATATGATACAAAAGATATAAATTAAATTTATTTTTAAAAGAAATAATGTCTTTTATTTTAGGGTTCCTGATCATCTAAAGTATTGGAGAAATAGTTTATAATATTTGGGCCTCAAAGGAACTCACCTGGCTAAGATGGATGAGGCTCTATCAGAAATTTGCTACATCTCAGGAATCCTTTAAGTCAAAATAGGGAAGAAGTTCTATATCCACAACATGTAGGGAATTCCTTTGGACCAAAATGGAATAGCTTTTTTTCAACTACTTAGAGATGGATGAAATAGCCTGGATTAAACAGGGGGGAAAAGATGCAGAATTGAATTTATTGTCCTTTAAAAATCCTATTCTTTTTAAATATTGCTAGTCCTATTTCTCCAACACTGTCCTTGTGAAATTGGTTATTTGACCCAAATTTAGGAAAATTTGGAATCCATTGCCTTTCTACTTAGGAAATGAGCCTTTACACCCACAAAATGCTGTCACTACCCATGATAACTGATCCTCCCATAGAAGTGAAAAACATGTTATTATTGCTAATGGATACTTTATAAATGCTTGTTGACTTGAGTGTGTGTGTCATTCTACAACTCTCCCAGAATTGACTTAACATGCATTTTCATGTGGAAGTGAGAATAGTCACATTTATAAAACTAAGTGCAACTGTATCCTTTTGAATATCCTTACTGTATTAGGATTAAGTAAACTTCCTTTGTTAACTGCTTAACAATTATGAGATAGAAGTATCTCATTTCATTCCTAAATTAAATCTAAACTGATTGAGAAGTATTATCTACTTCTAACATTTAGATAATTTATCTTTTTTTTTTCAGTTTACTGAGTTTAATTATTTTTGATTCCTCTTTGTCTAGACTGTTCTATTGATCTTTTCTATTTTTAATAAGTATCCAATAGTTTTGATGATTGCTGCTTTATGATGTAGTTTGAGGATGGAAATTGTATTTCCCATTCATTCCTATCTTTTAAAATTATTATCCCTTTTAATCTTCTAGTATCTTTTATTCCACCAAATAAATTTTAGTTCTCTAAACTTTCCCTTTCATAGTTTGATATGGCACTAAATCTATAAATTAATTTTGGTAGAAGTGTTATGTTTATTATTTTGGCACATCCCATCTATGAACATTGTATATTCCTCCAGCTATTAAGTATTTCTTAAATAGTATTTTGTAATTGTAACTATATAAGAATTGTGTATGCTCTGGTAGATTAACTCTCAAGTATGTAAGCATTTTGTAATTATTTTTAAAAGAGACTTACTGTTCCATTATTGAAAATATCATTTTCATGGGAAAATCCACATAAAATACTTTTCCACTTACTTAAGTACTGTGTAAAGAGATTCTAGTTTTTGCTTCTGACTTTACAAACACTTGAATTTTCTGATTTAAAACTAATAAAAGGTCTCATACTATCATTCATTCTCTCATTGACTTCTATGGATTCACTTTCCCCCTGCCCTTATCTTGTTATGCCTATTTCTATGTGGTCTTGACCACTTACTTCATAAAGCCAAAGAATCCAAAGGTGGAAAGAAATTCAGTGATTATAAGTACCCATATCCTAAATTTAAATACATGTTATACTATACTGGATGAATGGCCATCGATAATGATAATAATTTACATTTCTAATTTTTAAAAAATAACCTTTAGATGTTGATTATGAAAATATTATTTTAATTTGTATAAGCAAGGAAATGGTGGCCCAGAAATGTTTAGTGCCTTGCCAAATGTAATACAAATAGTAAATGTCTTCTGACATCTGTTCTTCTGACATATGAGAGAGACAAAAGTCTCAAGTCTTCTGATCTCAAGACCAGTGCTCTTTTAATTACAATATGCTGCCTCTCAAAAAAAAAAAAAAAAAAAAATTAAATAAATAAAACAATGATCTTATCCCCAATGAAGCTCCTGCTCACCTCTTTCTTCCCTATTCTGATCTCTGAATTTTTTCTTTCTTTTCCAGTGTTTCCAACTTCTGAATCAATGTATCTCCACTGCAATTACACAATTGCCACCCTATGACTGTCTGACTACAGCTATCCCCAATCAGAATAATAAAATTCCAGAATTTATCTCACTTAAATCCTAGTGAACTCAATTCATCCTGGGAATTTTGAATATGTAAGCAGTAATTGAAATCTCATCTAGAAATGAAGAAAAAAGTTTCATCTAGGAAGTACTAAGTAACTAGTATCAAAATACAAATGTGAGAACTCTATTAAGGTAATGTAATGCAGTGATTAATTTTTTTTAACGTTTCATTTCTTATTATTTATTGGCTGTACTACTGTATATATATATTTTAATTTAATAGCTTTTTATTTACAAGTTATATGCATGAGTAATTTTACAGCATTGACAATTGCCAAACCTTTTGTTCCATTTTTTCCCCTCCTTTCCCCTACCCCCTTCCCTAGATGGAAGGATGACCAGTAGATGTTAAATATATTAAAGTATAAATTAAATTCAAAATAAGTATACATGACCAAACCGTTATTTTGCTGTACAAAAAGAATCAGACTCTGAAATATTATACAATTAGCCTGTGAAGGAAATCCAAAATGCAAGCAGGAAAAAATATAGGGATTGGGAATTCAATGTAATGGTTCTTAGTCATCTCCCAGAGTTCTTTCACTGGGTGTAGCTGGTTCAGTTCATTACTGCTCCATTAGAACTGATTTGGTTCATTTCATTGCTGAAGATGGCCAGGTCCATCAGAATTGATCATCATATAGAATTGTTGTTGAAATATATAATGATCTCCTGGCCCTGCTCCTTTCACTCAGCAAGTGATTAAATTTTTGATATGAAAAATGTAGCCAAAGTATTACAATTCTTCTATTTAAAAGAAATTTCCCCTCCTCCATATTAACAGCAATAACTAACATTTAGGCATCACCTACCTTGTGATTCTCACAACAACCCTAAGAAGTTAAATTCTGTTATTATCACCATTCTACAAATGAGGAAACTAAGACAAAAGGAGGTTAAGTGATTACTCATTCTCACACAAAGTGGTAAGTGTCCAACTTTGAACTCAAGTCTGCTGACTCAAGGTTTGGAACTCTGTTCACTGAATTACCTGTAACTGCCCCATTGGTCAGGATCTATGAAGAGCTCCTGGCAACTCCCACCAATGCAAATAAGGACCTTTTCTGTAATATTATCTTAGAGAATTGCCTGGTCACATAGAACATAACAACTTGCTTATAACAACACGGTGATATGTTTCAGAAGTTAGACTTTAAGCCACATCTTCCTGAAACCAAAGAGAGATTCCTTTCTACTACTCTATGATGACTTTTCCATTAATATGTGAAAGGTTAATAAAGATTATTTGATGATTAAATAAAACATTATGTTGATAAATGGAAAATAATGGTAAAAGACTACCAAAAAAAGTGAGGCATGAACTGAATCTTTTGTCACTTGTGGTCACTGATGTGGACTTTGAGCTTACTCTCTTCCCTTATCAGGAAAAAACCTATCTGGCTATTATCAGGAATAACCAAATCCCAGATCATCCTGTTTGTATAGAGTGATTTGTAAGAATGGAATGCTTTATCAAACTCCACAGTCTACCTTTCAAACCTCTGGGCATCTCTAAATAACCTTTGAAATTTTGATTAGCATATCTTTAGACAGGTTTGGGACCTAGTCTGCCAGGTGCATTCTCTCTGACTCCTTCTTGATCCCTCCTCCCTCTGAGCGACCAAATTCTTCTTCTCCCCCTGAAGAAACTCCTCAAGTTGTATTTCTCTTTTAAAAAGACCTGCTCATGATGATCTTTGTTAAATCTTTTTCAGAGCTAAATCCACATAAGGTATTCTGTCTCTTCCTCTTCATAGTGGTTCCCTTTAATGGTGTCTTTCTCCTTATTATAAGTAACATTAGTTAGTCTGCTAAACTCCTCTGTGGATTTATGCTGCCAGACAATGGCATAATCAAGCATTCTTTAATGTATTCTTCCAAACTCTTTTTCTTGGTAACCTCATTCTTCTCTCAACTCTAGTTCATATTTCATAAAGCACTGCTACCCTGACCTCATCAGTCACCAAACCTGGAGTAAATGCAGGTTGCAATCCAGGACTGGTCTGGATGATCTTGGTTGGATCCTTAGTTCTTTCAACAAGAGAGAAAAAAAAAAGTAACAAATATGAAGAGAACTAGAAGAGTAAAAGCAAAATACCTCTAAAACAGTTGAGACCAAATCATTAGTAGGCTGTGAGTCCCTTTGGAACTATTTGCTGAGATACTAATGCTCCATAGGCTTATTTGTTTTAAAAGCTGAAGGACAAGTCATTATTTGGAAGCTGGTAAATCCTATTACAGAAAGCCTTCTTCTGAAAATGACAAATAAAAGAGCAACTTAAGCCATATGGTTTTATGAGAAACTCCCTTCCAAATATAAACAAGCCCAGTTCCACTTAGTGGGTGGGCTTGTTGCCCAAGCACTCTGAGTTTGAGTCAGAAAGTGAAAATGAAAAATGATTATACCCACATTGAAAGTGAAACAGAATTTGGTTGGGGTGTGGGGGAGGAATGTTGCAAAGAATTATTGAATGCTGCAATAATTTCTCTTATTTTTATTAGACTTTCATCCTAATGAGAGTTCATTCTGAGAACAGTCAGAAGCCAGAGCAAAAGGCGTCAAAATTTGGCACAGCAAAGGGATACCATTTATCAATATTTGGCAAGATTGAAACGTTCTCCTCAATGAACAGATGACTTCTCACTAATGGAAGATTAAGATAATGGAAATCATTTAGAGGTGGAAAAAAATGATTTCACCCCCTCTTTGGGGGACTAAAGAGTAAGAAGTATATGGAATAAACTGAGTGAAGACCTCTCATGGGAATATGTCTTTGAACTCTGCCCTGATTGTGACTTGAGACTTTACAATAACAAGTTGAACTAAAACTAAAAAGCTGCAGTTGTTGGATTGTCTTGGATGAACATTTCCTCTCCAGTTTCCTACCAACTCTTAATTAGCATCTAAGTATTTCTTTTAAAGTAATGGTGACTTTGGGAATTCAGGTAACAGAATATCTACTCTAGGGAAATTTAAATTCTGGGATAGAGTTCCATGTTTAGAGTGTTGGGGGGTGAGGGGGTGGAGGCTTCTGGCCTATTTAACTTAGGTTTTGCAGTTTGCGCTTTGCACTCCTTTACTGATGACACCTTGTCTGTTAGGAGTTGCCCTTTCTCAGGAGATTGTTATTAATCCCTTTTTGTTTTGTCTTACCTTGAGAGTCTGATTGTTTTTGTGGTCATTATTATCCCACACAGAGGGAAGCAGAATAACAAATCCTGAAGAATTAAACAAATTCCATTTGTTTTTGTCATTGACTTGCAAAGAACTTAATAAACCTCCATTTCACAGCCTAGATTGTGGTGGAAAGGTCACTATATGTGTAGTCAGAAGCTTTGTTTTGAGTCCTAGTTTTGCCATTTAATAGCAGTGTTAATTTAAGATCATTAAAACTTAGTTTCCTTATGTATAAATTGAAGAACATTACAGGGCAGGTGTGAGGAGCAAATGAGATTATGAATGCAAAGGCCTACACCATAAAGTACAATATAAATTTAAGCAAATATTATTCATCTACCTTAAAAAGGTATTGTGAAAATGAATGATCAAGTTAATGTTAACATTCACTAAGCAAAACCAGTGTTTTAGAATTGGACAAAATTAATATAAAGAGAATGGAAAAAAAAAAAGATCTGGTCGGTTCGTGTCATAAATGGCAAAGAACAAGGTGTTAACCTTTAGACAGGATAGGTGGACACTCTAGCTGCAATAAGGTAGTTCAGACTCTGTCTAATTAAGTCTGCAGATGCTAGGCACAGATCTCTAGGGAGAAAGGAAAAACTCCTATGTTGTATTCTTGTGTAGAAGAAAACAAGAGTGAAGGGGAAATTGCTCAAGACATGTTATTAGAAAGTGCCTTAAAGAGTTAAAAAAAAAAAAAAAAGAGGGAGGATAAAGAAGAGAGGAAGCAAGAAAAGAAGGGAAAGAGGAAAGAAGGGAGAAAGGAAGAAGGAATCAGAGTATTTGAAAAAAATTAATATTTTAAATAGATTATAAAAACATTTAGTAAACATAAACTTTTTGCCAGGCACTATAATATGCATTAGGGATAAAAATAAAAGTAAACAAGACCATTCCTGACCTCAAAAAACTTACATTCTAATAATACATAAAGAAATGCTGGACAACAAGATTATCTGATGATCAACTATGATGGACTTGATTTTTTTCAATGCATTCAGAGGAAGAACCATGGGGACTAAATATGGATCACAACATTTTCACCTTTGTTGTTGTTGTTGTTGCTTCCTTGCTTCTTTTTTTTTCCTTTTTGATCTGATTTTTCTTATGCAGCATGATTAGTGTGGAAATATTTTAGAAGAATTGTACATGTTTAACCTATATCAGTTTACTTGCTGCCTAGAGAAGAGGGGAGATGGGGAGGGAGAAAGAAAAATATAGAACATAAGATTTTACAAGTGTAAATGTTGAAAACTCTTTGCATTTTGAAAAATAAAAAAACTATTAAAATAAATAAATATGTGAGTGGAAAAAAGGAAATGGGACAAGATAATAAGTTTCCTAATTTTTCCATATTGTGTTGCCTCTAAACCAGAGAAAAATCATCAAAAAAAAATAAAAATGATGGAAAAGAAAGGAGAGTACTACTAAAAGAAAGAGCAATGGAGAAGACCAACTATAGCGTGGTATGGAGATGTAATTCCCAGCAAGTCTAACAGCTCCATAATCAAAGAAAAGATGGAACCAGGGTTGAAGTCTAAGTTTCCAGAGATGTGGGTTGTTAGGGAGGGCAATATTGAGGAAATTGCAAAAAATCATGTATTTTAATATTATGTGTTCTTATTTTTGCCACCAAAATCCAAGAATCATAAAATCCAGTCTTAATAAAATGTTGACAAAAGGTGGGACACACAACTATTAGGATTTTTCTAGGGAACAAACATCTTTTGACTAATGAAACTGCATGAAAATTATAAATGTTTTCCAATAAAATGGAGGTAAGAATAAAGCCTGGTTAGCAGTGTTCAATACAAAGCAAATACCTATTTTTAGTCATTGATTTCAATTAATTCATTTTATAAAAGTGATTAATCTTTTTCCGAAACTAACAGCAATACAGAATTTAGGCTAATATAACTATTTATTCCATTACAATGAAAGAAAATATATTCTATAACTTCTCCTCAATTCTGCTTCTTTTTTTTTCTTTTATTTTTTTAAAATAGATTTTATTTTCCAAATACATACAAAGATAGTTTTTAACATTCACCTTTGCAAAACCTTATGTTCTAAATTTTTCTCCCTATCTACCTTCTTCCCTCTCCCCAAGACAACAAGCAACTGAATATAGGTTAAGCATGTGCAATTCTTTCTATTTAGTTATTCTTTATTGAAGATTTTTATTTTCAAGACATCAAGCAATTCAATATAGGTTAAACATGTACAATTCTTTTTTATTTATTTTTTATTGAAGTTTTTTATTTTCAAAACATATGCAACAATAATTTTTCAACATTGACCCTTATATTTCTAGCCATATGAAAAGATGCTCCAAGTCATTATTAATCAGAGAAATGCAAATTAAGACAACTCTGAGATACCATTATCCACCTATCAGATTGGCTAGGATGACAGGAAAAGATAATGCAGAATGTTGGAGGGGATGTGGGAAAACTGAGATATTGATACATTATTGGTGGAATTGTGAATACATCCAGCCATTTTGGAGAGCGTTTTGGAACTATGCTCAAAAAACTATCAAACTGTGCACACCCTTTGATCTAGCAGTGTTACTCCTTGGGCTTATATCTCAAAGAAATACTAAAGAAGGGAAGGGACTTGTATGTGCCAAAATGTTTGTGGCAGCCCTCTTTGTAGTGGCCAAAAACTGGAAACTGAGTGAATGCCCATCAATTGGAGAATGGCTGAATAAACTGTGGTATATGAATATTATGGAATATTATTGTTCTGTAAGAAATGACTAGCAGGATGATTTCAGAAAGGCCTGGAGAGACTTATATGAACTGATGCTGAGTGAAATGAGCAGGACCAGGAGATCATTATATACTTCAACAACAGCATTATATGATGATCAATCTGCTGGACCTGGCCATCTCCAACAATGAAATGAACCAAATCAGTTCCAATACAGCAGTAATAAATTGAACCAGCTACATTCAGTGAAAGAACTCTGGGAGATGACTATGAACTATTACATAGAATTCCCAATCCCTATATTTTTGTCCACCTGCTGGCCTAGCTGTACCTGATCTAAAACTATATTATAAAGCAGCAGTCACCAAAACCATTTGGTATTGGCTAAGAAATAGATTAGTTGATCAGTGGAACAGGTTAGGTTCACAAGACAGAATAGTCAACTATTGCAATTTAGTGTTTGACAAACCCAAAGATCCTCACTTTGGGATAAGAACTCATTATTTGACAAAAACTGTTGGGATAACTGGAAATTAGTATGGCAGAAATTAGGCATGGACCCACACTTAACACCGTATACTAAGATAAGATCAAAATGGGTCCATGATTTAGACATAAAGAACGAGATTGTAAACAAATTGGAGGAACATAGGATAGTTTATCTCTCAGACTTGTGGAAGAGGAAGAAATTTGTGGCTAAAGACGAACTAGAGACCATTATTGATCACAAAATAGAAAATTTTGATTACATCAAATTAAAAAGCTTCTGTACAAACAAAACTAATGTAAACAAGATTAGAAGGGAAGCAACAAACTGGGAAAACATCTTCACAGTTAAAGGTTCTGATAAAGGCCTCATTTCCAAAATATATAGAGAGCTGACTCTAATTTATAAGAAACCAAGCCATTCTCCAATTGATAAATGGTCAAAGGATATGAACAGACAATTTTCAGATGATGAAATTGAAATCATTACCACTCATATGAAAGAGTGTTCCAAATCATTATTAATCAGAGAAATGCAAATTAAGACAACTCTGAGATACCACTACACACCTGTCAGATTGGCTAATATGACAGGAAAAAATAATGATGAGTGTTGGAGGGGATGCGGGAAAACTGGGACACTGATACATTGTTGGTGGAGCTGTGAACGAATCCAGCCATTCTGGAGAGCAATCTGGAATTATACCCAAAAAGTTATCAAACTGTGCATACCCTTTGATCCAGCAGTGTTTCTACTGGGCTTATACCCCAAGGAGATACTAAAGAAGGGAAAGGGACCAGTATGTGCCAAAATGTTTGTGGCAGCCCTGTTTGTAGTGGCTAGAAGCTGGAAACTGAGTGGATGCCCATCAATTGGAGAATGGTTGGGTAAATTGTGGTATATGAATGTTATGGAATATTATTGTTCTGTAAGAAATGACCAGCAAGATGAATACAGAGAAGCTTGGAGAGAATTACATGAACTGATGCTAAGTGAAATGAGCAGAACCAAGAGATCATTATATACGTCAACAACGATACTGTATGAAGATGTATATGATGGAAGTGGATTTCTTTGACAAAGAGACCTAATTCAGTTTCAATTGATCAATGATGGACAGAAGCAGCTACACCCAAAGAAAAAACACTGGGAAATGAATGTAAACTGTTTGCATTTTTGTTTTTCTTCCCGGGTTACTTCTACCTTCTGAATCCAATTCTCCCTGTGCAACAAGAAAACTGTTTGGATCTGCACACATACATTGTATCTAGGATATACTAGGACATATTCAACATATATAGGACTGCTTGCCATCTAGGGGAGGGGGTGGAGGGTGGGAGGGAAAAATCGGAACAAAAGTGAGTGCAAGGGATAATGTTGTAAAAAAAAAAAAAAAAAAAAAAAAAAAAAAAAAGTTACCCTGGCATGGATTCTGTCAATAAAAAGTTACTATAATAAAATTTAAAAAAAAAAAATTTGTCCACCTGCATTTTTGATGTCCTTCACAGGTTAATTGTACATTATTTCGAAGTCTGATTCTTCTTGTGCAGCAAAATAACTGTATGGACATGTACACATATATTGTATTTAACATATAACATATTTAACATGTATTGGTCTACCTGCCATCTGGGGGAGGGGTTGGGGGAAGGAGGGGAAAAATTGGAACAAAAGGTTTTACAATTGTCAATGCTAAAAAAAAAAAAAAGTACCCATGCATATATCTTGTAAATAAAAAGCTATAGTAATAAAAAAAAAATTGACCCTTAAAAAATCTCCTTTCTCCCCATTCCCTCCCCTAGATAGCATGTAATCATATATGTTAAGCATGGTAAAAAATATATATTAAATCTAATATAGGCATTCATATTTATACACTGATCCTGCTGCACAAGAAAAATCAGATCAAAAAGTTTTTTTTTTTTTTAAAATGAGAAAGAAAATAAAATTCAAGCAAACCACAACAAAAAGAGTGAAAATGTTTATGTTGTGATCCACACTCAGTTCTCACAATCCACTCTCTGGGTGTAGATGGCTTTCATCATCATAGGATCATTGGAACTAGCCTGAATTATCTCATTATTGGAAAGAGAGGCATCCATCAGAATTGATTATCGTATAATCTTGTTGCTGTGTAAACTGATCTCCTGGTTTTGTTGACTTCACTTGACATCAGTTCACGTAAGCTTCTCCAGGCCTCTCTGAAATCATCCTCCAATTGATGGGCATCCACTCAGTTTCCAGTTTCTTGCCTCTACAAAAAGGGCTGCCACAAATATTTTTTCAATATGTGCAATTCTTACCTCATCCTGCCCTCCGTATTTTCACTCTCTTTCCCTGTATTACTTTCCCCTTCTACTTCTGCCCTCCTTTCTATTACCTCCCCCTTTCTTTTCCTCTTTCTCCTCCTACTACCTTACAGGGTGAGACAAATTCCTAAACCAAACTAAGTATTTATGATATTCCCTGTTTGAGCCAAATCAGATGAGATTAAGTTTTAAACAATGCTTACACCACCCCCCCTTCTTTCCCTCAACTGTAATAGGTCTTTTGTACTTCTTCATGTATCATAATTTACCCCCATTTTACCTTCCCTTTTCTCTTCTTCTAGAATAATAACCTTTCCACTCTAAATTTTATCACATTAAAGTCAACTTATATAACCCTTCTAACTGAATAAACTAACAGGATAAATCTGTCTATCTATGTACCTCACAATCCTCATTAAAACCAATTAAACAATTACTGTTTATGCAGTAACTAGATAGGCCCTGGAGGAAATATGATTTGGTGGGTTTGGTTTTAAAGGGAGGTTGGGGGAATGAAGGTGAGATATATAGTTTAAATAAGACATAATCTCTGTCTTTGTGAAGTTTACATTCTAGAAGCAGTAAAAAAACAATTGCATAGATATCTAAAATGAAAATTAATGCATAATAATTTTAAATAGTGCAAGGTGAGACAAAGGTTATTATACACTGGAAAAATCAAAGAGGGCTTGTTGGAGTCAAGCTCCAGTGAATATTGAGAGTGTGAATGAATATCCAAGGCCAGGCAGAAGATATGCTTTGCAATCTCCATTTATTAATCTGAGAACCAGGGTTTATGTACTCTTTAAACTAGTGTTATATTAACACCAGTTACCTCCAGGTGACGCTATATACCTTCCAGAGTTAATACAAAGACATTGACATTTCAATTCCATTTTAACTAGAAATAACAAAATATCTATCATAATAAGGTAGTCGATAACAGAAATTATCAATAGCAAAGTATTTGTCAAAACAGAGTTGTAAATAGCAGAAATTACCAATAACACGGTATTTGTCAAAACAGAGTTTTAAATAGCATCGTTATACTGCCTTGTTCCTGTGGTATGCATTCTCCATCAAGATTATCCTAAATTTATCTAGAGTATGTCTTTCATTTATTGTTAAGGAGATGGTGAGCTAAAGCCTCAAATTGTTCAGCCTTTAGTCTCAAGTAATAGATTGGACTCTTCCTATTCATGGACTTATTCAATACTGGCTCTCTACAAAGATTCACAAATGGAGATAGCATTTGAGTTGGACTTTAAAATATAGGCTCACTAAGCAGGGTGAGACTAAAGGAATGAAAAATGGAGAGGAGAAAATCTATTAGAAGACTAATGAAAGAATCCAGGTAGCCAAAAGGATCAAGACTAGAGTGATTATAATGGGACCAGGTAGATAAATATAAGAAACATTGTGAAAATTGAAAGGATAAGATTGAGTAACTAATTGTATATAAGAAGTGTTGGAAAGGGAAGAGCTAAAACTAACACAAAGGATTCATACACAGAAAAATGAGAGAATGGAGGTAGTATAAACAAATAGTGACATAAGTGTATAAGATAAAAATTTTTAACTCTGGGTTTCCCTAGCACCTGCCTTTTCCTATTCTCTTTTCTACTTTTGTCAATTATCCTCACCACTTCAGTACCTCACTTGCCTTTGCTTTTATGAAGATTACTTTGTGTTGTAGGTCTTTTCTTCTGTATTTTTTCCAAGCAAAACTTACAAATCTACTCCTTCAGAAGTCTTTTTTCTACTCTTCAAGGTGAAAGTTGACTATCACCATAGCTACAGATATATTTTGGCTAGAATATAGCACCATATGGCTATAACCTTGCTTCCTTTAGCCACTTCTTCCAATGTGATTCTAATAATAGAGTGATAGAGGTACAATGTCCAGAAAAAAAGTAAAATAATACTCTTATGGTACTCGGGTATATCTGAAATATGATGATTAGTTCTAACCATAAACTTATCTTTATATCATGACTGTCTCAATCCAATTCAGCAACCATAATACTAGGTTAGGTGAAGAAAAGATATAAAGTTTAGATGGCCTGTGCACAAATTACTAGAGCCAACCAAGGCAGAGATAAATAAAATGGGGCAAGTCATGGGATTAAGATCACTTAAAAACATTTCACAAAAGGAAAGGATGAAGGAATCAGAGATAATATCTATATTGAAAAAGAAATAACTTTAAAGAAAACAGAATAGCTATCTTTAGATATCTGAAGGGTTATTATATAAAATAGAGTGGCCAAAATAAATGTTCTGATTCACTCAAGGGCAGAACTAGAAAGAAAATGAAGTTATAAAAGAGAGAAGTACCTATTCAAAAATAGAAAAGCTTTCTGAACAATTAAAATCATTTAACATTTGAAATTAACTGACTGATGGTAGTGAATTTCTTTAAAGATTTAGGCATGGAAGTTACAGCTTATAGTTTGTTAGGGAATGTCATATTTAGGATTCATGCTTTGGGGAAGAGTACTTTGAGATACCCTTCAGCTCTGTAATTCTCTGATTCTGTTATTCTAAACTTAACTGTATAAAGTATCAATGGCTAATTAATGATAATCTTTTCTGGGCTAATTTAATAGGGGATTCATGGAAACATAGTTTCCTTAATCTCTCCAAAAGATTTCCTGAACATGGATACCTACAGAACAACATTGTAGCAAGGGGAACATTTTTGTACAGGGGGAATCAAATCTATTATGTGCGTGTATGACTATTCAGTGCCACTGAAAGCTATGGATGAATGAATGAATGAATGAGTGAGCACTCATGAATTTATTAAGCATTTAGTATTTTTAAATAGTTTGGGGGGATTTTTTGTTTTTATTTATTGCAGTCAAAACTAAATACTCAAAAAGAAGGCAATCCTTACTTTCTAAGAAGACAGGGAAAAAGATAAAGAAGTGGTGTCTAAGGAAGGGTATTTTGGTTTGAGAAGTTATATGAATGGTGATTACACTCACAGGGGAATTAAGTGACATTTGCTTTGCAATGGCAGAATTGATTTGATTATAATTCCCAGAGGAAAAAAATATAGGGGAGAGGGGAGAGAGGGGAAATTGCAGTTACAGAATAAATATACAGGGACATTCAGGCATGATCATAAGTCAAGAAGAGAAGGAAACATCAGAATTAAACAGAGGGTTGGAAAGTCTAGTCAAACCTTCACTCAGTTTTCAATTTCAATAAATTCAGCATGTACTCCATCATGAATTAATATGGCTCCTTTCTATTCTTTAAAAGAATAAAATTTCAGAAGCTGAGATTCATTCACAAAATTTAGGGGCAATGCAAAAACCTTTGTTAGACCCTTCTCCTATTTATTTTGCTAATTGTATTGTTCTTTTTCCTATGGTAGACCTTAGACAAGAGGCTAACTCTCCCTAAAGTAAACCTGTTAATACTGTATTTAACTAAGAGCTCTCCCTTCCATAACAACATTAATATAAGCAGAAGTACTCTTGTAAGAAATGAACTATATGCCACATCTTCTCTTCTTTCTTAAAGCTCAAGGCCAATTTAATGGTATAAGGATTACTAGGTTAATCTTTTCCACAAAGAAAAAAAAATAAACATTTTACTTATAGTAACTAATCTGCATTCTTTGAAAAGAAATTCTTTGTATTTCTTCTGATTGTATTGTTCTTTGAAGACATGCTAGGTCCACTGATACAGGGAAAACATCTCAGTGGCAAAGAGAAGTTCTATGTAGTGTTCTTTCCTTTAAAAAAAATAAATGCTTTTAAATGGGGAATAGTTCCTGAAAGACTGCGTGATCTCCAGAAACCTGTGAAATTTCTCTGTTCAGAATCCAACCATTCTGGAGAGTAGTTTGGAACTATGCTCAAAAAGTTATCAAACTGTGCATACCCTTTGATCCAGCAGTGTTACTACTGGGATTATATCCCAAAGAGATCATAAAGAAGGGAAAAGGACCTGTATGTGCATGAATGTTTGTGGCAGCCCTTTTTGTAGTGGCTAGAAACTGGAAACTGAATGGATGTCCATCAGTTGGAGAATGGCTGAATAAATTGTGGTATATGAATATTATGGAATATTACTGTTCTGTAAGAAATGACCAACAGGATGATTTCAGAAAGGCCTGGAGAGACTTACACGAACTGATGCTGAGTGAAATGAGCAGGACCAGGAGATCATTATATACTTCAACAACAATACTATATGATGACCAGTTCTGATGGACCTGACCATCCTCAGCAACAAGATCAACCAAATCATTTCCAATGGAACAGTAATGAACTGAATCAGCTATGCCCAGAGAAAGAACTCTGGGAGATGACTAAAAACCATTACATTGAATTCCCAATCCCTATATTTATGCCCACATGCATTTTTGATTTCCTTCACAAGCTAATTGTACAATATTTCAGAGTCTGATTCTTTTTGTACAGCAAAATAACGTTTTGGTCATGTATACTTATTGTGTATCTAATTTATATTTTAATGTACTTAACATCTACTGGTCATCCTGCCATCTGGGGAAGGGGGTGGGGGGTAAGAGGTGAAAAATTGGAACAAGAGGTTTGGCAATTGTTAATGCTGTAAAGTTACCCATGCATATATCCTGTAAATAAAAGGCTATTAAATAAAAAATAAAAAAAATAAAAATTAAAAAAAAAAGAAATTTCTCTGTTCACGCTGCACAGGACAAGGAGGAATTGGTACTGTCAAAATTCATGTTGAGTATTGTAAGTAGGGTCACATGAAACAGGAACTTGTTTCAGGGGATTCTAGCAAATACTACACTCTTCCATATAATCATTAATCTGATGTATGATTTTCTTTCCCTTTAAAGGACAATCTTCAAGTACCATCTCTTTTTTCCCTACAAACTGTCATTAATTTTGTTTCCATTCCCAGTACACCTTTTAGGGGTACATCACTTAACAGAGATTACATCTTGGAGAAAAACTTACATAATAGGATCTTTGCATTTTTATTCTATAATTTTTCTTTTTTGGTTTTGTATTTATTTCAAATACAGAATTAAACTAATCCCAATGAAGGTAGAACCACAGCTATTGTTCACGTTTGGTTTATCTCTCAGTTATAGAACAAAAGGGCTTCACAGGCTATCTATTACAACCTGTAACCTGAGAATACTTTTTTTAACATCTCCAATAAGCAGTTATTCAATTTCTACTTCAATATTTCCAGTGAAAAATAACTCCCAATACTGCCACATTCCATTTCAGTCTTATAGAACTCCAATTGTTAGATTTTTTTACCCCTATACTTGACCTGAGTGTTTTTCTCTTCAATTTTTACTCATGGCTCTAAGCTCTGCTCTCTAGGGCTAAGCAGAACAAGTCTAATGCCTTTTTCCCACATGGCACACCTTAAAATACTTTAAGAAACTATTTTTACCCCTTAAATCTTTTCTCCTTGAGGATAAATATCACCTGTTTCTTCAAGCAACCCTTACATGGAATGACCTTGATACCCTTAACCATTGTGGTTGACTTCCTCTAGACTCACTTCATCTCAACAATGTATAGTATAATAACTAGAATTAAATATCATACTCCAAAAGGTCTATATTCCAAAGAGATCAGAGAAAAGAGGAAAGGATCTCTATATTCTAAAATAATTATAGAAGTTCTTTTTGAGGTGGCAAAGAATTGAAAAATGAGCTAATGCTCATCAATTGGGAAAAGGCTGAAGAAGCTGTGGTATATGTTTGGGATGAAATACTACTGTGCTGTAAGAAAGAACAAGCAAGACAGTTTCAGAAAAGCATGAGAAAATGTATGTAAATGAGGTGAGCAGAATGAGAAGAACATTGTACATAGTAACAGCTATTCATATCTTTAAAGAAAGAACTGAAGAACTCTGGGGTGTGGATTAAAACATACCTTTTTTTTCCTTAACTTTCTTTGCTTTACTTTTTTACTTTATTTTTCTTGGGATTTTTTAATGTTTTCTTTTGCAAAATGGCTATATGGCGATATGGTTTGCATAATTTGACATAATAATACATGTCATACTCTGTGCCTTCTGAAGACATAGTTGAGGACTGAGGAGAGAAAAGTTTGAAATTCAATTTTTTAAAAAAATAAATGTTCTACACCCAGCAAAAGAACTCTGGGAGATGACTATGAACCACTACATAGAATTCCCATTCCCTCTATTTTTATCCACCTGCATTTTTGATTTCCTTCACAGGCTAATTGTACACTACACTATTTCAAAGTCCAATTTTTTTTTTGTACAGCAAAATAACTGTTTGGACATGTATACATATATTGTGTTTAACTTATACTTTAACATATTTAACATGTATTGGTCAACCTGCTATCTGGGGGAAGGTGTGGGGGGAAGGAGGGGAAAAGTTGGAACAAAAGGTTTTGCAATTGTCAATGCTGAAAAATTATCCATGCATATATCTTGTAGATAAAAAGCTATAATAAAAAAAGAAAAAAATAATAAATGTTAAAATTTACATGTTATTTAACTATATATGTATGTATGTATGTGTATATATATATTTTAGAGAGAGAGAGAGGGAGAGAAAGAGAGAGAGAGAGATAGGTATAGCTAGTACTCTAGATGTGATCTGACCACAGCAGAATACAAGTGTACCATACAGCCTTCTTAGTCCTGGACAGCAATACCTTGACATATATATATAATCCACGATCACAGTTGTTTTCTTGGGGTCCATATTACATTCAACGAATACTGAGCTTTCAGTATTCTAAAACTCCCAGATTTTTTCAGATGGACTGATATTTAGGGACTTAGGTTACTAAAGTTGTTTTTTTTGTTTGTTTGTTTTTTTTTGCACTGAAGTTTAAGACTACATTTTTATTTCTGTCAAATTTAATATTCTTGAGATTGTTGCCTGTTAAGCTTCTTTTTTGCTTTTAGTCTTTCATTCAACTTGTTAGGTTTCTCTCCAAAGTTTATGTCATTTCCAAATCAGATTATATGTCTTTATTCCAGTAACTTATTAAAAGATTCAGATTAGGCTTTGTCAAGAAGCAAGGAGATATATTTCTTCAGATTACTTTCAATATAAGATACAATTTAAGACTATTAAAATACATTTAAATGTAAATTATTCAAGATAAGCAATTTTCAAATGTATCGAACAAAATACAATTGAGATTTTCTGGAAATTCAACAAAACGTTCTCCTAAAAGTAATAGAGTACAGTTAATTCATGCTAATAAATTATCAATACCTTGCCTTCCACAGGCACTTTCTCTAGTGATCACCACATTCACATACTTTATAATGTGATTTGATATCCTGTTATCTGAAAATATTATTATTAGTTATAAGGAGGATCAAGGACAGAGGACTCATATATATAAGAATATTTATAGAAGAACTTTTTTTTATAAAAGCAAAGAACTAAAAATAAAGAGGTGCCTATCAATTGGAAAATATATAATAAATTATATGTGAATTTAATGGTATGATATTATTTTATAAGAAATAACAACTATGACAAATTCAGACAAAACTGTGGGGAGATTTATATGAACTAATTCAAAATGAACCAGAAAAACAACGTACAGGATGGCATGAAAGAAACTGATTTTTAAAGACTCTAGAATTCCCATCAAAGCAGCAAACAATAGTGAATTCCAAAGAATTATGATAATACATCTCTCCAGATAATACATCTGACAGCTTCCAAATGAGAGATGTTCTTATACATTGTCCATTTATTCATTCATTTTGCTAGACTATATTCGTTATGTTACAAGAAGAGCTTCTACTTGGTTGAGGTTACGTCATTATAGGTTAATGGAGAGAGATATTTTTCAAAAAGAAAAAATTATTAAAAATTGATAAAGTATCTTAAATGTACAGAAAAAAAATACAGAATTTTTAAAAATAGAGCAATCATTACAACTTTGTTAATGTATTTATATATAAATATACTTCTTGAAAACAAACTATATAACAAAACTTCAGTTGCCTGTACAAGTCTCTCATTATTTGTATGTTGAAATGTTTAGTGACTGCTAAATTTATAATAACAAAAATATATTTAAAAGAAATATAAAATGATTAGTCTTTCATTTAAAGAAAGAAAGATATCTGATAACTCAGAAATAATTATCTGATGATGAATCCCATTCCATTTTGAACTGTTATAATTATTATAAATTTTCTCAGAATATCAAATCTATTCCTTTAAAACTTTCATACATTGTTCCTAATTTTGTTCTCTAAGGTAAAGCAAGGCAATACTATGGCTTCAACATTGCAGATTTTTAAATACCTGAAACCATCCATTTACACCATGGTTTGTAGATTCTGTCTTTGCTCTCTTCTTTTTTTACATCAAAATTACATTTGCCTTTCACCAGTCTTGTATGATCTCTTCTGCTTCTTATAGTCTTTCATATTTGCCAATTCTTTTAGACCCTGAAAACATAATTCATCTCTACCAAGTTAATTAGATTTATTATTCACAACTAAGCATTCTCTTACTATCTTTTTATTTATCTTATTCATCACCTCCATATTACACATGTATGTTCAGAGGTAGGCAGGTAGTACAGTTGATAGGATCCTAGGCCTGGAGTCAAGAAGTCTTGAGTTAATGCCCAAAAGGCTATAAAACTGTGTATACCCTTTGATCCAGCAGTGTCACTACTGGATCTATATTCCAAAAAGCCCATAAAAGAGGGGGGAAAACCCACATGTGCAAAAATATTTATAGCAGCCCTTTTTTGTAAATGGCAAAGAATTGGAAATTGAGTGGATGCCCATCAATTGGGGAAAGCTGAATAAGTTATGGTATATGCATGTAATGGAATATTTTCATTCTATAAGAAATGATAAACAGGCTTATTTCAGGAAAGCTTAGAAAGACATATGGGATACTGAGTAAAGCAAGAGAACATTGTATACAATAATAAGATTATGTGATGCCCAACAGGATGGGCTAGGCTCTTCTCAACAAAACAGTGATTCATAGCAATTCCAATAAATTTAGGATAGAAAATATCATCTGCATTCAGACAGAGAACTATGGAGACTGAATATGGATCAAAGCATAGGATTTTCTTTTTTTCTTTCCTTCCTTCCTTCCTTCCTTCCTTCTTTCCTTCCTTCCTTCCTTCCTTCCTTCCTTCCTTCCTTCCTTCCTTCCTTTCTCAACAAAACAGTAATTCATAGCAATTCCAATAAACTTGGGATAGAAAATGCCATCTGCATCCAGAGAGAGAACTATGGAGACTGAATATGGATCAAAGCATAGGATTTTCTCCTTCCTTCCTTCCTTTCTTCCTCCTTCCTTCCTTCCTTTTTTCCTTCCTTCCTTCCTTCCTTCCTTCCTTCCTCATGGTTTTTCCCCTCTTTGTCTGATTTTCTTGCACAACATGACTGTGGTGTTCTTTTTTTCTAAAATATAATTGTTCTCTGGGAGCAGGTTTCTTGGGGAGGTTCTCTGGAGGCAGCCTTAGGTTCAGTTCAGATCAATAATCACCTAAAATACAGCGAGGATTTAAAATCCAGTTCTTTATTGTTTCTTCCAAAATAGCCTGGTAAGCTTTCCTTGGTTCCGAGAGGTCTTGTTGCTAGTCCTTTAGCTCTTCCAGCTTCTGCCTATCTCCAACTCCGACTCCTGGCTTCTCAATCTCCAACTGAACTCTCACTTTGTCAATCTTCCCAACTGACTGACTCCACTGACTCAGCTCCTTTTTATGCTCTTTTAGAGGTGTAAACTCAAAGGTTGACTCCTCCTCTGAGAGTGGGATTATGGGAAGTATGAATCTCATACTGAATTCTGACTTGTGAATCTCCCAAACTTGTGAACTAATATGTGTGAGCTAATGTGTGAACTCTCAAAGGTGCAAACCCAAGCACACAAGCATTGCTTCCATCAATTCCAATGAGGCAACACCTTGTTTCAAGTTCTGGCCCATAACACATGACAAATATAGAAATATGTTTAAAAGAATTGCACATGTTTAATATACATCAGAGTGCTTGCTGTTTTGGAAAGGAGGGAGGGAAGGGAGGGAAAAATAAAAATCTGGAAAACAAAATCTTACTAAAATGAATGTTGAAAACTATCTTTATATGTATTTGGAAAAATAAAATACTAGAACCAGGAAATCATTAAATACAGCAACAGCAAGATTATAAGATGATCAATTCTGATGGATGTGACTCTTGTCAGCAATTAGATAATTCAGGCCAGTTCCAAGGGTCTTGTGATGAAGAAAGCTATCTGCCCCAAAGAGAGAACAGTGGGAACTGAATGTGGACTACAACATAGTATTTTCATTCTTTTTGTTGTTGTTTGCTTGCATTTTGTTTTCTTTCTCATTATTTTTTCCTTTTTTGATCTGATTTTTCTTGTGCAGCATGATATTTATGGAAATATATGTATAGAAGAATTGCACATGTTTAACATATATTTGATGACTTGATGTCTAGGAAAGGGAGTGGGGGGGAGGAAGGAAAAAATTAAAACACAAGGCTTTGTAAGGGAGAGTGTTGAAAATTATCCATGTATATATTTTGAAAATAAAAGGTTCTAATTAAAAAAAGAAAAATAATATGCTATTGAAAGATTAAAAAAAAAGAAGCTGAGTTAAAATCTAGCCTCGGATACATACTAGCTTTATGGACTTAAGCAAATTAAGCTGAATGCTTCAGTTTCTTCAACTGTAATAAGATGTAATATGATGGTAACATAATATGATACCCATTTTCTTTTTTCTTTCATGTAATTTTTGATGGCATATTTTACTAGTTGGTCACATGCTTTACAGGAAGTACAAAAGTCATGGTGAAATAGGATCAAGATAGATAATAATAGCACCTACCTCCCAGGGTTGTTGTGAGGATTAAATGAGATAATATTTGTAAAGTACTTTGTCCAGTGCCTAGCATGTAGTAGACACTTACTTACTCAATCTTTCCTTCCTTCCCTTTCTTCTGTCATTTCCAATGTAAAGATTATTCTCCTTTAGAAAGAAGTAAAGAAGAGAGAAATAGAATAGAGAAAAAGCAAGATCATTTCCTGGTTCTAATTTATCATGGGAGACATGTCCATGGTACATAGTTCCATAATTCTACCATGCTCCCATCTTATTTGATAGAGTCCAATTAGCTCCCTAATATGCAACAAGTGATTACAATGTATCATCTTCACAGGAAGCAGACTATTCTCAGGGCTATTATGTAAACCAGAAATCTACTTAGCCTCTTTTCACTTTGGTATGAAAGCACTTTCTATCTTTTTCCTCTGGGATATCAAGATTTCTTTTTTTTCTTTGTTTATTATAGCTTTTTATTTACAAGATATATGCATGGGTAATTTTTCAGCATTGACAATTGCAAAACCTTTTGTTCCAACTTCTCCCCTCCTTCCTTCCACCCCTTCTCCCAGATGGCAGGTTGACCAATACATGTTAAATATGTTAAAATATAAATTAAATACAATGATATCAAGATTTCTTTACCTAAACTGTTAATCCCTATAGTGAACTGGAGCACTAGTGGTACTATATTCATCTCTACACTTTTCTGAACCAAGACTGGATCTCTTCACTTGTTAACAGTTAAATGACATATTAGTTATGAGTTTTTAAGCCCACAGTGCAAGTCAAGGCTCATATTCAAACATCAAAACATTCAGTGTAAAACCTGTGGCATATTTCCTGATAGCATTTTAGGTGTGCAGTTATAAGGCTACATGCTGACTCCACAGATTATTTTGCTAAATACTCTGTGGACCCAGAATACTTATCAATTGAAACATTCTAGATTCAAGTCTTCCTAGAAAGCATAGTCCCAGGTTTTATAAACCTAATCCTTCAAGCCCTTCTTTAAGTAGCCTATTCTAAAAATCTTGACCTTGATGGGAATGAATCCTAATACAAAAGCTGTACCCAGAAATATTTCTTCCATACTATGACAGCAACTGTGGAATCTTTTTGGCTCCTGGTTTAGGGATCTGTGTATATTTAATACTCAGAAAACTGTTCTATCTCCCAAGGCCCATCACTAGGGCCAGCTGGCCCAGTCTGCTGCTGCTGCTGCTGCTTTAAGATGCATTTCTTCATTTCTCCATAGATTGCAGTCCTGATAAAGTAGTTAAGGAAACAGAAAGACCCAGATGTGTAATGGAGATGAAATGATTCAGAGGTGTGTCCAGTTGATAATATCTGAGAGAGGACATTGTATTCACCAGCTTTCATCAGCAAAGTTCACTGACATTGAGTCAAATCTTTCCATTTCTAGCTTCACAACATCTTTCAAACACACACACACACATATATATGTATGTATATGTACATTTATATGTGTGTGTATGTATATATATTCTCTTCTCTCTGCTCCCACAGATACTACCCTAGTTCAGTTTCTCATCTCCCTTAAATTACTAAAATTTGTTGTTGTTGTTGTTGTTCAGTCATGCCCAACTCTTCATGACCCCTTCATGGAGTTTTCTTGGCAAAGATACTGACATTCCCTTCTCCAGTTCATTTTGTAGATGACTAACTAAAGCAAATAGAGTTAAGTGAATTGTCTGGAATCACATAGTAAGTGTCTGAGGATAGTTTTATTTTTTATCTCGGAAAGATAAGTGCTCCTAACTTCACACCTGGCACTTTATTTGCTACACTACCTAGCTGCCCAAATTATTGAAATAGTCTTCCTGCTGCTTTGAGACTTAACACTCAGAACTTAGCACAATACCTGGTATATAGTGTTTAATAAAAAGTCTAACTGGCTGAATACCCTTATTACTCAAAGATAATCAACTCATTACCTCAACCTCCCCATCTCTGGCTTACTGAACAACAAATTACCAAAGGTTTAAGCATTTTCTTCATTGACTTCTTTCCTCTCTTTTGTACTCATATACCTCAACCCTATTCTTCCCCCTCACCCCAAATGTTCTATATACCATGACTAGTACTAATCATTCCCTTCATTTCCTTCATTTCAAATTTTTTCCTCTCATGCTCTTTTCATCTTCTGGCTTTCATAGAGTTCTTGTTCTATCTAGACTACCAAGCCTTTCAAGTCTCACTTTCCAGTATCTGTTGAATTATTTTTCATACTTTCTAGAGATAAAGTAAGAATGCTGCTTGATCCTCATTCATTTTCTATCAGTATCACTCAGAAATTTCTCCTTTTTTGATATTTACTATAATCAGATTTATCACCATATCCTGATCCCTGTTGACTATTTTTACCAACCCTTCAGTCATTCTCCTTCCTTTCTCAATGAGTTCAATGCCTTGCTCAGTCTCCTCTACCCCAACTTGTGCTCCTATAGTAGGTGACTTCAAAATACATATCCTCTCACTTTCTCAATCTGCTGAACTCTCAACCCTTCCTCTTTCATTTCACCTCATCTACAAATAAACATGTCATACTTTTGATCTTGCCTCTTTTCACCATTCTGTCAGAACCTCTTCACTTCTCTCCTACATAATTGTAACAGCTGCCATTTTGATCCCCCTATCTCAAGCTTCTCCCCATCCCAATCCATGCTTCTAACAACTGCTAAAGTGATTGTTTAAAAAAATGCAGATCTAATCATGTCATCCTATCCTATAAATTCCAATAGCTCCCTATCATCTCTAGGCTCAAATATATTTTTAAATTCCTTTGTTGTACATGTAAACTTCTTCATAACCTGGTCCCTTCCTACTTTTCTTGGCTTTATATATATATATATATGAATATAAAATTCTCCACCACACATTGTCAGCCAACCATCATGGCCTACTCCAGAGATTAATCTTTTTATGTATTATGGACTACTTATCTGGAACAACTTGCCTTTCTCAGAATAAAATATTTAAATGCATAAAATAAAAGAAACCAATTGTATTGATAGTTATCAAAATATATAAAACATAAAATCACAGATTCCCCTCTCCTGAAATCTTTTCATGAACTCCTTAGGCATTCATAGATCCCAGGATAAAAAATCCTTATCTGTTATTCAATTTTTCACACTCTACTGCTCAGTTCCCATCTGCTTTTTACTGGCCAATCCCATAACTTACCTCTTGAAATCTCTGGTTTTGTACAAGATTCAGCTCAATAACTATTTTTCTATATGAAGCCTTCTTGACTCTGACAGCTGCCCCCTAAACTGTCATCAGTGAATTTTGTATGTATCAAAAATAGCAGGAACAGAAATAATAAACAAGTTCATTCAATCATTCCTAACCATCCTCTCCAGAGGAAAAAAAATGAAAAAACGTGTTGTCTAATTAGGTTTCCGTTCTCCTACTTATGATGAATCAGCCCAAACATCATCTCTTCAGGAATCTCAGTCCCCCCTTTTTTGTGGTGGCTGCCACCTCCACATGGAGTTTTTGGCAGAATTTACAGTTGCATTAACATCTCACTAGCATTGCCACCTTTTCTGTGATTAGGTTCTAGCTTCCAAGAACAAACTCTTTTACATATACAATGTGAACTCCTAGAAAGCAGAAACTGTCTTAATTTTCTATTTATATCCTCAGCACTTAGCACAGTCTTTAGTACATAGAAAGTGTTTAATAATTTTCTTATTGATTCATGTAGTTGCACATGTATATTTTGTCTCCTCCATCAGTATAAAGATTCAAGACTATTTCATTTTAGTTTAGCCTCAATACTTTGCACAGTGCCTGACATAAGATACATGCTTAATAAATGTTTATTGCTTATTTGATTAATCTTCTAGTCACTTTTTAGAGATATTTTCTATGCCTAGAAGCTCCAAATTGTTCTGATTATTGTTATTGTTCTGATAAGAGGCTCTAGTCATCTAAGGATGGCACAATCTATCTTCGTCAGTTGTCAAATGAGGATAATAATAGCATATGTCTCCCAGAGTTATGGTGAGAATTAAATGAAATAATATTTATAAAGGACTTAGCCTAATTCCTGGCACATAGGGGTATATAATAAATACTTAATATACCCAGTAGAGAAATAGCACTTCTTATATACATAATCTTTTAATGGGACCAATAGTCCATTTTCTGTACCAAATGCAGAATTGTCTTTTAGCCCAGTTATCCAAAATCATTGTGGAAGGCTTTCATGAGTTCTAAACAGCACTGATTGACTGCAGGCATTGTGCAAAGAATCAATTGTAGTTTAATATTCCATACCACCTTTTGTACAGTCATAGTGTAACTTCAGGAAGAGAAATCACAAAATCTTAAGAGTTGGAAAAGATCTTACAGGATATCAAACCCAATCTTATCTAAAAATCCTCCATAAAATATGCCCAAAATGAAGTCTTCTAAATTTTTTGAAGATCTCCACAAAGGGGAAGTCTCACTACTTATCTCCTTCCAAGCTAGATCATTCTAATTTTAAATAAGTCTAATGATTAGGAAATTTTTCCTTACATGAAACCTAAGCACTTCCTCACACTCTCTATCATTGGGATTCTCCTAATGCTGCTCTCTCAGGACAGGAAGAACATATCTAATTCCTGTTTCATATTTCAGACATCCCCTTAAATACAAGAAGGCAGGCTTCATGTATCCCCAAATACTTAAATTCTCTTGGCTAATACTATTGTTCATAAACCCTCTTTCTATATCTAGGCTTGTTGCCAATTATCCATATTCAAATTGGGTAAGGAGGATTGATTCAAAGCCAAAAATTAACTTAAATCACTGATATATTCTCTGGAAGAAATCTCAGATCCTTAGTAGTTTTTCTATGTTAAGGAAGAGTTTCATTTTCAAAATATAAGAAAAAAGGGATAAAAAGTTTGTAGAACACCATAAATAAGATTATTACCAAAGAGAGATGATGAAGAAAATGTCACTAATGTCAAAACTGGGCCTATTTCCCTGTCTCTACAGAAACTATGGCATTTATTTACTCAGGAGGGACACTCTTAAAGTTTGAAAGGGAATAGGCCAGTTTTTACAGATATTGTGCAGCAGGGCATATCTTTATAATTAAATTTAGATTTAAATGACTAGAAAAAATATCCCATTATTCTTATTTCTTTGTGTCTATGAAAAGGCATTTGATTCAGTGGAGTCAAATACCACCTCAAAGACTTTCTTCCAACTATGTATATGTCAAAATTATGTAACATTTCTTGAAAGGTATTTCAGGACGTAGAGCCAAGATGGCAAAGTAAAAGCAGATGTTCACCCAGTCTCTCCCCTAAACTGCTCCAAATTCTTTTAAATAATGACTCTAAACAAATTTTAGAGCATCAGAACACTCAAAAAGATGGAGTAGAACAATTTCCAGCTGAAGACAAATTAGGAGTTCAGCAGAAAAGGTCTGTAGAGTTAGAGTAGGAGCCCAGCACACAATCCCAGTACAGGCTGCCCCAACTCCAGCCCCCGTCCTGACTCCAGCCTCAGCAAAGTTAGATCTCTGAATTGAAGACAATATTGGTGGATGGTAGACCATAAATGGGGGGAAATACAGTTAGCAACAGTAATTTTTAAAAAGAATTTTGAAGCAAGTTTCTCTAATAAGGCCTCATTTCTCAAACATATTCTTTTATATAACAACATCATTATATGTACAAAAAATATTTATATCAGCTCTCTTCTCCAAGTAAAAAATTAAAAATTGATGGGATGCCCATCAATGGGGAATGGATCAATTAACTGTGGTATGTGTTTGTATTGGAATATTAATGTTCTATGAGAAATGATAAGCAGGGGGCTCTCAGAAAAAAACCTGGAAAATTCTCCATGAATTCAAGCAAAGTGAAATGCACTGTATACAAAGTAATAACACTGTTCTGAGATGACCATCTGTTAATGATTTTAATATTCTCAGCAATACAATGATCTATGATTACTCTGAAGGACTTATGATGAAAAATCCTATCCATATTCAGAGAAGGAACTGATTTTATCTGAATACAGAATAAAGCATACTCTCATACTCTCTCTCTCTCTCTCTGTGTCTCTCCCTCTTTCTTATTTTAACTTTACTCTTCCTGAGGGTTTTTTTTTTCATTAGGGTGGAAGATTTATGTTTTCTTTCACAACAAGACTTTTATGGAAATGTTTTGCATAATTTCACATGTGGTTTCTTAATTGTGGGTGGGGATTAAGAAAAGAACCTAGAACTCAAATGTTTTAAAAACAAATATGAAATAAAATTGTTTTAAATATAACTGGGGGAAAATATTAAATAAATAATTTTTAAAAAATAAAAAAATCTCAAAAAAAAAGTATTCCAACACATAAAGCTTTGCATTATTAATGCTAAGAGTTGCATAAATCGAGAGATCGGTGATCAGAAGAAGGATCCTTAGCTTTGAAAGCTGGCTTCAAAAGTTTAAATATTTCTTCTACCTAAACACATACTGGTTTTGTGGCTCTAGGCAAATCAGTGAACCTCTCAATGCTCTAGGTAGCTCTTTGAAACTTTCAGTTGAAGCAAAGGTGGTCATTTGCATTAGTAAAAAGACTTTTCTCCTACAGAATTTCCCTGAATCAATGAAATCACAGATCCAGTTACTATTTTCATCCCTAAAGGAAGTGTTAAGGAGTTTTCTACAATCAAACAACAAATTGTAAAGAAGTTATATGATAATCTTAAGAGGATCATGGGTATTGACCATTGGATGAAAATAACTTGATACAACTGGCTGAATCATCAATGTTCCTCAGATCTGTCTTTAAAACCTAAAACATACACATACATACACAGTGCTGAGGAGAATCAGCTCTGACATCTGAGAAGCAATCAATTAAAGAAGAACTCAGCTCCTGAGTTTGTTCAACTTTGTACTTTTTGCCCTTTTAATTTTGGGTGAGTATAACAGCAAAAGAAAAGGAGATTTCTCACTCATTTTCATTGTCTTCTACCCCTTCTTCCTAGTAAGGCATCTTGTAGTAAAAGTACATCAACTTGTCCAGACACTTTTTTTCTACTCATTTCTTGACACACCAGACTCCTGCTACAAAGTCCAGCTATAAAAGTCAAAAAGTCACTCGATAGTATGGACCACAACATAGCATTTACACTCTTTCAGTTTGCTTGCATTTTTGTTTTTTCTTCTCAGGTTATTTTTACCTTCTTTCTATATCAGATTTTTCTTGTGCAGCAAGATAACTATATAAATTATGTATACATATATTTAACATATATTTTAACATATTTAACATATATGGGACTACCTACCATCTAGGGGAAGGGGTGTAGGGAAGGAGGGGAAAAGTTGAAACAGAAATTTTTGCAAGGGTCAATGTTGAAAAATTACCCATGCATATGTTTTGTATATGAAAAGCTATAATAAAAAAAAAGAAAGATCTTAAAAAAAAAAAAAAAAAGAATTGTCCATGCCTATGTTTTGGGAAAAAAAACTTTAATAAAAAAAGTCACTCAACAGAACTCAAAAAGTTAATCAATTTCATCAATCAAGAAAAAAACTACCTATGTAACAATATGAGTTGGAAGATTGGGCTAACACAGAGAAAATGCTATATATCAAAAGAGAAAAATCAAGAAAAAAAAGAAAAATACCTTTCAACTTTGCAAATTATGCTATTCAGTTGGATGGACAACCCCATGGTCCATTAGTACATATACCTTGGACAAACATTATATATGAACAATGAACTGGATCCAAAATTGAAAAGGAAGAAGAGAAAGGCTAGATTGCTTTTATAAAAGAGTATGGTGCTTTTAGGGGACCCATTACCCTAACATAATTACAAGCTTTGTGATTTCATTATAAAACATTAAATAGCCCCTTTATCTGGTCAAATCTTTATCCAATGATCTCAAAATATTATTTGGACTTGATAAATGTAAAATTCATAATGTATGCCATAGAAAGATAAAAAGTAAAGAGTCTGAGACTGAATTTAGAGGTCACATAGAACAAATGGAATAAGATACTTCCAACAAACACTGTGGTTTCCTTCAAGCAAGACACATAAGACAAAAAAGGTTTCAAGGAGAAATCTGTGACTGAATACATTAAAAGACTTACCAGCATTCTAAAGTCAAAGATGAATGGGAAAAGTACATTTAAAGCAATTACACTGATGCAATACATCTTAATGCACACTTCCAGAAGTGTAAAATGGACTATATTTTTTTAAATTATCCATTCCAAGATTCAGAGAAACATAAACTGACTATGCTCAGAAAAAAGACATTAAGAAGTTTTTCTAGACTGATAATTAGTTGTACTAAGTTTTCTGTCTTGTCTAAAAATTGTAGCCAAAAAGCCTATGGGGTTTAAATTATAAGATTAATGACAGAGCAAACTCCTCCTTCTATAAGGAAGAGGCAGCATTTAAACTGAGAACTCCAGTTCAGACCAAAACTGAAAGCATTAGTTTTACAACCTTTTACTAAAAAAAACCATACTGATCAGCAGTGATCAAAGAACCAGTAGAAAGGTAGCTAAAGATCATTGTAGGTGACAATGCTCTGGTTAAGACTCCATGCCTGGAAGAGACCAATGGAGACGGAATGTCAAATGAGATCAGCAAGGCATTGGCCTAAAGGGCACAGCATTGTGATCTCACCAGGGATAATTATCTCTGTAGCCAATCATGTGTATTCCCTAAGTGTGTGCCCCAGCCACCAACATTCTTTATATTTGTCACACTTTCTATTGATGATGCATTTGTGGCAAACTGCAGTCCAAGTTTAGGGAGGTATAGAGGTCCTAAGTTCAAGTATAACAAAAATGTTTTCTTCTTATGAAATGTGAATTCCAGTTTAATAAAAGTTATTAATAAATCTTTAAGTTCAGCTTATAACTTAGAAACCTGTAATAGTCTTATGGTTACATTAAAATACAAAAAGAATTATGAGAATAATTATCCTTATTTCTTACCATTTAGTGCTACTGGAAAAATTCCTAAAATTATGGTCCAAACCTGTAATGGGGCAATGACTCTGAAACTATAAGGGCCAGATGCAAATCAAGTACAAGTACAAATCCTTTTCTATCAGGAAAGATTTACTCAAAACTGGATAGGTTTACAAAACTGATATCAATTAAGCCCAAATTTCCACTTATTCTGTTGCTGTGATGAGGAAAAACCAACTATTCCATATCCTTTCCTTAATCACTCTATTTGAAAACAATAATAATAACAAAAAACAAAAAGACATAACTATTTTCTATTCCAAGTTAAATTCCACAAACTCTGCCATTGTGTGATGCCACTGTAGGATTTCAGGGTCACAGGACTTGACAAGAGCTTCAAACAAAAAAAAAGAATCCAGAGAAAAGTAAAACAAATTAACACATGAGGCAATTGTTCCTCAGATGACAAGTACAAGTAGTTGAAAAGTAGTCAAGTTCAGTTGATTAGACTGCAATAGAAAAGGCTAATTTCTACTAAGTGACAATCTTCTTTCAGCATAATTAGGTAAAGAATATAAGTTGATTTTCTTCATTATCACATATGAGAGAATTAAAAACAAATCCAAAGCAGGCAATTGCTGCCTCTTTTCCACAGCTAATTCCCATGATCTGTGTCTTTGATCCCATGCCCTCCTGTCACCTATAGGAGTCTGACTATTTATCATCCTCCAAAATGTCATTTTCAACTTTTCTCTATGTGCTGACTCCTTTTCTGATTCATATAATCATGTTCAGATCTCCCTATACTTAAAAGACCTTGACTTGACCCTCCCATGTCCTTAATCAATTAACTTAAATGTTTCCCTTTCACTGTTAGCTTCTTAGAAAGTTATTTATGTCCACTACCTCCCCTTCCTTACCACCCATTCACTTACCAACTTCTTGCCATATGGCCTCTAACCTTTTTAATTCCCTGAAACTTTTCTCTTTCAAAAATTTACCAATAGCATATTAACAGTTAAATCCAAAAGTATGTTCTCAGTTTTTATTCTCCTTTACTTCTTCTCTGCTGCTTTTAATTCCATTGATAACCTTGCCTCCTAAAGGCGTTCTATTCTCTTTGTTTCTCTGCTACTGTTCTCTTGGTGTTTGTCCTTTGCTCTATCAGACTGCTCCTTATCAATTGATTGCCAGCTTATCATTGAACTTCCAGTCTCTAAGTGAAGGAAAGTTCAGATGAAGAGCAAGAGAGCCACACAAAGATTGTCATCTTCCTTGTTGTACAGTCATCTCAGTCATGTCTGACTTTTTGTGCCCCCATTTAGGATTCTCTTGGTTAAGTGACTTGATCAGGGTCACACAGCTAGTAAATGTCTGAAGCCAGATTTGAACTTGTGAAGATGAGTCTTCATAACTATAGATCCAGTGCTCTATTGCAGTTGGGTGGCAGAATGTGCTAGATCTGGAGTCAGGAAGACTTCCAGCCTCAGATCCAGATCCAGCCTCAAGCACATACTAGCGTGGGACCCTGAATTATTCACTTTGCCCTGTTTATAAAATGAGAGGGGTAAAGAAATGGCAAATCGCTCCAGTATCTTTGCCAAGAAAACCTCAAATGGGGTCACAACTGAAATGACTAAACAAATTAACTAACACAAGGAAAATAGTTAAGAAACGCCTATCCCTATTCATAAGAAGAAGAGAAGAGATGCCAAAAGCAAACAGTCTTGATGTGTAGCTCAGTTTCTCTCAACCAAAGACAGAGTATAACAGGGTATCTTCTAGATGTGGAATCATGTAACAGCTTTTGTGTTTGAGTCCAAGGCATAGAGTTCCTCAGTATTCAAATTTAAATACAGTTTTAGACAAACAGTATGGTACCAATAGATATCTATGTCTAGGAGAATATCTTGGACCAGTAAAGTAAGGATATTTTCTATATTGTCTAATAAAGAATAATGGATAACAGGAAGGAATACAGTGAATATAATTCTAATAACAGTGCCATATAGCAAAGAACTGAGAGTAGAGGAGAGGGGCTAATGGCCAGTTAATATAGTTTATCTTGGAGAGCTGGGGTCATATAATCAAATTGGTTTTCACTGGATGACATTCCTCCTCTCTGCCCTCTATATATTCTTTTATCTTGGTGATCTCATCTGTGGTAAAAAAAAAAATCAATTATTATTTCATACAAATGATTCAGAAATTGATATACAGAGCTTCAGTCTTTCCTGATTCAAGTCCTGAATCTCTAACTACTTATTCTTCAACTGGATTTCCAGACTGTCATTTCAAATTCAACATAGATGAATTAAAACTTATCATATTCCTCCCTAAACCTCTCTCTCCTCCAAATTTCTTCATTTCTCTTAGGAATACCATTATCCTTTCTAGTCACTTAGGCTTGAATCCTCAAGATTTAATTATTGACTTAATTCTTTTCCTTACCACCACCACCCCCCCCCCCACTGCACATTGAATCAATTGCTGTATTTTAATTATTCTACCTCCATAGCATATCTTGTATCTGTTAATTTTAGTCTACTCTTGTGGTCAACACCCCACTCCAGGCTCTCATTTCATGCTTAGATTATTGTAATAACTTTCTAATCAGTCATCCTGCCTCCAGGCTTTCCTCTCTAGAAAATATTCTACTGCCACAATATTCTCCCTAAAGTCCATGACTGATTCTTCTTGATAAAAATCCTTCTGTGCTTAGTATTGCTTTTAGAGTTAAAAACAAATTCATTCTGTCATTTAAGACAAATGCTCTCTCATTCATCAAATCACTTTGTACATGATTAGGATAGCAATACCAATTAATTCACAATAAATATGTAACAAACTCACAATGACCGTTCTCTTTGACAAAAGGTAAATATATTTGGGGAAAGGGTTACAGACAAAACAAGGGGATACAATAGACTGTAGAGGGATGGAATA
The DNA here is from genome assembly GCF_902635505.1 of Sarcophilus harrisii. NCBI lineage: Eukaryota > Metazoa > Chordata > Mammalia > Dasyuromorphia > Dasyuridae > Sarcophilus > Sarcophilus harrisii. The sequence goes on along the minus strand of NC_045426.1, from coordinate 439,951,917 downwards.
TGCTTAAAACAAGGTATTAACTCAGTGGAATTGATGAGATGATGGTTCTTCTATACATATACTTAGTATTTAGTATGGTGATGTAATGGTTCTCTAATTCACATATAATCAGTATGATGTAATGATATAATTGTAATAAGGTATTTAAGGGCTGAGAAGGACTAAAAATGAGACATTCCATCTTTGACCAGCCTGTGGTGTCTGTCCTGCTTTCATCACTTCTCCCCTAAGACTAAGAATTCAGGCTGATCCGAGATCTTCCAGAAAGCACTCCCAAACATTACAAGAAACACAAGGAATGTAAGCATGAAATAACATTGAGAGAACACATAGTTAGAAAAGGAAAAAATACAAGTTCCCCTGAAGAACTCACAATTAACCAGGAAAAAGGAAATATTCCTTGAGGTAGGAGAAAGCCATTTACTGACAGATTAGATTGACCAGAATTAGCTAAAATAAGGAGAATGGCGCCGTGAGAAGGAAGGCACTATGAAGGAGAGAGAAAGAGTAGCTCATAGTGGGCTTAGTCCTGAAAAGAATTTAACAAAAAATTTCATCATAGGTAAAATTTTTATAGGGAAAATTTATCCTTGAATTTTTTTCTCAGTGAGACCAGAGAAGTAAAGGCAACTCAGGAGGACTCAGAAGCTGGATAAAATGTACCTGGCTAGAGATATGCTAATCAATATCTCAAAAGGTTGTTTGAAGATACCCAGAGGATGGGAAATGAACAATTGGAGGGTTGCTAAAGAGTTCCTCCCTGGATAATCTGGGAATTATCTGATGATAGCTTCTTCCTGACCCGGGAAGACAGTAAATCACATCATATATCTCTCTATATTTTGTATCACCCTCACCAAATATGAAGGGAAGCCCTGTTGTTTTTTCATAATCAATTTGTGCCCAGCATTTTACAGCCTTGCACATAGTAGGTATTTCAAATATTTGTTGCATTGATTTGAAGACAGTTATCTCCTTGCCTCAAATCATCTGTGCATTAAAAATATATAATTCCTTCACCACTCATATGGCATGTCCTCTAGCCCTCTCACCATACAAATTGCCCACTTCTTCCAGTTTTCCAACATTCTTTTTAAAATGCATTCCAAAAATGAACATAATAAGACAGATGAGCAATCCAGAGTACCATGGGAATAACACATCCTTCATATTGGACAGCCTGAAATTACATTTGCTTTTTTGGATGCTATGTCACATTACTGCCTCATACCAAGTTTGCTGTCCATTAAAACCTCCAAAGTCTTTTTTGTTTTACATGAAAAAAAAGCCTTGCTTTCTCCATCCTTGTGCATTTGATTCTTTTAAACCAAATGTAAGACTTCACAGTTAACCCTATTACATGCCTGTATATTAGATTTGGTCTATCAGTCTAGCCTTATGAGATCATGTTGGATCCTGATTGATGTTCAGTGTTTTAGCTAATATTCCTGGAAAGGACTAAGCAGTCACTATTGAAATAATCCATTGTGAATTTGTTCAAAATGGAAACACTCTGCAACTTTAAGACAAATGTCTGTCCCTATCCTCTTCCCCATAAGTCTTTCATTTCTGTGATGTAGACTCAGTGTTTACATAGAATGAATTCAATTCTTCCATCAAACACAATGCTTTCAAGTGACTGAGATCTTTATATTCTGTATTCATTCAAATACCTGATGGTTTAGGATGGTACCTTTAACATTTCATCTGAAAAGTAGAGCATGCTAGCTAATATTTTAATCAAAAACAGTGCTAAGTCCAAGAGAAAACTGACATTTTGGAAATGCCATAACATGTACTTCTGAAACTAAGAATAGATTTCACAGAGAACCTAGCTTTTATAAACAATTTCAGTAAACAGAATGTATTTTAAATTTCTTTTTCCTCCTCACCACAACTTAATTTGACAGCAATGTATATTTACCCATTGTATAGTAAATATTTCTCTAAATCTGTCCATTTAATAATTTTTATAAAATTCAGGGTTCTCACTTTTCCAAAAAGGATCCCTTAATGAAGAATCTTCTATTTCAAAATAAAATACAAAGGCTAGAAGTTGGATGAAAGAAATTTGAAAAACCTGAGATCATTCCCCAAAAAGAACCCACTAAGTATCATCTTACCTTTGGGAAAACAAGAGAACTACTTTCAACTACTTGAAAATGCTATCAAACAAAAGAAGTATTGGACTTATTCTATTTTGGCCCAAGAGGTCAGAATTAAAACCATGGGTAAAAAGTACCTAAGGAGCAACTCTAGGCTTGATGCAAAAGAGAACTTGCATTCAATTAGAGTTAAAAGTAGAATGAAATGGGATGGTGAAAAGATAGGATAGTTTTTTTTGTTTTGGGTTTTTTTTTTTTGCCCCTCTCTGGAAATACCATAAAATAAAGGGTTAATGACTATTTCTTAAAGATAAAAGGGATTCTAGGTCAAATACAGGTTATACTAAATGGCCTTTGACATCTCTTCTGACTTTAGAATTCTGTAATTCCTTGATATGTTATATAAAGATAATTCTGTAGAACATTCTTGTCCTATAGAAATTTATCATATAAGAGAGATGATATCAGGAAAGACATATTAAGTCAAGATATTTTATAACAAAAGAGTAAGGATATTTTATGACAAAGTGTAAGCCATAGACCAGGCTGTCAGTTGAAATAAGCTCAAGGATAAATTCAATTTGGCATAGAAAGCAATGACAGGTGAACCTAATTTTTGTTTCTGAGAATAAGGCGATACCATCTTGCTCTCTTCTGCTTCAAAAACATTTTTGTTATCTTTATAAAGCTTAGATAATGAGATATGCATTATGATTGAGCAAACTCACCTTAATACATTAGATTTCAAAGGACATGCAGTAGTTTAATAATACTGAGACAGATGTATTTCATTTTAAATCCCACATGTCCAGGCTTTAAAGCAAATCTAGCTTAAGCATCACTAAAATTCTTTTTTTTTTGTCTTTTTTTAAAATTTTATACTAAATATGTTTATACATATTGCTTTAACATATATTTTAACATAGCACTATTAGATCTATATCCTAAAGAGACCAAAAGAAAAGAAAAAGGACTCATATGTACAAAAAAATATTTTAATAGCTCTTTTTGTGGTGGCAAAGAAATGGAAATCATGGGAATAGCTGAGTGGGAATAGTGTTATGATGGAATACTATTGTGGATAAGAAATGATGAGGAGAAACAAGAAAACATTGTACACAGTAACAAGGAGATTATGTGATGATCAGTCGTGATGAACTTGACTCTTTTTAACAATGTGATAATTCAAAATTATTCCAATAGATTTGGGATGGGATGGAAAATGCCATCCACATTCAGAGAGAGAATTATGGATACTGAATGTATGATGAAACATAGTATTTTCACCTTTTGTTTCTTTATTTGTTTTATTTTTCTTTCTCGTGGTTTTTCCCTTTTGGTCTGATTTTTCTTGTATAATATGACAAATATGGAAATATTTTAAAGAATTGTACATATTTACCCAATGTCAGATTGCTTGTGTTCTGGGGAGAGAAGGGAGGGAGAAAGAAAAAATTGGATATCAAAGTCTTACAAAAATGAATGCTTAAAACTATCATTACATGTATTTGGAAAAATAAAATACTGTTTTAAAAAGAGAGGGAGAGATGATGAGGGGGATGGCATCAGAAAAACCTGGGAAAGACCTATTTGTACAATACAAAGTGAAGTGAGTGAAAACAAGATTGGTGTATATAGTAACAACAATATTGTATTGATGGTTTACTGTGAAAGACTTAACCTACAATGATCCAAGTTAATATGGAAAGACTCATGATGAAAATTGCTATCCACCTCCAAAGAGAGAACTAATTAGATCTGAGAGAAAATTAAATCATTATTTGATTGCCTTCCTTAACCCACCCTCACTCTACATGTCCCCATTTGAGGTTTTCTTAGTAAAGATACTAGAGTGGTTTGTCATTTCCTTCTGCAGCTCATTTTACAGATGAGGAAGCTGAGGCAAATTGGGTTAAGTGACTTGCTTAGGGTCACACAGTTAGTGATTCCAAGCAGATATCCAATCTATTGTACCACCTGGCTACCCAAAGTATTAACGTACTAAGACAGAATTCAAGACCTAAACTTAAAATCTAGCACGTGGCCATGATACCATGCTGTTTCACATGGCTTTCTTCTAGAGTCTTTTGGTAGAATTATAGATGTCAGATACATCAGCTTGTGGTACAGTTCATAGAAGATCAGGTCTGGAATCAAGAAGACTTCACTTTCCAAATTCAAATCTGGTCTTAGACACTTACTAGCTGTGTAATCCCAGGCAAATCATTTAATCCTGTTTGCCTCATATTCCTCATCTGTGAAATGAACTGGAGAAGAAATGTCAAATCACTTCATTATCTTTGCTAAGAAAGTCCCAATAGAGCTCAGGAAGAGTTGGACACAATTGAAACATGTCTGAACAAGAGAAGACTTTTTAGAATTCCTTGATAACAAAATCAGTCAATACTTAGTGAAATTAATACTAACTATTCATTAGAAGGACAGATACTGACACTGAAGCTTTAATACTTTGGACATACAATGAAGCTCATTGCAAATGACTGATGCTGGGAAATGTTGAAGGCAAAAGGAGGAGGGGAAGAACCATGGAAGAAATGCCTATGAGCTTGGATAGACTTCAGGAGAAAGTGAGAGAAAGAAAGGCCTGTTGTGCTATGAATCATGGGATCACCAAGAGTAGGACATACCTGAGTGACTGGACAGCAATAGCAACAAAATTTCATAGTTTGAAAATTCATCTTCATTTTCTTTTTGAAAATATTAACAATAATAATAATAATAATACATTTATATGGCACTTTAAACTTTGCAAAGTCCTTTATTAATTTATCTCATTTTATCCTCACAAAAATCCTAAGAGGTAGGTACTATTGCTATCTCCCCATTTTATAGATGAGGAAACTGAGGAAGACAAAGGTTAAGTGACTTGCTCAGAGTCACACAGCTAGTAAGTGTCTAAAACCAGATTAGAATCAGGTCTTCTAATCTACAGGTTCAACACTCTATTTCACTATCACTTGCTTACATAAGACATTCACAATTATTTAATACTATTGCATCTATTTCCTTTCTCCCTCTACTCCTGTCCCAGTTTTACAAAGATTACTGATGACTTAGCATTCATTTACCATAAATTTATTAAATACCTACTATGTATAGGACACTGCTAAACACTGGGTACATAAAAACAAAAATGAAACTTTCCTTTCCCTGAAAAACTTTCTATTCAGGGGAGGAGAGAGAGAAAATAGCATGTACATAAGTCTATGTATACACATGTCACATGGACGTGTCATCTATGTTTGAAGTGTGTGTGACGTGTTATTTTTGAAATAAGAATAATTTACCGGGTAGGACACTTAAAACTAGGAGGAAATTCAGGCGATGGTCCTTGAGTAGAGATTAAGATTTTAAGAGGTCCACTCTAAGCAAGAGGAAGGAAGGTAAATGGCTAAACCTGTACAAAAAGGGAGAGGTAAGAGATGAAATGTCATATATGGACATTAGTTTGGCTGGAACATAGAGGGAATGAATGAATGAAAGAAAAAGCATTTGTCTGGGGCTAGGGACACAAATATGAGAAGCACAACAGCTCCTATTCTTAAATAACTAACATTCTAATAGAAAAACGTAACACATATTGGAGTGGGGTGCTCAGAAAGGAGAGTTGTCTTCTGGAAGTCAGAGGGATGATGAGTGAAGCCATCAAGTGATATCTTTTCTAGAAATGATTTGCTGATTTGATTATTGTTCTCTCATCAAAAGGTAGTAAAAAGGGAGGATAAGAGGCACAGGATGCATGAACAAAAAAGGAGGGACACTAGGGACCCCTGGTCAATTCTGAAGCTAGTAAATATGGAGAACTTTCCCAGTACTACTCTAGATTGAGAGCTAAAAAATCTGATGGAAGTAAAAGGATAGTCTTGGGGTACCACTTCACACCTCTCAGATTGGCTAAGAGGACAGGAAAAGATAATGATAAATGTTGAAGGAGATGTGGGAAAACTGGGACACTGATACATTTTTAATGGAGTTGTAAAATTGTCTAACCATTCTGGAGAGCAATTTGGAACTATGCTCAAAGGGCTATAAAATTGTGTATCCCCTTTGATCCAGCATTGCCATTATTGAGTTTGTGTCCCAAGGAAATCATAAAGAAGGGAAAAGGACCCACAAATGCAAAAATGTTTGTAGCAGCTCTTTTTGTGGTAGAAAAAATTTGGAAAATGAGTAGATGTCTATCAATTGAGGAATGGCTAAACAAGTTGGGGTATATGAAGATAATGGAATATTATTCTTCTATCAAAAAATGATAAACAGACTGATTTTATAAAGACCTGGAAAAATTTATATGAACTGTTGCTGAGTGAAACAAGCAGAACCAGGAATACATTGTACACAATAACAGGAAGAATGTGCAATGATCAGCTATGAAATACTTGGTTCTTCTTAGTGGTTCAGTGATCCAAAGCAATCCCAATAGACTTTGGACAGAGAATGCCATCTGCATCCAGAAAAAGAACTATGCAGACTGAATATAAATCAACACATGCTATGTTCACTTCTTTTTTTCTGGTTTTTTTTTATCTTTTTGCTCTGATTTTTCTCTCACAACATGATTCATAAAGCAAAGTACATTAAAAATATTTTTTATACAAAAAAACTCAAAAAAATGTTATCCTATGCTCAAAGGGCTATAAAATTGTGTATCCCTTTTGATCTAGCAGTGTCACTACTAGATCTTTATCCCAAAGAGATCATAAAAAAGGGAAAAGGACTCACATGAGCAAGTAGCAGCTCTTTTTGTAGTGGCAAGGAATAGGAAATCAAGTGATGCCCATGAATTGGGGAATCACTGAATAAGTTATTATATATGAATATAATGTAATATTATTGTTTTATAAGAAATGATAAGCAGCTGATTTCAGAAAAGCCTGGGAAAACTTACATAAATCAATGCTAAGTGAATTAGGAGAGCATTGTATAAAATACAGCAAGATTATGTGATGACCAACTATGATAGATTTAGTTCTTCTCAGCAATACAGTAATCCAAGACAATTCCAATAGACTTGGGATAGAAAATGCTATCCGCATCCACAGACAGGGCAATGGAGACTGAATGTAGATTGAAGCACACTGTTTTCACCTTTTTTGTTTATTTGTTTGCTTTTTATTTCTCTTGGTTTTTCCCTTTTGTTCTGATTTTTCTTTCACAATGAGACTTATCTGGAAATGTGAAGTGATTGTACATGTATAACCTATATTAAATTGCTTGCTCTCTTGGAGTGGGGGAGGGAAGGGAAGGAGGGAGAAAAAAATTTGGAACTCAGAATTTTATAAAAATGAAGTTGGAAACCAAATTTATATGTTATTGGAAGAGCAAAATACTGTTAAGGGTAAAAAAATAAATGTTATTATCAATGAGTTCCCTTTATAGCCACATCATTCACTTTAAGACATATAAGACATCTTTTTTTCTTTCTCATTTGAATCATCTATGTTTTCTTCTTGGCATTTGCTTATTGAGAAAACCCTATCCTCTTGTGCCAAATTTTTCTATAGAACTCAATGGCTTGAGAGTCTTTCTCTTTGATTTTTTTTTCTATTTTACTCTCCAGAATCTATGGTGTATATAAAAGTTTGTCTATGTAATTCTGGACAAGACTCTCAATGCTCTAAGTAGCATAGCTCCATGTCTTTTCCCTGACTGTCTTCCATGCTAACGTGTTCTTCCTCAACTCTGGTTTCTGGCCTTCTTCAAGACTTAGTTCAAGTCACATCTTCTATAAGGGACCTTTCCCCATGTCCCTGATCCCAACACCCCATCCCAGTTTCTTCTGTCTAATATGATTTCCCTTTTACATTTTATATACCTCATAAGCTCAAAGTCATTTGCATTAGAATATGAGCTCTTTGAGGGCAGAAACTGTTCCTTCTTTCTATCAATACTGATTAACCAGCTCTTTTCTGGTGTCAAAGAATTGGAAATTGAGGAGAGCTTGTCAAATGGAGAATGGCTGAACAAGTTGTAGTATATGATTATGATAAAACACTATTATGCTATAAGAAATGATGAGCAGTGTGCTTTTAGAAAAATTTGGAAAGACTTACATGACCTAGAAAAAATAACAACAAAATTCATTTGGAAGAACAAAAGGTCAAGAATTTCAAGGGAACTAATGAAAAAAGAAAAAAATCAAATGAAAGTGGCCTAGCTGTACCTGATCTAAAACTATATTATAAAGCAGACGTCACCAAAGCTATTTGGTATTGGCTAAGAAATAGATTAGTTGATCAGTGGAATAGATTAGGTTCACAGGACAAAATAGTCAAAAACTATAGCAATCTAGTATTTGACAAACCCAAAGACCCGAGCTTTTGGGATAAGAATTCACTATTTGACAAAAACTGCTGGGAAAATTGGAAATTAATATGGCAGAAACTAGGCATGAACCCCCACTTAACACCGTACACCAAGATAAAATCAAAATAAGTTCGTGATTTAGGCATAAAGAACGATATTATAAATAAACTAGAGAAACATAGGATAGTTTACCTTGTGGAGGAAGAAGGAATTTGTGACCAAAGAAGAACTAGAGATCATTATTGATCACAAAATAGAAAATTTGGATTATATCAAGTTAAAAAGGTTTTATATAAACAAAACTAATGCAGACAAGATTAGAAGGGAAGCAACAAACTGGGAAAACATTTTTACAGTCAAAGGTTCTGATAAAGGCCTCATTTCCAACAAATATATAGAGAATTGACTCTAATGTATAAGAAATCAAGCCATTCTCCAATTGATAAATGGTCAAAGGATATGAACAGGCAATTTTCAGATGATAAAATTGAAACTATTTCTAGTCATATGAAAGAGTGTTCCAATCACTATTGATCAGAGAAATGCAAATTAAGACAACTCTGAGATACCACTACACACCTGTCAGATTGGCTAAAATGACAGGAAAAGACAGTGTCGATTGTTGGAGGGGATGTGGGAAAACAGGGACACTGATGCATTGTTGGTGGAGTTGTGAATACATCCAGTCATTCTGGAGAACAACTTGGAACTATGCTCAAAAAGTTATCAAACTGTGCATACCTTTTGATCCAGCAGTGTTACTACTGGGCTTATACCCCAAAGAGATACTAAAGAAGGGAAAGGGAACCGTATGTGCAAAAATATTTTGGGCAGCCTTTTTTGTAGTGGCTAAAAACTGGAAATTGAATGGATGCCCATCAATTAGAGAATGGCTGAGTAAATTATGGTATATGAATGTTATGGAATATTATTGTTCTGTAAGAAATGACCAACAGGATTATTTCAGAAAGGCCTGGAGAGACTTACATGAACTGATGCTGAGTGAAATGAGCAGAACCAGGAGATCATTATACACAGCAACAACAATACTATATGAGTATCAACTCTGATGGAAGTGGCTATCTTCAACAATGAGAGGATCCAGTTGATGAGTGATTAACAGAACCAGCTACATCCCGCAAAAGAACACTGGGAAATGAGTGTGGACTGCTTGCATTTTTGTTTTTCTTCCCAGGTTATTTTTACCTTTCTAAATCCGATTTTTCTTGTACAACAAGAGAACTGTCTAAATGTATACACATATGTTATATTTTAGATATACTTTAATATGTTTAACATGTATGAGACCGACTGACATCTAAGGGAGGGGATGGAGGGAAGGAAGGGAATAGTTGGAGCAGAAGTGATTGCAAGGATCAGTGTTGAAAATTACCAATGTATATATTCTGTCAATAAAAAACTATAATAAAAAAATAATAAAAATACACACACACACACACATAAAGTACAGCTGTGCTGAAAAATGCCATCTCCATCTAGAGAAAGAACTACAGAGACTAAATAAGAATCAAAACATACAATTTTCACCTTTTTTGTAATGCTTTGTTTTTTCTTTCTCATGATCTTTCCCTTTTCTTCTATTTTTTTCACTACATAACTAATAGGAAACTATCTTTAAAATGATTGTACATGTGAATCTTATATAAGATTATTTGCTATTTTGGAGAAGGGACAGGTAAGAGAGGAAGAGGAAAATGGAATTCAAAATTTTACAAAAATGAATCTTAAAAACTGTATTGCATATAATTGGAAAAATAAAATACTATTATGTAAATAAAATTTAAAGAAAGAAAAAAATACAGCCATGTTAATGCTATTAACTGAATGTTAGAGAACTTCCCACTCAATGAAAGAATCCCTTTTACATATCCCTGAGACGATAATCTCACATTTTGCCAAGGGATGGGCGCAACTGCTTCTGTTGTTCTACATCTCTGTTCCAAAGTTCTTATTTTGATGAATAAATATTCCTTATAATGTTTCTAGTTGCCTCTAATCTATTTTCTAAAACAGAAAAAAAAAAATTGGAATATGTTTAGAAGTGACCTAAAGTGTCTCTTCACTCAAAAAGTCTTTAATAGTTTTCCAATTTCCAGTTTCCAATTTAGAATTAAATAACTTAAAGTTGGAAATGTTCTTAGAGCTCTACGTAGTCCAGTTCTGTCATTTTACAGAAAATAAAACCATACTAGTCAGAAAGACTAAGTGACTAGGGTTTTATGCATAACAAATACTTATAATGTTAGACTTGGATCAAGATCTTCTGATTGCAAAACTAATGTTCTTTCTTCTCATTGTAATGCCTTGCCATTTATAGCTTCCATTTAAATGAGTTGAGGCTGGGTCCTTATCTTGATAGAGACAAAACGAACATTAATATGAATATGTTCAGTTTAACAATCATTCATTAAATAACTACTATATGTCATGTATTGTTCTGTGCTAGGTGCCAGGGAGAGGGAAATAGATATTGGATCTTTGATTTATTTCTTTGGTGTAGAAACCTCCCAGTCATCTCCATATTATAACACTTAGATTCTGGCCATCATCTTCATCCCCTCCCACCTAGACCTTGGATTCTGCCCCTGGTACTCTGAGTTCTGATAAATGAGTTTCCACTTTAACTTGCTTAGGACCAAGCCTCTATGCTACTTCCCAATCATCTCTAAATTCAGACTGTTTGTCTCTTTCTTTCCAAATCCTCTTTATGTGTAAATTTCTCCATTAGAATGTAATTGAGAGTAGAAACTAACTACTTGCTTGTACTTGAATCCCCAGCATTTACAACACTTAATGCTCTTGTATCTTGAGGTGAAGGAACTCTACTAATGCAATTTGGCCCCATTATCTACAATTTACTGCTTCCAAAAGTTGACTACAACATAAGAAAATTTAAGTGACTTAGGTAGAGTCAAAAGTAGAATTTGAATCCTGTTCTTTAACTGAGGTCAGATTTCTATCTACTACCACTGCTATAAATACAAAGAAAGCCAAAATGGAATGCCTTTGATTTGAAGGTACTTCTGTTCTATTACAGAGAAATCACAGGAATGTATAAAATTAAATAGAAAATATATGCAAAATAACAGCCGATGAAGTAATAAGGCAGTAGATTATTCAATCCTTCATAAAAGTAAAGACTTTTAAAACATTTTAACTATTTTTTCAATTAAAATATTTTTCTCCCAACTCAATAGAAAAAAGGAATGAAAAGAAAATCTTGATAACATATATGCATAGTCAAACAAAACAAATTCCCATATTGACCATATCCAAAAATATATATTTCTCATTCTGCATAATGGATTAATGTTTCAGGAAGTGGATCATATGCTTTCTCATTAGTCCTCTGGAATTATGGTTGCTCAAGCAATTATCAATCCTTGAGAAATAGGTGAATACAATTTCAGAAGGGAAAATGGTTAGTTCCTAGTTCTACCTGATAATTAAGGTGAAGCTCTAGGGCCTTGCTGGTCATAGAGGAGTAAGGTTTGTTTGAGAGAATGGTATCCAATGTTTAGAAAGGTCAACCCTACTCATCTTATTTAGGCTTGAAATTTAATAGAGGCACATTTTCTTATGTTAAACTTATCTAAAGAACCTTTTCTCTGTTTTTATATAGAGTGCTTGTATTTGAATACCATTTATTGGTAGTTTTTAATAATTTGTTATTACAAATAATAAAGTTCTTTTTTTCTTAAAAAAAAAAAAAAAAAAGAATTTGACTTGGAATTTTGTCTTGACTTAGAGAACAAGGTGGACCGAAGTCCTATATCTCTGAACAAGAGCTCTTAGAAAGCACTCTAGCTTTATGCCAAGAGTAGAGATTAAATAAAAATAAAAGTTAATATTAATAATACTAATTTCAAAATCAGTCAGGATATGAAAGAACTGGACTAGGCTGAAACTTAGGTGATTTAATAATCACCCAGAACTAAGGAATCACTTAGCAAGGTCTTTCTTATGCTGGACAAAGTTGGGCTCTATGATGTTTCTATGAACTTCATGTCTATAAAATGTTTGAGCCTGTATAAATCTTTATATCTGCTAAAATAACTTTTGACAAACTCACGACAATTGGTCTAAAAATATATTGTTGGCAAAAACTTAATAATTTAGAAAAGTATAAGAGTAAAAGGGAAAGGTTATATTCCTAACTGTTAAACCCCAAAATAGAGTTCCAAATTTCTGAGTGGCAACAGTAGTTCTAACAGGCAACCTCATACTTTGGAGAAAGGTTGCCTATTCAACCTCCACATAAGGTCATCCCTGATAACCAGTCAGAAGCAAGGATATAGAAGTCTATATGAGTTGCTCTTAGTGGGCAGTTAAGTGGCACTATGGGTTAGAACACTGTGTTTAAAATTGGGAAGATTCATTTTCCAGAGATCAAATCCTGCCTCAGACATTTACTAGCAGTGTGACCTTAGGCAAGTACCTCAACCTTGTTTGCCTCCCTCTTACACCTGTAAAATGAGCTGGAGAAGGAAATGACAAACTGCTCCTATGTCTTTGCTAAAAAAATGCTAAATGGGATCACAAAGATTCAGATTTGACTGAAAAATGGCTAAGCCACAACAAAATTCTCTCTTCTATCTGACAATCTTTCAAATACTCGAAGACTCCCGTTATGTCCCTCCCATTCAAGTTTTTTATCTGCTCTGGGATAAATATTTTTCAACCAATCTTTTTAAGTCTCAGGAACAACAAAAATTATTTGCTTAGACTCCATTTCTCTCACTTCAAAACACACTTCTGAAGGCTGTCCTATTAATCTTGACTAAACAATATGCTAATAACAATTAGCTGAGATCTTCCTCATTGTCATGTCATCATTTTCCTGTGCTGTTTTTGCTCAAGCATGTCCTCATGTTCCCTTATGCAACACCTTCACTTCCCCTCCACATTTTTGTGAATTTGTTCAACTTCATGAAGTTATTCAATCTCTCATTGTTAAAAAGAAACAAACAAAAATTTATTAAGTGTAGGCAAGAGTGCTAAGTTTTTTGTACAAGACAAAATTGGCAGTCTTTCCTGTATCCCATGAGACTGAAACAATATAAATCGACAAGTGGTACCAATCAAAGATAGCTGCTGCAACTCAAGAGAGTCTATTAATCTAGATTTTTTTTTTCTCTTTATATTATAGAAAAAGAAATTAGAAGGACCAAAATTCTTAGTTAAAAAGCCAAATAAATCCTTGATAGGAAGAGTACAACATCCCTTTAGTTTAGATTCTTTTATGCAATATCACTGTGTAATTTTTCTATTTCCCTCCCCCAGGAAACAACCTATTCCTAATTGGTGCTTGTTTCTGACTGCTAGAAGAATGTATATATCTTTGGGGATTCGGCAACTGCTTCAAGCTTTGTTGTCAAAGCCATTTAGCTTGTCACATCCTACACAGTTCTAGCTAATTTACCTAAAACTTTTATCTTATCTTATTCCAAACAGTTCTGGCCATTCCCTATCTCCTTCTTATCTTAATTTTGATGCTGTAGTGTATCAACCCAAGACATTTGCCCTGACAGCCAAATACTTGAAAGTGTTATCTTAAACATTCATTGTCCAACAAGTTTAAGGAGGAGAATTAGGGAAATTACTCAAGACAATCAGAATATGAGAATCCCAAAGGCAAAAGGGAGCTCAGAGGTCAGTTCATATTATTGTTGTTGTTGCTATTGTTCAATTGCTTTCATTCTTATCCAAGTCTTTGTGACCCCATTTGGGTTTTTCTTGGCAAAAACACTGGAACGGTTTTGTTACTTCCTCATCCAGTTCATTTTACAGATGAGGATACTGAGACAAATAGCTAGGATTTGAGTCTAGATTTGAACTGAGGTCTTCCAGACTCCATATCTGGCATTCTATTCACTGCTGCCCTAGTCAGCCCTGAACAGAAATTCTCTCTGCAATGTGTCTTAGAAATGCTTGAAAAAACTCAGAGATGAGATACCACTACCTGTCAGACTGGCTAGAATGACAGGAAAAGACAATGTGGAATGTTGTAGGTGATGTAGGAAAACAGGGACACTGATGTTGGTGGAATTGTGAATACATCCAGCCATTCTGGAGAGCAATTTGGAACTATGCTCAAAAAGTTATCAAACTGTGCATATCCTTTGATCCAGCAGTATTTCTACTGGGCTTATATCCCAAAGAAATCTTAAAGAAGGGAAAGGGACCTGTATGTGCAAGAATGTTTGTGGCAGCCCCCTTTGTAGTGGCCAGAAACTGGAAAATGAGTGGATGCCCATCAATTGGAGAATGGCTGAATAAATTGTGGTATATATGGAATTTTCTTGTTCTGTAAGAAATGACCAGCAGGATGATTTCAGAAAGGCCTGAAGAGACTTACATGAACTGATGCTGAGTGAAATGAGCAGGGCCAGGAGATCATTATATACTTCAACAACAATACTATATGAGGATCAATTCTGATAGACCTGGCCATCTTCAGCAATGAGATGAACCAAATCAGTTCTAATGGAGCAGTAATGAACTGAACCAGCTACACCCAGCAAAAGAACTCTGGGAGATGACTAAGAACCATTACATTGAATTCCCAATCCCTATATTTTTGCCCGCATGAATTTTTTATTTCCTTCACAAGCTAATTGTACACAGGCTAATATTTCAGAGTCCGATTCTTTTTGTACAGTAAAATAACAATTTGGACATGCATACTTATTTTGTATTTAATTTATACTTTAATATATTTAGCATGTACTGGTCATCCTGCCATCTAGGGGAGAGAGTGGGGGGAAGGAGAGGAAAAATTGGAACAAAAGGTTTGACAATTGTCAATGCTGTAAAATTACCCATGCATATAATTTGTAAATAAAAAGCTATTAAAAATAAATTTAAAAAGAAAAAAAGAAAAAACTCAGAGGTAGTCCATTCCACTTTTGGCCAACTACAAATTGTCTGAAAATGTTCCCTTCTATTGAACTGAAATCTGCCTTTCTGATAATTCTAGTTATCTGAATTCTGGCAGCTGGCCAAGAAGAAAGAACAAAGGATCATAGAACTAGAGATGGAAGAAACCATAGATATTATTTAGTCTAATCTTCTCATAATACAGATAAGGAAATAGAAGACAAGAAAGTTTAAGTTGCCCAAACTTAATAGCCAGTACATGGAAAAGACCAGAATCAAAATAAAATTAAAATTTAATTCAAATCCATCCCTATTTCAATTTTGTACAATTATTTGTACAATGCTATTTCTTCTAGGGCTAATTCCTCTTCCACATGACAGCAAAGCAATATAAATTAAAACATCCCTGAGTTGTCATCTAACACTCATCAAGTTAGCAAAGATGCTAACAGATGGGAAAACTCATTGTTCTAGTAGCTATGGAATGACAAGCACTCTAATTTATGGCTAATGGGATTGTGATCAGTTCAACCATCCAGGAAATCAATTCAAAGTCATTAAAAGTTATTAAATTGTTCATCCCCTTTAATCTAGAGAATCCCTCACTGAGACTAGATTACAAGTCAGTTATTTTCAGGAAAAAACAAAAACAAAAACAAAAAATAAATAAACATATGAACAAAAATGCTCACAGGTCAATTATGTGACAATAAAAAATGGGAACAAAATATCCCCAGTGAGTACTGGATGGCTGGACAATTAATAATCCTTTAAACCATAAATCTAGAGCTGGAAGATACTTGAATAATCATGTAAGCCAATCCTTTCCTTTCACAGAAAACAACACTGACGTTCAGAGAAATTAAATGCTCAACATCTAATATGTAGTACATAGTATAGTCAAGATTCAGACTTAAGTCCTGCATTTCCAAATTAAGTAATCTTTCTACTGCACTTAATATTTTAGTCATAAGAATATTATTATACTCTAAGGAATGTTAAATATCAAGAATTCAGAGAAACTTATGAAGTGATTCAGAGCCAAAAGAATAATATGCACAGTGACTACAGCAATATAAATAAAGTCAACATGGGGGAAAAAACCTTCTGATAAAATATACTGGTCAACATTAAGTCCTACTTGTTGATTTATTTTTCAGTCATGTCTTACTCTTCCCGAACCTATTTGGGGTTTTCTTCTTAAAGATATAGGAGTAGTTTGCCATTTCCTTCTCTATCTCATTTTATAGATAAGGTACTGAAACAAATAAAATTAAATGACTTTTCCAAGATCATACACACCTAGTAAGTGTTTGAAGCTGGATTTGAATTCAGAAAGATGAGTCTTCTCAACTCTGGCACAGCATTTTATCCACTACACTACCTAGCTGCCCTATTAATCCCATGCTGTCAAAGTTAAAATAGATACCTCATCTTACTGTTATTGATAAATCAATTTATTTTAGGGAATATGTTTGTAAAGGGGTTGGTTTGAGAAAAGTAGATTATATCAAAGTAAAATGTGTTAGTAAGTTAAAAGCAAACAATAACAACAAACAAAATAATTTTAATCAGATTTTATGATCCTTAAAAGTATTCTTTTCTGAAGTTTAAATATCCTTACTTCCTTCAACTCATTTTTATAGAGCGTCATTTTGAGTTTTTAATATTTTTAACCAAATTTGTAATTCTCATCTGGACACATTCTAATTTACTAATGTCTTAGAAGGCATTCTGATATAGTCTAAGAGGGGTCAACTCCCAGTTCTCCAACTTAACATAAGTGTCTTTTTTACAACTCTTTTGACCTCTATAGACTTAAATTTCTTCATTTAAAAGATGAAACTAATGGACTGATTGAAAGTAGGTAGCCTCAAATATCCCTTTCAGCTCTAAATCTATTATCTATGATCACTGCATAGGACTGAACATGATATTCCACATGTAGTTGAATAGAAAGCAGCAGGGCTTATCAACTATTTTTGTTAGGTACACTATGTTTCTATTAACATTACTTATGATTGCTGGGATTACCTTTTCTGATAGGTCACATTGCTGACTCATATTGAGCTGGCAGTCCTTAGAAACCTCCAGAGCACTTTCATTAGGAATTACTGTATAACCAAGCCTCGCTCATCCTATAATAAATACTTCTTCCATTTTCCCATAGAACACTTCGTTTTCTATGTTAAATCTAAGAGTAAATTCCAGCAATTTCATCTTTTTCCATACTTTAGAGATCACCCTACATTCTTTATGCTGCAGTTATTTCTCACTGATAAAAACAGCCAAGGCACAATCTCTGGAGATCAATTAAAAAGTCTCATGAGAAAAAGATTTTTTTTAATGAAAGAGATTCTCCAAATCATTATATTCTGTGAAAAGTGAATAGTAGAATTAGAAGCTCTTAAATGCAGAAGCAGATGGAAAATAAATTGAATAAATTAAAATGAGACTAGAATGCTCATGAAAGAATCCATGAGTGCTATAAAATAGGAACACTGAATTTGAAGATAGAATATGAAAAGATGATATAAGAATCCAGAAAAAAAAAATCACGAAGAAAACTTGAATACTGTGCTTCAAGAAATCATGCAGGAAAAATAAAAGTTGATACATCTTGATTGTGAGGCAAAATGGTCAACCTACAATCAGTACAACAGCCTTGGCAAATTGGATCATTTGGAGAAGCTCTTTGTTAAGAGGGGATGGATGTCTTAAATTGAGATTTCATACAGAACATTTTCCATGGCACTAGGGAATCCTTCTGTTTGGCACAGGTATTTTCTGTTTTACATTCATGCTTTTTTTGATGTTGCTAATAAATGAACAAATGCATCTATGCCATCCTATCTGTTGTGGAATCTGGTATGATCTTAAAATATCAGTACAGATATCTTTGTGAGGTAAACCTTCAAGCCATTATTTTTTTTCTCCATAGTAAAATACTTTGTTTTAATCCCTGTCTTCCTTAATTTCCTTCAAGTCCCACCTTTTACAGGAAGTCTTTCCTGATTTCCCCCTCAACTATAGTCCCTTCTATCATGATTTATCCATTTTATTCTGTATATATCTTGTCTGTACATGATTGTTGTCATGTTTTCTCCTTCATTAGATCTTTGAGAGAGCAGACTTTTAACTTTCTGTATATCTTCAACATTTAGCATAGGGTCTGGCATATAGTAGGCATTTAAAAAAAATACTTTTTGATTTGTAATCAACAAACACAGTAGGATCATCTGTTGTCTATATCAGACAATCATTGATTTTCAAGTTGTAATTTGTAGTTTAAAAAAAATCATAAAAAATTCTGAGGATATATTACAAAGGTCTAAATATATATAATGCAATTTAGTTTTCCAGACCTTGTTTATCTGAACTACCACCCTGCATTTCTTGTTTCTTCCCCATATTTCCATGACAGATAGCCTGGAGTGGTCTTGATAAATAGCTTATATATTTTGATGTACTTCATGTGAACATATTTTGTATTTTGCATAAATATCAAGGAGAAAGGATCTCCCCAGAGTATCTAGATTTTTATATATTTTAAACTGATTCTGGTGTATGAAGCTGTTTTGCTCTTTTTCCAAAGAATGTCTAAGGAGATTTTTGAATTAAGTAATAGAGTGTAGGAGTGCAAATAAGAGAAAATCACAGCCTAAAAATAGTTTCAGAATTTTCCAGCTACTTTCTGCTCTTTCATCAGTTGTTATGGCAGGAACACATATCTCTCTCTATCCTCCTTCCTTTCATATTTTCTTTCTCTTACTGTGCTTAAACACAACTATTTCAAAAGCATGATGCTTTTTATGAATGTATTTGGTCTTTTGTTTTTTAACATGAAAATTTGAATAGAAAATTAAACCTGTTTCCCTATATTTTCTAAAAGGTAGCTAGCTGTATATTTATTTATTTGTGTCTAAATAAAATTTTAACATCTGAACATCAAATTATATAAATTAATGTATATGAACTTATACACAACTTTTAAAGATAAATCACATTTAGAACTCATAGAGAAAACAAAGTAATGAATGGACCTGTGATTTAATTAGTATAAGAAACTGAGGTGAGGAAATTACATATACCGATTCTAGTTGGGTGTCTCCTCTGAAATTTTTTATCTTATAGAGTTGCCCAAAGTATTGTTTGGTTAAGTGACTTATGCAGCTGTAGTTATATAGTCAATATGTATCAGAATCAGAATGTGAACTCAAATATTCCCACTAGACAGACTTTTGGTGTAATATAATAGAAAATCATGATGCAGTAGTGATTGGTTTATGGAACATATGTAATAATCCTGAAACATTAAGGGAATTAAGTTTCAGATAAATTGTTTTATTGTGCCTCATTTTTCTTGTTTCTGTGCCAAATACATGGGATCATTCCAGTAAAGGACAAACATTATTACTTGGGCTAATATAAGTGAGATAGAATCCACTTCGGTTGTCATATATCTTAACTATCAGTTAACAAAAATTCTCTTTAATTACTCTGGAAAACAAGCTACCAAGCTTGTTTGTGGGTTATAGATAAGAAAATAGAACTACAATTTGGTAACTTATTCAGGGAATGAAGTGGCAGAATCATGGTTAGAATCAATAGATCTTGATTCATGGAACTAGATTAGATATCAGCTCATTGAGCCAGAAATATCTCACTTCATGGCAATTTATTTTCAAAACAATTATTTTAAAATCCATTTATTTACAAATATGTTGATAAAGAAGGTATGTATGCCTATCCTTTTAGGTTATCTTGAGGAAAAGAACTAGATATGACGTAGGAAAGAATTAGAAAGAATTATCATTGATACAAATTAAAAATATAAATTTTTACATTTTAAAATTTAAAGTCTTCAAAGAAACAAAAAAGGGAATACAGGACAGCTATCTTCCTAAATTCCATTAAGGATTTTGCCCTAGAGAAAGACCTCAATTTAGATAGGATTGAGCTAAGTAGGGAAGGTTTTGAACTTCTTATCCTAATGCACTTTCTTAACATCCTGATTTGAC
Source organism: Sarcophilus harrisii (assembly GCF_902635505.1). NCBI lineage: Eukaryota > Metazoa > Chordata > Mammalia > Dasyuromorphia > Dasyuridae > Sarcophilus > Sarcophilus harrisii. The sequence continues at coordinate 439,931,564 of NC_045426.1, read as the reverse complement.
ATGGCTACCAGGAGCCCTTGTCACAGCTGATAAAAGTATTTTCCATGCCAAATAGTAATAGGAATGCTTTTCAGTTTATATTCATCTCATCCCCTTTTCCTGACAGAAGGTCCAAGGTCCTGGCTTATGGGGGTGGGGGAATGGGAAAATAGAAGATCCTAGGATGGGAAAGAAGCAAGACTTATTAGAAATCTGATCTACAGCAAGAGAGTACAATAAAAATGGATTTGTTAAGAGGCAGCATGATTGTAGTGTATAAGTAAACTAATTTTGCAGCATATTTAATGTTAGTTCATCACAGATCTTCTACTGCTTTGAGTCTTATTATAAAGACACATTGAATTTTGCTAAAAGGGAAATTCCACCTTTAAGTATTTGTCCCTATCTCATCCTCCAAGGATTGGACAGGTTTTATAAGCAAGTTAAAACAGCTGAACTTGCAATGGCTGATTAGCTATTGCTGAATAGTTTATACAAAGTCAAGGTAAGCTATATCAATAAATACATAAAATGCCATATTGGAAATAATCAATTGGGTACTACTACAACCCTTAGAAGAATTTTAAAAACAGTTCCTGGCAGCAGTAGCCTGGTGGAACCACTCAGCCATTGATTACTAACCTACATTAAAATCACACTCAGGCAGTGGTACAGACTCAGAATTAGTAGAGACAATTTCACCTAGGAAATGGGTACACTCACCTTATAGCACTACATAAGTGACAAAATTTAAATGCCATGTGAGATATACTCTTTTTGTCAGCTACATGACACAGTAGATAGTATGTTAAATCTTGATTCAGGAAAACCTGAGTTCAAATTCAGCATCATATACTAACTAGCTGTGTTATGAAGATAAAATGAGGTATTTATAAAGCAATTTATGAACTTTAAAGGACTAGATAAATGATAGCTTATATTATTTTTCCCATTGTAACCTATTCTATAAATACTGATAACTTCTCAAACACCAGATAGATTATACATATTTTTTGTTTTACTATAATATGCCTTTGCAACTTCTTAGTCCAGATGGATGACATCTGTAGTCTTTTGTGCAAGCCTGTATATGTATATCTTTTTGAGATTTTTAAGTTGTTTTTATATTGGAAGATTTATTCTTGTGCTTTATTCTTGATAATTTTAGACTTAAATAATTTTTAAACTTAGCCAAATAATAAAATATATAGTTTTGTTTTGTGATGGGGTCAGTCCTTTCCCACTTCCCCTCCTACATCCATGTATTTTAGGATAGTTTTTATTTTCCCTGAAAAAAACAAGAAAGCTGTTCTAGAAATTTGAGAAGTCCAAAAGATTAAAGTTCCAGCCAGATTATCATCAACACACCTGACGTTTGTCAGGATGCTCATGTCAAGACCACCCCCTTTTTTTCTCCTCTTCTTTTTAACTATTAAGAAACACCCTGTTTTCCAGAATTAACACCCATCAAGAAGGCTGGACTCAAGGTTTGACACAACAACAATTCTTGGTGCTCACCCTTTGGATGATCTCAAAAAACAGCAAAACCCCAAATCAGCATCAGGTGGTCCTTGAGTTTGGCACAAGTTTGGCAGTTTACACAGACATTCCTGATGTCCCACAGGGGAAGCTGCTGGTTTTGAGGGAGGAAAGGAGAATAGGGGCAGGGAAAGGAAGGTATTTCTTTCTTTCTTCACTTTATTTGGATTTTCTCATATTAGGCTTTCTTGTAGACAACAGCTAAGGGTAGTCACTTTTTATATTTGGGCATTGGCAAGTGTCTACTAACTATGGATCACAGACACCAAAGAAAATAAGTAGGAAAAAAAAAATTCTGCTACAAATAAAGTTTTAGGCTTCAGAGATAGTCACTGATATTTCAGGAGGTCCTATAGAATGTGTTATAATTCTTTTACCATCTTTCCTTTGTTGCAAAAGTGTGGTAATTCAGTCATTCCAGTCCCATATGATTCTGTGACTCCATATTGAATTTCCTTGCCAAAGTTCCTGCAGATTGTAGCATTTGATCCAATGAGTACTTGAAAATGGGAGCAAGAGATATAATAGATAAAGACTAGTATGTGGGATAGTGACCCTTGCCCAGATTAAAATCAGAGACTCTCAAGCTAAGAAAAAAGGCCAAAAGGGATTTATTATGATCTTGGGGAGAAAGGGCAACTCCCAAGAAACAAGGTATTATCGGTAAAGTAGAGCAAAGCACAAACTGCAAAACACAAAACTAAATAAACCTGGAATGCAGAAAGCTCCCCCTGCAGGGGTCCTCAAACTACAGCCTGCGGGCCAGATGCAGCAGCTGAGGACATTGCTCCCTCACCCAGGGCTATGAAGTTTCTTTATTTAAAGGCCCACAAAACAAAGTTTTTGTTTTTACTGTAGTCCGGCCCTCCAACAGTCTGAGGGACAGTGAACTGCCCCCCTATTTAAAAAGTTTGAGGACCCCTGCCTCTAAACACAGAAATCTCTCCAAGAAACAAAAGAATATTAGTAAATAACAAACTCTTAATTCTAATTTCTCTAGAGAACTGCTATACAAACAAATATTGTTGGATGAGAGAATTTTGTTACCTGAATTCCCAAAGCCATCCTTACCTTTAAAAGAAGTACTTAAATGTTAATGAAGAGGTGGTGGGAAACTGGAGGGGCAATGTTCCAAGACAGTCCTACACCTGCAGCTTTTTAGCTATAGCTCAACTTGATAATGCAAAATTTCAAGTCACAGTTAGGGCATAGTTCAGAGCCACATTCCCATGAGAGGTCTTCACTCAGTTTATCCCATACAATTAATATAGAAAACTTTAGAAAAATTGGGAATTATTGCTCCAGATGGGAGTAATAGTTTATTATTAGAATAATCAAATTTTAGATATTTCCCTCTGGCTCTAATTCTTATTTCTCAGTGTGTCATCAGGCTTCAGCTACAGTTTAATTCTTTTGAAAGAAAGGAACTTTTTTCAATTATTTTGACCTTCTCTCCCTATAGTATCCATCCACTCTTTATCCATCTAAACCTGAAACATAGCTAACCCCACTATGCCTCCTCCCTTATCTTATCGGGGAATTCCTCCTGCAGCCTCCATTTTGGGGAGGGATTCAGGTTGCCAACTTTCATTCCCCTCCAAGCTCTGACTTTGTAGATGTCGATACCATGCCTTTATTCAGTTACCTTTTATTAACATTAGCCAATCAACAACAGTGTAGCAGAAATCTGATGGAGAATTGTGAGTCTACACACCAAGGTTCTGTTTTCAGGTCTGCTTTTAACTTACTTATCTGACCTTGGCAAGGCAATTAATCTTTCCAGGCTTCACCCCACTCATCTATAAAGTGATGAGATCAGACTAAATGATTCCTAATGCTTATATTACTAAAGTATCCATATTCATATATGAGAAAATAAAAGAATGATAATATTTCAGTTTCATCATCTGTTACAGGAGACCTAGACTAAAATTTCTGAGTTTTCTATGATACTAGTGGGGTTTCCCACCAAATATTAGGGAAAAGGAGTGCTCCAAAGGTATACTGAAGTTACTAGCTGGGGTGAGAAAGAGATGGGCATTTATTAGATTTGCATAGATATGAAAATTAAATTGGAGAAATGAAACAAATTAGAAAACTAAAACCCACAAGGATATCAAAAAAATAAGCGTGGAGTTAATCTTTTCCCAAAAAAATATAAATTCTTGCTAGCAGGGACTGATGGAATCAGGGGTGATGGTCTGAGATTTGAAAAGAATCTTTTCTTTTTCTTTGTCCTTAGTCCTTCCCTCTTACTTTCCCCCTTCTAGAATGTAAGCTCTTTTGGAGCAGGCACTGCCTATACATTGAGGGGTGGAAATTCATGGCATGTAACTTGTGTAACATCCAATTAATGAGGAATTAGGGGAGGGACTTATACTTCAAGACAGAAAATAAAATGTTGTTTTTGGAGTTCCAAAGATGTGTCTATTCACCTAGACACCCATGCAAAATAAATCTTTCCTGCATTCATCAGTGAGTCAGTGGAATCCTTGGTAAGATACTTTGTTTTGTTACACTGGTATCTCAAGTTGTCTCAAAAGAATTTACAAATTTTCCAAATAAAGAGCTAAATCCATAAGGTTTTTTTTTTTTTTTTTAAACAAGGAAATGGGTTTCTTAGCAATTAACAAAGAGGCGAGTTCCCAAGTGGAACTCATAGTTAGCTGGGGGAAAATGATATTAAGGGGAAAGATGCCATCAAGGTAGGACAAGTTTGTAATAAACCCCTCAATTCCACAAGGCAGGGTAACCCTAAAGAGGAGTTAGCCAGTTAGTGAGATACAGGTAGGTTCTGTTATAGGGGAAATATAACTTGGGAGAAGGGGTGGCATCATATTTTGGCTTTCTCATTGAATTGTAGAGTTGTAACTATGTTGTTGTGATGGTTTTGTCTTTACAAAGAATTCAGCTAAGAATTCCACCAGAGACTACAACTATGGGTGTGGAACTATAATAAAACTCCACTTAAAGAACAAAAGATCTAATTTCGATCAAAAGGTTAAGATAATCAGTTCTTCTTCCAGTCTCTGAGAACTTCTAGCTTTTTCTTGAGAGCCATTCCCTGCAATACTGCAAAAATCTGGGGTTTTCTCCTCCACCCTCTCCAATACCTCTTTAATACTTCAATACTTTGCTCATGTAATTTTAATATTCAGAGAGTCAATAAAAGAGTCAGAATTGGGACTTAAGAGTCATGTTTTTTCAATTGGGCACTAGAATTGATGTAATATAACTCATAGGGGACACAGCAATAATTTTAAGATGCCCTGACTTTAGGGGCTTCTATTCTAACAATCTGTCACTGATTCAAAATCTTCTGGCTTTGGAATCTGATCTTGAGGCCCTCTGATCTAAGAATGCTATTGTTCTAACCATCTTGTCTGTCAATGATTCTAAAGTCTTCTGGATTTAGGATAATCCTAGGTCTGCTGGTCAGTTTCTTGAGACTACTCCTTAGTTCTATCCCTAGGTCATAACATTAGCATATTTATAATATGAAGAACTAGATACATGTGTCTCCTTGCTTCTGTTTCTTTGTTAAATTCTCTTAGAATTTAGACTAATTCAATTGGCTTTACAATTATAATAAATTTTGCCTCTTGGAGATGGGTTCAAGCCTGCAAATTTTTTTGAGATACCTCGCAACACCAGTCTGTGCCCCCAAACTTTTGGGGTCTCTTTCCAGCCTTTCAAACCTAGCCTCTTTTCAAAAAAGAAAGCTTGACTTTTCCCCTTGCCTTTGAAGGACAGAGATGCTTAAAAATATTCTGATGGGGGGCAGGGGGCTATGAAGGGAAGGAGGAAGGGAAAGGGAGAAGCTGTGCATATTAGTTTCTGTTGATGCTTATTCACTCTTTGCCTCTTCACAGACAGTGGTTGAAAAGCAAAGTCCTCTGGGGAATACATAGGTCAGGTTCAATCTTGTAACTGATACGTGTCTAGTGGTGGAGAATTGATGTGAGAATCCCCTCTGGTTGGAGATACAGGTCCAACGTGAAAGAATTCATGAATCCAAAAAGTCTGAATGGCAAAACAGATTTTTATTGATGCTGAGAAGGCATCTTTGCTAGGAAGAGAGAGTCCTCAGTGGCAAGGTCCTGTTAGAGAAATAACAAAGGTTATTACTGAGAAGAGAATGTCTTCACAGCAGGCAAGAGTCCTGGTAGGCAGCTGTGCCAAGAAGAGAGGTCCCTTGGCAAAGCATAATCCTACTTCAGACTTCTACAAAGATTTGGGGTTAAAAATTGTCTTTTTATTGGTGGTCTGGGGATAGGTTTCAGTTGAAAAAAGAGTCAATGCTCCCAGGCCTAGATGCTTTTCTTGGAGTTTCAAGCCACTCAACAAACCCAAATCTCCAACTTAATAAAATCATTTTGAAGGCTTTTTTCCAGACCCTGGAATTTCCTGAAAAGGACCGAGCTATCCCCAAAAGATTAATGAAGGGTGATTTGACCAAGATGTCCAATTGAATGAAGTCACTTAACTTGTCTGGGAATATATGCTTTCCCAGACTTTTTGGAGTCTGAGACTCTGAATCTCCCTTCTTTTACAGATTAAAAAGGACACATTTTCAAAGTTCACCCCCATTGCTTCCTCCCAAAAGTCAAGGGGACACCCCTGTCATAACTTTACACATTTCCCTTTTTTGGTTGACTCCCCCAACAAAGATTTCTCCCCTTCCCGCTCCAGAACATCAGAATTCTATTCATTCCTAGTTAAAAAAAAAAAAAGTAAAAAGTCCTCAGTTCCCTTTCAAACTGGGTGGCTATTACGTACATCATTGAATCTAGAATAAACTTTATTTAGCACCTGTAAAACAAATACAGAAGACATACAAATGAGCATCTGAACACTCCCTCTCCTCTAGTGAGCATCTAGTATGTGTCTGTAATGGTGCTGATCACAAGAAGCACATGTAATAACCATCAGACTTTAATATTGTTCTGGGCTAAGGCCTTCCCACAAAAGAACAGTACGTGGGGTTACCAGGGTCAAGCCCATTTCCTTCAAAGTCTACATATTCTGACTTGGGACCAGCCTGGGTTTTCTCCTTTGCTCTGTAACTCTGTCTTTAATTGCTTTTTATTAAACAATTTCCTCCTCAAAGTCCTGAAGGATTGCTCTGAGCATCCTTCTAATAGTCTGGGAACACTATTCCAGCACTGCCTGCATCTGATGCCATCTCTGGGCCATCTAATTTCCTGAAGGATTCTTGTAGTTGAACAGGCTTACCCTTCAGTGAAATGAATTTGAGTTTCTAGGTGTACCTCTTTCCCTGTATGTGTAACTAGCTCTCTCTCTCTCTCTCTCTCTCTCTCTCTCTCTCTCTCTCGCTCTTTGTGGATATAGATAGTTTTTATTTTATTTTTAAAAAGCTTTTTATTTTCAAAACAGCACATAATTTTTCAACATTGACCCCTGCATAACCTTGTTTCAGATTTTCCCGTTTTTTCCCCCATCTCCTCCCCTAAATGGCAAGCAATCCAGTATATGTTAAACATGTTAAGATACATGTTAAATCCAATATGTGTAAACATATATATACAATTCTCTTGCTGCACAAGAAAAATCAGATCAAAAAAAGAAAGTTAATGAGTAAGAAAACAAAATGCAAGTAAACAACATCAGAGTAAGAGTGTTATGTTATGATCCACACTCAGTTCCCATAGACCTCTCTCTGGGTATAGATGGTTCTCTTCATCACAAGATCATTAGAACAAGATCACCCTGAATCATCTCATTGCTGGAAAGAGTCATGTTTATTAGAATTGATCGTCGCATAATATTGATGTCGTCTTGTACAATGATCTCTTGATTCTGACTAGCTTTCCTTTTGAAGGCCAAATCCAAGGGTATATAATCCAGGTATATGAACTGGTCATAAATTATCAATCATCTTTACCTAGTGGTGTTATAGGGGAAAGGAAATAGGAAATAACTAAACTAAGTAAATTGCCATCTTATTAAAGACTTAACTTGTCATGGGAATTTAATGAGACACACAAAAAAAGGGATTCAGAGGAACCTCATTGTGCTACCTTAGGAACATCCTCTAAGTGAAGAATTCTTAACCTTTTTAATATTATGGATCCCTTTGGCAGTCTGGTTAAGTGAATGGGACTCCTCAGAATAATAGTTTTAAAGAAACAAAATAAATAATTTTATAAAAGAAACCAATTATATTGAATATCAAAATATTTCTTAGAAACCAAGTTCATAGGTAACTTCTCCCTCCTAAGAATCTCACTTCTCAATGTTCATTTCTTAAAAAATAAAATAAAAGCTACCTCCCTTCTTCTACCATCTTTAATAAGATGTAAGAAGGAGAAGAACTAACAAACTAACCAAAATTCTTAACACTAATGAAAAAGTATTTTGATAGATTTTACAAAAATAATTGAATGGTTTCCATTGGTATCATGTTTAAGGAGGTAGGGTACAAGTCATTAAAATGAAGAAAGCTTAGGTCTATTTCAATTTCCTATTTCAAGAATCTTTTAAATTGAATGTAATTTTAAAAGGGAAATGAATACACTGGTACATGTTATCATCAGGACAATATGACTTGTATAAAGCAACTAGATTTATGAAATCTTATTTTATTAAAATTCCTTTGGTGGTCTAAGGATCCTAGTAAATCAGATTATATTGTATGTGGTGATAACATTCTGACCTAGATCATATTTTCCTGGTAACAACAATCCTACTTATAAATTAGTAGAACTTTGCTTGAAACCTAAATTTACCAATAAGGAAATTTCCTAATCCAGAAATGTTATTCCTCTATCACAATTTTCCATATATAGTTTTTGTTGTTGTGTTGTTTTGCTGAGGCAATTGGGATTAAATGACTTGCCCAGGGACACATAGCTAGGAAGAGTTAAGTGTCTGAGACTCAGGTCCTCCTGACTTCAAGGCTGGTGCTCCATTCACTGCACCATCTGTATCACTGCATTGTTGATTGTCTCTCCTTATCATTAACCATAGCCACTTCTCCAAAAATTTCCCACTTAATAGTGCTTAAACACCTAAGCAAGTATATTATAAACCTAAATATATGCCAGACACTGTGCTAAAAGCTAGTCACAAAGTTCAAACAAAGAGAAAGGCTCTGCTTTCAAGAAACTTAAATTCTAACAGAAAGACAATACATAAAAGGTGACTAAGAGAACATATGGTGACAAAGTCCAGATGAGTCAGAAATACAAAAAGAAGGTAAATAACAGAAGGAAACACAGCTGGCCTGGAACTATCCCCAAAATAGAGGTCCACCCTCTCCCCAGAAGGAAGTCCCCAAAAGTTAAGGGGGGGCCAGCATAGTAGAGTAGAGAGATGTTCTAAAGTGAGAAGGCCCTAAGCACTAAATAATTTCCAAGGTGAGAAAGCAGTTAAATCATGGTAACAAAATCTGGAAAGGTAAGAAGTACAGCTATTGAAATAGTCTTTCTTGGAACTATTCTCCACTCACTTCCAATTAAGAGGGCATTTCTATGATTTTCTAACTTAGATCATGAGAATTCTTTGATATTTAACCCCAGCTACTTTACTTTGTCTTCCCTATCCTTTCCCTCCCCTGAAGAAGGGTTCTTGTGACAAGTTAGCTAGTATTCATTTAGAACTACATAGACAAGAACAAGTTTTGACCAAGACCAATTACAAATTGAATGAAGGCTTGCCGTGGATTGTTTCTTCACAGTTCTTCAGAGCAGAGAGGATGTACTGTTGGATTCTGCTCTTCATCCAATAATGGGTGAGCAGTCCCTCTCAGGTTTTCTAACACTTTGGTGGTGAATTCATTACAGCTTGGGTGGGTGAACCATGGCACATCCTCATTCCCAAACAAATGCATTATACATAATAGAACTATACTATTTTAAATGGTTTGGTTATATGACTTTTACAGAGAAGCATATTCAGATCTAATATGATATCTCCCTGTTAAATTCTTGATTCTTCATCATGATACAAAAATGATCCTAAATTCTAGAAATTTTTACTACAAAGGTACAAATTTCATCAAAAAGAAAACATGTTAAGGTTTTGGGCACTAGCCCAAATTAATTGAGTGTTTAATCCAAATGGATTGAGGGATTGTATAAAGTATTCCAGATGTTCCTGTTTACATGTTCCATTGGGCTGGATACAGCAAACTCCAGAATACTAATGAGTTTCCTAAATGAGATTCAAAATCTCATAGCTCAAAAAAGATAAATTTTAAAATACAAATCTTGTAATCTCATGAACTCAAAGGGATCTATTCACAGAAAAAAACAGTAAGTTGATAAAGAATGCTGAACTGAAAAAAAAAAAAAAAGAAAAGAAAAATTTAAAAGAGACAACTAGATGGCTCAGTGGATAGAGATACCTGCCTGGAATTAAAAGGACCTGTGTTCCAACTCGACCTCAGACACTCATGAATTACTACCTGTGTGACCCTGGGCAACTCACATATTCCCAATTGCCCTGTAAAAAAAGAAAAAAAAAATTAAAAGAATACTTAGTATTTAAAGACATCAAGCATTTGTGTGAAACAAAGGACAGTATTTTTAATGGCAGTATGAATAAATGAAGTGACAAGAGTATACAACAAAACTAATAAGTCACTGTCCATTTTTCCTTTCCAATAGCAGTAAAACAGTTTTCTGCCTTTGAATGTTGTGGACTCCTCTGGCAGATTGGTGAAGCCTATAGATACTCTCCTCCCATCCCCCTCAATAACATTTTAAAATATATAAAATATATAATGTTTAAAAAGGAAATTGTTATTTTGAAATAAAGTTATATATATATATATATATATTTTAAGTTCTTATACCCTAGTTTAATCATTCAATTTATGTTTGAAAGAATAACAAGAAATGTTTTGGTTTTTTTTTTTTCTGATAATATATATTATGGGACAATAACATCATTGTTCTTAAGTAAAGAAATAAGCATTTTTAAGCACTTTTTAGGTGTCAGGCATTATGCTAAGTAGTTTACAAATATGTCATTTGTTCCTCATAATAACCTTGGAAAATAGGTGCTATTTTTATCCCCATTTTACAGTTTAAGGAAACTGAAGCCAAGAGAGTTTAAAATGACTTGCTGAGGGTCACATAGCTATAGTGTCTGAAGCAGCATTTGAATTCAGGTCTTTCTGAGTCTTGAATCCAGCACTTTATCCACTGCAATTTTTTTCTTTTAAAATTTCTTCAAAAATATAGAATATAAAAAAAAAAGAAATACAAATTCCTAAATTAGGCTATTGGTAAATAACACCATCAAATCTAATTGGTCCTCAGACATGATTTATAAATTGGACTTCAGAGTACAGAAAACTAATTAAGGTAGAAAGAAGGAATTTGAATAGCCAATTTTGTTTTTACTTTTTTGTTAGTCCATCAATTTAGCAATTATATTAATTATATTAACGATTCTTTTATTGTAAGAATATTCTGACGTGAAAACCACAGAACTATTTGCAGATACTAAATCATCTTCATTCAACTATTGTTCACTCTCCTTGTTTGTCTTTTGGTTGCCTCTAAGACCCCTGTGACCCTTTCCTAATTCCCAGTGTCTTTTGTGGCTTGAAAGTATATACCACATGCTTTTAAGCTTGTCTTTCAGAGAATTTAAGAGTGGTATGTCCAGTAGGGCACATTACATCACTGAACTGAAAGGAAACAATTAGGCAGAGGCTTTAATCCACACTAATTACAAAGCACTTCAAAGACACAAATGTGAAACACATGTAATATGGGTTCCCAATTTTCTCAAGTGTTCTACCCAACTCTCTTTTATAATAGTCAATTCAATTAGTATGTATTAAGTGCCTACTTTGTGCTCAGAACTCTAAGTATTGTGGAAGATTTTTTAAAGTATGATATATTTCCTGCCTACCTAAAATTTACAATTCTACTAAAAGAGAGAAAATACATTCAATGTTAAGATAACAATACAAGACAGTATTAGGTTAAGATTCAACATGAATGGCACAAATGTCCTAAAGGCATTGAGAGGAGTGGAAAAGCAATGTGAATTTCTTCCATCTTAAGAGAGTCCACCAGATCCATTCATTCAGCAAGTACCAAGTACTTCAGATGTGAGAGCAATATGCTGGGTCTGAGGAAGATGTTCACCCATCTTTATAATACTCATAGTCTAGTAGGGAGAAAAGACAAAGACATAACAAAAATAGACTCTACTGTACATACATTAGGGTTGTAAAATAAAGGATAAGATCTAACAGAGATGGTTGGTATGGGCTACTGGAGATAAGGGTCAGATAAACTCCCTTTGACAGTCATCTGGTATTACTCAGAAAAAATGACTCCCACCTCCCCAGCAACATGCTCAGCAGCATTTTTGTTGTGAACACTGGTACTTGGTATCATCCTGGGGCAACTAAGTGACATAATAGAGCGCCAAGGCTGGAATCAGGAAAACTCATCTTTTGAGCTCAAATCCAGCCTCAGATACTTAGTAGCTGTGTGATTCTGGGCAACCCTACTTGTTTTAGTTTTTCATATGTAGGGTGAGCTGGAAAAGCAAATAGTAAATCATTCCAGTATCTTTCCCAAGAAAACCCCAAATGGAGTCGCAGAGCACCAAACACAATTAAAAAACAACGTTAACCTATGTTTTTTGGGAGGGAGGCAGAAGTCTCAAGCTCTTGAGTAGTCCATATCCTAAACAAATGGCAACCACAGTCTAAAATGCTAGGAACACATTTCGTTCTGAGCTATTTCATTGTCATAAAAGCCTTGTGGACAAATTTCCAAGACCATTCACAGAGAGCACAGGAATGTATACTAGTAGAAACAGCATTAGATTAGCATTAATAGACTATGTAGGAAGAAGGCAATGGAAGAATAACAAGCATTTTACTCAAGTCAGATAGCAAGAAAACCAGAGTAAGCATTTTGACAAAGATAAAAGTAAAATTTTGATTTGACACTCCTTAAGAGTGTCAAATCAAAATTTTACTTTTTGTTCCCATATGCTATTTTTCCTACCTATTCACCAAATGCCACTCCATCAAAAACAAAAATACCTTGCAAATTAATTGAATGGGAAAGAGGGCAAAATCCTAACTAAGAGGAAATTCCAAAAAGGATTCTCCCTCCACAATCACTGCACTGTTTTGCACATATAGGAAGAAGAGAGAAGCAGCCTGCTCTCAAGAGTCATCTTGAGTCAGCAGTTGGATTACTATTATCAGCTAACAGAATATTTTCTAGCATTTCCAGTGAAAGATAGATTGCAATGAGCAAACTGAACCAGGAAAACAATGTTGACAATTACACCACCACTGTAAAAATAAGTTAATTTGAAAGCTGTAAGAACTATGATCTTTCATTTTTCCATAGCATTCATGATGAAATATACTGCCCATTAAAGAGATGAAAAATTTAGGATATAGAATGAGGAATATACATATGTATGCATATATGTCTGTATGTGTGTGTGTGTTTTATATTACCACTGAGGACATTTATTTTCCTTTATTATTACATATTGGTTATAAGAAACTAATATTTCTTTTTCAATGGAATAGGGGAGTGTGTGAGAGAAAAAAAACAGATTAAATTTTTTTAAGGAGAGGGGATAATGGTACAAATATGAAAGGCTCATAGACTTTTTTAAAAGTTTTTTATTGATATCATCTGTTTCTTACATCATCATAGTTCTCTTAGAATTCTTGCACTCCAGAGAGACATCCCATATGATAAATAGTATTTTAGAAAGAGGGAGAGAAGTTGGTACAATTGATTGACATCTTTAGAAAGTTCAAAATCATGTGTAATCTGTGACACCTTGGAACTTTACACGTCCACAAAAAGATGGATCGGCGGAGTCCTTTCATATCTCTTCATTTGAGTCACACTCAATCTTTAACATTTTGCTATTTTCATTTTTGATCTTTTAGAGTATAGTTAATCTTTCTATTTGCATTATTGTGATCAGCATATATAATGTTTTCTTGGTTTTGTTCACTCCAACAATTCACATGGATTTTTCTATGCTGCTCTACAGCCTTCATAAACATACTTTCTTACAAGACTGCAATATCCCATTACATCCATGTACTACAATTTGTCTAATTGTTCCCCAAAGGATGGACATTTACTTTGTTATTAATTCTTTGCTTTCATCACTGATATAAATATTTTAGTAGTATAGATAGGATATTTCTTCTTATCAATAGGGCAAATAATTGGTATAATTATTGGGGTATAAGCCTAGTAAGGGAGTATCTGGATCCAAGGGTAAGAACAAAGGGTAATTACTTTATTTGCATGATTCTAAATTGGTTTCTGAGATTTTTGTACAATTTCATAGCTCTACCAATAATATATTACTATGCTTATCATTCCTTAAACCCTCCAACATTGATTATTGCCTTTTGGTAGTTTACAATTTTGCTGAAGCTATTGTCTCAATATCTTTGTTGATATTGTAGTATTTTCAGAGTATACTATCATATCATCAGCAAGTAGAGATAATTTTGTCTCCTCCTCTATGTTGACTTGTTATTTGTTGTCATCTTTGCCAATTTTTAGGGTATGATGTGAAATCTCAAAGTTGTTTTTATTAGCATTTTTATTAATGATTTATAGCATCCTTTCATGTGGTTGTAAATACATCTAAATTCTTCTTTTCAAAATTGTTTACATCTTTTGACCACTTGACTATTAGGGAAAGACTATTTGTGTATGTGTATGTGTGTGTATATTTATGCATATATGTGTCTATATATGTATAATTTAAATGACTTAAATACCAAGTCATTTGATTAAAGAAACTTAGTACAAAGATTTTTTTTTCCATTTGACCACTTTCCTTATTATCCTAGGTACATTGATTTTGTCTTTGCAGAAGTTTTTCATTATTATTCATAATATTAATATGTATTATATTAATATTAAGTATTGTAATGCCAGAGAAACTGAGGCAAGCTAGAGATTAGAGAGTTTTTCATATTTTATTTGAGAGGGAGAAATTGTCTGGGGGAAAAACAGGATCCATGTTGATGATCCCAACATCTCAAAGCATTCAGCAATCAGTGAAGAATTCCAGGGATTCTTTATAGGGCTCCAGCGATCAGGAAAGACAAAGGTAGTGGGGGTGGGGGTAGAGAGCTGGTGAGTGGACCATAAGTTAGGTTCTGACAGGTTGGAGGTGAGGATCATAAATTTTTGATAACTTAGGAGGACCTAGGAGCCAGGATGTTTGAAACAGAAGATCTCCCCTTTATCAGAGATTAAACATTTACAATTTATGACCCTAGAATAGTCAGCCTTAAGTTATATCAGTTCTAATGGTCAGAAAGGTGGCTTACAACCAGGGCAATTGAGGAAGAACAATTCAGGGAAACTGAGGCAGAACAATTAAAGGAAACTGTGGCATAACAGTATACATATCCATTTAAACTATATTAATATTAAGTACACATATCCATTTAGAATGTATTGTGGAAGAGGATAGAAGTTGTTAGTCTAAACCTAATTTCTGCCAGCTTTCTTTTCAGTTTTTTCAGTAGATTTTTTTTTAAATCAAGACTTTTTTTCCCCCTGGGTAATTTATATTTTCCATTTTATCAAAAAACAGATTATTGAGTCCCATTGTTTCTGATTATCCCTTGTCTAATCTGTTCTACTGATATATTTCTCGCTTGCGTTTTAAAAATTATGTATTTTTTATTAATTAAAGCTTTTTATTTTCAAAATACATGCATGGATAATTTTTCAACATTGACCCTTGCAAAACCTTGTGTTCCAAATTCCCACCCCGTTTCCACCCAACCCTTCCCCTAGATTGGCAAGTAATCCAATATGGTATATCTCTCTTTAAGCCAAATGACAGATGGATTTGATAAGTGATACTTTACAATATAGTTTGAAGTTTAGAATATTATTCCTCCTTCATTCCTATTTCTTTTCAAGATTTCCCTTGGGTTTTTATTTTTTTTTAAGGTAAGGCAATTGGGGTTAAGTGACTTGCCTGTGTTCACACAGCTAGGAAGTATTAAGTATCTGAGGTAGGATTTGAACTTAAGTCCTCCTGACTTCAGGGCTGGTGCTCTATCTACTGCACTACCTGGTTGCCTCATCCCTTGATATTCTAGATATTTTATTTTAAAAATTACTTTATTTATTATTTAATCAAGTCCTATGAAATATTCTTTTAGTAATTTGATGAGTGTTACATTAAAAAATGTAAATGAATTTTGGTAGTGATGGGGTAAATACAGCTACACCCAGCGAAAGAACTCTGGGAGATGACTATGAACCACTACATAGAATTCCCAATCCCTCTATTTTTGTCCACCTGCATTTTTGATTTCCTTCATAGGTTAATAGTATACTATTTCAAAGTCCGATTGTTTTTGTACAGCAAATAACTGTATGGACATGTATACATATATTGTATTTAATTTATACTTTAACATATTCAACATGTATTGGTCAACCTGCCATCTAGGGGAAGGGCTTGGGGAAGGGAGGGGAAAAGTTGGAACAAAAGGTTTTGCAATTGTCAATTGCTGTCCAGCAAAAAGACCCAGGTCTTTGACGGATATGGGTCACAGAGAGAGACATTAACAGTAGAGGGCCTGAATAACTATATACAATAGGGAAGCTAAATTACTCCTTGAGGCATTCAGAGAGAGACATTGACAGGATTATTTTGTCCATAAGTGGGCTTTTCTTGCAATGGGCCCTAGTTGAATTCCTATCAAATTTCTTAAAATGACAAAATTATCATGACCCACACTTACTGCATCCAATCAAAAGGCAGAGTTACAGATGTCAGTTAATGCTACCCCACTTCTTCGTTAACTACTTTAGGAACTTAATCCACTTACCTATGGTGAATTCCACTAGGAAGTTTAGCCTGAATCTTTTCCCTTGTTAATCACTAACCCCCCATTTAGAACTTAGATGCAGCCAAGAGGTAATAAAAGCTTTGCCTCTTGATTTGGAGATAGTCTAAGTCTATAAATTCTTTTGAGATACCTTGCAACACCAGCCTGGTGTTGAGCCTGAAACCTCAATATATTTGGGGGGCTTCAGCACTTTTGTACCCCAATGCTCCATCAGTAGTATTGTCACTTTTATTATATTAGGATGATCTAGCCGTGAGCACTGAATGTTCCTCCAGCTATTCGAGTTGTTCTTTATTTCTTTAAACAAAATTTTGTAGTTTAATCTATATTTTTGTGTACTTTGGTAGATTGAATTGTGGATATTTTATATATTTCCAAATTGGTTGTATTATTTTATAGCTTCCCCAATAATGTGGTAGTGGGCCTATCATTCTATAAACCTTTTAACACTGACTGTTCCTATTTGGTAGTTTATAATTTTGCTGAAGGTGTTGTCTCAGTTATATCTTAGGACTTTCGAAGTATAATGTTATATCATCAGCAAATAGAGATAACCTTATCTCCTCTTCACCTATTATTAATTTCTTTCTCATCTTATTGTTGCTAGCATTTCAAGAACTTATTATATTCAAGAACTGAATTATATCAAATAATAATTGGGAGAATGGACATCCTCATTTCACTTTAATGTGTTTTGAAAAAGGTTCTAGAGTATCCCCATTGCATATGATGCTTGCTCTTGGATATAGATGCTTTTTTCCGATATTTTTAAAAGATTCCTCTATACATATATTTTGTGGGATTTTTAGCACACAAAAAAAGAATGCTGTTCTTTGTCAAAGACTTTTTATTTATTTATTTATTGAAATGATTATATGGTTTTGGATACTGGATTTAAATTTGATAAATTTTGTTGATTTACCCCCAGTATTGAACCATCTCTGATATAACTCCTACTTAGTCCTAATGAATGATTTTTTGGATAAATCACTGCAGTCTGTTTAACAAGATTTTTGTTTAAAATTTTTGAGTTAATATTCATTAATGATATTTGCCAATACTATTTTTTTCTATCATTGATATTAGAATTATTATCTCATTGAAAAAAGATTCTGGTAGGATGATTTCTCTCTCAATTTCAAAATTTTTGAGAATAATTTATGAAGCATAGGGACTAATTTATCTTTAAAAGTTTCACAGAATTCACCTATGAATCTGGACCAGGAAGTTTTTTTCTCTTTTACTAGTTTCTTTACTATTAGATTTATTTCTGTTTCAGAGATTGCATTATTTAGCATTTCTATCTGGTCATCTGATAATTCTGGTATCGTTTATTTTTTAAGGTATTCTATTTCTTTTGTGTTCTTAGTTTTGTTAATATATAATTGTATATTACATTCTAATTTTTTTTATTTTTTTCAGTTTTATTTTAATTTTAACTTGCTCATTTGGTATTTTATTGATTTTATTTGTTTCCTTTTTCTTTATAATGAGAATATATAAAGGTTTATCAATGTTATTATTGTTTTTGAAGAATTACCTTTTAGTTTTATTTTCCTTTTTTTTGTTTCTGATTTTTCCATTATTCCTCTTTTATATCCTCTTTTGTACTCATTTTAGATTTGTTTATTTATTGGCTTTCTAATTTTTTTTTGTAGATACATATTCAATTTATTGATTCTCTCTTTTCTGCATGTATATATATATACATATATATAAAATCTCCCTATTTGTAAGGAAATGAGTTTTCCCCTAAGACCTGTTTTAGCTATGTCCCAGAAATTTTTATTTTTTTTAATTATCATTTTCTTTCACACTCTTTGATCCACTTATTATTTAAAATGTCATTGTTCAGTCTCTATTTGCATCTACATCTTTTTCTTGTGGTCCCTGAACCAATAATTTTTTGTTGTGTTATGGTTTGTAAAGAATATATTAACCATCTTTCTTTTTTACATTTGTTTCTAATATCTGCATGGCATAATACATTAGCGATTTTTATAAAAGTTTCATGTGATTCTCAGAAATGTATATTCTTTTTTAATCTCATTTAAAAGGAAACATAAATCTTTTAACTCTAGCTTCTCTAGCAATTTGTTCAGCTACATGTTTTCACTTTTATCTTTCTGCTAGATTTATCCAAAGAAATATTGACGTTTTCTGTCACTATTGTGTCACAGTTTAGGCCTTCTTGTAACTCATCTACTGTTTTCAAAGTGTACAAGTTTATTACTTACATTGATTTATTTATGGTTCCTTTCAGCATAATGCAATTTTCTTGTTTATCCCTTTTTATTTTTGAATATTTGTTTATGCTTTGTCTGATAATATTACAACTACTCTTTGGGATTCACTTATTGATTAGTAAATTTTTTCCTCATTTCCTCAGTTTTATTTTGTGTATTTTTGTGTGTATTTATTACAAGCAACAGAGGGTTTTATTTTCTATTTAATGTGTCATTCTTTTTCATTTTATTTAACTTTAACCTATTCATATTTAAAGTTATGAGAGTAAGGTATATTTTCCCCTTTCATTTGTCTGTAATGCTGTTTTGTTATTTATATATATTTCCTCCCCACTTCTGTAAATGAAATACTATGTTCCTTCAGTTATTTTAGCTTAATCTTTTTTTTTAAGGTGGTCCTATTAACCCTGAATGAAGTGAACTGTGAAAGCTATCTCACATGATGGAGACAGTGTTTTAAAAATTGAGTGAAGGTCGGCTGTGCTCCAGGGCCAAGTTTCTTCTCCAGAAATCATGTGGTTTACAAAGAATAGGATAATATAACTCTTTTCTTCGAGAGACTTTAGTCTTACATTGGCATTAAAACTCCAATATAAGGTAATTTAGTAATTCTAAAGATATGGTTGGATTAGAAGTTTTTCCTCATTTATGACTTAGAAGGTGAGGTGATTTGTCCTGACTAATCAGGGCAAAGGTCCAGCCTATAGGGAGTGTTCCCCTCCCCCCCTTCCCCATATATAATCATTTTTTTGCTTACAGTACCTTTCCTCTCCTTGTCTGACTACTTGTTGGGAGGGAGACGCCCTTTCTCAGGAGAGAAAATTCCTTTCTGCTTTTACCTTGAGAAATCTTGATTTATTTGAACCCATGTTCTTTGTTTCACATAACTCTAATTAAAAAGTTCTCTTCTTCCCAGATTTCCCCCTCCCTTTTAGTATCCTCTCTCCTTTGGGGTTTTGCTTATTAGTTGTTGTTGTTTTTTTATCTGATTTTATCTAATTAATTCTTCCCTTCTTTTTTCCTTCTCTCATTTGGTCAAGTGGATTCCCTCTTTCTCTTCTCTCCAACTAGTTCTGTTCATTAGTTTATTAAATTTAATTTTATGTTCCCCCTCTCCAGAAAGTTTCTCTCACTTGCTTCATTATCCATCCATTCTGCCTACTCTAGACTCTCATTCCCCAGTTCATGTTGCATGCATTTTCAGATGAGGTTTACTTATTAACTGTTTTATTTTATTAGAAGAGCCCTCTCTTATTAAGAATAATCTTACTAAGATAACCTCCACAGAGGATAGGACCAAGGAACTAAAGTGATGTCTATCAGAGCCTTTTTCCTACTTGCCCCAGGGAACAATTTTATTGCTGTTTCAGTTTCTCTGTCATAACCACACTCACTATTTAGTAGTGTGTACTTGTAGCTTGGTAAAAGGAAGAAAAGGGCAGAGTCTTTATTTCATCAATAGCTGATAGACTACTTTAAGTTCACTCTTTATCTCCTTGTTCCCAAAATAAGACATTCCATTTCTACACCCCATGAATTTTCAGTTACTGATTCCTATGTCTAGAATGCTCTCATTTCTTGTCCATCTCCTTACTAACCTGGTTTTCTTCAAATCTCAGTTAAAATTCTAGCTTCTACAAGGAGTTTTTCCTGATTTCCCTTAACGCTAGTACTTTTGCTCTATTATCTCCAATTTTTAAAAACACACACACACTTATTGTTTGAACAGTTGTTTCCACATGAAATCCTTGTTAATGGGTACAGTTCTTGACTTTTTTTTTTGTTCCTGGCACAACACTAGTTGCATAATAGGGTGTTTTATAATTGTCTCTTTTTTTTTGATCTTAGAACTTGAAGGACTTGTATTGAATTTGAGCTCAATCACTTTAAAACTTTACTATATTAGATTACTTGCTGTCTAGGGACCAGGGAGGTAGTGAACAAGATTTTGCCAGGGGAAATGTTGAAAACTATCTTTGCATGTATTTTTAAAAATAAAAAAGCTATTATTATCAATTAAACAAAACAAAACTTTGTGCGTTTGGGGTAATAGCATTTCTCCATAGGAGTCAGTCAGTTTCCTCATTTGTAAGAGAAGGTGGGAGGAAGGGAAGTTACTTGAGCACAGTGACCTCCTAGAGTCCTTCCAACTCTAAATCTAAGATTCAATGTAGCTAATGGATACTACTTTAATTTGCATTTTAATAGAGACTTTTGGAAAGAATCCCTTAAATTAAGAATTAGCTAGTGCTAGGAATTTCATATACATTTTATACACACACACATCTATATGCTGGCCCAGATCAAGGATTTTGAAGTGCTGATCTCATCAAAAATTTGACCCTCAGACATTCACAAAATGACTGAATTATTAATTGTTGTAAGCAATAAAATTAAAGTGCTCCAACTCCCTCACTCCAACCCACCCTGCCCTCAAAATCAACTGATTTCATCAGGAAATAGACTAGAAACATCTGAAAACTACAATTCACACATTCCTTTAGCTCTTTGGAAATTCTGGTTATTATCCTTATTAAAGATGTGAGGATTAAAGCCAGTCATATGTTCTCTTCCCAAGTTTTGTAAGCTAGTAATGCCAAATCAAGGGCAGCTTTTAAGAGGAAAAGAATTCACCAAGGAACATCTTGTTATCTATTTGGAGAATTGGAGATGGCAGTTAATTCCTAGATCTATCTGTTCCTACTCTCTTGCTTGAACTCCAGACTGATATCATTAGGTCTCAGATGTTTCCAACTGAGCTCCCTAATAAATTAATCTTAAATTTAACATGTCTAAAACTAAATTAAGTATCCTACCCTAAAAAAATCCTCTCTTCTTTTTACCTCCATTACATCTATTGAGGGTGGTAGTAGTACTACTACCACCTTTCTAGTCACCCAGACCTGCAATCTTGGCAGGATTTTTCATGCTTTTCTCTTATTCCCTCACTCACCATAACCAATGCCCTTCTTGCCACTCACTACAGTCACTTGAGCTCAGGTTTCCACTCTTCACCTGAACTACTGGATGCCTCAAATTGACCTTCTTGACTTGTCTCCCCTACACAACTTCTAAAAAAAGCTGCCAAATTGACATTTGTAAAGCACGTCTGTCATTTCCCTACTCAAGCAGTTTCAATGTCTCCCTTTTGCTTCTGAAATAAAAGTACAATCGTCTGTATTTTAAAGCCTTTCTTAATGTGGTTCTAGCCTTCCTTTTCAGAAGTATTTCCTATTACTTACCTTCACGTGCCCTACATTCTGACCTACTGGTCTACTTTTGATTGCTTGGAGTATTCTATATCAACTCTGTGTTCTTTTTCAAAGCTATTATCTCATGCCTAGAATACTCTCCATCCTCATTCTACCTCTTAAAATCTCTAGCATCCTTCAAAGCTCAGCTCAAGTAGGACTTCTTATACTGGGCCTACTCAGATCCTTGCAATCCATTGCAAATATACTCCCATTTATTTTCATTCAAAAGTCTCTCTCTCTCTCTCTCTCTTTCTCTGTGTATGTCTCTCTCTCTCTCTCTCTCTCTCTCTCTCTGTCTCTGTCTCTCTCTCTCTGTCTGTCTCTCTCTCTGTGTGTATATAGATACAGATAAATCTATATATATGTGTGTGTGTGTGTATGTGTATACATATATATTATATGCATTTATCTATTGTCATACTGTCTTAATATCCTCTCATTGCTTTCCATTGGACATTGTATCCCAAGCACAGTGCCTGGAATTGCAGCTTTGTTTTAGTAATTAAAGATAGCTATTAGCCAGTATATGTAAACCTTGACTGTTTTTAGTCAGTTTATGAAGTCATTTCCTGGACTCCCAGGAAGTTACTCTATTTGTGGTCCAGGGATTCATCTAAACTTCCCTGCAATAATTCACCATAATCTATGAAAAGTTCTACTCTAATATTAAGAGTTAGAAAAATACTGATTCTATAATAATAGAATCACAGGAAGTAAAAATACGAAAGGATCTCAAAGGACCTCTAGGCCAATCCATATTTGAAACATGGATCCTTTTTCAACATCTTCTACAAGTGGGTTTATACACACTCAATTCCTCAATAGGGAAATTACTACCTGAAGTAAATACATTTTGTACTGGGGTGGCTCTGATTGCTTGAATTTTCTTTCTTATAGAGATGATTAACTTCCGTATAACTTAAATCCACTGATTTAAATTCTGCCCCATGAACTAAGCAAATGAACAATTTTTCTCTAATACTCCTTCAATGCAATCATAGAAAATAAAATAAACATTTTTTTGCATAAAACACAATATATATACATGAATATGATAGAATATAGGAGAAAATAATAGAAAAAAATAATTCTCTTCAAAATAACATTAACCAATGCATAAAATACTTAAAGTATTAAATTTATCTCAAGTTATGCTTAAGAGATAAATTGTATGATGAAACTGTTGTAGGACTTCAATCTGCAGGAATTATTGGATTCCCTGACATATGAAGTAATGGACAATAGACTGGTTTTGATAGATCTCCAAGGAGATAAATAATAGATCTCTAGGACTTATGGACATGCATATTCATATTGTTTGTTATATCACTATGTTGATTCATGTTTGTTACATCACTACTAGTCTGTGTTATATTACTATAGGGTTGTTTAATACCTCCTATGCTGATGGATTTATGTATACCTTGTTTCAAGTATTCTTCTCCAGAGTTCTGACCTTCTACACAATTATAAAATATCTTTTAAAAATAAAGATGACAAATACTCAAAATTTCCTCCCTCAAGGCTAAAAAAACAAATCTAGTTCCTGCTGTAACATAGTTTTTTAATACATTTAGATATGAGTCTACATTGATTGAAACAAAAAAATAAATATTACTTAAATAGCATTCTCTTATTAGAGTATTAGAGTAGGATTTAACATACGTACTACTATTCAGTCTTATTTGAAGACTCACACATGTTGAATACTGATAGAAAAAAATACTGATACAATAACATAAGAAATAATTATTCATTTGGACAAAATTGGACTTAAAATGGTGATGCAAGAATAGTTCAACATTGAGAAAGCAACATAATTAAATCATTCAAAGCAAAAACTTTCAAAATCAAATGACTATCAATAGATGTAGAGCCTTTGCCAAAGTATAAAGAGTAAAAATTCTACAAAACAGGCTTAGAATCTTTAAATTACACATGAAAATAAACACACATACACATATACTTTCAAAAGCTATACTTATATGAAAAAAGAAACAAAAAAATAGGATGTTCCATTCAAAATGCATGAAATATCTATGACAATAAACGAAGGCATAGTCTAACTATATACACTTACAAAATATTCTTTAAAGAGATCAAGAATAAAGAAAAAAATTGAAGAATAATAAATGCTAATACTGGGCCTTGTCAATATAATAAAAATGATAAATAAGTTAACAGAATTAATGCTATATCAAACTACTAAAAAAGATATAGAGCTTCACAAATCTTGACAAAATCATAGCAAAAAGTTTATTATGATAAAAGAATATAGATCTAGATGTATATACATAGAATCATACATATATATACACCTATGCATACAGACATACACATATATGTGTATATATAAATCTGTCTAGACTTAAATATATGTGTATATCAAAATCTAGCAATATTTTCAATAAAGAAAAAAACTAGATACTTTTCCAATAAATTTGGAGTAAAACAAGTATTGCCTTTTCTAGCTTTTATTTGGGATAGTTTTAGAAATTTGGGACAGAAAGAAATTAAAGTTAAAAAATATAGACACAGAAGAAACAAAATTATCATTAATTGCTGATATCATGAAGGTTTATTTAGGAAACTCAAAGAAATCAATAAAAGAACTAACTAATACAATACGGTCAGTAAAGTAGGATACAAAATAAATTCACAAAAGTAAACAGTATTTCCATATGGCATTACAATCCATATATATGTAAATCACAAAATATGGGAGAAAATAATTGAAAAAATAGTTCTATTAAAAATAACATAAATCAATGCATAAAACATTTAGAATGGATCTATCAGAATATTTTCAAGACTTAATACAACTGCAAAGAATTCTTTAAAAATAAAGGATGACAAATACTTGGGAAAATGTTTGTTGATTTCATGGTTGGGTCATGTCAATAAAATAAAAGAGTACAATTATTAGTTCATTCCCCACCTTACACATTAACTTGAGCATGAAGCTTCCAAATTCCTGATGACTCAATTTCTCCTTTAGGAAGCATTGGGGCCTCATCAGTTCCCATTAAGGTAAGATATTTGTTTTTAATATGATTTAAAGTTTTTATTTTTGTTATTTTAAGGAAAGTTCAAGGAGTATTAAGATTATGCTTTAGCCTTTCAGAGATCCTTGGTGATATTGGAGAGAATGGCCTCAGTATAGTAATGGAATCAAAGGACAGATTATATGAGCAGCATATAGATTGCAGAAAAAGCATCCTATGGATGCTTTATACATCAGCAAATACAGTCTGCTCATTCTAGAAGCTTAGCTGGGAAGTCCCAAGCCTAAAGCTATACAAATCAAATCACAGATTTATTTAATACAACCTTTACATTAAGCATGAATTGCTACAGTCTCCAACAATGACTCACCCCACATTTGCTTATAACACTGTGATAAGGATATCCCTATTTCTGTGAGAAGGATATTAAATAAAAAGAATCTTGCTGCTGTTGCTCCAGGTAGAGAATTCCTTTTCCTCTCCTTTCAGACATTCAGGGCTTTAATGCTCTTTCTGTGATCTAAATTAACAAGAAGATTTTGTGGTCAAGCCATTTACACTAAGACATAATGAGCCATAAAGTGGGATTTTGTGTGTTCTCTCTTAAAGGGATATTTTCATTTTAAAATGATTCATCAGGCTTAAGCTTCTGTTAAGGGCTGTCTTTTGAAATCCTAGAAAATTGCTTCAGGAGTAGGTTCCCAGTATTAACTGGCTCTATACTGACATTGGATGACTTGGAATGGTATAAAGAAATTCTTGTTCAAGCACAGGTTGGGACAAGTGACCTTTGAGGTCCCTTCCAACTGAGTTTTTGTGATTCTTTACTTTTTTGAATTTCAGGTATTAGCCAGCTAAATGGAGGAGGTGTTCATTTCATCAGCTGGTCTTTCTGCAGTCCCCTGAAGTCTGCTTTTCCCTGCAATGACGAAAGCTTCTAGTACTTTCCCCATTGTAATTAATGCTAGGTTTCGGATTTTTTTTAAATACCATTTTTATATTAAAATGGCCTTTTGGTAATTATTTTGTCAAGTTCTATAAAGTATCGCATGGGTAGTTTAATTGGCATAGCCCCTATGAATTCATTTAGGTACTGTCGTCATTTAAAACAAAATCTTATCGCCATGGTCCAGCCCACTAGCACTGACTATTCCTCCAGTTACTGAAATCACCATTTATTTAAAGAGGCTTTTGTAAATTGGTCTATAT
This sequence comes from Sarcophilus harrisii, assembly GCF_902635505.1. Taxonomy (NCBI): domain Eukaryota; kingdom Metazoa; phylum Chordata; class Mammalia; order Dasyuromorphia; family Dasyuridae; genus Sarcophilus; species Sarcophilus harrisii. Next base: position 439,905,457 of record NC_045426.1, on the reverse strand, counting down.
AGGTTTTGAGCATAAGTTGGTTAATTGATTCCCAGATATATCATTGGAAGTTTTGTATTTTGGGGGGGTTTTGAATCAGGCTTCCCTTTTGAAATTTCTCCCTGTATTTTGCTTGGGCTGAGAGGGAAAGCGAGTTTGATCCATTTGCAGTTAACTCCACAGGAAACCTAACCAAATCAAATGCAGTGTAGTATTAGAGACCCCTACTTTTCTCCCCATCAAATCCTTGGAAATCAAAGACCCAGTGTACCTGCAGTTCTGCCAAAAGCAGATGGAAATGGGAAAGGTACTTACTGTCTTATTCCTCTTTCATCAGTAAAGGTTGGGGCAAAGCTATCCCCACAGGTTTTATCCCCTGTGCCCCACTCCTCTAGCTGTTGGTGTTTGGGGATACATCCAATTAACTTGGAAGAATTAGCTGCTCCTGCAGCAGTTTACCAAGAGCAAAGGCTCATCTATGCAAACGATCAATCCCTAACTCCACCCACCCCTTTGACAAAGGGGCTAGTTTACCCCCACCCGATTCCAGTCCCCCTCCTCTCTTCCCCTGCCCTCTCTTCTGCGGCTCTAAGCTTCCCGAATGTTCAGCGGGGTGGGAAGTGGTGCAGACCTCTGGGCTGCCAAATGCTAGGGACACCAGCAGGGGAAACTCCCATCACTTGCGGCTTGTCAGGCTGAGAAAAGGCCCCACCCTGCTTCTGCAGGTCCCCCTCTAGCAGGAGAAGCACGTCCCATTCTGCTTAGGGCAGCTCTCCAGGTTGCTCGCTCTCTGTTCTGTTCCCCGCCTCTTTGCGGCTCTGCAGTTACCAGCAGCAGACTCACGCCTGGCTGTTGCAGGATGGATTTCGCTACCGTGAGTGACTTGGGGACGTTTTTTTCCTTGTTTTCTGTTTTTGTTTTTATTGTTTTAAGTGATCGAGGGTGGGGATAGGATTTGGAATAGGGTAGGGGGGTGGGAATGCAAATTTTGGAGGGTAGGGGCGTAAGGAATGGGAGTGGGGGGGGGGGGGGGGGGGGGGGGGGGGGGGGGGGGGGTTGGAAGCGTGTAGGAAGACATTTGGACCTTTTCTTTATAAATATGTTTGGAATCGGGTGCATGTTTCGTGCATTTGTTGGAAAGGTCTGAAATGAACTCAAAATCCAAGTTGGGGAAAAAAACCATAACATTATAATAAAGACTGGGGTGCAAGAGAGGGAACCCCAGGACCAGCCAAACTCTTGCCTGATGGAGCTATCCATCGGGAATGCCAGGGGAGGACTTAGGGAGAAAAATGCTTCTTTATAGAGAGAAATCTCTTTCAACCATTACCCTTTCTTCTTTAGTCTTGCAGCTTTATTTTTAAGGGGGTATATATTGGGGGTAAAGCACATCGGAGCGCGCAGGCTCTCCGGGGGAGCGCGCTCCCGGGGGACTGGAGAGGTTTAGTCTCCCCCCTGTGGCTGGCAGTTGAGTGTGGTGATCCATGCCTAGGAATGGAGTGAGGAGGGGGGGAGGTGGCGGGGGGAGATGACTTCATGCACAGCCCGAGCTGGGTGAGTGGAGCAGCTGCCGCAGCTGGAGCTCGGGAGGAGGGAATAAGGAGAAAGGGGGGTGGGGGTGGGGGGGAATGCGGTAACTGTAAGGTTGGGGGAAGGAGGTTTGGGCGAAGGTGGGGGGGTGGGCTAGGACACCGATTCAATTCCCCACCCCTTGTCTCCGCTGGAGCTGGGGAGTGACTTGCTGCAGCAGGTCTCTCCGAGCCGCGGGAGGAGGAAAATGCACTGAGTGGGTCTTGGGGAAGGTAAGCGAGCTCGAGGTTTGGGGAAGGGGGGGTGCGGCTGCATCGTGCTGCAGCTTTTGCTGCTTCTGGGCTCTCTGCATTAAGGAGGTGGTTTGCTCGGGGGGGGCGGTTGCGGTTTACACCGTGGGGGTTCCCTGCACTGCGGAAATCGAGGAAGAAGCTGGGGCTGGCTGGGATCGGGATTTTTATTTATTTTATTTTGCAAAGGGTTGATTTGAGAGCTGTAGAAGAGGGAGACGGATTAAAAAAAAAGAAAGAAAGAAAGAAAGAAAAACAAAATCAGCCACGTTTTCTCTGCCTTTGGAAAAGCTTGGAGGAGGGAGGGTCTAGGGCTTGGAGCCTTTCTTCTGCCTGCGTCCTCCCGCCCCCTGCGATATGCGGTATCTGTAGAGCAGCAGGTTTCTCAAGCAGAATGTTGCATTCTCAATTGGGAAAAACCATCTGAACTGTCTCCTCTTTCCCCTCACCCCTTCTTCTACCCCAGATATCAGGTATCTACTCTGTACCTGTTTTCCAAACCAAAGCTTCCTACTTTAAGAAGATTTCCTCTTTGAAGAATATACTGTGCCCGATGCCTTTGCAACCTGCGTCTCGCTTTTCCGTGTGATTGTTTTTTGACTAAAGTATATCAATCAATAAGTATTTATTAAGCGCCTGCTAAAGATACACGTTGTCTCTCTCCTCCACGTTAGTAATTTCCTTTAATTAGATTTTGTCAAAGATGGTAATAACCCAGGCATCTTTTCTTTCCTGTTCACCTGCTTACACACTTTTTCTACATCTAATTGTTTCAAGGACTTAGGAAGAATATTGTAGTACGTGGTTAATTAATTGCAAGCTCTCTGTCTTATTGAAATAGGCAACCTTGTGCAGCTGTTGTCTGCATGGCGCCTTCAGAGGCAGTGGTGAGGAAAACTCTGCTTTTAACCCACTACAAACATGGTTTTTCACAGCTCAGTTGTAATCACTGCAGCTGCCAGAAGGATTGAATTGAGTGAGGGTATTGTATATGCAGTGTTACCAAGATTTTTAGTCTCCTGGGTATAGACAGTGACTCAATCAGAATCTCACACTGTTCCTTTATTTCTTGACACCCTCTGCCCTCCCCCTCCTGCCCATCTGTTAGCTTTATGGGAAAACCTTTCCAGAGAAGCAACCGTGTTAACTCAGGATTCCCCTTTAAACTTCACTAAATGTGGTGCATGAAAAGTATTCAAGCATTTGTATTCTTCAGCCCTTTATTTTCACTGGGACATTCCTATCCATATTATATGCAAGGTTCTTAACGATGTCTCTTCTTTAACCTGGAGATTCTTGTTATTTTATAATTTTCACAGTCAAAAATGAAAGGTTGATATCCCACCCTATTTATTTCCTTACTTCATTGCCTCCTAGGGATAAACATTTAGTTTAAAATGCTCCAAAGTGGTTATAGAAATAAGCCACTTAACAGACATTAAGATTTTTTTATGCCTGCCAGTGTGTGTTCAGAAATGATGTTCTACTTGAACTACCTTGTGTAATCTTTAAACTTTCAGTATGGAAGACTTAAAACATCTGTGTAATTTTATTTTAACAGAAATAATAGAGAAAATAGAGCAAAATAATTTTGTTCTCTTTATTAACCTCCTGACAACTTATTTGGCTCTAAAACAAACAAAAAACCCAAAGGCTTTGTTAAATCTGGAATATCTCACACTGAGTTTTTGACCAGAAAAGATAAGTTGGAGAAGGTCCCTCTCTCCTTTGTATATCTATTTGCAAATGAGAATTTAGAGATTCAGATTGGGACTTAAAGCATCCAGAAGTGAAAAAAATCCCAAATGAGTTGCTCTGTAGGATTGCCATTTCTTGAAAAATTAAAATATATCAATAGGGTTTTCAAGTTTAATGTGCATTGGGAATCAGTTTGTTAGACAAATAGAATATAAGTAACACTTGGTGTATATTATATTTGCATATTATTGCTTTGAGAGTTGATTTCCCAAAATGTTTGAAGAAATCATAATTAAAAATATGCTAGGGAAGGCAATAAGAATACGCACTTCTTTCTAGTTCTTTTCCTTAACATGTCTAACAAATTCTATCTGAAGACTTTTCAGGTGGTAAACTATGACATTCTGAATCTTCAGAAATCTAGCCCCCAGATTTTGGAGCCCTTGGGTTTGTGTTTTTATCTTAACATAATTTTTCTATCAACACAATGTGTCATTTTTTGGGTGTTGGGGGTGGGAAGGAGAGAGAGAATGGCATTGAAAGGAGTGAAGGAAGCACTTAATATTAAATAAAAAAGGAGAAAACCTAATGTTGGTTTGGGAGTAAGCTTAATATTTCTACATTTGATAAAATTCATCAATACAGTTCTCTTAAAATCATTTATTCTTAAGAAATGGGATGAATTCAAGATATGGAAGACAAACAAAAATATTTATTTAGCTACTTTATTATCTTTGCTGGTAAGAATAGTAGGGTAGTGATAAAATTTGATTTATTGTTAGACCTGAAGGTGGTCTTCAAAAATAATTAAGATGACACACAGTATTTTCACTTTTGTTGTTCGCTTGCATTTTGCTTTCTTTCTCAGTTTTTTTTCCTTTTTGATCTGATTTTTCTTGTGTAGCGTTTTTGGAAATATGTGTAGAAGAATTGTATATGTTTACCATATATTAGACTACTTGTCCTCTAGGGGAGAGAATGGGGAGAAAGGAAGAATGGGGAAAAAAAAAAAAAAAGGAACACATGCTTTTGCTAGGGTGACTATTGAAAACTATGCATAAGTTTTGAAAATAGAAACTTTATCTCTAAATTATTTTTTTAAATAAAACTATTAGTAATGACTGCTAAGGGAATAGCAGGAAGATTGTTGTTATACATGGTATAAAGTTTTTCAGTTATGTACCTATGTATCCTATATGTTAGTTTAGAAAAAATGTGTAAAAATATATTCATGATCTAACTTAAAAAAACCATAAATTATATCAAGAAGTTATAGAGCACAAAAGTAAGAATCAAAATGATCTGTTCAAAATTGAATCGTTCTTAACCACCATTCATGCTACTAAGAGGTATTGAAATAAGCTGGATTTTATGAATAATGGAAAAGAAATTTCAATTTATGTGATGAATAAAAGGATGGGTAATTCACTTACTGTTTGTTCCAATTGTGAATTATGCATCCTCCCTCCTCAATTTACAAAGAATTTTCTTATTTGTGTACATGTTATATTCCCACATTAGAATGTAAGCTCCTTGAGGGCAGAAATTAGCTCATATTTTTATTCTTCATGACTCCAGTGTGTAGCTCAGAGCCTTGTGCATTACAGTTGCTTCACCTATTTTATGATTATATGAATTTAAATTTGACTTGTATAAAATTTAGAGGCAGATTTGTAACATGTTTAATTTCGATATCTACCTATATTTTTTCCTTCCAAAAAGATCTCATTTTAGGGGTGTGGCCTCCATTCAGACCAATACAATTAATGTCTTCAGCTACCACTGGGAATTGAGCATAGAAGAAAGGACTGGAATTTCAACTTGAAGCATTCAAATTTTCTATATGGAAGAAAGTTTCTGGTATCTTTTCTCTTATTCCATTCTGTGCTATCATCCTAATTGGATTTGCCTTATTTTGAATTACTACAAGTGTCTGTACTTCAAAATTTTGTATTTATGGCCATACTAAAGTGACTGGGGCTAGAAGGATGAGGATGGGAGAAAGCAAATTGGAGGTTTCCATGAAATTTTCCTTGCTAAGATTAACTATGGATAGTACCTTGGATTACATAGTGGGTATTTAATGCTTACTGATCTTTAGTGTCTGTCACGTTACTTAGCACCTAATTACATATTATCTTATATTGTTTGCTGCTAGTTAACCTGTGAGTTAGTCTTCTCTCCTGGAATAGATTTTAAGCTTTTTGAGGTAAGGTGCATGTTTTATATATCTTATTCCATTGGTACTTTGCATAAGCTCTCAGTAAGTGCTTATTGATGGGAAGGATTTTTTAAAAAAGATAATTTATTAACAAAAAGCTTTGTAAACTCATAGATTAGGAAATGTTGCTAACTGAAGTGATATTTTTTAAAGAGCTGTTATAATTCTTTTGATTCTTGGGCCTTTGGGGATTAAGCCTATCAGAAGGAAAAGGAAGATTTACTTTGGGTGCTTTTCTTGTCTAATATCCTTATGATTCTTCAATATTTTTCTGAGGTGGGGAGAGTAGTTTTGAAATGGCACAATCTTTAATTATACAAGTTAAATAATTTAATTATACAATCTTTTATTCCCTCCCTACACTCAGCTGAAGGCCATATATGTTACAAGAGTACAATAAAAATAATGCCAATATATAATTTTTATTTTATATATTATATGTAAGATATAATATATACAATATATGTTATATATATATATATATTTATAATTTTTATTTATTTTATAAATAGATCAATGACAGCTCCTATTTTCCTTCTGGACCTTGGTTTTTCCTCATCTGTGAAATAAAGTTCTTGGACTGGATATTCTCCAAGATCCCTTTCACTTCTAAAAACATTAGATGATGTTATATCCAGAAGGGAAAGGAGCTTAGAGATGCTGCTCAAATGCATTCATTTTAGATGAGAACATTGAAACTCAAGGTATTTGAATGATTTGTTCAAAGTTGCAGCCAATTGAGAGAGGTAGTCACAGCTTTAAGGTTTGAAAATCACTTACCTCGGAGCAACCTTGTAATCTTGTTTTACAGATAAGGACTGATTCAGAGATTAGGTGACCTGCCTGTGGTCATGAGATTTGAATCCAGATACTTCCTTGACTTACTGTGTAGTTCTCTTTCACAAATGACTAGTATGAAGGGGACCTATCTTGAGGCCCAAAATTTGACGAAAGTTAATGAAGTTAATTCATATTTTATAATGGAAGTCAGCAGCTTTCTTTTTTAAGTGCTATGTTACCCATTCTTTTTATTCTAACCTGTGTATGGGGTTAAATGAGGTAAAAGTGACTGTTGGGATAATCAAAAGGAATTGGGTTGGGGCAAATATTTGTGGGAAAGTGTGCTCTAAATTTATGGCAGTAGTGATGTTCCAGGATAAATGTTTTAACCATGCTATTTCAGTAAAATGTCTTTGCTTTGGGAATTGGGGGAGGAGGGGAGAAGGGATAAAACTTGGAAAATTTTATCTACTTATATCTTATGAGTTTTCTACTCCTATTACTTTCATTCAGTCAGATATTTACTCAAAACCTATTTAAGTGCTTGGCTTTATGCTGGATTATGGAGCTATAAAAATGAATAAAAGCCATTCCTATTTTCAAATATCTGGTAGAAGTTTCAGGGATGTGCCAAAAAAAAGCGTATAAATAAATATAACACTATGTGTGACATGTCATGTGGGTGTTCTGGACAAGGAGCAATAGAAATTCAGAGGAAGGAGAGATCACTTCTGGAGACAGAACATCATCAGGTAAGACTTCATGGTGGAAATAACATTTGAACTAAACATCAACAAATAGAATTTCAGCAGGTAAAAATGAAATGGCATAAAGAAATGGTGGGGCAGGAACTGATAGGGGAAGGGATAAACAATTTAAGAAATTGAGTATAGAGAATAAAAGTTTTGAAATGTGTCGTAGGTGATGAGAGAACATGTGGAAGAGTATCTGTTTTTGTTTTTGTTTTTCCTTTTAATTCTTAGGCATATAGAACTCTATTTACTTTTCCTCTGCACTACAGGAATGACCATTTTAATTATATAGTTAAATAGGCTGGAAGGGAAAATATTGCATCGTGGAGCAATTTCAGTAAATTATATCTACATCTACAAATTATTCAGACCTACTATTACCATTACTTCCATCAAGTTGACTTTTTATGCCAAGCACTGTATCTGTAATTTTTCTTTTATCTAGGGTATCTGGTTCCTAGATAGAGAACTTCTTCTATAACATATTTTACTATAGCTCTGAAGTTGGGCAAGTTAATCAATCCAACATGACAGTTTTGTCCCAACTATGAAGTCATATCTCACCATAGTCTTTGCTAAATTTTTTTATTTGATTCAATTCAACCTGCTTTAATATGGCCAAGGCACTATGTTAGGTGCTGGGAATGTAAGGCCTAAATGATAAAGTCCCAGCCCTGCTCTGTCCAGAACTGAATGGTCCCAACCTCATCTATAAATGTATTTGACCTGTGAAAGCCAAAGTCTAAAACCATTTGGAAAATTATTTTAAAATGCTGAGTTTTAAGATGTTTAGCCTTCCGAAGTGAGTACAGTTGATCCTTATTATTATTATTATTTTTTTTGACAGTAGGGAAGAGGGGACTTGACATGTTCATGTATATGGTATTTGTGCTAACTAGAACCTAAACATACTAATAAAGGCAGGAACAAAGTAGCCCGTCTTATGGTTCATTTTTCCCAGCAGTAAACATTTAGAAAATAAAAGCTTATTAAGCTGACTTTAAAAGGTCACTGTAGTATTTCAAGAGATGTTTTCTTTCCAGAAATCTCATTTTCCCTTCCTCCTCTCCCTTCTACCCTTCTCTCTCCCTCATTCCTTCCCTCCCTTTCTCTTCCTTCTCTTTCTCTCTCCTTCCCTCTCCCTCTTCTCTCTCTCCCCCTTTTCCCTATCTTCTCTCTCCCTCACTTTTCCCCCCTCCCTCCCTCTGTACTTCTCTTTCTCTCTCTGTCTGTCCCACTGTCTCTGTTTCTTTCCCTCTCTCCTCTTTCTCCTCTCTCCCTCTCTTTCCCTGTCTCCTTTCTCTCTCCCTCTTGCCCTTCTTCCCCCTCCCTTCAAAAAGGACAGAAATAGGTTTCAGGCATCAGGATTGTTGCTGGTAAGCAGCAGCAATACACACTGATGTATGGCCTGCTCCCCCTAGTGTATTACAAAATGTGATTGAAAATAGCACAAAAAATTCATTGGGCATTTTGATTCATCCTGTGTGATGAAACACCTATTTTCTTCAATAATTAAAATATACCCAAAACAACTAACTTCAGGGGTTAGAGCTTAATTGTATCTAGTGATCTACTCCTTTTCTGAATTTGATCTTGCTAGAACCTGCAGAAATAATGTTAGATCTGAGCTTGATATATACTTTACATACCATTTAGGAGAACTTGTCAGGTTTACCTAAATCCAGTTCTATTTTAAGGACAGCCAGATTTCCAAACTAATGTATCCTTGTGGCCGATTTGAGTCCTGTAAAAGCAAACTGCTGCCATGAATTCTTAGTTATAGCATAGTAGTTATGTAGAATAATACATTCTTTATATATTTTGTAGTGGTCCATTAGGACATTTCTTTTCATACTTTTGAAAGAAGCAAATCATGACAAAGCATTATTCAGCCACATTTTTCTACCTTTGCCATTAAAGAAATAGTGTAATGTAGTAAATGGTCACCTCATATCTGTCCTTTGTTGGAATGGAATAGGACTGATGTTAATTAACCATTTGAGGCAGAGATCAGAATTCCCTTCCTATCTATAGTTCCCACCAATTTTTATAATAAAAGTTATTCAAGACATAAGAGAATTCATAAGAAAATTATATAATATGAAATTAAATCACAGCATCTCAGGTTATTAATCTCATTGGCTTTTTGGTCCAGCCAGTATCTGAAGAATTATGTCTGTGAGAAAAGTGAACATGCCTTTATTAAATGCCAGGCTTTAGGTACTTAACAAATTTCTCATTTAAGCCTCACAACAACTCTGGGACATAGGTACTATGATTATCATGCCCTTTGATAAATGGAAAAACTGAGAGTGAGTCTTAGTAAAATATCTGAGGCCTAATTTGAAGTCAAGTCTTCCTGATCCCTGTCTGTGAAGGTTGGCCACTATAAAATCTAACCTAGTCAGTAAGGAGTAATTCAGTCTTTGCTTAAAAACTTCCCTTTAGCTTACATATCAAACTAAGTTTAACTTTTTTTTCTTTCCTTATTAGGGAAATTTAAGGTCAATATTGAATTTTTTCACATGGAAATGTAATTAAGGTTAGTTTAAAAAAAACACTAGGGATCAGAAATGTAGGGCTTTAAAAACTAAGCACTATTGAGAATTAGCTACTTTGCCAAATACATACACACACACACACACATATATATATATATATATATATATATATATATATATATATATATATATATATATATAAGCATGAAGACAGAGTATTTTTCCTTTGACTATTTATTCACAATTATTGCTTATAAAAATCAACAAATCTTATTAATATGTGCCAGATTTCGGGCTAAGTACAAAAGAAAAAAGCTCCTGCCTTCAATGCACTTATGTTTTAATGAATTTTCATGTCCACATATTGGTACATTACAGACTTTAGGGAAGACTTCTGGTCGTTCCAGTCGTGAGGGTCAGCCAGAGTAGAGACACAGAGATGGAATGTTTGCTCAGAAACTGCAAATAAGTCAATGTGGTCAGACTGCACATTAAGTGGTAGGTAATAATGCTGAAGAAAACTAGAAAGATAAAAAGAGGCTAGATTGTAGAGAGCTTTAAATGCTAAATTAATTTATATATAATCCTATAGAGAATTGGAAGCTCTTGGAATTATGAAGTAGGAAGGAGAGGGACATAAGCAGCCCTACCCCTTAGAACAATTATTTGGGTAATTGGAGGATCACTTGGTAGTGAGGGTTTGTACTTCAGAGAGGAAGACCATTCATGAGGCTCTTGTAAGACTATGCCAAAGGTTTGAGGTCCTGAAACTAAGGTGTTATATATTAATAAAGAAATGGGGATATAGCCAAATGACATCATGGAGATGGAAACAAGATCTGGCAAACTGGCTATGTAGTGGGTGAGAGTGGGAATTCAAAGGTGATGCTGAAGTGACAAACCTAGGTGCCTTGAACTGTAGTGGTGATTCTTGCAACAGAAAAGACATTTTAAAGAGGTATTTTGGGAGAAAGATTGAATTCTGTTATGTTGCGTTTGAACTGCCTGTGAGATAACCACTTTGAAAGTAATGATGGGGTGGATGGTGATAAAGGACTAGATGGAATTCAGGAGAGAGATTAGGGCCTAGTGCAACATAAACTAAAGGGTATGAGGAAATGTCCATAGCTCATGAAATTTGTTTAGCAAGAAATCCTTCCAAAACTGAAGCTGGAACTTTTCATGGTATGTCATTCCTTGTTAACAATATCTCTTTTCAAGAGATGGATAAGTGTTAGAGGAATTCGAGGTCGACATTGGTATGTTCCAAGACAGAAAGAAAGTTCATTGAGTGAGTCTTTTTAGGACTTCACCATCATTTCTTTAACCATTTCCTATACTGCCTTCAGCTAATTGGAGTTTCCATTAAAACTGAGCCTTAGGGTAGTACAAAATTGGACTTTAAAAAAGCGTTTGTACAGAATTAGGTGAGTATAGTAAAGGAATTCAACTGCTTTTGACCTTTTAGGGGATAAGTCAGTGGAAGCAACTTTGCTGCTTGACTTACTGTCAACTAACTTGTCGAGGGAAAAAAAAATTAAAGCAGTCAATGGTGAAAAGTGTAACTTTTTAAAATATTAAGTAGCCTTCTTTGAACTTTTTTTTTTTTTTTTGGCTGAGGCAATTGGTGTTAAGTGACTTGCCCAGGGTCACACAGCCACGAAGTGTTAAGTGAGAACAGATTTGAACTCAGGTTCTTCTGACTTCAGAACTGGTGCTCCATTCACTGCAACCACCTAGCTGCCCTTTTGAACATTTTTTTTTTAAATCCTATTTCATTGTGATCAAGGGAATTAATGGAAGAGAAAAAGCAAATTCTGAGTCCTTTCAAATAGAACTTGGCCTATTTCTACTCTGAATTTAGTTTCCAGAGAGGACAAACCAATATGTCAGTCTGGATCTATCTTTCACCCTGAGTGAATCTGAAAACTGAATAGAGGCATTCCATTGAATCTATTTTTTTTAAAGGTTCATTTCATTAGGAATACTTTAATGCACTAAGAATTTGCCACTGCTAAAGCAGAATGACTTGCTAAATGGAGCATTATCTTTTTAATTCCTGGAAATGTGCAGAATCAGAAACAAACTAAAGATACAGAAATACAACAATAGTGTAGACATAAACTTGGACAATACCAAAGCAATATGAGATTTTCCCTTAACCCCCTCCCTTTTGTATTAGAATGGTAAGTAGCTTTTAATTATTTGTAGTTACATGGGGTTTTATTTTCCAGAAAAAATGCAAAGCTGTCACTTGGAAAACTTTTTCAAAGATTAGATGATTCTCACATTTTTGCATTCCATTTGCCATTTTTATCCTCTGCTTGTTCCTTTTATCATAATCACATGTCCAATAATATCCCTCAGGCAGCCTTTTGTCTTACCATTATCCTTCCTTTTAAAATTTCCTTCTGTTTAATAATTATTAAGCTAATAATCCCCACCTGTTGTTCTCTCCCTAACACCAGAGACATTCTTCTGATTGTGAGAAAGATACTTGACCTGCTGATTTTTTTTTTTTTTAATTTTCCACAGTACCTATAACTGACTATGCATTAGGCTCATATCAATGTTGATATGAGCTTAATGCATAGTCAGTGGCTCAGTCAATGTTAGAATTGAATTATTGAGTCTTTGGGAAATTTTAACTCTTGCTTTGCTGGAAAAGGTCTCAGTGACAGAAGGAGTAATCCGCAGCAGATTAGCATTTTTTCTGTAATACAGTTACCAAATTTTGACCAGTGAATGGGAACAGCAGTAAGGAAAAATAATTTTTGTTTTTAACTTTTTGAATAAACCATAAATTTAATACAAATATAAACTTATGTATACATATACATATGTACATAAAGACATACATATATATATATATTTGTGCGTGAGAATATATACACACATATATATTAATTTATCTTGGATTCATCAGTTATGTCTTTCTCATTCTAGCCTTTTACCTTTTTTTCCTCTTTACCTGCTAATTTATTCCCAGAAATGGTATTACTAAAATTTCATAAGAGTATGCATTATTCCACTGTCTCATGTGTTGCATTATCAAATTGATTGAGATCTATTTATTACAAATAACTATTAACTATGTAAAGTTTTAAAGTTACCTCCTTTTCTTTGGAGCAAAAGAAAGATGCACTAGTGTCTTGTGACAGATTTATAGTATTTAACTCATACACTACACCGTTAATTGTTATGCAGCAGACAATTTTTTTTTAATCTAACTACGAATTTACTTTAATACCATGCCATGAAGAAAGTACTGATTTAAATTGGGAAGGGATAGAGTATGGAATTGAACATAATTTTTGTCTCTGAATTCTTGTTCAGATCTAAGTCACAGTAATGTTCCAGTTACACTTAATTAGTGTATTCAAATCCCAGTCAAGATATTTTGCTGAATTTAGTGTAATATATTGTGATTGGCAAAGTTTGTCCATTTTCAGCTTAAGAATGGTATAATTGTGCTGTTATGGGTCAGAATTGAGTAGAGTGGGTGGAAGTGAGATTGTTCTAGAGGTCTAAGCCAAAATTACTGCTAATCCTTCTTCTGAATTCATTAGTCTGTGTCAAATGTCTTCAGGCTTAGTTTCTTGGTCTTTTCCTGTTTTTTAAGGATCGGTACACTCAGAAAAGTACATGCTGCTTTTTATATTAAAAATAAAGTCCTGTAAATGTCACTGCAGCTTTAAAAAAATTACATTTCTAAAGTACATACAAGGAGGAAAGGTACTTTTCAAAGCAGTTCCCATTCAGAGTAACCCATTTTGAGAAGAAACTCATTATTGAATGGGTTTCTTTTCTAAGATTTTTGTGGATGATTTTATTCTCTGAAAACCTTGATTTAATGTTAACATGTACATATACTTGTTTTTTGTACATAATATCCTTTGATTTATTTTTAACTGACAGTATGTAGGGAAGAAGTTGAATTATCTCTCAAATGGAAATGTGCTCATATTCTGAAAAGATTCCATTTACATTTTTTTTTATTGATGTTCCTCTCCATCCCCTTTTCCTCCTAAATCAGATTTAGAACTAGATCCAAACTTATGATTTATATGACTTGTTTTGTATGTCCAGCAAATGTACAATTTTCCTATATATTCAAAAGTTCATATAGTAGCTTCCCAGAGCAATAAAAAAGTAACAGAGTGTACAGGCCCTCATTTAAATAGAATTCAACATTCAGAATAAAAACTTCCCCATTTTGAATTGTTAACTTAGATCATGAAACCTCTCCATTTTTATACTTGGAATTTTGTTGTTCTGTCATGTCTGACATCATCGCCTGATTACATGTCAATACTATCAATGGGGTTTTCTTGCCAATGATAATGATTTGTCATTTTCTTCTCCAGTGAATTGAAGCAGAGATTAAGTGATTTGCCCAGAGTGACAAAACTAGTGTCTGAGACCAGATTTGAAACTAGATCTTCCTGACTCAGCTAGCTCAGTGCTCGAGAGATCACTGAATCACCCTGTTGCCTTCTTTAAGTCTCCAGCAGCTGGTGTTTCCAGGTGGTCTTCCCATCCAAGTACCAATCAGATCTGACCTTGCTTGGATTCCAAGATAGACAAGATTGTGCATGTTCAGAGTGGTATCATCATAGATCAAATCATGGAATAACCCCCTGCAAAATTTTTGATCCTTTTCATGCTTATAAAATAGTTAACATAATCTGTTATGCCAAAATCAGAATTTTTGAGAAAATGAAATCTTATTTCATTTGTAGCATCTCAAAGACCATCCTGACTATAATTTTTTGTGACTAAAATACCAATGGCAGTTATCAGATTTGCCTCTCCCTTTCTTAGCACTCTTCTCCCAAATGGTGACTTGGGTATAAAAGGGGATATTACCCATTGGAATACTTGCACTGTTGGATTCTTCACATGTGATAACGTGGTTGTAGTGTGGATAGAATTGCATCTGTCTGTGACTCATCTGAGACCTACTTTGTGACCTTTACTTAGCAAGTCATTAGAAGTCTTATTACCTCAAGCATCTCTCTAAGACTAGAACAAGTGGTTATGCATTTCAGGAGGGAAATTTATCACCAAGAGCTTCTTACACAGTTAAAATCATAAAATTTACACCCACAAATGTAGTCCTTCATTCTCAGAGGACCATGACATTGAGACGATGATGCTGTGGCTTAGAAGTAGATTGGATTTAAGTGAGGGAGAGTGTGCAAAGTCATCAGCCACACTTTTTTTCTCCTGACTCAATCTGGGTCTAATAAATAGTAAGATATAGGTCAGAATGATAATACTCTCTCTCTAAAAGATTACACCAAGCCCCAGAATCTTGGCCATTAGTTTTTCCCCCCCCCCCCTTATGTGTATGTGTATAGACATATGTGGGTGTACATATAAACATATATGTATGTATATATACATTTTACCTATATTTGCATATATGTATGTACACACATTTATATATGTCTTTTATAGAGATAGTCTACTAGGAAAAGGAGGGGTTGTAATTTGGGTCAGTTAATCAAGAATTTATTAAATTGCCTATCACTATTCATCCTCAAGGATGTTATATATAGAAGGAAAGGGACAACGAATTCATATAAATTTTGAATTTAATATTTCACAATGTAAATTTTTTACATGTTTAGCATTTTGATTTATTTTTATTAAAGCTTTTTATTTTCAAAACATATGCATGGATAATTTTTCAACATTGACCCTTAAAAAACCTTGTGTTCTAAATTTTTCCCTCCTTATCCCCACCCCCTCCCTTAGATGGCAAGTAATCCAATATATGTTAAACATGTTAAAATATATGTTAGATCCAATATATCTAGATATATTTATACAATTATCTTACTGCCCAAGAAAAATCAGATCAAAAAGGAAAGAAAAAATGAGACAGAAACCAAAATGCAAACAAACAACAAAGAGTGAAAATGCTGTGTTGTGAACCACACTTGGTTCCCATAGTCCTCTCTCTGAGTGTAGATGGCTCTTTTCATCACAGGACATGATGTAATTTCTTGAATTTGGGCACATGTGTAAGATGAAGGGAAGCTATTAGAATGGTTGTCCTAGGTGCATAATGACAGGATAAGGTACAATAGGATAGGAATTTTGTAGCAATGGAGTTGATAGGACAAATAGGAAGGAGCAGGTATTTCCATAGAGGCTTCCACCTGAGATAGGGATTTTAAGTAGATTCCTGGAAAACTAGAATGTCATGCATGCCCTTTAAAAAAAAAAGCAGTAATAATGGTTGAGGATATTAGTATATTTCTTACCAGTTTTTGCACTCGGAAATAGGTCATAAATACAGGATTGATTGCCCCTCCAATAATGAAACCCAAATGTTTTAATATACATCCAGTGTCAGGCAGATCTGGGTTTAGAATAGGATTAGCAGAAATCATTAGATAATTCTAGAAAACATAGACTAACCTTAATATGATAGAGCAAAAAAAAAGTCTAAAACAAAAAGCCAGATCATGTGTGATAGAGATAAAATTATTAAGTGTCAAGTTTAGAAATAAAGGGGGAATATCCATTGAAACTATAGCAAACTTGCTATAGTGCTATAAGTGCTAGCTGTGGCCGTGAAACGAAAAAAAGAAGTAGAGGGCATAAACATAGGAAAAATGAAAACAATGCTCACCTTATGCAGATGTCATGATAGATTCTGAGAATCCTAGACTCATCTAAAATTAAAAACTTTAGCAAAGATGCAGGTTAAAAAATCCACTTATGTCATCAATATTCTTCTATATTTCCATCAAAACCCAAGGAGAAGAGGTAATTTTCATATGTATGATTCAACCACAAAATATGTAAAATACTTGGGAGTTTGTCTATTGAAGCACATAACTAGGGAATATTTTTATGCCAAGAAAGATCAAAATAATTAGTGAAGTAGTAATTGCTCATGACTAGAATGAGCCAATATATATATATATAATGACCAAACTACTTAAATTAATATTTATTCAGAACCATGACAGTCATAGTTTCAAAGTATTACTTTATAATGCTAGAAAAAAATAATAGAATACATGAAAGAAGAAAAGGTCAAGAATCTCAAAGGGAGAATGGGGGAAGGGAGAGAAAGGAAATGGGTGTACTAATACTGCATTTCAAACTATACCCCAAAGCAGTAATCATCAAAATGAGCTAGTGTGTAATTTGAGAGACTGATTGAAAAGATAAAGTATACAATTTATTAAACAATTACATATATGGTTCTAAAGGGGAAGAGCTAATGACCAAACTTGGAACTGAAAAGATCATAGAAGAAAAAAGTAGACAATTTGAATTACATGAAATTTTAAAACTTGCACAACCAAAATCAATGCAGCTAAAATAAGACTGGGAGAATAATTGATACTATTTAATAATATTGTAAAATGAATATCTCAGAGATTTAGTATTTTGTTTTCTAAATACATGTAAAGATAGTTTTCAACATTCATTTCTATTTATTTATTAATTGTGGTAGAAACAGAGGATGTTATTGATCGAATCAGAAATATCTGAAGATCCCCTCCCCCAAACAAAAATAAATAACAAAAATATTCACTATTTAACTGTTCAACATTCATTTTTGTCAGACTTTTGTGATCTAGATCTTTTTCCTCTTCCCTCCTTTACTTCCTTTCCAAGACAGCAAGCAATCTGATACAAGTTAAAATATATGCAATTTTTAAAACATATATTTTACTCTGATTTTAGAGGACTGAAGATAAAAGAATGATAACCCAGACATGACAGACTAAAATACAGAGAATGAAACTTTTTGTGCATGACCATTAGGGGATTTCTTTTACTTGTCTATGTATTTGTTACAAAGGATTGTTTGGTTGTTTTTTCTCAAGGTGAGAGAGAAAATAGATGGGAAAATAAAAGGAAAGAAAACAAAAATTCAGAAAGAAAGGTATAAGGTACTTTGAATGAATAAAACTCAGAAATCGTTGATCTATATAAATGTGACTTTAGCAAAAATATTTGACTGAATACTTTATTTTTTAACCATTCAACATCATGTGATAGTGAAAAGAATTGTGAAGGAGGGTCAGAGAATTAGGTTTTTATCTAGGCTTGTCTCTAATTAGCAAGCTGTATTACCATTCAGGGCTCCAGTTACCCTCAGTTACAAGAAAGAGGAAATTTAGGGGCAGATAGATGGTACAGTTGATAAGAGAGCTGGCCCTAAAGTCAGGAGAACCTAGTTCAAATCTGGCCTCAGACATTTAGTGCTATATTTTAATATGTATAACATATATTGGATTGCTTACCAATTAGGGGAGGAGGAAGGAAGGGGGGGTGAGGGGGAAGGAGGGGAAAATTTGGAACACAAGGCTCTTCAAAGGTCAGTGTTGAAAAACTATCTGTCCATATATTTTCAAAAGAAAAAGAAAAATTTAATAAAGAAAAAGGCAGACAAAAATGGAAACAATAAAATATTTTACTTAATAATAAAAATATAAATAACTTATTAAAATTAATATAATAAAATAAATAATAAGAGAAAAAAGTCAGACAAATGAAAACACTGTGATCTAGCATTTAAAAAAAAGACACTTCTTCCTGGTTGTGTGATCTTGAGCAAGTCACTTAACCCCAGTTGCCTCAGTTTAAAAAAAAAATTTGCCCAGATGAACCTTGCCAGTAGTAAAGTTTTTGTGATTTTTAAATTAACAACTTAAGAATTAACATGAAATATCAAAGAACAGCATGAAGGCCAAAAGTAGGGAAAAGGATAGAGTGAAGAAGTTCTAAACTAGTTCATTAGAGGCCTGAATAATTATGAATAAGTTAAGATTTAACAAAGATTATATTAGGTTAATAATATTGTTAAGCAAACCTGTTATTGAGTAATTTGAATTAAATGTTAAGGTTTTTTTTTTTTTTTGTTTTGTTTTAAGGATTGCTTTTGCATGTCTTTGCTGTTCTTAGTTTCACAGCTTGTTTCCTATTTTAAATTTTGAAAACTCAATCTGATCATGGGTAGCTATATATCAGCTGCAAAAGTAGTCCTATTAAGGCTATTTAAATCACATTGATTTTATGAGTTATCCTTCATTATATGATTTGCTTTTTTGCCCCATTGTGCTGAATTTTCTAGCCTTCATCCAGGAAGAGAGTGATACACAAAATAACTATTTTTGAAAGGCCCTCTCAAGGTATCCAATTATTTTTCAATTCTAGAATAGTACTTTGTTTTTGTCAGTGGTAAAGGGAAGGGAATAAGCATTTATGTAGTGCCTACTATATGCCAGATACTGTACTAAGCACTTTAAAAAAATGTTATCTTATTTGATCCTTACAACAGCCTAGCTGTGTTATTGATGTTTATTTTCTTCATTTTATATTTGAGGAAGCTATAACCTGCAAAGGTTGTCACTTGCCCAGGGTCACAAACAGTAAGTGTTTGAAACTATATTTGAAGTCCATTCTTGCTAACTCTGGGCCTGGCAGTGCACCCATTACACTACCAATAATCTTGTTCAGTTTGACCACAAAGGATGTTCAGGATTTTTTACTCCCTTTTTCTCTGTGGAATTGTTTGTTGTCCTTTTGAAAAGGACTGCTAAAATGAAAAGCTGACATTTTCCTGGAAAAGAAAGGATCAATACTTCTTTGCAGGCTTTGAGTATGAATAGTCGTACTATATAAGGGGAAAAAAAAACTTAGGTTTTTACTCAGATGGACTGTGGGCAATAATAGGATATTATGGGTCTTTAATATATCTCCACTATTTGATCTCTAAAGTACGCTTCATTCTCCTTTTATTACCTCCTACCAGTATATATGACAAGGAGGTGGGGAGCTTTGCAATTTTTTTGCTTCTTGCTCCAAGAATGAGTCATCTTTTATAAGTTGAACTCCAAATGTACTGTAGTTACTTATGACTTCTCCTGAACACTGTTCATTTGTTTTGCTAGATATTTTTACCATCTTGTTTGCATCAGAAAAACCAAAATGACAGCTTAGGAAATTCATGTTCTATAATTTAACTCAAATCATTTTGGATGCAGATAGGATATAAGTAAAATATTCAGTATTTTTACTTCATTACAATTTAAGCATTTTACAGAAAATTTGATGGTTGTGTTTCTGGACACCTTACAGATGTAATATAATGTAATTGTAATGTAAGGTAATTATGTAAATATAATCTTACAGATATTAATAGTTTGGTTCTTCCTTGATAATGTAACAGTACTTAGTAATTGATGTTACTTGTTTTGTAGGTAGACAAATTAAAAGATTTAAGAGATTTAAAGAAAAGGCCTCAATCCTTTGGGATCTGAAGTGTTATTGGATCTTCAGCTCCCAAATGACTTGTTGACCAAACCAATATTGCCCCTTAGGGCTTTCTGATTCCTTGTGACCAAAGGTACTCCTCCCTGACCTTAAACCTTGATTCAGAAATGGGTATAGGCATTGGGATTGTCAAAATAGTTGCCCTTGCAAGACTTACTTCCTCTTGACTAAAATTGTTCTTCTCTACCTTTGAACTATGACGCAGAAATAGCATTAGGCAGGGAATAGAGTTGCCCAACAATGTCTGGTCCTGCATTTAGTGATAGTTCAGGGGTCCTCGATAATCTCTTTATTATGGATAAACAGATGATAATGTTTTGACTGCCTATTCTAAAAGGTGCTAGGAAATGTACTGAGATGTAGAGTTTTTGATTGCCTATTGAGTATTTTGACATTTGGGACAGACAGAAGGTACTATTTAAGTGGAAAATGCAAAGTACTTATTTTACTGAATTCCTGCATTAGTCATTCATGTGATGAAATAACCTATCAAATTTATGACAGGCAAAAAGATTTGTCTACTAAAGAAGCATTTCGAAAAAACAACATTCTGCTCTTTAAAAAATTTTCTAATTTGTAGCTTTCTTTTGTGAATCAACTATAGTAAGCATATAATCATAGGATTGTCACTAGTAGGCTGGCCATTTGACAATGAAGTCTTTTGCCATAGAAACAGTTGAAGCAAAGGAAATAATTTTTTAAAATGTCCTTGAGTCCTG
Organism: Sarcophilus harrisii; assembly: GCF_902635505.1. Classification (NCBI taxonomy): domain Eukaryota; kingdom Metazoa; phylum Chordata; class Mammalia; order Dasyuromorphia; family Dasyuridae; genus Sarcophilus; species Sarcophilus harrisii. Next base: position 439,884,676 of record NC_045426.1, on the reverse strand, counting down.
GGTAGCTCCTTGCCACTTCTAAAGTGATAGTGGCAGAATAGCCAAAAAAAAAAAAAAAAAAAAAAGTAGAAAATGCTAATAAATCATGGTTTTAATGCTTTCTATTGACTTTAATCTTGCTGCTGGTAAGTATGAGAGCCTTGATCATTGACAGATTGAGTGGGCAGAATACTGAAGGAATATAACCATTTCAAACTTGGTAAGTTAAGGGATGGGGAACCTTTTTTTTCCCCACCAATGGCCATTTGATTATTTTAACATCATTTGATAGCCATGGAAAATTATCAACTTGTAGAACTCAAGCAGTGGGAGGTTGCTTTAGCAAATGATTTTGCAGGCCTTATATGGCCCATAGAAGTAGGAAAATGTCCATGTTGGTATAGAATATCTAAGGGGGGGGCAGAGAGAGAGTGTTAGTAGAATATTGGGGAGAGAACATTGCAAACAGTTGTTGTGTTATATGGTACAAAGAATCAGTCATGTATTTGCAACCAAATGAACATGTCATAACAAAAAATAATTAAGACATGACTCATTCATTGAATAATCTCTTTATATTTAAGTGTAAAACCTTATGGGGAGAGACTTCCTTTTTTTAAGTATCTAAAAATAGCAAGAAGATGAATTGCTTTTTAGAAAATGAAACCTTTCTGGATAAACATTCTGTATTTCATTCTTTCTGACTCAAATGCTCTTGTTATACCTACATTTATGGTATAGTGAAAGAGTACTTGATTAGGTTTCAGGAAAAAAAAATAGCAGCAAATCTCAATCTCTAGTCCCAGCTCAGTGCCTGGCATGTAGTAGGAGCTTAATAAATACTCATTGACTGAACTGACTGCTTTCTGCTGCTAAAAAAACAAAAAACAAAAAAAAACTCGGCTACCATACACAAATTATTTAACTTGGTTGCTTTCTCATCCATGAAATGGTCATTAGGTAATTCCTATTTGAAATAAAAATCCTTTGCAAGAAAATACACAGCTAATTAAGGTAAGAGCTAAAGTGTCCTAAAGTAGAAAAATAAAAAATGGATAGATTTTTTTAACTGATGGGGCAACATTTATAGTGAAAGAATCTGTATTTGAAATGAGGACCTGGATCTAAATTCTGATGCTGCCACTTTACCCTTGTCTAACCTTGAGCACGTTCTCTTATGGCTTAATTTTCTTCCTCTGAAATGAATTAGGGTTTTTTTGATTAAATGATGTATAGAGTCTTTTCTAGTTCTAGATCCTTTTCCTTTTTTCCCTTCTCCCAATAGAATGAATTAGAAGCAGCAGGAATTTAATTCAAGTCCTACTTCTTGGCTGATTGCATGACTCTATGAGCCCCTAACCTTATTCAGGTCATTTCCTAGAATTTTAGCTCCTAAGCCATAGATGGATTTAGATTTCTATACTTTGGGATCTCTTTCCACTGATGAAATCACAGGTCTTCCCTAAATTTGAGTATATTTAATTGTGTAAATAATTATTCCTATACTTACTATAACATAACTTTTACATGACCATAACATGACACTTTGAGCAAATCACTTTCTCAATCTAAATTTTAGGATTTTTTTCTCCCTAAACCAAACTCCTTTATTTTATTTTATTTTTTAAATTTTAAGTAGCCAGAATTTATTTTTTCTTCTCTCTCCTTCCCAAAGAAAGAATACATGGGGAAAAGAAAATGCTCACATTGTTCATGCCCAAAAATATGTGGCTCATTCTGCATGTTTATCACATTTCTAATTGGAGATGGGGGAAGTATTCTTCATCATTATTTCTTTGAACCATAGTTATTGTGTTGATTAGAATCCTTAAATTTTTTAAACTTAATTTTCTTTTATTATAAAGCTTTTTCTTTGTTTTGCCCAGGGTCACACAGCCGGGAAGTATTGTCTTAGACAGATTTGAACTCAGGTCCTCTTGACTTCAGGGCTGGTGCTCTATCCACTGCAACACCTAGCTGCCCCTAAAGCATTTTATTTTCAAAACACATGCATAGATAGTTTTCAGCATTCACCCTTGCAAGACCTTGCATTCCCAGATATTTTTTTCTTCCTCTCTTTCTTTCACCCCCTTCCCTAGATGACAAGTAATCTAAGTTAAACATGTGTAATTCTTCTATACATATTTCTACAATTATGCTGCACAAGAACAAATCAGATCAAAAAGGAAAAAAATGAGAAAAAACAGTCCAAGAAAACAACAACGAAAAAGTGAAAATACTATATGTTGTGATCCACCCTCAGTCCCCATAGTCCTCTCTCTCAGTGCAGATGCTCACTCCATCACAAGTTTTTTCTTATAAAAAATAAGGGAATTGAAATATATGATTCCTTAGACCCCTCTGAGCTTATAACTGTAGAAGATGGGTAGGGTAGAGATTTTCATCCTTGTGGGAGATTTTCATCATTATAGTAAGACATTTCATTACTTAACTACCAATTTAACAGTCTTTCCATCTGTTGTATTTGAGTAAATTCATTTACATAATTTTTTTTTTTTTTTTGTCTATGGCAGCTTATCAACTATTCCTTCCTTGTTAGCTTTCACTTCCCTTTTTATGGACAATGAAACCCTAGCTAAACTAAATATATGTTTTTCCTTTATACTCTGATCAGACTATATTGTGCTCTTTTGATTCTGTTTCTTTATCTCCCATTAATTTATATAGATCCAGAGGCAGCTAGGTGGCACAGTGGATAGACCACCAGCCCTGAAGTCAGGAGGACCTGAGTTCAAACCTGGCCTCAGACACTTAACATTTTCTGTCTGTGTGACCCTGGGCAAGTCACTTAACCCCAATTGCCTCAGGTCCCCCCCTCTTCCAAAAAAAAATTTATATAGATCCTACTGGATTTCTTAATGTCCTTTGAATGCTCTAATTAAGATTAATTGTATTATTCTTTCTCTTTATTTTATAAGGAGACTAAGATACCATTCATTTGTATACTGAGAGCGGATGATGGCAATTTGAGGAATTTTTTGATTCTGAGAGCATCATCTTTTATAGAGTACTTTAAAAATGCTCCCTGTGCTGATTGGAGAACACACTAGAAAAACAAGTAGAAAGAATACTTAGCTTTGGTATCAAAGGACTTAATTTAAGTCTTGTCTCCGATGCTGATGCAATGTGTGACTTTGAACAAATTAATTTGTCTCCTGTGCCTCAGTTACCTCAAATGCAAAGAGAGGGGATGAGCTTCCCACCAGCTCCAAATCTATGTTCCTGTTAACTCTACAATTTGAATACCTCTTTTTGGTTCTCTTTATTATTTAGGACTGGAAAGTTTTCCTGAGTATCCTCAGTATGCATCTTACATTCTGATCTCAACAGTTCCTTTTTCTCCAGTGGTACTCACTAGTATAGACACAGAGACACTTCGACAGTCACTAAGAATGGCACTACCTCCACAGCCCTGAACTCTAAAATTTCCTTCTCTTTTCCTTCTATTCCCTAATTCTTCCTGAAACTTGATCTTCTTTCCCATTGTAGTCTTCTGTTCTTTCATTTCTTTCTTTCCTCCTATCAGTTACCAGTACCCTGACTTTATTTGCTTCCTTACCTATCCTGGACTAGCCAGCTGCTTCAATAATGAATTTACCTCTAATCCAGAATTTCTCAATGCTTGGCCTTCTGTGATGCTCTTTCTGCTAATCCTTGACTCTGAGTAACCCAGACCATCTGTTATATTTTTTTCTTCTATGTCTGAGAAGAAAGAGAATAGTTAGTGAAGTATTAAAGAATGCACTTTGTTTTCAATTTCAATATCACCCGTGGTGTCCTTTGTATGGGACTTTGTACTGATCCAGACTGCAGACAGTTTGATTAGTTGTTGTAGCCAAAAAATTCATCACCTAGTGTCCAGCCTGCTGGTGATAAGCTTTTCTAAAGTTAATTAAATTTGTTATTTTCCTGACCTCTTCCATCCCCAACTCACCCCTGTTCCAGACTTATTGTATCTGTGGATGGTATCACCATCCTTCCAGTCATCTAGCTTCATCAAGCCTTTATTCTCCTCCACATCACATATCTGCTCCCTTATTAAATCATATTGCTTTTTTTCTTAACATTATCTCTCACATATGTCTCCTTTACTCACACAGCTATCACCTTTTTAGTTCAGGCTTTCATCGTCTTTCATTCTAGACTATTGCATTAGTCTCCTAATTAGTCTCCCTGCATCACACATTTACCCATCAAATCTATTTTCCACACAGTTGCCAAGATTTTGCAGAGGTGAATTTTTAAAACTATCTTAATGCATATGAAAAAATAAAATACTATCAATATTTAAAAATAAAATAAAAAACCGCATCATCCTTTCTAACCTTAGTACACATTACTCCCCTAAGGAAGGCATATTAGTAGGCTTAGTTTTGTCCAATCTTCAAGATTGCTTTTATAATAGTTTTACTTTTGTTTTACTTTAAACAAAGGCAGTAGAGCGCAGTGGACAGAAGCCTGGAGTTAGAGACTTGAGATATCTGGGTTCATTTTCAAGCTCTGCTGTTGACTGATCCCTTAGCTGCTCTGGACCTCAATTTGCAGAAAATGAAGGAGTTGTACCAGGTGATCTATACTACTAAATCCATAGTCCTATGAGCTTTTAAATAAGGACAGTAGTTCTTGATATTCCCATGCCAACTCAAGGTTGATGTGAACATCAAATGAGGTAATACATGGGAAGGTACTGTGTAAAAACACTAAAAACTCAAACTATACAAGTATAATTTGTCAATTAACTCCGGTTTTTTTTTTTTTTTTTTTTTTTTTTTTAATCTCCTGTTTAGTGAATCTTCTATTGGGCCACAATAATAGCTTCATGGATTGCTTTGTTTATACAATGGATTTTCTTCCTGAATAGTCAGTGAGTAAAATCCACAGGCTTTGTTTAATACAATGAAACTGCTAATTTAGCATTTGTGCCTGTACTGTAAGCTGTTTCTTTGTTTCCCTTTTGGAAAAAACTGCTTCTAGATGGCACACATTCCTGTCTTCCTAAATGATTGCATAGAAAATGCTGCCATATGGCTTGAGAAGGGAGTGATTGACAGTGATTAAATTTATGCTGAAATTTTAATGAGTTTCCCCCTCCCCTTTTTCAGTTTGAAGTAAATTCATGCAAGCTCGGTGTTCTTTATAAATACCCAGCTGCCTGAAGCATAATATTTTTTCATTAGTACATGAAGTCCTAACTCTGGCTTAAGCTTCATTTGCTGTCATAAAATGAATCTGCATTTGAAATTTAAAAAAAAAAAAATCCAAACCACCTGTCAGGCCTAATGCTTCAATAGGTAGTTCTTAGTGTCACTGTGTGGGCAGCATTGCACAGTGAGCATAAAATTAAATTCTGTGTGGGTTCAGAATTGCAGCAAGGTCTCTCACTGGGATGAGTGTGTAATAATTACTCCAAGGTAGGGGTTCATTCCTTTAATTTTCAATGTATGTAAAGCACATACCATAACCTTTTGAAAAAACATTTCCTTATCTATTTTCCATGATGCTAAAATTGCCTTGAACTTAATGGAGATTCAATTTAAAGTGAATGTTCAGGAAGTGAAGGAAGCTGCTTTAGATTTAGCCAAATAACAATGATGGAGTGTTAGATAGTAGTTTGAGAACTAGTTGTCTACTATCCTTTTTATTGTCTTCCTTTTGGGGCTATCACCACCAGAAATACAACAATACATGAGTCCCAAAGAAGGATTTATAGATCTGTGTAATGAATTTAAACTTTCAAATTAGAAAAACTAAGGCGAAACAGTACTTTGGCAGTGAAGAGGAAGGGAGCAACAAAAATAGCAAAATTAAGTTCTTTTAATACTGTGATCCTGATTTCAAAATAACTGACTTCACTGTATTAATAGGAGCAACAAGGTGTTAAAATGCTACTTTGTTAATTTCTCGTTCCAAGAAAATGGGCAGAGGACAGTATCAGTTTTGTTATTTTTTTTTTAAACATATTCTTAGCAAAGTAACATTAGGATTTTCAGCAGGGTCATTCAGCATGACAAATGTATGCATTTAATTTTAAGACTAAAGAGTAATTAGACAATTGATTAATAGTTGATTAAGATGGACTGACCAAGAAAGTTTATCAAAATAAATTGGTTTATAGTAATGACCCAGGAATCCAGGGTCATGACAGGAATTTTATACTTTCTAATAATAATAAAATTCTTGATAGAGTGACCTGTTGGATTATTTTGAATGGAATTTCGAGAAAGAATGCTTATTTCTCCATCAATTAAAACTTGGACCAAGTCAATTTGGCTCATGCTAACATATTAGAAGGAACTTCAAATGTTTTCTGGTGCACACAACAGGGATTCCTTTTATACTGTCCTTGGAAGTGGTCCCTTAAGCTTTCACTTACAGTGTTTTGAAATTCATTATCTTCCAAGGCAGCTCATTCCACATTTAGACAGTTCTAATTGTTAACATTTGCTTTCAGCATGCCTGAAATCTATCTACAACTTTTATTCTTTGCTCCTAGTTTTGTGTTCTAGAACCAAGTTTTAAAAAAAAATCACTTTCCTTTTCCACAGGGCTACTTTTCACATTTTTGGACATATCTATGTGGACCCTTCCCCAAATCTTTTCTATTTCAGCGTAAACTTCCCCATTTCCTTTGTTATCTTTCCATTGCATGTTATAGAGTGCCACATGAGCTGAGCAGCAGAAGAAGCAAGGAATTCTGAGGCAAGGGGATGGTTCCTTTTGCAAAGGCCACAGAGGCAGAAAGTGGGATACTAAGTCCAGGTACCACATTAGTTGGAACATAAAAGTACACAAAGGTGTGAAGTTAACTTGAAAAAGTAGACTAAAGGCATATTCTACAGCTGAGTTTGAATTCTGTTTTATAGAAAATTGCTATTCATTAGAGATTCTTCAGCTGTTTTAGCAAAATTATTTTGGTAGTTATGTAGTTGGAGATGATTATTTAAAGAGAGATTTGAAAGTAGGGAGGTCATAATTAAGGATTGTGGCGATTAAGCTTTGGGGGTTGCTTTGGATGACATATCTAGATATGTTATCTCAAGGAAGTTTGATTTTGTGATTCACTTGATTTTTAATATTGAAAACTAACTTCCAGGTATTTTAATTGGTACTTACGAAATGCTTTCCAGGAAACCCTTCTTATGGGTCATCTATGGAAGACTTACAGGAGGAGACAGACAAGAGAAATATAGAATTAAGTAAGGGTGGGTTATGGGACACATTCAAAAATATCTCATTGTCTTAGAACTGCTAGCAGAACTGAAATCTTTCTTTTTAAAAATATCTTTTGCCAGCCAAACATAAATCTCTGAAAGATTCATTACAGCTTTTATTCATGCAAATTTGAAGAATTTAAAAATCTTGAAACTGATTATTGTCTTCATTCTTTATTTACTTTACTCCTAAGAGATTCTAACAATAGTTTCAGCAAAATTTTTTTGATTATTTACTATATTCTAAGCTCTGTAGAGAGTATAAAAATAGGATCCTCTTCCAAAGTATATTCAGAAAGAAAACAGGTATACAGTTACTTAAATATAGGTTAGAAAGAGTTTAGGTGTTGAAAAAGGTACCTAGGGCTATGAGAGGCTGCTGATGGTTAGAGAGAGAATTATGGAGTATCTGCTCAAAGAGTAGCAGGATTTAATCTGATTCTTGAAAAACAGGTAATATTTCCAAAAGTTGATATATGGGAATAGAAGCAACAAGACAACATTCTAGACAGAACATACCTGAGAAGTTACGGGTAGGAGATGAGGCAGCGATAAGAGTGGAAAGAAGAAAGTCAAAGTCCTTTGCTTAAGAAATGGTAGTAGTTATTTATGGATTACCTGGATTGAAAAAAAATCAGGGCTTTTTTTCTTTCTTTCTTTCTTTCTTTTTTTTTTTGACAGCTGCCTCCTACTTTCTTTTTTCATTGTTTTCTTCTGAGTCATCACCTGGTGGATCATCTCAGAGCAACTTTTTGTCAAAACTTTCAATTGTGTGGGTAAAAGTTCTGATGAGGAAACATAGGTGTCAATTAGCTAGCACTGAATTAGTGTTGACAGGCAAAAATGGGGGAAAGGATGACTGTTTTGTATCACTTGGTCAGGACATGGGGCCTCAGCACAGGTTATTTCTTCACTCATCCTCACCTTTTCCTAGTCTCCAAATGACCCTTTTCTTAAGTTACATTCATCTATATTACTTTCATCACATCAGCATGTTTTCAAAACCTGTTACATGATTTCTAGGCTCCTGACTTATTTGATTTTATTATTTTCTTTCAGTGGCTTCCTTAAAAATCTTTCAGTTAAATAACTACAAATCATCCTTATAGCTTATTGAGAAGACATCTTTTAGTGACTGCAAGTAATCTATCCTTACTGTGGATTATGTGTTCATTTCAATTCCTAGAGAGAGGTAGTTCAGATGTTAGTGTATACCTAAACTACTGAGTCTTTAATGATTTTGAAGATATTTGTATTTATTTATATGTATTTATTCTCTCATTAGAATGTAACCAATTTGTAAATAGGAATTTTTTCCATTCTTTTATATTTGTATTTCCAATACACTTGAACTTAAGAGGCGCTTGAGAAATACTGATTGATTGATTTTCTTGAACTTCTTAAATCAGAAGATTTAAAGCTAGAGGGATCCCTAAAGAGCTAGTCCAGTTCCCTTATTTTAGAGAGTAGACATGGTCCAAAGAGGTTGATTTGGGCAAGATGACTTGCTCAAGATTATGACTACACAGTTTCCATTTATCATCCTTATGGCCAAAGTACTTACATTGTCTGGCACATACATAATAGGTGCTACAGAAACACTTGTGGATGAATAAATATTAGAGACAACCTTAGATTCAGATATTCTGACTTCAAATCCAGTCTCCATGCTACATTATTATTTTTCTTGATGTTGGCCCAACTAATCCATCTAGTTTGGGACCTTCTATGAATTCTCTTAATGATATATATTTAGAAAAGAATGATCATATATGATATTCATTCTAGTGATCTCATGTAAAATGGTACTATTGTGTTCATATTAGAACAGTCCCTACTATTCAGCTTTTTAATTATCCTTAAAATATCTATTATTATAGGTAATTTAGTGTTTCTAAGGTGAATGTATAGCATCTAAAACTGGCTCACTATTGGAGTTTCAGGAGCATATTAAATGAGTTCTCTATTACTAGCTTATCTTAAATGGATATTAACTAGAAATATTCAAGTAGTATGTAATGTAAATATATTGGAAATAGTTGCCCATATTAAAATATTTGATTTACATGACTTTTAAAGTACCTTCTAGTTCTAGTGTTCTAGTGATTTTCTAAATTTAGAATTGTAATGAATTCCTAAAATGTTTAAACCTCTCTTCCCATTAAGCAAAAGCAAAAGGATACAATGTTGACTTTTAAGAACTAAGATGAAGAATTGTACTCCAGTATGATCTTTATAGTTTTTCTTCTTATAAAAGGACGATTAATGAAAGAATGAAAAAGAAAGGGATCACAAAAAAGCCAGCATGGCTTCAGGAACACTTCTTGACACTGTTATTAGATCACTAGAGAACAATAAAAATATTACTTAACTAGATTTTATCAAAGCATTTGCTGACCTCTTGTGCTATTCTTATGGACAAAAGGGGTGGTGGTGTGTGCTTAAAAAAAAGTAGACTATACACTTAGATGGAATTAGAAATGATGGACCCAAAGAATAATTGTCATTGAGTGAAATCATGTCATTTGGAAGGAGGATTCCAGTGGAGTACCCAAGTAGCCCTATTATATTTAATTTTTTTTTGAGGCAGTTGGGGTTAAGTGACTTGCTCAGGTCACATAGCTAGTAATTATCTAACATCAGATTTGAATTCAAGTCCTGCTGATTTCAGGATTTTCCTGTGCTTTATTCATTATAATATTTAGCTGCCCTTATATTTAACATTTTAATCAGTAATTCAGATGAAGGCAGATATGGCATGCTTATGAGTTGCAAATTACACATAATTTAAACATAATCATTAAGGAGAATTGGAATACAATAGGAGCTCAACAAGCTAGAAATGTTCTAAATAGAAATATAGCTAGAATGAGGATCACTAGGAATCCTAAGGAAAAAGAGAATATTTTGGTAAAGAAATCTGTTGCCCAGGGCAAGGTTGTCATGAACGACACACAAACATTATGTAGTTTGTATCTATGCTGCTTTCTTCCCCCCCAAAATTATATCTTTCAACACTAATAAAATTCTAGCTAATCAATGCCTTTTTCCCAGCTAGGGCATTTACTCTTTCCTATGGTGGTTTTTATGGCAGTGTGTCCAAGACGCTTCATTGGCTTGGTGATTCAGAGAGGCAATAGAGAAAAGAGACAGTAGGAAGAGACAGCTTTCAGCTGGCATTTTTTAAAATGACCCTTAGGTTATTATGTAATAAGCGCACAAATTTCTATCATAGTCGAAGTAAAAGAATAAGATAAAAATGTTTTAACTTGGAGTCTTGAGTTCAAATCCTCTATTAGAGATATATACTATTTGTGTGTCTCCGAGCAAATCACTTAAACCAAGTCTGTTTCCTCATTTGTAAAGTGAGAGAATTGCACTTGATGGGCCTCTAAGGTTCCTTTTAGCTCTATGAAGCTATATTATTTTGTTCCTAAGTTTTCTCTTCCATTTGAAGATAATAATGAAATCCACAGAACAAAATCACCAATTTATCAAAAATTAAAATCATTTACATTTATCCCTATATATTTTATGTTAGATTTGGTTCATCATTCTGGTCTATTAATACTGTTTTAGATCATGATTCCATTAACTTAGTGAATTAGCTTTACCTCCCTAATTCATGTCCTTTGCACATTTGATAAATATTCAAGTATTTAAATCACCAATAAAGATGTTTCATAGGGAAAATCTTTGCTTGGCAGAAGTAGTAAAAAAAAAAAAATTACTCTTTGCATTCTTAATCTAATGACTTAAACTTCTTTCTTGGTACCACAGAAGTTCCATGGTTAGTTAGCAAGTTTTAAAATGATTTGGAAAAGTGAAGACAGGGGGCAGGAACTGAGCACTGAAATCCCCAAGTTTTGCTGTTGATACTAAGCTCTTTTGAGTTTTAAAATGCCAAACAGATGGGCCCAAGCTGGAGAGAGATTTTATAAAAAGAGTATGAATAGGCAAAGAAAAAAAAACAAAACAGATGAGCCTCAATATGGACAAGTCTGTTAATATACCCTCATTACAATCGTAAGATAATTATATTTTTAAGATAATTATCACTGTAAACTGTAGAAAGTCTTCAGGGTCAGGGTAGACTTCACACCAGATCATACAGCCTACTATTTCTGTAACAAATGTCAGCTCTTACCTGAAAAACAAACAAAAAAGAAGGTGGGGTGAGGGGGAATAAATTCCTAAATGCTTATAGAAAGCTTTGTTGCATCTGAACCTAGATTTCTATTTCTGGTAAGTAAAAAGAAGAAAATCCAGGTAAGAGTGAATAAAATTATTAAAAAGGAAAAGCTAAAATTGAAAGGAAGAATACAACAATTTTAGGCACAGTTAGTATCCATCATTATAATGTCTAGAAAATTGTACATCTGTGCATTTTATATTTTAACTTTGTAGCTAAATTTTGTCAGGAAACGTGTTCTCTTAACTTTATAATATGTCTTTAGCATCCTTCACTACTAATTCCTTTAAAAAATAATGAGGACAAATCAGTAGTCAGTATGAAGCTAATAGTATGAAGTTGAATTGGATTTTGCATTTTATATAAGTTAAAATTAACTAATTTCTTCAGTAATTCAAAAGAATTGCTATTTCATCTGTGTAGATACTTTTTTTTTTTTTAACCAGTGTATCACATTTATTCACACACATTCTCCCCTACCCCCAACCCATAGTTTTATGAATTGCAATATCAAACCTGGTGGTGATGAGCCTCCCTAACACTAGTGGTTATCAGCTCATATTCAAAGTCTTTGTAGCTTGGGAGGACTTGCCAGAGCTTATGTCATTGATGTATCTTCAAGTTACCTAGAGAAGAGACAACTGTCTAAGGAGGACTATGATGGAAGAGTTAAATATTTTAAGTCATTAAAACACACACACACACTCCTCACCTCCATATATATATATAGAGACCTCTCTATATATATCATAATCTTGAAAGGTAATTTAAAATCAATTTAATTTCTTAATGGGAATAGTACCTTTTTTTCTTTTAATAGAACCAATGAGGAAATCTACCCATGTAGATTAATATACTGGATTGCTGAGCAAATAAAGCTATTTGCCATTATATGTCAGAGACAGGTCTTGAATCTAAGTTTTACTAAGGCACTGGTTTCTTTATCCACTGTACCACACTATCTTAAAGATACTTTTTAAAAAATGACAAGAGAAAATATCTTTGATTGGAAAGAGGTTATTAACTTTTCCTTCCTCTCTCCTTCCCTCCCTCCTTTCTTCCTTTTTTCTTTTTAAATTTCTATGTGTGTATGCAAGCATGTATGTATCTATCTAGAGATGTTTGTAGGCCCCTATGCATAATAGTATTTTTGATAGAATCAAAAAGTAAACCCATTATATTTAAATACAATTATCAAAACATTGTGGGTTTTTGTTTTTTTTTTTAATTTCACACATATTACTTGAGAATCTCTGGGCTAGGAAGATAAAAACAAAGAAGGAAAATTATAGAAATTCTAAGACCATGGAATATATAGATAGGGTAAACATATGGACTGTTTCCCAAAATACTAAAAGACTAAATCAAGGCAAAAACTCCTAACTTGAAGAGTTATTTTTTGGAATAAATTAAATTAAATACTGTATTATACAGTGAGTAATAATAATGAAACTCAGTACTCCAATTACAATTTTAAACGAAAAGTCAGGCCATAAAAATGTTTAGGTGGATTTGTGTTCGAGAAGACCAAAATAGTTAATCTGTCAGGTAAATTTCTAATTTATTGAGATGAACATTAGAGGGAACCACTGATGATATATATATCCATTTAGACTGTCCCTTCAGATCCATGTTAGCCATCTTGTTAGTCTGTATGGATCATTGGTTCTCAGTATGCTAATTTTAAGTGTTTGTAGCTTTTAAAAATTTGTTTCTTGAATAATAGAAAACTTTTATGTTAACTGGGTATTTAAGGGGGAAAAATGTTTGCCTTCTAGTTGTTAGGTAAAGTTTAATAGTTCCTAAGTACTGGATAGGAGATAGAATTACTCTTATCTTTCTTCCAACATCAACCAGAAGGAATTTAGTAACTACTAAGTACACAGGTACTGTGTGATAAGCACAGGAGATAAGAAAGGCAAAAAGCTCACAGTCTTAATACTTGAATAAAGGAAATAATTGTTAAGTGACCCCTCATGGGACATGTGCTATTCAGAAATTATTGCATCTCAAAGTCTGAAGGACCAAAAAGTATATCTACAGAAAGACTTGACTAATCTCCTGAGTTGTTCTTAACTCATACCAAATCATAGGATCATAGATTTAAAAGCATAAGGGACCTTAGAAGTCAGGAAAGCTCAAGAACTCATTTTACCAGTAAGGAAACTGAGGTCAACAAGATAAATGATTTACCCAGGTTCACATTGCTAATGAGTGTTTGAAGCCATAGTTTGAATGCCCTTCTTAGCACCGAAGTCCTATGTTTTTACTTAAGCCAATAAATTTTTGTTGAATTGAATTAACCCAGTCTTTAATTGAAGCATGAATACCTCTACTCACCAAGAAATGTCCTTGAATCTTCTTAAAAGTTTGTATTGCTTTGACCTATTCAGAGATGTCATGAGGTGTTTAGGTGGAATTGACCAGCATTTTATTTAAAATTAGAATTTTGTTTTAGTACTCAAATAATTTGCATAAACACTTTAGGCCCTGTGTGTGATTAAATTGATAAGACTGAATTTCTTCTTTGGGGTTGAGAGTAGAAACAAGTTTTTTGATTTTTAAAAAGGAAAGCAGGACTTATTTGCTCTATTTTTTTTTTTTTTTTTTTTGTCTTTAAGGGATTCAATTTCATTTTCATTGTCTAAGGCTATCCCCCTAGAAATGTATGAATATAATACAGCAATGGGAGAGGTTTTTCTTTTTTTATCCTTTTCTGACTAGTGCTAATGGCTTCTCTCCAACCTTCTTTTTCTCCAAAAATCCTTTTAATTTTTTTCTAACTTTATTCCAGAAATATATGTTAATGTGAAGAATTCCCTACTGACCTCTTGTACAAAGGCAGCAGGGTGTTCTAATGAGGGACTGCATTTAAACGGGGTGCACTGCAGAGAATTATTAGTGCATCATGAAGCCCCACAGAGGCTGCATAGTTGCCTAGCAACATAATCTAGCGGTCTTAGCATTAACCAGCCTAGGAACAAAGGAGGACACAAATGAAACCATGAAAATACAAAATTATCTTCTCCAGGGCTGTGGGAAAAGACAGTAAAGTTTATAGGAAAGAAACCTATTAACGTAAGTATATATCTTGATTTTTATATGCATTAAGTTTTGCAGCATTGTTTTATATTTAGATTTTGAATGTTTTCTATGGAATGTTGGGATATGAAATAAGCTGCATCCCCAGTGTGTCTGTATTGTGGGGTCTATTGTGGGGTCTGTTTAAATGAATTCTTCACTTATCGTGGGTAAATTCAGATATATAGAAGGAATTTTGTACAGTTGTGATAATATATTTGATGCCCCCCAAAAAAGAAAATCCTAAAGAGTGGTGCTTGGAAGAATTCACTGAATATTTCATCAATAAAAATATTTATGTAATTACAAGCACTGTGTTCTCAAGTTGTCATATCAATCATGAGCAAGCATTTATTAAAGCACCCCCACGTATCAGCTACTGTGTGCTGTACCCTAGGGATACAAGGACAAAAACAAAAAACAAAAAAAACCCAGCCCTGACCTTTGAGGAGCTTATATACTATGAGAAGGATACAATCTCTTCACAGAGAAGTAAATTCAATATATTTTCAAAATAAAAAGTGTTTGGAAATAGGAAATAAAATACAAACTACTACATATGTTAAATAATTTCTAGAAGGAAATGATTGGCAATCTGGGCTTCCTCTAAGAGAGAGGTTCTTTACATTTATGTCAGGTACCCCTTCTCAGAAAATTATTTTTAATTGCACAAGAGAAAAATAATCTAATAAAGCTATGTTGAAAACTGGGAAAAAAAGATTCCAGTAAGGCCTCTTGAAGGGAATTAATGCTTGAGTTAGGAGATTCCAAGAAACAATGTAGAAAAATCAGTTGTAAATCCCATAGACCTTCAGTTCTTTCAAGGATGACAAGGTTCAGCCCTGCTCACTTTGCTAGCTTCTCTTTACTGCCAGTAATAATAGGAAGCTTGCAAGGATGGAACAGTCCCCATAGGGCTGAGAAGACAAACATATATAATTAAACACTAAGTAAAAGTTTTTCTTGTGTTTTGTAGTATTATCAATGTTTTCTAAAACCTTCAGTATTTTTCTCTAGAACTTTCAGTATTCAGTATTCTCATATCATTGCACATGATATAAGATCATTAGCTTTTGTGTTTTGATTCAACTGCTTAGTGACATCCTTATTGTTGTAAAATGATGGATGAGAGAATGGACTTTCTTCTTTGGCTAGCAGAATGGGGAAGTACTTACAGATCATGGTGGATTTTGTATTGATAAGGTGATTGATTTAGTCCCATGACTTAGGATGACAGAGTAAAAGGGGCTCTGATTAGATCTTTCTTGAAATTTTTTGGTTTCTGCTAGCCCCATCTGTGCCATTAACAAGCACTAACTTGGGTCTCAGTTTGTATATCTTTATAATGGGTTAGTTAAACTGGATGATGATCTCTTAGCTAAAATAATTTTAGATGGCAACAAGAAGAGAAAAATTAGTGTTTAGGACTAAAGATAGCGTTCTCCACTGTTCAGGCTGTATACTTTATTATGTGGTACCCATTCAGAGAGGATGTCGATAGACTGGAGATTACCCAGAGGAAGACAAGCTGATTAGTGATGGGTCTCAATCTTTTATCATTTGAGAACTGGCTAAAGGAACTGGGGGTGTTTAGCCTGGAGAAGAGAAGAAGATGGTAAGGGAAATGGGAGAAGATGAAATAGCTGTGTATTTAAAGCAAAGGAGATTAGAAACATTCTGTTTTGCAATGAGATAGCAAAAGTAGGCTTCAGATGATAGGATCATAGGTTTAGACCTGTAAGCGGCTTTAAAAGTTGATAGGAGGAAAATTTCCCAATTAGAATAACCCCAAAGGGGAATGGGCTACTTAAGAAAATAAAATAGTAGCTTTCCTTGCTTGAAAATCTTTTCCAACAAAAACTAAGCAAACATTTATCAAGTGCCTATGTGCTAAGCTCACTGTTCTGGTCCCTTAGACAAAGAATGAAAAATAACTCCTGTATTCAAGGAGCTTGCTTTGTATTTGGTAAAACTATATCTATAGGTGCCATACATATACCTACACAGGTATTGTAGGTGTGCACATATATATGAGCAGATATCACTGTATTCACATATATACTATTAAAATATATGCTTAAAATGTGTCATAAAAATTAAAATGCAAAATCAACACAAAATTAATTCTGGAGAGAGCAGACTAGTTATGGAAGTCAAGCTAGGCTTTCTCTAGGACAGGTCCTTAAGTGTGTGTGTGTGTAGGAAATGGAACCCTTTGTGAATAATGTTTTAAATACATAGAATCCCTAGTTTAATAGTAAAGAAGATCAATTGTATTGATAAATTCACAAAATTATAGTTTTAAAAAACAGAATCATAGGTCTCAGATTTAGAATCTCTGCTCTAGGAGGTTGGATTGAGCTTTTGAAGGAAGCTCAGGATTCTAAGTAAGGATTGCATTTAAAGTTTAGGGGATTTCCTATAGCACAGAGATATTGAGATGGAATATTGTGTTCTACAAACAATTAGGAAGTTAGACTGGAATCTAGAGGAAATAGACTATGTATAAACCTGGAAAGCTAGGTTGGAACAAATTTTGAAGAGCTTCAAAAGGAAGAGAGGAGTTTGTATTTTATCTTAGGGGAGCCACCAAAGTCTCATTATTCTCTTTTGGTTTTTCTTTAAAAAAGATTCTTGGATTTAAATTCAAAAATATGACCTTTATCTTAACATTTTTATTTTTAAAATCAGCATGGATCCATATAACAGTTCAAATGAGAATAAATAATAGTTAGCATTTATATTTGTTTTAAGGTTTGCAAAGCACTTTACAAATAATATCGCATTTAAACCCTTAACAGTCTTAGGAGATAGATACTATTATTACCCCCTGTATTATGGTGGTGATGTGGAAAGTGAGACTGATCAAGGTTAAGTGACTTGTCTAGGAGTACACAGCTACAGCTACCAAATGTTTAAGGTCAGATTTGAATTCAGGTCATTCTGACAAGTCTGGGGCTTTGTTCACAGAGCCACATAGGTACCTCATTGTTTAAGCAATATGTTGTTTTTTAATATGGTCATTTTACATTTATATCTAATTATTTTATAATATAATTTTAAAAATTATATGACTCCTGTGAATTGACTGTTTTACTACCAAAACTCCATATAAGCACAGTAACATATACAAATACTAAGTTCTTTTTACCAGTATTTTATAAGTTCTCAACAAAATAGCTTCATCATCAACCTCAAGGTTCTTCCATGTGGCTGAGCATATTTCTTGCCTACTGACTTGCTCCTCTGACAGTTAAATTTCCAGGTGTACATATAATGTGTAAGTGTCACTTCAGCAAATTCATTGTTTTCGATCACACAGCATCTGGCTCTTTTGCATATCCTTTAGCCAACTGTTTAGAAAACATACTATAGCAATAAGATGACTCCAACTCCAGATTCTAAGTACTATCCTACTTTTACTGAAGCTACTCTTAAGTCAATTTGTCTTATGACTTATTTTAACATTAAATGTTTCCAGGGGTGCTCAAACTTTTTAAATAGGGGGCCAGTTCACCGTCCCTCAGACTGTTGGAGGACTGGACTATAGTAAAAATAAAAATTTTGTTTTGTGGGCCTTTAAATAAAGAAACTTCATAGCCCTGGGTGAGGGGGATAAACGTCCTCAGCTGCCTCATCTGGCCCGCTAGCCATAGTTTGAGGACCCCTTCGGAGGCAATCTCTCTAGAAATAGTTTATTTACCATCAACACAATTCCTCTGAACTCAGTGTTTGTGAAAGACCCATTTAAATTTGGACTTTGTGTCCTCTATATAAACTACGTGACTTGGGAGGAGGTAGGTAGGCTAGAAACATCCCAAATTGGGAAGAAGCAAGGAAGCAATTAAGTTTCCTGTAGTTGATCAAAGAGGGTAGGTGCATAAATTATTAATAAAATTCTCCTAATTTATTCTCTCTGAGACTATAAGTAACATCATTTAATGTTAAAGATGAGTCACTTCTTTATGAAACATGAATCAAATTTACTTCCAAGTGTCATGGACACTATTGAAACTTCATGGCTCTGGCCTTCAAGGGGACCATATCTATAGAAGGTCTGTAGGTCTCTGACCTATAGCTTGACAATAATTTAACATTTAATGAAATTAAGGTGTTTAAGTTAACAGTTTTTTTTAATTGACAAAAAAACTGATAATTGTAAAAAATGTTTTGACTAAAGTCACAATTATATTTTTGTTACTTGCAATGAACCATGTAACAGTTACATAAATATGTGATCTGAGATTAATCAGATCTGTTCACTGTATTATATGAGAAGAGATGATAGACTTGATATCCCATATCCTAACGAAACATAAAAGATAACCTAACACACAAAAGAGTAGTTTTTCACTCAAAACATATTCTTGGTCTATCAGCTTAGAGGCACTGTTGAATTTTTCTTTTTAGTAACTTTAGTTTTGGCAAAACTAAAATTGTATATGCAATTTTATATGCATATACGAAGAAGATTATATTAAAAATTATGAGTTCTTGAGAAGTATTTTTCTAAAGAGATTAAAAAATTATGTAAGATTTTTGAACATTGATAATAATGATTTTCAAAATTCAAGGATTTCTTTTTATTCAGTATTCTGGTCTTGTTAAAGTGCCATGGCATTAAGTACTTAAAATTACTCAGTCTGTCAGAGAGCTTGATTTAAGAAATCATTCTTAACAATTGTAAATATGATTAGAGGGTTACTCACATGATAGAATAAATCTTACTGTTTTTAAAGTTTTTTTTTTCCTCCTAGCTGCAATAAAGAGGTTACAAAGGAAGGTGTAAAGGTTCTTTTTTGTTTCTTTTAAAAAATGTTTTTTTAAATGAGTATCCTACATAATTTAATGTGAAGCATATAACTTCCCGAAATTTGCAGCTGAAGGTTTTGTGCGCAGTAATCTGGCTAGAAGACTTAAATTACTGGTGATTGCCACATTCCAAACCCAACTTTGATCTTCATTTTCAAAAATTAATAAGCTGCCTATACGTCTTCTTTCTTTGTTTCAGTACTTGAAAGATGTTATGATTTAACCAATATGGTTCTTTACTTAACTGACACAAATGACAATTACTTGATGCCTTTATAAGTTACTTCAGATAGAAATTTTTAGGCTGACCTTTGAAAAACAGACTTTCATCATTGGGCTTGAACTCAAAAGCTTTTTTAATGGTTTAATGTTTACTAATGTTAACCAAAGTTTAATGGTACTTCCTGGTTATTGGCATAGAATTTAATAAGTCAGAGTGGATTTTATGGTAATTAAAACTTACTGAAAATATTCTCAATAATCCTGTGAGATTGACAGCATATGTATATATATTCTCACAGAGTTGTATACATGTGTATAAAGAGGCCTTTTTTTAAATCTATGAGCCTCAGTTTCTACAGATATATGGAAACTATAAAATATAGAGGTAGATATGGTAACAATCAACATATTTATTAAATGCTGTTGACTTCACATTGGAGTCCATTCAGCTTTGTGCAATGTTTGGCATTGCAGAAAGTGTGGTATGGAGAACAGAATTTTGGTTCTTACAAGACCACAAAGAAGGTTTCAGTTCTACTTCTGATCCTTAAACTACCCACATGGCTTTGAACAAGTTGTCCCTTCTCTGGGTCTCAGTTTCTTTCTTGGTATAATGAGGGGCTTAGCTTTAGATGATTGCTAAGACCTCATTTAGCTCTAAATCCTGCAATTTTATGTTACTAAAACCTAATCTAATTATCCCTGCAGGGCTGTGCTTGACACTTTGTGTCTGCACTTTGTAGCTGCATAAGTCTACTTGACAGATAGGATGTATGCAAAGGTTTTGTGATAAATGATAGATACAGCATGGAAAGCCTTGGTGTACTAGTAGGTACTGAGCCGACTTAATAGCTAGGCAAGGGGAAGACTTGATGAATATCCTGAAATCACTCTCATAAGAATGTGGTATTCATGGCAAATCATAGTAGCAGATCATTACCAGAAGAATTCAAAGAAAATGCTTAGTTAATCTCTATATAGTGTCTGCTATATGCTAGGTGCTACCCTTGGCTCTCCAGGGAACTAAAAGAGGAAAACCATCTCTCTAAAGCTTTTCTTTCTAACTTTGGGAAGTAGAACATACATGAGAGCGAAATGTTGCTTGGTACATGGATATTTTCTTGTATGCACAATATCTACCTAATATTCTGAGGAGAAATAAGATTAAGTAATTAGAGTTACATGAAATTGATCTTGAAAAGCTTCTTAGAAGAGTCGAATTTTGATCAGAATCTCAAAGAAAGCACCACACTGTATTGAGAGGGATGCTATAGTGTTTTCTAGCTAAGTGGCGTAGGTGAAGATTCAACCATCAGGTGAGCTGCCATCAATTGAATCTTAGAAGCAGGTGAACTTCATGGAGACCAAAGAATATATTTTTTTTAATCTTCATTTTGAAAACAACTGGTGATGGCTATAATGTCAGAGAGGTGATACGTTCAAAGTAAAGAGATGGTTTTGAAGTCCAAAAGTCAGAATAGTCATGAGGTTATAATGTAATACAATAGATTTCCAATATAATGTACGCTCCCTGAATGGACAATAGGTTGTTTTGCTTTGTCTATATAACCCCAATTCCTAAATATATAATTCACTTAATACACACACAAGAATGCTTATTGAATTGAGTCCATTAGCCAACTCTCTACATTTACTCATTTAACCAGTTCCAAACTACTGAATATACTGTTGTTTAGACCCCAGTTTCTGATACTTTGCCTTATGACCCTCAAATGGAGTATCATAACTGAAAGTGGTGATTGCAAGTTTATAATTTATTGCTAGTACATGTTTGATATGTGTGCTTATTTTATATACAACATACTGTGTATCATATAAAAATTTCCCTGGCAAAAAGGGTTTGTGAGTGGGAAAAGTTGAAGAAGCCCTGATTTAAATTTCTCTTTCTATATTTTCAAGGATATAATATATCCTTTCAATTGTCTTTGAAATCCAGAAATATTTTGTCACTACTTCCCTTTTCCAACTGCTTATATAGAACTTGATCAAAAGAAAAAATCAATTTAGTGACTTCCTAATGAATCCTCCCTTTTAGCATTCACTTTTTATCTCTTTAAATGTTTGGTTTTATTAATCTATTCTGTAATTTTACTAGGAATAAATATTAGGTTTATAATTCCATATTTGCTCAAGTAGTTTAATGTGCCTTTTTGAAAGTGTTATGTTATAGGTGATGACCAAATATCTCACTGGTTTATAATTTAACTTATTCATTGCTACTAAGGACTAAAATCAAGACAGATTAACCTATTCCAAATGAACAATTTCTTTAGACTTAAAAATAGAATAGTAAACAAGACCCTAATTCCTGTCACCTCTCCCTGTTGCAGACATCAACAGGTGTTCAGTCTAAATTTATCACAAATGTACATTGCTAGCATGTTAAGACAAGTCCTTTAATTATCCCATATGCATACACTTAAAGTCTAACCTAGAAATAGTATATTATAGTCACAAGAACACTTGATTTTGAAATTTGAGAATATAGGTTTGAGTCCTCCTTCAATTATACTACTATGTGGTCTTGTGATGATAATCATTTAACATTTCCTTGCCTTAGTTTCCTCACCTATAAGTTGCATGGGTTAGGCTACATGATGGAAATAGTTTCTACTAGGTTAATTTCAATTGACTAGGTCATATGAATTTGACTTTCTGAGAGAATTCAATAAAATAGTGAAAAGGAAATGTGGGAGCTATGCTCCAATTCACACAATTTTAGCTTTGTGTCTTTGTTAGTTATATTTGCATCTTTTTCATTGAGATAGTAAATCATAACAGCACTCACTTTTCCTATTTAGTGCAAATGAATTGCAAGATCTTATATATTTGAGTTAATTATTTTAAAATCAAAGGAGAATCTTATGAACAACATAGTCATTGTCTGATTATAACTCAAGCAAAGGGAATTTAAATAGAAATCTTATTACTGGTCAAAGTCAAAACTTTTATTCTGAGTCTGCTATTACGTTTTATTTTAAATTGATCATGAAAAATATAAATGAGAATAAATATAGACATTTTTCTTACCAGAACAAACCAAAAGAATACTTTGTACAGAAAGAATTTGTTGGCTCCTTCTTGAATCACTTTTTTCTTCTTTTAAAGCCAGTACTCATTTGAAACTCATTTGTGTTCCATTAAAGCTTTTGATGATATAATCTTCATTTTCTTTTTGATTTCATCACATCTTTCTATTGTGACAACTTAGAAACTGTAGGAATCTATTAGGAAGGATGAGATCTGCCTTTACAGCAGAAAATACATTGGAGCAAAAAACATGGGGTGTGAAGGAGAAAAAATTGTTTATAGTAAAAATTTACTGCATCAGGTTAACTTTAAAAGTTACATAGCATGATAATTATGGAAATATGTATAGAAAAGAATGTGCTAAATATGTTTAACATGTATTGGATTACTTGTCTAAGGGCAGGGGTGGGGGGAAAGGGAGGGAGAAAAAATTTGGAACACAAGGTTTTGTAAGAGTGAATGTTGAAAACTACATATATTTTGAAAAAAAATTTGAAAAAGAATGGAAAACAAAAAAATTAAACTGAATTAAAAAAAAGTTTGTAATGTAAAATTTTGACTTCAGTCCAACGTTCAATGAAAATCTGATTTGAAATGAAACTTTGTCCCTCAGATAAAATGCTCAGGTTCTAAACTTCATTTTATTAAGTGCCTACTATGTGCAAAACATATTTAGGAATACAAAAGACAAAACAGTTGAAATGAGATTATGTAATATAGCATAAAGCAGATATGTTTGCTTTGTAAGCCTTAAAGTGTTAAACACCATTTATTTTAAATATTATCATCAATATTGTTACTAATTTCTGAAAAATAATACACTCAGCGCATGCGTCTATGAACTAGCAAAATGAAGACAAGGTCAAAAGCAGTCCCTGCCTTCAAGAATTCACCTTATCCTAGTGGTATGAGTAAGTGGATAAGTAAATAAGTAGATAAACACATTTAAGTAGATAAATAAATCAAATGTAATTCCAAAAGGGAGAGCAGTAATTGAAATGTTTCAAATGACTCACACTTAAGGGTTCAAGAAGTTGGGAAAAAATAATAACCTGTTTTTTGGACCAGAAAAATATCTTGATAGAAAGATATGTGAAAATAGCCCAATTTCTCTATTATTGTTTTCCTACTTTCTGTTATTTATTTTATTTTCCCCAAGTAGCAGGTGATACTGTCTTATGTTATAGAAAGGTGGTTTTACAAACTAAGTATAAAACCTGGAATTAAGTTCTGGAAACTTTCTCACTGGCTATTCTTGAACCAAGGCTGAGCCCTAAAAGACAATAACTAATTGACAGATGTAATAGAAGAATTAACTACTATTTGGCTACCACAAGGGCATGAGGATCAAATGAAATAATGTGTAAAGCATTTCACAAACCTTAAGCCCTAAGTAAATGCTATCTGTTGCTGCTATTATTTGAATTACATCAAGGAGTTTCTACTTAGTCCTTACCACTACCATATATACCTGAGGCCTTGAGGCCCCTCTGGTCATCTTGACCTCTCTGACAAATCCCCTGTTAAATAGAAACATGCCCTATCAGGAATAAAACTTTAAGCTCTTAACAACAACTATATCTAGTACTTCCTTGAGCATTGTGCCAGGAGTCAGGTATATGAGGTAATGATCACATCAGCCCAAAGCCATCAAACGAGAGGTTATAGTGTACCACAAAGGTAGCCCAAGAATTTTAGTGCAGTTTTAAGCTATTAAAGCTTCTCAATAGCTATATTATATATAATTCTATTCTAATCATATAATAATATATATTATAATTGTATATATGTGATAGCTATATTAAAGCTTTTAAATAACATAAATCAAATACAGAATTAAATTAATCATGAATAAAATCAAATAATGAATAAAAATATAAAGTAAATTATATAAATAAAAAGTTATTAATCATGAATACCGGGAAGAGAAAAAACACTTATATCATAACCTACCACATGCCAGGCACTGTGCTAAGTCATTTATTTCTTACAAGTTATGGCATTTGTCACGTAATCCTCACAACAATTCTTTGAGGGAGGTACTGTCAGTATCTCCATTTTATAGTTGAGGAATCTAAAGCAAACATTCAATGACTTGCCACACATCTAGTAAGGATCTTCAGGTATATTAGAACTTAAATCTTTCTAACTCCAAATAGAAAGTCCAGTTTTCCATCCACCTTTCAAATAATTCCCAATTACCTTCTCTCTCCTGACCCCTTTCTATATCCTTTTCCATCTCAGCCTTAGTGTCCAGATTTTGGGGAGGCTTTTAAATATCTAAACTTGTAAATTAAGTTTGCTCAAAATTGGTTATCAGAACCAAATTTAATATTAAATGTAGTATGGCCAAATACTCTAAATAAGGGTTCAGGAATGTCTGATTACAACCTTAAATCTCAAAGTACTTTAAATACAATGACCCTATGTTTATGTCAAACGTATCTGCCTAAAGAAAGGGACTTGGACATCTACTATCCACCACTCTAGAAAACTGGGTAGAATTCCCAATGAGGTTGAAGTATTTGTAAGGGAACATCCTAGAGAGAAAGAGGCAATAAAAGATTCTGTTTTCCGTTTTTAGTTTGTTGCCATTTTTGGCAGTAGATTTTAAATCTGCCCTATTTTTTATCCATTTATCATTTTTAAAGGTCATTTTCTATATCACTCATAGGTAGAATAACCCAGACCTACCTTGATTATCTCTTATACATAATAATGAAGTTAAAAGTATATCAGGTGTACCACCATTCCTACTAGGCTTGCCAAGATCCTAGCCTGAGCTCAGCAGTACAAGGTGGAAGAATTATAGAAGCTAGAAGTGAGATTAGCTTGTTTCTGTAATAAGGCCCTGTGGATGCTGTGTAAATGGATTTGTATTCAGAGACTCCACTCTACTCAATGTGTACTCAATCTTGCTCTTTCTGAATAAGATTTAAATTCTTCCAGTCATTTACAATCACAGATACTTCCCTCTTAAGTCTCAATGACATTTAGGAAATCAAACCTGTTTTCTGGAGCTAGAATATCTCTTGTTCATCTTGTTTCTTGTAAATTTTGGTGCATTTGGATGTAGGATTTTGAAAACTTGGGAGCAATAGGTTTTATTGCTGCATCATTTCTTGGATTTTTTTTTTTTTTGGTTTCCTGTCATTCTTGTGAGTACCTGTACTATTATTCCTATGTTGTAGTTTCTTATCTCTAAGATGTCTAGTTTTGTTGATATATTTGGGAAATTTTTCCTTTCCTTTTTTTCTCAGTTTAAACTGCTTTTTGAATTAAACTTTCAAGAATCTAAGCAAATCCTTGATTCTTCTTTTCCTGAGGATCCCTTTATTTTAGATATGCTATCTATGATCCTATCCTTCCTCTATTTCAGGCTGTTATTCAAAAAAATCCAAATCCTGTTCTCAGATACCATTTCATCTTATGAAACTCTTCATTTTCTTGCTCATTTCTCCAAACTGTCATTCTCTTGTAAAGCTCTTGCATTTCATTTAAAACAGTGCCTTAAGGTTGTCATTTTCTTGTACAAGACTTCGTAATCCTTTGCACTGTTTTCTGATTTCCTTCTGGCAGTATCATGTGTACCTGTGTGAATCACCAGAAGGCAAGAGTAGTCAGTCATCGGGCTTGACAGGTTTTCAGAGATTCTCAGTCATGTGTTAGAGCCATACTCTAGGAAGACAGCTGACTTCATTTGTCACATCTAGAGTATGGACCTGGAGTGCCCTGGATACTGGATAGCCATGGTATTCATCTTTGTAAAATTCCCAAAAATCATAATTGAACTGTGGTTATACTATTTTCCAAACTCTCTTCATAATTTTTGCTACTTTCCCATGCCTTTGAGAATTCTTTATGTAAGGTCATATTTATAGACTGGTTTACATAAATTAAGAACTGTCAGTAGATTCTGTATATGCTTGCATACATAGGGATACCTTAGCAGAAACTGCCCTGTTTTTGGCTTTTTACCCCTCAGTTTTAGTACAGTTACTGACTGAGGCAAGGGAGATTATTCATTTTGTTTCCTCTGCCTATTGCCTAATTGGTATATGATCTATACCACAAAAAGGCTTAAGAGTCCTTGGTTTAGAAGCTAGTGTCAGGGAGTAACTTGAAGTTTAAATAAACTTCAACATCAACCTCCCAAAAATTTGGACACTGAGGCCGAGATGGAAAAGGATATAAAAAGGAATCAGGAGAGAGAAGGTAATTGGGAATTATTTGAAAGGTAGATTCAAAACTGGATTTATAAACTGGAGTTAGAATAAATGCTTGTTTACAGTCATTTCCATACTATGTAATGTCAGCTACAGTTAAGTTTTTAGATTTGCAAAATTCATAGCCACCAAGAAAATGCTTGGCTTTCCCCAAAACACTAGAACGAAATTGGGAGAGTAAATCAGGAATGCATTTTCAATCAATATGTATCAAACACTATGGCAGATTTCGTTAGGTGCTGCAGATAGAAGTACAAAGAATGAAATGATGATCACTGCTCATGAACTTCTTTTATTCAAATGGAGGCAACAGTAAGGACATAGTATATACAGCATGAAGTTAATAAATAATAAATGTATACAAAGAGTTAATTGCAAGATAGTTTCGGAAGGAGGGCAAGAATAAATTGTGATGTGTTTCTGCAGCTAATTCAACAAACTGTTTATTACTAATTTTAACTCCAGATTTTGTTTTTGCTGTATGTTCATTTAGTTGCTGCTTAGAGGAGTTAAGAGAATATAATATTTTGCATTATTTTAATTATAATTTCATTAACAGTGCTTAGTCTTTATTCAATAGTAAAAACAAGTGTTCATTATTACTAAGCTTTTCTTTCACTGATTGTTTTGTTTTGCCAAAGAGTAAAAAAATCAGATTCCCAAAGACATTTCAACCCATTTTCCCTTACCTGTGTAGTTCTAGCTCAGAATTGCTTAAGATACTATTTAATAATAATGTTGAAAGAGAAGTGAAAGAGACCTTCTGATTATATGATGGTTATTCTAAATTCCTGCACTACTGATTGATATTGTTGTATGATGAATTTCAGATCTTTAAAATACTGTTGTCAGTTAAATATTTATCAAACAATTATTATATGATCAAATAATAGTGTTATCTTTATTGACTAGGGTTAACATTGTGATATACATGGGGAAATTCTTGTCAGTGAAGGTCTTTCATCAGGTTCCTCAATATATAGGTTAATTTTTAAATTTTTTTAAGAATTAGAGTAGGCATAAAATCTGAATTCTGGTCCCTACTTTGTTGTTAACTGACCATATGACTTCCTCTAAGTTCTTTACATCTACCCAAGCGATCAGGATCTAACCATGTCATTCTTTTTTTTTTTTTTTTTTTTTATTTAATAGCCTTTTATTTACAGGATTTATACATGGGTAACTTTACAGCATTAACAATTGCCAAATCTCTTGTTCCAATTTTTCACCTCTTACCCCCCCCCACCCCCTCCCCTAGATGGCAGGATGACCAGTAGATGTTAAATATATTAAAATATAACTTAGATACACAATACGTATACATGACCAAAACATTATTTTGCTGTACAAAAAGAATCAGACTCTGAATTATTGTACAATTAGCTTGTGAAGGAAATCTAACCATGTCATTCTTGTCCAAGAATTATCATTGATTTTGACTTCCAAGCTCCTTAGATTATTATTCAAAGACATTCTCAGACTATTTCTAGTCTTACTTCATGTACTTTTTTACTTAATCACCTAACTATAAATTGTTTTCCTTTATGTTCTCTGTATTTGGTATTGTCTCCCATCTCCATGCATTGTATAGGCTTTCTTGCACTGTGCCTCTTTCTCTATTTCCTAGAATTCTTAGTTTTCCTTAAGGCTAACTTTTAATGCCATTCCCTATGCAAAGCCTTCTTGATCCCTCTAGCTAATTTTCTCTCCTTCTTAAGATTGATTAAGATTATGGTTTATATGTTGTAGGTTTCTTGTGGACAGAAGTATGATTATTTTTATTATTTTATTAAACATTATTTATTTATATGTATGTACAAATATATACACATAAATATTATATATATATAACATTAATATTATTTTAATATTGTTATTTTGTGTATCTTATCACTTATCCTGGTACCTTGCCCATAGTAGATACTTATTAAGTCCTTGCCAAAATGAATTTGGCTTTTCTTGAGTTTCAGCTTCTTCACCATTCCATTTATAGATAAAATGATTGGATTATATTTAAGCACATGTCACTTCTGTGTCTGTACTGCTATATCCATCTTTGCTTTTGTTCACACATTATTAATTTGAGTAATCATCTGAATCGAGAGACAAAGACACATGTCATATGACTTTGGTAGCTGACATTGAGGGGGGTGTGAGCTCTCTGGAGTCTAATTTCAGAGCTCCCTTTAAAGGTTCTGACATCTTAGAAATATGAGTTTCTGTTAGAACAATTCTCTCAGAAACACATTACTGATCTTTGTTTTAAAGGCAGTACCCCAAATGACTGCAAATTCTTGGCTGTTGGTTTCATTTGCCAACTGAGCTTTTTGTCTCTGGGCCAGAAATATTTTGTCTCTCATTGAGTCTCTTGTCTAATGTTAAAGCTAATATTATTAAGGTAGTTGCTTCTCAATGCAGTTTTAGATGTTTACTTTTAAGACAAATTTCTTGATTCCCTTTTGAGAGCTATGTATTGATTAATATAAATTGAACAAAATGATTCTACCTTTTGTAGAATTTCTAGCAGTTTAAAGTAAGGTATCTTCCATTGCATACATAAATCATTCCTTATTTCTGGAGCAAAGCTAGTTGATTGGTTAAGAAGAGTTTTTGATCTGAGCCTAGAAAATTAGTTCAGACTCTTTAAAAGAAAGTTAGGAAGTCTTGATATTATTGTCCACTATAAAATAATGTGGAAAAAACACAGTTATAGCCATGTGTGCAAATGGAGAAAGGAAAAAAGAAGTCATGGCACTGGCATTTTGACAATTAAGGGTGTTGCTTAAATATAGAGGAACTGGCATCTACAAAGAAGCTAAATTGGCAGTTAGGAAATACATACGAGAAATATGTGGAAAACATAGTCATAGCACCTGTTTCTCCCTTTGGCTGCAAAGAGGCATATTGGAAGGTTTAATAAAGAATTTTCAACAGGCAATATTGAGAGAAAAATAGATGCTCAAATACTAGGGGGGAATTGGAAAAGCTTGCTGTTTAGAGGATGAGGAAATAAAAAGGTTCATGGATG
This sequence comes from Sarcophilus harrisii, assembly GCF_902635505.1. Taxonomy (NCBI): domain Eukaryota; kingdom Metazoa; phylum Chordata; class Mammalia; order Dasyuromorphia; family Dasyuridae; genus Sarcophilus; species Sarcophilus harrisii. The sequence continues at coordinate 439,854,853 of NC_045426.1, read as the reverse complement.
TATAGAGCTGTATATGCGTGTTTTAAATTGATGACCTGTTTTCATCCTTAAAAAGAAAGCATTTGCCCAATTTCAATTAAATACAGTATTGCATTATCTTGATGTGCAATGGAGAAATGTTCTTTATTACTGCTTGAAAAGGGTGCCAATTCCAAATAGATGTGTTCCGCCTCCATCCCACCCACTTCCTTCTAGACCCAACTGGATTTTTCCCCTTGTGTTTCATTACTTTCTTTTCTTTTATCGTAGGAATGAAAAAGCAGAAAGAAGGGGCGGGGAGGGAGGCGAGAGGAAAATTATTACAACTACAGTTCTCAGTGAGAGACATCAGCATCTAAAAGGGTGGCTGTTCTAATTGCTTATCTTCTATGCATATAATAATACCCAGTTCTGGGGGAATGATTTTTCATTCTGTGCAAGTATTTGAGCCTCAAGAAAGCAACTATTTGATTAGTGTTCCTGTGTGTTAAAGAGATGGATAATGATGAAAATGTTGCATTTTCTTTTTTTCTCTCCATCACAATATTCTTCATTATGATAGTTAAGTTCAAGTAGAATGTATTGTTAACTTGCTTGAAAAGTCATATCCCCTTTTGCCTTCCTCTGAAAAACCTTCTGATTACATTTTGAAAGTGGGAGGTAGGAGAGAAGAATGTTATAAAGGAGGGAGAGAAGAATGATTCTCCCCTGTGAGTCACCATGTTTGAGTACTGTGGGTGTTAAGACAAGATGCATCTGTATAGTCTAAAGCTGGTTTTCAGCATACCCCTACTGTGCCTTGTTGGGGCTAAGATAAAAAAGAAATAATCAGAAACAGTTGGAATAAAAATCTTAAAAGTGAAGTGATGTCACTGAGCTTCCAGAACACAATCAAACAGAAATCCATGTAATTTCACTGGAATATCAAATGGTTGAATAGGTGTGCTCCTATAGTATTTTGCGATAGATAGGAAAGAATTAAATAATTATAAGAATAGGCTTTCCTCAATAAAAGATATCAATTAAGGAAAATTCACCCAAGCCAATGAAAATTCATTATTTTATTATTTGCTTGGATACAACTGGGGAGGCAATTTAACAAGGAAAATATGATGGGGGATGGAGGTTGGGGGGGGCAGGTCCCCTAATCTGTCAACCTCTGTCTGCTCATTGGTAAAATAAAGATAATAATAGCATCTCCAAAAAGGGTTCAGATAAAATATGTATATTTTACATTATTATTGTTGCTGTTATTATTATTATTATTATTGTACTTATTGTGTTCACTGATAGGTGGTAAGCTCTAGAGACAAAAAGACTCATTTTTGTCATATACCAGCACCTAACATATAGTTAGGATCCTATTTGGCACTTAAATATTTGGTGTCTTAGTATTTTGTTAGATCATACCAAATATACTTCAGGTTTGATTATCATGCTATTTATCTACCACAGAAAGTATATGACTCATTATCTTGAAGAGTTGTTATATGGAAACATCTCATACTGGAAATCTTGGAAAAAGTACAGTTGGCACTATAGAAATAAATTGCAGTCAAGATTGTAAGACAGTGAGACACATTTATTCTTCAAATGCAGAGACTTTTTTCAATTTTCAAAAAATCTCTCCTCCCCTTACAATTACATGTCTTACACATAGTGCACATTAAATAAATGTTTGAATTGAATGGAGAGCTGAAAAATACTGTGTCTCTACCACAAAAAGTGCTCTTATTACAATATCTAAAATATAGCCATGTTTAAATACAATTTGCTTTGTACATATTTGGATATATTTATTTTAATAGTTATTTGATAATTTTATGGATAGAAGCAGTCTGGTAATGGACAAAAATTTTTGCTTTTTATACATACTATGTGGCCCTGGCCAAGTCATAGTTTCTCAAGGCCAGAGGCTAAAGAGACGCCAACCTAAATTATGATAAAGATTTTTCTCAGTGGGAGTGATTTGAAGTTCAGGTCATCTATCTATAGACTTAGTCTTTTATGTTGTGGCAATGATGTAGGTATTGGGAATATAAAAACAGAAAGAGTCCCTTCCCTCAAAGAACTTAATATACTTCATTCTTTCTCTCTATTCTAGAGTGTAGGAATTTCTCACCGGATGAGAAGCAATCCCAACTATGCTTATAACTATTAACTTACCTTACTACCTCTCATGGTACAATTTACAATATTTAATAGAATTAAATTCCTCATCTAAGATGTCGAGTTTTATAGAATGAATAATTAGTCTCATTACTTGATGATATATTCCAAATTCTAGACAATGAGTTAATTTAGAACAATAGAAGCCATTTATGTGTCATTTAAAATCTTTGCTATTCCCCTAGATATATAACAGCCAGTTCAGAAGGTCATTATTTCTTTAAAAGACTTCAGTGGTTCATAGCCCCCATAGCACATCTCTGATCACCATCACAATCACTTAAGCATCTTTATTAAGACTGCTGGATCTCACATCTTGAGTGGAAGCTCTTTTTGTTCTGTTTTAATATAGCCACATCTTGGATGTTCTAAGGCATTGCTCAAACTCTGATATCTGACTCACCTCCTTCTTTATCTTGAAACACAACTTCCTTCTCCCTCCCCCCTTTTTTTTTGTTTCCCTTATGACACCTGCAGAACTTATATGTCCTTTTAGGAACAGCTTCTCTCAGTATGACTCCTTTCTTTTCCATTTTGCCAATTCCTTTTGCTGTAACTTGGCTAGACTATATATATACACAACTGTATGTTTGCGCATTCCATTTTCAGCCTCCTAAGTTTTTATATTCCCATTGAATTTTGACTTAGCCTGTTTAGACAATTCCCATTCCCTCAGCCATCCCTATATGTTTTTTCCTCCATTTTTGGGATGCAAATAATTTCCAGATTGAGATACTGTCCAGCAAAGAACTGGTCCTTTACAGGAAGGTTCTTGCCATCAGACTTGAATTTGTCTCTCAGTGATATTGATTCTATTACCCTTTTCCTAATAAACTTCTGGTACAGTGTCTATAGCCTTCTTTCTGGACTTTTTTTTTTTCTTTAGAATACTAAATTTTTAGTTCCATCAAACAGACACTCCCTCTTTTCCTCCTTTTCTCCCTTTCATTCCTTCCTGATCTTGGAGGGTATTCATTCTCCTTCTGTAAAACTTGAACTGTACTGTGTCCCATACTTCCTATGTCCCCTGGGTCTTTGATCTTAGAGTTAATATTTGTCTCTGGCTCTATTTATCTCTACCTGTGTCTCCTTATCTTCTCCCTCTTTTTCATTCTCTTTCTCTTCCTCCCTCACTTCTTTCTCCTTTCTTCTTTTCATGTAATCTTTCCCTTTCATTTTCTAATGTTCCTAATATTACTGGTACTCCCAGCTGTTATTCAGTTTCTCTTTACTGCCAGTTTTTAAAAATCGCTTATCTGTACCCACAGCTTTTACTTTAATCCATCCATTCCCCTTTTGTCTCCTGAAATCCGGCTTCGGTTCCTACTCCCAATTAGAATTGCCCTCTCAGAGCTTGGCAGTGCCCTTTTGTTAGTATTCAGGCAGCCTAGCTTCATGAAATACCCTGTACTGCAAGTTGTCACTTCTTGAAAAATCTTTTTCTGCCATGGCAAAATATTTTCCTGATTTTCTTTTCTCTCTAAATATACAGATGACCACCAAATTGAGTCATTGTGTCCTATTGAAATCATCAAGGAATTATGTCCAATTACTGCCATCACAGGCAAAGTAATTTGCACTTCTTCTTGCACTTAATTTAGCAGTCTTGTGTATCTAAACAAATCCCAGTACTGCTTTCTTGTGCCTTATTTACTACATGAAAATGTGATTTGGTTCGTCTTCTTGCTTAGAACTATGGATTCCATCCTTGTTTCCAATCTATCCCTTTACACCTAATCTATAATCCTCCATTTTCCCAAGTTTATTTCATAAGATTCCCCTTCAATAGCATTGTAGCCCAAATGGATTCTTAGCCACATATCTGCATTATAGCCCAAGTGGATTCTTATTTCTCCCATTCCTGAAAAGTTCTTCTTCCTGATCTTGGCCTATTGAAGTGCTTTCTTTTCTCAAAACTGCTCAGATGTTCTTTCATCCTTTAATCCTTTCTCAATCCCCATCACATGATAATTTCTCTCTTCAACTTTTCTCATAATACATTTGCCTCTTATCCCATCCAACCTTGCATCATGCTTATTTTTAGCACCTTCATTGTGTCTCCCTCTCCCTCCCCTGTTAGATTGGAATTGTTGGGGATTGTACTACATCTCTATAATCCCATTTTCTACCACAGTCTTGTCACAAATTTACATTCAGGAAATTATAGTTCTTTTAGTTACTGCATTTAACATAAACATGAAAAAGAAGCATGTGTTTCTGAGTGTTGTTGGTTAAAAATATCATATATTCTGTTATTTCAGAAGTCTTGTAGGAGGCTTAGTCATTTCAAATCTCTTCAGTGTTGGTCACTCAGAACTTCCAAAACATACCATGTCCTTTGTTCAAATGATGTAATTAAATTAATGAGTCTTTGTAGATCAAAACAAAAATCTAGATGATAGCTTATTAGTGATATAAATGTAGAACAAATTTGCAATTTGAGACCACTGATCTAATCATCTGTAAAATGAGGGCATTGAATTGTTTTATCTTTTCTTCCTGGCAGTTGTAAGTACCAAGTGTCTATAATACTTAATGTTCTTTTAATGATAATGGTGATAAAGTCAGACTTCAGTTCTGACATCAACTTGCCACTGACTGTGTGAGACATTGGTCAAATCGATTAACCTCTTTCTGCTTTAGTTTCTTCATTTGTAATGTTCAAGTAATATTGCTTGTCACTTGCCAACCAGCAGTATTCCTTCTGCTAATTGACTGACTTGGCAGGGGTGTTGCAAGGATTAGCTGATCAATTATTTAAGAACTCTTTGAAATATTAAATAGATGATGTAAAAAAAATCTTTAAAACAGTAAGACATCAGATAGCTCCATGAGTTTATCTACTAAATAGACTTTAAATAAAAAGCTTTCAAAGAAAAGTAAAAACTTAATTCTCACAAGAAGAGTGAGAATTCTGGATTTTAAAAAATCACATTAAAATAATAATTACATTTTACTATATAAGATAGATTCAAAGGATGTCAGTGCTATTAGAAACCTTGAGGATTAGCTAGTATATCCTTTTAATTTTGAAGATGAGAAAATGGATTGCCATGGTCATGCAGCAAATTAGTGGCAGAAATGGGAATATTAACTGGTATTGTTTGAATGCTGCTAATATATTTGATAAGTATCATTTTCAGAGAAGTTCAGAGATTGTCATGGGAATTAAATCCAAAGTTATTGAGTGTTGTGACAATAATAATTATAATTAGCATGTATCCAAAAATCCAATTGGCTGCTGACCAAAAAGTTATTGCCATCTTAATTAGAATCTTTTTTTTTTGGGGGGGGGGGGGGGGAAGGCTTAGAGCATCATGATTTCATTGATAAAAACATAAAAATTCTCTCCACTAAAGGAATTAGCTACCCTATTATAGTCATAGAAGTATTCATTCTTCCATATCTGTGACTTTGCATAGGCTACTCTTCATGACTGAAATGTACTTCTTCTTTACCCATTTCCTCTTAGGATTTTTATTTTCCTTCAGAATTCAACTCATATTCCACTTCTTTGGAAAGACTATTTCTCCCTTAGTTGTTTCTCCTTCTTTTCTAGATTATCATGTGTATATTTATCTGTGTTAATGTGGTATTTACCCTTTCTAATATAAACCAGGAATTTCTGGTCTGGTTTTCATTTTGGATTGGTCTGAATTTCATTTTATCTTTGTATAGGGCATATTGCTGGCTGCTAGGCATATAAAATAGTTGCTTAATAAATGCTTGGATTGTATGGGATAAATTAGATCTGAGGATCATATCCAACTCCAAGGCCCTTTGATATTCTGATAGTGAAAGGAAAAAGTGGAGTATCTTTAATGACCATCTTTCTCTTGTATATAAAGAGTCTTTAAATATAGTGTAAAGAGTAATATATTCAAAATAAGAGATTTGAACTATGGTTCTGGCTCCACAGTTAACTACTAACAGTGTTACACAGCTATAGCAGTTAAGTCATTTCTTTGTTCCTCAATTTCCTTATTTGTAAAAAAAAACAAAAAGCAAAAAAAACTGGACAAGATTATCTCTCAAGTCCTAAATAAAGTACTAATTAAAACAATTTGTACTTTAAAGATGGAGTACATCTTTGTAAGTTTAAGGGTACCTGAACAAAGTATTGATGTAAGTATAGTCAATGTGTCTGTTATAGCTGGGTAATTATTTCCTGAAATGAGGTTTGGAGTTCTTTTGGATGTGTTGGCTCTTGAGACAACATACTATGGTAAAAACATAACAAGACCTACAGTTTTGAGTTCTAGCTCTACCTACTAGCGTTGACCTTTGGCAAAGCACTTCATCTCTCCAAAATTGTTTCCATAACAGTAAAATGTAAATAATTATTGCACCCATCCTCCCAGAAAAGCTACAATGATTACATGAAATTAAATGAATATGAAATATTCACTTTTAAATAAACATATAATTCCTTGCACAATAAAAAACTTATATAAATGGCATTTATTTATAGTTACAGTTGCTGTTTCATGGACCTCAGCTTACAATTATAGAATTTTAGGCCCTTTAAAAAGAGTGAATGAATTTGTCCTCAATCGTAAAGAGTGTAAAATTACTGAAAATAAGTAGGATTGAACAGAAGTGCATTGAGTCAGGACTTAAAAGAGATAGTGATCATTCATTATTGGTAGAAAAAGTAGAAAATATGATGCACGGGGCAGGCAATATAAGCAAAGTTATGAATGGGGTTCATTTGGCGAGTAACAAGATGGAGAACTATGTACCTGTGCTAAATACAGACACTTTTTAAAGGTTAAATATTTTTAAAATTTAGGTCGAGTTTGGGGTAAAAATAAGCATATTAGTGGGTTTTTTAATTAGGAAAGCACTTAATATGTTTTTGCAGAAAATCTCCCCACAAATAATTTTAAAGGAGACTCAAATTGTCATCTTAAGAATTTTATGGAAGCAGATTTACTTAAAGATTATTAACTGAGCTATCAACATCTTTTTGCTAGGCAAAAGTTTTCTACTTTGTTCGTATCAGATCTTATGATGAGGGAAACACTGGATTACTACCAAGGAGGCTAAAAAAATTTATTCCTGCCTTTGTTGAAGATAGGGCTTAGATGATCACTACAGTCCTTCTCACTTCTTAAATTCTGTCATTCTTTCCTGGTTTCTGACTCAACAGGATATTTCCAATGAATAATCACCCCTTTTTTTTATTTCCCACCACTTTCATTTTTTATCTATAAAATATTATGTATATTTGTCATCCTTAAAAATGAGTTATATTGAATTCTAGATCGATAAATATCGTGCCCCTAATAAGTTCAAGGAAAGACCAAACAACAACCAAGGTGTAAATTATTCAAAGACTCTTCCTAAAATCAGAAAATAATTTATGTGACTTCATCAAATAAGGATTGAGGAGCAGTATAGTAGCAAATATCATAATGGGGCAGGAGAGTTCTTGTTGATCAAAAAACACGACCCTATTTCTTATTAGAAAAACTTTTAATGCAGCCTGGTTGCATTCTTTCCATTCCTTTCAAGTGCGTGTCTCATTTCATTTCTTTCCATTTCTGAAGTAAAATTAGCCTGTCATCCAATCAGCATTTAGCATATGACCAGCTGTCACTACAGTAACTCAATTTAGAATGTTCATAGGCCTGAAGGTCTTGGAGACAGCAATACCAAAATACTCAACATGCTATATTTAGGAGACCAAGTACAGGCTTCCTTTTTCCTAGTTTCCTTTGACAAGACTAATATATAGATGCTACTAACCCAAACTTAAGCTGTCCTTTGGGCTAATTAAAACTGGATGAGAATTATGAAGATGAGACAAAAAATTCCTCATAAAACAGAAGGTGACTCCTGAACAACATATTCTCAGGTTGGTATCATGGGACTAGGGAGAGAGGAGAATTTAATAGAATGAAAACAAAAGTTTAAGGACTTGTTGTTTTTGGGTCTTGGAGTTTTAAATTTATAATTTGGGAGAATTTGTATCTTGTAAAAAATTGCATGCAAAATTATTTTTAAGTAGCAGGGTTTTTTCTTTCCTATCAGACTATAAATACTTATGTAATCTTTTCTCTCATTTTATACAAAAGAAATCTATTGCATTCTTTAATACACTTGAACTCTATTTCCATTTTGAGGTTTATTGGGGCTCCATTTTTCAGTTACATAATCAAACAGGTACATTTGAGATATATGTATATATATATATGTCATATAGATTTATCTTCATTTGCTTACATGCATCCTTATAAAGTTCTTTATATGATACTGAAATCTGTCCATTGCTACTACTAAAATGAAACCTCTAAGTTTTCCTTTAGCTCAGTCTATTTATTTTACTCCTTTGGTTTCATTAAATATTTATTTTGAATTTATTGTTTGTGAATCCAACAGGAAATTAATCTCTTAAGGCTATTTTTATACCTACAAACTTGTAGTTCATCTTCCAAATACATAGTTGGAGCCACTCTTATGCCAGAATCTCTAGTGATTATACATTTGACTAAGAGAACTGGGACTTTTTTCTCTTTGACTAAAAATTAAATGGAATAGTTTGAAAAGAACTATTACCATGTATGTAAAACCTACCATAAACTTAGAAGACACTGAACAATTAATGCAGTAATTTTAAGTTACTTCAGTGAGGGAAATGGGAAAGAAGTGATCACCCAGAGAATCATCAGTAAAATAAATGCTGTCCAATAATTGATATGTTTTGCCTGTGAGAGGAGGTAAAAAAGAAAAATTACTTGTATGTATGTTGTTCATAGTAATAAAAATTTAGCTATGTCCATACCTCAGCTCATTTACAGTGAAACTCGATTATAAGAGATTCTACATTGCATAAAAGGCGTGTGTTGAGGGTTGGGGTGATCTGTGTTCTGAAACCAAATATAAATATTTGGCTTAAATATTCTGATTCACTTCTTTCCCTATTCACATGGATAATGCTAATTTATGTGCTATCAACCATTCTCTGTCACCCACCTAGCTCATTGCTCATATAGGCAAAGAAGTGAAAGTTATATTTAGAATTTAATCCCATCTTCGGTGAATGTGAAGGTGTGGGAGGAATCTGCAAAGAAAAAGTCTGAATGTGGATTTTTTTTTTGGTTTTGTTTTTCATTTATTTATTTAGAATGTCATGAAGGCCTTAAAAGGCACATTAGAACAAATGTGGGAGAATAGGATGAAAGCAAAATGGTAAAGGATCAATTTATCAGGCTACCCCCATCAGCCTCTCCCAGTTCCACTGAATTTGGGATTGGATTGGCCCACTGCTGCCGTATTCTCTACTTTCACACCCCAAATATAATTGCTTCAGAAGCAGTTCCAGCTAGTTATAGAACTGATTCTTGGCCAAAGGAACGATTTGGTTTTAGGCACTTTTTAGAAATATCGTTGTCTTAAGCTATTTCCCATGTATTTCTTTTTATCTCAGTCTGTGATTCTAAGTTCCTTGATCTGTTTCATAATCATCTTTTAATTGAAATACAAGTGGGTGTTCATTTGGTTTGGGGGTGATGTACAAGGCAAAAAAAAAATGGTGACATTATACATTAAGAAAATTAAGTTGTTCTAGGATATGATGGGTATTTGGATGCTAAAAATTATATGTCAGTAAAAAGAGTAATTTGCATTTTTCTTTGGGGCATAAAGGTATAGAAATGGGGACAGGGTATAATTAATGCCAATGTATCTAATGGAGTTGTTCACATAACTAAACTTAGAGAACTCATTTTCTTTGTTAGAGAACTGTGTATATGTGTGTGCGTACACATTTATAATATCTATCCAGTACTACTTTTGATTTCATCACTATAAGGGACTCCTGCAAGGAATTTCCTTTGCCAGTGTGGGTCAACCCTTGCCCTGTTGCTCGAGGCAGGACTTGAATCCAGGCCTTCCTGAGTCTGTTACAAGCCACATTGCTCCCAGTCCAATCATCACAATTCCAAGCAACTGCAAACTGTTGGTGTTCTTTTTCCAAAACACAGCCAGGTGATAAAAGTTCAGATTTTTTATTGTGTCCTTCAATATAGCCCGGTTAGCTCAGGCCTATCTCTCCGCCTGGTTCCAAGAGCTACCTCCGAATGTCTCCAAATCCAAAGGTTTGTCCTTCCAACTCCAGCCAGCACCAAGTTAGAAGATAAAATAAATCTCTCTTGCCTCAAAGGCTTCCTCGCAGAGTGCTCCTCCCCGACCCCTGGGAATGTTCCCAAGTAACTCTCTCTCAAACTCTAAGAGCTTCCTAGATATATGTGATCTCCCAAAGGTTAACTCCTCCTTCTGGAGAGAGAGGGATTCTGGGTTATCTCCCAGAGTGCTCTTTGGCCCTAAGGGAGATGTGAATTCGGATATCTCATACTAAGCCATACTAAGCCCTGAAATCTCCCAAATGTGTGAACTCCATTGAGTACTTAGATACTTATGAGCTCTCTAAAGGTGTGAACAACAAGCATCGTTTCTATCAGTTGTACTTAGTACCTTGTTTCAAATTCTGGCCCAAAATATCTCCTTCTAAGATCAAATCAATCATACTGAACCATGCCAAATTAGATAATTATTGTCTCTTTCAACTCCAATGGCTTAACAGTTTGTAAAGATTCCAACAGCAACCCAGGAAGAAGAGCCAGCTGAGCTGAATCAACAAGGCATCCTGATGGAGTGATGGGAGGCAGCCTGTGCCAGACCAGTCTGACCACCATCTCCTCATAAATCTAGGTGGAAACAGACCAGGGCCTTTGAGCCTAGAAGCCTTCAGAATATTAGTGCTTCCAGACTTGATCCTGAGAAGCAGCTCCTGTGGAGATGCATCCTGCAGGTCTTATGTAGTCATAGCTCCTGGAGACCCAGAAAGTTCTTGCCACCAAAGTCCTTGGTACTCTTGAATGGAACTGATTGGATGAAGTTTTCTCTAGTTTATCAGACTAGGCCTAAGTCCACATGCTCCCTATTCCCAATCTTGAACCCTGGAATATAGGAAGTTAGTGAAGTTCCAGGAAGTGATGTGACCTGTAAGAGGTAGACAACATTGGTGACCATTGGTCAAGGATGGGTACGTCCTTTTAGTCTATCCAATGAGAAGGCTTGGGTCTTTTGCTTTTTAAACCTTGGACAAGCCAGAAGCTGGCCAAGTTCCATGACCACATGGCAAGAGTTGGGATGAGTTCCAGGTGTCTAGGCCTCTTCCTGCAGGGATTAAATAAATGCGTTCTCTTTGTACCTGAAGATGCCTGTGATTAGTTAATTTGGGGAAAGGGGTCTAGCACCTGTCCCACACACTGTCAAAATTGTTCCATATTAGAAACTGATCTGATTTTATTCGTGGAAATGACATTAAAGAAAGACGTCGGCATTTAATAAATATATTATTTACTCATTTTGTGAGGATCAGGTTTTTTCTGTATGAATTTTCTTCATATTTTTGAGGTGTCTCTTAATGAAGTTCAGAATGTTAAAATATTTCCTAAATGATGTTACTAAAGCTAATTATTACTATTATTCGCTCATTTTATGAGGATCAATTTTTTTAATGAGTTTTCTTTATATTTTTTGAGGTGTGTCACTGAAGTTCAGAATGTAAAACATTTCTTAAATGATGTTATATATTAATGAATGGAAAGCACTTGGCTATGTATCTGAACTGGGTTCTAAATTGAACTCTGTCACCAATTCCTTGTCTGTGGCCTTGGTCAAGCCAATTTACCTCCTTTAACCTCATTTTTACTCAGTTGAAAAATAAGAGAATTAAGGTGATCTTTTTCTTCCTATGCTGATAATATATTTCAACATGAGATGGGACAGAACATGGATGAAATGATCTTTGAGGTTCTTTCCTATGCTACAATTTGATCCCCCCAAAGAATGTAAGCTTCTTGGAGACCAGGGACTGACTTTTGTAATCAGGGTATCAGCCTGAGATTTAAAAATAATCTTTTGTTTTTTGCCCTACCCACCACTATACTTATCTTCCTCCTTCTAGAATGTAAGCTCCTTGTGGAAGGCACTGGCTATGTAATGAGGGGTGTAACTTCTTTAATATCCAATTAATGGGGAATGGGTGGAGAGGGACTTGTGCTTCAGAATAAGAAATAAAATGCTGCCTTTGGAGTTTCAAAGGTGTGTCTACTAACCTAGGTACTCATTCTTGCAAGAATATAAGATAAATCTTTCCTGTATTACCCTCCCAAAAATAAATAAAATAAAAATTGATCTCAATATGTCATGGGGAATTATGCAGTGTAAAGGATGCTGGTTTGAGTTCAAATTCTGATTCTATTGTGCTTGCTTATTTGTTGTCATTTTTCAGTTGTGTCCAGTTCTCTGTGATCTGATTTGGGATGTTCTTGGTAGAGATACTGGGTTGGTTTGCCATTAATTTCTCCATCTCATTTTACAGATGAGAAATTTTGGCAAACAGTTAAATCAATTGGCCAGGGTCACACACCTGGTAAGTGTCTGAGGCCAGGTTTGAATTCAGGAAGATGAGTATTCCTGATTCCAGATCTGGCCACCTCTATCCACTGAAACATCTAGCTTAGCATATTGTAGATACCTAATAAATGTTAATCAACGACTGACTGCTTCTTACCTCTTTGATATTAAAAAGTGATTTAAATTCCCTGGGCCTGAGTTTTCTCCTCAGTAAAATAAGGGGCCTGGATTTAGATGACTTTTGAAATATCTTCCCATTCTGGATAATAGATGATCTCTTTTTAAAATTTTGTCCTTCAGATCCCCTCATGAATATACACCTCCATAGCTTTCTCATTTCTATCCCTTCTCTTTCCAGTTAAATTCATTTGCCCTTAAGAAATGTTTTCCTTTTGTTTGCTACAATCTAAGGATTGGGATATTGTGAAATGCCAAGTAATTTTACTGTTACCATATTAAGTGCTTAAGCAGCTACTGGAAATAACAATGGTCTTTGGGCTCAAGCCAGTAGAGTTGGCCTATTGGACACTAGGCAATAGTAAAAGTAAGGGGCAAGGATTGGGGATGGGGTGGGAGTGGGCAGTCCTAAGAAGCAAAGTTCAGATCTCCCTTCTGATAGATACGCTCAGTTTTATAAAATGAGGAGATTGGATTTGATGGCTTCAGAGGTACTTTCTAATATCCATTTTCTTTTATAATCCTTCTGAGACCACGGGTATTAAAAAAAAAAAAAAAAAAAAAAAACCTGTTGCATTTGCCCTAGACATATCTTTGTGGTCTCTTTAAATTCAGTGCATATTTATTAAATCCCTACTGTATGAAAGTTATTGTATTGTAGCTGGGAGTGCATTGATGAAAAAAATGTGTTATATATTTATTGTAAGTTAGTAATAAAAGTATTCTAAAATTCATTCAAATGAACAAAAAATAAGAACAAGGCTCACAATCTTACCCAAATCCTAAGATGGAAAGTATATTGTTCAATTGGCTTAATGTATGGGTCAGCAAACGGTCATCCACTGAGGCCTTCTGCCTATTTTTGTACAGCCCTAGGGGTAAAAATGATTCTTACAGTTTTTAATTCAATGAAAGTTTATTTTAAAAAATTTTTTTAAACATTCTTAGGTAGAGAGCCTACCAAAACAGGAAACAGCCATATTTGGTTTAGAGGCAGAGGTTTATTAATACCTAGGTTAATGGAAAGAGCATTAGAATAAGAAATAGATGACCTAGAATCTAATAGTCGTTCTAACTAACTCTGGCAGGTATCATTGTCACCATTTTACTTACAGATGGGGAAATCTGAAGCTCCAAGAGATTAAATGATTTATCTGAAATCACAGGATTGATAAGCAGGAAAACTTCCACTTTAACCCAAGCTTTCTGATTTCAAGTCCAGTACCATTTCTACCACATCCTATTTTTCCCCCTCAAAAAATAGATATTGTTTTGAAAATTTTGTGCATTTTTTCCCCTTTATAATCATAAGATTTAGAGCTGATGAGGAACTTAAGAGAACATCTAATTCATTTTAAAGAAACTGAGATCAGAGAGGAAATTGAAAATTTATATGATCTAATCATTCAACCTTTAGCAAAAAGGCCAAATTTGCAAGCCACACTGAAATCTTAACACAGACTTAAAATAGAAATTTTTTTTTTTTTAAAGCTAATGTTGCTGTGGGACAATAGTCAACATGTCACTGCCTTTTATATATATTCACCTAATCTTCACTATTGTCTTTTGTAGGCACTGCTATGTGGATATTTGTTAGCAATGACGGATGTGGAAACTACGTATGCAGATTTTATTGCTTCGGGAAGAACTGGTAGAAGGAATGCCATCCACGATATCATCGTGACTTCTTCGACCACCAACACCACTGATGTCTCCCTTAAGCTGTCGGACCTTGATATCAACAAGCCTGGTGAGTGGGGGGAGGGAAGAAGAGGAAAGGGAGAACACAATTTTTTTTTCTGAAAGTCAGGGAATTGAGGAATTTGGAAATTATGGTACTTGTTGTCAGGCCAGCTCAGACTCATATATGTTCATGAGATAATTGAAATATATTTCACATGACTTATGTTGAGTGTAAAAAGCAACATATGATTATAACCTTATATATATATATATATATATATATATATATATATATATATATTTTTTTTTTTTTAGTGGTTATGGACAAAGGTAAATGTCAAATTGTGGCTTCTAAGTTAGTACCATTCTTTTAAAAATAGATTTTATTTATTTATTTTTTACATATTTCCCAATGTTTCCCCTCTTGAGAGAAGTACCTATTGTAAAGAAAAAAAGATAAAATAATAATTATTTTGCACCTCCCCCCCAAAAAATTTAGATACATTATGTGCAGTGTTCCACATCCATAGTCGTCACTCTATGCAAAGAAGTAATGCGAAAGTGTTTTCTTATGTCTGCTTTGGAGCTCAACTTGCTAATTAATTCTTTAATGGCCTTCAGTTTTCTTTGTTGTGTTGTTCTTTTCATTTTAGTTGTTGTTATTATGTGTACAGGATATTGTTTTCCCTGATTCTACTTATGTGATTTTGCAACAGTTCATATAAATTCTTTTGTTCTTTTCTGTATTCATTGTCATCATCATTTCTTAAATTTAGTATATTTGTGTTTCTATTACATGAATGGAAGAGATTGGTTTAGCTAAGCCCAATTTGTGGACATCTACATTCTTCCCCATCCTCCCCTCCTGCTTCCCCTCCCTCCCCCTGCCCAGCCCCCAGGTTTTGGTGTTATATGCCTTATAACATTATAGGTATATGGAGTCTTTTTGTCATTATTATATATTATGTAATATGTATATTATATAAGGTTATTAACCTTTACTCCAGTGACCTATGGAAGTATTTTCCCATGGTCATACTCACTTCTGAGCCTCATTGTACACATGCTGTCTACAAAAAATACTGTGTGGTGCGTTTTTAGACATTTCATGGTCATTAAAGGTCCACTATATCACTTACATAGACGATTTAACAAGGGTAATTACCACAAATGAATCTTGAATCTGTGCTGCTACTCCTGTCCCATGCTGAATAGAGAAAATAAAGGGAAAAAAAAGTAATGGAGAGAAAACTCATTGTTTATAGTACAGTTATGCTGGCAGCCTGTGAAGGAATCCTTTATTTTTCTCATGGTAAATGAGGTACAGAAGTAATGTATCCTGCTTTTAGCAACCCTGATCTTCACCAGGAAGATCTTTTTTTTTTTGTCATCAAGAGTCTTAAGTCTGGTACTTGACCATAAGAACCAATAGCTTTTTCAAGAACATTTAAACCTATTGTTATTTATAAGAACTGCCTAGTTCTATAAATAAAGGGTAGAAATGGGAGGGAAAAAAAATTCCATGATTCTGGGGTTAATCATGGTAATTTGACATTTCATCCAATTTATCAGAACTTCCTATAACATTCTTGGAATTGATTTTTTTTTCAGTATTGAAGTGCAGTGTGACTGTACTGAAAAACAACAGAAACCCAGAAATCATGCTTATTTGGGAAAAGATTTTATTCTCAGAATCATAGTCCCCAAACTGGAACTCGCCACAGTTGCTATTTAGTCCACCCCATGCCAGAAAAAGAAAAAAAAGCTTAGAAGAGGAGAAAGGGAACAAGCATTTATTAAGCACCTGCTATGTTTCAGTTAGTGTTGGAAGTACTTTACAGATATCACATTTGATCCTCACAACAACCTTAAGAGATAGATGCTATCATCTCCCTTCCCCAGGGTCTGCTGTTGTCCCATATGTCCCATAATGTCCTTCTAGCCTTTATCTCTTTAACCTCAACTCTTGTACTCTCAAGCTGTGCTCTTTCTCTCTTTATTTTCACCAGCTCCTTCAAACTTCCAGCTTCCAGTTCCTTTCCAACCATATATCTTTATATATACTTCCCACGACTCTAGTAGTAGTAAGAAGTAGTAATACCTGGCAGCATAGAAAGATAGAAAAAAGATAAAAAGCATGAAAAATAGTTGATTTAAAGACCACCATTCACTTTGTAATAGCACTTTTATACTTATATATTTTTTCCTTTCTATCTCCTTTTGATACTGTTTTTTTGTACCTTTATTGATAATGGCTTTTTGTATTATAATTATCTTGTACCAGCCTTACTTCACCTATTAAATGGTAAACTCATTTAGAGTAGAGACCCAGTATTCATTTTTGTATGTATATATGTTGTATCACTTTGCACATAATAGGTGTGTTTGGTATTTATTTGTTGAATTTGATGATTCAAAAACCATGTTCAGTGATAAAGATAAAAGTGATCCTAAGAAATGGCTATTATTATGATTCCTTAGTACATATGAGAAATTGGGGTCTTGAGAAAATAACAATGACTGGTTTCATTTGTGAACTTTGTAGGGCCCAAAAGAATTTCAGATCTAGAAAGGACCTAAAATCATTTGAAGATATAAAAATCAACTTTGTCAGTTATTCACTCAGCAGATATTTATTAAGCACCTACTATGTCCCAGCCATTCTGCTGTACTGAAGATGCAAAGACAAAATGAAGTGATTCCTGCTCTAAGAAGCCCATAGTCTCTCAGGGGAACTAACTTTGTGTGATATGATGGGTGTGTGGAGATGTGTGTATTTGAACAAATATAAAGTAGTTATGGAGGGTACTAGTAGTTGGACTAATTGAGGAAAGGACTTGCTTTAGATGAGAGGAAGGAATGTAGTCCAGATTTAGAGATGTGAGTTAGAGTGTTGTGTTTTAGGAATGATTTTTTTTAAATGGAAGGCAAATAAGAGGTAGGCAATCAACATGGTAAATCCTGCCCTTTGAGGAGTAGTTTCTGGAAGTAGGGATGTGTAGGCACATAATTAGGACACAATAATACTTGTCAAGAATTTGAAAGGCTGTTGTGTGACCAATTGTTCTGCTTGACTAAAGAAATAAGATTTAGGAGTTAACAGGTAGAAAAATATTTTAATTCTATTTTACAAAAAGCTTCCTATTCCTGGGACAAAAAGGTGCCTGAATAATTAAAAATGGAATGACAGGTCTTGGCTTTTCAGGAGTTACTCTATGACCTGATATTGGAGAGAAGGAGTTTCACCAAATCCAAATTTTCAGAGTTATGTGTCATCTCTCTCATCTCTTTTGGGACCCAATTTGGCAGTCTGTAGATTCTATTGTACCACTAAAACTAGATTCTAGCTCTAGATATGACAATGGTATAAAATATTATTCGTCAGGTTTAAATCAGTCTCATGGAAGGGAAAAATATTCTGATTTCTCTTTTTTTCCCCCCATTTTAATGGTATTTTATTTTTTCCAATTACATGTAAAAGATAATTTTCAGCATTCACTTTTATAAGACTTTGAGCTCCAGTTTTTTTCCTCTCCCCAAGATGGGAAGTAATCTAATATATGTTATACATGTACAATCATATTAAACATGTATATACATTAGTCATATAGTGAAAGAAGAATCTGAACAGAATGAAAAAAGAAACCACGAAAAAGAAGAAACAAAACAAAGAATGAAAATAGAGTGCTTTGATCTGCATTCAGGATATGCATCCATGCATCTTTTCTCTGTTTTTAGAAGCTATGACTTGCCCGGGGTTACTTTCCATTTTTATCCTAGATGATTCTATTAGTCTGAATGTACCTTTCTCAAAGTAGGATCTCATCAAAAGTAAAAATACTTGTATGTGTGTGTGCACCATGTATGTGTACAAATACAATATACATATATGTATGTATGTGTGCATATACATACATACATATATATGTATATACACACAGAGATACCCACAAATATATGCTTCTGAAAAATAGCATTAACACAAGCTGAATTTGAATTTTAATATCAGCAAAATATCTGGAAATGATGTAACCATTATATGAAACAATACAGTCCTTTTGTTTTAGCCTCTGCTATGATGTCCTTGCCTTGGAGAAAGTATTGTTTAGCCTCCAAAGTTCTTAAGTCATTAGCTAAAATTGCTATTGAAATTGCTAGTTGCCATGGAGGCTGTTCCAGGGACACTATTTGTCCTTTGGGAACTGAATTGAAATCATAGCCCATTTCATACAATCAATAGCCAACTGTCAGGTGTTCACATCCTATAAGTTTTTCCTTTTGTCTGTAAAGCTGAAGTGGAAAGACCTCTATGCTATGATTCTATGCAAGCAGATATCCCCCTTCTGTTCTTAAATACTTTTACTGAGTTCCATTTGTCCTTGATACATAAAGAAATCCTACTGATTGTTTAACACTGTGTTCTATAGATAATGGATGATATGTAGTTTTTTCCCACACTTTAAAAAATATGACATTAAGTTTTATGTGCAGATATCACTTGCTTTTTGATATCTGCTTGGAAAACATGACCATAGATTGAAAGAAAATGGAAATATTTATTTAGATGTCTCATTAGTAATTATGAAATTTCCCATTTATTTATCAGCCATATGTTATACGTGCATTCCAAGATGGGAGTTAATTATCATCTTGTTTTTTGAATGGGAATGTCCAAAGCTCATAGTACATTTCACAACATCAGAACTAGTCAGTCCTTGAAACATTTAAGCCATTGTCTTTATTTTTGGCTACTTACCAAGCAAGTAGCATGACTAGAATTGAGAATTTTAAGTCTTTTCAATTTATCACCAAGCACAATGTGTTTTGTTTTTCCCTGGTTTCTGTTGCCTTTCAGCTCAGTTCAGCATCCATGAATTAAGAGATTGCTAATTGCAGAGTTTACTATGTTTGGGGCTGGGGGAGCTAAGTCCTTTCCCTCTGGAAACTTACATTCTAATCAGTAAATAGAAAACATTACACAGTATTTGTAGAAAAATGGAAAGTATTGTTTCAGTTCATGGAGGAAAAGGTCATATACTATTTTGTCTTAATTTCCAGTAAATGGTGCCCCAGTTTTTAAACTTTCTCTTTCTTTCTTGATTATTGTCTCTTACAGAAGGAGAAGGAGATGGGCAGAAAAATCCACCCGAGCAAGGAGAGAACCAGGGGGGAGCACCCAAGCAAGATAGCTAATGTCTCCCCTGGCCCTACAGACACAGCTGCTGATGTTCTCACCCTTCAAGGCCTGACTGGAATGCATGTATTTCCATAAGTAAGAGGAGAGGAAAGAAAAAATGGCTGTTCTGCATTGCTGAAACCTGCTTGTTGTCCTATTAAAAATGGGGACACAGGCTGAAGCAGTTGCGGACAGACTTTTCTCTACCTCTGTCATTAGCAGTGGTTGAATTGGCATGGCTAAGCTTGGGACATCTCCATCGGATGGATCCTTTCACCTGATCCCATGATGAAATGCTTGTTTGTAGAGAGTAGCACGAACAGATGATGATTCTTCTTGTAGTAAAATGGCCCCTCATAATGTCAGAGGATTTAATTGTGTTTTATTTGAAAGGGTTAAAGTGATCCTCAGAGCTTAAAAAAAATCTCTGGCCAAAGTTTTCTCCCACTAAAAAAGAATCATAAAGAAAGTACTGTTTTTAGAACCATGTATTTGTGTTTTACAGCTTTGTTATTTACAATGTTTTTGTATTATATGATTTAGATGCTCAACACTGCCCCCCTTGCTTATGGAAAAAAAAATTATGTTACTGTGAATTTTTCTACCACTTATTTTTTAAAGGATTCTCCCTCTCTACCACTTATTTTTGAAAGGATTCTCTTTCTTTCTTTTTCTCTCTCTTCCTTTTCTCCTTCCCTCCCTTTCTCTCTCTATTTCTCTCTCTTTCACTGTTCCTTTTTTTCTTTCCCGAAGTATAATGTGGTGGTGTGCACATGATAAATTAAAATGTCACCTCCTAAATCAAACAGGCCTAATACTAACTCAGCAACATTTTCTTGTATTATTACATTGTTATACAGGCCTCCTAAATGATTCATTAATGTGAATATTAACTTAAACTGCAATGTTTATGGTGCCCCGTCATGTTTGAAATAGCCACTTTGCTTGCCCCTTGCTGTTTATTCAGAAATTGGGAATCAATATGTCAATTCACGTTATTCTCTCAGATTCAGGAGCTTTTAAAACTTGAGTTTTTTTGGATCACTTTTTAAGCTTTTGAGAGGGAAAAAGAGAGGGGAAAAAGTCATTCCAAAAAATTGGAAATGTATCTTTCTGGAGGACCTAATTTTCTGTTGCTAAAGTATAGATTTGTGCTACTGCTTTGATTTGGGAGGAAAACCCACCTCCCAGTGTAAAGATGAAAAAAAGTGGAGAAATGATCCCATCATAATCATGTGGACACTAATCACATAAGTAAAGCCCTGCTGTTTGGGGTTTGTTTGGTTTGTTTTTGTTTTTCTTTTGGTTTCATTTTGATTTTTAAATTGTTAAGATAAAGTGGTGTCTTTTTTTCAGGCCTCAATGGCTTCAGATGTTATTATGCACTTTTTAATGTTTGTAAACTTTTACTAATAACTAGTGTGATTGCTTTCTGGTATGTAATAATCATCATTATTGGGTTAACAATACTTCTTTAATACCGTTTATGGCCCCTGCTGTGTTTCTACAGTACATATCATGGTGCTTGTCACATGGACGTTTTCTGTGAGATGTGTAACCCTTCTGGTCAGTATTATACAATCATTTATTAGTGGTAATAAATAAGAAACCAGTAGTATGACTCTGGTTCATGAATGACTGGAAAAAATGACAGGCAGCTGGAAGTACTGTATCAATAAAAAAAATCTATTTAACCTTCACTTCACTGCTGAGTATTGTAGGTAGTTCTCTTCCTTTGGGTAATTCATCTGTTAACATGGACATGTCAAAGAGTTAGGCTTTCTGTAGAGTCACAGAAAAGATAAGTATATACTTATTTCTCTTTATACTATTTTCCAAATGAGTGGGAGAGGGTAGAAATTTTTCTCATTTTTTTAAAACACATACATAGTTTGCAACACTGACCCTTGCAAAACCTTGTTTACAGATTTTTTTCCCTCCCTTACCCCTACCCCCTCTCCTAGAGGTCAGTAATCCAATAAATGCTAAACATGTGCAGTTCTTCTTTACATATTTCCATAGTTAGCGTGGTGCACAAGAAAAATCAGATCAAAAAGAAAAAAATGAGGAAAAAACAAAAAGCAAGCAAGCAAACAACAACAAAAAGAATGAAAATGCTATGTTGTGATCCACACTTAGTTCCCACATTGTTCCCTCTGGATGTAAATGGCATCACAAGATCATTGGAACTGGCCTGAATCACTTCACTGTTGGAAAAAGCCACATCCATCAGAATTGATCATCGTATAATCTTGTTTCTGTGTATAATGATCTCCTGGTTCTGCTCATTTCACTCAGAATCATTTCTTGTAAGTCTCTCCAGGCCTCTCTGAAACCATCCTGCGGATTATTTCTTACAGAACAATAATATTCCATACCATTCATATACCATAGTTTATTCAGCCATTCTTCAATTGATGGGCATCCACTCAGTTTCCAATTTCTTGCCACTACAAAGGGGGCTGCCACAAACATTCTTGCACATACAGATCCCTTTCCCTCCTTTAGGATCTCTTTGGGTATAAGCCCAGTAGAAATACTGCTGGATAAAAGGATATGCACAATTTAATAACTTTTTGAGTTTAATAACATTGCTCTCCAGAATGGTTGGATTCATTCACAGTTCCACCAACAATGCATCAGTGTCCCAGTTTTCCCACATCCCCTCCAACATTGGTCATTATCTTTTCCTGTCATCTTTAGCCAATCTGAGAGGTGCTGACGCCAATATGGTGAGCCCTAGGAATAGGAGAACACCAACTTATTTATGGAAGGCATACTAAATAATAAAATTAAAAACAGTGCATCAAAGCTTCCATACAAATCCATAAGAGATTGATCAGACTCGTTGAGTGATCACTGCATTTCCAATCAAAATAAGATATAGGAAGTCTTAGTGAATGAATGAAAATAACAACAAAAACTAGGTAAACCCGAAATTAAAATTCAAACAAATAATTTGTACTTAAGTTCACAGAGAGGAATTTGTTGGAGTCACCACTTATTACATCTTCTATGTATTATAAGCCATTTTTGTTACTACAGGATTGCATTTAGTTTAAAGCAAGTGTTTAAACAGTCAGCTGCAGGACTGATGGGTAGGATTATTGACTGCTCGGAGTCATAATATATCCACAGGTTGAAGCAGAGAAAATAACAGTGAGGATAAAGTTACAAAAAACCCAAAGGCTCTAAACTCTAAATACAACTTACCCAAGATTCAAATCACATTTTTGAATGTTGATCACTTGCCTGATACCACCTAACTTAAAAGCCTCCACTAAAATGTTTATATTATCAACCAGCCAAGAGACATTATTTCAAAGCAAAAGAAATTTAAACATCAAAAAAGATTACCACAGGAGGGGAGTGGGGGTGGTATGCAATGGTCAAGGCATACATATTGCTGGGATATTCATACTTCTGATACTACAAATCATCTGGTGATAGATGTAGAATCCTTTATTGTTTCTGTACCCTTTGATGGAGAGATCAGTATTGGCTATCTCCTGAGTATATGCAACTATCTGCTGGTTTTCAGCCCTGCAGCCTCTTTAGCTCTGGCTGCTGAGGGCAGCTCAGTTCTTTTGGCTATAGAATCTAGGTTACTCACCTAGGGCTTTTGCAGCTCCCCTTGGCCAGAGGGCAGTAGAAACTTTTGAATTAAGATTGGCCATTTAGAGTCAAGGTTCAAATACTCCAAGACACAGTATCCCAGAGGGAGCACAATTTTAAAATTAAGGGACAATCGTGTATGTATCTTGCAAGATTGCCTGAGCATATATGCTTCATTAATTGCCTCCATGGCTTGCTTTCTTTTGACTTAATTTCAAGATCTTTACATATTTCAGATTGTATAGTCTAAAACGTGCCTGTAACAGATGATGGGAGGATCATTTGTGGTGTTAACATTGCAGATTAACTATGATGCGCTGCATTAATATTTTTTCTTAAAAATCTGCGTTGCAGGGGACAGTTAGATGGTACAGTGGAGAGAGCACCTGCCCTAGAGTCGGGGTAACAAGAGTTCAAATTCAGTCTCAGATACTTAAACATGTCCTAGCTGTGAACTGTGGGCAAGCCATTTAATCCTAATTTCCTCAAAAAAAATGTACATTGCAAATTTATTATGGTCCCTTATAAACCCAAGATTTGATTCTGTATTTTTTGCTCTTGACTTCTGCTCAATTAGACCCCAGATTAGAAAAAACAAATTCGTTCAATAATACCTTTATTCCCCACATATTTAGCCAAAAGAAAAAACCTGACCTTATCCCCAAAGGATTTTTCTTTTGACTCAATTTTAAACTATTTCAACATGTGAATTTGAATTCTCAGTCCTCAGAGCAATCAATTAACAAGTTTTTGTGTATATGAGATGCAAGATTTTTGTTTTACATTTTACTTGTCATAGGGTATGTATTTCAAAGATGATTCTATGCAAATAAGATCAGTTATTTTGGAAAGCTAATGGAAATTTGAGCACAGCTTGGAAGTTAGGGTTTTTATCTAGTGGCCATTTTTAAATTATAAGGAGAAATTGAAGGTTTCAGTTATTTAGGTCAATACCAATAACTGTGAACTCCTAAATCTGATTAGTTAGTTAACTAATATATAGGTGATAGAAAACAACACAGAAAAAGTCAGGAACTACCTGAAGCAGGGAGCGAGCTATCATCACCTGTCAGCTCCTAGCTGTCTATCAGAGATAGGCTTTGCAACAAATCTGCCTCTGTGATAAAAATTATTTCATTAAAAAGGACTGCAAGCCAGGAATAAAGTGAAGAAAGGTTTGATTTGCAACTTTGTATTTCCAAGTATGGATTGATTGTTGCTTGTGCTAATTTTGGCTTAACAAATAACACAAAGAAAATACAGCTACCAGCCAACACCACATGGAACCATTGGTTATAGCAAATGGAGAAATATTGAATGATGTGGATGACTTCACTTCCCTTGCAGTATACTTTCCAGGGATTATATTTTTCAGGTACAGTGTGTTCAGAGACTCTACCATAGATCAGGCACAAATAGTCCATGAGAACATTTGAAGTGGAGATGTTTCTAAATTTGTGCATCTCACATGTCTTTGCTACTGCAGTTCTTTTTCAATAGAGTACAATATAATACCTTTGCATTCATGCCATGTTGGGTAGGACTCCAGTACTATGCAAGTGTCTTCCATGTCATGCAATCAATTTCAGAGAGATTTGAGAGTGTCCTTGTATCACTTCTGACCTCTAAATGAGGTTGTTGCCTCACGTGACTTCTCTGTAAAATAGCTTTTTAGCAAACATGTTTGGCATTCCAACAATGTGGCCAACCCCTTAGAGCTGTGCTCTCTGTAGTAGAGTTTGAATGCATGGCAATTTAGCTTAAGAAAGGATCTCAGTAATGATACCTTATTCTTCCAGATGATCTTCAGAATCTTCCTGAGACAATTCAAACGGAAACAATTCAGTTTCCTGGAAGCTGATGTACTGTCCAGGTTTCACAAGCATACAACAATGAAGTCAGCACAATATCTCTGTAGACCTTCAATTTAGTTGGTAGTCTAATACCTCTTCTCTCCCATACTTTCCTTCAGAATCTCCCCAAAATTGAGCTCTGCCAAAAAACATCACTCATACTATTTTGCCATTTTTGTCTTTGGAATGGTAACTTGCTGAATACAGTAAATTCTCTACTACCATCACTTCCTTTAAAATAGTAAAGCCATAACACCGGACATATACAAAAACACTAAAAGCTATTTTGTTTTGCATCAACCTTATTTCTAGAATTGGTATGGGTAGGCTGGTTATCAGATAACTAATATTAGAATATATTTTAAGCATTAACAATAATTCACTCATTCGTCATTCCTTGAATAGAGTATCTTTTATCATTGATTTTGCCATGTTTTGATGTCCTCATTTTTTCCACTAAAATTCTCCTCTGGTGCCCTCTTGTGACATAAAGGTTATCCTGGCTGGGAGGTGAGGGGTGAAAAGGTCGATTTCTCTGCCAATAAAATATAAACACTGGAAGGACTGGTCTTACCAAGATGGAAGAAACCTAATATCTGTTTTCAGTTGCATTCTCTCAAAGTTGACAGAGGTTTATCACCAGAAGGCCAGCAGTCTGAAGATCTCCCCCCCCCCCCCAAATGAATCAGTTCTTAAGGTTAAAAGTCTGGGTGTCAAAGTTGAAAAAGAGGGATCATGAGAAGCTAGTACTGTAGTATTAAGATGTAAGGGAAGGTTTAAAAAAATTTTTTTAATTAGACCTATCTGATTCTGAAAGTAATAGACCTTCATTGAGAATGTTCTCTCTCTCTCTCTCTCTCTCTCTCTCTCTCTCTCTCTCTCTCTCTCTGTCTTTGTCTCTCTCTCTCTCACACACACATTCTCTGTTTCTCTCTGTCTCTCTGTCTCTCTCTGTCTCTCTCTCTCTGTTTCTCTCTCTCTGTCTTTGTCTCCCTCTCTCTCACACATTCTCTCTGTCTCTCTCTCTCTCACACACACACACACACAAACATAGCTGAATTTGAAACAATAGAGGGGAAGAGCAAGGGAGGAGAGACATGCAAAAGGAGGCTACAAAGGTAGCAACTACTCCCACCTGAAGCCAATTCCCAAGAAGATTGAGGAAGAAGAGCAAGGAAGAGATTCAGCCAGGTATATTGCCAAAGCCTCAGATGAGATGATCTTCCAGATATCATCATGAAAAGTGAATCTGCAATACTGGTTTTAGTTCATCCCACCAAATCTTACCAATCCACCCAGGTTTGGGGATTGGAACTCTTGGATCCATCATCATTCCATGCAACAGGGTGTCCCAGAAGTGTTAAAGAGGGACAGGCATTTTTCAGAGAAATACTTTCTTACCAATCACAACTCCCTCTGGGACATTTGCAAATATAGTTCTAGCATAGTTCATGTCATAATCTCCACAGATATGAGTAAAAGGGTCCTCAATCTCCATATAGACATGACAATAATGAGTACTAGATGCAGGAAAATATTTATTTCAAATAAATAACAAATGTAGGATTCACAACCTATGAATAGTTGGTTTACTTCATGTCTTGTGATGAATAACGGCTCTCCCAGGGTCCCATGCAACCCCTCAGAATACCAACCTGTGACTCGAATTCCCTTTGGAAGGAAAATTAGCTTATTTATTATTATTAATAATAATTAACGGTTATTAGAGAGGCAGTCTCACAACATTCTGATAAGAGTTCTGCTTTTCAAAACTGGGAAAGCCCATATAGTTAACTAGACTGTATATTACTTTAAACTTTTAAGTCCCTTAAAAGAGAAACTCACTGGAACTTGATAGATTGTCCCCAATCTTTTGTGTCCCATTTTTACTTCCAAGATAGAAAAAGGCATTTAGCCTCATGATGCTACCTTGCAAACTTGAATTCACTGAAGTGAAAGCCATGAAGGAAAGCATGCTTGGGTTTGCTAGAAAAGGGAAAAAAAAAAAAAAACTTTTTATCAGACTTGTGCTATCTAAATAACTCTAAGCAAAAGGTGGTGGAGTTTGGGATTTTTTTTTCTTCTGTAGCATTCATAGTTTTAATTCCATTTTGTTCCTCTACTTGTAAGAACTATAAGTATAATCCTGTTCTCCCAAAGACTGGTATTGCCCAAGAATTACCACTTTTTTAATAGAAGGTTGGAGTTTAGTAACTCCACCTTCATCCTGAATTTCTATTCTTTTGGGGTGTCCACTCTCCTGCTACATACCTCTGTTACACTCTCTCTAAGATTGGGTTCAGTCTTTCAGAAAACAGGGACTTAGAGAGTAGAAGCTGGATATTCCACACTACTACCCTGTATGCTTCTATCTTCTTCCATAATTGCATTTATGATCCCTGTGACCTCATATAAATGTGTCTTGCTTCTTAGAATGTGGAAGGGGCTAGAGCTAATAACAATATAGAAGTTCTTCTAGGGGGAACAAAACCAATGCAAAGTCTTCTGTTCCCTGACCTGTAGTAAGAAAGGAGCAAAGAGCAAAAAGGACAATTTTTCCACTCACCTCTTTTTTTAATGGGCCCTCCCAAAGAGGTGGCTCCAGTCTACATCTGTCTGAGCTAAGTAGTTCAGCCCCTAATCAATTTAAAGCAGTTCAGCCCATCAGATGATCTCCCAAATAGTGACACAATCAGGTTCCAAACACTCATCATCCTGTAAGATCTTCAAGATGATCAGGGAAGTCCCTTTTTAACTCTCTAAATAAAAGCAGACTAGTAAATAACATGGAAGGAGGGGGATATATCAGACAGCTTAGATTGGTTTGGAGGAACACCATTTGAGACTGACCTGCATAGGGATAGGATTTCAATAAATGGTGAAGGAAATGGAGTTCCAATGTGTTAGAATAGGTTTGGAAGCAAGAAAGCAAGATCTATGTTCAGGGAAAGGGGACTAGTCCTATTTGATTGAAGCATAGAATAGTCCAGAAAATAGAAAAAGAGAGGTCTACAAAAATAGATCAGGCCTTAAGCATGTAATATTTTACTGGAAAGCTGCAGAAAGCCAATGAACATGTTTTAATAAGTTAAATTGTATATTAGGCTAATTAATCTGGTGTCATAATGTGGGATGGATTCAAGTGAAGAGATACTAAACATGTACCACAGTCGTAATTCCAGTGAGAGGAAATGAAGACCTGAATAATAATAGAGGTAATGAAGATGGAGAAGAAAAAGCAGATATGGAGTCAGCCTTATATGTAGGTGGAGTGTCTACCTACAAAATGTTATTTGAGGGTTATTATGAGTTCTTCCCTGTCAACTGCACCCAGTAATTCCCATCATCTTGCTTGCTAAATAGCCTTTATCTCCCATTTAGACTAAAGTTCCACCATCATTAATCTAGTCAGACAAGATCAAGAATATCGTCTCCATGGAAACACTGTTAAAATACAAACATTACCTGGAAAGATACAGGGCATAGTTATGTAACTTCAAAGAATACTCTCTTAGCTTAGATAAGTTTGTTAAATTATGCTGTTATTTTACATACTGTGAAAGTTAAAAGATGTCTAAGATAGATGATATTTATTTAAAGAGAATTGAGGATAGGCCTGGGAAAAGAGAATCTTAAAACATGCTAGAGATGAGCTCAGAACAGGTAGTATAAGGTAAGAAAGGAACAGAAAAATGAAACCAGAGTTACAGGAATTGGAGTTCTAAAGAGATTTTAGAGACATTTGACCACTTTTGTTTTGCAGATTATGTCCTTTGGAGGGAAGATGTAAATTAGTTTTTGACTTAATATTTTTAGTGGAAATGTGAGACAACTTAAATTGACAGGAAGACTTAGTTAAGGGTACATCATGAATAAGGAGCAAATTCAAGACTTGAAACCAAGTTTTCTGATTCCAAGTCCTTTTTGTTATCCCGTGTTAACCTGCTATACTTCTTTCAGTATTTTGCTTTGAGTTCTAGCCCTGGGTTGAGCGTCTATTTCAGTCTTTTGGTATTCTCAGTTAACCCTGCAGAAATAAGAAAATACGACTGTAAATAAGTTCTATATGTTATTCTCTCCATTGAGATTTTTTGGATCCTGAAAATCAACGTGTTAGTTTTCTGTCCTAGCTTTATATTATCTGGAAATCTGAGAAGTATCTCATCTAGGTCTTTTTTTTCTCAAGTCGTAGCTAAAATTGTTTAAAAAAATAAATTTGGGTCCTACATAAAGATCTCCAGTCTACTCCATGGCAAACCTCTTTCTAAGTTGTCATCAAACTATCAATGAATACTTGTGTATGTGCCAGTCAACCAATTTCACATTCACCTAATTCGAGTCCAGTCTAAGTTATGATATTTTATATCTTCTTTGCATTTTAAAAAATATGATTATATGTACATGTTACCCGTCCCCCATTAGACTATAAACTTCTTAAGGGCATGATCTTTCCCTCTTGCTTTTATATCCTAAGCACTCAGCACTTTGCCTTACATACAATAGGTGTAACTATTGAATAACTTTTTGATTAGCATAGTGCTAAATGTTCAATCATTACTGTTGTTGTAACAATCACCATTATAATAAATATTTAATAGTTACTTTGTATGTTCTTTGGTTTATACTTATCCTCATTTAATTGTTTAAAAAGATTTTATTTTTGAAGACTTTTGTATCTTTATAGTTGAGCCTGAAATCAAAATGCAGTTTGGTAACATTGCACCAAATTGTTTCCATGGAAACAATTTTGATCTAAAGAAACTCACTATAAAAGACTTTCCCAGAGCTAATTCTGCAAAGCTTTTTGGACTAAGGGACTAGAACAAAGGTTCTTAACCTCAGATCCCTGAAGGGAAAGAGAGGCAGAGACAGACAGAGAAAACTTCTATATTTGAATAGGGATTGGTTTTCTTTGTAATTTAATGTATTTTGTTCTATGGCTTTAAAGAAATTCTAGGAAGGAAGAAGGAAGGAAGGAAGGAAGGAAGGAAGGAAGGAAGGAAGGAAGGAAGGAAGGAAGGAAGGAAAAAAGAAAGGAAGGAAGGAAGGAAGGGAATGAAAAAGGAAGGAAGAAAATGACCATTTTTCAAAAACCTATTTGTGTGGTGGGGCACATGTACTATGTGCCAGGTACTATGCAAATAATTTTAAAATATTATCCCATTTCATTCTCCCAACAATCCTGGGAGATGCATATTATTATTATCCTCATTTTACAATTGAAGAAACTGAGGGAGGCAGAGATTAAATTAATTGTCCAGATTCACAGAGCTAGGAAATGTCTGAGGAGAAATTTAAACTCAAATATCCCTGGGCTCAGTGCTATATTTATTTACCACTTGGTTGCCTCTAGAAAGATACTATCCAAAGGAGTCCATAAGGCTAAATAAATAAATAAAAATAAAACATTAAGAGGTTGTGGAGGAAAGAAGCTCTTATTTCTATAAAACAAAATGACATATATATATATATTTCTGTAATACAAAGTAATACACTAAAGAATCAGATAAAGAAAGGAAAGGTAAGCCAAAGCAAGAAAACATTTAAATGACCATGCCTAAATTATATCTATGCAGAATATATATTATTATTATTATTATTATTTGGCTCACTCAGAGTTATAACTACAAAAAGGCTAATGGAGTAGGGGCACAGGATGGAAATTTTATAGAATATCAACTGCATTGTCTTGAAACCTTTCCCCTAGGGAACCTAGAAACGTCTCAACAATTTGGGTTGAATTTTGTCCTACCAGAAAAGCCAAACCCAGAGGTCTGCTTATGGTTAGTACTGGTACAGGAGCTCCCCACTGGAACTCTGATTTCACACTGTTCTTAGGAAACCATGTAGATTCTAGAAACTCTAGATCAGCATGCATCTTTTAGGAACCTAAACCACCACTGTCAACTAGAATTTCTCCAAACTGAAGCCATACTAGAACTGGACTTCTTATATTTGGAATTTAACTGGATGTGAAGAAATGGTCTAAAAGTACCCCATGTTATTCTATGTCCCAGAGTGGTTCTGAATGGAGTTTTTTTACCTGGAAAACAGTGTTCTAATATACATCCATCTTAAAAAAAGTATACACCATAGCCTGTTTTGATTCATTTTATAAGGGCATCACTTTAGTTTTCTCCTCAAAATTCTTTCTTTTCATTCATTCGTTCATTTATTCATTTAATTTTTCCCTACATTCTTTTTTTTGTATTTTTTACAGTTTTTTTTTTTATCATTTTTGAGTTCTAGTTTCTCTCCCTTATCCCCATTCACGTGGGATTTTGTGAAATTATAAATAACATTTCCATAAAAGTCAAGTTGTGAAAGGAAACATAGATCTTCCACTCTTATGAAAATAAAAATTGTCAAGAAAAATTAAGCTAAAAGGAAAAAGAGAGATAGAGAAAGAAATAGAGAATACTTCAAGCACAATCAGTTCCTTTTCTTCGTATGGATAAGGTTTTTCATCATAAATTCTTTAAAGTAGTTATGGATGATTGTACTACTGAGAATAACAGTCATTTACAGCTGGTCATCTCAGAACATTGCTATTCCTTTGCATGCAGTATATTTCACTTTGTTCATGGAAGACTTTCCAGGGTTTTTTTTTTTTCCCTGAGAGCTTCCTGTTCATCACTTCCCAGAGGACAATACTCCATCACAAACACAGTTCATTGAGCCGTTCCCCAATTAATGGGCATCCCCACTTTTCAAAGCTCAAGAAACTTCTATTATACTTTATTTCATCATTGTATGTTCATTCATTTAAGAATCTTTAGACATCTTTATCAAAAGTTTAAAGCCAAGTGAGTCGTTTCTCCTGAAAGCTCATTGGTCAGAGATACTTATTATCTTACATTACCTTGAGGCTTACAGAATTCTGTGAAAACTTAGCTTTTCAGTATTTCTTATTGTCTTCATGGTTTTTGAGGAATTGAATTTTAACTGTTCTGTGGAAACTTAACCCTAGTTTGTCTCACACATGTAGAAGATGAGATTTTATATCAGACTTAAAGAAAGCCTAGAAAGTCAGCAAATGGAGTTGAAGAAGAAAGACTGTTCCAGATATGAGGGACAATCAAGAGAAAATGGAACTTGGAGCTTGGAATTTAGAGATGGAGTAAAACAGGTAAAAGGTCAGTTTCTTTGGATTAAAGAATATAAATTGCACAGACATTCTGACCTGCATTCTTAGAAGGAATTTTCTTCTTTGGAAGTTCCTTATATCAATGAAATCATAAGTTCAATTCTTATCCCATATCACTATTTGCCCTATTTTCTCTTATTTAAAAGCTTTGCTATTCGATTTATGGTTCCTGACTGATTTGTCAAGAATGCACTTGCTGTTGGGAGTTCATGCTATACATGCATAACTATAATTATGTCCAAAATTCTACACCAAGCTTGACCTACATTACATAAGTCCTATATAAAATTTGCACAAAAACATAATATTAAATAAAATTGAACACACTAATATCAGCACAATATTATAAATGGAAGATATATTCCTGAAATCAAGGCTTTCACCATTAAACTTAAAATAGGTCTTTATAGCAATCTTGAAACTGACAGGGAATTGAAGTATTAGGTCTGACTGAATTTAGTCAAGTGTCATTGATTCAAACAGAGAGCTTGGGCTACAGAAATGAAATGCTTGAGCTGATGTAAAACCAAATATGAATTGCCTCCCTATGATACTAGGAGATGGAAAAGAACAATTAAACAGTGACTTTAAAACTGAAAAAGCTGAGATAATTCTGATGACTCTAAAAGTTAGACATGCATTTTTCATTTGGAGAATGGAAAATGTGTATTTTGCTATGGTGATTATATTTAAAATTCTAATTTTAAAACACATAGAAAACAACTCTTAAGAGTTTTCTTTTTTTTTTCATTCCCCTGTGTCTCAGAGGTGGGGAAGACCAATACATTGATGTGACCTCTTTATAATCATTAATATTGCTTATGTTAAACTGATATTGAGAGCATTCATTCTCTTAACCACAGGACAGAATGTAGAACCCTAATATTTGTGGAATCTAGGAGGTACATGTGATGCAGAAGTGTCAAACACATGGTCAGCAGGGCACTTGGGACCTGTAGTACTCTCCAGGGACTCTAAACCAGTTTAAAATATAGTTGGGAAGTGTTCAATAAAAATACATTTGAACATAGTTAATGTTAATACAGGGTACCTGGGAGCACAGTGAATAGAATGCCAGGTCTAGAATAGACCAGAAATAGAGTGGAGTCAGATAAACTTATTTTCCTGAGTTCAAATCTGGTTTCAGACATAACTGTATGAGACTCCAAGCTAGTCATTTAACCATATTTGCTTCAGTTTGCTACTATGTAAAATGAGCAGGAGAAGGGAAATAGCAAACCACTTCAGTTTGTTTGTTTGTGGGGGAGGAGGGGGTTACCAATAAAATTACTAATGGAATCACAAAGAGTTGGACATAACTAAAATGACTGAACAACAATATTAATACATGTTTTTTAAAATCAATGTGTATCCATGCAACAGGAAGGACTTGAGTGTGAAGTTTCCTGAGGACTCTCCCATTACCCTTCCCAAACTGCTGAAGTTCATTTTGCATTACTCAGACCCTATTTCTGCTGTTGGGAGCTCAGCTGATACACAAACCAAAGAACATCTTCAGAATGAGGCAGTATTACAGAAAGGACACATATCCTACTTGGAGAAAGAGATTCATAAATTAAGAGCAGAAATCACTGCTCTTCATCTGGCTCAAGCCCAAGTGGAATCCCAACTTTCAGATGCCAGGATAGATAAACACAGACTACAAAAGCAAAAACAAACACTGGAAAAGCAACATAGTGTTCTTCAGCTCCACAGTGAGCAGTTAGAGGTCCTCTATGAACAGAAAACCTGAGAGCTGGAGGAGATGGCACTGAAGCTTCAAGAAATAGCAGATGCATCAGAAAACCTCTTAACTGAAAATGCTTTACTGAAAATCCTGGTGGCAACAATGAAGGAAAATTAGAAAATAAAGAATCTGAAAAATCCAATACCCTGCAAGAAACACTTTCCCATGGAAGTGAACTCCCATCATGAGACAATACAAAACTTGCCACTAATATGAGTTCTCCTTTGGCTTTTGAACAGAATAATGAAAATAGGACAGATTGATTTTTAAGCTAATATGAAGAAATCAGAAGGAACACTTGTATACTGGGAAGATGATTTATGCAAATTTTATTGAAATTTATTGTAAATAAAAATTTTTCTCAGTGGTTTAGAAAAAAATTTTTAAAAATAAAATTAATGTGTATATAATTCTGGACTTGAAATTAGAGAAATCTGAATTTGAATCCTTCCTCAGACACTTAAGTTTATAATCATGAGCAAATTTCTTTACCATTTTGCCTCTTTCTGTCTGTAAAATGAGTGAGTTTATTCAATGGCTTTGAAGTCCCTTCAGGCTCTAAAATCTATGATTTTATTATCTCTGTAATTTAAAAAAAAAAAGTAGCAATTTAATTTAATTATTATCATTAGACGACCCAATCCAGTGGGACCCAGGAACAATGAAAGTAGAAAGTAAGAGTTCTACTGATCTCTTGATCCTGAGTGATGGTGAGAATGACTAGAAAATGCACTACCCAGGACCTAGGGGAGAAGAGATGCCAGATGGTGAAGTATACTGACCCCACCTGCTACTGACCATAGATATGAAATGAAAAGAAAAGTGTGCTCCTGATATCTAGGCAAGTTTATCTGAGTTCAGAGCCTTGTGAAAAATTTTTAGCACAGGGGAACATCCAAAGCAGAGTTCCTTTTTTGGCCTTGTATTAAAGATGGATGCAGATTCAGGTGAATCCAGATAAGGGAAAGGAATTCAGAATATCTCTTGTCTCTGATAAGATATTTGCCTAAGAAACTATACCATAATACTTGGGGCCCACTGATGGAGAGTTGTGGAGAAAAGTAACAGGTATAACCTGATAAGAAGTGTAGAGGGCTGAAGGAAGATAAGAACTTTATTGCACCAATAAAAAGCTTCACTTCCAAGCCTTGCAGGAATCTAAATAAGATGTGTTACTGAGGCCTCAGTATTAGCTCTGCATCCCAAGGAAATAATGTAAAAGGACAAAGGACCCATATGTGCAAAAATGTTTGTAGCAGTTGTTTTTAAAATGATAAGGAACTGGAAATTGAACAGATGACCATCATTTGGGGAATGGTTGAATAAGTTATGATATATGAAGGTAATGGAATATTATTGTATTATAAGAAATGACGAGTAGGCTGATTTCAGAAAAGTCTGAAAACTGATGCTGAGTGAAGTGAGCAGAGGCAAAAGAAGGTACATAGTAACAACAAGATTATGTGATGAACATGTCTGTTGTCAACAATGTAGTGACTTATGGTAATTCCAATAGACTTGGAGTGGAAAATACAAATCACATCCAGAGAGAAAACTGTGGAGACAGTGGATCAAAGCATAGTGTTTTCACCTTGTTGTTAGTTTGTTTTTTCCCTCTTTGGTCTGATTTTTCTTGCACAATGTGACAAATATGGAAATATATTTAAAAGGACTGTATATATTTAACCTATATTAGATGCTTGCTGTCTTGGGGAGGAGAAAGGTAACAGAGGGAGGGAGAAAAAAAATAGAACACAGAGTTCTACAAAAATGAATGTTGTAAATTTTCTTTGCATGTATTTGGAAAAATAAAATACTATTTTTTTAAAAAGCTGCATTGCTGAAAAACTACATTAGAGGTAACATCACCCACGATCCTTACCCAGGTCACAACTAAAAACCAATGAATAGTATTTGTGGCAGGAAGGAGTGCTCACTGCTTATATGATGTTAGACAAGTCACTTACCTCTCTGGGTCTCGTTCTTTTCTTTATAAAATGAGGTTGTGGTGATGGTGGTGAACTAGATACAGTAATCAAGAAAGTCTTTTGTAGCTCTATATTTATGTTCCTGTGATCTCCATCAGATGACTTTCTGGGGGAGGGCAAACTCATTAAAAACTGTTCCAAACTCCTTATTATTGCAATTACTGTGTTATTGCAATGAGAGTCAGTAGTGATTGATTAAATGTATCAGAGTAATGAGAAAGAGAAGCATGAAATACCCTAAAACATATCCTTTGCCCTTCATGCCATGGGGGAGTCTTTCACAATATTCACATTATAATGACAAAGTTGCAACCCATACATTATCTTTCAGTGGAAAGTGTGTAGTGTGTGTGTGTGTGTGTGTGTGTGTGTGTGTGTGTGTGTGTTTATGTAGCTATTTGAAGTAAATACATAATTTTTAGTAAGCAACATTTTCACCAAATATGGAGAATTATCAAGCTGTAACTTCAATGAGGAATGAGGAACAAAGGTTCAAAGGGGGACTGAAATTGTTCTGAGGAGAACTACAGAGGGGGGCATTGAGCAGGATTATGCGGGGGCCTGTAATATCATTCAGCTAAACCAGTATTGCAGTAGTTTCACTGGTGGAAATGTGCTTAAGAAAGATTAAAGACATTGTTGCTAAATAAAACTGAAGAAACATTTTGCATGCTTTAACAGATATATCCTTTTTTTTTTTGAATCAACAAATGTCAACAATTAAATATATACTTGTTGAAATAACAGAGCATGAAGAAAAAAAAAGAGAACTTTTCCTTCTGAATAATTATCTGCAAACTATTTATAACAATATCTGGATTAACTAAAATACAGCTAAACATGACCCTCAGTATTTGAGATTTTTTTGCTTTTCTATTCACTTTAGAGGGAAAAAAGCAAATCACAGCAAAACAAATTGAAAGTGAATTGAATGGGGGAAAAAAGAAATGGGGAGCACATCTTTGTGTTATTCCACATTCAACTCAATCTCATATTCTTATTGTATCTATAGAACTGATCAAACCTAAATGATGTTTAGAATGATGAACCAAAGCAGATATAAGTCCTGAATTATCAGAGAAATCTTAAAGTTAGCATACTCTACTGATTAAAGCAGGAAGAAGTGCCTTGCTGACATAGTTTAGAAAGAGTTTTAGTAACAAAAATTAAAATAGAAAACAGTTTTCTGCTTAACCTTCAATTAAAAAGATATTGTCAGCCAACATTCTTCATTGAGAATTTTGTTTAGTGAAAGTTTTAATGTCATTTACCCTCTAGTAAAATAAAATCCTTATTAAAAACTGTACAAATGTCTCAATCATCTCTGAAATGCAAAACATTTTGTTGTTGTTCAGTAATGTTCACATGTCATAACCCCATTTAGGATTTTCTTGGAAAAGGGTAATGTAGTAGTTTGTCATTTTCTTCTCCAGTTAACTTATAAATGAGGGAAGTACTGAGGCAAACAGAAGGTTAAGTGACTTGTCTAGCTAAATGGTTAAGTGACCCTTGCCCAGAATCCCACAGTTAATAAGTATCTGAGATCAAATTTAAATTCAGATTTTCCTGATTCCAGACCTGATGCTCTCTTCACTGTGCCACCTAGCCACTCCTGTACCAACTTAAAAATAATGAAATCTTTCACATATCACAGAATACATAATTTATATAATCTAAGGCTAGCTTTGTCATTTGTTCAGGCGTTGATTTTATTATTTTCAAAAGGCTGGATTTGCATTAGATAATTTCAGATATATGTAAAATTCAATGATTCTGTTTCTAAAAATATTGATAATATTAAGCAATATATATCTGCCTCCTGGTGGCCATTTTTAGCTCTGTACGTAGATACAATTTATACCTCTTGTTTTCAAGCTTACCTGATAAATTTAGACTAAAGCTCTTCACAGATGAGATGTGATTTCATGTTTGTCAGAGAATGAAAAAAGCGAATGGTGGTAAACAATTCAGCTACCATGGGAATTACTGAACACTGCATGGCTCCATATTTCAATGGATCACCACATAGGTATTCCTTACACAATGCTGAACATGATTCATCTATGCCTTTTCTTTTTTCCCTTTTTTTTAAAAATTAAAGCTTTTTATTTACAAAACATATGCATGGGTAATTTGTCAACATTGACCCTTGCAAAACCTTTTCCTCCAAATTTTCCCCTCCTTAGCCCCATCCCTTCTCTTAATTGACCAGTAATCCAATACGTGTTAAATATGTTAAAATATATGTTAAATCCAATATCTCTATACATAGTTATACAGTTATCTTGCTGCACAAGAAAAATCAGATCAAGAGGGAAGAAAAAAACTGAAAGAGGAAAACAAAATGCAAGCAAACAATAACAGAGAGAATGAGAATACTATGTTATGGTCCACACTCAGTCCCCATAGTTCTCTCTCTGGGTGTAGATGGTTCTCTTCATCACTGAACAAGTGGAACTGGATTGAAACATCACGTTGTTGAAGAGAGCCACATTTATCAGAAAATGATGTTTTTAATCTTCATGTTGCCATGTATAATGATCTCCTGGTTCTGCTCATTTCACTTAGCATTAGTTCATGTAAGTCTCTCCAAGCCTCTCTGAAATTATCCTGGTGGTTGTTTCTTACAGAACAATAATATTCCATAACATTCATACACCATAATTCAGCCATTCTCCAATTGATGGGCATCCATTCAATTTCCAGTTTTTTGCCACTACAAAAAAGAGCTGCCACAAACATTTTTGCACATGTGGGTCCCTTTCCCTCCTTTAAGATCTCTTTGGGATATAATCCCAGTGGAAACATTGATGGATTAAAGAGTATGCACAATTTGATAACTTTTTGAGCATTGTTCCAAATAGCTCTCCAGAATAGTTGGATTCATTCACAGTTCCACCTACAATGTATCAGTGTCCCAGTTTTCCCACATCCCCTCTGACATTGGTCATTATCTTTTCCTCTCATCTTAGCCAATCTGAGAGGTGTGTAGTGGTATCTCAGAGTTGTCTTAATTTTCATTTCTCTGATCAATAGTGATTTGGAGCACCTTTTCATATAAGCAGAAATAGTTTCAATTTCTTCATCTGAAAATTGTTCATATTCTTTGACCATTTATCAATGGGGAATGTCTTGATTTCTTATAAATTTGAGTCAATTCTCTATATATTTTAGAAATGAGGCCTTTATCAGAACCTTTAAATGTAAAAATGTTTTCCCAATTTATTGTTTCCCTTCTAATCTTGTCTGCATTAGTTTTGTTTGTATAAAACTTTTTAACTTAATATA
Source organism: Sarcophilus harrisii (assembly GCF_902635505.1). Classification (NCBI taxonomy): domain Eukaryota; kingdom Metazoa; phylum Chordata; class Mammalia; order Dasyuromorphia; family Dasyuridae; genus Sarcophilus; species Sarcophilus harrisii. The sequence continues at coordinate 439,815,603 of NC_045426.1, read as the reverse complement.
ATCAAAATTATCTCTTTTGTGATCAATAATGAACTCTAGTTCTTCTTTGGTCACAAATTCCTTCCTCCTCCACAGATCGGAGAGGTGAACTATCCTATGTTCTTCTAATTTGTTTATAATATCATTATTTATGTCTAGATCATGAACCCATTTCGATCTTATCTTGACATACAGTGTTAGGTGTGGTGGATCAATGCCTAGTTTCTGCCATACTAGTTTCCAAATTTTCCAGCAGTTTTTGTGAAATACTGAATTCTTATCCCAAAAACTGGGGTCTTTGGTTTGTCAAATACTAGATTGCTATAGTCATTGACTATTTTGTTCTGTGAATCTAATCTATTCCACTGATCAGCTGTTGTATTTCTTAGCCAGTATGAAATGGTTTTGATAATTGCTACTTTATAATATAATTTTAGATCTAGTACAGCTATACCACCTTCATTTGCTTTTCTTTTCATTAATTCCCTTGAAATTCTTGACCTTTTGTTTTTCCAGATGAATTCTGTTGTTGTTTTTTTTAAGTCAGTGAAATAGTTTCTTGGGAGTTTGATTGGTATAGCACTAAACAAATAATTAGTTTAGGGAGTATTGTCATCTTTATTATATTTGCTTGACCGATCCAAGAACACTTGATATTTTTCCAGTTGCTTAGATCTGACTTTATTTGTATGGAAAATATTTTGTAGTTTTACTCATGTAGTTCCTGATGCTCCCTTGGCAGATGAATTCCCAAATATTTTATCCTATAAACAGTTATTTTAAATGGAATTTCTCTTTGTATATCTTGCTGTTGGATTTTGTTAGTGATGTATAAAAAAAAGATGATTTATGTGGATTTATTTTGTATCCTGCAACTCTGTTAAAGTTGTAGATTACTTCTACTAGTTTTTTAGTTGGTTCTCTAGGGTTCTCTAAGTATACCATCATATCATTTGCAAAGAGTGACAATTTGGTTTCCTCATTACCTACTCTAATCCCTTTAATCTTTTTCTTTTCTTATTGCTAAAGCTCACATTTCTAATATAATACTGAATAGTAATGGTGATAGTGGGCAAACTTGTTTTACCATTGATCTTATTGGGAATGGTTCCAGTTTATCCCCATTCCATATAATGCTTGCTGATGGTTTTAAATAGATGCTACTGACTGTTTTAAGGAAAAGTCCATTTATTCCTATATTCTCTAGTGTTTTTAATAGGAATGGATGTTGAATTTTATCATTTTTTTTCTGCATTTATTGAGATAATTGTATGGGTTTTGCTAATTTGGTTATTGATATAGTCAATTATGCTAATAGTTTTCCTAATATTGAACCAGCCCTGCATTCCTAGTATAAATCCTACTTGGTCATGTTGTATTATTGGGGGATGATTTTCTGTAGTCTCTTTGCTAATATTTTATTTAAGATTTTTGCATCAATATTCCTTAGAGAGATTGGTCTATAATTTTCTTTCTCTGTTTTCTTCCTGCCTGGTTAGGGTATCAGAACCATGTCTGTGTTATAAAAGGAATTTGATAGGAGTCCATCATTCCCTATTTTTTCAAATAGTTTATATAGTATTGGAGTTAATTGTTCTTTAAATGTTTGGTAGAATTCACATGTAGATCTATCTGGTCCTGGGGGGTTTTTTCTTAGGGAGTTAATTAATAGCTTGTTCTATTTCTTTTTCTAAAATGGGACTGTTTTAGTAATTGTTTTCCTCTTCTGTTAAACTGAGCAATCTATATTTTTGTTGATATTTCTTCATTTCACTTAGGTTGTCAAATTTATTGGCATAAAGTTGGGCAACGTAACTCCTAATTATTGCTCTCATTTCCTCTTCATTGTTGGAAAGATTTTCCTTTTCATTTTTGAGACTAACAATTTGATTTTCCTCTTTCCTTTTTCTAATCAAATTAAATAAAGGTTTATCTATTTGTTGGGGTTTTTTTCATAAAACCAATTCTTACTTTTATTTATTAATTCAATAGTTTTTTTTAACTTTCAATTTTATTGATTTCTCCTTTTATTTTTAGAATTTCAAGTTTGGTATTTGATTGGGGGTTTTTAATTTTTTTTTTAGTTTTTTTAGTTACAAGGCCAATTCATTGATCTTTTCTTTCCCTATTTTATGTAACTAAGCATCTAGAGATATAAAATTTCCCCTTATTACCACTTTGGCTGCATCCCACAAATTTTAGTATATTGTCTCATTATTGTCATTTTCTTGGATGAAATTATTGTCTCTATGATTTGCTATTTCACTCATTCATTCTCTAGGATGAGATTATTTAGTTTCCAGTTACTTTGTTAGGCTCTTTTTTTTTTCATCATGGTTTTCAGGGAGTCCCATAATCCTTAGATTGTCTCTCCTAGATCTATTTTCTAGGTCAGTTGTTTTCCCAATTAGGTATTTTACATTTTTTTCTAGTTTTTCATTTTTTTGGTTTTGCTTGATTAATTCTTATTGTCACATTGAGTCATTCATTTTTATTTGTTCAGTTATGAATTTTAGTGAATTATTTTCTTCATTTATTTTTTCTTACTTCTTTTTGTATTTATCCAATTGAATTTTTAAATGAGTTGTTTTGTTCTTTGGAATTTTTTTCCATTTCACAAATTCTGTTTTTTAAGGAGTTACTTTCTTTTTCTGTTTCACAAATTCTATTTTTCTGGGAGTTGTTTTCTTTTTCAGTTTTATCAAATCTATCTTTTAATGAGTTATATACTTTTTCCAACTTCTCTTCCAAAGTTTTCATTTCCTTTCCCCATTTTTCTTCTCTCTTTTAAGATACTTTTTAGTTTCTTCTAGGAGAGCCTTGTATGATGGGGACCAGGTTACATTACTTTTTGGTGCTTCATCTGGAGACAATCTGCTTTTAGTCTTCTCAGGGTTTGAAATCTATTCTCTTTCAACATACAAACTGTCTATAGTCAGAGTTCACTTTACTTTTTATTACTCATTTTAAAAAAAATGTTAAAGTCTGCTTTTAGGACAAGGGAGATTTTCCAAGATTCCTCTACAAGTGGCCATAGTTGAGCTGGGTCAGTGCTGGCTGTGTTGAGTCAGTGTTTACTGACCTGTGATGCTGGGTGGACATGGCCAGGCCCCATGAAATTCTGGCATTTTGGGGTGCACTATTTACCTTTTGTGTTTGTGTTGGATGTTTTATAACTTCTCTGCTGATCTACTGGTTAGCAGCCAGGACAGAGTAGCCAACACTACTTTAGATTCCTTCCCATAGATTCTCCAACAGCATAGCCCTAGGACTATGCACTGCCTGTACTTAGTGTCTGTCCTTGGCCTGCTTGCATTTGACCTGCCTCCCTCCCGTTTCCAATTGAAACAGACCTTTTTGAAGATCTTCAAAATTATCTTCTGCTGGTGCCAGTCAAGAACTAATTCAGAGGCTGGATTTGCTAATTAGTCATATAAATCCAGAGATACTGCTGAAATACTAATTCTCTGAGGGATAATTAACTAATAAAATTATTCCAACTAGTGACATCAGAAGCTAATTTTTGAAATGTTGCTCCTGTAGATAGGAAAGATGGAAAAAATTTAGATTTCATTTTGTAAACATGAATTTAATTGTTTCCTATGAGCTTTGCCTATGGACTCTTTTTGTTTTTGTTTAAATAAACTTGAACGATGTTTAGATAGGAAGTAAAAGTGTAATTATGATGTGAATGTGAACCTTAAATTTTACTTTTTTTTTTGAGATGGTACTTGTAAAATGAAGTGCAACAAAGAAAATAGTTTATAGTTTATCTTTTGATGAAATTATGGTTATGAAAATTAAATAGAAGAGGCAATATAAACTACTGGAGAAATAATTAGTGTCAGTCAGAAAGACCCCTGCAGTCAAGTTTTGCTTCTAGCATATTGGTCAAGTGACACTGAGCAAATTGTTTTAACTTTTCAGGGTTTCAAACAACTACCTGTTTTAGACCAGTTGCCTATTCTCCTTGGAAAGAAATTTCATCATCCAGAATTTTGTACATGAATAATATTCAAAGTATGATTCCTGGATTCTTGGCAATCCCTGAAACTCTTTTGAAAGAACCAGGTGGTCAAAATTCTTTTCTTAGTAATTCTAGGGGTTACTTGCCTATTAATATACTTCTTATTTTTCCAACCTCATATCTTTATGAGGTTGCATTTTCTTCATACATGTCAACAAAAACAGCATGTCATAATAGGTTGAATTCAGAAGCATATTTGAGATTCCAGCTACTTTGAATAAACTAGACAGTTAAAGGAATTTGGACAAATATGTACACCAATACTATTTATTATTTCCTAATTTTTTGTTTTATTAAATTTAATTATTTTTAATAAAAATGTGCTATTTTTATCAACATGTTATGGGTTTACTTTTATTTTTAACTAATGCATATTTTAAAATTTATCACTTTTAACTTAATAAACAGAACCCACATAAACAAAATCTCTTTGAAGTGTTCAATAAATTTTAGGTGTATAAAGGGGTTCTGAGACTAAATATTTGAGAATCTCTGCTCTTTATCAATAAAATCACACATCTTGTTCTCCAAAACATAAGTAGAAGAGGATTTTTGTGTGATCAAAGCATTTTTCTGAAAGAAAGAAAGCAAAGATTCTGCAATTTGGTTGCCTTAAGAAATAAAGAAATTAACAACACTATAAGCAAGTATTTCATATTTTGAATTAGCAGGTAGCTAATCTGGCCAAAATATGCTATTTTCTAACTGCATTACTGAGTAATGCATCACAAAAGTACACAAACATTCAAGCCCCAGCATCTGTTTATTATTTTCCATGGTACAACTCTTCTTTTACTAGCTCCAATAGAATACAAATACTAGAACTTTAGGATTCAAATGAAATAATGAGAAAAGCAGTCAGATATGAGAATCTAATTTCATTTGAAAATTACTTGCTATGAAATGCTTCTTTGGAGCTATGTGGATATTTTATTTTGGATCTATAAGGATATATAATCTATATGTATAAAAGACAGGAAGGTAGGAAGTGAAGAGAAATTTGTTCCTTGGTAAAATGATTGTCAGAATTGTAGTTAATAATAATTTATTATTAATAATAAAATAAAGAAAAAAAATAGGATGGATTCTATGAAGACTCTGTGAGAAATTGGCAGATTATAGTGTATATTCTGGAAAGACTATTTTCTGTGATGGCTATAGAGAGGACAAAGAAGAGTTCCCTGGTTATTATATCAGGTAAAATATTCTCATATTTGCTTATTCTTCATAAGAATGTGAAGGTTCTTAAAAGACCTTATTTAGAATTTGGAAAATAATGAAATTATGTTCATGAGAGTGAAGAAAATCAACTACCATTATAATGAGAGTCTGAGTTGACTATGGCTTACAAATGTTCTAACAAAAACACACATACACACACACACACACAAATAATTATTTGGCTTTGCTTTATTATTTATTTTATTTTTAAATTGATTGTAGATGAGTAACTACTAATAACAATAAAGGTTTCTCTGGTATATTTTCTTTTCTTTTTTTTTTTTTTTAAATTTAATAGCCTTTTATTTACAGGTTATATGTATCAGTAACTTTACAGCAGTGACAATTGCCAAACCTCTTGTTCCAATTTTTCCCCTCCTTCCCCCCACCCCCTCCCCCAGATGGCAGGATGATCAGTAGATATTAGATATATTAAAATATAAATTAGATACGCAATAAGTATACATGACCAAACCATTATTTTGCTGTACAAAAAGAATCGGACAATGAAATATTGTACAATTAGCCTGTGAAGGAAATCAAAAATGCAAGTGAGCAAAAATATAGGGATTGTGAATTCAATGTAATGGTTTTTAGTCATCTCCCAGAATTCTTTTGCTGGGCTTAACTGGTTTAGTTCATTACTGCTCCATTGGAACTGATTTGGTTGATCTTATTGCTGAGGATGATCTGGTTTATTTTCAAAGTGCTATCTAAAAACTACTATAAGAATCCAAACCAACTAACTCATTACTTATGATAAAATTATATATATATAAAAATTAATAAGAAACTATACATTCACGCTTCTGGTATGCCTTAGAGCTTCAGAAATAAAATTAATACAAGAATCAATCAATTGGCATCCTGAGAGGTATGCTATAAGTGAGATTTTTTTAGACCTCATAATAACTTGGTACAATGGATTTAAACATTTAGAGCAGATAGTGCCTTTCCTTCCTCTTTTCCCTACAGTTATTAACAACTTCTCCACCTAGTAAACCTGTATACATCCTATATGCTCCAAAAGAATATAAACTACTTGATGGCAGGGGCCATTTCTTTTCCTTTCTTTGTATCCTTAATAATTGGCACATAGTAGGCACTTTAAAATGCTTATTGAATTAAATTAAGTCATTTACTTTTAAATTACAGAAATGGAATTTCAGTGATATTTAATGCTACATGATCAATTATGAAAATTTCTTAAGGGATAAGGATCCTAGGATCTACTTGAATGATGAAAAAGAGAAAGAAGGATACATAATTTGTAAACTGTGAAGTGAGTTCCAGGCATAAATTATGACTTGGCAGAGATAAGTAAATAGCCTTTGGCATGGTAGATAGAATACAGATGATTGGTTGGTGATTGTTGTTCTTCATGCTTGAAGAGGACCAAAATGATATTATGTTAGAGTCATGATACAGTGTGTCTGACTGTGGTTGATCAGATCAGTAGGAGCTTGGTATGCTCTGCCACAGGTTGGACACAAATAGTCCCTATGAATATTTGGGGTGGATTCTCTAAGTTTATGTATCTCATATTTTTTATGAGTTAATTCAATTCTGTTTTGCTCACAGAATACAGCACTTTCTTGGATGAGGACACGCCATCCTGGGCGGTCCTGTGCCAGTGTAGTGTCTTGACCATAAAATGGTCAAGGTTAGGAAAGGTTTAGGATGTCTTTTTCAGCCCCTTCCTCACATATGAAGGTGAGCAGTGTGATCTTTAAAAGGCTGCTCAAACATCCAGGGGCCTGCTGAATCCCACTGCTGCTTCCACTTTTCAGTGGGATGAAAATGGATGACCCTATGGTCTGGCCCACCTGTGTGCAGGGTTGTGACTATCCACACCTGCTGCTTTCTTGCTTACCTATTGCCACAGGACTTTAGGTAGAAATGGTAACATGTTGATGTCTTGATTTGTGTGCAAATTGTATTTAAATGAAGCAGAGTTGCACAAACTCATCATCCTTACTCTCTCATATAAAGCCATCATTGTCCAGTGGCAGGACAGAATCAAGGCAACTGATGATGACTCAAGATTCAGAGGATGACCTTGGTGTCTTCAATGTCTAATCAAGCCCTAAGTGCCCCACAGCACTTGTGTCTTCTGCTTTCATGGCCATTGGAACAAAATGTTCTCATCTGTCCAGTTCACCAGGGGAAGTCTTTACATGCCTGGGGTAGACACGTGTGGTTGCTGTTGGAGCTTCTTGGAACCACAGGTGAGAATTAGATGGATCAGGTGAACACCAAAGGTGAGTGTGTTCAGGGAAGACTAGCACCTCTGACTTAGATTGAAAATGACCTACTTGACAATCTAGGAAGCATTTTGTTTATACATTTTCATGGCACTCAAAATGGTCTGATTTATTTATTGAAAACAAAACAGTGATGGCAGTGTCTGTGGCTGTTAGAGCAACTAGTGGCTTAATAAATGATAGATTTGGATATAGCTAAAGTACTAGGAATAAAACTCACATACCTGTACCTCAGAGCTGCATATTAGGTGTAATGCCTGAAAAACCATATTATTTTAATGCAGTTACTAGTAATTCATGGTTTCCTTCATCTATCATCACTGCCAAGTCCACTGAAGTCATACCTTCATTCCTCAAAGACATTAATGTCCACCCACGCGTTATTGCAATCCATGTAGCATGCTGGCAATCATGACACCCTGGCAGCACAATAGCTATGATTAGTTCTCACATGTCACTGAACTTATGCTATGTATGCCTCACCCAAAAATGAGAAACTGGACACTGCTTTGCTGTTAAAATAGCTTCTCTTTTCAAATGCTTATGTCAATGCTTGGGTTTAGAGCTTTTGAAAACTGCATCTGCACACATTGCACATATTGGCATTCCAAAGAAAGGGGGTACAGGAGGATTGCTTTCCACTCATTTCAAGAATCCAAGGGCTTGAGTGGACATGACTCCAGCCACAAGTGGCTATATGATACAGAGATTCAAAATACTACAGCTATTCTTAACAAGTTTTAAACTTGTATACCAGATGCTCCACAGTTGTCTGCTGTTGTTACAAGAAATAAGACACCTCACTACATCTTCCAATCCTAATAATCATACCAGATTTAGGTCAATGAATAGGATCCAAGGTCATCCCCTTGTTGCATTTCTCACTAGGGATAGAAAGTGGTCTGATATGCAGAATTGCTATATTGTTTTTGCCCATAGTCTTTGTTAAGAATTACTGTGAAAAGAAAAATTCTTTACATAAGAAGAAAAATAGATAATCAGGAGTGGTGTGGTTTGGGTAGGAAATCTCTATATCAAGAACTATATGCAGACCCAGAATATAAGTGACCAGGGTATTGTGTTTCTCAAGAAAAAGATTGCTTCAAAATTTTTACTAAGCTACCAATATTGTAAAAGTTGTGTAAAAGGCATTTAAGATAATTATGGTGACTCAGGAACTGTACATTGACATATGTCTTGATATAAATGTCAAAGATAATCTTCTATAGGTCATATTAGTTTTACCAGTTGGCAGGGCCAGAATTAGGGAGGTCTAGGAACTTGAGGAATTAACACTGCATTCTTCCCTGTCCTCAGTATTATCCAAGTGACCTAAAATAAACATTGGGAGAAGCTTTTAAGGGGAGAGATGGTTCTGAGAGTAGGAAAATCAAGCAGTCAGTCCTAATAGAATAATTAAATGAAAGTTCCTTGGGTCTTTTTAAAAAAATGACTAACTGAGATTCTTTTCTGTTTTACTGAATCACTAATTATCTGGTCTCCATAGATTGCAGAGTATATTCCCCTACAGTTAAAGGACCTATATTAATTGTCCTATTGTGCCATTTATAAATGTTCCTCTATCTCACATTCTACTAAAGTCAGAGTAGATAATCTGACAGGTCTTGTTATGCCCTGAATAAAATTATTATTATGGTTACCCCTCTTCCTTGCCATTAGGTCTGGGAGAATTGAGTCTGAAAAAACCTTGATATACCATTGAGTCATAAACTCCAGGTGCTTTATTTCAATCCTTGCTGGGATAATTCCTCCTCCTTTTGAGTATTTCCCCTTGCCTCTCTGTCTTCTGCCCTAGCTTTTCTTATCTTAACACATATCCAATCAGGATTAAGTTATGATCCTTTCCTGGAATCATGGCTTGTCCACCCACCTAGTGTCCTCGCCCCACTCTTATCTGCCTTTGTTTCCCCTATGGGATTGTATACTCAGATTATATATTCTCTTTGCAAACCTTAATTAGCTAAAACCCTATATAACTTCCCTACCTCAGTTCCTCAGGCTGAATGATTTTGAATATGAGTTCCATTCAGTCAGCTAGTCTAAATTCTCCAAATTAAAAGATTAAAAACCAATCTCTCTGTCTTGCCTCAGTTTCTCTGGCATTATAGTCTTGCTACACATTGATTCTAATTTTGTCCTCTGAAGCCAAGAAATATTAGTGTAATAACTATAAGCCTTCAAATATTACTTCTTCATTGTTGTCTCTTGAAATCCTGTGCTCCCAGTTCAGGAGCCACAATTTCTATGGAGCTTCAATGATCTATGATCTCTCATCTCTCATAGTGCTTTATGCACACATCTCCTTTTATCTTTGTGTACTGAACTATATTACATTTGTGCATGTATATGTCATACCTCCTCTATTGACTTGTAAAGTCATTGAGAGTAAGAACTGTATTTTTGTATTGTTGTATTCTTGGTGACTGATACAATCCCTTTTTTTTAAAAAATTTTATTTAATAACCTTTTATTTACAGGTTATATGTATGGGTAACTTTACAGCATTAACAATTGCCAAACCTCTTGTTCCAATTTTTCACCTCTTACCCCCACCCCCTCCCCCAGATGGCAGGATGACCAGTAGATGTTAAATATATTTCAATATAAATTAGATACACAATAAGTATACATGACCAAACCGTTATTTTGCTGTACAAAAAGAATCAGACTCTGAAATATTGTACAATTAGCTTGTGAAGAAAATCAAAAATGCAGGTGGGCATAAATATGGGGATTTAGTCATCTCCCAGAGTTCTTTCTCTGGGTGTAGCTGGTTCAGTTCATTACTGCTCCATTGGAAATGATTTGGTTGATCTCATTGCTGAGGATGGCCAGGTCCATCAGAACTGGTCTTCATATAGTAGATACAATCCCTTTTAACACAGTTTTTTTTTTTTAAACATTTTGTTAAATTAAACTTCATTTCATTTGAAAAAAAATAATCATATACTTCCATATTATCTAGCTCCAGTTCCCTTAATTTCTTAAACCAATCATCATGTATTATTCTGCAAATTGTTTTCCCCTTTAGATTGTGAATTCCTTGAGGCAAGGAATGACTCTTTTTGTATACCAACAAGTGCACAGTGGCACAGTGTGTAGAACATAGGTACTTAATAAATATTTATTAACTGATTTCTCTATTGACTTGGCTATTGTCAACATACTTTTAAAAATGTGTTTCCTAGAACTGGACTCATCTGAAATCCTGGTACTTCCTAAGAGATGTTTTTTGATAGATATTTATTGCTCTATATTTGAATAGAAACTTCAGACTTCGGAGGACAAAATGGAAACATATTCCAATTATCTTTTATATGCTTACTGATAAGATAGAGCAATATATGCAGTCTTCCATAATCTCAGTCATTATCTGCTAAAAAAGTGTGGTAGATATGGTTTCTCAAATCATTTCTTTGGGAACAAGCTTGATCTTTAACTTTTAGCTACAACCATTTTTATTTATTTTCCTTATTTTGTTCTTTCCATTTATTTTGTCATAGCCATTTCATAGATCATTTTCCCATTTTTCTTGATTCTGCTTATTTCCCTTTATATCATTTCATAAGTCATATTTATCAATTCTTATAGCACAGTACTATTCCATTACATTCATATCATACTTTATGAAGCCATTTCCAGTTTGAAGAATATCTACTTTGTTTCCATTTTTTTTGTACAAAAATTTCTGCTATGAATAAATATTTGGATATATATGAGGTTATTTAATTTATACTTCTGCTAAAGATATTTTTATATCTACTTGTTATCTCCCCCAATATAATGTGAGCTCCTTGAAAAACAGGGTTGTTTTCCCTAGCAGAAAACTGACAAAATAGAAGTTAAGGCAATAGACAAACTTAAAATCACTTTTGCCTTGATCAAAGTCACATCAATGAATTGATAACAAACATTTACTGAATGTCTACTGTGTGCAAAGCACTGTGTTAGGAAGTGTAGTATAACCAAAGAAGGAAAACAGAACAAAACACAGATATAGAAGACCAAGAGATCCAGCTTTTTTCTTATTTTTTGGCATACTGTCAGCAAGTCACAATGTCTTTGAGCTTGTTCTCTCATCTAGAAAATGGGGATAATGACATTTATATTATTTATGTCACAAGGCTATGGTCTTTGAAAAATGGTTTATAAATTGTATGAAAGTGAATTATTTTATTATTATTATTAGTGTTATAGGATAAAATATCTGATTTTATGAAATTTCCTGTCTGCTGTAAAGGTCACTAATACTTTTAATCCCCTTAATTCTTGATTTTCACTAAAATCTTTCCATTATAGTCCATATTCAATGAGAAAGGAAATACTGTGTCATGTAGAGATCAATTGATTTTCATATAGAAAAACATTCAGTACACAGCAATATTTTAGCACCATAAATTTGTTAAATTTTCATTGATTTAACAAATTTATACTTTTTTCACTAATACTACTGCTTTTAGAACACTTCAACAGAACAATATAATTATTTATCAAACATTCCCCCTTTACTCTTGACAAGCTTCTCATACTTTAAGTTGGGGAAACCCTGATCTAATTAATGAGAGAAAACAGGTACACACATTTTAAATACGTACTAAAAGATACTGTTGAAGGTGAGATACTTTGGAATTTCCAAGTCCTAGGCCAACCAGAAATTTAATCCCCCTTGTGTGGAATTAACCAAGTGAAGACATTCTTATGAGAATATATAGCCTTTAACTATACCTTAATTGTGACTTGAGACTTTGTAACAACAAATAAAGCTATAGCTAAAAAAGTTGTACGTGTTCCTCCCTTCTGGTACCTCCCCTCCCCCCCACATCTCTTAATTAGGGAATTCAAAGGCAATTTGTTCTTTTATTTCTGGGGTAGATTTCTGCAATTAGAATGTAAACCTGTACTCCAAACAATAGAAGAAAAGGCCAGGTAGGGGTGGGGGCTTCTTCATTCAGACTATTTAATTGTGTTTTGCAATTTTTACTTTGCACTCCTTTTACTGACAAACACCTTGTCAGATGGGAGATGGCCTTTCTCTGGAGACTGTAATAAATTCCTTTTAGCTTTTTAGCTTTTTCTTATTTTGAGAGTCCCTGATTGTTTTTGTGTTTGCTACTGTTCCACACACCCTCAAGAATTATGGTTAACCAGTTTCATAGAATAACAGCAACAAAATAGTTTCTCAATTTTCCTTTTATAGATTAAAAAAACTCAACTCTGACATAAAACACTGTATTTTAATTCCTCAATCTAGATTCCTGAGCAGTGCTACCCATTGAGGGAAACAAGGATATCCTAAATCCAGCTATTTAGACAGAATTGAGGATTTGGGGGCAGTTCGAGTTTGAGTGTAGAGAATGAAACATATAGCCCCCAGAGCTGGAGGATAAACAAGGAAATGAAGCATTAAATATCAGGAAGCAAAAGATCTGAACTTTGTCCTCAATCATAATTTAGCAGTTATTTAGACACTACAGGAATGACCAAGAGACTATTGCTTTAGCAGTTGCTACTCTTCCTTCTGGTAGATGGACAAGAGTATTGAGCCTGAAATCAGGAAGACTCATTTCCTGAGTTCAAATCTGATCTTAGACATTTGCTAGCTGTATGACCTTGGGCATGCCACTTTATTCTGTTTGTGTCTGTTTCCTAATCTGCAAAATGAGCTTGAGAAGGAAATGGCAAATCACTTCAATATCTTTGAGAAGAAAACCCCAAGTGGGGACATGAAGATTTGGACATGATTAAACAATGACAATAACAAAGGAATCTTTTTTCTAGGAGTTTGTGCTTTCAGGGTAGCATCACAAGTTTTGATGCCGGCATGAAATTCCCTCTATAGGGTCAAAGTAGAAATTACTACTGATGAGATTAGAGTTCCTGGTGGTCAGGGAGTTAGATGATGAGGTTAGTGGCAGGTTTGGGATTCAGGAAACCAAATGAAGAGGTTTAGCTCCCCTAAATCCCCTTAGGATTTGGCACATGGCAGAGAGTTGTGGGAACCCCCTCCTGGCAGTGCAGAGGTCCTTCATAAAGGAATTTGTGAACCTGAAAAGCTAGACTGATAAAAAGAAGTTTATTATTAGCATTGAGAAGTCAGCCTTTGCTATGCATGAATAGAAAGACTAGAATTCCTTAGTGGCAAGGTCCTGACAGAGAAGTAAAATTTCTAGTTGAGAAATCCCAACAGAGAGGTTTAAAGTCTTGTTAGAGAAATAGGTGAGAAAGTTAATAGAGGGTAACGCTGAAAGAGAATACCATTTCAGCGGGCAGAGGTTGATGCTATGCCAGGGATGGCATATTAAGTCTTCTGCAAGGACTGAGCTTAAAATTGGCTCTTTTAATAATAGAAGCCTTGGCTACAAGCTAGGATTTGCTCTTGATGGGGGCTGGGTGGGCTTGAAGTGGAATGAATAGAATTGAATGAGTGTCTCTAGGTTTGATCTTTAATTTAATGGAGTTGGAATTCTTCAGTTTGGGACTCAAATAGCCCCACCTAGATAAGCCACTTTTATCTTGATTCCTTGGGGCAGGTCTCACAGAGGCAGGGTTCAAGGGGAATTTCTACTTCAAGGAGCTTCTCTAGTGCTCTACCTCAGGGTTCATTTCTAAAGTCAAAGAGAGAGAAAGAGAAAGAGTTTCAGGGCTTACCTCATCACTACTATTTTGGAGCATTGCCTGTCTAGCAACCTGAAGTATGTTTCCTTCTAATGAAAGTCCAAACCATAAAATGTACAAGTTTGGAGAGTTTACCAGACAGGGAGGAAAATTGTGTTTGTTATTCACACAAAATGAGTCTTTATGTATTTGAGTTTTTATTTTAGTTTTACATTATTAAAGGAATCTTGCTAAACCTACTGGGTTTAGTATTTGGATGAATGGATGGATTTCTTTGGGGTGAAATAGATCCTCTCCCATGCACAATGCATGAATTGTTACCTTGAATGCTTTTATAGGAGATGGCAGTCCTTTTATCTACCTAAATATGAGCAATATTGAACTATGCTCATATATTTCTTTTTTTATTAAAATAATATTTTATTTTTCCAAATACATGTAGAGATAGTTTTTAATATTCATTTTTGTAAGACTTTATGTTATAATGTTTTTTCTTTCTTTCACTTATCTCTTCCCACCCCAAGACAGTAAGCGCTCTGATATAGGTTAAATCTGTGAATCTTTTAAAATATTTCTGTATTTGTCATGTTGTACAAGAAAAATCAGACCAAAAAAGGGGAAAAGCCATGAGAAAGAGAAAAAAAGAAACAACCAAAAAAAGTGAAAATACTGTGCTCTGATCTAAATTTAATCTTCATAGTTCTCTCTCAATGTGATTGACATTTTCTATCCTAAATCCATTGGAACTGCCTTACATCACCATATTGCTGAGAAGAGCCAAATCCATCACAGTTGATTATCACATAATTATGTTGTTACTGTGGACAATGTATTTATACATTTCTGTAAGAATTGTGGGTGAGGACAAAATAAGTCAAATAGATGTAATGGGGAATCACTCCTAAGACTGAGATTTATGTGTGTAAACCCAGACACTGAGATGCTTGCTGAACTATGGTTTATATCTGATAAGTGCTATATTTTGGAGAAATCAAGTCATAAATCATGGAAAACACTTTCTTTGGATTCAGTATTACTCCTACGACCCTCTTTATTGTTCTTCACTTCTTGCTTCTAGAATGCTATACCCTCAGGAAGAAAATCAGCCATTCATTACCTGAACTGAGGAAGAACTAGTATTTCATATGAGTCAGAGAGATTTGCCTAAAGTACGAACTATCTATAGACTCTTGAGTGATTTTTTACAACAGTTCACATATTTTCAACTTCAATCAAACTGTTAAAAAATATAACAATGACAATTTTTGCCAAACCTTAATGTGTTTGCTCATTTTTATTTAACCACTGTATCTCATTTTCACCTGGGCTTTGTCTGAGCATGCCCATTTTGTCACACAGAGGCTGCTGTGTTCCCTTCCAAGTGAGTGGGAGTAACCATCTTTGACTGCCTTGTGTCTTTAAAACAGATGGGACAGATCCAGATTTTTTTTTTTTTTTTGTTCTTTCTGTTTTTTCTTTCCCCCTGCTGTCTCTTGACGGTGAACATTCCCAATTTACAGTAGATAAGAGGGGCTGAAAAGAGAGAAAAGGTGATTGGATTTGTCTCACAGTTTTTTTTTAAAGCTTTTGATTTTCAAAACCTATACATGGACAATTTTCAACATTCATTCTTGCAAAACCTTTTGTTCCAAATTTTTTCTCTCCTTTCCCCTCCACCCTCTCCCCTAGGTGCCAAGTAAGCCAATATATGTTAATCATGTACAATTTTTCTATACATATTTCCACAATTATACTGCATAAGAAAAATCAGATCAAAAAGGGAAAATATGAGAAAGAAAACAAAATACAAGCAAACAAAAAGAATGAAAATACTATGTAGTGATCTACACTCAATTCTCACAGTCCTCTCTCTGGGTGCAGATGGCTCTCTTCATCACAAGACCATTGGAACTGGCCTGAAGTATCTCATCGTTGAAGAGAACCACGCCCATCAGAATTGATCATCATATAATCTTGTTGTTCAATTCACTTAGCATCAGTTCATATAAGTCTCTGCAGGCCTCTCTGAAATCATCCTGCTGGTCATTTCTTACAGAACCATAATATTCCATAACATTCATATACCATAACTTATTCAGCCATTCTCCAACTGATGGGCATCCACTCAGTTTCCAGTTTCTTGCCATTACAAAAAGAGCTGCTACATTTTTTTTTTTTTTTTGCACATGTGGGTCTCTTTTCCTCTTTTAAGATCTCTTTGAGATATAAGCCCAGTAGAAACACTTCTGGACCAAAAGGCATGCACAGTTTGCTAGCCCTTTGGGCATAGTTCCAAATTGTTCTCCAAAATGGCTGAATCCATTCACAATGTATTAGTGTTCCAATTTTCCCACATCCCTTCTGACATTTGTCATTACCTTTTCTTGTCATCACCTTTTCCTGTCATCTTAGACAATCTGAGAGGTATGTAGTGGTATCTCAAAGTTACCTTAATTTTTGCATTTCTCTGATCAATAGTGATTTAGAGCACCATGTCATATGACTAGAGATGGTTTCAATTTCTTTATCTGAAAATTGTTTGTATAGATCCTTTGACCATTTATCAATTGGAGAATGGCTTGAATTCTTATAAATTTGAGTCAATTCTCTATATATTTTAGAAATGAAGGCTTTATTAGAATTCTTGAATTAATTTTTTCCCCTAGTTTGTTGCTTCTCTTCTAATCTTGTCTGCATTGGTTTTATTTGTATAAAAACTTTAAAACTTAATATAATCAAAATTATCTATTTTGTATTCAATAATGTACTGCAGTTCTTCTTTGGATACAAATCCCTTCCTTCTTCACATATCTGAGAGGTACAGTCTCACAGTTTTAAAGTGGCAGAAAGCCTCTCAAAAGAAATTTCCCACATGGTGGGGGACACATTAGGAAAACTGGGAATGCTTAGACAAACACAGATTACATCATGAAAGTAGCATTACAAAAATGACATGATCAGAGATGTTCACTTTCAAAAATGTAGAATTATTCTTGGAATGTTCCTGATACAATCTTTTAAATAACCAGTTCTTTTCATTCTTAATGATGTGGGAATGAAAGAAGTGATAAATTTAAAATAAGAACTAGATCTATGCAATTCTGATATTTATTACTTGTGTGAATTTTGTCAAGTCACTTCATATCTAGGTCTTTCCAAAATGAAGAGATTGGATGAGAGTAGGGCTTCTTAAATTTTTTCCATTTGCAATCTCTTTTTGCTCAAGAAATTTTTACTTGACTCCAGGTATATAGGTATGTAAAGTAGATATACAAATAAAACATTATTGATAATAAATTATAATATTGTGACCCTCGCATTCTGTCGAAAGACCCCATATGGGGTCATGAACCAAGTTTAAGGATCTGGAGACTAGAGAATATATAAAGTTCAAACTCAAGCTCCTATAACATCATTATAGTGTTGATAATGATGAAATAGGAGAAGGAATGAGACATGTGATTTCCATGGAATAGGATATCCCAGATAATAATCCTCCCTTTACCAATAAAAATTAGCACCTTTTCTGTAAATTATAATTGTACAAAATTTCATAGACAACTGAGAGGTTAGGTGATTATAAGGGTAATATAGTCCATATACATCAGCAGCAGGTACTTGTAGGTTTTAAACCCATATCTTGTAACCCCAGAATCTATGCTCTCTTCTACTGTTTTCTCTTTTTCTCATTATCCTCTAAATATATACATTTATTGAGACTTGTTAAGGTCTCTTCTCACTCATATATATTTACATTCATTCTTTATCATGTACCCTATAAGTACTGTGCTAAGTGTCATCAAAAATACCAGATTAAAACTCCTACTCCCAGGGAGTTTGTTGTTTGTAAAGAAGATAAAGTGTATACACATAAAAGCTATGAAATAATATAGAATATAAAGTATAGTAAAAGATATAAAATGCTTATGTAATTCCTGTGAACAGGAAACTATTTTGGAGGGCTCAAAGAAAGCTTCATCAAAGAAGTAGCATTTATGTCGCATTTTGAAGGAAGAGTGAAAATGAAACAGGTGGAGTTGATAGGGAAGAGTACTTCCCCACAGTGGCAGCTCACTGCAGTAGGAATTACACTGTCTTAGAAGTTAGAAGACCCATATTCAGTATCTTGTTCCACAACCTAGAATTATGTGACCACATAATCAAGTCATTTAATTTCTCTTGGCTTCCATTTTCTCTTTTGGAAAATGCAAGTAATCTTTAAACTACCTTCCTTGTGAGTAAATATTTTCTAAAAATTAAAAAAGATATATAAACGAAGGATATGATTATTATCGCTGAAAAATAGCATGAATAAAGGCACAAAGACAAAAAGGTATGGGGTGCATTTGAAGAATAATGTAGCACTATTTGAAAAAACTCTATAATATAGTAAAGGAAGCTATGCATGATAAAATCTAAAAAGATAGGGTTAAGGTTAAGTTTATAGAGAGCCTTGAATTCTGTTATGTAGTATAACCGGGGAGAAGCTTAATTCTCAAATACTCAAACCACCGACCAGATCTATGCTGATTCTAGAAGCAATGGAATAGATATGAGTTAACTTGGCCATTGATGGATTGAGCTCATGAGCCATTTAGACAGGGAGGATTTCAGGATTTGGGGATTCAGAGAGTTCCTGAAATTCCATTAAACTTTCTTGCCAAATGGTTTTGATCTTGCCTGTGATATTTTGGAGTATTGCTTTTAATACTTGTTGACTATATTTTTTCTTAAAGGAATTATTTATCTGAATCCTGGGAATCTGAGTGGTTCCTTATACTAGATTTAGACTCAAATCCTAAAAAAATGTCTTCTTAGTCATTCATCTATGACCTCTTTATACTGCAGGGGTCCTCAAACTACGGCCCATGGGCCAGATATGGCAGCTGAGGACATTTATCCCTTTCACCCACGGCTGTGAAGCCACAAAACAAAGTTTTTGTTTTCACTATAATCCGGCCCTCCAACAGTCTGAGGGACAGTGAACTGGCCCTCTATTTAAAAAGTTTGAGGACCATTGTTTTATAGCCTCAAATGGAATAAGATACATAGTTTGCAGACTTTAATACAATATATATTACCACCATCATTATTATTGATTGATAAAATGACTCAGTTTTTCTTCTTTTCTTGTGGGAAGCCAGCACTAATCTACAGGTGATAAGGCCATAAGGCCATACAGGTGATAAGGCCACATTCCAAAAGACTGTCCTAACCTTGAATAGGAATCTCTTAATCATATCATGGAGTTTCCTACATGACCAAAGACCACCTAACCTTGAATAGGCAGATATCTAGACATCTCCTAATCACATCCTGGAGCTTCCTATGTGACCAAAGACACCTGATCAGCTCATCCTTAGGCAGGAAACCAATCCTTTGTCTAGGACCCCCACCCTGTACTAAGTTCCGCAATCCTGCTGCTATATATACCTGTACTATTGCACTAATTAAAAAGAGGCTTGGTCAGATTGTTTTGTCTTGCCCTGCACCCCCCCCCCCCTTCCTCCCCTTGCTTTTATCTCCTTTTTTCCAGGGTCCACACACTCTGCCTTGCAGGCCGAGGCATTTTCTATCAAGAGAAATAATAGAAAAAGGTACAACAACTATTATGAAGACAGAACTCAATCTAAGAGAAGTGAGGGATGCCTGAGTTTTTTAGGGGATGTTTTCCATAAACCTTTCATTCTAAGGGTCATGTATAAAGCAGCCAGTTGCAAGGCCACATAAGTGGAAAGAGCTCCCTACATTTGTCATATATAATAACCCTACAAGGCTGACCCACCAACCATCTCACCTCATTCAATGAAAGTTAATGCCTCCAAACCCTAAATCATAGATTTAGAAATACAGCACAAATATCATCTTGCTTCTTTATCAATTAAAACCCTGGATATAGAAGAAGGATAGAAAATAAACATTAATGTAATGTTTACTATATGCCATGAACTATGCTAAAGTTTTATAAATTTCATCTTATTTAATGTTCACAATAACTCTTCTTATCATCATTATCATCATTTTACATTTAAGTAAATAGAAGCAAACAGAAGTTAAGTGACTTGCACAAAGACACGCAGTTAGTAAATAGATGAGATCCAATTTGAATTCAAGTCTTTCAGATATGAGATCCACCTCTATTCTCTGCAAGACTATTAATCTCTTTGAGATAGCTCAAAGTAGAATAGAGAAATGAGTTCCAGAAATATTAAGCAAGAAGAGAAAGGACTAAGGACTTATAATCTCATTGTAGAATAAGATGCAATTTATTATTTTACATAGTTTTTTTTTTTTTTTAATAGACATTGACAGGTTAAGTTACTTGCCAAATGACATATAACTAAAATGTGACCAGGTGCAAAACTTGAACACTAATCTTTCTGACTACAAGGCCAGCTCTCTATACACAAGAAGATAGCGTAAAACAGCAGAAATAGAAACTTAATTCATAGTGTTTGCTACTTTGTGGAGGATAGACTATGAGAAGTGGTGCTTGATATTAGTATTGCTGTTGTTGTAGGGCAATTTACAGGCCTTCAAAATCATGCTTTTCACAGAAGATGGAATGAATATAAGTAAAGGGCATTAAAGGTGTGGGAGAGGTGCAGGTTAGGGAAAAAAAAATAAATGGGAACAGCCTTGCCTTAAAGTAAATAAAGCTAAAATGATTGAAAGGACAAAGTACTGGATTTTCTGGGGAAGAACAAAAATCCTAATTTGGGGGAAAAATAAAAGAATGTAGTCAATAAAAGAATGTAGGCAGATTAGAGACAATAATTCAACCAAATTTCCTCAACATACTCTTCAAAACAATTTTAAAATAACTCCTCAAATCAAAATTTTGAATAATAGAGGCAACAAAACATCAAAGTGAGACATTTTTTAAAATACTAACATAACTTAATACTTTGGCAACAGAGGTTTGGGAATCAAGGTGGAGACTTCTTTAAAATTCAGAGCACACAGCACAAATCCTAGTGGTGGGCTTTGAAAGTAGCCATGACGTAGCTTCAAGAACTCTCAGTCCAGAGATAGTAAGGGGATTGAATAACTGGTCAAGATAAGATTACAAGTATGTGCAGGTATTGGGTGTGGCTGGAGATGAAAGGTAATTCTCTTGACCATTGTAGTTCTGAAATGAAGGAAGAGGAGCTCCTGGGGTCTCTTATGACCAGGGAACCTGGTCAGAGTTCCAGGGACTAGAGGACTAATAGCCCTTGCAGCTGTAGAGAAAGTAGGGGATCTTTTTAGGTAAAGACGAAAACATAGACAAAGGGAGAAGTGACCAAATCTCTCTCTGGATCACACCACTTTAGAAGTAAAAGTTTGAAGATTCCCAGAACTAGCTCTGAAAATAGTGGCTTGAAAAAGCCTGCAGCCTAGCACAATTCCTTCTCACCCTCAAATAAACAGAATGCAAATTTACATGTAGTTTAAAGTAGAGAAATAAGCTGGGAAAATAAGCAAACAACAACAAAATTTAGTCATAAAACTACTATACTGGCAAAGAAGATTGACACAAAAATTCAGAAGAAAACAATGTGAAAACAACTTTAAAAAACTCTCAAAGAAATATGCTAATTGGACTAAAGCCCAACAAGAATTCCTAGAAGAGTTAAAGAAAGAGATGGGTATTAGAGGAAAAATTGAGGAAAGAAATGAGAGTGCTGCTAGAAACAAAAATCAGTTTGGTAAAAGAGGCAGCAAAATCCAATGAAGAAAAAACTCTTTAAAAAGCAGAATTGACTAAATAGGAAAAAGATACAAAATCTCACTGAAGAAAATAATTTCCTAAAAATTAGAATTGGGCAAGTGGAAGCTAATGACTCCATGAGACATCACAAAACATTCAATCAAACACAATAAAAAAATGAAAAAAATATAAAAGAATATAAAATATGTCATTAAAAAAAAACCTGGCCTGTTGTTTGTAGTGAAAATAAATTGAGAAGTAGTATAAGAATTGTTGGAAAGCCAGAAAGCCTTGATCAAAAAAAGGTCCAGACAACATATTTCAAGAAATTATCAAGGAAAATGATCCTGTTATTCTAGAATCACAGGGTAAAATGGAAACAGAAAAAATCCATAGATATCCTCCTGAAATACATCCCCAAATGAAAACTCCCAGGAATCTTAAAACCAAATTCCAGAACTTCTATGTCAAAGAGAAAAATATTGTGAAGTAGCTGGGAAGAAACCATTCCAAAATTATAAAGCCATAGTGAGGATCACAAGATTTAGCAGTTTCTATATCAAAGGATTATAGTGTTTGGAATATGATATTCAAAATGGCAAAAGAACTAGAATCAAAACTAGTCAAAAAGACATAAATGGGGAAATTATGTTTTATTCTTTTAAAAAAGGTAAGCAAAGACAATGAAGCAATTAAAAAAATGTTTATAGCAAGTTTCTTTGATAAAGGTCTCATTTCTCAAATATAGAGGGAACTAATTTAAATGTATAAAAATAAGAGCCATTCACAAATTGAGATAATTGGTCAAAGGATATGAGCAAACAGTTTTATTTATCAGGACAAGAAGATGTATAGTAAAATATCTGCATGTCAGAGTACCTGGTTGCAGAAGTTTCAAAGAGGAAAATTCATTCTTCAAGACTCTCTATTCACTTGATAATATTATCATCTTCCATGAGTTTCATTGTCATCTTTCTGATTCCTCTCCTGTGACTAACATAACATTAACATATTGTCATAAATACTCAGTTCATTGATACTCACTATATTTTTCTTTCTGCCACTGCTTCTCAGAACATTTTTTTCCTTCCTTCACCTAATTTCCATTTTCATCTTGTCTCTTTGGATTTTGGTGTTCCAAAGAGATTCTGTTTGCAACCCACTATGACTCTTAGTTTTTACTTATTCAGAACCTTTTTCAGCCGTTGTTCCTTTTTTCCTATCTATTCCTACAATATGCATTTGTTAAGCTCCTACTATAAGCCTAGCATTATGCTACATAATGAGGATACCAAACTAAAAACAAACTCTTTCTGCAACATAAGGTCTTTTATAGTTGCCTGGGAAACCGAGAACATAAGTAATATACCCAGGATCACATAGATAGTATGTCATAAACAAGATTTGAACCCTGGGTTTTCCTCACTTTTATCTACAATGTATGTCCTGCTACCTTGTACATAATTGAAACTTAACAAATACTTGTTGGATGAATGAATGAGGGAATAAATATGTATATGACCAGTTCTACTTTTGTTTCTTACTGACATTATGGCAGCCTCTCCGGAAATCTCTTCCAGTATCTTATGGCATATTCTGAGAGAATATGGAAGAGAAGCTACTAGACTTATACTGAAGGTCAGGGAGTATGGAATGGAGGAAAAAAAGTTACAGAGGACTGTCTCACTTGTATTCCTGGATCCAGGGAATATTAGAGTTTTATCCAGACAAGTAACATGGCCTAATGAACATCAGAAATAAAGGGTTGATCATAGGCTTGAGGAATCATAGGATTATGCATCTAAAGCCAGAGGAATCTTAGATATTATCATGTTTAACCTTTCATTTTGCAGATAAAGAAACTAAGGTCCAGAAAGGTTAAATGATTTGCCTATGCTCATTTAGCTAGTGCCAGGTAGAATTTGAACCCAAGTCTGCCACACACTCTTATCAACTACATCATAATATTTGTTAGTTAATTAATCAACAACTGCTCAGTTCTCATATGTTGTCCCATGATCTACATGTTGACTTTGAGAACAAAATGCTTTTTAAAATTTTATTTATAAGCATTATGAGTTAGTTGGAAGCATCTTTAAATTAGATAGACTCAGAAACAGGACTCACAGAATCCTTGCAGTTCTGTTGTTAGTTAGAACAATCAAAGGACTTCCTCTTTGGTCCAGATCATTTTCTCAGAAGAACAATGTCCTGTCAGTCCCCACATGGATCAGATGGCTGGCATTACACAATTCAGCCTTTGTATGGGATATACGGAAGGTTATTCTACTCCCAGTACTGCTGAATTCATTGCCTAAAACAGATGTATGATATCTTTGAGCATATCCTCTAGCTAGAACTTCAGCCAAAGACAGTACCCAGTATTAGGACAAGTGGAATGTGTTTGGTGTGCCTGATTTTTAATACTTTTCTTTCCCCCCATGCTTTTCTGCTACTGCCATAATTAGTCATGAAATCAAATCAGGATTGAACTTTCATATGCTTAATGCTATTTTGTCAGATAATTTATTACCAACTATCTGGCACTGTAGGTCCTATTAATTCATTTTTATTTTTCATTCATGATGAATCTCTTTGCAGATAATTACAGTGGCCTCTAAAAAGATGGTAGATTCTATTGTCAGGAGCAGACACAAAGTTTTTCCAGCCCTAAAAGGTCTTAGGTCCTAGATTTAGAACTAGTTTGAGGATGGGATTTTGGAGGTCTTCTATTACCACCCCTTTATTTTATAATAAGAAAACAAGGACTTAATTAAGTCACATGATCAAAGATCTTTCCAATACTTGAGACTCCAAATCTATAGAAGCACACACCTTTCTAGTCCTGTAAGGGTTTGTGCTTTCCAGGAACAGACTTTAAGAATCAAGTTAAATGGAGCCACAGATAAAATGATAGGCCTGGGGTTATAAAATCCTGAGTTCAAATCCAGCCTCACACACTTATTACCTATGTGATCCTGAGCAAGTCACTTAAAAGATTTCACCCTCAGTTTCTTCATTTACAAAATGTAAATAATAGTTATGCTTACCTATCAAGGTTATTGTGATGATAAAATGAATATTTATAAAATACTTAGAACAGTGCCTGACACATGGTAGCATATTAGATCTTGCATTCTTTTCAGCTTTCATTTATCAATCTCATGAAATCCTCCATTTATCTTTCTTGACAATCTCCTAAACTCCCCCATCATTTTTCCTTCTTCCTATTCTGGGTATTTTTACTGGCTATTCCCTATTTCTATAATTCTCTACTTCTACTCCATCACCTGTTCTCCCTGGTTTCCTCTAAGTCCCAATTGAATTTCTATGCACTACAGGGCCTCCTGAAATGATTTGGGGAGATAAACATTCCCACTTGCAGAATGATTAGTTTTGGGAGACGATGAAGTATAGAAAAGCCACCATCCAGGAGAATTTCCTGGGGGAAGAGAATCAGAAAAGAGTTCATAGGTGTTTTCTTTCTACCCTCTCTAATAAGAGGAAGATATAGTTGTTTAGCATTATTACTCATAGATTTTCAAAAGAAATCTCCAAATTTATGGGTCTTTTGTCTTCAAAGACTTTTTGGATGTAACCAGTTGGTACTTCTCTCTATTCTGGATCCTTATTCCCTGTTAAGACAAGATTTGAATCACAAACTTACCACGGTTCTGCAGAATTGGTGCTTGCCAATCTAAAGTTTCAGATCAGAGTCTTCTAACTGATCTAATACCTTCTTCAATCTTTTTTTTTTTTGTATTATGTACTTTTTATGACTTTCTTAAGATAATGTGATTATATAAGAACATCCATACTTCTAAATAACTATTTTATTTTTTTCCCCATTAGATGTCTCTAGATAGTGCAAAAAATAAAATGCTGGGCCTGGAGTCAGTGAGAACTGAATTTAGATCTGTCCTCAGTCACTTTCAAATTATGTGACCCTAGGTAAAGCACTTAATCTTTGTTTGCCTCAATTATCTCAACTGTAAAATTGGGATAATAATGTCACCCACTTAAGGTCGTTTTGAGGATCATTCAAGTTATTTGTAAAGTGCTTAGCTCAGGGCTTAGTATGCTTATTCTCTCCCCAGCCCACCATGCACTTTTTTAGTTTTTCAATTGGTTCTCTATAAATCATTAAAAAGTAGTATGTATCCCTAAAGTATCTTGGGGGCATAAACTATAGAATCCTATTGGACTCCAAATCTAGCATTCTTTTTATTCCTTTGCCATGAAAAGCCTTAATGTTTGCTGTATGAGTCTACTACTGAAAGCTATTGACTGCCAAACAAATAGCTTAGTACCTCTTGAATTTATGTTTTGGTGTACTGGTTCACTTTAGGAAAATCTTTTCCTCAAAGTCCGGTAATCTGATCACTTCAAAATCTTCCCAGTTCCCTTCCTCACCATCACTAAGGAAAAAAGACATAGCAACTGCTAGGCTAAGTGATGATGCTATTGACTAAAAGGTCCTTCATCTCAAAGAAAATAATCTTCCAAAATTGCTCTTTTTTCCCCCAAAGAGATAATTTATTTTATTTTTTTTATTATAGCTTTTTATTTACAAGATTTATGCATGGGTAATTTTTCAGCACTGACAGTTGCAAAATCTTTTGTTCCAATTTTTCCCCTCTTTCCCCCAACCCCCTCCCCCAGATGGCAGGCTGACCAATACATGTTAAATATGTTAAAGTATATGTTAAATACAATATAGGTATACATGTCCATACAGTTATTTTGCTTTTTCTGCTTCTCTTGAATCCTCTATTTGGAGGTCAAATTTTTTGTTTAGTTCTGTTTTTTTCCTTAGAAACAAATAGAATTCATATGTTTCATTGAATGTCCATCTTCTTCCCTGGAAGAAAATGATTAGCTTAGCTGGGTAGTTTATTCTTGACTGCATTCCAAGTTCTTTTGCCTTTTGGAATATCAGATTCCAGGGCCTTGGATCTTTTAATGTGGAAGCAGCTAGATCTTGAGTGATCCTTATTGTGGCTCCTTGGTATTTGAATTGTTTTTTCTGGCTATAATATTTTTTCCTTAGTTTGATTATTCTAAAATTTAGCCACAATATTCCTTGGGGTTTTTATTTTAGGGTCTTTTTCAGAAGGTGTTCGATGAATTCTTTCGATGCCAATTTTATCTTCTGATTCTATTACATCTAGGCAGTTCTCTTTGATGATTTCCTGTAAAATAGTATCTAGGTTCTTTTTTAATCATAATTTTCAGGAAGTCCAATAATCCTCAGATTATCTCTCCTAGATCTATTTTCCAGGCCAAGTAGATATTTAACATTTTTTTCTAATTTCTCATTTTTTGTTTTGCTTGACTGATTCTGGATGTCTCAATGAATCATTCATTTCTATTTGTTCAGTTCTTATTTTTAATGAGTTATTTTTTTCATTAGCTTTTTTTTTTTTTTTTTGTATGTCCAATTGAGTTTTTAAGTGAATTCTTTTGCTCTATGGAATTTTTTTCCATTTCACTAATTTTTTTTTTTTAACTGAGTTATTTTCTTCTTCCAATTCACAAATCCTACTTTCCAGGGAGTTCTTTATCTTTTCCAATTCACAAATTTTGTTTCCCTGGGAGTTCTTTACTTTTTCCAATTCATCTTTGAGGAAGTTGTTTTCTTTTTCTACTTTATCAAAATTTTCTTTAAATGACTTATAAGCCTTTTCTGTACTCTCTTGCATAACTTCTCTTTCCTTTCCCCATTTTTCTTCTAACTTTCTTTTAAGATTTTTTATAGTTTCTTCTAGGAGAACCTTGTGTGATGGGGATTGGTCCCCCTTTACATTCCCCTTTGGGGTTTTGTCTGGATACTGTTTGCTATTAGTCTCCTTGGGGTTGAAAACCTGCTCCCTTTCTGTATAGAAGCTATTGATGGTCTATTTGGCTTTTTAACTCATTTTTTTAAAAAAAGCCCTTAGGGCAAGGAGATTACCTGCTTCCTCAGCAGAGCAGGGATAGATATATGGACAGTAGTTATCCAGCCAATGGGCTGCAAAGAGTGGCTGAGCTGCAGAAGTGCTCTGGGAAAAGCTCCACACCAGAAGTGTCTCTGCCCTGGGTAACACAGGCCAGCTGGGGAAGTGCCCTGCTAAAAGCCCTGCTATGCAGATTAATGACTGTCCTGGGGCTAGAGGCTGAACAGCAAAAGTGTTACTACTCCAGGCAGAAGCCTGCCATGGGTATTAGCAGTTGCTCTGTGAATAGCCCTGCACCGCACTGGAAGTGTCTCTGCCCTGGGGAGCTCAGTCTGGCTGTGGAAGTTCTATTGCCCCAGACCGAGCCCAGATCTTAGTCTGCAGGGCAGATTAGAGGTTGTCTTGGGCTGAATCCCCTTGCTGTACAGATATGTGATGTGCTACAGAATGTGGCTACACAGCTGTGCGGTAGTCTGTACTCAGTCATTCACTTCTGGTTTTGGGTGGGTGTAGCCAGATCCTGTTAGATTCTGGCTTTTTTTGGAGTACACTCTACCTTTGGCTTTAATTTCTCTGATGATCTACTGCTGTGCAACCAAACCAGAGCAGCCAACCTGTGGTAGAGTCCTCCCTGTAAATTTTCCAGCCACAGAGACCACCTCTGCCCTGGTCCGCTCAATATGCTAGCCTCTCCTTTCTCCCTGCTTGTGCTGGCCTGCTCCCACTACTCAGGACAAACCTTTTCTGGTGATCTTCCAGATTACTTCAGCTGGTAAGTTGTTGTACTTCCAGTCTTCGTGAATTTTACCAGTCAAGCACTATTTTGGGAGCTGAATTTGGTAATTAGTAGTGAGGATGTGTGCCTTCTCTGCCATCTTGGCTCCCCCCCACACTCCTTTTCCCTCCTCCCCCCCCCCCCCCCCCCCCCCCCCCCCCCCCCCCCCTCCCCAAGAGAGATCCAAAATTGCTCTTGTAATGTCTGGAATGATTAGGGTGAGTTCTGTTCATCCCATGAGAAAACACTAGTCCTCAGGCTGAACTTTTTCTTTGAAGAAACTTACATTTTTCAGCTATAGTCAATCAAAGATAAACTTTTATGGATCCACTCTAGTAGTGGAGTCAATGCTTCCTCAATATATTCTGTCACTTGGGATGCACTAATCAGCACAGTGGGGCAAGACCTATTCAGTCTTTCATTTCTTCTAAACTCCTACAAATTTAGGTGGAATGTATCCATGAATAGTTCGTGGCGAAGTCAGACTTGGAACCTTCAAAGTTCAGGATGATTGTTATTCTAGAACCGTCTTTATTTCTTGTTGTTGGCCTGGTCTCATTACTGTGTCTGGTACACCATCACATTCTACTTGAGTACATTTAGCATTCATAGGCCATCGAATTCAACACTGCAATTAAAAAAGCTTTGATTCTGGTTCTAACAATGCTAATTATGTTTTTATCAGGTTGTTGTTGAGACCTAAGTCCCATAATTGTTTTTTTCTTTGAGTGGAACAGGTAGATTCACTGTGCCATCAGATTTGTTCTAAGATCTTTAAATTCAACTGACATCTTTTACAGGAAAACTGTCCCAACTCCTCTTAATTCTAGGACCAGGCTATTTAGCCTAAATGTAATTTGTTTTGTTTATGTTTGTTTTCATGTTCTCTGTTCCATTAGATTGTGAGCTCCTTGAGAGAAGGCACTAACTTTTGCCTCCTTTTGGGTCACTAAGTGCTTAATATAATGCCTGACACATAGTAGGTGCTAAAACAATGTTTGTTGATTAATTAATTGATCTTGCTTTGTAATTTTTTCACTTCATTTAAGTGTCTGTACATGCAAAGACATTGTGAAACCTGTCAAATTCAATTTTCTATTTAAATTTGCTATCCAATAATAACCTGAAAAGAAAAAAAAAGAAAAAAATTCCAAATATATCTCTTTCGTGGGAAAGAAGATAAAATGTTGGAAAGTATTACCCTATTAAGTGTATCGTAACAGTCTGAGTCATATCAGAGGATTTAAAGTACTCTATCCAGTCAAATGCACACAAACAAAACAGTCAGAGTGCCTCCAGGCTAAGAATGTCTTTTCTTCAAACTGTCTGGCTGAGACTCAATTCAAATCTATTGTCCCAGACATTTATCTGACTTTGGCTAGAAAAATCTTTATAACTTTAATTTAATAACTTATGAGATGCTTTTAAAACCAATTTCAAAGAGCTCCCAATTATGACTCCCAGGTTTCATTTTTGACTCTAAACTTTATGCCTCATTCTAAATTTGGCTGCCAAATTGCAACAGGAAACATATGAGGTTCAAGGGTTGGACTCTCCATCCTGAATTTTGACTTTCAATTTTGTCTCCAATTTTTGAATTATTACTTTTAAAAACTTTACTCACTGTTCTAAATTTGTCAGACTTATTTTTATGTCCTTTATCACTGTCAACATGGCACTTTGTCTTTATCAGCATTTTCACTGCTTCAATGTCATCTTCCTATGTCATTGTTTTCTGTGTCACTTCGTAATGGTCACCTTGTGACTGTCTTTATGTCACTTTATCAATCATTTTCCCACTGTTTTCAGGGTGAATGTCATCTCTTTACCATGTCCATGATTTTTGACAGTGTACCAATGTCCTCTTGTCACTTTGTCACTGTCACCATATTGCTGTATCATTGTTACTATGATCATAGCCACTCTGTGTCACTATCATCATGCCATTATGTGTCTAGGTCATTTTTGTCATTGTCACCTTGTGTCTCTTTCAGTCAATTTGTCACTGTGTCACCTCCTCACATTCCTCATGTCACTTCATCATTGTCACCATGTCATCCTGTCCCTGTCACATTATTATTGTTACTTTGTCGTTCTGCCTTTCTATCATTTTGTCTAAATTTGATATCTCATTCTAATTTGACTCTCAGATTTAGACAGGAAACATTTTGAACCTTAAGTGTTTGATTCTTTGGCCTGAATTTTGACTCTGAATTTTGAATCCAACTTTGGAATTTTGATTCTCTAAATGTGACTCTCATTCTAAATCTGATTGTCAGATTTAGGCCAGAAGCATTTTAGTCTTAAAGATTTTTTTTTAACTTTACAGTCTACAATTTGATTCCAATTGTAACTTTCAGTCTAGAATTTTATCTCTATAAATTTGATTCCCTGTACCAAATTTGATTGCCTAATTAGAACAGGAAGCATTTTGAATCTCAAGTATTAAACTCTCCATCCTGAATTTTGACTCTTTAATTTTGGCTCTCCATTCTAAATTTGACTGATAGATTTAGAGAGCCATTTTTACTTCACTTTGTTACTGTCAATATGTTACATTGTCGTTATCACCATGGTTACTGCCACCATGTCACTGTCATTATGTCATTGCAGCTCTATGTCATTTTGTAACTATGATGTTGGCACTGTGTCATGCTGTCTCTTTGTCATCCATCACTTTCCTCCTGTTACCAGGGCAGGTGCCACTTCTTTATCATCTTTGTGGGCTTTAAAAATGTGTCAATGTCCTCTTGTCATTTTGTCACTGTCACTGTGTTACTGTGTCATTATTACCAAGATCTTGGCCACCATATTATCATCACCATGTCATCATATCTCTATATCATTTTTGTCATCATCATCTTGTCCCTTTTTCAGTCAATTTGTTACTGTGTCACCATTTTGCTGTCATCATGTTCTACTGACAGTGTTCCCATGTTATTTTGTCATCATGGTCCTTGTACTTATCAATGTGATTGTCACCATGCCATCATGTCTCTGTGTTGTCTTGTCACTATCACTTAGTCACTCTATCTTTCTGTCATTTTGTCCTAATTTGACTCCCCATTCTAAATGGCTGGAAGATTCAGACAGAAGCATTTTAAGTTGTAAGGGGTTTTTCCCCCTGTGTCCTGAATTTTGACTCCCACTTTTCAATTATGATTCTTTAAATATGATTCCTCATTCTAAATTTGACTGCCACATTTTGAAGGAAGCTTTTTGAGTCTTAAATCCTTCACTCTCTGGCCTGTATTGACTCCTAATTTGATTCCCAGTTTTGAATTTTGACTCTGTAAATGTGATTCCCCATTCTAAATTTGTTGGCCAATTTTAGACTGAAAGCATTTGGAGACTCAAGTGTTGTACTCTCCATCATGAAATCTGACCATTTTGATTCCCCATTTTGAATTTTGGCTCTCTAAATTTGATACCCCATTCTGTTGTTGTCTGAGACTAGAAGAATTTTGAGTCTCAAGTGATAGACTCCTTGTCCTGAATTCTAAGTTCTAGTTTTGAATTTTGATTCTCTAAATGTGACTCTCCATTTTAAATTTGATTGTCAGATTTAGACAGATAGAATTTTAGATCTTAAGTCTTTGGCTTTCTAGTCTGAATTTGAATCCCAGATTTCAATTTTGACTCTCTATATTTTTCTCTTCATTCTAAATTTGACTGCCAAATTGGAATAGGAAGTATTTTTAGTCTCCAATGTTGGACTCTCCCATCTTGAATCTTCATTCTAGTCTTTGAATTTCAGCTGTTTAAAATTTACTATCTGTTTTAAATGTGACTGCAGAACTTAGAAAGAACCACTATTTTTGTATATAGGGCTACTATGTCATTGTGTTATGTCACTTAATAACTGCCAGCTTGTGACTCTCTCTTTCACTTTTTCAATCACTTTGCTACTGTTTCTAGGGTAAGTGCCACCTCTTTACCATCTCATGTTTTTTCTGACAATGTGCTAATGTCCTTTTGTCACTGTTACCATGTCACCATATCATTGTCACAATGATTGTATTCAACATGTCACCATCACCATGTCATAATATCTCTGGGTCATTTTTGTCATCATTTTGTCCCTCTTTCTCTCAATTTGTCAGTGTATCATGTCCTCAATGTTTTCATGTCACTTCATCATTGGTGCCATTGTTCCACGTCTTTGTCACCATGCCATCATGTCCCTATCGTATTGTGAATGTCACCTTGTCATTCTGCCTTTCTATCATTTTGTCTAAATTTGACTCCATATTCTGAATGTGATTGTCACATTTGGATAGGAAGCATTTGAAGTCATAATGGTTTGTTTCTGTGTACTGAATTATGTCCTAATTTTGAATTTCGGCTCCTAAATTTGACTCCCCAGACTAAATTTCATTGCTAGATTTAGATAGGAAGCACTTTGAGTCTTAAGTGTTTGACTCTCCAAACTGAATTTTGACTCCCAGTTTTCTGATAAAGTTATTAGAAGTTATCTGTATCATCCTCCCATGTAGAAATGTAAACAATTTAACATTTTTGAGTTACTTATGATTTCTCTTTCTTGTTTACCTTTTAAAACTTTATTTGAGTTTTATATTTAAAGGAAAAGATTTTTTTGAGTTCTGCTCCTTTCATAAAAAATTCAGAGAAGTATGTTATCTCATTAAATATCCATTTTTCCCTTGAAGGATTACTCTCAGTTTTTCTGGGTAGATTTTTTTTTTTTTTTTGGTAACAACAATTCTTTTGCCTTCCAGAATATCCACTTCTTTATCTTGGGAATTGCTAAATGTTGAGTCACCTTGACTAAAGTTCCATAATATTTGAAAAGTTTATTTTAGACTGCTTGAAGAATATTTGCTTTGACTTGGGAGTACTGGAATTGGTTAAAATATGCTTGAGAGTTTTTTTTTTTTCCTTTTCTTTTTTTCAGGTGGTAATCAGTGAATTCTTTCAATGTATATTTTACCCTTTGCATCTAGGATATGAGGCAGTTTACCATGATACTTTATTGAAATATGTTTCCTAGGTTCTTTCTTTGATCATGACTTTCATGTAGTCCAATAATTTTTTCATTATTTCTTCAGAAATCTACTTTCCAGGTCAGTTGTTTTTCCACCGAGATATCTCATATTTTCTCCTATTTTTCCTTTTTTTTTTTTTTTTTTTTTTTTTTTTTTTGACTTTGTTTGAGTCATTGAGTTTTTTTTGGTCTCATATAGTCATTAGCTTCCACTTGTCCACTTCTGAATTTTAAAGAATTACTTTCTTCATTGAGTTTTTGTTTTATTTCATTTAGCCTTTTTCATACTTTTGTTTCAAAGTTACTCCTGGGGAGCTGGAAGTTTTTGGTGCTTCTGAGATGATATGATCTGCCTATAGTTATGGTCACTGATCTCCTGATCTATAGTCTGGTCTTTACCAGGAAGGGATTTCAATCTCTTAGGATTAGAATGAATACTTCCTCTAAGAGTCACTGCTCCCTTGGGCCCAAATATTATATGGTTCCTCAAGTCTCCTGCTCCTTCTTGACCAAAAGTACTCCTCTCCATCCTTGAACTATGCTTCAGAAGTAAATAAATGTAATTCCTGAACAGTTTCCAATCCTGTATCTAGTATTAGCACAGGGATCCTCTGTAATTTCTTTTTGTCCATATGTCAGGTCCCCTAACCATCTCTGACTTGAGAGCTCCCATAGCAGCTGTTGCTGTGGACTCTGGGTCAGCTTCCTTCTGCATGTCACTGATCTCTCCTTCTAAGCTCCTAAGTTATCTTGGATAGGAAGAATATATCACTTTGTTCTTTTGTTGGCTCTGTCACTTTAGATTTCAACATGAAATGTTATTTTAAAGTTGTTTGGAGATAAATGCTGGGATCAGACAGCTGAGTGCTTCCTCTACTCTACCATCTTAGCTCTGCCTCCAGAAGTCTCCATTTGTGAGAGTATTGCATAAGATAGCTTATTTTGTAGCATGCTTCATAACATTATTAATAATTTATTAAGTGCAAAACATTGCATGGTAGAAGGAACCCTGTTACTTAACATAATGCCAGTATTGGGGCATATTTTCATTTTCCATTCAAAATCATTTTGCTTAAAGAACTCTATTGAGACAGAGGATACACACACACACACACACACACACACACACACACTCCACTCCTGTTTAGAATTCAAATTGTAAATAGGATTTCAGTTAGACAAAGCTTATAGGTAGATAAATTCAGGCACACCTGCAAGGAATAGGAAGTCACAGAGAAGCAGTAACATGTCTTTGTCAAGAGCAAACTAAAAAAACAAAACAAAACAAAACAAAACAAAAACAAACAAAAAAAAAACTTGGCACACTTTTATTAATTTTCCAGTAACTTCTAAATAAATAATCATCTTCCCTCTACCAAATGATCATGGCAGTGATTATCCATCCATTTATATGATTTATTTATATGTACTCTTACCTGTAGATCTTTTGGTAGCTATTTAGAAATATACTCAACACTAGAAATCACTGCATCCAATCTTGAGATAAGTTTTCCACACTTTCTGAGTCTTCACCTGTATGTATCTACTTAAGCAAGTGCTACAGTTTTAATATTATTTATTAAGTAACATAACATATTGGGTACACTGCTTTTGTTACATTATTGTTCACCAAATCCTATGGATTATATCAAAGAGTTATATAGATAGAGGGTAAAAAGTAATGGCTGATTTTTGTAATAGTTTGCCTTTATGCAACCTTCCCTGTTATTCTATGCTTGCCAAATTGGTGATCGAAAAATTTCTATTTTTTGTTGCCTTTCTTCTTTAGAGATTCTTTAAAAAAGCTACTCATTTGAACCAACATGTGTTCTGTCTTTGTTTAAGCCGTTAGAGATATGCTTAATGTGAGACATGTTCTGAGTTTAATTAACTTTCAAAAATAAAGAAACTGTTTTTAGTCTTCCACAGTAAAGAAAAGGAAGATTAGAAAATAAGGAAAAGTCAGTATTTTACCTAGCAACAGACATTCTGAGTGACAGAACATAATGCTGACAAATGCTTTGCTTTGATTAATTATGAGGCTTTTGTTTGATAATAAATGATTCCTCTAAGATTTGCCAAGTAGGATCTAAAATAACTTTCTAATCATCTGTCTTCTTAAAGGGATCTCTAAGATTCAAATTAACTTTTATAAACTGGATTTCATCACTTTAGACCAGATACAATATTTTTCAGAAGATGTCTGATCCAGCTTCTGACCATAAAGGCAACTAGTCAATATTACTAAAGAATGCTGTTTCAAGTAATCCATTTTTGTCATAGGAGCAGTCCAGCTAGAGTGGTACTGAGAAAGGAATATCTGAAAATTTTGACACTAAATTTATCTTCCTAAGCTATATATTCATAGTGAGTGAGATTGACTAGCATGATAATTGTCCCCCAAAGTTTTCCAAGGCCTTTAAATTTCAGGGTTCTAGAAAATTTTTCACCATCATAGTATATATCCATTTTCTGTTGATCCTATTCCCCCAATTAAGAATGCTTCAGTGTCAATATCCCAAATCAAATGTGGGCATATTATATCATTCCAGTAACAGTCACTTTTCAGTGATAAAAATAGATTGTGATCACTCACCTACCATTAGTCTCTGACAATGAAGCGTCTCATACCCTTACACTGAAGTTCTGTCATTGAGGGAAACACATAATCAATTACTACGCTTCAAATTTTCACAATTGGAATTATCAATATGTTAGGGAACGATAGATTTAGAATTACTTATAGATGTATGTATATGCATATAGATGGAGATATATAAATATATATGGAGATATTGCTGGAGATGGAGATGGAGACACAAACACATGTATATACATATATACACACACATACATACAAACACATATACTTTATGAGAAATAAGATTACAATATGTAATATGTATTTGTATTATTATTAATACTATTATTAATATATGGCATACATATACATATATGGGGAGGAAGAAAGAAACAAGAAAGAAGGAGATTCTTATAATGCTATTATTAAATTGAGCATGTTATCAGGGATTTGCTGCTTACTTCCCTTTCCCCCCTCACATATATATTAGAGCTCATATTAGATTATTTTTTATTGCATCATAGATCTAGAGCTACACAGATCATCAGACACCATATAGTCAATTTCTCTAAGTTTTCAATTGAAGATACTAGACCAAGGAAGGTTATGTGACTTGCCGAATAATCACAGTTAGTAAGTAGCAGAGGTTTTATTTGAACTCATGTCCTGTGACTCTTCCCACTATACCATTATATCATGCTCTCTCTCTGTTGATTACTAAAACAATTAACCGAGGAAGGAAGGAAACTTTTTTTTTAAACAACCACAGAATACAAATGGAATTTTGTCTATGCTGGATGTTTGCTTGTTTGTTTGTTTTCTGAGGGGAACTGGGGAAAAAGAAAGCTAGTAGCTTCAAAGTCATTAAGTAGCCTAAATTGTAGCAGGGATTTTTGGCTTGGAAAAAGGGAAAGTGAAAAGAAGAAAAAGGGAGAGAACATAAAAGATCACAAAGTTTCAGAAGTCTGCTAAGAATGAGAAAAATTTTTGCCCCAAGACAGCAGTTTTTGTGGCTTGTCAGTAAATCAGATGAATTATCAGAATCAGTTTAGGAAACCTATGCAACAAATATACTCATTCCAAGATTAGAATTCAAAGGAGATTTCAAATAGAGAATTCATGAATTATTTAAATGAGGTAATATATAAAGGATTTTTTTTTTAACAAACTTTATCAAATACATAAATAATAGCTCTTCAAAGAATTTTAGACTTAGAAATGATCTTTTTAATGCCTTGGAGAAAAAATGAAGAAAATCTTGACCTTCTATGGAACTCTTGGGAAGTTCCTTGAGGAGGATTGCATAGGTAATAAGGTCTTTCTTCTCCCCATTCCATGCAATGGTTAGTCAAGTGAAGGACAATCAGGGCAAAAATATTCCTCAATTTTTTTCTTCCTTCCTTCCTTCCTTCCTTCCTTCCTTTCTTCCTTCCTTCCTTCCTCCTTTGCTTCTTTCTGCCTTCCCTCCCTCCCTCCTTTCCTTCCTCCCTCCCACCCCCTCCCTTTCTCCCTTCTTCCTTCCCTCTTTCCTTCCCTCCCTCCCTCCCTTCCTCTCTCCCTCCTTCCTTCCCTCCTTCTTTCCTTTCCTTTCCCTTTCTCCCTTAACCCCTTTCTTCCTTTCTGCCTTCCTCCCTTTCCCTTCCCCCCTTCCCCCTTTCTCTTTTCCCCCTTTCTTCCCTTCCCCTTTCTCCCTTCCTTCCTTCCCCCCTTCCCCTTCCTCTCTTTCCTCCTCCCTCCCTTTCTTTCTCTTTCTTTTTATCTATGAAATATAATCAAAGTCTCAATCCAGACTCTATTCCTTAATTTTATTAAATTACCTGAACTTATATACATAACAGTTTATATATGGAACAACAATACATGGAAAATTGATGGAAATATGAAGCCTTTGACAAAGTCCTCTATCCTCCTCACCAAAACAAATCACATTTAGTGATAAGAATAAAACATGGAAGAAAATCCAGGATTCAACAAAATTCATAGTAAAAATCCAAGATTATAAAAGAGCATTTAAATTATTATTTCAACCAAAAAAAATGGGGAAAGGGGAAAAATGGGGGAAATAAGTAACTAAGGAAGATATGGAATGAAAATTCTAGGACCTAAATATAAAGCTGAGTACATAAACTTAAAGAAAATAAAATATGAAATTGCATCAACAATTATAGTATGAAGTCTTATTTTCAATAATGAGATCCATGAACAGAAGTTGTTGCATTCATTGGTCTAATTGCCAAAGTAAGAAATAAAAATGATCAATGATCATATTTCTCATCCTTATGCCCCTCACCCCTGAAAATCTCCAAATCATTATGAGAGAAATATAAATTAAAAGAAGTCTGAAATTCCATCTCATCTGCATAGCATTGACAAATTTGATAAAATACAAAAATCATATGCACACAAACACAAAACAAATGAGTATACCTGGGGAAATAGTCGTGTGTGTGTGTGTGTGTGTGTGTGATTTTTTTTTTTTTTTTTTTTGCATATGAAGGTACCCTTGAAAAATAGCAAGAGACACAGCGATGTTTAATCCAACCTGAACACAGGTTCTTTTCAAAAGCTTTCAAAAAAGCTCTTTTACTTTCATGAATTATATGAGTTCATTGATGTGAGTGCTCCCTCCAGTGGCAGAAATAAAAACGTGACTTCTGATTTTCAGGAAATGGTTATTGATTTTGAGAAAAGTAATAAGGAGGAAATCTAGAGACTTGTAAAAATGTTATGGTATAGTGGATAGAGTGTTGGACTTACCATTCATGTAATCTGGTTTAAATCCCACTTTGTATGACATACTATTTGTGGATCCATGAACAAGTCACTAAAATTTCTCAAGATTGAATTTTCTCATTTATAAAATGGGGACAATGATGCACACAGCATCTAATTACCTTACAGTGTTTTGTGTCCAAGGAAATAATATATGTGTTTGCATGATACAGGGCAAAAACAACAATCAAAAAAATTTATATTTAGTGTATCATCTCTGATATTTCTATGACATTGCTGTCTTTTTCACTTTAAAATGAAACAGTTATACTCAATGATCTTGAAAGTCCTATCTATCACTCATGGAGATATGATTCTATATAAATGCTTCAAAAACTTATAAGTGATATGTAGATATATATTTCACATATATACAAATATAGGCACACACATATCTATGTAGAAACTCACATGTAAATGTATGTATATATACATATGTATATAGCCATACACATATAATATATAAAACATACATAACTATGGATATATTCATAAATCATACATAACAAATATATATGTATATGAATATTATTCCAAAGCCATTTCTCTTTCCATTCTATTGCAAGTTATTGCTTTTGATTCTCCACAGAAGAAATGGTCAGTGATACCTTTTAGCACAAAGCAACCTGTTAGCTAACCTTTCTATTGGAAAGGTGATTTCTATTTACATCTTATTCACATTGAAATGTGTTTTCCTCTGTTGTCACTGTTGCCACTGTTCCTTTGACTTGCCTTTTTCATGGATCTGAATGAATCTTTAAATCTTATGTACAAAGTACCTCCCTGTCTCACTTATCTACTTTTAATGGCATCTCATTTCCCAAAGTGCATTATAGTTGATTTCCTTATGATATATTTTGAAGTGAAACAAAAATAAATAATAAATTTATATTTCAGGTCCTTTGTGAAGAATTTTTCAAAAGGATTGGGAGGCAGAGTGGGTCAGGGGAAAATTTGAACTTTATATCTGCTACCTACTTTCCATGAAACTTTGGTCAAGTCTCATAGCTCAACCAACTAACTAGCAAGCTATTAAGTATCCTCTATGTGCCAGGCACTCTGCTTGGAGATGAAGATACAAATACAAATAATGAAACAACGCCTACTCATAATGAGTATTTCCTAATGGTTGGCCCTCAGTTGTTCTATCTGAAATATCAAGGATTGACCTAGATGATATCTAAGGTCTCTCAGCTCTAACTATGATCCTATCATCCTCCCTTATCCATAGGCACCACAAGACCTTCAACAATTACCTTGCATGATCATTAATTTTTGATTCAGACTAACTCCTTTCACACAAAACAAATGGTCTTTTAATTTGCTTTTCATTCAATGTCCTCAAGTTTACCACATCTCCTTGATAACAATAACATTGTTAGTAAGAATATCCAAGGTTTTTCTGATGTGGCACAATCAGAGGCATACTGGATTCAGCTGGTACATGTTCTTGAGAGTTGATTA
The DNA here is from genome assembly GCF_902635505.1 of Sarcophilus harrisii. Taxonomy (NCBI): domain Eukaryota; kingdom Metazoa; phylum Chordata; class Mammalia; order Dasyuromorphia; family Dasyuridae; genus Sarcophilus; species Sarcophilus harrisii. The sequence goes on along the minus strand of NC_045426.1, from coordinate 439,775,250 downwards.
TTAAATTTTCAGTATGAACATTTAGACCTTGGAAATTGGCCAACATTACACATTAGGAAGGGCAGCTAAGTGGTGCAGTGGATAGAACACTGGATTTAGAGCCAGGAAAACTCATTCTTCACCCCAGCATAAGCTTCTTTTTCAATGTGTCTCTCCAACACACAGAGTTCCTTTTAAAGTAAAATAACCTTATTTTTCCCATTTTTGAGATAGAAAAGCAGCTCAGGAAAATTGAGAATGATTCAAATTCACATGATCAGCTGATAAGAGACTGGGGTAACAGAATCTCCATTTTGAGAGTAAACACCCAAGATCCCCATTAAGACCATTAATGCTTCCTGGAGAAAAAAAGTAGCTTCAGTCTAAGCCTAATGAGCAGCTAGGTGGTTCAGAAGATAGAACACTAGGCTTGGAATCAGGAAGACTTAAATTCAAATCTGTCCTCAGAAACTTACTGTGTGATCTTGGTCAAGTCACTTGACCCTATTTACCTCAGTTTCCTCATTTGGAAAAGGAAAAAGCAAATTACTATATTTGCCAAATGTTCTTGTATCTGGAATTCAAATGAATTTTTAAGTTATCTAGTCCAATTTCCTTATTTTCTAGTTGAAGAATTGAGGTCTAAAGAAGCAAAATAACTAACACAAAGTAGTAAATATAAGATCAGAATTGTATCCAGGACATCTGATTCTATATTCAGTACTCTTTCTACTGTATTACAAAGCCTCAATGTCTGTGTCATTAATAAGTGTGTTGAATATCAATTGTTTCACCATCTTCTAAATATTATTAGTTTCCCTTATCGACAAAATACTTATTCCTGTCTTTGTGAATTTGACTATTATACAATTTTGCCACTAATTTAATTTTGTTTTTAGCTGTCATGAGTACAAGGAATACCTACTTGACAGCATTTACCTAGAACTTTATTGTGGGGCAGATACTTGAAATAAGAAGATCAATTAGGAGGATATTGCAATAGCCCAGTCAAGGGGTGATGAGGGCCTGGTGATGTGTATAGGAGTATAGATAAAGGATCAAGTGTAAAAAATGTTGTGGAGATAGAAATAGCAAGATTTGGCCATCAAATAATAAATGATACTGGGCATTAAATTATAATTCTGTTCTATAAAGAATCCTACTCTGAAGCTTCAGTACAACATAAAGGTCATCTAGGATTCTCAAAGGTTATATTAGGTTAAAACCATGCTAGAAAAATTTTGAGTATATCCATGGCAGCAAACAGTATCTACTATTCATTGAACAACCTAAGTACCCCATATGCATTCCTCTACATGATAAATTATTTAATTTATGATTTTTTAAAATGATGGTAGTTATGCGTGATAGAAAACAATAAACAAAAAATTTCAAGGTTTATGACAGTTGATCCCTAAAGAGGATATAGTTACAAATCTAGCATCTAATAGTAGTTAAACTTTGTTCCTCACCCTCAACACATCTTAATCACTCATTTAAGAAATTTTTCATAAGATGAAATGTTTTAAAATTTTAAAACTAATTCAAATTACCTAAATCCATCATGCTCCAGGAAGCTTATTTTTAGAAAAACTTCACCATCCTGCAAAATTCCAACAGCTTTGGTGTTATCACCAACCAGAAGAACCTCTGATTGGACAGTGAAGCCAAGAATTCCAAAACATTGATTTAAGGAGAGAGCTTTGCTCAGACATCTAATTTTTCACTTAACTGTACTATTCCAGGTCTTCTCTGTTTTCTCCATCAAGTCCCATTCCCTCTTATTTTTTTTAAATAATGGACTGAAATAATTAGCATCATACTTTTGCATTGTAGATTGTTACATATTTGCTGGGTTCTTAAGTGAATTGTTCTATTGAGTTTATTTAGATAAACCAAAAGACTGGCAGAGAATGAAATGACACTCAATGAATTTATTTCCTTGTTTTCTCTCGCTAGATTTCCATTGACTAATATGTCTTTTTTAAGTCAAGTTAAATCAGTAAGCATTTATTAAGTGCCTAGTTATTATGTTCCAGGCAAGTGCTAAGTGCTAAGGTGCAAAAAAGGCAAAAATATAGTCACTGCTTTCAAGGAACTCACAAACTAATGAGAAATTGAAGATAATCTTAGGGGAGAAAGAAACTTGCATTAAAAAGGATCAAAAAAGGGCTTTTTTCCCCAGAAAGTCAGGTCTTAATTGCATGAAAGTCCTTGATTATTCAATTTATTTTGATTCTAGAGATGACCTCTCTTGTATCTTCATTTTTCTCTTCCTTTCGTCATGTTTTCTACCTCAATGCAAGAGAAAAGAAAATATGTTAAAAACGAGGTAGAGAGAAAAAGGAGGTTTTTTTTCAACAAAGAGGAAAAATAATTTTTTTCTGACTGATGATGAAAGAAATGTGTTTTTTTTCATAATGAGCCGACTGCAGGTGGAATTTTTAACAGAGAATTAGAATGTGATCTTGGGGTTTTAGACAGAGGTCAAAACTACAAATGTAGAATTGTCTGCAATGAAGAAATAATTGAAGTTCTTGGAACGAATGATATCAACACGAGTGGGATTGTAAAGGAGAAAAGTATTAATTGGGTGAAACTCACCCCTCAAAATGTAGAAAAGTCCAAGCTGGGTTGAAAGCAGAAAATTTTTAAAAGAGAAAAATCAGATACTAGTGTTGAGGTACCCTGTACAGGTAGAAAGAAGCCCATAGCTTAGGAGAGGCAGAGAAGATCCATGCTCAAAAACCACAAATGGGAGGTTCAGAAAGGGGTTGAGGAAAAGACTGGATGATCTTTCTCAGGAACAGGTGGACACAAAAGCAGGATATTTTGTAGAAACAATTGACCACAAGACTAGAAAGTGAGTAGGAACATCTCTACAAAACCCAGAAGATTTGGTGGAAGGTAAAAAACAAATTACCTTGGTGTTGAGGGGAGTAAAGGGCAGGCTGTGGATGAAAAAAAATAAGACTAATGAGCTCATTATGTGCCAACCTTAATCAGCAAAAAGAGATAAATTGATTGAGGCTCATTATGAACCATCATTGATCAAGAAAAAGGAGATTTCTTTAAGTGATCTAAGACACCTGAAGAGAGCTTTTGTATGGAGGGTGAAGCTGGAGCACATGCAAAATAACAGAAAGTTAATTCTTGAATAACTTGATACCCTAGAAGCAGGAAAGAATCAAGTCAGGTTGACAATTACTTAAGTGATTACTAAGTGCCAGAGTACCAAATGCTGGAGATATTAAAAAAAGAAAAAGAAAAAAAGTTCCTGCTCTATAAAACTGATGGGCTAATGTGTTCCATTGTTATGTTTTACTGTTTAAAAGCTGATATTTAGAGAAAAGATAATTTAGGACCATCTGTTGAGGAAAGTTGAACGTCAGAGTGCAATGAAACAGTACTCAGATCAGTTCTGGTGACAGTAAGGACCCTGGACAGCTCCTAGGAAGGTTGGAACAAAGCAGCAGAGCAGTGAAAATAATCCCTGGAGAAGATTATAGCAGTTAAAAGAAACAAATATAACCTTCCTCATTGTTCCGATCACATCTCTTATAGTATAAGTAAAACTCATGTGTTTTGAAATTTGTGAATTTGTATGGCAAGCTAGCAGAAGCTCTTGAGAACAGTAACATAATGAATTTCTCATCTCCAATCTTTCTTGGAACAATGAATAAGATAAATAAGAGATAACCTAAAATGAACCCAGGCTGTTCATTTGGGAAGAGGGTCCCTGACACGAGTATAAGGTAATCTCTCTCTTTACTTCAAATGATGTGTTCGTAGAGGGTCCAAAATAAAATCAAATTGTATTAAGAAAGTATGAAGGAGTTTTTCTACAAGTCCCATAACAATATAGAAATAAATTATTAATCATTTGACTATACACACACATACATACACACATACACCCCAGAACCCAATAAAAATTTATTCATTCACTTCCCTCGCTTTGCCACTCTCCCCACAAATGTACAGAACCTATGAAAGAAAGGTTTACCTTGGATGTGGTCAGAACAATGAGGAAGGCTAAGATCTGTTTCTTTTAACTGCTATAATCTTTTCCAGAGCAGAGACAGACCAAAGAAAAACAATAATACAGGTTGTTCTTCATGGGAAGAAGCAGTTTCATGGTACAGTTACTATCAGCTAAGAAGAGAGCTGACCACTGGAAAAATAATAACAGCAAAATAATAATTTATATATGCATACATAAATGCATATTTTGCTTTAATGTTTGCAAAGTTCTTTATATACATTAGATACTATTATTGTTCCCATTTTACAGATAAGGAAATGAAGACTGGCAAAGGGGTCACACAGCTGGTAAAGTGTCTGAAGTAGAAATCATGAATTTGATTTTCCTGATTCTAAGTCAAATAGTGTATCTACTATACTGCCTAGCTGAATCTAATAATAAAAGAAAATCCAAGGTGTCTGGCTTCATGATCCAAACAGCAGGGATTTTATATCTAAGTGAATCTATGTGATTACTTTACAAAGAGAGAAAGAACTTCTAGAACATACAGTAACAGGAGGTTTGTGTTACCCTTTCTCACATTGATCTTCTATATGTGTCTCATTTTGATTACCCCACTTTTTCTATGAATACTGTGCATTTTGGGAGACAGTGCCACCTAGATTTTTTTTGATGAGGTGGATTTGCCAATGTTTTATATTAACTGTTCTTACCATAACATTTTAGTAAATTCCTTTATTAAAAACTAATTTAAAAAACTAATTAAACTAATTGTTAATGGGAAGCACCCTGTTAAGGGTTCATAAATTATAGTCTTAGGAGTAATTACTTATAGGATTACTTCTGGAATCAAAAAGTAAAATTCATGGGGAAATAACCTATAAACACCAGTGACAAATTTTGAAATATCCCAGGTTCTCCCTCTCCCTACTCCTCCTCCAACCTCTCCCTCCAACCCCCCCATCTTGATGTACTCCTCTGAATTTCTCCATTATGTTCTAGGAATTTCTTTATCCTGCAAGATCATTTCAGCAATGGAATCACATCTCCTCCATACTTTCTGCTCCTGGTGTCCCCTCTATCCCTGTTTGGAGAGCTTTCCATTTTAAGAAATACCATCCCTTTTCCTGTAACCCCATTTTGCTTTTCTTTCTTTTCAATGTGTTGTTATTTCCAATTAGACTGTGAACTCTTTGAGACCTGGGGATGACTTTTGTCTTTCTTTGCATCCCCACCATTAACAATGCTTTGTATGAAGTAGGTACTTAATAAATGATTGCTGACTGACTACTCATAAGGATTACAAATATTTAGGGAAAATGCAGTGAGGAAAAATCTAATATGAAAGAAGAGATAATTGATGAAGGAAGGTATTGTAGGAAATAGTAGCTAAGTACAAATGTGACGCATATATTTGAGTTGGAAGAACCTTAGAAAATAATTTCTCTCATGGAAAATGTCCCATTTATACATGGAACTGCCAATCTGTTAAAAAAAAAAGCATAAAGGAACCTATCCAATTATAGATAAAAGATTGATTTGGAACATTGAAAAATGAAGCTAATAAATTAATGAGTTCTAAAACTGTTCTGAGAGTATAAATATTTTTAAGTATTATAATTTGAATTAATTTTATCATTTAAAAAATTTAGCATCAAATTATTTGCCCTTAGACCACAAATTATAAAATTAGATCTAGAAAAGACTAGAAGCTATCTAATCTATCCTCTTAACACATTTTATAGATAAGAAAACTGAGGAAATTATATGAATTACTCAATATCACATAAGTTGTACCTGACAAATTTAGGATATTTAATTAGTTCTTCTGACTCCACACAACTTCTCAGCCAGCTCCATATTATGCTATGCTGGGTATCCTTGGTTATCTACTTTATTTCCAACCTTAATTATCCATGTGTTGTCCTCTCTATTAGAATTACCCTCCTTAAGGGTAAAGACAATGTTGTTTATCTTTGTATCTCTAGACCTTAGCATAGGTCTGATATAGAATAAGGGATTATTGAGTGTTTTTTCATTTGTTCATTTTTAAAATAATATTTTATATTTTCCCAAATAACATATAAAAATAATTTTAACATTTTTTATTTAAAATTCTGAATTTCAAAATTCTACCCTTTTCCTCCTTCCCTCCCTCTGTCCCTGAGATGGTAAGCAATCTGATATAGATTATACATCTGCAATTATGTAAAACATTTCCTTTCCAAAAAAATGAAAAATAATTTGCTTCAGTCTATATCCAAATATCATCAGTTCTTTCTCTGGAAGTGTATAGCAATTTTCATCAAGTCCTTTAGGATTGTCTTGGATCATAGCTCCAAGGATAGCTTAGTCATTCACAATTGTTCATCATACAATATTGCTGTTCTTGTACACAATGTTTTCCTGGTTCTGTTCACTTCACTATCAACTTACATTCATTCATTTTGAAGAATCTTTAAATTCAGCTTTATAAAGGCAATATGAATGCAAAGAGTTCTGGACTTGAGAGTCACAGGACCACATTCAGATCCTTCAACCTATGTGATCTAGGGAAATTTACTTTCTGGACCTCAACTTTCTCATTTGCAAAATGAGAGGATTGGACTGAATGACCTCAAAGTTCCCTTCTCACTCTGAGTCTATAATTTTATGATCCTGTGACTGCATGTCATGCAAACTGTTATCTAACTGTAAGCCAATCATCTTTCTCCCACGTGGTTTTATGGTTGATATTTGATTTTTCTTTGAATTAATGGTGGAATTGAGGTCAGCATCATGTATTAATATCTAACAATAATTATTATTATTAGTAAGAAAGTACTACTAAATCTGATATTCTCATCACATTTTATTTTTATAGCATCAACTCTCTGTACTTTATACATCATGTTGATTTTTCAAAGTGTCAAGATATATTTTGCTAGTAGATCTAAGTGCCAAAAATATCAAGTGAGAAAAAGTCATTATGAGGCACACTAAGCTTACTCCCTTCTGAAATTTCAGGAGATGCATGTGAGTATCTATTTGTAATGCAGTGAAGTAAGGGCTGATGAAGAACAGGCAAGGCAAACTGTCTGCTCTGTTTCCGTTGCTAAGGGATCAAGAACTAGTAGGAAGGATAGAAGGAAGTAAAAAAAAAAGCAATGAACAGAAAAGGGTATTCAACATTTGCTTCCCTAGAGAAAACCAGGCTATTTTTAAAATAGTCCCATTTATCCAGAGGAAATTGTGTTCAACTCAATCTTTTAAATCTCCCTTCTAAATCCTGTTAATTTCAATGCACTGCTCATCCTCAACTTTGTAAGTCAAGTAGTCTATAGCTTACTCCCTGGGTTTCAAGGATATAAAGGATTTTAGTGCATTCTATAAAGGATTTTAGTGCATTCTATCTAGCCTTGCCTGAATTTGTGCTCTGAAGAGAAGGAAAAAAAGTTTAAGCGGAAGATTAAGCTCCACTTGATTTTAGATCCTTCATTATTGTAAGGATGATAATATTCTGTGTGCAGAAGACACTAAAGCTATCTTCTAAAAGTTGTGGAAGTTTCTTTGAAAAGTGAAAAAGTTAGAGAATCATCTTGACAAATATACAATATGTGGCATGATATACAAATAACTTTCTTATGGGTCAGAGATTGATATCTAGGTGAACTAAAATGTATTGATTTCAGTCATTTCTGATAACAGCTTTGGCTTTTATATTTATAAAGGCTATGGAGATTTGCCATACATAATTCCAACAACACTTTACTACCAAAGGCTCCTGGGAAGAATTTCCCAAAAACTCAAGTTAGAACCCGTGTATATAATTTTTTGATTCATTTTGATTTCTTTTTTTCTATAACTAAACTATGCAGATATTTTAAAAGTATTATACCAAAAAGGTAAAATCTATGTTAGGTAAAAAAACAAAAAGGTGAAATTTATTATGAAGCCACGAATATTTTTTAATGATAAATTTATTTTTTCTATGTGTACTTAATGTCTTTCTGGAAAAGTTTCATTTTAAAACTTGTTATTTTTCAAAATATGAAAAATATCAATGTACTTTGCCATTTCTATCCTGTGTCAGTTTTCCTTCTTCTGATCAATGAAAGCATAGAAACCAAAATATCATCTGAAATCTTATTATGCAGACTTACCATTCATAAATATCAAACCTTTGATTCTAGGACTAATCTGTTATACTATATGCCAATATGTCACACTTTAAATCTCAGCTGTGCTACTAGAGATATATAGTTATTTATTTTAATTTAAAGTCTTTTTTTATAATCTATAAACTTTCATTTAAAAATTGTTGACTTTTTCCACTTCCTCCAAAGGTGGTTCTTTTCTTTACTTTCCTATTTCTGTTAATGACATCACCATTCTCTCAGTGACTTAGGCAAGAAATTTTGCATTCAGTTTTTATTTCCATTTCTTCTTCTCTGTTGATACAAAATCTATTACCAAGTTCAATTAATTCTTTCTTTGAAATGACCTTTTAATTTTCACTGCTATTACTCTTGTTCAAATGCTTATTAATTCATTCTAATATATTTTAATATTATTTATTTTTAACATTTTGAGGTTAAGATGTTCTTCTTTCTACCTTCTCCCCACACAATGGAAACATAAATAGTATTATATCAATTGTACATGTAAAATCATGTAACACATATTTCCATATTGGCCATATTGCAAAAAAATTTAAAACGCAAAGCAAATAAAATGAATAAAGTGAGAAAATTATATTTTCACTTGTACTCAGAGTTTTTACTTTCTTTAAAAATATTTTTTAAATTAAATCTTTTTATTTTTAAAACATATGCATGGATAACTTTTCAACACTGACCCTTACAAAACCTTGTGTTCCAATTTTTCCTCTTTTCTCCATCCCTCTCCTAGATAGCAATTAATCCAATATATGTTAAACATAGTAAAAATATATGTTAAATCCAATATATGCATACATATTTACACAATTATCTTGCTGCACAAGAAAAATCAGATCAAAAAGGAAAAACATTAGAACGAAAATAAAATGCAAGCAAGCAACAACAAAAAAGAGTAAAAATATTATGTTGTGATCCACATTCAGTTCCCACAGTTCTCTCTTCATCACAAGTAGATAGTGTAGATGGTTCTCTTCATCACAAGATCATTGAAACTGGCCTGAATCATCTTATTGTTGAAAAGAGCTACATCTATGGGAATTGATGATCCTATAATCTTGCTGTTGACATATACAATGATCTCTTGATTTTGCTCATTTCACTTAGCACTAGTTCATGTAAATTTCTCCAGGTCTCTCTGAAATCATCCTGTTGATCATTTTTTATATAACAACAAAATTCCATAACATAACATAATATACTATAATTTATTCAGTCATTGTCCAATTGATGGGTATCCACTCAATTTCCAGTTTCTTGCCACTACAAAAAGGGATGCCACAAACATTTTTGCACATGTTGGTCCCTTTCTCTCCTTTAAGATCTTTTTGGGATATAAGCCCAGTAGATCAAAGGGTATGCACATTTTGATAGCCCTTTGGGCATAGCTCCAAATTGTTCTCCAGAATGGCTGAATCAGTTCATACTTCACCAACAATGTATTAGTGTTCCAATTTTGACTTAACTTCTTCACCACGCCCACAGCCCTGTACTTACCCAATCATCACCATTCCTTTTCATCTTCTTTTTGTGAATTGCCTTCCTGGTGATTTTTTCACCTGCTTCAACCTTTGTTAAACTGGTACTCATGATAATCAATCACCAGGTTTGTGCTTATAGCTGTAGTACTGTTTTAGGAGAACACATCAGAGATTGTATTCCATTGATAATGCTTTCTATAATTCAGGATTGTATAACAAACACATTGTGACATTAGAGTGAAACTCTAATGAAGGATGCAAATAATAACTTGATTAATATTTGTTGATCAAGTAAATGAAATGCTCATTACATAGTTGTTGAATGAGTTTCACGCTGTCAATTTGTTTTATTTTTAATTGCAGATTCCAGGGAAAATCATAATTACCCAGGCTCACTATGGCAACTAGAAGATAAAAAAGATAAATAACTTGCTGAACTCTGCCCTGGTTGGACCAAATCTGAAGTACTTTGCATGGTTCATTTGGAAGAGCATATTGATAAAGCAGAAAGCATTTGACAAAGGTAAAGTAGAATGGTGGAGGAACTGGAGACTTTTCTATATGAGAATCATTTGAAGGAACTAGGAATGTTTATCCTAGAGAAGATTTAGAGGGGACATGATAACTGCCTTTGAACATTTGAAAGGTGGTCACATGGAAGAAGGATTACACGTGTTTTATCCAGGGAATGGAACTAGCAGTAAAGAGTAGAAGTTGCTGAGTAGTAAATTAACTGCAGACTTTTTGAAACATGGATAAAATGATGGATGAATAGATGGACAGATAGATAATAGAAAGATAGATGATATATGTTGACAGATTATTGATAGATAGTAGATGATTACAATATAGACATATGATAAATGATAGATAGGTACATGATAGATATGATAGGTAGCTAGAAAGGGGGATAGATAGATAGATGAGTAGATAAAACATTCATTAAATCTAAACTATACTAAAGAATAGTGAGTTTGTTTGTGGAGGCAGGTCTCTTCACTGGAGACCACTAAGTGATAATTGAATTACTCTTTATTGGGGACAATATCAAGAGGATTTCTGTTCAGGTGCCATTTGATCAAAATGATCTCTGAGGTACTTTCTAATGTTGAATATTGTCTGAGAGTGATGATCATAAGAATTTTTTTTGCATTTGCCCCACAATACAGCTCTTATCATTGTGTATAAGTTATAAAGAGGAAGAAGGCAAGTGAAATTAGTTAATCACAATATAAGACATTATGCTAATTAACCAGAACTGATTCTGATATTCACATATATTCCTAACAATTATACAAAGACACTATCTGAACCTTAAATGAATTCTAAATCATTTAAGAAATATTAAAAGTTATATTCAGGATACTTGTAGCAAATATTCAATTACATTAAAAAATTGTCATTCCTCATAATCATTACATCGATTCTTCACTAACATTTTGATTACACAGAGCATGCCTTTTCTTACCCATGCCAAATGAAAAAGTTCATATTGAAAGTAGAATTGGAAAGGATTTTTATTCAAACTTTATTGATCATTTTGAGGCTTCTAAGAGCCATTACAATATGCCCATTTCAGAGACTCTCTCTTTTAGAAACAGAAAGCAAATAATTATCTTTGGAGTCATGTGATAAAATTAAGTGAATAAATGTATTTAATGGAATACTATAAAGGATTAGCTTCATGGATATCACTCAAGACAAATGAGAGAAACAGGAAAGTTGTCTAAAAGTACCAGCCACTAAAATCAGTTTGTAAACATTTTAATATCAGCAAGCAAGCATATAAAATGTTTGGAATTATGTGTTTATCTACACAATGGCAACAACAGACTCTTCTTTTCTTTTTTCTAGGCCAGTTTACAAGGCAACATCAAACATGTAATTATTACATTAGTAATTAGCACATGTTTGTAGAGTGAACAGTGTGCAGAGTTACTTTTTTGTCTTCCATACAAATGATTACTCACAGCTTTACTGTAGTAAAGTAAGGCAACCAAATGATGTAGCTTGTGAATTGAACACCATTCTTGGCATCAGAAAAACCTGAATTCAAAATCTGTCTCAGACACTATGTTGTGGAATCTCATTGGGTAAGTCTCTTAACCATATTTCTTCTTCTTCTTTTTTTTTTTAATAATAGCTTTTTATCTTCATAATACATGCAAAGATAGTTTTCATCATTCACTCTTGCAAAACCTTGTAATCCAAATTTTTCTCTTTTCCTTCCCTTCACCCTAGACAGCAAATAATACAATATATGTTAAACCAAATTTATTCTTAATAGTCCTTAAGAGAGACATTGACTCTCCATCATTTCTTGGAAAGATATAATCAATGAAAAAAGGTCATCAAAATATGAAAGCCCACATAATCTCAAATCTGCCTCAAACAGCGCTTACAATCTTTTTTTTAATAGAAAGAGAAGCATGTTAGTTAAGACTGATATTGGCTTAGAGTTTAATACTATAAGCTAAGTATTGCAAAGGAGGATGACAAGTATTTCCTCACAAAAACAGTGAAGGGCAGTTGAAAGAAAAGTAAGCCTACAAAAGATTTGGTGTGAGATAAAGCAAACTAAATCAGACTGTTTTAGAGCATTTGTAGATGAAATCAAAAGGAAAACAAATGGTGACAAAATTGAACAGATGAATTATAGTGCCAATTGGTAATAAGAAATACCAAAATATTAGAAGATACTCTATTTTCTAGAGCTAAAACCCAGAAAGCAGACTGTACCCTGAGGGTGGCATAACAACAATCCTTTGCACTCACCCTCTGGATGATCTCAACTCCAGAATTTGGATTTATGATTTTTAACTAAATAGCCCTGTTTCCCTGACCTGCACATACTGCAACAGAAAGTGACCAATCACATGTTCTGATATTCTAACAATTCCTATGCTTATGACTGCTAAGTGAATCAAACCAGGTACTGTTGTTGCCACCACATTAATTTTTCTGTAGCTCACTGAAATATCACAAGGCTCAACAACCCTTAAGGCTTGAAACAAAGCTCAGTGATCCTCATAGGATTCAAAAAAAATCTATATTATTCCAAAAATTCCTTCTTATGTGGGCCTGACATAAGAACTGTTTACTCAAGACCTAAGAATGACTGTGCTGGGTCCTGCCTGTTTGTGGTTTTCATGTTTAAAAATCCTACTCCTACCTCTTCACTTTAAAAATTAAACTTCTGTTTGATTTCAGACTCTCCTCTCTCTAGCCTGCTTTGTTCAATTGTAGCCAGCCATAGGTTGGAGACCAGTTCTGGTCCAATGTCAGAACAAAACCATAACTTAGACTCGGGCACATTGGTATCTAGCATTGTACATGGAGAAATAGTAATAGAACTTAGAAAACAGTTGGGCAAAGCTGGACCTAATGATATAAATATATGAATATGTGTATGTGGGTATATATGTATATATGCATACAAATATGTATATCTATCCATACATTTATACAAATACATATATACACATGTATTTCTAATTGAATTGAATATGAATTGAAACAATCCCCAAGTACCTTTAAAATTGTTTCTTGGGGATTGTCCTTTAAGACATTGTAAAAATAGAAAATTTTCCAGAAAACGGAGAGATTAGAGTTGAGACTTTTAGAGATAGGTGGTATAATGGCTAGTGCACTGGGCCTAAAGTTAGGAAAGTCTGAGTTCAAATCTAGCCTCAGACACTTTACTAGTTCCATGACTTTTGGGCAAACCACTACCTCTATCTCCTTCAGTTTTCTTAATTTAAATGGGTGAAAATCACATCTATCTCCTAGAATTGTTGTAAAGTTCAAATAATATTTTAAAGTGCTTAACACAGTGCCTGACATATCGTAAGCATTTAATCAGTGTTTGTTTCCTTTCTTCTTTTTATATAAAAAAGCAATTACATAAGAGTAAATAATTATTGATCTGTTTGCCTACCTACTATAATTCCTGTTCTAAAGCCCATTGGTATGAGGTTCCTTCTCGATGGAGAAGAATGCCTTGCCCTGTATGAAGAGCAGGACAAAATTGGTTAAAGTAAGCAAGGGTTTTGGTTCTCAATCCCCTTTTGGTAATCATCAGGGTGAGTCCCTTTTGGGGATTTATCAAGCTTCAAGTCTTCTTTGAGTCTATCTACTGCTTCTGTCTTCTGGAGAGATGATAGGAGAGAACAATCTAATTTTAGGTTGCTAAAGGAAAAAAAAAAAAAACATTTGTGAAACTGGTAGTGTCTACCATGTCTCTATTCCCAGATAGCTACTCTAGAAACTACGCGGTGTTTTCCCTTGGGTGAGATTTAGTACACTCTCTCTTGAGTCACTCTAATGTCTGACACACATTCTCCTATGTATACACTTCTGACTTCTCATTTGGATAAATGACAATATGTGTGATCACTGTGGAACTGGTATTTAGTGGGGAAAGGGTCAGGTTTGTATATAGAGCTTAGAGACCCCCTTTTTGCCAAAATGACAAAACAATAAGCAGTTAGATTGCACTCCTAAATCATATCCTCTAGAATTCAGGGGTCCTCAAACTACGGCCCGTGACACAGATGCAACAGCTGAGGACGTTTATCCCCCTCACCCAGGGCTATGAAGTTTCTTTATTCAAAGGCCCACAAAACAAAGTTTTTGTTTTTATTATAGTCAGGCCCTCCAACAGTCTGAGGGACAGTGAACTTGCCCCCCCATTTAAAAAGTTTGAGGACCCCTGCTCTAGATGAATAATATTTAAGGAAGCAAATAGATATAATTCTAGCTTGCTATACTCTTTGAGGATAGTAGAGTGGTATCCCTGGTTCCAATTTGCTGCTTCCTCTCCTGGTAGGTACTCCAAGGGTAACTTGGAGAAAGGTAAGAAGAGAAAACATTACAGATATCTATTTTATCTCTTTTGTTTGTTTTGTTTTTTTGCTGAGGCAATTGGGGTTAAGTGACTTGCCCAGGATCACACAGTTAGGAAGTGTTAAGTGTCTGAGACCAGATTTGAACTCAGCTCCTCCTGACTTCAGGGCCAGTGCTCTATCCACTGCACCACCTAGCTGCCCTATCTATTCTATCTCTATTTGAATTACAGAAGGACAATATTTTTTACACATGTGGAGTTTCACATATGTGTAAAGATGATCTCTGAAGTAGGTGTTTTTAAAGGAATCTGGGTATGCCCAAAGAGAAAAGACAAGTAGGAAAATGGTATGATAAGCCATGTCCTGCCTCAGGTTTGGGAGACTACTATTTGCCTTCCCCTCCTATTAAGGTCATTTGTCAGATACCTATATAGTACCTGGAGATTTCATCATCCTTTGGTACTAGCTTGGTGTCTTGATTTAGATTAAAAATCTCAGTTTAAATATACCACATTCTCCCATGTGTTCCCAGATTAAGAAATAATGGTTTCTCGGTCCTCAAAATGGAATGTTTTTGATTTAAGTGGCAGTGGTTTTCAAGTATGGGAACTGTAGCATATCTATAGTGATTTAGATAATGGAGTTTTGTACCCATCTTTGGTGTGTAACTTGCTATAGTTGTGTCCTTCAAGGATTCTTCAACCATGATCCATGATAAGAGCAATTGCTCCTGCTTCTTGTTCTTTCAGTGATTTGTGAGGAAGGAAGGAAGGAATGGATGAATGAAGGAAAGAATCAACATTTATTAAGTGCCTACTATGTGCCAGACAATGTTTTGAGCACCTTATAAATATTTCACTTGATCCTCCCAAAGTCAGTTATTATTATTATCACCATCTCCATTTTAGATTTGAAGAAAAAGGTATATGAAAGGTTAAGTGACTTGCCCAGAGTCATACAACTAGTAAGTGTCTGTGGCCATCTTTGAAGTTAGATCTTTCCGAATCTAGGCCTACCATTCTATTCACTGTGTTTTCTATCAGTATTCCCCATTGATATTTTTCTTGGGCACTATACAATCAAGGGCTGGATTTTATTAATATCTTTCTGTCCTGTATGGTCAGGAAAAGGTGAAATGGATTGATCAGTCATAGATGTTGTATTTCCATTGTTGTATTTCTTGATAATAAATAATTACCTATTGAGTACTGTGAAGATCGCATATTTTAAAATCGGCAAGAGTCCGGAGTTCAGGTTAGGGGAAAATCATCAGTCTTTATTCTCAGTGAAGAAGGATCGGAAGGTGAAAGAGAATTGGCGATAGCAATGTGTGCAGCTGAGTCAAGAAGCTAGCTCGACCAGCAGCCACACAACCAGCAGCTCGGAGTCTCGAACCCAGGCCCAATCTCCCCCAGCTTCTCTTCCTGTCTCTCTCTCTCTGCCTCCACCCACCAAAATCATAATTTCCTATACAACACATCAGGACTTGCACGGAGAGTGGGCAGGGACCATTCTTTATCCAATCATGTATATTAATAGAGTATAGCCCAATTACTATTTAGCCTCATGTACTTGGGACCTCAGTGCATCAACTCAAACCTCAGCCCATTACATCTCCCGCTTTCTTTTATTTTAGAACATAGGTGGTCATGCCATCCCTGACTCCTCAGGGAGGTCAGAGCCCCCAAGGGTAGATGATCACAGCCTCCCTGACTTCTCAGGAAAGGCGGCGAAAGCACTAAAAAGGAGATGATCACGCCCTGCCTGACATCTCAGGAAGGGAGATGAAAAGCACCAAAGGGAAATGGGGGTTGCTAGCGGGTTTCTGGGCTGAAGGGTCTTATTATGCACAAACCCATCAGCATGGGAGGTATTACACAACGCAGAGGCTATTAGGGATGACCCTCCCCTCAGTCAGTGCAGGCTCCATGTGGTGTAACAAACATGAATTTTACACGCAAGTAGCGGAATAGCAAACAATATAAATCAACATGGTGTTGGGAAAGATCACCAGAAGTCCTAGAAGGAGGGTATGTAAACAACAGTCACACATACACCTTCTTCAGCAGCCAAGAGATAGTCCAAAACCAATCTATAATCTATTGTCCATCGTTTCACATGTCAGGGAATCCAATGATCCCCCTGAGTTTTTGAAGTCCTGCAAAAGTCTTTTTATGTGTTAGGGAATCCAATGATTCCAGCAGATTTTGAAGTGTTGTAATAGTCTTATCATTTCTCAGAGAATCCAATGATTCCTGAGAGTTTTCAAGTCCCATGTCTCAGAGAATCCAATGATTCCTGAGGGTTTTCGAGTCCTATGTCTCAGAGAATCCAATGATTTCTGAGGGTTTTGAAGTCCAACAATCTTTGATGTCCATGAGTCAAACGCCATAACTGCCACGCTCTTTCAATGAGTGAGTACAATCAGCAACAAGAACAACCCGATATTTCTTGGTCTTCTCCTTTGTTTCAAGGGTCTGCTCCGTCTCTCTCAGATGGACAAGGCAAATATGGCTCAGTTGGCACCCATCTGATTCCTTCTCCACCTGTAGAGATACAATCAAACCTCTCCCCAAAGCAGTTAGCCTATCTGGTCCTTTCCATTCACCACTTTCTGGATCTCTCCACATCACCTGGCGATTATCTAAAGATAGTGGAGCTGCTCTACTGGACACTGACCTTCCGGTGGGTTATAAAACCTACTCTGCCGGAGCCAGTGCATCTTTGTCAAAAATCAAGAAGTTAATAGTATAAAGAGCTAGATTTAGAAGTTCTCTAGGGTTACCTGTGGCTCCCCCTTTCTTTTGTTTTTGGAGGAGCCTTTAGCCTTTGGAGAGTCTTTAGCTAGCATTTGTCCCATTTTAGCCAAAAAAAAAAGATTACTGGTTTAGTTTTTAAGAAAATAAGTTCCTTATTTGTCTATTAACAATACTCACCCAAATTCCAGGTCACCGGAGACTTCTTCGGTCCTTGGTTCCCACCGTTGGGCGCCAAATGTGAAGATCGTGTATTTTTAAATCAACAGGAGTCAGGAATTCAGGTTAGGGAAAATCGTCAGTCTTTATTCTCAGTGAAGAAGGATAGGAGGTGTAAGAGAATTGGCGATAGCAATGTGTGCAGCTGAGTCAAGAAGCTAGCTCGACCATCAGCCACACAACCAGCAGCTCGGAGTCTCGAACCCAGGCCAATCTCCCCCAGCTTCTCTTCCTGTCTCTCTCTCTCTGCCTCCACCCACCAAAATCGTCATTTCCTATACAACACATCAGGACTTGCACGGAGAGTGGGCAGGGACCATTCTTTATCCAATCATGTATATTAATAGAATATAGTGCAATTACTATTTAGCCTCACGTACTTGGGACCTCAGTGCATCAACTCAAACCTCAGCCCATTACAGAGTACTTTCTATATGACATATAAAAAATATATACACATGGAAGCAAAAGACAGTTCCTCTCTTCAAGGTGCTTACAATTTGGTGTGGGGAGGGAGACAACATACAAAGAAATATAAACAAGGCAAGCTTTATACAAGATGAGAAACAAATAATTAACAGAGGGTTGGCACTGGAATTAATAGAGACTTGTGAAGACTTCCTGGAAGTCACAGAGGTCAGTAGTCTGACAGGAGGAAAGAGAGTATTTCAGAAAAATGCTTTTGTTTTAATTATCATCTCTCTGTATATGTACATGCATACACATGTAGCTTTCATGTCTCTCCTCCAATCTTTATTACCAGTTGATGGCTGAATTATCTCCACTTATGTGCTCCATATGCACCTCAAATTTAACTTATGCAAAAGAGAATAGATTATCTTTTCCCCTTAAACATACCTCTCCTAAATGTATTTCTGTCAAAGGCACTTGGTCATCTTTCTAGTCATCCAAATTTGCAACTCTCTAGACATCCTTACCTCTCCTTCACACCTACCATTAAAATGATTATGATAAGATTTTTCTATAGCACTTTTAGAGTTGCATAATACTAATATACAAATCTCCTGAGGTAAATGCTATTATTCCCATTTTATAGATGAGAAAACTGAGGTTCAGACAGGTTAAGTGATTTACCTAGGAGCACACAGTTAGGTACACATTACCCAGTAGAATGATCTTGAGGTCAAGTACTACTTTTACTTTTGCCTTTGTTTCTTCTGGCCAAAAATAGAGGCTTAGGAAATGTTTTTTGAATTTAGCCTAATTAGATAACATGGACAAAGATTATATATAAAAGAACTGTCATTATCTTTAGTAGAAGGAACATACACATTGAAAATGTACATTCATCAAAGTATCAGTAAAACTATGAAAGTCCATTAGAATTAAATAGAGGAAAACATTATTACTTGATGAAGTTTGTTTTGTGCTTTGAATAGGTAGGAGTGACTTACAAGTAAAATTTGCCAGGACTAATTTAAATGCTTGTGACTCATTTATTACACTCCAAATTATCAAGCAAAGACTTGTTGCCTGGCACAAACACTAAAATTTTTCGTGTTTGTTCATGGATCAAACTAGTATTATCTATAATATCTGTTGGTATGTAAGGGATATCTAAATGATACAATGGATAGAATGCCAAATCTGGAGTAAAAAAGATTTATCTCCTTGAGTTCAAATCTCTCCTTAGATAGTAGCTGTGTTTTTTGCCTCAATTTCCTTATCTGTAAAATGAACTGGAGAAGGCAATGGCAAACCACTACAGTATATCAAGATCAGATATAACTGGAAAAATGAACAACAATAAAAATCCCCCAAGTGATTCAAAATGGAAAGAAAGATTCATGTGGAGTCTGGGGATCCAGGTTCAAAGTGATCTCTGATCAATGTGATCTTAATTAAGTCATTACCTATTTCTTCTTCTGTAAAACAAGAGAGGTGACTAGATGAATCTAATTCTACGATCCTATGACTCTGATAGAACCCCTTCTATTAAACCTTTTCAGTTACATCCAGGTCTATGTCCAGACTTTGAGGTCCTTGGTTCAAAAAAAATTCTTCTGCTGCCTCCAGGCTATTTTTAGTCTAAGAATGCTAATGTTCCAAACAAGGAAGAAATGAAGCTTACCAAACAAATAATTGGGATTTATTTTTTATCGTTAGGCCAAAAGATCAGTGACAAGTACTTGCAGGAATGGTCTAAAGAAGCTGTTTCACCAGTGCCTGGAACAATTTCAACATGGTCTCAAGGCTAGACTCCAAGACTACATTCTAATATAACCTAAACATTTTTATGGGAACTGACACTAATTAAACCAGAATGTAAGCAAAATCAGTACTTTGATATATATTGTGTTTAGAATATGACTTAGGAATCCTGAATCCTTTCCCATCCAGACTGATTCCATTCTTGATCACGGAGCTATTGTTCCATTCATTAACTTCTCTGATTCTCAAATTTGGGGAGAGGAGGGAGGGGGAAGGGAGGAGACATTAGATCATTGCCAAGGTCTCTTCCAATAAAAACACAAAATTTAATATTTCTAATAATTCTTTCTAACACAAAGATAACAAAAACCTCATCCTTTTTTCCTACAATTTTAAACACTGAAGAAATAACTAGTTTTTGTTTTGTTTTGCTTTGATTTTTGGCTATGGGCAGAATATGGAACCGAATGAGAAAATGTAAGGTGCAGGTGGGTATGTGGATGGCTGCAGTTTTCTGTTTCGTTTTAAGTTTTCTGTGCGGATGGGGAGGCGGAAGAAGCCCATTAAGCGGTAAAAATCAGGCGAGCAAGTGGGAGCGGTTCCTTTGGATGGGCAGAGGATGCGGGTTGTGCGGGGGGGAGGGGCGGTGTATTGCGGAGCTGTGAGGGATATGTGCGGGGCAGCAGGGTGTGAGGGTAGGGTTTTTGAAGGCTAGGAGGAGAAAATGGAACCGTTGACCAGGCTGATGCAGGGCGGGGGGAGGGGATGTCAAGAGAAGGGGGCTGGCAGCGGGTGTTGGGGAGAGGTGGAAAAGACGGTCAGGGCCTAGTGTCCGGGGGTTGTAAATCACTACGCCGCCCCAAGGAGGAGGGGGAAAGGGAGCTGAGCCAGGGGCGCCCAAGGAGGGGCGGGGGCGTGGCTCTCCTCGGCTGCTCCCCCTCGTTTCCTACTCCTCCCCCGCCCCTCTCCAAAGCCCAAGCCCCTCTCCCTCCTCCTCGGGAGGAGGCGCCTGAGCCAATGGGAGCGGGGGATGTTAGCGGGTGGGAGGCGGCGGCCGCGTTGCTACAGCAGGAGCCTGGGCGTCGGCGGCAGCAGCAGCGGCCGGAGCGGGAGGAGTAGGAGCCGGAGAGCCGCAGTCTGTGGGGCCATGGAGGGGCAGGGAGGTGAGCTAAGCGCCGACCTGAGCGGGAATGGCCGTTCCGGTCCGGAGCGGCCGTGGTGTCGGGAGGGGGGGGTCCCGGAGGCGGGCCCTGGCCTCGGTCTCGGGCGGACGGGGGGGGGGGGTCAGGCAGCGCGGGGCGGGCGGAGGCCCCACCTTCTCCTGGCCCCGCCCCAGAACCCTGGCCGGGGGTAGCTCCGCGCCCTCGGGGCATCCTTCCCCGTGATTTGTGTCCCTCTCCCTGGGCTCGGTACGCGCCTCCCTCACTTACTTCCATCCATCTGTCGCATCCGTCCTCATCTCGGCTTCTTGTGTTTGATTTTTTTTAAAATCCCCCCTCCCCCCATCCTTGGACTCTTTATTGTCTTACTCCGTCTCCCCATTTCTCCGCGGAGACCGCGGGGTGTGTCCCCAGTTTTTTTTTTTCTTGCTTGGACCAGTTTCTTATTAAAACCTTTTAAAAACCTAGAAAACCATCGGCAGCGTTTCCTCCTCCAGCCCCAGCATGTCCGAGGGCAGCCGCGGAGTCCCGGCCTCTGCCCCTGCTCCGGATGCGGGCGGGGGTCCCTTTCCAATATGACGGGGGGGCGGCGTGAGTCTGGAGCGGGCACTCGCTCCTTGCGTGGATCGCCCCCAAGGGCGGGGGCTCTTCTGTCTCTGCAGCTTTTTTTTTTTGATTCACTTTTTCTAACATTTTCCCCTTCAGTTGCGGGCCACCCCCGCATCGAAAACCAGAAAAGTTTAGTTCCTCGGAGATTTTGATCAATAGTAGCTGTAGAATTGACTTTTCCAAGGTGTTTGACGCCCTTTTGGGCACTGTGGACCTGAAAGGCCCCTCCGTCCTCATCTGTTCCTTATTTCTGCCTAGTTTAGTATCACTTCTGTGAGTGTGAACTTGGGGGTTAGACCTTGGGTATTATAACCTCATGGTAAAAAGGGGAAAATTTTTTATGTTGTGGAATGGATAGTAAAATGATTTCCTCCCTTGCATTCTCAATATGCCAAAGGACAATTAAATATATATTACGATTTATGATGTAAATTAATTTGCAGGTTTTTTCTCCCAAGATTAGTTTTTTGTATTAGTGTATTAATAGTTTCTTATTTTTTCTTCACAATCTGCCTTGCCTACAGTCATATCTATGCCAGATATGTTTTTATATAAACACTTTTTAAGAAGAATGCAGAAAATGTTTTTTTTTTTTTTTTTATTTAATAGCCTTTTATTTACAGGATATATACATGGGTAACTTTACAGCATTAACAATTGCCAAACCTCTTGTTCCAATTTTTCACCTCTTACCCCCCCACCCCCCCTCCCCTAGATGGCAGGATGACCAGTAGATGTTAAATATATTAAAATATAAATTAGATACACAATAAGTACACATGACCAAAACGTTATTTTGCTGTACAAAAAGAATCAGGCTCTGAATTATTGTACAATTAGCTTGTGAAGGAAATCAAAAATGCAGGTGGGCATAAATATAGGGATTGGGAATTTAATGTAATGGTTTTTAGTCATCTCCCAGAGTTATTTTTCTGGGCATAGCTAGTTCAGTTCATTACTGCTCCATTAGAAATGATTTGGTTGATCTCGTTGCTGAGGATGGCCTGATCCATCAGAACTGGTCATCATCTAGTATTGTTGTTGAAGTATATAATTATCTCCTGGTCCTGAATGCAGAAAATGTTAAAAGCAAAGTAGGTTGTTTGTTGTTGTGGTTCTTTTGAGCCAAATTCCATTTGTGGCCAGGAGGAATAATACATTAGGACTTAGCTATCAAATTCTAGATTCTTTTTTTTTTTTTTTTTTGGTAGTTTCATTGGCAGATCACTTAACTCTGTTCCATTGTTATAATGAATAATTTGCATGCTATTTTCCATCATCAATAGTTAGACTTTTACCACTAAATAGGTGAAGCTGGGGATTGTTCATCACTTTGAAGATACTAAAGTATAAGATTATAAAAACGTTATGATTAACTTTAAAGGATCTATTTTGTGTGGTCTGAAAAAATATTTGAATTTGTAATATTGACGCACAGTGTTTTTAAGTTGTAAAAGTTTTTAGAACTTTTAAAGTTTGTGGAATTTTAAATTTCTGCTTTTTAAAAGAGCAGAACCCTACTATAATAGCTCAAATTGCAACTTTGACAGATTTCTGATTTCATTGGTCCAAGCTCTCCCTTTAGTGCTACAGATAGCATCCACTAGAGCCTTTATTGAATTCCTTTGCCACACCCTTCCAATTCTTCACTAAGAGTGTGGTCCAGGATTCTGATGAGCTTAGCTGTTTCTCAGAGGAAGGTAGAATTGCCTGTCATTTGGTTGTTAACAGATTTTTTTTATCCTTTTAAGACTTTCCAGAGCTTAAACAGCCATGAGGCTTTAGGTCAGTTTGGTTCTCAAAGCATTGGGATAGTATTTTATTTAATTATAATTTGATCCAACTAGAATATGTGTGTACTGCACAGTTTTGCTTATTTGTAATAAGCAAATATATATGTATATATATATATATATATATTAGTAGCTTTCTCCCCAAAGTGAATAATATAAAATATATATTATTTACATAAATAATATAAGGTGAATAATATAAAATCATTCGATTTTGCTTGTTATTTATAATATATTAATTTTTTATTATTATTTGTTAAAGAAAAGAATACTTATGTAATGAACAGAAACAGATATATATTTTTTCCATTAAGAATAGAACAGGACAATATTCTTATCAAACTGGGTGCTGTAGGGGATTAAAATACAGGGTCTGGAGTCAGAAATACCTGAGTTCAAATTTAGCTTCTAACTCTGTCAGCCAGCCAACAAGTATTTAAATGCCTGCAATGTGTTATGCACTGTGCTAAATATTGGGGATGCAGAGAAAGGCAAATGATACAGTTCTTTCTCTGGAGGAACTCACACTCCAATGGAGGAGAATCAGATGTTTAACAATTCCGCAAGTCACTTATCCTCTTTCTCCCTTTTCTTAACTGTAAAATAAAAAGATGAGGTGGATAATTATAGCATTTACCTCCCAGAGTTGGTGTAAAAATCAAATAAAATAATATTTGTAAAGCACAGTCCTTAGCAGATAGTGGGTGCTTACTAAATGATTCTTTTCTTTTGATGCTGGATGATGCTACCTTAATCTCTTTCTACAAGCAAAATGGAATTATGTTCTAACAGTTAGACTTGGAATTGGAAAAGCTGGATTCAGTTCTTAGCTCCTTATTAGCTGTGTGACTTTGGAAAAATCATTTAACTAAGCCTTACTTCAAATAAAATATGAACATCATAATAATACCTATGTTGTATATGTGATAATACCTAATTTACTATTGCATGAAGTTCAAATGAGATAATGTATGTAAAGTACTTTGTAACAGAAAAGAACTTTATGTAGTAAATATCAACTGTTATTTTTATGGTTTATATACATAAAAGTATTACTTATCTTGATATTTGCTTACTCTTTTTTTGGCTTAAAATTTTTTATTTGAAAGATGATGCCATTTATTTTTATGATAAACACCATTTAATTTTTTCCCACCAAAGATTTAGGATGGGATTCTTGTTAAATTATCTATAAAAGATGATACTTTAGTCTTTCTTTTCTTGTGAGAATATAAACTGTGCAGATTTAGGCTTTAAGACATCCTACAATGGTAGCTGGTAGCACAGTAGATAGAGGACTGGGCCTGGAATCATGAATAACAGAGTTCAAAACTGACTCCAGACATTAGCTGTTTGAGCTTGGGCAAAATCAGTTTGAGTTTCCTCAACTGTAAAATGGGGATACTAATAGCTTTATTTCAAAAGGTTTTTGTGAGGATCAAAGGAAATAATAGTTATAAAAATTATTAATTCAGTGCCTGAGACATAGTAGGCATTGTGTGTAAATAAATGCTTATTCCCCCATAATTTTGGAATTAAAAATATTAAATACTGCTTAATGAGAGACCAACAGAAAAAGAGACCTTTGGATTGTGTTATAGAAATGGCTGTGAAATTGCTGTTTCAGCAAACAAGTTTTTTTCTTAGAAAACTTCTGTGAAAAGACTATTACTAATTTTTTTTTATTTTTGCTGTGAGGCAATTGGGGTTAAGTGACTTACCCAGGATCACATAGCTAGGAAATGTTACGTGTATGAGATCAGATTTGAACTCAGGTCCTCCTGACTTCAGGGTTGGTGCTTTACCAGTTGTACCACCTACTGCCCTGAAAAGACTACTACTGAGGGAGACTAGTAGACACACAAATCTGGGTATAAATAAGTACTCTCAAAGAATTCTAGCAGAAATAAATTAAATTTCATTGAATATTCGTGATCCTGATTATCTGGGTATTGATGCTTTATCACAGTATGTATTATTATTTGTAATTAAGTCAGGCCTCTAGTTCTCCCCGTGTTGTCAGGCAATAGAGTTGAGTCAGGAAAAATTAGGGTAGTTACACAAAGGACTTGTATATGTCTGTATTTATATTGAGTATTTCTCTTCCTATATTCCAAAAGTAAATATAGGTGATTTGAGAATTATATGCTATTATGAATAATTTGCATACTATTTTTCCTCTATCATAAATAGTTAACTAGACTTTTACCTTAAAAACATTAAATCAGTTTTTCAGTGAGAAGTATAGGGCAGAAGCAGTATGGTATAACTTTCAATTAGAGGAGGGAGATCTGAATTCTAGTTGTTACATTTAGTACTTTAATATAACTTTGACCAAGTAACTTAATATTATCAAGAACCTTATATTCTTAGACTAAATAACTTTTATGGTTACTTCCAGCTCTGAAATATTATAATTTTATTGAAGTGATGAATTTATGAGTTCTTGCTGACCCTCTAGTCTCATCCATCTATCTATAACTTATTTGTACCATTATTGGGATTTAGCAATTTTTTTCTTTTTAAAATTCATTTTAAACTTAAATACAAAAGGAAAAAAAACCCTTTTTTTGAACATAGAAGAACATGAGTCAATAAAAAACAATAAGTTTGCTTTTCAAGAATACCCATATAATAAATACTTAACATTGTTTTCAAAACCATTCAGTTTTTCCTGAGCTTCCTTCTAGGTTTTCTGTTGGTCTTTGCTGTGTTGTGTATCTTTTATTTTTTCCCTCCCCCTTCCCACTTCCTTAGAGAAGGCTACAATGAGATATAAATATATATATATATATAATATACATACATACATATGTAAAAATACATATATAAATATATACGAGATCACACTATGCATATTTCTATTTGTCAGTTCTCTGGCATTGGATAGCATATTCCTTAAATCTTTCCATGTTTTTCTAAATGCACCAGCTTGTCATTTCTTATATCACATTAGTATTCTATCACAACCCATCTTTCCTGAGGTTTTCTCACATTGCCTTAAGCTTTGCTGTCCCGCAAAAGCTCTTCCTTCTCAGTGGTCCCTCCAGTGGCTTCAAATTTCCACTGTCTTTTCTGGCCTGGAACCAAAACCTAGGACTCTTCTCTCTTGTAAGTGCCTGTAGCCAGCAGGGTCCCAACCCCTCTGCTGTTCACCAAGTCTGTGCTAGCTCCTTCCCCCCTCCATGACACAGTTTAGCTGATTTTTTGGAAGGATTGCCAGCCATTCTAAATCTTTCAGATTTATAATTCCAGACTGTTCTTTCCTGTCTACCTTTGAACTTTAGTTTTTCTGTAGACTCATAAGTTGTAAAGTAGACTCCTGGTCTACTTAAGCTGAGATCTGAGTTGCAAGGCTAATATATGATATTAAATTATTCTCTTTTTTGGCACTACAATTGTAAGTTGCCTGACAACTTCATGGAGGTAGTAGTCAGTGCTTAGTGTCCTAGGTTTGTGTTATTTCATTTCTTTCCCTTTCATCTTCAGGAACTTTAATCTGCTCTCTTTCAGAACTGGGTCCATTCAGTTTTCCTTACACAACCTGGTTGCCTTCTGAATATAGTTTGAACATTCCATGGCTTAGCCCAATGCACTTTAGAACTCTTGAACAAAAGAAATGCCAGCCTCAGCCTCCCTGGTAGTAGGGATTACAGGAGTATACCACCAAGTATACCATCACGCCCAGATGTCCTTTATTTTTAAACTTATTAATTTTTTCTTGAGTATAGATTATACTTTTTTTTCAGTTTTTAAATGATACTTTCCTTTACATCTTTAAATGTCATTTCCAGAAAACCTACAACTCAAGTTTTGATGTAGCTAATTAATTTAGCATTATGATGTGATTAGGATAAATTCACAATAATAGCTCACATTTTTGAGCTTAGTTGTGGTCCATTGGCAGTTTTATTCTTTCATTTGTTAGAAAAAATGCTAATTATGTCCATTAGCATTGAAATTTTAAAAGAATCTACATTCTTTCTTCCTCAGTTTTTTTTTTTTTTTTTAGAAGAACCTAGTTGCAGCTGTGCAGAATTTTGCATATCTAATGAATTTTACTTGGTGGTACTTGTAACTAAATATGGGGGTCACAATTATGATTTATTACTTGTAAATGTTTTATTTGACTATCTTAAATGTCTATCTTGTAAGCATTTCTTGGGCAAAAAGGGTCTTAAATGGAAAAAAGTTTAAGAAGTCCTGTCCCTAGAGCATGGTGTTCTGAAAGGGTTAACTCCTGTCCCATGAGGTTAACATTTTTTTCAGAGGAATTGTCAATCCTGATAACAGAGAAAAGTTGTGGAGTTTTTCTCATCTATCTCTCAGTGATCATTCTTATTCTAGATGGTTTATTCACAGGAAGAAGATAAACTATGCTCATATTCTAGGATTCTATTGAACTCTAGAGCTTGTTCATGAGTAATTACTACTCACTGGCATATTGCTAGCATACTACTAGGGATTTAACTCTCACTGTTGGGGCAATCATTGTTACTGTCATGTTCTTTGTACTGTGTATAAAGATCAGGCTAGTTCTTATTTTAGATGTCAATACTTTTGAGATTTATTTAAAGTAGAGCTTGGTTTAACAGACACCATTATATCAACTCATTTTATACCATTATTTCATGTCTTAGTTTATGGTTCAAATGAACACTGTACACACACACACACACACACACACACACATATATATATATATATATATATATATATATATATGTATATTTTAAGAATTTTATTAAAAGAGAAATCAGTAAACTCTGGCCATTTCATAATCACACCTCAAAGAAACTGTCTGGAGTTTATATGTAGGAAAAGGTAGTATGGTATAGGGACTAGATTTTCAGCCTCATAGCCACAAAATTAGATTCTTATACCATCTGTGTGATCCTTAATCTTCCAGTGCTTTAAGCAACTCTCAGAAGATTAAGTTGCAGAAAAGATACTGATTTGCATTGGTAGAGAGAGTTACCTCACCTTGCTAATGAAATTTTTTATTTTTGTTTTTGTTTTTGGTAGGATGAGGAAAGACAAAGACTAAGAACTCTGAAAACCAAGCTTAAGAGATTATCTGACAGGTTATGTTTCATTGGTCATCATTTTGCTGACATTGTAGTCCATCACTTCAGCCTCAAGATAAAATAATCAGTAGTGGCCTCAGCTTTCTGGATTGTTAATGGAGGTAGTTGTTGTTGATCCAGGTAGTTGAAGTTGTTCTCCCCAAATAACCTAGCTTCTGCTATTGGAGAAGGAAGAACTGGGTAGAGCTTACCTTGGCTTTTGTATTTTGTGTTACTTAACTTTTGCTGTAATGACCTCAATCTTAAATAGGGCATTGAAGTACTAGGGAAATTAGAAGCAAATGTACTTCTTTGCGTACTGTATTTGAATTTAGGTTAATGGCTGTTACTTGGTTCCACAGGATTCGGGAAACTCATTAGGTGCCTTAAAATGAGTCAGTCATAGTTGTACTGCTTTTTAAATTAAAATTTAACTGAATATTATAATTAGTGATACTTTATAATCAACTATTTTAAAACTTTATTTTAACATAACTAAGAAAAATTGTTAATAAGTATACATTAGTTCTTGAGAAAATAGAAAAATTCTTTTTATTTTAATCTTTTATAGAATATTACAGCTTAAAAATAAATTATTTAGTAATAAAATTAGGTTATATTATCGATATTATAGATTTTAGATGTGTTGAACATTATTGTTGTAGGTAACATTTGTTTGAATAATAAAATGAGTAGCCTAGATATGTGTTACATTGTAAATTTCCTGAGTAAGTGAATAACCTGTAGAGATAAGTTTCTTAATGTTATTTTTATGATGGTAAAATAAGTATAAATGTAAATGCATTTTGCATGAAAAACTATTCAGGTTATCTTTAAAGCAAAATACCTGAATTAAAATGTATAACATAGTACCAGAATTCCAATATCAAAACTATTTATTTTTAAATACTTTTAGAAATTGCTTTCAAGTATGTTAGGATACTTAAAAATATACCCTAGAGCTCAGCTTCTTAAATTGTTTTGTGATCCCATGTAGAGTCTTGTAACTAAATGTGGGGGTCATAATTATGCTTTATTACCTGTAAATGTTTTATTTGTCTATCTATCTTAAATGTCTGTATATCTAGGGTCTTGGACAAAACGGTCTTAAATGGAAAAAAGTCCTGTCCCTAGAACATGGTGTTCTGAAAGGGTTAACTTGTTTCATGGTTCAGCTTAGTTCCATTTGTAAGAGGAGAGTAGCTTAATACCTGGCAATATGTGGCTTACTGGTAATATAAAAGTCCTTGATATTTCCATTTTGAAAAATAACCTTAGGTTGCTATAAGTGGAAGAAATTTATGTTTAGAGAGATCCATTTTATCCCTCCTGAATTCTTAGGAATTTTTCATATTTGTCCTAAATGATTAAATCATTATAATATTTTGATATTATATTATCTGGATACCAGATACTGATTTTGATATACAGGATTTTGTTATTTTTTATTATTAAAGCTTTTTATTTTCAAAACATGCACAGATAATTTTTTCAATATTGATCCTTGCATAGTCTTGTGTTCCCCCAACATCTTCCCCTAGATGATAAGTAATCCAATATATGTTATATTTGTTAAAATATGCTAAATGTAATATATACAAACATATTTGTACAGTTATCTTGCTGCACAAGAAAGATCACAAAAGAAAGAAAATGAATAAGAAAACAAAATGCAAACAAACAATAACAAAAAGAGTGAGAATGTTATGTTATGATCCACACTCAGTCCCCACAATCCTCTCTTTGGGTGTAGATGTCCCTCTTCATCACTGAACAATTGGACCTGGTTTGAATCCTCTCACTGTTGAAGAGCGCTACATCCATCAGAATTGATCATCTTATAATCTTATTATTGCCATGTATAATGATCTCCTGATTCTGCTCATTTCACTTAGCATCAGTTCATTTAAGTCTTTCCAGATCTCTCAGAAATCATCCTGCTGATTGTTTCTCATAGAACTATAATATTCCACAACATTCATGTACCATAACTTATTCAGCCACTCTCCAACTGATGGGCATCCACTCAGTTTCCAGTTTCTTGTCGTTATGAAAAGGGCTGCCACAAACATTTTTTCTACATATGGGTCTCTTTTCCTCCTTTAAGATCTCTTTGGGATATAGGACCAGTAGACACATTGCTGGATCAAAGGGTATGCACAGTTTGATAATTTTTTGAGCATAGTTCCAAAATGCTTTCCAGAATGGCTGGATCTGTTCACAGTTCCACTAACAATATAATATGCAGGATTTTAAAATTTAAATAAAATTTTCATGGAGCTCCATTAATTTAAATTTGTTGAGCTAAAGGCTATTTAGTAATAATATTTAGGCTTACATAGTTTAATTTGTGAGCTAAGAAAACTAATTTTTTTTTTTTTTTTTTTTTTTTTAGAAAATGGAAGTGTAGTACAAATTGGGGAATTGTTACCATGCAAGATCTGTGGAAGAACCTTCTTTCCAGTTGCCTTAGTGAGTACATTGATTATTTGCCTGTTTGCTTTTGCATTTACTAATTCATCAATGTGTTGGAATGCACGTTAGTAGAAGGGATATTTATGCTGCTGAGGTCATGAATTAACTGACATATTTTATCAACTTTATATGAAATTGCCTCCATAATGTGATTTGAAGGGGATGCTTCAAAAGGCATCATTTTTTCAATCTTTTATTAGATCTTCATATCTTTTGTGTCTTAAATAATCATCAGGAGTTTCCCATTAAAGTAAAAATGCTATGTGATTAATAAATATTTAATAAAGCAGCAAATAAATTAGTTGAAAGCTGGCAGAGAACAAAATTCTACAAGAGTGAAAGGCTGCATAGAATTCTAGGAGAAAAAGAATGGAGTAAATCAGGTTGGTAGTATCAAGGAGGAGAAAGAGGGCATGGCTTTTCAGTAGAGAAAATGCTAATAAATTTTACTTACTTCATGTATAATAGTTTTGAAAAAAGTATTGATGGCAGTGATTCATTACATTTCCATTGAACTCTTTTTTTTTTGTTATCTTTATTCCTTTTAATTACAAAAATAAATGTACTCTTTGAATTTTAAATAACCTTGGGAAATTGTTTTATTATCTCTTTGTCTTTATAAAAATGTGAAAATGAACATTTGATATTAAATAACTCCATTTAAGACTTTGAAGTAAATGCTATATGGTCAGCATTGTTTTAAGAGGTAATCACTTGGCAAGATGTCTTTTTAGCATATTAAATGGTTTCCAAAGTAAAATGAACTTTGGTGAAACTACTTTAAAAAGATATACTTTTCTGAGCATAGAAGGAAAACATTACAAGTGGAAGAAATATAAAGATAATTATCAGAAAAAATATAGTTGTAGTGATAGAGGTAATTTTAATTTTATACAGTTCTCAGGATTCTCATTCTAGTCCTACAAATTAAGCTGTCTAGTAAAGATACCTGGAATAGCAAGAGAATCCCCATTAAAAAGTGAGGGGTTGATTGTTTTAAAGTAATTATTATAGTAAATTACAAGATCAAGGAAGAAGAAGTAGAGTTAAGTTTAGTTCTAAAAATGTTTTCATTGCAGCTAGTCACCCCATTAAAATTGTGTTATCCTTTTACTGCCTTTGCCAAAAGGACATGATCACTCCCAGACATAAGATATTTCAAACATTTTCATTTGGAAGAGGGGTAATTTAAAGGAAAGGACACTGAATTTGAAGTTAGACTGGGTTCATGTCGTCTATTTGCTGCCTATTAAATTTTTGACTTTGGAAAATTGAGGGCTTAAAAATAGCTAATCTCTAAGTTCTTCAACATCAAACACTTTTGTTTTATTTCTTTCCTCTTAGAGGTGACCCAGTGGGTAGAAATTAGGTTGAGGTAGGTTTGGGTTTCACATAAAGTCCTAAAAATGAGACCTATCTAAATATAATACGGATTTTCTTATGAGATATTCCAACAAAAACTAATTGGCCACTTGTCTGTGATGGTGTAGTATAAAATTTTATTACAGGTAGAGATTAAAATCTTATTCTGAGATTCTCTAATACTGAAAAGATTCTGAAGCTCAATCAGTACTCAATTCATAGTGACCAAATTATCATGCTAGACCCTTGATAGCCCTTTGATAGCAAGCCTGTTCTTTTCCTTTTTGCAGGTCTCTCTAAGAATGTAATACTTTTATTCCAACTTCCATTTCCATTCAGTGAGTTTGTTTCAAAGGGTAAGGATAAAAACTTGTACATGAAGAACTACAATGGAAGGTATCAAAGCAATTTATAATAGTGGCACCAGCAATGGGTTTAGTGTGAAGACAAAGACAAATTGCAAAATATATTGATGTGAGAACTTGATATGTTAAAGACATAGGAAGTTGAATGAGAAAAAAATTACAATGTATATGTTTGATAATAATAATAATGATTAAATATGGGATTCACTATAAAGTATATGTTATGCATTATCATTTTTTACTACTGTCTTTCATATTTTAACATAAGCCATGTTTTCATGGTTGGTATAAATATGTTGTCTTTGAGATTTTTTTTTTTTTTAAAACAGATTAGATTAACTCTAAGAGCTTATATTGTTCCTTATTGAAGAAAATGATGCATTGTGATTTTTCTTTCCTCTAACAGAAAAAGCATGGGCCAATTTGTCAGAAAACTGCAACTAAAAAACGGAAGGCCTTTGATTCAAGCAGGCAGAGGGCTGAAGGAACTGATATTCCAACAGTAAAACCACTTAAACCCCGGGTAAATATATAAGGTTTGGAATGATACCTACACAGAAAGAGTGTATAACCTAAAATGTGTATCTAGTATTACACTAGTCATGTAAATGCTTATCTCCACATCCATAGGATTTCTAAATCCAGTACCTGGTGAATGATTTTTAGTGAAAAGCCATATTTTAGTCATCTCTAAAAGTAGTATTATTGATCTGTCTTGAGAAGAAATGAATTTTCCTTAGGAACTCTTTAGTTGTTAGCATAGTTAAATTCATCTTCATCTGGAGAATAATTAAATGGCCTTAATTATACATTTTGAGAATGAAACTTTTTTTTTCCTGGGATATGAAGGATATGAAGAATATGCCTTAAGATTATACCATCCATTTCAAGTCAAGATTGCAGAGTGTATAGAGCAGAATAACTCATTTCCCACATTTGTCATGAAAAAATTACTATGCCAAATAGTAATTAAGAAAAAAAAGTAAAATGCTAGTCAGTACGTTCATCCAATTTAATTTTAATAAAACAATTTTATCCATTTTTATGTTGTATGTAATTGTTATGTTAAACAATTAATGGACATTAATCTTAAACAATTAATGGAAAACAATTTAATTTTAATAAAACAGTGAATAGTTGTTAAAACTAGATAGCAAAGTAAAAGGAAGAATCACCCACTTATCACTTCCTGAAAGAAACCCTAAAATAAAAATTCTAAGCAATTTCAAATCAAACACCAAAGAATCACAGTTGGGATCACATAACTTGACAGCTACCAATGTAATGAAAAAGAGTATTTGGAATATAATCTTACAAAAATATAATATTATAAGCAAAAATTACATCAGGATAACTGAGTGTGGTCCCATAAGGGAAAAATGGACAAGAAAAGAATGGATTTTTAATGACATAGAGGACTTCCAGGAATTCCTGAGGAAGAGACTTGAGCTGAATAGAATATTTGAGACAATATATAGGTGTACAAAGAAACATAGTAAAGTAAATATATTGGAGCACTTGGAAGGGACAATATGATGGGTATATGTTACCTTTTAACAGATGGAGAAGAAACGAGTATCCCACCAGAACCCTTATCGCTTCAAGAATCATAAAGGGTAAATGATGCCAAGCCTAGGGTTGAATTTGTTCTGTTTCAGTAGTCTTAATTTAAATTAAAGAAATAGGAAAGGGAAAATAAAAGAAATACATGGGTGAGGGAGCAGTAGAAAGGAAGTGTGGGACTTAATATTTCAAATAACTGTGTACTCTAGGAAAATTACATAAACATGGAAGAGAGGATGGGAGAAATGGGCATTACATTCACTTTTATTTGAATTTGACAGAAGACATTCACGGAACTTATCCACAAAAAGTTTGGTATAGAAAATTGACAAATTCAATTGAGAAACAGGTGAGAACAGGGAGAGAGGAGATGGGTGATAATGTTGTTCAGATGTTTCTGATTCTTTGTGACCCTGTGGACCATAGCACACCAGTGTTGAGCATGGGATTTTCTTGGCAAAGATCCAGGAACGTTTTGCCATTTTCTTCAGTGGATTAAGGCAAACAGAGGTTAAGTGCTTTAATCAAGGTCACACATCTAATAAGTGTCTGAAGCTGGATTTGAACTCAGTTCCAGGGCCAGCACTGTATACATAGAACCACCAAATGGGAGAAATTAGTTGTGAGTAAAACAAAGTTGAAGTGAAGATTAAAGGTAAAGAAAGAAATGGCAGAATCTCATTGGTATCTGCTTGAGAAGAAAAAGAGGAACAATTGCAATAGGAGGGCATTGCTTATTAATGT
This sequence comes from Sarcophilus harrisii, assembly GCF_902635505.1. Taxonomy (NCBI): domain Eukaryota; kingdom Metazoa; phylum Chordata; class Mammalia; order Dasyuromorphia; family Dasyuridae; genus Sarcophilus; species Sarcophilus harrisii. The sequence goes on along the minus strand of NC_045426.1, from coordinate 439,740,517 downwards.
TAAGAACATTCTTACCTTTTTTTTTTGGTAAGAATGGGAGGAAAGATGAGATGCAGAGAGGTCAAAGGTAAGGGAAGGTAAAACAGGGACTTAATAGAACAATTTAAAATCAATGTTGTGAATATCAGTAGTAAGAATTCACTTTTGAAATTTTAGTTCATGGAAAGCAGAATCTAATAAATTGTTCACTGGAAACATTTCAGACATGTTCATGAAGAATTAAAAGGCTGAAGCAGCATTTAGTGCGCTTCAAATAAACACAAAAACAGAGGTAGTAAAGTCTCAGACAAGGTACAATAACATTTTTTTCATGATTAAAAGAGATAAACAGAGAAACTATTATATTTAAAAGTACCATAACCAACAAATTAATATCATTATTTAATGTGCATCCATTGAATGGCAGCATTTCAATATCTTTTTTTGTTGTTGTTCCAATTCTTTTTAATTTGGTTTTTGAACCTGTTTTTTTTTTTTAATAAATTCTTTTTTTATTATAGCTTTTTATATACAAAACTTAAGCATGGGTAATTTTTCAACATTGACCCTTGCAAAACCTTCTGTTCCAATTTTTCCCCTCCTTCCTCCCACACCTTCCCCTAGACGGCAGGTAGTCCCATACATGTTAAATATATTAAAGTATATGTTAAATACAATATATGTACACATATTTATACAGTTACTTTATTACGCAGGAAAGATCTGATTTAGAAAGAAGGTAAAAATAACCTGAGAAGAAAAAAACAAAAAACATTTCAATATCTAAAAGAAAAGTTATTCTATAGAGAAAAATATATACTAAAGCTGTAATTATTGGCGGTCTCTCTGTTCTTTTATCCTAAAACATATCTAACAGAATGATAAACAAGAAAGGTACATACTTGAATAGACCTTTAGAAAAGTTACATAGGATAGAACTACTATTTCTGAATGGGGAATAGAATAAATATGCATATTTCTTATATGTACATTACAAAAGTTAATTATAAATTGGAGTATTATAAATCTCACCAAAAATGCAGAAAAGCAAAGATATTAAGCATATACTAATACATAAATTTTGAAAGTCAAAAAAGATATTAATAAAATGAAAGCTGACGTACCAATGAGTTGATAAAAGTATTTTGATTAACAAATAAATAATAAAATAGATGAGTAATATTTTTGAAAAGAAAACCAAATTGTTAGAGTCAAAGATTAAAAAGTAATACACAACAAATGAAGATCAAAAGAATAATATTCTCAGTAGTGATTTAATGCTAACAAAATGGATGTTAGATGAAATGGATGAATAATTACAAAAATAATATCCAGATGACATACTAGGAATTGGGATATTTAAATAAACCAATTTTAGAAGAGAAATCTAACAAACCTATGAATGAATTCTCAAAGAAGAAAATCCCGACATCAGATGAACATATTGGTGAATCTATCAAACATGCAAAGAATATTTAATCCCAGGAATAAATAAATTGTAAACAAAAATAAATTTTTTTTTCATTTTTATGGCTGTCCAAATAGACCACATATCAACTATGAAAAACTTAGTTTTGATTGGTAGTGAATAATTGCTTGTCTAACTGCAGTATCTCAATTTTTCAGCACTAGATTGAATATGAATGGTGATAAAAAACATCCTTTAAAGAACCATCTTTTATTTGTTCTTGGTCTTACTTGGAAAGACCTTTGGAATAGAACATTTTAACCATTTTTTATGTTGTGGATCCCTTTGGTGATCTAATGAATTCTATAGACCTTTTAAGAGTGTTTTTAATTGCATGAAATAAAATAGATAAAATTACAAAGGAAATAAATTATTTGAAATACAATGATCAGAATATTTGACAAATCAAGTTTAGATTAAAAAAATTTTGGTTTGGGATTTCTTCATTACAATTCTGGACCTTGGTTTTTGATAGATATGATTAACCATATTAAGGAATAATGTTTTTATTCTTATGCATATTCTTCTGCTTTCTTACTAGAAATTTGTTTTGTCAAAAGTTTCCACCAATTTAAATAATTGTATTTTTTATTATTAATGTGGCATATTAAATTTATGTTCCTCTGGTTGAGTACATCTCATAATGGAAAATTTACTTACCAACAAAACACTTTATTGTATTTTGGAATAGTTCTAATTGTTAGGAAACTTCATGATTGAAGTTGCCACTTTTGTAATTTCCATCTAATAATATTATTGTTATACCAGCCATAGCCAAGCATAATAATAGGTTTAAATTTCTTTAAGTTTTATCTTAAGAAATGGTTAACAACTATAATGAAGCAAAAAAAAAAAAATGAACAAATTGTACTTGCTTTGATACATCTTTTCCTAAACAATTGTTTTTATAAGTTTTCTTAAGCATGTTAATAATGTGGTAAAAGAATCAGTTGGGGAGGAGGGTCAGAGAGAGAAGTAAATATACCTAGTTTCTTTCACTATCTAGAGCTCAACTTTTTCTTCTTCTAATATTTACTCATGCAGAGGGGAATGAATTAAGAAACCATTAAGGGCACAATCCTGTTAATTTATTTTATCAGCACACATTAACCTATTGCTATGTTCAGTTGCTAAAAATAATAAACCAACAGTTTCTCCTTTTAGATTAAGTAAGTTCCTTGAAGCCTTGGCTATGGTAGAGTAAAGCCCATTTATTCATGTACAGTTGTCCTCTTTAATTGAGAAGGCAGCAGAACACTTTGAATGCTTGGTAAAGGCAACATCATTAAATAGTATGGAATAAACTTAATAACAAAAACATGAATTGAACAAAAAGTTTGATTGCCTATACTTTAATATTTGTAAGATTGTTTATTAAAATGACCCAAACTTTTCCAAAGAATTTGCCTTTTGATTTGGAAAAAAAAGTGTCATTAGCTCTCTCTCTGTATATACATATGTATAAAGGTGGATGCATATAAATATATAATTCTTTATATTAGATGTTGATGTTTCAGCCAAATGATACTGGTTTTCAGAAACTTTTTTAATTTGGTCTCTTGTGAATTATATAAATTACATTATATTCATTTTTGAATGTAAGATTGGATAAAATCCTACCCTAACATTATATATATATACACACACACACACACACATATATACACATATATTTATATACAGGATGTCACAAATCTCAGTGGAGTTTCAATTTATTAGAATGAGCTTAAAACTACTGAGAATTTTGGAACATCCTATATAATGTTCTATTTAAAGGTTTTTTTCCTTATAAACTATGAAAACTTTTGAAATGTATAATGTTGAAAGTAAAATGAAATTATTTTTATTTCATTGTGCAGAATTATTTCTTTTTGAAAAATATTTTTTTGAAAAATTTCTTTCTAGCCAGAACCTCCAAAGAAACAGTCCAACTGGAGAAGAAAACATGAAGAATTCATTGCCACCATAAGGGCAGCTAAAGGACTTGATCAGGCACTTAAAGAGGGTGGCAAACTTCCACCACCACCTCCACCTTCATATGATCCTGGTATACACATGTATATGTATTGATGAGATATGTAATTATGATGGGAGTTTTAAATGATACTCATATACATGTTTAATGCTGTTACCTTGTAAATAGGATGATCATAGACTGATAAATTATAATTTTTAGCTCAAAAGAAACAACCTGAGTTATAGCATAGATATGATTCATCTATGAATATGTGAATATGAAGATGTGAAAGGGGGGAAAGTGTACCGTTTTATAATTTCAGCATTTTGATTTTAACTTTCCATGTAATAGAGCTCATTTTGAAATTGCTTCAATTTTAGAATTATTTTTAAAATTCAGTTTTTAAATTATTTTATCTAAAATATGATTGATTAATTATATATGTTCAGGCTTCATTGTTTTAGTATTGTCTAATACTGAAAAGGTGTATTTTAATTTTATTTCTGAAGTTAAAAACATCAGGGAAAAATTACATTTGTGATGAGAGAATTTATTAGTGTAATACTTTAGTTTGAAGTGTTAATAGCCCACATTTTATTTATCTTCCACAATGAAATAGACATGTAGCTTGTGTTCTTTAATAAAATTAAAGTTTATACAATTTCTTTTTTTTTTCTTTAAATAACTTTTTCTTGACAGAACCCATGCCAGGGTAATTTTTTACAACATTATCTGTTGCACTCACTTCTGTTCCGATTTTTCCCTTCCCTCCCTCCACCTCTTCCCCCAGATGGTAAGCAGTCCTATACATGTTAAATAGGTCACAGTATATCCTAGATATAATATATATATTTTATACAATTTCTTGACAGAAATCACATAGTATGTGTGATACTTGAAGGATATAAACATGCCATTAAAATGAGGTTTCTCTTTGTTTACTTGAGTAGGCATCTCAACATAGCAAATTTGTTTTTAAAAATTTGACTTGTCTATATAGTGGTTTATCTTCTGGCCTAGTTCTTTCTAATAGCTTCTCTTTCAGAGAATCTAAATTAACTGAAGAGGTCTGAAATTTGCTATGTGTTTAAACTAGTTATATGCTATGTTCAAGCATGGGTATGGAGGTGTCCATATCCAGGAATCTTGAGCAGGATTTCAGGGTTCTATTAGGGATTAGTTAAATTTAAAAAGCTAAATTACCATAAAGAGCCATTTAGGAGAACAGGAGCAAAGTTCAGGGATAGTCTAGGGAATTCAATCAAGGGCTCAAAGGCACAAAGACACTGCTAACAGATTCCAGATTTAGGAGCATGTAGGCCCAGCATGTGATAATTGTTTATTTAATGGGCAGTAGTGTTAATTCTTATGAATGTATATGATACTTAGATCTGCTCCTCAAAGATGTTCTGTAATAATGGCAATTCTGGGGGTCTAGGCACTTTTGCTTAGTGTTCCTTCTATCCAGAGCATCAGAATTGATAAGAAGTAATCTGGAGGCAGAAGGAATGATTAGGTTAGGTGGAAAGTGTAGTTGAGGTTATTGGTTATTTCTCATTTATAGTTGAGCCATAAGTCTTCTTTCTAATCCATAGGTCCTACGTTTTCCTTGCTTTTGGAAATTAAACTGCAATTTTTTTCTCCTATCACCTGTTACTGGTAGTTTTGTTTTCAGAACAGGGGAAATGTTGCCGCTTGTGCCTTTTGGCCCATGACTCCTGAAAGACTTGATTTATGATCCTCATGAAGTTAGGAAACTTCACTCAAAAGGATATCAGGCCTTACTTTATTAGAAGTTTTTGTTGTTGTTGAAACTGTTGTTTCAGTTTCTAATCGTGTTATCCATTGTGAAAGTTGATAGTCATCCTCTGACCTACAAGGATATGCAGAGATGTAGTGATTGTGGTCAGTAACCTGAAAGATAATATGATATGGAAAAAGTATTGGATGTGGAGCCAGGATACACTGGGCTCTGAATTCCACCTTTAAAATTAGGTTTGTTAAATTGGTTAAGTTCCTTGGGAAGCTTTTGAACTTCAGCTTATCATCTATAACATGAGGATAATATTTGAAGTTGTTTTCTCACAAAGTTGGAGGTCAAAGCAGATAATGTGTGTCTATTTTTTCCAACTCTTAATATGCTATATAAATGTTAGCTTTTATTATTATGATTTAGGCTTAGCAGTCACCTAGCTTCTTAGGTACTATTTGGCTACAGGGCCAGTAGTACAAAGCACTATAAATCTATAGATCCTAAGAATTAAGGAAGGATTCTGTGGTTTGAAATTCATTATATATTTTTGAAAGGAAGTATGCATTTAATTATTAAACTGCAAGTCAGCAATGGAAAAGATGGACTGGTTACCTTTGATAGGAAATCTGGTGTCATAATAAAATTGATTTATTCAGTCTGAGTCATCCTCAGTTTGAGGATGGTAGGTTGTAGAAAGCTATAGTTTGACTTGTTTCTTTCTAAATAGTTCATTAATCAATACTGTAGGTGGTGTGAACAAGTTGTCTTATGTTATTGGGGGTAGGAACTACAGCTTTACTCACCAGACGTGTTAATAGTGTTTCCAGTTCAGATGGCAGACATTAGTTAGAAACCAGTAGATGCTATATATTTATCTAAGGGGCTGGTGAGAGATTAGGAAGACTGAGACAGAGATTGTCAGTTAGACTTCTCAAATTTGAGCCCTAAGCAGGGAATTAAGAACTAGTAAATACAAGATGAAAAAAAATAAGTAAAGTTGGTACATAGTAAATGTTTACTTAAAATAATTTTATTTGCACATGGGCTATTTGTGCTTCTAAGAATGCCACTTAGCCTGGGTATCTAGAGGACTTGGATAGTTTAGGACTTAAGTTTTTTTCTTTTTCTTGAACCTCCACAAAGTTAGTTCCTTACTTCCCTGATGCTTTAAAAGTGATTAAAATTGTCAAAACACTTGGGTTTAAATCTTGACTTTAGCCATTGATTAGCAAAGATGACCTCAGGCAAGTCCTTTGAATCTGCTTCCTCATCTAGAGATAGATGATGCTAATACTTGGACTGACATTTTCGTGAAAGTGCCATAAGACTCAATGAAATAATGTATATAAAGAACTTTATAAATTATTACTTGCTAAATACATCTAGGCTATTAATATTTTTAACATCCTTTCAATGCCAGAGGCATAAGAAGAACTGACACATCTTGAGGCCTATTGAAGGCAGTCTTTTCATTATTAGGGACACTAGGCCTATTCTGCAGAGGAAGGATATTTTGAGAATATGCCTTTGGACTCTTTGAAGGAGAAAAATAATGTGGGAAAAACTCTTTTTGTTGAGATGTTGAGAAAACTTTTTATTTAAAATATTTTTTCCTGTTGAAATACTAAGCTGTGCCATATTCAGGCCCTTATTTTAAAAATATAATACTTTGGGGCAGTTAGATGGCTCAGTGGATATTGCACTGGCCCTGAAGTTAGGAGGACCTGAGTCTAGAAACTTACTGGCTGTGTGACCTGGGCAAGTCACCTAACCCCAATTGCCGCCAGAATCAGGATAAGCAAAAGTTCTTGGTCTTTAAGGGAAGAAGTGAAGGAGGTGGACAAAACTGCCAGGAGTTTTGCCAAGGATCTGGAGTTCAGAATCTCCACACTTTTTTCCTCTCTGTCCTGTGACCAAGTGAGTCTGGCTCATCTCACTCCACCCTCTAATCCTTCCTACGATTATCTGTATATATCAAAAGATTGAGCCAGCACAGAATCGTGAGAAGGGCCATTTTTCCAAGCATATGCTAATCGAGTTATTGTCCAATAGATAATTAGCCTTAAGTGCTTGGTTGTCTGATTCAGGCACACCATTTAAGAGTTTCGGCTCTTTACATATGTGTGTGTGTGTGTGTGTGTATACACAAATATATATATATATATATATATATATATATATATATATATATATATATATATATATATATATATTTGCTATGATTTAAGACTCATTTCACATACCGCTAATCTGTTTTTGTATTTGTATCTCTTTTAGATTACATTCAGTGTCCATATTGCCAGAGGAGATTCAATGAAAATGCAGCTGACAGACATATTAATTTCTGTAAGGAACAAGCTGCTCGTATTAGTAACAAAGGCAAATTTTCTACTGATACTAAAGGAAAGTCAACTTCTCGAACACAGGTAAAATGATGTATGTTAAATCATTTCTGGGGACAGATAGGAAAGACTTCATAGAATTCAAACTAGTAAGTTTATATTCCAGAGAGCACTTTACCTGGTGTTTAGAAATGAAATTAATTTTTAAAAGATTGGTATTATAGGAAGTAGCAGGAAGTACTAGGAGAAGTAGCAGTGGCCTGGGATCTAAGGATTTCTAAGGATCCTTTCAACTCCAAAAGTCTGATATTTAAAATGATAAGTGTTGAGTTGTAAGGGGGAAAAATGATTAAGAGAAACAGATGTTAAAAAAAAATGAAATGTTCACAGAATAATAATTTCAGAGTTGAAAGAGATGGTAATAAAGTAAGTATTTAGCTGATAAAGCTTTTTACTACAACACATCTAACAAGGGGTCATCTGGTAAGGAAGAACTCATTCTCTTTTGAGCAGCCCATTGTAGTTGGAGGTAGCTCTAAGATGTAGGAAGCTTTTCCTGACAGCAAATCTGAAATTGTCTCTTTACAGCTTCCATTCATTACTCTTAGTTTAGTCTTTTGAGATCAAATAATACATCTACTTTCTTCTTCACAGTCAAGTGTCTTTTGAGCCTTGTCTCCAGGATTAAGAATGAGTCCTTTTTTTTTTTTTCTATTGATATTTCACATTCTGGTTGTTCTCCTCTGAAAGTTCTTTGACTTATCTCCCTTTTCTTTTTAAAATGTGGTACCCCAAACTGAAAACAGTATTCCATGTGCTATTATTTACTTACTTTTTTACATCTTTATCCCTCTACAGCTTGATTCCCTATGTTCAGCTTTTAAATTGACAGTTTAAATTGACCCAGCTTCCTTTTTTTTCCTCTTTTTGAATAACTTAATAGTCATACCCAACTTCTTTTCCCTTCTCTCCCTAAATTATTGCCTTCCTTGCCAATTTTCTTTACTCACCATCCCCCTCCACCAGTTTTTTCTTTTCTTTTCTTTTCTTTTTTTTTTTTTTTTAACTTCAGTGTACTTGGTAATAATGAAAAAAGTACTGGCTCTGAAGCTGACTACCTTTTCAACCTTGAGCAGATTCACTTTTTTGGCCTCATTTGCCTTATCTATAAAATAAGCAGTTCAGACTACATGGCCTAGAAAGCCCTTTATCCTCAGAATTATGATCCTCTGGTCTTACATTTTCTTTTCCCATAAATTCTGCTCTTCTTTAACAGAGAATATGCTTTTGACTTTGCTTTTGTTCTATGTGAGTGGTAAAGTGCTGGGAGAGACTTTGGATATTCCTAATAATTCATTCAAAGAGGGTTTGTGCAGTTGAAACAACACTGGATTTGGAGTTGGAAGATTTAGATTTGAAACCTGGCTCAGTGTCACTAAATGTATGACATTGGGCACAAAAATCTGTCAGGACCTCAGTTTCCTGATAGGTTAATATAAGGTTGTTGGACTATGTGTCTTCTAAGGCCTTTTCCCCCCTCTACATCTTTTGATCCTCTGAGAAGACTACAATAAGATAATCACTTATGGAAAATTTATGTAAATGTTGAATTTTAGGATATATTTATATTAGTTACATTGTATGTAAAACCTATTTAAATTTAATGCCTACATAGTCTTAAAATTAAATATTTGTTTGTTTTCATTGATATTGAAAATTTTCAAGCAATTTTCAGTATTAAAAATGTATATCCAAATATCCTGAGGTATATTTGAATGTCCTTTCAGTTGAAGTAGTGAAAAATAATGGGATCTATCTCTGCTAGTATTTATGCACAAAATCCTTTTGGGAGATTTATAAGTTTACTCATATCAGAAGACATGCCAGCAGGTTATCCTGTTTAAAAGAGAAAAAAATCCACTTAGTAAAAATTCACAATCAGAGAAATAAATTACATAAATAATTGAGTTTCTATGGGGAAAGACGCCATTTGGACAACTTCCAAAATAGAGACAAAACAAATGTAGTATTCCATTTACATAAAAATGACCTACTTAAATATATTTAGATAATTTAGAATTGGGTGATTGATATATGAGGAAACCAGGTATACTTAATTTTTGTCAGTTTTGATACATGATCCATCAATAGACTTTTTTTTTTTCTGACCTTGCTATTGTTCTATCACTTTCATATCTACCTGACTTATTTTTTGTATCTAATTGGATTTTAATTATAAGATTCTTTTCAGCTATAAATATCATTATTTTAACACCTCTGATCATGACCTTTTTTTTGCCTCCAGTTTGGTAGTGCATATAAACAAAGAATTTGTATATATAAATTAAAGATCTATGTGGTTAGAGATGGAAAATTGGATTTTGTTGCACAATTAAACGAATGTTTCCCTAATATAATACAACAAATCTTCATATTAAGTATCTGCTAAGTGTAGGAGCCCTGTGCTAAGTCCTTAGAGAATTTTAAAGTTTATATAAGAATGCCTTTGCCTCTTAATAATTTTAAAGTAGGAAACACCAACTGTATTACCATTATATGACATTTTATTTCTAAGCCAACAGTAAATTGTTTTGATGATTATCACTTTGATGTAATGTGAAATTTGGTACAGCTAGACCACTTTCCTTTATGTTATTTTTTATTGATTCTTTTGATTTTTTGACCTTTTGTTCTTCCAGATGTGTTTTGTTATTATTTTTCCTAGCTCTGTAAAATAATTCTTCGCTAGTTTGAGCTACCCATGAGCAATAAATATTTCTCCAATTATTTAGATTTGTCTTTATTTGTATGAAATTTGTATTATGTTCATATAGTTCTTCAGTTTGTCTTGGCAGATAGACTCCTAAGTGTTTTATAATGTCTGCAATTATTTTAAATGGAGTTTTGTTGGTAATAGATAGAAAAGCTGATGATTTTTTTGAATTCATTTTATATCCTGCAACTTTGCTAAAGTTGTTAGATATTCAGTTAGTTTTTTTTAAATGGATTTTAATGGATTCTGTAGAATTCTTTAAATGTTCAATCATATAATTTGCAAAGGGTTATAGTTATATTTCCTCATTGCTTATTTTCTTTCTTTCAATTAATTTTTTCTTATCTTATTGATATAGTTAGTAATAGTAGTGATAAGATCTCTTTTTCAAGAAGAAATCCATGGGAAGACATGTTCTCTTCTATTACTTTATGAATTCAGACAAATCTAGACTGATAGGAATGCTAAAATCACCATTTTTGGATAAGGTTATTTATGGGAGCTTGGGATTCTGAGATACATGATTTATGGAAGCTTGGAATTTATTTAACAAAAAAGTCATTCATATGATGGCTCACTGATATACTATTTGGTTGAATGTTAGTTTTTAAAGTATAGTAAGATTCTATTACTGCTTGCTTCTATTGGGTTTATCTTGTTATCTGTATTCTAAAATGATTTATTCTTAAAATTATATATAATTGCATGTTTAATATTTACAATATGTGTATGTAAAATTGCATATTTTTAAACACATACAAAACCTAACCAAATAACATACAATTAAAAGAGAACATTTTTCCAAGAAGAATTTTGGCCAATTATCACAAAAAGTTTCTAATTTATTTTATTTTCCTTATTTTAGTACAAGCCTCCTGCCTTTAAAAAGACAAATTCTCCAGCAACAATGCCTTCAGCATCCTCACGTTTACCACAACCAAGTAGTGTCAGCAAGTCTCTTATAGGTATGAAGTACCATAAATTTAAAAGGTATTTTCCACATATGTTACCAGAATAAGACATGAAGGTAGTGTGATATTATAGTAAAGTAAAATAACTAAAACATGTTTGACTGAAAATTGCTGAGATTTGAAGAAAAATAATGTATCTATGATAAGTAAAATATCATTCAATAATGTTATGTTTCAGGTTTTTCAACCAGTTATTTTTGCTATTTTTGCACAGTTATGTTGCTATATTTGACTTTTTGGCTTAGTTTAGAACAAAAATTCATATTAAAAGATTTATAGGAAATTTGTACAAACACATGATCCAACAAGTGGCAAATAAACAAAGCATACATTCATTATGTGGTAATACAGAAAGATTTGGCCACACACATTCATATGGCCAGAGTCACTCATCTGAGAGGAAGAGAGACATATATGTTGTCATATGTGTCAGTGGGGAGGAGTTGCACATTCAGAATGGAGACTGAGCAGGGAAGTTTTATACTTTATAGATGAGCTTTATTGAGAGTAGATAATACCAGATGTAGAAAGGTGCATTCTTATAGGTAGTATCCCTAATCAAAGTCAGATGTTATGGGGAAATCCTCAGGAACATTTGGCAATACCATATCTGAGTGGGAATTTCTTAATTGAAACCAGAGATTTGATGAGGATTTGAATTGCTAATTGGGGACCCTAGGAATAAGTGTTGACACCAAAGCTGCTATAATTAGCCCAGAGTCCTATCCAAACAGAAACCATGAGAGTTTACATGTTTGAGTACAGGGTCAGAATGAGTCAGGATTATGGAAAGAGGTAGTCTGTTATAGTTTATATGTTTATGTTTTTTAGGACCATTTAGCCTCAATGACTACATATTTTAGAGCCCTATTACAATGCTTTTTAGCTCTTACTACTGCTATTATTGATGGCTACCTTTTGTCTAGAGCAACAAAAACAACAAAATCCCAGTGGTTCCTGTTCTTTTGATCATGATACCACCTGTAAAGGTCTATTGTATCTAAGAACATAAGGTACTTTTCATTATCTTGAAAAGTCTTTTTCACTGTGTTATGTAGCCATATGATAATGCTTAATTCTTTAATCTAATTTTGGATATTTGTGAGCACGTCTGTCTTTTAATTGAGCAAAAAAACCAGCAAAAATTATGACATTGTGGAGGCTGTTTTCTTGACTTCTATATGTTTCTTGAAGTTGCAGTTTTTTTCTGTAATTAAAATTATGCTTTATTCTTACCTCAGAAATTATTATCACATCAGTCTTTAAAGAGATGCAAAACAGTTTGTCATACAATTCTGGTAAATATAATGTCCATTCTTTTTATTGAAAGCTGCACCTTCAAGTAAAGGGTCTTCTGTCAGTGGCTCTTTCGGAAGCAAACTTCAGAACTTATCTCCCTCTCATAAAGGAGTAACAGCTCCATATGCAGGGTAAGTTTGTATTCAGAATAATTAATCTCATTGCTGTGACATTCAAATTGTTTTGTTTAAAATTTTGTGTTTATACATTTTACTTTATAAGAACCCTTATAGGCATTCGGATTTAGATAAATGATGTGTTTGTTTTTAGAAGTTTTTCTTTCATTGTATTTATTTTAAATGAAAATGAAGTTAACATTATGGAAATTTCATTCATAACTATAGCTTAGGAAAGCAAATACTTTTTGCTCTTGCTTTTTGTTTTTTTGTTTTTTTTTACCCCAACAATTTTAAATATAATCTGTTCTTATGGCCTTTTTCACAGCTCAAAAATTAAGAGATTGTTATATGGTGCTTTCAAATGAATATTCCTACCTATGACTTGTACAAAAAATGTGATGATCCTCTTTTAAGGTTTGTAAAGCCTTTTTACGCATTATCACATTTGAGCCTGACATTCGTTAAGTTGATCAACATGTCAGTTTAATTTCTAAATTTTCTTAAAATATAAGTGACAAAAGACGGGGATTGCCTTTTTATATCCTATTTCAAGACAGCTGTGGAGTTAATAGATACAGTGAAGTACATTTTTTTCAAATGTAGAGCATTAGTATCTCTTATGCATATATAATTAGTCAGGAAATTATTGGTGCTTTGTGGTCTATCTATATCTTATTTTCTCTATCTTGGTTTTGTTGCATGTAATTAGACATTTGAATGTATTTTTCCCATTAAGTAAACTAGTGCATGTTTAGGTATTGATGAAATAGTCCTTTTCAGACTATGTTTCAGCTTCATTATAGATTTAATAAGCTTTTGTTAGGGCAGTTAAGTAGCATAGTGGTTAGAGCATTGAGTCTGGAGTCAGGAATACTTGATTTCAAGTCTGATCTCAGGTACTTACTTGCTGTGTCACCTAAATTTCTGTTAGCTGTTTCCTCGTTATAAAATGAGGGTAATAATAGTAATTGTCTTCCATGGTGGTTGTAAGCATCAATTAAATACTATTTGTAAAGTGCTTAGAGCAGTACCTGGAATATGTTAGATATTTTAAAAATATTATCTATGGTTTTGATGATGATGATGATGATGATGACTTGGCTGAGAACCAAGCCACCATTTATAACATTTGTTTTGGAGAGGAAGGGCATTCAGAATACCAAACCACCAGCTGTAAACAGATTTTGGAGTTATTTATGAATATCTAGCTATTTGTACTACCAAATATTTTAAAATGAAGCCACTAAAGATTTTTTAAGTGGTATTTTATAGGCATACTGATCAATTACTGATTACTTTGCATATGAATTATATAGTAAGAGATGAATGGAATAAGATGGGTAATCAGATTTTCTGTTGCCTCATTTTGTACTGCTAAGTTGGGTGTGGGTTACAATTATATACTTAATGTCATAATTTCTTATTGATTGGGGTTCCCAGATTGTTAATAGGAAAAGGACTAAAAATCTAGTTTAAGTAGTTTTACAATAGAGTCATTGCTATAATTATTTGTGGGTTAACTATAGGAAATTTGGATATCCAGTCATTAAATTTATAACTTTTTTTAGACTTAAGTTACTAAAAAATATTATCTGGATAGCTATTGAACTAATTTAAAAAAAAGTAGAAAAGTAACATGTGAATGTTTAAACACTGACATATATAGAGTTTATTTTAGTGACCAACCCTACTGAAGTAATTTGATGTCTTTGGAGACTAATGGGAGTACTTGTCACTGACAAACTCATCATCTTTGCTCTTGGAGGATGTGAATTAGCTATAGATAGATGTGTAGTTGGTGTTTGAAGGGCCTGTGCAATACAGTACAGTGAGAAACCCCGGGGGAAAATATTTTCCTGATTATAAAAAATGATGATTTGTCCTAGGGGATCTTTAAAGTAGGTTGAAATGTAGAGTTTTCAAATAAACTGAACTTAACCTTGGTTTTTAAGAGAAATATTGCCAGCATTTGAATTAGGTAATTGAATTGAATACATTTTGTAAAACTGTTTCCTAAGAATCACATTTTTTTTTCAAACAAAATGAATAATATTTTACTTAAATCAATTTTCCACATCTCTGTTAAGATAAAAATCTCTAATTTTAGTTGTAAGAAAAAAAAATATATGTAGTTTCCTTTGTGTTTCCACAACACAGTATTAAAAACTTTACTCTGTAGATCAAATAATGTTGAGAACTTATATAAAATGCTACTTTATTATTATTCTATGAAGCCCTGTACAGATGGTAATTTATAACATTACATCAGAATACAGTCCTTCCAAGGAAGTGCATTTTATAGCTAATATATGATCAAAGAATTTTTAAAATGGTTACAGATAAGATCCGACAGGAAAATTGGATTCACCTAATGCATTATCTTAACAGAGGTGTAAATAATTGATTTTGTACATTACCAATTTTGAGCAATTTAACTTCTCTGTATCAGACTTTAAACAAACAAGTTTTTTTTTTAAACTGACTACGAAATTTAATGTTCAGTGTGCCGTAAAGATACTGACTTGTAGATAAGTTTCAAAAGGAAGCTGAGTTGGAAGGAAGTTGGAGAAGCCAAAAGGCACAAGTGAGAAGGTAGAATATTCTAGGACATGGGGAATTACTACTGCAAAAGCACAGAGATAAGAGAGGGAATATATTACATCATTGGAGGAATTTTTGTAGGCAGTGTTATTGTTATATAAATGT
The DNA here is from genome assembly GCF_902635505.1 of Sarcophilus harrisii. Taxonomy (NCBI): domain Eukaryota; kingdom Metazoa; phylum Chordata; class Mammalia; order Dasyuromorphia; family Dasyuridae; genus Sarcophilus; species Sarcophilus harrisii. The sequence goes on along the minus strand of NC_045426.1, from coordinate 439,725,150 downwards.
TCAGTAGGAGAGAATAAAATGAGAGAAGACTGAAAAGGAGGAGGCTAGGATATAAAGTTATTTGAATGACAAAGGAATTTGTATTTCATCTTGGAGGTAATGAGCCACTGGAACTTATTGAGTAGGAGAGGTTGGGGAAGATGGGGGGTTATGTGATATGATCAGACCTAAATTTTAGAAAAATCATTTAGGTAGCTAAGTGGAGAATGAGGAACAGTGATTAGGGCCCTTATCATCACCTATTTGCATTTTTATCACTTATTTGTACTTTGACATTTCAAAATATGTCCAGAATACAAATACATGATGTAGGTCTTAGTGGAGGACTGGAAATAGTTGAGTAACTGGAAATTTTTTTTAATGATAGCTCAAAATACATATAAAGATAATTTTCAACATTCACCCTTGCAAACCTTGTGTTTCAAAATTTTCTCCCTCCCTTACCCCCATACCCTCCCCTATACAAGAAGTAATCCAACATGGGTTAAACATGTGCAATTCTTCTAAACGAATTTTCACATTTAGCTATTGCACAAGAAAAATCAGTTTAAAAAGGAAAAAATGAGAAAAAAAGCAAGCAAACAGCAGCAACAGCAACAAAAAGATGAAAATACTAAATTGTGATCCACTTTCAATCCCCATAGTTCTCTCTCTGGATGCATGTCTCTATCCATCACAAATCTATTGGAATTGGCCTGAATTATCTCATTGTTGAAAAGAGCCACGTCCATCATACTTGGTCATAATCTTGTTCTTAAGTGTGTACAATGTTCTTTTGGTTCTACTCACTTCACTCAGCATTAGTTGTCTCTCCAGGCCTTTCTGAAATCATCTTGCTGATCGTTTCTTATACCAACAACTTATTCAGCCATTTCCCAATTGATGGGCATCTTGTCAGTTTCCAGTTCCTTGCCATTACAAAAAAGGCTGCTGCAAACATTTTTATACATATGGGTGCTTTTCTCTTTTTTATGATCTTTTCGGATACAGACTCTGCCCTTTAGGCGTAGTTCCAAATTGTTCTCTAGAATGGTTGGATTAGTTCACAACTCCACCAACAATGTGTTTCAGTTTTCCTAATATCCACATTTGGTGAGCATGACATGGATGAAGAACCAGAAAAAAGAGGCTGAGAAAGAGTGGCCAGAGATAGGATGACTAGGAGAGAACAGTCTAAGGAGAATCTGAGAGTAGAAAATATTCAGGAGGATTAAATAATCAGCAATATTAAATGCTGGAGAGACCAAGAAGAAATCTTTGTAATGTTCTCCTGAAGAATTTTTACATTGATGTTGAACTAATAACAATTGTTCTGTCTCATCATCCAATCAAGCAGCTAGATCAGGGGTCCTCAAACTACGGCCCGCGAGCCAGATGTGGCAGCTGAGGACGATTATCCCCCTCACCCAGGGCTATGAAGTTTCTTTATTTAAAGGCTCACAAAACAAAGTTTTTGTTTTTACTATAGTCCGGCCCTCCAGCAGTCTGAGGGACAGTGAACTGACCCCCTATTTAAAAAGTTTGAGGACCCCTGAGTTAGATGTTGAGGTTGCTAGGTGCTGGGCCAAGAATCATAGCTGGCTTCACATTCTCAGTAAATGTGTGACCCTGCTGATTACTTTGTCCTCAACTGTAAAAAGGGGGTAAAAGTAACACCTTTTTCTAGGGTTGTTGTGAGAATTAAATAATAGATATTTGCTAAATACTTAGCACAATGCCTGCACATAGTAGGTGCTCAATAAATGTTTCATTTCTAATGTATGTAACTTGTATCTATTTTTCTACTATTAAAGAATAGTATGAGCTACTTTAGTCAAAGCTCTGCTGAAATCTAAGTAAACTATGTTCTCATTTTATTCTCCTCATTTTCTGATTTAATAATCTTTCCAAAAAGGGAAATGAAGTAAAATCTGGCATACTCTGTCCTTTTTCTTAAATTAATTTTTTTTTCAATAAAACAAAATCCGATTTTCCTCTCAGTCTTTCCACATCATTCCTCTCCCACCAGGGAAAAAGAGAAAAAGAAAAACAAAACTTTAAAAAATAAATATATGCATAATCAAATATAAAATTATGGCATTGACTATGGTTAAAAAATGTCTCATTCTGCACCTTGAGTCCATTATCTCTCTGACAAGAGGTGACTGGCATCATTCATCTAGGATCATTATTCATTACATTGATCAGAGTTCTTAAGGCTTTCAAAATTTTTTACAGTGTTATTGTTACTATATAAATGTTTTGCCTTGTGCAAGATCTGTTTCTGATGAAGCAGCATTGGCATTTTGTAATCACTGCTTCCTTTTTCTCAGTGTTAGCCAAACAGATCTTTAATGATCTGTTCTAGAATTTTCCCAGAAATTGGAGCTAAGCTTGTTGGTCTATGGTTTTCATGTTCTCTATTTTTTCTTCCCCAATTCTTCAGAGTAGCATTTGAATTTCTTCAGTCTTGTGATATCTCTCTTGTTTTCCATAATCTCTCAGTTTCACTGACAAGAATCTCAGTAGTCATATTTGCCATTTCTTTTGCGCCCAAAGATGTTGGTCAGAGAACATCTATATGCTTTCTTATTCTTTAACTTTGGTGTCAGCTCTTTGTTAGTCATTTTTCTTTTGCATTTCCAGTGTAAAGATCATTCTTTTTTGCAGAGAAAATGAATTGAAAATAATAGTATTATTAACTGGCATTTATAATAGAATGTTTATGATTTTCAAGGTCCTTTGCAAATGTTTTCTCATTTGATCCTCACGCAATCCTGGGAGGTAGGTGTTATTGTTATCATCTTCATTTTACTAATGAAGAAACTGAGTCACATTGAAAAATTCTTGGCCTCTCTTGTTGACTTTTTTCTTTGAACCTTTTAAAATTTGCTCTCTCCAAATCTAGGATACAAGTCATACATTGCTCAGATTTCCTCGTCTTTATCACAAATTCTAGGATGAAGTGTTTTCTTCTGATCAGTTTCCAGTTATTTCTCCCTGGCTACTGTTTCTTTCCTGTCAGTGAGAATTAGGTAAAGAATTGAAATTCCTTTTGCTGGTCTTCTACTTTTTGAATAATAAAATTGTTATTAAGGCAGTCAAATATTTATTAGCTGCTCCATTTTTGGCAGAAAGGTTCAGCAAATGTCTTGATAACTGAAATTCTCTATCACTACTATGCCTCTGTTCCAGAGTTATGATACTATTTCCTAAGCTTATTTATTTCTTTGCTTTTTCTGGCCAGCTGGTCCAGAATAATCTAGTGTAAAAATTATTTCTGTTTTTCTCTCTCTTTCTCTTTCTATATATACTGTGTGTGTGTGTGTATGTATGTATGTATGAATGTGTGTGTGTATATATATATATATATATATATATGTATACTGTAACAATTTATATAGCAATATTGTAAGGGTGGTAACTCTAATCACTACAATGATGCACAGATACTTTTCATCAGTCTTCCCTGTTCAGTTTCTTGGATTTCTTCACACTTCCTAAATTAATTTTTCTTTTCTATATTCCTTGCCTTTGGCCAAAAAAAGTGAGAACCACACCTATTGCCCAGTTATCTTCAGTTTATCATTGATGATACTTTCAAAATTTCTTTTGGAAGTATCATTTTTTTGTCCCTGTGAATCATTTTATGTTGATAAGTGTTTTCTTATCTATATTTTTTATAGTTTGGAAGATTCTCTGTTATATCTTGGATATATTACTGTGAAGGTAAAATAGCTCCCATTATTATTATTGTCAACAAAGTAGCTGGTTCACATATCCCTGAAAATACACTGTCACTAAACTATACTATTCTCTACTACTATTACCCCATACTAGAAAATCTCTTCTCTAATAGATGACTCTACCATGTTATTCTTGGAAAGACCAGAAGCTTCTTTTTAGAGTATCCAACTCTACCCTATCCTAGTAGACCCTCAAATCTGCTTTTAAGCCCTAATGGTTCTTTCCCTTCTCTTTCTCTTCTGTGGAACACTTCCATTTTGTGAAACACTTGTTTCTTTTTTTGAACCTTTAATTCTTGCTAACATCTTGGAGTGTGAAGAGGTATTTTTTGTTTCTTCACTTCTTTTAGTAGAGATTAACAGTCAGTACTGTGTATCAGAAAGTGAAATATGCTTTAGGCTATTCCTTATTTAGATTGATAGAAGAACTATAAGAAAAAGTTTTTTTCTAGAATATTTATATTTCAGGCAGCCTCATATGGAAACACAAAAAAGATGCCATGAAATTTTATAAGATGTTTAAATATCCTGAAGATATCACCATGTGACCCTGTTTTGCTAGGTATCATGTAACCATTTTTCTTGCTTGTAATCTCATTGGTTGACTTTAGTTAGTTTCAGGTCCTTTTAAATGAAAAATTTAAATTTTAATGAAAATTTAAATTTTAAATGAAAACTACTGTTACAAACATGACCTTACAAGAATACTATCAAGTTAAAAAAAATAATCTTTAAATTTGTAATTTTGATATTTTCAGTAATAAAGTTCAATAATAAAATATATACATAAATAAAATAAAATACTTATGTAGTTAGAGGTTACTTAACTTTCAAAAATAACTTTTCAAATATGAATTCACAGCTGTCCTTGTAATACATATGATTGATTTTCATATTTTTGCTACCCAGAAAGGGGGTGTTACCCATCTTTTTATAATCAAAAGTATTATCCAAGACCCCATGGATCTTATTATAATCACAGTACCTTACCTGCTACTGTTGCTTTTAAGGAGTGAAAAAAAAGCAATAGAGTTGAAAATATGAATGGGCAAGATTGTATATTCTCTTTTAGTAAAAATTATTTATGCCTTCACAAAGTTCTATTTTGGATCCTGATTATCATTCACTGTATTAAATATTCTTCTCAGTTTTGCATGATCTTTAAAAGTCGATGATTTTGTCATCTGTGACATTAAAGTCATTAATGAAAATGTTGAATTATACAGGGCTAGCCACAGATCTCAGATTCTACCAGACTTTCCATGTTGATTTTCAGTCATTTATTTACTCTTTTAAGTCTAACCATTCAGTTGTTTCCAAATCTGTCTGATTGTATTGAGTATAATCTAATTATTTAAATTCATTTAGGGTAAATTAGGTACTCTATTACTTAGTCCTTAGTGATCTTCCTTACCAACTTTTTTTTTTTTTTTTTTTTTTTTTTTTTTTGCCATTTTTGCCTAGTTGTTTTCTAAGGCTGTTCTCTTTAAGTAGCAATAACAAAAACACGATTGAACAATTTTCCCTTTTCTCTGTTATTAGTTGCCGTCATCTCATTCTGGCCCAAATTAAGGCCCATTCCTTTTTTGATTCTCTTTTGCAGAAAAAAATCAGGGAAACATAGGCAAAAACAAAACAAAACAAAACAAAATTCTTTTTTGTAGTCTTGACTTTTCCTACTATCTTGGCTCATGATGAGTGCCTGACAATATTTTTATGGAAATGATTATGCCCCACTCTTTTGTTCTTCTGTTATTGCTTTTGATTTGGTCTTCTGTGCATATCTTTTTTGTCTAAATTTCTTAATATGAACTTAATCATCACTAAATGTGAACAGTATATTTAAACAGTACAATAAAATCAATAAAATTTTGATATATGAAGAACAAAAAAAGTGAGATCATGTTTTTATTTTAAACATTTTTAAATTTTAAAGTGTTTAAAGAGTAGAAATGAAAAGTTTCTCCTAAATGTTTTGTTTTCTTGTATTTTAAATGTTTATTTTTGTTCATACTTGTCCAGTTTTTCCTTCTCTTTTGTTTTCAAAATTTTATTTTTTAAAACTTTCCTATCTCATCTGGTTTGGATTCCAATATAATTTTCTTCCATTGAATCATAGCTATTCTTCTTATAACAAGCTCTTTAAAATTTTATTGTACAAAGTCTGGACAGCACATCAGATTATCGACAGCTTTCTTCTGGCTGTTTTGACTAGAAATCTTGGGATCTTCCTCTCCTGTAGTTTTTTTAATATGTATATGTATATTTATATGTATATCTATATCAAAAAAAAAGGCCATTCTCTGCCTCATTTCACACACACACAATTTTTTTTAACTACGTAAAAGGCATTCTTTGTTTCATTTATTACCTATTATTGATCACTGTATGGACATTTCCTCGGTCAAACTTAAAAAGCAAAATTCCCTTAAAAAGGCCAAGGTCTCCCACTGCATCCAGGACCTTTTCTAGTCATCCCAATCCATAATTTGCCACTGGATTCAGATAGCTTCAGAGGAGAAAGATAGGAGGCTGTGTTAGCACAGCCTTCCCTCACTTAAATCCAATTCACTTTCACGTCACAGCATCACTTCCATGAAAAACCATGTCATGGTCCTCTTCAAAAACAAAGGATAGACAACCAAAAAATAACAACTCAAGAGTGAAACATTGCTTCCCTGGAAAAAGTGGCTATTTTCTGTTAATACTAGGCCTTAATTCAGAAACCAGAAATGAGTTTAATGGGAAGCAAGTAGTCCCTAGGCTAAGTAATAAACTTGTACACAGGGAAAATTATCATTGAACTGGCAGAGAGATTGACATTAATCATATAGTACCCAAGACAAAGTGATTTTTGATATCCACATTTAGGGAAAAAAATTTGTGAAAAACCATAGAAACAATTTTATTCCTGTAACGTTTTTTTTTTAATTTAATAGCCTTTTATTTACAGGATATATACATGGGTAACTTTACAGCATTAACAATTGCCAAACCTCTTGTTCCAATTTTTCACCTCTTACCCCCCCACCCCCTCCCCTAGATGGCAGGATGACCAGTAGATGTTAAATATATTAAAATATAACTTAGATACACAATAAGTATACATGACCAAAACGTTATTTTGCTGTTCCTGTAACATTTTTCTGACGAAAAAAATGTTTTATTTTTTATTTCCTAAATTCCAGATTTTTCACCTGCATATTTTTATAATTGGACTCAAGAAGCAGTTTTATATTTTGATCAGTGTTAACTTTTCATATTGGAACTTTAAAATATAATGTGAATTTCTCCTTTCTTTACTTCCCATCCTACAAGCACCAGAAGTATTTATTAAAAAATAAATCTTTTAATTTGTATTCAGAATTGACTGATACTTGATAATCATCTTTTGAATAGCTAAAAATAATCTCTACAATCATTGTTAAACTTTAAAAATTTAAGGTAGATTTATAATTTGAGACTTTTTTCTTTAGAGGTAAATTAAATTTTGTTTTGCTCAGAAAATGAAAGGATAATAGTGATTGCCTGTTACATGTAATTAAAATGCTTCTGCTAAAAGGGGATGAAAATTACTCTTTTAATTGGTAGTTTTTTCTGTTATCCTCTAGGTGGAGACCTTTCATGATTTTTGCAAAACTTTTATGATATGTGCAGATAAGGCTTTATTTAGCTTTTGTTTTTGTTTTCCAGATAACTGAAAATATGATGCAATTGCATGTATGACCATATTTTATTTTATTTTATATGCATTTAAAAATTACTCTCATTCATTGTCTCTGTTGACTAATAAGCATTCTTTTTTTATTGCCTAATTTTTCTCCTTACAAACTTACCTTTCTAATAGTAGTTTCCATAAGGAACAACATATGTGCATTATACTTTAGATAAATTGAATGGAATGGGATTATTTACGTTATTACTAGTTAATTTCCCAGGAGTAAAGCATTCAAGTTGTAAGCCCTCAGTGATGAGGTTTTTGGTTTTATTTGCATTTATCAGAAAATACAAATAAGTTATTTAAGAAGGTGATGGGTATAGATCAGGAGTCCTCAAACTGTGGCCTGGGGGCCAGATGGGGCAGCTGAGGATGATTATCCCTCTCACCCAGGGCTATGAAGTTTCTTTATTTAAAGGCCCACAAAATAAAGTTTTTGTTTTTACTATAATCCGGCCCTCCAACAGTCTGAGGGACAGTGAACTGGCCCCCTATTTTAAAAGTTTGAGGACCCCTGGTATAGATAATAAAAAAGTACTTAGAAAACAAGAGAAACTATTAGCTCAGAAATTTGACAGCTAATTAATTCTAGGTTCCCATTCAGCTTCACTAAATTTTTAAAAAATTTCTTAAGTCAGTTGTTTTCCATACTAATTTCCCTGCTTCTTTTCCTGCCCCATCACTCCTCAATTGGTTGCCTTAGTTTGCTACATTAATCCTTTAGGATAATATGTATCATTTGAAATGATTATGAAGTAGTTTTTGACATGCTTTAAGATAACATTTAATGTGGTCTTGTGCCAGTTTTCTACATTGTCATGTGGGAAATATGTATAGAATTTCTGGATCCATTTATAGCTCTTGAGTAAACTCTATGAATGTTTATAATCCATATATAACTGCTTAAATTAGTTTATTCCCTGAAAGCCTCTTACTTAGTGTGGTTAGGACAATCGAAGGAAAAGGAAAGAAAGAACTCTAATGAGGAAGATTAATGTCTGATTTTATATAAAATTTTTGAATTATTTAAATAGCAAACATTAGCAATCTCCTTATGGGTACCCCTTTATATATTTTATTAGTAAGATGGACAAATTAGGCCCACCACTTCGAACTGGAAGAGATGTACAAAGGTTGTATGAAAGTGATAGAAAATCAGACAGTGCCATCAAAAGAAATAAGTTATTACCCATTAACAAGTAAGTATTTGTGACTCAGTTTGATTAATCTCTTTCAAATATTTCCTTAAAGGATTAAATATTAGGCTACTCTATAACTTTTTAAATATAGAAAACATACATTTTTAAGATATTATATTTGTTGGTAGTTTAAAGTATTTTAATAGAAACCTACTTTTTAAGAGTTTCTATTAAGTTTTTCCATTATTCTAAATAAAACTCTTGCAGTTAACATCTTTTAATCTGATAATTTAGAAATGTTGCTGTATTAAAACATTTTCTTTTAGTTTTGATTTTAAAACATTTGTAAAAATGACTTCTTTTTATTTATTCAAATCTTTGATAAAGCCAGTGTGAAAATAGAGCAAAGAAAATATACCCACGTTATCTCTGCTCTTGTTGATGTTAGGAAACGCAGGTTATGTCAAGAAGAATTGGAGACAGAATCCAAATTGAAGTTCTTCCAGATAAGACTGCAGGATCATAATTTACTATTTATAAAGATCCCCAGAATTCTCTAAACCAAATATATTTAACTTTGCACATAATAAAAATAATACTATTTTATATTTACATGATGTCTTAAGGTTTATAAAGTATTTTTTTTTTTTTTTTTTGCAAACAGCCCTATTGAGATATATGTAAAGCCCATTTGTAGGCCTTAAAGAGCTATGTAAATGTAAGGACAATGATGATGATGATGATGATATATATATATATATGAAAGAGCTTTGGATTTGGAGTTAAAAGATTTTTGTCTGAATTCTTGGTTACTCCTTGCATAACTTTGGGCAAGTTAATCTGGCCTTTTGTTTCCTCATCTGTAAGATGTGAGTATTAGTAGGGTTTTTTTCCTACTTTGCCATCCAACCTAAAATTTGACCCTTAATATTTCAGGGTCCGTCTATCAGTCTTAAAACAGAAATCTTTTTGTGTTGTTTAGCACAATTAAAATGTTAGCTCCTTTAGAGCAGGTCTTAGTTATTTTTTTTCCCTGACATACTCATGATGTTATTAGTACAGTGCATATCAATCACATAGAAAAATATTTAACAAATATTTTTTCATTCATTAATTTAAGCCCAAAGGATAAATTGTACAAATTTTATCTTTATTTTTGAAGTGAAGAAGTTGAGGCTTTAAGTGATGGATCCTGAGTTTTCAGAAATGGGTCTTGGACCCAATTGACCTTCTTCAAAGTAAAATAGCTAGTTAAATTACAGTCAGGACTACAGTCTTTTTTTTTTTTTTAATTCTTAATGTAAGACCTTTTCTGTTATATCTTGTAGACACCCACTTATAAAGGTATGATTGTTAATTTAACCAAAAATATAGTAAATACTAAAATTTGCTTAAAAAAAGAAAATAATGACTCATGATAAAGATGGCTAATAAAGAAAGCTATATATATTATGTGACTTCCTATTGTAAGAGAAGTTATTATAATAACTTTGATATTTTAAGAGTTATAAACTCTTACATATATGTTATAATTACACATATATGTTATATATGATTTAAGATCATATTTTATATATATATATAATATATATATATAAAACTATATACATATAGTTACATATAAACTCTTCTAGTAATTACTTCAATAGTTGATATCAGGAACGGATAGTTATTATTGAGATAGTAGAACTTTAGCCTCATGAATGATCCTATTTTTAGGCGTTTTCTTTCTAAAGCACATTTTAAATGTGGACATAGTGATTTGACTGTATTAGAGAGAAAAATTTCTTTTCAAGTTCCATCTTGAAGTCAAGATAGTTTGTCTACTGAGAGAGGAAAAAAAATCCTCTGACCTTCTTGGAATTTATATAAAATTTTCATCTCATTTTGAAGGGATACAACATTTTTATGAGCATTTCATTTTAATATTTAACCTCTAAAACATTTCAGTAGGTACTTGCTCATAAGTAAAGGGATTAAGTTTTTTAAAATTTTTGAGAGAACTTGAGAGAAAAGTCTGTTCAGTCCAATATCTTTCAATATGTCTTTTTGTGCCTTTTTTTTCCATTACAAGTATCTGATATAATTTGGAAGAATAATTTCAAAATAGAGCATTGCAGTAATTCTGCATAGTTTTCAAGATGTGCTGAATAGAAATGCCGTCTAGGAACTTTAATCTCATGGATGAATTTTGCATATAATTTGAGTGTTGTGGCTGTTTTTTAAAGGTGACTGTGTGGCACTGAATGAAAGCTTTAAGATATTGCCTTAGCCTCCAGACCCAGTGCTGTGCATCTTCATTTCTCTTCTACTTCTCTTATACAAATAATTGTAAAAGAACCATTAATCTGAATATTTTTACAATAATAATTATCTTAGCCATCCTGACCATTTAAATATGCATTTATACTTATATTATACTTATATAATTTGGCTTGCCTGAAAGTAGGTAACCTGGAATGCAGAGCTATACAAAAAAATAATAGAATAGCCTTCACCAAATTCCCTTAATAGCTATTCTTATAAGCATGGTCTTTAATAAACAAAATATGAATTTTTAATGTCTTAAGTGGTTTAATTTTCTTTATTCACAGTGCAGTGACTAGTAATAATCAAGTGATTATTTATGATCCAGATTTCATAGATGGAAACTCCCCCCAAAAATGTAGATCAGTAACATGACTTCTTTTAAATCTTAGAGCTTTCTGAGACACTGAGAAAGTTAGGTTTATGTGCTCATAGTCACATAGTATTCAGGGAATGTGATATAATGGAATAAATCAGTGACCTGATCTTGAAACTACTGTGACCTTGGGCAAGTCATTTAATTTCCTTGGATCTCAATTTTTCATCTCTAGAATGAGGGTGTTCAGCTTGATGACTGCTGAAGGCTTTTGCATCTTTAGATCTAGGATCATATATGTGCCTTCTTGACTCTAAGGCCAGCCTTCTTTCCTCTATACCACACTTCTCATCACACCACACTCTCTTACATTATAATGTCTAAGTAAATTATATAGCAAATTATTTTACAAATAAAAATCCAATCTATAAAAAAATTAGGAACAAGCATTTATTAAGCATGTTAGGTATTGTCCTAAGAAGTAGGAATAGAAATACAAGCAAAAAGAAGGAAAGTCTCTGCTTTCAAGAAGCTTATATTCTGCTGGGAGACAGGAACACAAAAAAGGAAGCTGAAAACTAGTGGCAGGGATAGGAGAGGGATAAAGATAGAGAGAGATACCAGTCCAGGGGTATGGTGTAGAAAGAAGACTAGCGTCCCAGGTGTCATCTTTAAAGAAGAATGAAGGAGGGAATGATGACTGATCTAGGCCCTTCCTTAAAGTGGAAATTTCATGAGGAATTGATCAATCAGACGAAGGGACCATGGGAGTAGAGGGATCTTCCATGGTGAGAGCTGGTGGGGAATGGTGGCTAAACATTAATTTATATATTAAAGTAAAAATTTATATATACATAGAATTATCTATATTACATTATTTATACATAGACTATGTATATACATATTACATATGTATATATCCATAAACACATGAGATAGGTCATAATTCTTATTTTCACATTTATGACTACGCAATACATGTAGAAAAGGTAGTGCAAATAATATTTCCATTCTTCAGATGAGGAAACTTAGACCCAGAGTGGTTCAGTAAGCTGCCAGAAGTCATACAAACCAGTACATTAATGAAGCCAGGGTTCAAACTCAGGGCTTCCGACTCCAAACACAGTGTTCTTTCTGCTCTACTACTATTACTTCAAGGCAATCTTTTATCTTGTTTAAAGTCTTTTAGGGAAATGATTGAATCTGTTTTAAAATCATATGAAACGTGTTAAAAATATTTGTATCTTCAAAGTAGCATTTGTAAAGTATAGCTTTAATTTAAATAGTATTCATAGTCTCATGAACATTATTTTGATTTTGTGTGGCTCAGAACTTTTATTTCACTTAAATTCTTCAAGATAGGGTTTTAAAAATAATTATATTTTTGCATTTGTGCACAATTAAGTGCTGATTATTTAAATCTTTTAAAATCTATCCTGTTCTTCCTTTTAGAGGTAGCACGAAAGCACGGACTTCAACACCACCTAGTTTGGCAAAAAATTCTATACCAGGTGTGTTAACACACAAGAGAAAAACCTATAATGCTGATAGTTACACAAACAGGTATGTTTGATTATATGATATCATTATTAGAAATTTTAAAATGTATTTTTCAGGATGCTATATGGAATAACAATAGTTTTTAATAATCAACTCATTGTTTTTATTGCTAGGTGAGCTAATTCAATTTTTTTGAATAAGCTAGAATTAAATTTGGTATGTTTCCCATACCCAGCAGCTAGAAAAAATGTTAAAACATAACTTTTCTATGTCATGCAGTTGATTCTGTTGAAATATTTTGCATTTGGATTTCCTTGCAATATTATGTTCTGAGAACTATTATTTTAATTGGTGCAAAAAATAGGATTTCTTGAACCTAAAATTTAATATAAGCTTGAAATATGCAGATTGGCAGTTGATCCAGGGCAAAAAGAAAACTTTGATTGGGCTTAGTTGATTTCTACCAAATGAGCAGTGTAGTCCTGGATTTTTTTCTCTTTTAGCATATATCTTTACACTATACTCATTCTAAACTTATTCTTTATCCCCACTGACCTCTAGTTTGGTAGTCCAAACTTTATCATCCAGTCTCTTCACATTCATCTCTTCCCAGTCACAAAACTATAGTTGACTAGTTCAGCATCATACCATTTTATACTTTTGTTCTAAGATCACTTAGGCTTTGTCAGAGTTCTACCCTAATTACTCCTATCCCTGCTGCAGAGGCTGTAAATGGAGCAAAAGGAAGTTATTCAACTGTACTGAATCTGCTACAAATTTATCGTATTTCAACCTGACTTCCCTGCAGTAAGGCAATCCTTTTTATGCTTCCATAATTCACTCTTATTCTACTTACCACAACGGTTCTTTCAATTTTTTTTTTTTTTTTGCAAGTCTCACAACATTCACTCCTCCAGTTTTTTCAGCTAAAGATCTCATCTCTTTTCTTACCATGAAAATCTAGATTTTTAACCAGCTGTGAGCTCCTTATTTTCATATTCCACACAACCTCTTGGCATCATTCATCATTCTCTCCTATCCCCGTTCTTCCCCTCTCTCTATAATCTTCAATCCCCATCTATTGACTCCTTTCTTTGTTGTCCAGAAACATATCCAGATCTCCTCCATATTTTAAGAAAAACTTTTGCTGGGTCCTTACACATATCTGTCATCCCTTATCTCTTCTCCATTCTCAGCTAAACTTAGCAAAGAAGCTTTTTTGTACTAGTTATCACCATGTCTTTGCATCGCATGCTTTTCTCATGCTTCTAATCTCAGCACTCAACTTAAATGTCTCTCTCCAAAGTTACAAATGATCTTTAATAATTTAATCTGATAGCCTTTTCTTAATCTTCATCCTTGATTTCTCTGCAACCTTGTATACTATTGACCATTTTTCCTCTCTTGAATTCTCTCTTTTCTAGGTACTTTTTTACTTTTCTTCCTGTCTATCTAACCACCTCTTCTCAATTGCCTTTACCCCCATATTTTGGGTGTGCCTCAAAATTTTGTCCTATGCATCTCCTCTTTTTCTCCTATGTCTCTATACTCTTTCAGTTGGTAATTTCATTAGCTTCCATGTGTTTATTATTTATATGTCTATATCTATACATATATGACTCCAAGATCTATATCATTCAGCTTCATTCTCTCTGCTGAGTTAATCTTATATCACTAATTTCTTATTGGATATTTCAGACTTAATGTCACAGAAATATCTCAAACTCATATATACAAAACAGAGCTTATTATCTTTTGCCAAAAAAGTATCCTCCTTCCTTATATTCCTATTTCTGCTGAGGATACTATATTAACCTTCCCTTTGGTCTCCCAAGTTCGAAGTCTAATGTTATTCTTGAGTCTTCACTCTTCTTCACTTTATATATGTAGTAAGTTGCAAGATCTTGTCATTTATATATATCTCTTTAACATCTCATATCTCTCTTTCCCTTCACTCAAACAGCTGCCAACCTAGTTTAGATCCTTACTACCACATAAGGCCATTATAAGAACCTCCTAGTTAGTTTTCCTGCTTCAGGTCTCATCCCTTTCCATGCATCTTCTGTGGTATTAATGTTTTGATGCTAAAGAAAGGAACTAGCAGTTGGCTTATCTTCTGTTCAATGATCCGCTATTTTCATATGAAGTAAAGGAAACTTTTGAAAGCCTAAGTAGATATTGTATAACTCATTTTTTTTTTTTAAGTAAGTATCATTTGAATATTACTTGGACTTGTGTTTCTGATGTTCTTCATCACTTAGGTCAGATGTAGATTATTCATCTGTCAATGGAGGAGGCCTTAAAGGAAATGAAGGCAATTCATCTGGACAGTTACCAAAATTCTGCCATGAATGTGGAACCAGATATCCGGTGGAATGGGCAAAATTCTGCTGTGAATGTGGAATTCGAAGGATGGTTTTATGAATATACCAAAAAGTAAAAGACTGTAAAAGAAAGATCTAAGCCCATACTTCTCTACATAGTGTTCATGAAAACTTAGAGCACTTCCTCCAGTTACTTCTTGTTACAAATATGCAAACATAATAATTTTTTGAGTGCAATCCTTTTTGGCTGCATAATTTATATGTATATATATATATACTATGTACATAGTCTGTGTAAATAATAAACATCAGGTACCCACAAATGTGTCCCTTAGGAAAATATTCTTTTAGGTTGTCAGTATATTTTCAATGGGCATATGTTACTTTTTGGATAATAATTTTTGTTTTGTTTAAAAGAACATTATTATAACAACAGTCTAAAGTTACTGCTTTGAAATTTTTGGAGTGTGTCCATTATTTTCAGAAGATAATTGAACACTTTATTTTAATGTAGATACTGTCTTTGAGAAGTCATAATATCTTAAATTTAGAGGTAGCAGGCACTTCCATGGTCATTTAGTGAGGAAATCAAGGCCTAGGAATACTGTAACTTTCCTGAGATAGTGCCAGGTATGATACTTTCCTTATAATTTTGTGCTTGAACAGAATATCTTTGGCTAAAGTTTTAACAAATTATCTTCCCTTTTTGCCATTACAGTTAATTTAATAAAATTTATTAAAATAGACACACACTCATGTTGCCCATTTTTCTAAACATCTATTTAACAACATGACTTAAAACATGCTTGTGCATTCCTTGAAAATAGAAATGAATTTTCTTTTTGAGATATTTATTTGCAACTATCAGAATAATCCAAATAGAAAAAATAGAATTTTGTAACTATTATTTTAAAGTAAGGACTTTCATTCTTTAAGAGCTCAAGAAAGTAATGTCATCCTTTTTATTTGATCCCAATTGTGTCTTCAGTCTTTTTTTTTTATGTTTCTTCTATTTTCATTCTTGAGAAAAAATTTTAATTAAAAATTTCATTTTTGTGGATTTAAATTATATAAATATTTATAAAGTATTGTCCCACAATAAGTAATATAAAATCATAATTTGTTTTTGACAAATTTCCAATGTGTATCTTGATTTTTAAAATTTACTTTTATTTCATCCAAAAATATTTAAAGGATTTTTTTATTTCATTCAAAAATATTTAACAGATTTTTTATGAATGTAGTTTGTTCAGTGGTGCGAGTTCAGGAACCTTTAGTCAAGAAGCAATTATCAAACTCTTTGCTAAGATCTATATATACTAAGTGCTAGTGATACTGAGAAAAAACAAAAACAATTCATGTCCCCAAGGAGTTTATGTCCTAATGGGAGAAACTATATATATATGTCAGAACATAACAAGGTTAATACAGAGTTGATATAAAATCTGAATGATAGAAAGCTATAAATTATAACTGGTAGGTATTCAGTCATCCTTAAGTACAGTTATCCTTTATTTGTGAAACACAAATCTAGTTTTTGTTAATTTTTCCTGTAGGGTTCAGTCTTGTAATGTCTAACCATAAAATTAGGTTTTTAATGTATAACTGAGATCTATTATGGAATTTTAAAAATTTTGTATCTTAGTTATATGTTAGGAATTCATTTTAAGGATTTAGTTGTGCTTTCTCCATAACATAGTTATCACCAATTATTATTTCTAAGTAATTGTCACCAATAGCATATAGTAGATATTCTGTTGAAAATGGTATCATTTATGCTGTCACTTTTAACATTTTTACAGTATTTTTAATTTATTCAAATTTAAGGAAATTCAATAATACTTTAAAATGCAAAGGGCTAATCACAAGCAAAATTTTGGTGTATTTGAGATTAGATTTTGGATATTTAAGTGTACAGTTGTTCTGTTCTGGGAAATTAAGATGGATATTTGTAGCAGTCTTGGGGTTTTTAGTCTTTAGAATGTAGATATTTAATTTCTATGATTGCTCAGAATTAAAGATTTATAAAGAAGGGAAGAAGAACTGTCATCCTATCCATTAATAAATCCTTCCTGATTTTTATTATCTGTTTTTATGAATGCTTAGAGCTAATTACATACAAAATGTTGGCATATATAAAAATTAAAATATATTGTACAGATCTGCAAAAATGATTATTACCTAGTAGTTAAATTAAGATTTAAGATGCACATTTTAGAATTTAATTTTGATCAGTTTCTGTCCTATTATTAATACAGTTTTTTTTTAATCCAAATTAAGAAGAATCAAGAGGCAGATTAATATAGTGAAAAGAGTGCTGGACTTGGAATCAGGAAATCTGAGTTCAAATCTTGCCTCAGACATTTACTTGCTGTGTGTGACTATGGGCAAGTCATTTAACCTCTCTCAGCCTCAGTTTCCTCAGCTGCAAAATGAGGATTATAACACTTGCACTTCCTACTTCGCAGGGTTGTAAAACGTAAAGTGCGATATAGTAAATTATCAAAGTTTGAAAATGATGTTGGGGGTTTTTTGCTTTCCTTTTATTAAAGCAGAATTTTCTCTGCACTAAAAGTAGAGCTAAATGGGTTAAATCAAATAGACTGGTATATGTGTTTCTCAGAATGAATTTTATAGTACCAAATAAAAGTCTAAATGTAATGCATGAGAAAATGATTTGATAAGGAATTGTTTGCTTCCAGAGTCCAAAGAGATTATTACGAAATGTGAGGAGATAAAAATATATTTATGAATTATGAAACATTCCATGACAAAGTATTTAAATTCATTTTAGAATTTCCATAATCATAAACATATATCACTCTGATTTATTGTGCAATACTGTACACTTCAATTTTTAACAAATTATCCCACAGCTGTGCACCATTTATTTTGTTTTTATTTATTTTTATAATGTATGTTCCGATGCTTATAATACAGATAATGAATTTAAGCTTGAACTGCAAATGTAAAAATCCTTTGTGTAGTCTTCTGGAATTTATTAGTTTGTCAGATTATGATAATTATTGTCTATTGTCCACTGTAACTTTTTATAAATAATGTATGATGTGTTTGACCTCCTACAATAAAGATATGAAACATATCATTTTATTTTTTTAATCACCTTCATAAATATGTATATCAATATTGGTTTACCAGAGGAAAAAATCATTTTGGTATTCATTTTTTATTTTCTTATTTTGATTTTGTTCAAATATTCATTCTTATATAAGAAAAAGTGATCTTTGTTTAGGCAGTTGTTTTTAATGATAATAGATTTTTTGAAGTCGAAGCTATATTTTATTTTGACAGAGTGCCATAGATTGGCACACTTGTCTAACCAATTAATAGAAACACAGCAGCATTCTGTTGAAGGAAACCTTTTGGAATATAAAAATATGGCTTAATTATTTATAAGTTAAATAATAAATATTGCTTAATGAGGCAAATTATTAATTTGCAATAAATTTCTAGTAATGCCTGGTAGAGAGTAAAAATCTTGTCATAACTGTCTTAGCTAATTTAAAAAAGTTTTTCTCTGGTTAGAAATAAATCCAATACGTAGGGAGATTATGATCTGCTTGGAGAGAAATTACCCACACCAAAAATATAGATCCTAAAAGTAAATTGAGGACTTCAGTTCATTTTTATTAAATTATGAGATATTTACTGAAAATATGATTGAAATAGGCATGCACAAATTTTGCTTAATGACCTAGAAGTGGAATCTGAGTGCTATAAGGAGGTAAAGATGTTGGAAAATGATACAGTAATGGATGAAGATTCAACAAGTTAAATATTGCTGTTTTAGCAAATTCAGTATGTTTATGCTTTATATTAAGTAGATCTCCAATATCAATAAATTAGTGTCTCTAATTTAAATCCATATAGTGTGATACAAAGAAAAGGATGCTAGTCTTATATTCATTAGAAAAATGGACTCTAATTCCCTATTCCTGCATAAGACAACCTTTTCTATATCAGTTTCTTCATAAATTAAATGGAAACACTAATCTCTTAAGGGATTTGAGGATTAAATGGTTTATGTAAAGTACTTTGGAAACCTTAGAAAACTAATAACATTAAAATATATTAAACAGTAATGATAATCATTGAAGTCATGCTTTATGTCCTTATACTGATGTAGAGGGGACTCATTTCTATGATAGCTTTGCCAGACTGCAAATTCTGGGTAGTTATAGCACGAAAGTTGGGATACAGTACTATTTGCTTTATGATCTGGTTACACTCATTTGTAGTTCAACTTCATCCTGCCATTTTACTCACTGTGTTTAATTTTATCCTTCCAAGTTCTCTAGCAAACTATTGGTATAGTGTGATAATTTGTTTTTCATTAATAGCATTGCATTCTCTAGTTTGAATTCCCCGCGGATATTAATCATTAGTGGATCTCCTTTTCCAATAACTATTATTTATCTATAATTATGAAAAATTATTGAATACATTCAATTTATTGATTAATAAAAACAGTAATAAACATATATAGTTGCAGCATTTTGTATATAACCAATATCAGCTTCCTATAAGTACTTAATATACTTTTGCCTAAATCTGAATTCTTGTGCCATTCATTTCATTCTAGATACTAATCAAAGTCTTTGAGGAACTGTCTTAATATTTCTCCTCAAGATTAACTTTGTTTTGTTTGCAGTCAGTAATCAGAGGAACATTCAAAATATGCCATACTCATCAGTTTCTCTTATACTCTTTATAGATTTTCATATAGTTGTAGTTACATAGTTTAGTTTCCACAAAAGAAATTTTTTTTCACTTCATTCTTTTAAGTCTTCTCCATAGTTTCTTCATAGGTATTTATGGATCATTACAGAACACATCCCTTCCTGACATCATAAAGATAAATATTTGAATTTATCTTTTTTTTCCTAATTTCTTAACTGTCAATACAGTGCTTTTTCTTAAAATTCCATTTGTTTCTATATTATCAGAAATATAATTACCAAAAACATTTTAAATAGATGACAATACATAAGTAATTTTTATTTCACCAGACCTAACACTATTAGAGATATTCACTTGACCATCGTAATTCTGAGTTTTAGGAGAGCTTAATGTAAAATTTTATACATTTCTGATAATTTTTTAGACCTTGTGATGGGCTATATTTTTTAAGATTAAATTTTTTAAAAATCCTTTTTAGATGCTACTTTAAAAAAAAAATTATTTGCCTTAAAGATATCAACAGCCCTATCTACCACACAAATTCCATCTGCTATTTTATCTTATTTGAACATGTGATTGAAATTACTAGAAGGCAAATGCCTTCAAGGCTGGGATCACGTCTTATTGATCTTTATATCCCCCAAGAACATCCAATTATAATGCTTGGATAGGGGTAGAGGTGAAATGTATTGAATAAATAAATGAAATAGATAACAGAAAGATTTCACAGTATTTCAGGGACATCAGTGACCCTGATTAGTTTACAAAACACTTAAAAAAAATTCCCTCTAGGATTCATTCCTGACAAATTCTGCTTAACAATCTACAATAAGGAGGCGTGCATGATCTCATTACTGGGGCATCATACATTGACTTTCACAGCCATTGCCACATAGTATGAACGCTTTTTGACTGCAGTTCACTAAAAGCCCAAATTTTTTTTACAAATAAACTGTTGTCTACTCCCTGCCTAAATATTATAATTGTGAAGTTAATTTTTTAAACCCATTTAAGTTTTTATTTTTATCATTGTTGTTTAATTTTTTTTTTTACTTCAATCCTATCTTCTAAATTGTCAATATATTTATAATCCTGAATCTGTCATCTAAAGTGTTAGCTGGAATTTCCAACTTTTTTTTCCTCTCACATATTATTGCTAAATAGGGATGAAATTTAGCTTTGTTAATTCTTTATTTTCATAGGTCTTTGGCCTGTCTATGAGGAAGCTTTCTTTTCTTTTCTTTCTTTTTTCTTTTTTTTTCTTTTCTTTTTTTCTTTTTTGCTGAGGCAATTGGGATTAAGTGACTTGCCCAGGATCACACAGCTAGGAAAGTGTTAAGTGTCTGAGACCAGATTTGAACTCGGGTCTTCATGACTTCAGGGCTGCTGCTCTATTCACTGAGCTATCTAGATGCCCCAAGGAAGCATTCTTAACTATTCACATGCTTCAGATGTGGAGAGGGGGAGATTTTTCATATGGATATCTTACATATATAGTGTCATAACTTTTGTTGACAGTTATTAGAACTGGTAGGAAAGGCTTAGTTTTAGAAAATCAGAAGTCAAGAAGAGACTACTGATATACTTTAACAAAATCAAAGTCTAAAGATAACGTCTACATGTATAACTTTAACTGTTATGATTCAAAAGATTTCTTGAATAATCATGAAAATTATAGTATGGCATATATGTACATAAAAGATTTATTAGTAATATACTGGTACAATGCTTAGCATTTACTTTTAGGAAAAGTACTGAATGTTCCTCCAGCTATAATGCCAGTTCTTCGTTTTTTTAAGGAACATTTTATAATTAAATCAATGAAAGAATTGAGTGTGCTTTGATAAATAGATTTTCAAATATTTTATTTAGTTTGTAGTTATTTTGGTTG
The DNA here is from genome assembly GCF_902635505.1 of Sarcophilus harrisii. Classification (NCBI taxonomy): domain Eukaryota; kingdom Metazoa; phylum Chordata; class Mammalia; order Dasyuromorphia; family Dasyuridae; genus Sarcophilus; species Sarcophilus harrisii. The sequence goes on along the minus strand of NC_045426.1, from coordinate 439,703,529 downwards.
GAATTTCCTTTCTATTATTGCCTCTTAGATTTTGCTATCATATGGGAATGTTGAAGTTTTTCAGTTTATTTTTCGGTTTGCAACTTTGCAGTAATTATTGTCTCAACATCTTTGCTAATTCCCTAGAATTTTCTGAAAAAAGTCATGCCATCGATAAATAGGAATTGTTTGGACTTTTCTATATACATATATGTCTTTAATTTATTTACCTTTTCATTGCTATTGCTAGCATTTCTAGAACTTTACTTAATACTAGTGAAGAGAGGTCATATCCTTGTATTATTACTCCTATGTTTATTAGGGAAATTTCTGGTGTATCCTCTCTGAATATGTTTTGCAGAATTTGAGGCATAAACTAATATTGGATTTTGTTGAAGTGTTTTATTGAGATGTATGTTTTTGTTTTTAATTTGTTTAATTTTAGTGCATATTTTTATAAATACCATTGTTGCATTCCTAGTATAAATCAAACTTGGTGATAGGAGTGTATGTGTGTGTGTGTGTGTGTGTGTGTGTGTGTGTGTGTGTGTATGAAACTGGTCTGGAAACTGACATCATGAGATTTGTAATTCAGAGGAATAAAAATCCCCCTCTCAGTCCTTTAGGAGAAGAGATTGTTTCCATTTTTGAGCCAAAAGACAAAATTTAATCATCTGTGAGAGTTCTTAAAAGGAAACATGGTCTGTAAATGAAAGGAATGTGAACTTCAAGAGCAAAAAAAGAGCAAGAGGGTGAGATGGTATCCCCAGTTCCATCTACGATTTATCCAAAAGAGCTAGATCGGAAGTACAGGAGCAACAGGTAAAAAGAGAAATTGAAAGGAGGAGAACTTGAGAAAGGCCATTAATCTTGTAGCAGAAGACTGATAAAAGTTTTTGGGTATACTTCTTTTTGTACTTTTTTATCTACCTTTAAAAGGACAGAAGTATCCCCCAAAAGTCAGCTCTTTCTTGAATTATAGTCTTAGTTTTTCTTCTGATATAGACTTCACATCATTGCAGAGGAGGGACTGAGTGAACCGGAATGTTCATTATATTGATCTATGGTAAAAAAAAAAAAAAAAAAAAAGATCTATTTGTTACAATCTATTTTGGTTAATTAAAATTTTTAAAAATCCAGAGATGAGGGGGAGAGGAAAGGGTGGTAACAAGCACTCAAGTGCAAGCCATTCATCTGTACTTTCCGGTACAACATTTATATCTGCTGATATGTGTATATATTACCATTATTGATTTATATACATCAGAATAATGCACATTGAAATATGGATAGCATTTTCCTTTGTGCGTCTTTTGTACTTGTCTAAAAAAAACTAAGTCATTCATAGTTGATCATCATACATTGTTGCTGATACTGTGTACAATGTTTTCCTGGTTCTGCTTATATCACTTTGCATAAATTCATAGAACTCTTTCTACATTTTTCTGAAATCAGCCTGTTCATCATTTCCTATTGCACAATAATATTCTATTACATTCATATGCCATTGCTTATTCAGCTATTTCCCAGTTGATGGACATCCCTCAATTTCTAATATTTTGCCATCACTACACACACACACACACACACACACACACACACACACACATATGTATTGCACAGATAGGTCATTTCCCCCTTCTTTATGATTGCTTTGAGATACAGAACTAGTAGTGGTAATTCTGGATCAAAGGGTATGTACAGTTTGATTGCTTTTTGTGCATGGTTCCAAATTGTCTCCAGAGTGTTTCGATCAGTTCACAAATCCATGAACGATGCATTAGTGTCCCAATTTTCCCATATCCTCTCCAACATGTATCATTTTTCTTTTTTTGTCATATTAGCCAATCTTATAGGTATTTGGTGGTACATCAGAGTTGTTTTGATTTACATTAATTAATAGTGATTTAGAGCATTTTTTCATATGCCTATAGTTAGCTTTAATTTCTTCATCTGAAAATTGCCCATTATATCCTTTGACAATTTATTGTTTGAGGGATGACTTGTAATCTTGTAAATTTGACTCCATTCTCTCTTGAAAATCTGACTCCATATTTGAATTTATCAAAGAAACTTGCTATAATAATTATTTCCTAGCTTTCTACTTTCCTTCTAATCTTGGTTGTGTTCATTTTATTCGTATAAACCCTTTTTAATGTAATATAAACAAAATTATCTATTTTACATTTAATGATCCTTTCTGTCTCTTCTTTGGTCATGAATTCTTCTCTTCTCCATAGATCTGATAGGTGAACTATGCCTTGCTCTTCTAATTTGCTCATAGTATCACTTTCTATGTCTACATCGAATATCCATTTTGATGTTATTTTAGTATATGGTGTAAGAGATGTTGATCTATACCTAGTTTTTGCCCTATGGTTTTCTTGTTTTCCCAGCAGTTTTTAAAAATCAAATAGTGAGTTCTTTTCCCAAAGGTGGAGGGTTTTAGGTTTATCAAATAGTAGTTTGTTGTGGTAATTGACTACTGTGTCTTGTATACCTAATATATTCCATTGATTTTACTGCTCTGTTTCTTTATCAGTACATGATTTATTTGATGACTGCTGTATAATAATTATATAATTAATTATTATATCATTAAATCTTAAATGATTAAGATTTGGTATTGATAGGTGACCTTCTTTTAATTTCCCCCATTAATTCCCTTGATATATTTGACTTTTTCTTCTTCAGATGAATTTTGTAATTAAAAAAAATTCTATTAAAATAATTATTTGGTAGTTTGATTGGTCACTGAATAAGTAAATTAACTTAGGTAGAATTATTCTTTCTATTGGCTCAGTCTGCCCATTAGCAATTGATATTTTCCCATTTATTTAGATTTGGCTTTATTTGTGAGAAAAATGCTTTGTAATGAGTATTTCTTGGCAGGTAGACTCCCAAGTATTTTATATTGTTATTTTAAATGGAATTTCTCTTTTTATCTCTCTCTGCTTGGCTTTGAGTGCTATATTTTGTCAAAAGCTTTTGCAGCATTTATTAAAATAATATATGATTTCTCTTGGTTTTGTTACTGAGAAGGCACAGAACATACATAGAGTAGCTTGGCTCATATGCTTTCTCTCTATGATTTCTCTTCTTGAATTTACATCGTCTCTCACTAGAGTCTTCTTGAACTTTCATAGTCTCTTGCTTGCTCTTCTCTCCTCCTTTAGGAAGAAGGGGTACTCAGTCACTGTATTTTAGTTCTCAAAAGGCTCAAGTAGCTAAATACTGCTCAATCTTTAATTTCTCTCCTATATCAGAAAGTTTAATCCCTTGCAAAATCATCCATCGTATACTTGATATGTGGAATTATACAGAACAGCATCAAAATGAACATTAGCACTTAAGAGAATAAAAATGACCAATCTTGAATTCCAGGTAATGATCTCAAAGGTATAATTCACAATAAATATGCAAAATCCATGCAATAGACACAGTTTTAAAAGTATTTACCATATTGTCTGTGTGTCAATGATTTTAAAATGGTGTTTGTTTTATATCCTGTAAACTTAGCACATTATTTTTTCAATGAATACAGTCATTTTTATCCCCCCTAACAGTGATATCAATTACAAATCTATGCCAATTAAGGTTGTAGAACACATTTTTTTAGTAGCAAGGTGAAGGAGTATATTTTTATCCTTCCTCTTTGGCAGCATAGGTCAGTGACTAAGTTTTAATTCAAAGCAACATCACTGCATAGCAATAAATTCTTGTGAAACAAATGTGGCATATTCTGTCCCTCATACTACCATACTCTCAAATAAGAAAAAGCTTTATCCTTAAATAGTAAAGTCCTCAATACATAATTTCATTGACCTATAAAAACAATTTCCCATATTAATTCTGTTTGAAAATGTCTTTGCATCTTAAATTCCTCACCTCTCTGTCAAGAACAGAATAGCATGCTTCATCTTCCTTCTTTTGAATTTGTGGTTTATAATTTGCGTTGATCACAGTACTGAAATCTTCCAAAATTAGTTTGCTCTATAGTGTTATTATCATTTTATACATTGTTCCTTTACTTGTGCGTACTTCTCCCTGTATCTATCAATTCATAAATATCTTCTCAGTTTTCTCTGAAACTGTCCATTTCATCTTACTTAACCATCTAAGCAAATTGATTTCTATAATAAAACTTCTATAAATATTTTGAACTCATTTTGAATATTTGAACTCTTTTTCCTTTTTATTTGATTTCTCTGTAGTATATGTCTGGTAGAGATAAGGCAAAGAAAATACACATTTTTTGGTAACTTTTTGGGCAAGTTCTAAATTATCTTCCTGAACCTGTTTATCATTTTTCTGCCAATTCATTAATGTTTTCCAAAGTTCCTACATCATTTATTTTCCTCTTTTGTCAAATTTTCCATCTGATGAATATGAAGAGAAACCCCAAAGTTGCTTTAATTTGCATTCTTCTAATCATTATTTATATAGAGTATTTTGTATATTTTGGAATTCTTCTTTTGAAAAGTGACCGTTCATATTCTTTGACCATTTATCTATTGGAGAATTGCTCTTGTTATTATTCATACTTTAGTTATTATATGTGGTCTTTGGATAGAGTGTTTGTATTCACATTACTCTACCCTAGATGGTAGCATATGTTGATTGTGTAATTATCTAATTCTGCTACCAACATCTGACAAGTACTATTTAATTTAGCATTTAATTAGAATGTAAGTCAGTGAACTGGTCAATTTCTACTTGCAACCTCGTTTCATACTCTTGGTCCTTAAAATTTCCAGTGATAGCACACTTCAAAGCCAAGAATTCCATCTTGTTTACATAAGTTTCACTGTCATTCAGAACTCTTGTTTGTGACTGGTTTGTAATAACAATCACTCTCTTGATTTTCCCGTGTCTTCTGGGCTGGACTTTATGTAGGACAAAAAAAGATTGTTTAGATCTAAGTAATCCAACACTGCTGAATTGTCAAGTAGTTGGATGAATCTTTGAAAACTTGTTCATAATCTATTTGTCTATCGATCTTCCAAGAGTTTTATAGATATTAATACAATTTTTAAAAATTTCTTGCCCATATGCTGTTAGGCCTCTTTAGTCATCTATGCACAACTGAGGTCTTTCAGTCATTAAACAATGCAACTTCTTAACAGTTTTTTGATAATACCTACAAAGACCTAGAAAAATCCTTAATTCTCAAAGGTTCTATGAACATGAGCATTTTAGAAGGATTTGTATTCTCTTGGCCAATTCACAAACTTCATTGGGATGGCATGTGATTTATATAAGTCAAATACCTTCTGTCAAAAATATATTTCACTGGTCAGTGGAAAGTTTCAAACCATTTTCTTATAGATTATGATTCTTAACTTTTATTGTGTTGTGGAGCCTTTTGTCAGTTTGATAAAACCTAGGGATTCATTTAATGTCTTAGAATGTATCACATAAAATTTATAGGATTATGAAGGAAGCTAAGTATATTAAAATATAATTTTCAAAATATTCATAAAAAGATTTACCGATTTCACATTAAGAAACTTTGATCTAGACAATCCAAGACCTTTATCAGCTTCTCCTTAGTGTTCTTCCATGGTCTTCCTAAAGACTTGGATGCCAGCTCCTGTGCTTTGATCATTTATTTATTGGGGAATTGCACTTGATATTACATATACCTTTATTCCTTCTTTAGTTACCACCATAGTGTTAATCTTAATTGGTTATTGCTTACTATTTATATCTTGAATTACTTTTTTCATTAATCTTTAGCATATTTGTGCTAATATGATGCTTGAGGAGTATACACAAATTGGTAAATCCAGTCAGGTAGTTGAAATCAAATTTTCTTCTGCCATAGGAAACTAGGAACAGTTAAGGAGAACATCCAGCTACCTGAAAAATAATCCAGAGCTTCTTGACTTCTTTTCACATCAGTGATAATTCTATACCACATTACTGTGGTTCTTTGGTTCGAAGTATAGTAATCTATACACATAAACATAATCCACATATTTTGCACACTTTTGTACCACTTACTCATGGTACATATGAGCTACTTTTTGAGGATGGCATTTGTAAGGAGTAGCAGCTGTTCTTTGAGATGTTCTCTGAAACCATCAATCTGATGAAAAAAATTTTCTCAGATCTTTCCTGAAATGGTAGGCAGTTGGTCAGAAATATCCTATGGATTGCTCTTGATCATATAGTGAGAATACATCTATTTTCTTTTTGAATTTTTTTGCTTCAACCATTTCCATTTTTTTCTTACCCATGAAATCATGAAAATTGAATTTTTTCTCTTCTATTGAAGTTCTATTGAAAACTTAGAACTCTTGTGAAATTTATTCCCCACTTTGGCCTCTGTTCTCACAAATCTTTACACAAACTGCATGAATAGTCAAAATATACAGTTAAAATCTTATAGTTTATTGTTTTCTTTTCTTCCTTCCTTCCTTCCTTCCTTCCTTCCTTCCTTCCTTCCTTCCTTCCTTCCTTCCTTCCTTCCTTCCTTCCTTCCTTCCTTCCTTCCTTCCTTCCTTCCTTCCTTCCTTCCTTTCGTTCTTTCTTTCTTTCTTTCTTGCTGAGGCACTTGAGGTTAAATGACTTGCCCAGAGTCACATAGCTGGGAAGTAGTTTATTTTCAACATTTTGTTAATCTCTTAAATGGACCTACTAACAGCAAACACTTCTTAGTGAAATTTCAAGCTTACTTTGTTAAGTATCTACTCTTGTACCAATAGTAGAAACTTTGAAAAAATTCAAGCTTATTTTGTTGTACTACACTTCCCAAAGTTAAATATTTAAAAGGCTGAAAAACACTTTTTCCCAGTGGCCTTTTTTGGAATGACTGAATCATGAAGATTGTGCTCTACTGCTTAGAACAGAGAGTTCCACATCTTCAAGTTTTATTTCCATCTCTGTGTGGAGTTGTGTGATGAGTTGGAATAGACCAATAAGGAATTGGTAATAAAATTATGCTCTACCTTTTACAAGATTTCTATATATTTCTTTCTGCAACTCTGAATATTCTGAGTGCCTCCTTCAGCTTGGTTCTTTTGATGTATATAGGAGAAGATGTTCTTGGGGTGACTAGAACTAAAGTTTTGCAAATCAGGCTGTATGATGAACCTCCTTACAATTTCTAGACAAACGTATCCATAATTTATTAATTTCTTACAAGTCAATGTTTGTAGTATCTGGACTAGCTCTCTGGAGGATCTTGGGACCAGCCTTGATCTTAGTGGAGGAGTGGAGGCCCCTACAAATGTTTCTTTGTATAGTATAGCTGTTTTGGGATACTACTTAAATCAATCTAATCCCAAAGTCCTTTGTCTACTGGGATCAATCTGGTCATGCTTGCTTTTTCAGTGAATATCATTTGTCTTCCTAGAAATCTAAGTTAGTGGCTATCCACCCATGGCATGGATTTGGGTAGTAATTCTGCTTTGTACTGAATAGGATTGTCAAATTTGGTCATGGGATTACGTGAGCTTTTGCCAACATTCTTGATGTGATTCCTTCTTTTCCTTACGGCCTGCAGATATTCAGATGATGGGCCTCTGATACACTTCATTAAACAATTCATTTTTTTTTCTTTCTTAAATGTCTTAGATGCCAATCCTATAGTAGTTGTGTACTACACTCCAGGAGAATAAGGATTCTGTCCTGAGAAAATTGCTAATGTTGGCACTCACCATAGTCAAGCTTTTCTATGCAGTCCTTCCCTTTTCACAGGTAGTTTTCTTTTGCCAGATTCAGGGGAGCTAATCCATAAGTCCCTTTTTGATATAGTGGACCTAGATATTGTCTATTTTCCTGGTCAGACATAACCCTTTGTCAGAGATGGCTCCAAATATTCTCTTCAACTTCCTTTCTATCGGATATGTTAAGGTCCTTATTTTCTGTCCTTATTTTCTTGATCAATTCTTCTTTCTTAGGAAAGAGGAAGTAAATCTGTTGCAATGTACTATCTCCTATAGTAAATTAGCCATATTTTAGATATTTTTGAATGACTTACTAGTTTAAATAATTAACTGGGTAAACAAAATGATCCCCAGCTCTGATTTTCATCTATTTAAGGCCCTTATAACTGTCCTCATTTTTATTCTTTGAGACTATAATTTAAACTAAAGGACACATGTTCTTCTTATTTAAAAATTTCACAGAGGATGAGATGATTCTGGGGAGATGGCAAAAGCAGCCAGAAAAATTTGGCTCTCCAAATTTCTTCCTTAAAAACAAAACAAAACAAAAAAAACAACAGAGTATTGCCTAAGGGGGAATTTAGAGCAACATAAATAAACAAGTCAGGATAAAATAATTGTTTTCCTAAAACAACTTGAGAAGACTCTCCAGAGACAGAGTTTCCGCCTGAGTGAAGTGGAAACAACTTCAGGCCAACTTTGTGGAATCAACAAACCACAAGCTTGGGGTAGCTGGGGTTGGGAGGCAGCCTCAGTCTTAGAAATTTTCATCTCATGGCCTATGTGAGAGTATGACAGCTAAGTAGGACAAGAGTGAAGGACCTTCCACTACTGAGAAATGCCAAACATAACTGCTGACCAGATGTGTCCCAGAGGGGTTTGATGTGGGGGAGAAAGAGCTAGCATAGGCCTGGTGAGTGTAGTAGCAGAGAGGTGGGAACCCCCTCGCTGTTGGCATATGCAAGATTGCAGAGTTCCAGGGTAGAGCTGTAGTTTACAGCCATCAGAGGGACTGCAGGGAGCAAGATCAATTGTGGGACAGCAATGCTGAGGGCCCTAGCTATGATTTAGTAGTAAAGAAGACAGCCCAAGGTTGAACTTCAGACAGACCTCAGAAAATAATAGAAGGACCTAAGGCTTAGGACATTTATTACTCATACCTTGGTACTAGAACGTGATTATACTAACATCTGCTAAAAACAAAATAAAACAAAAAAATGAGTAAGCAAAGGAGAAAAAAAATCCCACCATAGATAGCTACTATAGGGATGGAGAAGATTTTGATTCAGAGGAAGATTGTCAAGCTAAAAAGGCTCACCCCTTTTTTAATGAAAAATGTCAAATTGTCCCAAGCATAAAAAGAGTACTTGGAAGAACTTAAAAATGATTTTTAAATCAAACAAGAGATACTGAGGAAACTTAGGAAAAAAGATAAGAGCAGCCCAAGAAAATCAAGAAAAGTCAACCAAATTGAAAAAGAGAATTAAAAACATAAGGAAAAAATAATTCTCTAAAAACTATAAGTAGGCAAAGGGAATGGCATTCTAAGATACCAAAGAATAATAAAAACAACCAAAAGAATGAAAAAAAGAGAATGTGAAACATCTCATTAGAAAAATAGCTGATCTGGAGAATAAATCAAGTAGAAATAGTATAAAAATAGTTGGACTACCTGAAAATTATGATTAAAAATTATCTTGATACAATATTACAAGAAATTATCATGGAAAATTGCTCTGAAGTTATATAACAAGGAGGCAAAGCAGAAATAGAAAAAAGATCCATTGGAGGGCCCAGGAGCAAAGTTTTAAAGCTCCCAGGTTAAGGAGAAAATATTGAAAGCAACAAGAAAACAATTTAAATAATATAGAGCTAAAATGGATTATAAAGGACCTAGCAGCTACACTTAGAAGGACTGCAGGTCTTGGAGTACTATATTTCATAGAGCAAAAAAGCTGATGTTATGACCATGGAAAATTTACCCAGCAAAGTAACTACAATCCTGAATGGAAAAAAAAAGATATTCAAAATGAACTGAAAGACTTTCAGGTATTTGTGACAAAAAGAACAGAACTTAAGGGGAAATCTGATATATAACATCCAGAAGAAATATAAGCTAAACATTAAAGACCAATTATAAGGGATTTAATAAGATAAAATTGTTTACTTCTCCTATGTGAAAATATTATCAGTACTTTTGTAACTATCATTATTACTTGGGTAGTTTTAAAGAAAAGTTTAGACTGAGCTGACTAAGATATGGTGATTCTAAAAAGATAAAACTGTATAGGGAGAGATTAAAAAGGAGTAATTATCTCATACAAATGAGGCATGAAAGGAAAAATTGATATAGAAGAAGCTGGTAGAGGGGAGGGTGGGTAGTGCTAAAATCTTACACTCATTCAGAATGGATTAAAAACAACATTGCATATACATATCTACCTGCATATACATATATATTTATATCATATATATATATATATACACATATATATATATATATCTTCTAAATTCAGAAAGAAGTATGGCAAGCAGATAAAACAAGAGGAGAGGATAAGGGAGGGATTTTTGGAAGGGTGGATAGGTTAAGGAATAAGATAATAAAGTAGTAGGTAGAAGTAAAGTGAAGGAGTGAGGAGGGGAAAGAATAGGTTGGAAAGTATAGTGAGGGAAAATAGGAAGGAGGAAAATACAAAAGTAATTATAGCTTGGTATATAAATGGGATGAATTTACTCATAAACTGGAAACTGAAAGCCTATTAAAAACTTGAATTCAACAACATGTTTTTTTCAGGAAATGCCATAAAAAGAGATATACACAAAGATAAAATAAAGGTCAGGAGTAGAATTTATTTTGCAAAAAAGCAGAGGTAGTAATCATTGTCTCAAGTTTAAACTAAAATAGATTTAATCAAAAGAGGAAAAAATAGGGAAACTATGTGTCAATAATATTATTCAATATTGTTTAGACCACTTAAAACCACTATATGGTATAAAATACCTTGCCAAAACAGACATAGGAAGTATGTAAATATAAACATAAAATACTTTTTATACAAAAAAGTCAGATCCAAACAATTGAAATAATAGTTATAGTTCATAGGTAGGTAAAGCTTACATCTTCACACAAAAATATATAAAATAACAATTTTATATAGTCTATTTAATGCTATCCCAGTTAATTATTAAAAAGTATCTGGATTAGAAAAAAATAACAAAATTCATTTGAAATAACAAAAGATCAAGAACTTTAAAGAAACTAGAGGAAAAGACATAAAGGAAGCAAATTCAATAGTATCAGACCATATGATAAGGTAAGAACATTGTTTATGTATAAAATGTTCAATTTTGATTACTTAACATTTTCTTGTATTAAGCTACATAGCTAGAAATAGAAGAATCCAGATAATTGAGGAATTACTTTTATAGACAATTTCTCAGATAGGATGTGTTTGGGTTAGAATATTGTGCTGGTTAAAGAAATGAGCTGGTTGATTTAGAAAATCATAAGATATATGAAAAGAATATGCTACCCGCTTCCAGTGAAACAGATGGCAGATGGAATTAAACATCATATGGTCTTGCATATATGTGTATGAGTGTATATGTGTATACTTATAGATATCTATATATGTACATGTAGACATAGACACATACACACACACATATATATATATATATATATATATAATATGTATATGACACACACACATCTGCTCTTAATTGCAGTCTTATTTAGGGAGGGGTAAAAAGTACAAAGAGGACAGCAGAAAACCCAAAAAAACCTTACAGGGAAGCAAAAAAAATCTGGGCAACTGAGAACAATGTATAATATTTATTATGTAGGCTTTCTTGAAATGGAAATTTATTGTTTTATATTGAATCCTCTCATGTTCTGCTGTGTACAAGATGATGGCTTTTTTTCTTTTTCTCATTTTCTATGTAAGTTTTAAATATATTAAAAAATTTACAAAATAACTCCTCCCAAAACATCACATTTTCTTTTACAAACATTACTTTTCAAATAACTTATTTCTCTTCTGATTAATATATTAATGCATAATAATTATACTCAACTGACCAAATTGAAGAGGATGCAATATTATATCATTAATTCAAGAAGCAAGGATCTAAGTGATATTTAGAGAGTAACATAACACAAATATAAATATGCAAATGGCATTTGCAATATAAAGGGCAATTACAATGAATTCAATGTGAATATTGTCATTATTGATGCAGACTTTCACATATAAATTAAACAGGAATATAGCAGTTGAGTGCAATAAGAGGAAATGCACATTGGCGAATTATCAAGCAATTATGATAACAAAAATGAACAAAAGAAGCAAGATAAAAAGATCAATTTTTTTTTAGGATAAGCTCATTTCTTTTTTAAGAAAATATTTATTTTTAACACTTTTTAAATTTTGAGCTCCATATTCTTTCCCTTCCACTCCATGTAGCCACTGCACAAAACAAATAACATATCAATTATTCAACTGAAATCAAACTAAACATTTCATAGTAGCTGTTATCACAAAACAAAACAAATTTAAAAATGAGAGAATTATACTTTAGTTTGTAATCAGAGTTCATCAGTTCTCTCTCCATATTAATGGATAATATTTCTTTCATCATAAATGAGTTTTCACTTCTAACAGTGGTGATATGCTTCTGGAAGTATAAGCTAAAATCATTTGACTAAAAACCACCTTTCCAGGTTCAGAATCCTTTCTCCTTACTTCTATACTTCAAGCTGTGATTCTTTTACTGAATGATCTTGATGCTGCTCCTGTTATAATAAGCATCATTTTAAAAATAAATTTATTCAGGATGGAAAAATGTGAAAAGGGGAAGTGTGCCTGATGGTACACTTTGTATACTAGTTATATCCTCCATCAATTAGTTACCTCATTTTGTATCCAGATCTAGATTAACTTTTAATTCTCTGCTTTGAGGAAATTATATTAATATGTAACAATACAAACTGATTCCTTAAAACAGAATTTTAGAAGGGAGACATACAAAGGAAGAAATTTAGTAGCAGTGCATACTTTGATTATGTGAAGTCCAGCAGTGAAGTGAGCTTCCAAGATGAAAAGGTTTCTATGGCATAGTAGAGAAAGTCCAGATAGTCAAGAAGATAGTCTGAAGAGGAATAAAACTCATTTTTCAATTGAAAAACTATTCAGTCTACTTGCTAGGCACTGTAGGAATAGAAAGCAATAAGACAAAACATTTGATATTTATGTTTATTAAAGGTTTGTGAATTCACTATCAAACAATGCAAACTATTACAATTAAGCAGTAAATGGAAAGTCCTAAAATAAAAAAAAATAAGATGCAACTTTAAGTATTAGGAGGGAATCATGGTGATCAAAAATATCATCCAGGAGGCAGAGCTTGACACAGAACTCTTGAGATTGAGAGGAAGAAGTTGCAGGTAGAGCATTCTAGGTAGTAAGAATAGCATGTCCCAAAGCATAATAGCAGGAATAAAACATGTTAAGAGTCATTTAGAAATGGAGCAAATCTCAGAAATCATCTAATCTTAATTTGACTAATTAAGACACAGAAATTCAAAGACACTACATTATTTAGCCCAAGGCACATATATAGTAGATAGCAGAGATGAGATGTGAACTCCAGGTCATCTGACATCCATTGATCTTTCCACAATGCCACAGTATCTGGTTGAATCAACATGCCCTGTTGCTTCATTACCTGATTAGAAAGAAAGAGTACAGACTGGGGAGTAGTAAAAGATAAACCTAGTTTAATTTAACTTTCTCTCATATAAGAACAAGTGCTAATCACAGAAAATAAATTATTATACCATATTATTGCATATGTCTTTTATTAAGAAAAAAGTAATGTTATTCAAAGCAATAAAGTTATATGAATCTATCAAAATATATTTATACAAAGATATATTGTAAAAATTAAATATGTACACATCATTAATAAAATGTCAATATATATTATTCTCTGAAAAAATATTCACTTATATCAAGGTTATTTAGATAAATTTTGCTATGTATATAAAGGTCAAAATTGATTTTTCACTAATGTGAAAATTATTCTGACAGTTTGTACTCCCTCCCTCTCCTAAAAATGTCTCAATTCACTTCTCTGGGCACATTGCATCTTTCACAAACTCCTTCAAGAGCTTGAATAGATCAGGTCCTCAGCAAATACTTTTCGAAATGAATTGAATGGAGACTGATATTTCATTTTCAAGTTGTTCTCTCTCTGTCAACAGTTTCTGCTTCATGAAGCTCTTCGGTTTGTGGCTCTTATGCATCACTGCTCTCTTATTTAAAAAAAGTAAGCACCCTCCCCTCCTGTACTCCTGGGCATGTATTAGTGTCCAACTGTCAGATGTGAAGCATGTCTTGTAGCCCTGAAGATGCCCTTTCCACCCACTCCATACAGTAGAATGGAAGCAAAAAAAGTCATTGGAATTGTCTAATGAAAGAAATTAAATGTAAATTGAGAATTCTCCTGTACTTTTCTATATTGCACAAAATGTATTTTTATTTTAGTTCTTTGTCTGAAGTTTTCAGCTGAGCAATAAAAGACAACAAACAAAACTCTTACAACTGATTGCAGCAGAGAGCACAGAAGGTTGTGTTTTGTTGTTCTGCACATGTAATCTGTTCCAGAATAAAGGCAGGTGCATTTATATGTCCAGGTGGTTATCAAGTAGCTTTTACTGTGAATTGTCATCCTCTGTTTCAGTCTAGTGGTGCCTGCAGTGGAGCTGAATGGAATTTACGGTCACTTGTTTAAGGTACCATAGCTTTGCCAGGATAAATACAGTCGCTTCTGACATGGAGAATCAATGTGGGCAGATAAACACTCCAAGAATGCAAGTGAAAGGTCATCAAATCACGAGGTTTCTGTGCCATCACAGATGTTTCAGTGCCCATTGACGTTCATGTTCAAAATTTTCCTCCAGCAATTGCTAACATCAGATAACATTTTTTGTATTAAGCATAAACATTTATTCTTTTTCCGTTCCTTTGAAGATTTTTCTCCCTATAATGACAAATGAAAATTTTTATCTTCACATAAAACAAAATTAATTAACAAAATTAATATTTGTTAAATTATTATTCAGTCATTTCAGTTGACAAATGAAAATTTTTATCTTCACATAAAACAAAATTAATTAACAAAATTAATATTTGTTAAATTATTATTCAGTCATTTCAGTTGTGTCTGACTTTTTGTGACCTCATTTTGGAGTTTTCTTGGCAAAGATACTGGAGTAGTTTATCATTTCCTTCTCCAGATCATTTCATAGATGAGGAAGGGGAGGCAAATAGGGTTGCCTCAGAAGAACAGGTGTAATAAGTGTCAAAGGCCAGACTTGAACTCACGAACATGAGTCTTCCTGGCACTCTATTCACTGCACCACCTACCTGTCTGTGATTAAATTATACACATACATTTTATTTTAAACATTGATTATTTTCCTGTCCTCAAATTATCATGTAAAGGCAGCTAGGTCATGTAGGTGGAGTTAGAAAGACCCGAGTGCCTATCCTACTTCAATATATAATAGCTGTATGGTCCTCACTTTCTCATTTGTAAAATGGGGATTATAAATACCTATCTCCTCAAGGTAATTGTGAGGATCAAATGAGGTAACATACATAAAGTGCTGGGTAAAACTTGAGGCGCTCTAGAAATGCTATCTATTACTTTTTTGTCTTTGTATCCCCAGTAACAACAACAACAATAAGTATTGTTTTTAGTTAGTATTTGTGTAGTACTTTTAAGGTTTGTAAAGACCTAGCATAAAAAGGAAAAGAAATAGAAATAGGGTCTAGAACTGCAATTTCATTGATATATGAAGTATTCAAGTGGGGAAACTTTATTAAGGACTGGATTTTAACTCCTGGCTGCGTTTGAAGTGATTATTACTTGGAACTGAAACTAAGGCTGCTTCCAGAAAATCTCCCCAAGAAACCTGCTCCCAGAGAGAACCATCATATTATAAAAAAGAAGAGAACACCACAATTTTGTATTTTAGTTTAAAATGAATAAACGATTTTTAAAAAGAGAGAATTATCACGGAGGAACTGCAAAGGATTGAAAGCTGCCACTAAAGGGGAAAAAGGAAGAGCCCCATGGGAGGGGCCTATAGGAAGAGAAGCAGACAAAGATACAGATCCAGATTTCTGTAGGAGCAAAGAAGGAAAGGGGATAGAAAAGATCAATTCCACATTGGATCTATAAAAGGCTACAGGCTGGCAGACAAAAAATCTGAATGCCATCACATTCACAATTTGAACAAGTTAGATTTGGGGGAGATCTGGGGACATTAGGGGGAAAAGTGTGGCTATTTTATGACCAATACCACATTAGGAAAAGTTCTCAAAAAAGGAAAAGAAATAGAAATAGGGTCTAGAACTGCAATTTCATTGATATATGAAGTATTCAAGTGGGGAAACTTTCTTTGCTTTCCAACTTAAGGACATGCATATACATATGTATATACATATATACACACACACACATTAATGAATATATAGATACAAATATACATAAATGTATATAGGTAATTACATACATATGTGTGTATGAGTGCATGCATATACTTCAGAAAGTCATATATATATGTGTGTGTATGTATCTATGTATATATGTATTGTACCAATATGTAGAACAGGTACATAGGTAATCAGTCCTACCATCATTATTTGTTGTAGGATTAAATCAATTCTAAACTAGATTTAAACATTGTCTCCTCCATTCCACTTAGTACCTTGTTTCAAGTTCTGGCCCATAACATCTCCTTGTAGGATCACATCAATCATACTGAATCATGCTAAATTAGATAATTATTGTCTCTATCGATTCTAATGACTTAACACTTTGTAAGGATTCCAACACAAAATGAGAAAGAGAAAAAAAATTTCCATGTACTCAGCAGAATGTAAGAAGATTCAACATAAAAAAATAAATTTCCATTTCTCTAAAACTTATGTCCTTCAAAGTCTTAAGCTTCAGCCCCTAGCTCCCTCTGAATGTCTCCAGCCAAAGATGGAATATGGAATGAATCTGTCTCCACCTCCAAGAGTGGGCTCCTGTCCCTGGCCCTGAGAGCTTCTTGCTTATATGCTATATACTGAGTACACACCAATCATTATATCAGTGATAAGCTGCAGTCAGAACTTTATTGAAAGCAGTGGATTTCAATTGACAAATGGTCAAAGGATATGAACAGACAATTTTCAGATGATGAAATTGAAATTATTACCACTCATATGAAAGAGTGTTCCAAATCATTATTAATCAGAGAAATGCAAATTAAGACAACTCTGAGATACCACTACACACCTGTCAGATTGGCTAAGATGACAGGAAAAAATAATGATGATTGTTGGAGGGGATGCGGGAAAACTGGGACCCTGATACATTGTTGGAGTTGTGAATGAATCCAACCATTCTGGAGAGCAGTTTGGAACTATGCTCAAAAAGTTATCAAACTGTGCATACCCTTTGATCTAGCAGTGTTACTACTGGGCTTATATCCCAAAGAGATCATAAAGAAGGGAAAGGGACCTGTATGTGCACGAATGTTTGTGGCAGCCCTCTTTGTAGTGGCTAAAAACTGGAAAATGAGTGGATGCCCATCAGTTGGAGAATGGCTGAATAAATTGTGGTATATGAATATTATGGAATATTACTGTTCTGTAAGAAATGACCAACAGGATAATTTCAGAAAGGCCTGGAGAGACTTACACGAACTGATGCTGAGTGAAATGAGCAGGACCAGGAGATCATTATATACTTCAACAACAATATTATATGATGACCAGTTCTGATGGACCTGGCCATCCTCAGCAATGAGATCAACCAAATCATTTCCAATGGAGCAGTATTGAACTGAACCAGCTACACCCAGAGAAAGAACTCTGGGAGATGACTAAGAACCATTACATTGAATTCTCAATCCCTATATTTTTGCCCACCTGCATTTTTGATTTCCTTCACAGGCTAATTGTACAATATTTCAGAGTCTGATTCTTTTTGTACAGCAACATAACGGTTTGGTCATGTATACTTATTGTGTATCTAATTTATATTTTAATATATTTAACATCTACTGGTCATCTTGCCATCTGGGGGAGGGGGTGGGGAAAAGAGGGGAAAAATTGGAACAAGAGGTTTGGCAATTATCAATGCTGTAAAGTTACCCATACATATAACCTGTAAATAAAAGGCTATTAAATAATAATAAAAAAAGAAAGCAGTGGATTTGACTTGTACAATGTAGTATGTTCTCTATGGGTTTGAGATGTCATAGGAGTATTTTGGGGATGATTTTTCTAGCCCAGTGTAAATCCTGAAAGGTGTAATCAGCATGGCATAGAGTTAAGCATGCAGATTCTATTTCTAACAGGTTGTTGGGGGAAACATCCTTATTCTCTTTCTCTCTAATCCAGTTTTTAAAATGCCAAGTTTCACAATAAGGCAGTTCAAAAAAGAGATCCTCCTAATGAGGCAGAATTCTTACTTGTTTTATAAAATCATATAGAATCCTTTATAAATTATACATAGAAAAACAAAGTTAAAGAAAAATGGGTTTCTTTCAAGAAAATAGGATAAAAATAAAGATATTAACTCTTACCAGGATCTTAAAGCAGGGTCCTCCTGTTTTTTTCTCTATTACATTCACCTAGGGAAGAAAAATGTGTTATGGTCAATAAGGCTGCAAAAAAGTTGTATGAATGATAGAATCTGGTATTAGCCTTAAGTAAGCAGATGAAAAAAAAATTTAAAAAGGGCCTCTTTTAATGAGGGCAATTTTTTAGCTCACAATGAAAATCACAAGGAATATTTTATGAATCACGTACAGAAAAACAAAATTGAGGTGAAACATGGAAATGGATCACTTTTCACAGGGAGTGTGATATAAGACAAAAGAAATGGATTTCTAGTCCCTGGACCAGGATTCAAATCCCATTTCTGTCAATGACCTATGTGAATCTGGGGTAGCCATTTGGCTTCTATGCTTCTCTGATTCCATTCAAAGAATGGGACAAAAGAAGATGGGTTATAATATATAGTCTCTGAGGACTTAAATACATAATCTTAAGAAGGAGGCTAAATAGAAGAACGATAAGATCAATTCTTACTGAATTCTTGGTAGGAGAGACTTCACTGATAGAATGGTTTCTTTCTATCTTTCTTTCTGCTCTTTTTTCTTTTTCCTAAAAACAAAACAAAACAAAAATGTGTCATAGTTAATTTACTGATGCTCAAACCTTGATTTTTTTGTTATTGTTGTTGAACTTTCTCAGTGATAAAAATGGTATATAATATTAGCTTGGTTCATAGTTCTGAAGACAGGATACTAACTTAAGGGGCTTCTTATTACTTCTAGATCAAATATAAAATTCCTGTTTCATAGTCAAAGTTCTTCTTAACCTATTCTCCTCCTTCCTTTCCAGTTTTCTTACATTTACTCCCCAACACATACTCTTTGCTTTAGTGATACTGGCCTCCTTGATATTCCATGAAAAAGATGCTCCATTTTTGGACTCCCAGTAATCTCTATTGTTATCTTCCATTCCTGGAACATTCTCCCTCTTACCCCAGATTACTGACATCCCTGAGTTTCTTTTAAGTTCCAACTAAAATCCCACCTTCTACAATTAGCTTTCCTCAATCCTTTTTAATTTCAGTGTGTTCCCTTTTCCAATTCTTTTTAATTTCAATGCCTTCCTTCTTTTAATTATTTCCTATTTATCCTGTATATAGTCTGTTTTCAACATCTTTATATAGTGTCTTTTCCCATTAGATTGTAAACTGCTCAAGGACAAGGACTGTCTTTTGCTTCTTTTTGTATGCCTAGTACTTAGCATAGTGCTTGGAACATAGTAGACTTTAATAAATATTGATTGATTTTTAGTGTAAACAGGCCAGCAAAGAGGAATAGGGGAAAAATTGAACTCAGTCCCTGGGCATATTCATCCTACTATTATTTAATGACAGCAATCAGAGATTTATTTATTGATCACCCATGATGTGCCCAGCACTGTGATTAGTAAAATAGGTACTTCCTATAAATTACATAGAAGAGTTATAAGATGTTATTTCTGGCTGCAAACCCATTGGGATTCACTTAGAGAGGCAAATTGTTACCTAAATTTTTATTTATTTTTCATAGCTTTTAGAAATGTTATTTAGATTTCTGTTATATTTTCTTGGGTGATATTATTATTAAATGGAAATGGTTATGGTTTTTGTGGATTTATTTTTGTGTCTTAGTTCTTTAATGAAGCAATTGCTTCAGTGGGATTATTTGTTGACTTTCTGGGTTTTCTAAGTAACCTATCATATCATTTGTAAATATTGACAATATTTACAGTACTTTGGCTTTTAGTACTATAAGTTATATACTTATCCTTGCTATACTATGACAAGCTTACTTTGGGTTTCTGAACACAAATTTTTCTATACATGTGATTTCAGGAATAAGTGGTACTACAATAATGGAGAAGAGTAAATGTACTAAATCTCTAAAAAGGTAATGATACACACACACACACACACACACACACACACACACACACACACACAAAATACACCAGTGAGCACAAGTTTGATTGTTGGCAAAATTCTAAGAAATAGTATTAAAAGGATTATTAATGCATACCCGAAAGAGGAGACAGTGATCATAGAAAAGCAGCATGGCTTTCTCAAGAACAGGTTGTTCTAAACTTTTTTATAAGATCATTAGAAATTTTACTTATATTTTAGCAATTAACAAGAAGTTTCTCAAGCTATACTTGTGGACAAGTTGATGAGATAGGGGCTAGATGTGGATTCACACAACTGGCTAAATGGTCAGGTCCAAGCAAAAGTCATTCACAAATCAATGAAAACTTGAGAAGAGTTTTCTTAGGCACTCTATAGATCTATGGTCCTGTGATGTTTAAAATATCATCAATGTTTTGGATAAATACCAAGATGATTTATTTGTTAGATTTGCAGATGATACAAAGCTAGGGATGACAGTGAACAATGATAAATTAGGATCTGACAAAAATGACAAGCTTTAACAGTAGTTAAGATCAAACAAGCTGAAACTGAACTGGGATGAATGTAAAGATTAAAATTTGGATTAAGAAATAAGCATCAAGATGGAGCCATTATGTATCTGATTAAAAGATCAGATGTAAAGATGAGGTTGAAATGGCCTCATGATTTAGACATAAAGGGTGACACTATGAGTAAATTAGGAGAACAAGTGTACCTTTTCAGATCTGTGGAGAAGGAAAGAATTTATGGCCAAAGAAGAACTAGAGAACATCATGAAATACAAAATGGATAATTTTGCTTTTTTTAATTAAATATTTTTTGTACAAACAAAACAAATGCAGACAGCTTTAGAAGAGTAGCAGAAAATTGGAAAAAATTTTACATCCAGGGTTCTGATAAAGGTCTCTTTTTAAAAATATATGGAGAATTGATTCATATTTATGAGACTACAAGCCATTCTCCAATTGATAAATGGTCAAAGGATATGAACACTTTTCAGATGAAATTAAAACCATTTCTAGTCATGTGAAAAAATGCTGTCACTATTGATTAGAGAAATGAGAATTAAGGCAACTCTGAGGTACCACTACCCATCTTTCAGATTGGCTAAGATCACAAGAAAAGATAATGATAAATGTTGGAAAGGATGTGGAAAAACTGGGACACTAATATATTGTTGGTGGAGTTCTGAACTAGTCCAACTATTCTAGAGAGAAATTTTGAGCGTGCCTAAAGGGCTGTAAAACTGTGAATATCCTTTGATCCATCAGTGTTTCTACTGCGTTTGAATCCCAAAGACATCATAAAAAAGGGAAAAGGACCCACATGTGCAAAAATGTTTGCAGCAGACTTTTTGTAATAGTAAGAAACTAGAAGTGGATACCCATCAGTTGGAGAATAGCTGAATAAATTATGGTATATGAATGCTATGGAATATTGTTCTATAAGAAATGATCAACAGGTTGATTTCCAAGAAGCCAGAAGAAACTTACATGAACTGATGCTAAAAAAAGTGAGTAGAATTAAGAAAACATTGTACACAGTAATGGAAAGGTTGGACTATGATCACTTCTGTTGGACATGGCTCTTTTCAACAATGAGGTAATTCAGATCAATTCCAATAGATTTGTAATAGAGAGAACCATCTCTCTGCACCCAGAGAGAGGGCTGTGGGGACTGAGTGTGGATCACAACATAGTATTTTAATCTTTTTTATTGTTGTTTGCTTGCTTTTTTCCTTTCTCATTTTTTCCTTTTTGATCTCATTTTTCTTGTGCAGCATGATAAATGTGGAAATAAGTATACAAGAATTGTACATATTTAACATATTGGACTACTTGCTGTGTAGGGAAGAGGGTGGAAGGAAGGGATGGAGAAAAATCTGGAACACAATGTTTTGCAAGGGTCAGTGTTAAAAATTATCTTTGTATATATTTTGAATATAAAAAGCTATTATTTAAAAATAAATAAAATATCAGGTGTAAAAGATGCAGATGTTTTAGTGGCTAGCAATCTCCATATTAATCAACATTATGATTTGATGGCCAAAAGACCTAATACAACCTTAGAATAAATTAAAAGAGGTGAAGTCACCACAGAAACACCCCCGATGTGATAGTTCTACTGTTCTTTAGCTTTATAAAACAATATCTGCAGTTCTGTGCTATATTGACAAACACCACTGGTTCTAGAGTAACAGGACCTGATTTCAAATGCAATCACTGATACTGAAAACTTATATGGTGTTAGATAAATCATTTAACTACCTTTAGCTTAGTCTCAATAAGCAGAGGAAGCCTGCTCACAAGAGACAAATATAGCCCTTTGCTTTGTCAGTTATGCTTTCCAAATAGACTGCCTTGATGCTAAAACTATATACATCGTTTATCACTGTCCTGAAGTTGCAGTATGATCTGATGAGTGGCTATTTTAGTCATGACTAGCACCATGGCCAGCACCATGGCTATTATTAGAAACTGACAATTCTTTGGATAGCAGTAAAACTCCTGGCTCTAAGAAATATTTAAAAGAGATTTATTAAAAGATATTAAGTTTATAAGAGGCATTTTAAAGTAAATTTATAACACAGAGAAGTCTGTTGAGGAAGGAAAAGAAGAGTTTTCCAAAGGGATCAGTGAGGACTTGGAGAAAATTTACCAAATTAAATATATATTTTTAAAAGACATATATAGAACATAAGGTTGTCAGGAAATTCTAATCTTCTTTTAAGCCTATATTGAGGAAAAGGAATAACTTAGAAAAGAAGGCAAAGGACTGATGAAAGTCCTTCTTTCTGACTGAAACTGACAACAGAGAAAGATGAAACTACTCTATTATTGATTTCTTTCTGTTTTCTATTGTAAGAAAATGATCTTTTGCATTAAAAAGAGTGAGAGTTCATGTCCATAATAAATAAAAACATAGATAGAGAGAACTTATTTTCCTTTTATGAATTTAAATCATGAATTCACAGACCTATACCCCACCTTGGCATAGAATGAATCACATCTTTGGATGATGAAAGAACTAGAGATTATAGCCACTCTGTCACTGTTAGTAATATTTGAAAGATTATGGAGAAAAAAGTGTTCTTACAGAGCCAAAAAGACATTTTTTTTATTTAAAAAACTGGATAGATAATTGAATCTGCACCTGTAGGCAGAAAGTTAGATTTTTGATTACTAAGAAAATCTAGAATACATTATTAATAAGCTGCTTGGTTCTCATATACACATGTATGTATATATTAAAAAGATCTATTTCCCAAAGAATAGGTGGTCAAAGGATATGAACATATAGTTCTTAAAAGATTAATCCTGTAGAAGACATGAGAAAACATTACTCCTTCCTGTCTTTGCAAAGGTAAGAAGACATGGAATATCTAATATACTGTCAAACTTGGTCAATGTGCTTATTACTTTGCTGAGCTGATTATCTCTTTCTTTTTTACTCTTTGTTAAAAGGGATGATTTTCAGGGAGAAGGGACTTTTTTGGGGAAAAAGTGATACAATAACAAAAAATTTAGATAAAAAGATTTTTAGAAAATGTTTAGAAAAAGCAGAACCATCATGGTTTCATCAGAAGGGGCATATTAGACTAAATAAGTTTCCTTTTCTTGGTCATTTTCTAAGTGGATTGATCAGGAAGCAGATATAGATGAGTTTTTAACTATTCTATTCTATATAGATTTCAACAAAATATTTGATCAAATAACATGCATGTAAAAAATATATTTAAAGTTTTGAGTTCCAAATTCTATCCCTCTAGTCCCTTTCCTTCTTCCTGAACATTTATGTTAATAGTTTTGTATAGGAAGACTCTAAAAAAAAGAAAAAAAGAAGAAAGTGAAAAATAGTATGCTTCACTTCATATTTAAGCAATATCAGTTCTTTCTCTGTAGGCAGATGGTATGCTTCATCAATAGTCCTTTGAGATTGTCTTGGATCATTGTATTGCTGAGAATAGCTAAGTCATTTACAATTCTTCCTCCAACAATATTCCTGTTAATAGGTACATCATTTTCCTGATTCTTTTTACTTCTCTATACATCAGTTCATATGAATATTTACTTTTCTTGAATCTATTTTCTAATTCAGTTGTTTTTCCAATGAGACATTTCACATTTTCTTCATTTTCTTTTTACTTTTTTGATTTTGTTTCTATCATATGTTGGTTTTCATAGAGTCATTAGTTTTCACCTGCTCAGTTATAATTTTACAGGAATTATTTTCTTTAGTAAGCTTTTGCATTTCTTTTTCCACATAGCCATATGGCCAATTCCATTTTTTAGGGAGCTACTGTCCATGTAAATTTTTGTATCTTTTCTTATGCAATTATTGATATTTTCATGATTTTATTTTCCCAATTTAAAATCCTTTTAAAGCTTTTCCAGTAAATTTTTTTGAGTCTGAGACCAAATTGCATTTTTCTTTGAGGCATCACAGGTAGCCATTTTAATATTATTAGTCTCTTTTAAGTTTATGCTTTGATCCTCTGTCACCATAGTAACATCTTTTACAGTCAAGTTCTTTTTTTAAATTTTTTTCTGCCTTTTTGTGATTTGGAGTTTTTAATGTGAAACTTTTCCCAAATTTTTTGTGCTGGGGCTTAGAGTCTTCCTGCTGGTTTTTACTGGACTTCAGGGCTTTGCTCTTTGCTTTCACTAGATGGTAAGTTAGCTTTCTAGTTAACTTGTATGGGAAATGGACCCTCTCTGTTGGCTTCCCCTGGGTATGGGGTTTATCTATTTGCCTGTCTCAGGTCTACCTCAGGGGTAGGGCCCTGCTATTGAGATGCTATAGAAAGAGGGTATCTTTCCTAGAAGGCCCCAGAGAAAGGGTGTCCTTTTGGCTAGTCCCAGGGCAGGGCTTCATTATTAATTATCAATATCAATGGGTTTCAAGTCCTGTCTGGTAGCTTCTGTTGGGTGTGAGGTAACCCACTGTTAGCCTGCCCAAGTGGCTGCTGGTCTGCAGCAGGGTGGGATCTTGCTGATGTACTACCCCAGCCTAGGAGTCTTGCTGTGGGGCCCCTACTGGGAGGCCAGCTGCAGCCCCTGCTCTTAGACCTTACTCCCTTGCACCCCAGTAAGACTGATTCTTCTGTACTAGTTAGCTTTTCCCTATTCCTAGATTAATTCTGAGGTGACTTTTTAGTTGTCTGCAGATGAATTTGGGAGGGTTCAAGAAAGTTTCTTCCTCACTCTGACATCTTGATATCAGAACTCAATCTTATGCTTTTCTTTGTGGAAAACATCAAGGGGCATGGGTTATATAATGTAAAATTAGATGGATGGAACTGGTTCAATGGCCAGGCCCAGAAAACATTCATCAGTCATTCTATGTGAACTTGCTGGAAATCTCCAGTGTTCAAGTAACCTGTATTTAGCCTTCTGTTATTTAACCCTGTTGTCAAATATTTGGATATTAACATATATATTATTTTTTAAATCAATTCTGCAGATAAAGCAAAGCTAGAATAGTTAACACTATGACAGTCAATATTTAAATTTTTTTGACAAGATAGAACATGGGAATGAATAAAATAAGATGGGATTTCAGTAGAGATAAATATGAAGTCTTACACTCATTTTCAAGAAATTGGCTTTATAAGTACCAGATGGAAATTAGTCTGAATAAGATCTAAGGATTTTAGTAGACTGAAATGAGTCACTGTTGACACTTGGCAGCCAAAAATGCCTCTGTGAATTTTGGCTTGATGAAATGAAAAAAAAATTTCCAGTAATAAGGAAGTGGTGATCAAATTCTACTCTCCCCTGGTCACAAGATACTTGGTATATTGTATTAAGTTCTTAAATCACAGTTTAGAAAGGATCTTCATCAAGTGAAGGCCACCCAGAGGAAGATTGCCAGAGTGGCAAAGGGCCTCAAATCTAGCATAAATGATATCTGCTGAAAGAAAAGAAGATGATGATAAAGGCATGGGGGTGGAGCAGGGTGGGGCATGGCAGCTGCCTTCAAGATCTTGGGAGAAGAGAGATTAGACTTGTTCTGTTTTGCTCTAGAAAGCCGAACTACAAACAAGTGGAAAAATGGATTGACTGAAGGGGAGAAAAATTCATTTTAGAACTGATGTCAATAAGAAGTTTTCTAATAATGAGCTCTCTGAATGCAGAATGGACTGTCTCTTGAGGTTCCCAATCACTGAAGGTACTTAAGCAAATGCTGCATGATTCATTTGAGTGGCTTTGTATTGGGGAACTTTTTTGATTATGTGTTGTAAGAGATAACTTCAGTGGCAACTTGTGACACTAAAAATCCATGATTCTGTGAATCTGCTATACATTCATATCCTAGGACAGCTAGGAGGGAAGTAAAAGGACAAAGAATGTGCCATCACAATAAAATCTTTCTTAAGACTTTCCATTAACCATAACCTTCCCTGAACTCAGATAATGCCAGTTAAAATACATTTTACCCACAGCAAAATATTTTCATACCATCTTTATTGGTATGAACATCAAAATTGTTGTTGGTATGGTTACATCAAAATTTTTACTTAATATACTCTGATCATATTACAGAAGAGTTATAGTTTTCTGAAACTTGAAATGTAAAAATATTCCTTAGAAAGTTTAAAACATTGAGAAA
This sequence comes from Sarcophilus harrisii, assembly GCF_902635505.1. Classification (NCBI taxonomy): domain Eukaryota; kingdom Metazoa; phylum Chordata; class Mammalia; order Dasyuromorphia; family Dasyuridae; genus Sarcophilus; species Sarcophilus harrisii. Next base: position 439,676,701 of record NC_045426.1, on the reverse strand, counting down.
AGAATATCAGAAATTGTTGGTTATTAGCATCAAGTAACATAAAAATAGTAGGGGCAGCTAGGTGGCGCAGTGGATAGAGCATTAGCCCTGAAGTCAGGATGAGTCGAGTTCAAATCTGATCTCAGATACTTAACACTTCCTAGCTGTGTGACCCTGTGTGACCACTTAAGCCCAACTGCCTCAGAAAAAAAGAAATATGAAATAATAAAGAGAAGTAAATGAGATTAGTGTCAAAGAAGCATTTAGGAAAACAGGAAAAATGAGCTTATGAAAATAAAGAATAAGAACAAGAATCACATGCACATTTTATCCTCCAAATGTCACCTAAATGTGCATTATTTAAATGTATTTTATGTTTTAGATTATTTAATATGAAATAATTAATTACTGAACTTTGAGTTAAATTGTACAATCAGTTTTAATGTACTATTGAACGAACTGAGCATGTTGCAATGAATAGAACGCTGAAGCTGGAATTAAAATGACTTGGGTTCAAATCTGGATCCTGCCATTTAGTAGTTGATTCCAGGTCAGTATTCTATTCACTACAACATAACTTGATGATCAAGTATCTAGAGTATGGTAGCATTCTACCACTGAGGGATAGTTTCTTTTATTGATTAAAAACAGATATTCAACTTACCTCATCACATTTGCATTCCTTCAGCATCTTTAATGCATGATGTGAATAATCTTCTAAGTAATTATTAAAGTGCTCACTGATATTAGCCTTCACAAGATGCTTCAACTTACATGTCACATGAACTATAAACATAACTTCCTATTAAAGAGAAAAATGGAGAAGTTCTGTCATTCACTTTAGGTTCTCAAAAGTTGTTAGCACAGCTAAGGATTCTGAAACCCAAAGCTATAGCAATTAGTGATGAAGCACTTCCTCCCGTTTTCATTCTTTATTCCAATAAATCTCAGGTGATTCCTAAAACTATGTGCAGTGGACAGCAACAGGCAATCCTTTCAAATTGATTTTTAACAATTACATAATGCTTAAAGTTTTCTAGGATTTCATTTCCCTAAGGCAAAATATTGTTAATCAGTCTGAATAATCAAATGACAGGGTTATAAATTTTTCAAACATGGTGGTCCAAAGACTTTGGGAAACAGTAACAATATTAGAGATGCAGTTTCCAGATATCCCTGGATAGGGATTCTTCTCTTCTTTCTGTCCTCCAAGTAAGTAGCTTCCTTTTTCTCTTACCCATTTCTAAGCTCTCTAAGATATAAGTAGTGATCTTCCAACAATGAAATAACAGTACAAATGTACTGTAAATGAGTTTGTTGAAAATTTTAATCAGGTAATTTTACAAAAAAAAAAGAGCTATATAGGTCTTACACAGGATTATTTCAAATCAATGCTGATTTGAAAAAAATACCAAAAATGACTACTTTAAAAATAATATAAAACTTTGGCGGTTTAAAGAATTATTATCATATGACCTAAGGAGAGAATGGTATTAAAGTAACTGATACTTAGAGAAAAATTTTCAAAAGCAGGTGTCTGAATTTTCCTCATGAAATCTGTGTATGCATGTATAGGTAGCTGTGATATTATTATTAAAATAATGACAAATTAATGACAAAATAATAACAACAATAAATAATAATAATATAAAACTGGAAGGACTACAAAACATTTTCTCTATATTATCTTATTTGAACCTCATAACAACTCTTGGAGATTGGTGTTCTATTATCTCCATTTTATAGATGAGGACACTTAGATGGAAATTAAGTGACTTGCCCACGGTCACACAGGTAGTGTAAGAGGCAGGATGTGAATTCATATTTTCCTGACAAGTCCATTGAATACACTATCTGCCAAACCATGCTGTTCTCAGAAGTACTATCCCATACAATCTAAAGTCTAAGTCATGTGCTTCCTTGTTGGCATTTTCAAGTGAAAATATGTATCTTGAGATACAACCAGCAAAATTTCTACCCTGTCAAAACAAGGGTATTTACAAATTAAACCTATATAATAAATATAAATTCAAATTTTCAATTTAGAGAGAATTGTAAGAATTATAATCTCATTGTAATCTAAAACCACAAAATCTTTAAGGCTTACTAAATAAATTGCCTGATAAGACTTCTAAAAAGGGCAAAAGAAGACTTCTTTACGTCAGAAGGAGATATAAATTCTGAAAAAATTTATTTACCTTATTATCATCACACGTATGATTTTTTAATGAGCTATATTCTTTATTCGAACAATTGCTAGCCATATTTGTCATTTTCTCCTGAAATAAATCATATAGAAATGGCATGGTTAACATGGAAAATCTCTAATTTATAGTGTTACAAAATAATGTTTGAGGAAACTTTAGGGAAAATGTTTAGCAAAAATATAAAATGCAAGTAGATAATGCAATAATCACTTTGGTAAAACATGTGATAAGGTGCTTATTTTGGTGGTTATTAGTAACAGAGATATGGAGGCTTTCTATTTTAGAATCAAAACTGAGAGATCATCAGAGACATCTCTGTGCCACCAACTTTCAAATTGTAATTATGGGAAAATAGAATTAGAATTAAAGAATTTCCTGCTAATAAAAGTTGTCAAGCAAGGATTTGGTGAATTACTTCTCTGGTAGTTTTTTTAAAAGGACAGAATTATTTTGGGAGGATGAAGGAATATACATATGAATGATTTTGTTAAACCATATCTTCATTTCTAAAGTAGATAGTTCAAGAAAAAACAGGCTTAAAATGAAAAAGTTATTTGTATGAATGTCAAATCAAGTTAATAAATAGTTAAGGACCTACTATAGACGAGGTATTATGCTAAACAGAGGGGATACAAAATAAGAGAAAAAACAGTTTAAGGGGGAATAATTTGCAAACAATTATGCATAAATGAGATATAGAAAGATTAAACAGAAGATGATAACTAATAGCCAATACCTCATGTTTCAAGTTTACAAAATGTTTTACATGTTAACTCTTATTATCTTCACAACAATCCATTTTTACAGATTAGGAAACTGAGGTTGAGAGACTTGCTCAAAGTCATATGGATAGTTAAATGTTAGATTCATAGATTTTATCTGCTATGTCATCTAGAAGCCCTAGAGTGGAAAGGCACTAAAGGTTATAGAGATATTAAGTATCATTTCATTTGAAGGAATGACTTATAGAATTGGACTCTTTCTGCCCAGCAAGTTGGATACATTTCCACTGTGACACATTCCTGGGCAGAAATCCTAGGGGTAGGACTTCTGCAGAATTCAATTCAATTTGACAAATGTGTTTAGCCTATTATGACCCAAGGATGATGTTAGATGCAACAAATATAAAGACAAAAATGAAATACTTCCTGATATTAACTAGCTTACTAATGCACTGGAAATAAAATTTAGGAATGTAGAACACACACACACACACACACATATATATATATATGATAAATGCAAGATAATTTGTGGAATCAGGGAAATTTAAAATCTGAGCATTGGAATAGGGGTCAGAGGTCTTCTTGTAAACAGAATTATCTCCTCAAGGGGTCATGTACTTTTTGTTAAAGACTTCCAAGAAGAGAGAACCCCAGAAAGTCTATTCCAATTCTGGATAGTTTTATTTTTTAGTAAGTTGCAAGAGCACAAATAATTATGATTAAGATTGGAGGAGAGGATGATGAAATGATTAAGAGGATCATTCATGAATGCTCATACTCTCCTTTTTGGATTCTTAATCTCTCTTCCTCTGGTGCTTCCTTCTATAGTATACAAAGAAGCTCAGAATTCCCTGATCCTTAGGACAAAAAATATTTCTGTTTCTCCTTCTTTTTCACATTGAAACTTCTATAAAAGATTCCTGCATGTATTATTTCTTCTTTCCCACCTATATCTTGACCCTTTCCAATTTAGCTTCCAACCTGAAAGTGCTGTTTCTGAGACCACTAGTGACCTTTTCCTAGTCTTCATTTTTTGTTATGAGAAATATGCATGTCCATTCCCTTCTACTGTGTGTGTATATGTGTGTTTGTGACATACACTGAGGTTTCCTTTAATAATTTTTGGATCCTTGCCTTGCCTCCCCTCCCCTCCCTTCCTCCTCCTCTTCTCCCCCTCTTTGACTCTGCCCCCTATCAATCAATCAAAGTTTTTATTAAGCACTTTTATATAGTACTGTTCCGGGTTTAAGAATAGCAAGACTGCCAGTTTGACTAGTTAATAGGATGTATGAAGGAGGTTTGATTAATGAAATTGGGTATGTTTAGTTTTGTGAATTTAAGCCTCAAGAGGGACATGGTAGATGTCTGCAAGTGCTCAAAAGGCTGTCATGTGGAAAAGGGATTAGACAAAAGATAAGACAAGGAACAAGGAATTGGGCCAACTTTTGAGCCAGGAAAATGGACTGAAATGCCTCAATAGGTGCTGGGTCCCATCCCTTGAAAGTGAACATGTGAAGTCTGGAAGGCCCCTTGTCAGGTATGTTATTATGAGGTTTCCTTTGGTGAATGGTTGCAGAGGAAATGTTCAACTCTCAAATTCTGTAATTCTTTGAATGTGATGGATCCTTGCCTTGCCTTTGGGGATGACTGTGGACCTGAATTACAATAAGGATGGTGTAGCCTTTGCTATCAATAAGGAAGCTAAGGAGTCTGGAGGGAAAGATGAGTTTGATTTTTGAATGCATTTTGCTTGAAATGTCTTGTGGGGCCATCCAAGTAAGCAGTTGGTTATATGGAACTGGAACTCAAGAAGAAGACTAAGGCTGGATTCAGGGGTCATTTTCATTGATATAATAGTGAAACCCATGGGACCTGATGGGAGGGGGGAGAGAAAGAAGTGGGGAAAGAGGATAATGTGGAGAAAGAGGAGGAGAAGAGAAAAGATATATGAAAAGTTTGTTGTTAAGTCACTTTTTACTCATGTCCTACTCTCCATGAAACTTTTTGGAGTTTTATTGGTAGAGATACTAAAGTGGTTTGCCATTTCCTTCTCTGGATCATTTGACAGGTGAGAGAGTTTAACAGGTTTAAGTGACTTGCTCAGAGTCACAATTAGTCAGTATTTGAGGACAGATTTGAACTTGGAAGGAGAAGCTTTCCTGATTCCAGGCCAAATACTCTATCCACTATGCCAAAAGTTAGAGTGATAAATAAAAAATGAATGATACAGGAGGGAGATACAGGAGTAGTGGTCGCATATATAGGTATATCAAGACGGAGCAGTGTGACAAAAAACCAAAACAAAACCCAAAAAGGAAAGGCTGTCTGGAAGGAGAGGATGGCAGACAGTATCAAGCATTGTAGAGAGTGAGGAAGCTTCATCACATTTAGTAATTAACAGATAACTGGTAACTTTGGAAAGAGTCACTTAAGTTAAATGATGAAATTGGAAGCTAGGATAAAAGAGTTGAGAAATGACCAATTATATAGATCTATCTATCTTAGTAGTTTTATATTATTCATACACACACACACACACACACACACACACACACACACACATATATATATATAAATATGCAAATATACATACATACAAACACTGAATTTAAAATTCTATGATTCCATGACAATGTTAACATACAGTGATTTTCAAAGTGAGGTGCATGAGCTTATTTTAAAAAGTATTTTGAGAACTTCATTTCATTATAGTCTCCTTTGTTATGACTATGTATTTTATTTTGTGCATTTAAAAGCACTATTCTGAGAAGGGGTCCATACTGCTAAAAGAACTCATGATACACACAAAAAGGTAGAAGAACCCCTAATCCATACAAAATAAGTATTGAATAACATGTAGGGGGTGACTTTCTGTAAGCCCTCTTTTAACACTGAGCTTGATTTTTTCTTTTTTTTTTTTTGCATCAAAATCAGTTTTCAGGTCACTTCCGTAAGACCATTAGCTGTCCTTGGAAGACATTTAAGGCATATAAATTTATTTCTGCCTGTACTTTCCTTAGCACTATAGTCTAAATTAAAATTATATAAGGCCCAAAGAGTAAATTTCTACTTTCTTGATCCATTACTTTCTTTTCAGATTATGCTACTTACCACATTTGAATCACTGAATCACAGAACTTTTATAGCTTGACAGATCCTAAAATACCATGTAATTTAAATTTCTTTCTTTTGTAATTACTTGTATGTAATTTTGATGTTCTCTACTAAAATTACAATTCTTTACAACAGGAACTACATTTGTTTATTTTTGTGGTTCTAATAATCCCTAGCATAATACTTAATAAGCATTTATTCAGTGAATACTAAAATATCTATTTAATGAATGAAAAATGAAGGGGAACTTGGAAAAGGCTTGGCTCCTTGGATTGAGTTATGTTCAGTAATTTTTCCCCTGCTTGCATTCTTCCCTTTTCTATTTTATACTCTTCCAAATGAGGACTAAAGTATGATTCTCAGAACAATATTTCATCAGATCCATTCATATGCTTGCTACTAATAGTATAAAGCAATGGTATCAAACTCAAATAGGAATAGTTTGGAGGAGAAAAACCATATACAAACATCCCTGAAGCCATATATTGACTTGAAAAACCATATATTAACATAATCTATGTTCTATTACACTTTTATTTATTTTGTTAAATATTTTCCAATTATATTTTAGACTAGTGTGGCCAGCTTACCACATGTTTATTAACTCTGATGTTGATCACCACCGTGCTACACCTTTGCATTTAATTCAGTTCCTGTCTTTCTGTACATCATCCACAAAAGGTCTACCTAAAGTAGAAGTTGGGAGGTTGTCTTCTAGGTCTTTTTACTGTCTTTTACTAATGAGATACTTATTGAGTACATTTGCTAATCCTTCCTCTTCACAACTGCCCATATCCTTATCTAAGGATATATTTCCTTAATACCTTTTTGCTACTGTTATTAATTCAAGAGTATCAAGAGTTCTCATTATGTGTCAGAGATTGTGCTAAGCCCTGCGAATACAGTAACAATAACAACAACAAAAACAGAGTCTACTCCCTAGGAATTTATTTTCTAATGAAAGTAATCATTGACCATATGCTGCACCCCAGCCTACTCGCAATCTTCATACCTCTCTCTTCCTTTTATATCATCTACAAAGTTTGCTTCTTTGAACACTGTGACATATATTGATTCACAGTCACAGCATCATGGGAACAATGCTAGGAGAATAACTTAACAATCAAGTCAGGGTGAGGAGAAGTAGTTATTCTTTGTATGTGTGATTCTGTACCACTCCTCTTCATTCCCATAGTGGAAGCAGTTACAGAAAGCACAAGGGCAACTATCAGAAGTATTGGGGTAAATTGATAAATTTACTAATTGATAAATGGTTAAAGGATATGAACAGACAATTTTTAAATAACGAAACTAAAGCCATCTATAATCACATGAAAAAATGTTCTAAATCACTATTGATTAGAGAAATGCAAATTAAGACAGCTCTGAGATACCACTACATACCTCATACTGGCTAAAATGACAAGATAATGATAAATGTTGGAGGGGATATGGGAAAACTGGGACACTAATACACTGTTGGAGGAGTTGTGAAATGGTCCAGCCATTTTGGAGAACAATCAGGAACTCTGCCCAAAGAGATATAAAACTGTGCATACCTTTTGATAGTGTTTCTATTGGGTCTGTATCCAAAGGAAATCATAAAGGAGGGAAAAGGACCTACATGTGCAAAAATGTTTGTAGCAACTCTTTTTGTGGTAGCTAAAATTGGAAAATGAGTAGATGCCCATCAATTGGAGAATGGCTGAGCAGGTTGTGATATATGAAGATAATGGAATATTACTGTTCTATAAAAATGATGAACAAGTTGATTTTAGAAAGCATTGGAAAGATTTACATGACTGATGTTGAGCAAAACAAGTAGAACCAGGAATACAATGTATATGATAATAGCAGGAATGATCAACTGTAAAAGACTTGTTTCTTCTCAGTGGTTCAGTAATTCAAAACAATCCTAATAGACTTTGGACAGAAAATGCCATCTGCATCCAGAAAAAGAACTATGAGATTGAATATAATTCAACAATGCAATGTTCACTTTTTTTTGTTATTGTTGTTTTGTTTTTTTCCTCCCATGGTTTTTCACTTTTGCACTGTTTTTTTTCTCCCAACATAATTCATAAAGCAATGTGTATTTAAAATAAATTAATAAATAAATAAATGCTGAGATTATTGATATGATTATATATGTCCATGTTATGAAGTGTGAAAAGTTTATTGACTGAATTGGAAAGGGGGTTAGGAGACTAGAAGATTGAAAATTGATCAGATCCATTGAGTTTTTTTAGTATTTAAGTCTGCTAGTCCTGAAGTCATTTAAAATGATTTAATAGTGTTCAGGCTCAAGGCAGCTTTGTGGAATAGTTTTTCTTCAGCTGTTCTTGAGTTGTTTTAATTATGTCCCATTCTTTGTGACCACTTTGGGTTTTTCTTAGCAAATATGCTAGAACAGTTTGCTATTTCTCCAGCTCATTTTACAGATGAGGAAACTGAGGCAAACAGGATTGAGTGACATAAAATGGTAATCAGGAAAGGGATATCAGAAAGGACTCAATAACATTTAAATGTGTTTATATTTCTACATAGGAAGATGACACTTATAAGAATGGGAAGAGAACACAGGAAGAAGAAAGGGTGATAGAAAAGAGAACATATTGAGGGAATGGTAGTCAATAGTGAAAAACTTTTAAGGAGGGTCAGGATGAAAGGAGAGAAAGAACAGAATAAAAGGGGAGTGGGGTGAGGAAAGCAGTTAGCAATAGTAATTGGGAAAATAATTTTGAAGCATTTCTCTGATGAAGGTCTCATTTCTCAAATTTATAGGAAACTGAGTTAAATTTATTTTTAAAAAGTCATTCCCCAACTGATAAATGACATGAATTATGCCCACAATGCTATAAAATCATATATATCCTGTTTACCTAACAATACCACTACTAGATATGAATCCCAAAAGAGATTTTTTAAGAAAGAAAAAGGACCTATATGTACAAAAATATTTATAGCAGCTCTCCTCTCAGGGCAAAGCATTGGAAATTGAGGAGATATCTATCAGTTGGGGAATGGCTGAATAAATTGTGATATGTGATTATGATGGAATATTATTGTTCTATGGAAAATGATGAGCAGGATGCTCTCAGAAAAATCTGGAAAGTCCTCCACAAATTCAAGCAAAGTGAAATGGGCTGTGTTCAAAGTAATAGCAATGTTGTGGAATGATCAGTTGTGAATGGCTTTATTATTCTCATCAAGACAATAACTACACTGAAGGACTTAGAATGAAACGTGCTATCCATAATCAGAGAAAGAACTAATTATGTCTGAATAAGATTGTAGCATGCTCTTTTTTATTTCAAGGCTTTTTTGGAGGAAGAGGGAGGAAATCTATGTTTTCTTTAACAAAAAAAATTGAAAAAAATAAAAAGATGCATGTTCCTCAGACAGACATAGACATCGAGAGGCAGGGATTTAATGGAGGTATTATTTTGAAGGACTATAACTCCTTAGCAGCAGATAAGAGAGCAGGTCATGAATTCAAAATCGAACTAGCTCTGGAAATGCAGAGTCAGGCTTCAGAAAGCAAATTTAGTGAGCTAGATTGATTAGTCTACCTAGCAGAAAAGCTGCTTTCAATCAGGAGCTCCAGGAAGCATAAAAAGAGGAATGATACCCCAGAGCCATAAATTACTCTGGATACAGGGATCTCCCTACATGTGTGGCTCACTACTCCAAGTTTGTTCTCACTCTTCTTAGGGACATTATATATGTTTATGAAATAATATATCCCAGATTTATGAAAGAATATTTTGCAATGATATTTACTATACTGTTATTAAATGACTTGTTTTGAGCTACTTTGAATTTTCCAGATGAATATCAAAGGTAATCTCACCACCAAGGATGTGTGAGTTATAGTTTTAGGAGTAGCCAATTATAGTGTCCAAGTGAGGGACTCAGTTATTAGAAAGAAAAGGCCCCAGAGTAGAAGCAATTTCATTGTGAAGAAGGCTTCTAGCAATGATGTGGAAAAGTCTAGCCTGTTAATCTAGCCCGCCTTAGTACTTATCCAACTTTTCCCCTTCTTTGAGGTATGATTCAAGTACTATATGTTCCATAAAGTCTAATCACTTAGTTATATATTTTCCTTGTGTGCTTAAAAAAAAGAAACAAAAAAATCTTAACATTTTTACATTTCATTTACTCGATTCCCAGTGGTAGAAGCCTTGTCCTACACAAATACACACAGTACAGTTAGTACTTTAGGATTTGATGAAAGAAAGCAAACAATGGCTCTAAACCTACACAATGATGGATGATATCAATGTTTATGGCATAAAATATTCTTTAATCTTAATCCTATGTTTTATGCTTATGGTAACATTATCCAGGATTTCAGAAGAAGAAAGAATAGTAAATATATCCTTCACAATCTAAATTACAGCTTTGATTAGAGATATCCACTGAGTCAGAGCTTATTACATTTTGAGGCAGCCCATTCCACTTTCCACAGCTCTCCTTGTTAGGAAACTGTCCATTGTAACAAGTCAAAATCTCTTTTTCTATAACTTTTATTGTGAGTTTAGAGATCAATAGGGTCAAGGCTAACCTCTTTTCCAGATGAACACTGTTCTAATACTTGAAGATATATATTATTTACTTACCACTGAGGTCACAAGGCAAGAAAAACATGTAGTCCTGGACCTCAAGGAGAAAACATTCTAATGGGAGGAAACAACATGCAAAACACTATCTATCCATCCATCCATCCATTCATCTATTTATCTATCTATCCATTTATATAAAATATATATATGTATATATTTACATAAACATATATATGTGTATAAACATAGACCTCACTCTTTCTTTTTATCTGTTTATCTATCAGCTAGGTGGCCACCAGCTAGGTGGCTGGCCTGGCTAGAATGCCAGGCTTGTTATTAAGAGGGCTCATCTTTGTGAATTTAAATCTGGATGAAGGCATAAGCAGTAGGAGGAATTAGGAAAGACTTCTTGCAAAAAGTAAGATTTGAGCCAAGAGACACAGATGTGAAAGAACATCCTAGGCACGGGATAACATTGAGTGAAAGACAAAGAATTAAGATGTAGTGTTCTGTATGAGAAACAAAAAGATTATGTTAATAAATTGTAAAACATGTGAATAGGAATAGAAAGTAGCAAGGCTAGAAAACTAAGAAAAACCATATTGTAAAGGACTTAAAAAACCAAACAAGATTTTAGACTCAATCCTGGAAGTAATAGGAAGCAACTAGATTTCGCATTTATCTATCCATTTATTTATTTGCTCATCCATTTATCTATTTATTCATATTATATACTAATTAATATTTTATTTATGTATTTAATGTATTTATTGATTTACTATCCCTAAAACAAAATCTTTCTTTCTCCAGGACAAATATTTGGAATTCCTTTAACTAAACACTATCCCAATTCATTCTTATGCCTTTTTATTCTTTTCCTACAATCTATTTCAAAGAGATCACCTCACAAGTATAAGATAAGGAAATGGGCTATAGATAACAAATTCACCTTAAAAACTGGAGGTTTTAGCAGACTTCAAGATCCTTATGAATTGACATTGTGATATTCAAGTCAATTTAATAAATAACTTATTATAGAAAAAGGTTTATAGCTTTAGTGCTGCATAGTCTTCAGTTTACTCCTCTCATTGTAGAGGTGAGGAATCCAAAGGCCAGGAAGACGAAATGACTAACACATTTTCACACATATAGAAAATACCAGAGATAAGCTCTGACTCAACCCTTCCCACTGTACCATGTTCACTGATCTTAAGAGTCCACTGTAACCAATTCTGATCCAGCTTCTTTTATATGTACTTGATGGTGTCTTTCACACTACATCTTGAGTGTAAAGTATGACAATATTCCACCATGAATCTTTCTATTGAATTTTGAGTCACCTGCCATTTTGATTTTTTTGAGATTATCACATTCCATAGTTCAAAGCACACAGAATCTAGATGAGCAAGGACGTTTTAAAGATGAGGCTATTATGGCAGGAGAAACTGCATATTTGAGAGCAAAGGGCATTTCTCATATGTAACCCTGGTTATCTGCCACTAAAGCCCATTTCTGATGATTCACAGTGCTAGGGAGCTGTCCTCATGTCATCAAAGGCTAATTGTGTTCTGGAATACTCTGACAAACAGAAAAGGCTTTTCAGTATAGGTCCGATGATGGACAGGTATTTCTTTTGTCCAAGAATCTAAATAAATAATTTAAAAGAGTGTCATTATGTCAAGGGATTCAATTTTTAAGCAAGACATCATTTGAAGACCATTGCAAAGTCATGGATGAGAGTGAATACACCACCAAAGTCACAGATTCCTGAACTATTGAAGAAAATGCAGACTTCCTCCTTCTATTAAATTCTGGACCCACAATCATTACTCATTTTCTGTGGGAACTAGAGATTTAACAGAGAGGTGCTTTGTAACATTCTAAGGCTTAATGAAATTAACACCATGCTGTCTGAATGTATTTAAACTCCCAGAGGAAGTCTAGTACCCTATTGAGTGAATCTTCCAAGGAGAATTTGTGACAAGATGTTGAGGGGAATTACACAGTAGATCAAGCAGCCAATCAACAAGAATTTATTAATATCATGTAACTTATTTCATATAGAAGCTGAGTCTTGAAGGAAATAACAGATTGTGAGAGGGAGATGTAGGGTTAGAAGAGTACATTGCATAAGCATGAAGAAGAGCCAGTGGAAAGGCTCAGAGATGGAGAAGCACTGTTTATATAGAAGAGAAAGTAGGGGATAGGTTTGAACTTCAATGTGTACAGAAGAAAAAAACTTAAATATATATATGTATTTATATATCTATACACTATATATTATATCTATCTATCTACACACACACACACATATACACACACTTGAAAGATATCAGGGAGAGAGGTAATGGAGAAATGTAAATGTCCAACACAGAAATTTATAGCTGATCCTAGATGTAATAGGGAACCATCTAAATTTATAATGAGAGAGATAATATGGTGAAACTTCACCTTGAGAAAATCAGTTCAGTAGATGTGTGTACAATAAATTGGAGTGGGACCATACTTGAGGTACAGAAACCAAAGGAGACTATTACAATAGTCCATGTGAAAAGTGATGTAAACTTGGACAAGAGTGTCATTTGTGTGGCTGGTGAAGAGGAATTTATGTAAGAAAGATTGTGGAGATAGGAATGATAAGATTTGGCAAGTGACTGGATATGTGGAATGAATGAAAATGAAGAGCTGAGAATGACACTGAGGTTACGGATTTAAATAACTAGCAGGATGATGGTACTCCTGTGAGTAATGGAGAAATTCAAAAGGTTTTGAAGAAAAGGTTCTATTTGGGGAGTGTTGAGTTTATGAAGCTTATGAAACATTCAGTTTGAAATGTCCAGTTTGCAGAAGTAAATGTGTGATTAATACTCAGTAGACAGACTAGAGTTAGACATATAGATTCAGAAGTCACTGGAATAGAGGTGGAAATTGAAGCTACAAGCATTGATGAGGTTACTCAATGAGAGAGTATAAAGAAAAAAAGGGGAAAAAACACAGGACTGAGCCTTGGAATGTCTCTGAATGTCTTACAGTTGGCAAGACATGGATACTCAAAGTGTAAAGGTATGATCAGAAAAAAGGAGGACAAAACCAGTAAAGAGCAGTGTTATGAAGACCCAGAGCAGAAAGACTATTCTGAAGAAAAAGTGGTCAATAGAGAGGTCAAGAATAATTTAGTATTAAGAATTTAAGATGGCATGGAAGACTAATGAAATCTATATGCCTGAAAGAAGAAAGAGTACCCAAATTAATGAGAATATGGCTCCACTGAAATTTTGCAGAATAAAATCTATCCAGGATGGCCGAGTGGATGAAAGGTCTATAGCACTGGTAGTCACTCACTCCTAGCTTTTGCTTTCATCATTTGACTGTTTTCCTGGATGGATCCAACTAGAAACTTTCAAGCTATTTTACTATTAATATAGTTTAGAAGAGGTGGGAATTACAAACTCTATTCCTTCCAGGAAGATGGAGGACCATTCGGCCTTATTATATGCCTTGCCACTTTTTCCTAATGTCTTCTAGGCTTTACCTTCCGTTCTGCCTCTTAAACTATTGCTATAATTTGACCTGCTGTCTGCCACTACCCCTGCATTTAGAATTAATGGATCTTTCCATCCACTTTATCATGAATTTTCTTTTCTGTGTTATTGCCCCTAATTAAAATGTGAGTTCCTTGAGAGTAGAAAACTGTGTTACTTAAATTTGTATTTCCATTTCTTAGCACATAGAAATGCATTTTCATTCATCTGTCTATCTAGTCACTTATTTATGATACTCTGATATGTAATTCAAGCAACATTAAAAATCCAAAAAAGCATAGGATTAATTGGTTACATGAGGCTAACAACATTTATCACAAAAGAATTTACTCACTATAATCAACTTAAGAGGTAGTGTTGTGTAATTTATAGAATTGGCCTTCAAGCCTGGAACTAGGAGTTTGGTTTTCTTACTCTAAATTAATTTTCACAACAAAATAATAGGACTACTACCAAATAACAAGTGTAGATTCATGTATATTGTTAATAACAGCAAACTTAACCTGTGTCATATATATTTCACCTACTTGCAAAAGAATGTATACCTCCACATTTTTAATGTCTAAGACCAATTTAAAAATTATTATTAAATAAAAATAAGACAAAACAATTACATACCAAATTCCCAATGTTGACATGTAAGATATGTGTATATTCTTCTATCGCTTTATTTTTATCTTCAATTTCACAATCAGAAGAAGTTACTGGCAACAGAACAAGGATCAGTGAAGGAACTCCAAAGATAGACCTAAAAAAAACTAAATTCAAGATCATATAAGAATTCTATCAAGTGAATATAATCCAAGTGAAGTTAATATATTTTTAATAAGTAAAAGTTCATCTTTATCGGTAGAGATCATAAAGTTCTCTTTACTTTGAGAACTTTATTATTTTGAATAGAGTGTCATTTTGGAATACGGCTTTCTTTCACTGCAATTAGGCAGTTTACTCTGATTAACTGACTAGTTTGAGTAGAAGTGATAGAGGTGAGGCAATCACTGCTTTTCTCAGAATCTGATAACTATCTGAAATTGAAGGATTAACTCTAGGGATAGAATGTTAGCTTAGTCTTTTTAGATTTTTTTGGTATTCATGAACACATGTACATTGATGTGTATATATACACATGCATATTATACATGGCTATATACATATGTATATATAAACATCCAATGTCTCTGTTTATACATACATATATACATGTATATACATACACACATATACACAATTATCCCTTTCACATTGTGAATTTTTGCATTGCAATTTCTATATACTGCAGGTTGGTATAAGAAATTAAATGGGAATTTTGGGGGAGTATTGTGGAAACCACAAAAGTTTGGAAATTCAGAATTGCATAAAATATATGTATAGTATTATATAATATCAACATATTTAATATCATAGTAATTCAGACTTGTCACTGACATTTTTATAACACTTACTATGTGCCAGGCACTGTGTTAAGTGCTTTACAATTATCATCTCATTTGACTCTCACAAGAATCCTGGAAGCTAAGTGCTATTATTATCCCCATTTTACACTCAGACAAATCAACTTGCCTGGGGCATATAGATAATAAATGTCTGAGGTTGAATTTGAACTTCAGTCTTCCTGATTCTAAGCCTGGCTTTCCATCCATTGAGATACCCAAATTATTTGTTAAAAATGTATGCAGCTTAAAAAAAAATTCTGTTAGTAGTGGAACAAAAAAATCAAATTGTCTGGTTGTTTAAAACTATCCCGAGATGATCTTGCTTACTGTTTCCTTTCAAATTATAAATAATTTCCCATTAAAATATGGGATTGCATGACTAACTTTGTGGACTTGTTGAAAATGTAATCCCCCATCATTCATTCTCATCTTTTGAACAGGGCAAAATGTAGTTTATATCCCTTTTCATTAGTATTGAGCCCTGTAGGTGAGAACTTTGCAGAAATTGTTTTACTGGATCTTAGTATTTAATATTTAAATTTTTATCTAATTTAATTTGACTAATATTTAAAAGAATCCCCTTAGAAATCATCTTAATGAATTAATCTTCATTAATAATTATAATAATAAGTAATAATTTAATTAATAATTATTTAAATCGGTAACTTAATAATTTAATTAATAAATCTGAGTTTTTGTTGGTTTTTTTTTTGGTTCAACTTGTTGCATTTTTTACTTGACCTTAAAAAAAATCAGTAATTAATGAAAAATCCATGAAAAATCCTATGGGCCATTAAGCTTAAACAAACCAATGAGAAAATCAATTTTTTTGGAGTCTTTAAACATACTGCACCAATTCAATTACACCAATATATTATTATACTTTGAAATGGCTTTCAGAACAATAAATAAAAAGACAAATTCAAATAAAAAAGTAAATTTTGTATTATTGGAAAAATTATATAAAAATCACGATGAGTAAAACAATTGTATGCAGTCAAGTTTTCCTTTTTCTGTCTTTTTTAATCTTCTAGGAATAATATGTCAGTAAAATCACTACAGAGCATTTCCAGTCTGATGATAAGCAATCGATCATTTATTCACATTTGTACATGAGAGAACAGGCCTGATAACATTCTTCCCTTAATTTCACCTTGAAAATAATGTTTCTGCTATCTGAACTGGTTACACTACCTTGGAGATCAATCCAGGTAACCACACTTTGATTCCCACAAGGCATCTCCAAGCACTTTCTGAACATTAGGGAAGATCACTCATGAAGGTAAAAATTGGTATACCCATTAGGCAGATATATAAACAGCCAACACCTAGAAGTCTTGCCTAGGAGGGATAGAAATCTGGAATACCAGGTTTCCTTTCCAGCATCATTAATTCCATGGAAGTTAATTAAACATTACTCCTGTGAGAACTGGCTAAAAAGCAGGGTAGAATCCAGCAGAAAAATTGGCTGAAGGTGTTCCTGCCATTTAAAATTTCCCTTTTAAAGAATCCATGAATTTTTCTGCTCTGGAATCAGAAGTCCTAGGTTAAGAATCCCATCTCTGATAATTATGAAGTCCCTTTAGTTCTAGGTCAATTACCTATTGATGTGGTGCAGCCTTTAGGAGTGATATACTAATAGCCCATGGCTACCTGGGTTTGGGAATGGTGTAATACAGTCCTTAGGCTAATGTATTTCTTCCCTTAGGAATATCACTTCACTTGGCCAGGATGCCGAGTTCAAAAGATTGTTGCCTGTCAGATAAAAGCCAGCTGGCCAGTGATAACAGGGCTCCTGAAACTAATCAGAATCAATAATGGAGTGCTTAAAGTTAATGCAGGTGTAGTATAAAATTGGCTAACTGCCACTTCTTAAGAACATATTCTGAAAGGTTTTACCCATCCCCCAGTTTTGCCCATATAACTATAGATAGGGCATAAAGTAAGAACTTGATCACTCCTCAACTCTACCTCTAAGCTATAAAATTATATCAGCAACATAAAGCACTTGGTTTCTCTTACTTTTCCTTATAGAAATTTATTTGCTTCTCCAGGCTCTTTGCTAACTTCTTTTGGAATTTAGCCCACTTTAATTGGTGTTACTATTAAAATAGACTTTGCTCCATCACTTAGAGATGATTCTAAGCCTGAAATTTTTATAAGACACTTCACAATACTGGTTTGTAACCCCAACATTTTGGAGTCTCCCTTGACCTCTAATATTTGATGGCCTGTAAGGGAAGATTACCCCTCAGGATACTGATCTGGAACCCCAACACATGTGCATCAAGTAATTCATTAGTAATGTTTTTGTTTGCTTCCCTTTTTTACTTTGAAAGTGTTGCTTACTTTTATTTAGAGATGATAATGGATTATGGCTTAGGTAGAACTATAATGGGCTCAAACTCTTTTCCTGGGAAAAAAATGCCATGTTTCATATTGATTATTTTTTAACTTTATTCATTATTGTGCAGGTATGCATCAAAAAGAGCAATTTTCCATGTAGTTAATATTCTAGTATTTTCACTGTACTTCAATCTATTTTATATGTTTGCATCACCTAAAAGAATCATGAGTATGTAACTGAATCAAAGGTTTTGTAAAACCAATAAGGGCTTGTATTCAATTCAATAATTGTTGAGTTTTTTCAGCCATTAATTACTTTCTGTGATCCCTTTTTTTTTGGCAAAGGTATTAGGGTAATTTGTCATTTCCTTCTTTAGCTCATTTTACAGATGAGAAACTAAGGCAAACAGGGTTAAGTGACTTGTTCAGGGTCATACAGAGAATGTCTGAGGCCATATTTGAATGCAGATCCTCCCAGTTCCAAGGTCAATGCTCTATTCACTTAGATACCTCTGGAGGAATTAGTAGGGAGCAATATTTAAATAAAAGGAATGACATTAATTTCATAATTTAAAATGTGCTTTTGGGCAAATTTGGGGTAGGGGATATAGGTTTTTTCTCAAACTCCCTATTCTACCTGCTCAATCAGCTGGCATTATTTATATTTCTATGTGTTCACTGAAATATATTAATAGGATCACAGATTTTGAACTGAAAAATACCTAAGAAATCATCTAAGAGGCATTCTGGGAAGATGGAAAAGTAATTTAGAAATTTCCATGCTCTCTAAATTTTCTACATAAACAGACAGAAAAGCAAAACAAACTGAATGTAGGACAGCAAAAATAAAGGGGTAATAGCAGTTGTTTTAGCAGAGTATACTGTAAACACTTCTAGTCCAACACCACTGAATTAACAAACAGTAGGCCCTGAGGGAAGCAGACTAGGTCTCTAGAAATGTTACTTCAACTTTCAATTCATACACAGTTTAAAAAAAATTTATCTGATGAACTTTTATATCACAGCTATAGAAACTTTAAACCAAGGAATATCAGAAGACTGAGTGAGGGAGGATGCAGGGACCCCCAGCCCCGAATTGAGAATCAGGTCTGGTTGTGCCTACCAGATGTGATCCCTCTTGGCTGTGGCCCGAGAGGAGTGATGAATGGAACATTTTGGAGATAATATGGCTGGAACCCTAACTGTTGCTGAAAGGGGAGGAAAGGAGTTCCTGAGCATGAACCACTAGACAGAATTCAGAAAACAACAGTAAGGAAGACTAGAACCTAGGGCAACATCACTTACAAACAGGGATTAAAACTTGATGATATGATGAAGATGATGATACTTAGTTGCTAAAAATAAAACAATAAAAATAAAAATGAGTAAGCAAAAGAACCCAAGTACAGATAGCCATTTTGGTGTTAAAGAAGATTTGAGTTTATGTTCAGAGGAAGATAGTGAAGTAAAAAAAGTTATTACTACCTAAAAGGGTAACATCAAATGATTACCCTCTCCCCCAAAAAGAATTTAAAAATCAAATAAAAGCAAAAGCAATCTAAGGAAAATTATGAAAAAGTAAATCAATTGGAAAAAGAGATGCGAAATCTCAAGGAAGAAAAACCAGAGTTGAGCAAGTGGACACAAATGACATTATAAGACAATTAACCCCCTCCCCCCCAAAAAAACTGGAAGAGAATCTAAAACATCTCATTAGAAAAACAACTGATGTAGAGAACAGATCAAGGAGAGACAATATAATAACTGTTAGACTACCTGAAAGTTATGATAAAAAATAATCTGAGTATATATTACAAGAAATTATTAAGGGAAATTGTTCTGATGTTCTATAATAAGAGAGCAAAATAGAAATAGAAAGAATCTACCATTCACCCTCTGAAAGAGATGCCAGGAAGAAAAGTTATAGAAATGTCATAGCCAAGTTTCAAAATTCCCAGGTTAAAGAGAAATTTTTGCAAGCAACAAGGAAAAAAAAACACATTTAAATTCTGCAGAAAATGAATCAGGATTTCACAAGACCTAGTAGCTTCTACACTAAAAGACAATAGAGCTCTGAATATTATATTTCAAAGAACAAATGAGCTGAGGTTGTATCCAAGCAAAGTTGAGTATAATCCTGAATGGGAAAAAAAACAAACAAACAAACAGGCATTTGATGAACTGAAAGACTTTAAGGCATTTGTAACTAAAAGACTAAACTCAATGAAAAATTAGATATAAAAGATCCAGAAGAAATATAAAGAAATCCTTAAAGACTTTAAATGAATGAGGGAAAGGAAAAAGGAGAAAGTAATAAGCATAGTATAAAAAGAGAGGCTGAAAAGGAAAACAGTGAGTAAAAATAAGGTGGAGGGAAATTCTCAAATAATAATTATAAGTTTGAATGTGGATGATATGGACTCATTCCATAAAACAGAAATGTATAGCAGAATGGGTTAAACATAAAAATCCAACAATATGTTGTTTCTAACAAACACATTTAAGAATGAGAGCTACAGAGTTAAAATTGAGAGTTAGAGTAGAATTTATACTTTAGCTGATGCAAAAAATGTATTAATTATGATCGCAAACTAAATTATAAAATAATTTCCAATTATTTTTTGGTCTCCTTTCCCCTGGCTTTTTGTTGAATGTAATTTTTATCGCATTGTGGTCTGAAAAGGATGCATTTACTATTTCTGTCTTACTGCATTTGGGTCTGAGGTTTTTATGTCCTAATATATGGTCTATTTTTGTATAGGTTCCATGAACTGCTGAAAAGAAAGTAGTGTACTCCTTTCTGTCTCCATTTCGTTTTCTCCAGAGATCTATCATATCTAACTTTTCTAGTATTCTACTTACCTCTTTGACTTCTTTCTTATTTATTTTGTGGTTTGATTTATCTAATTCTGAGAGTGCAAGGTTGAGATCTCCCACTATTATAGTTTTGCTGTCTATTTCTTCTGGCAGCTCTCTTAATTTCTCTTTTAAGAATTTAAATGCTACACCACTTGGTGCATATATGTTTAATATTGATATTGCTTCATTATCTATGCTACCCTTTAGCAAGATATAGTGCCCTTCCTTATCTCTTTTAATTAGATCAATTTTTGCTTTTGCTTGATCTGAGATCAGGATGGCTACCCCAGCTTTTTTGACTTCACCTGAAGCATAGCAGATTTTGCTCCAACCTTTTACCTTTACTCTGCATGTATCTCCCTGCTTCAGGTGTTTCCTGTAAACAACATATTATAGGATTCTGGCTTTTAATCCATTCTGCTAATCGCTTCCTTTTTATGGGGGAGTTTACCCCGTTCACATTTATGGTTAAAATTACCAATTCTGTATTACATGCCCTCTTGTTAACCCCTGTTTATGCTTTTCTCCCTTGTTTCTCCTTTCCCCCCTTCCCAGTATTAAACTTGTGAGCACCACTTGCTTCTCACAGCCCTCCCTTTTTAGTATCCCTTCCCGCCCCCCCCCCAGAGTTCCTCCCCCTATCTTACTCCTTTCCCTCACAGTTTCTGTATTTCCTTCTGCTTAGCTTATTCCTTCCCTTTTCCCTTTGACTTTTCAATGAGGTGGGAGAAGTTTCACCATAAATTGAATATGTCTAAAATTTTTCTCTTAAAGCCAATTCTGATGGCATAAATTATAAAGTAGATTTAACTAAAAGAGATAAACAGGGTAGCTTCATTTTGATCAAAGGTACTAGTAGATAAGGAACCAATATCAATACTTAACCTATAAATAACACATAATATAGTATCTAAATTTTAACAAAAGTTAAATGAATTATAGGTGAAAACAGATAGTAGTACTATAATAGTAGGGGACTTAAATCTTCCCCTCTTAGAACTAGATGAATCTAACAAAAAAAAAAAAAAAAAAAAGGAAGAAGGGAGTAAACAAAATTTTAGATAAACTAGACATGAAAGCTATATGGAGAGAATGAATGGAAATAAAAAGGAATGCATCTTTTCTCAGAAATTTATGGTAACTTTACAAAAACTAACCATATCTTAGCACACAAAAATTTTATAGTTAAAAGCAGAAAAACAGAAATATTTAAAGTATCCTTCTCAGATCATAAATCAGTGAAGATTTTAAGAAACACTGATTAAAAAGTAATTGGAAATTAAACAACTTAATCTTAAAGAATGAGTGTTAAGGAACAAATCATAGAAACAATCATTTCTTAAAGAGAATTACAATAATGAGATAACATATTAAAACCTATGGGATATGGCAAAAGCAGTGATTAGAGGAAAATGCTTACATCAATTAAGTAGAGAAAGATTAATGAATTGGGTATTAATTTAAAAATGAACAAATTTTTAATTCCCAATTAAACACTAAATTGGAAATCCCAAAGTTAAAGCTGACATTAATAAAATTGAGGATCGACAAAAGAATTGAATTAATAAAAATAGGAGCTGTTTTCATGAAAAAACAAATAAAATAAACAATTGGCTAAATGGATTTAAAGAAGAGAGAAGAAAACCAAATCACTGTTATCAAACATAAAAGGATGAATACATCATTAACAAAGATAAAAATTAAAGCAATTATAGGAAGTTATTTTGTCCAATTATATGCCAATAAAATACCAACTTCAGTGAAATGGAAGACTATTTATAAAAATATAATTTGCCTACATTAGCAGAAGAGGAAACAGAATATCTAAACCTACTTTAGAAAAAAATTAAACAAGCCATAAATAAGCTTCCTAAAAGTACATTTACATGTGAATTCTATCAAACACTTAAAGATCAACTAATTCCAATGCTAAATTATTTGTAATAAAAATTAAAAAAGGAATCCTGCCAAATTTAAACCAGGAAGAGTAGAAAAAGAAAACAAAAATTATCAATCAATTTCATTAATGACTACGAATGCAAAATCCTAAATAAAATACTAGCTAAAATATTGCAATATATTGAAAAGATTATAATAATCTATTTATATGTAATCTAACATCTTTATTTTACAGATGAGGAAGTTATGCCCCAGATAGGTAAAATGATTTATCTAAAATAGTTTCTGGTCATCCCTGTGATCTTAAAGAATGGATACGAATTGACAGCAGACTACCTCTACTTTCTAGGCTCACTCATCACTAAGTGTGTATTCAGATGTAAGATGTCAAAATATTTTGGAGACACTGTTTTCCAGAGCTAAGGCTCAACAAGCAGCATGTGCCCTGAGCTCCGCATAACAACTATCTTTTGTGTTTTGGTTAATCTTACCCTCTGGCAGAGTGGTATTGCTTTAACCAGCATCAGGCATTCACTAAGGTAACTTCCTCTATTTCCTAAGGATCTTCACATCTTCATATGCTCACAATCCCTACTGTTTGTAACTTAGGTGAACTGAATCATGCTAACTCTCCTGTACTTCACATCCTCTACTGTGATACAATCAATCAACTTGGAAATGGACTCAGGAAAGCCTGCATTGTCCACATTGCTAATCAAGACCTAAAAATGACTGCATCATGGTCCAGCCCACTGTGGTTTTTCGTGGTTAAAAACCCTGGCTTTTCTCCAGCATGTTAAGCCCTTCTTCTCAGGAGAACTGCTTGCAAGCATTTTTGTCTCTTTGAAATTAATTAAACTTGTGTTAGATCTCTGACTCTCCTGACTCTAGCTTTCTCTGATTGGCTCCAGCCACCTACAAATTGGAAACCAACTCTGTTCTGGTTGACGAGTTTCCTTGCAGCTCCTGAAAATAAAAGTAGGGTTCCTAGCTGATAGAATTTCTGACTTCAGTTCCAGGACCCTATCTACTAAGCTGTGGTGTCTTTCAGATGCTCTAATATTCTAGTCATGGGCTTTTTGCTTTGTACCATCGCCCCATAGTGCTGATGATGCTTCCCATCTGCTAGCCTTCCCCTTTATTCTTTGGCATTTCACTAGAACTCCTTTGTTTCAAAACCTATTGTGAAACATGTTCTCTACATTTACTCTTATCTGTCTGCAAGAACATTTTTGTTTTGTTTTGTTTTTATTAGTCCAAGGGGCATAACATACCCAAACTGACCAAACAGAAAATTTTCCAGATTTATGTTTTAGTAATTTATAATTCTAAAAATGGCTCCTGAATAATCTATGGAACCAATGTGCTATAAATCCATAGTGCAGCTCATCTGAGCTCATAAACTGAGTTGTGTCCTCTCTTTTTCATGTCCATTTGCATTCATGTCATGTCACTTTGAATATATAGACATAAATAAATCAAACAACTGTTTTCTTTCCATGTTTGGCATTAGGATCCAGAAGATCTATATACTCTATGCACAACAAAGGGATAAAAATCTTGGGGCTAGGAAGTCACAGCAAACACAGATCTGAAGCTAGAAGAAGCTCACAAGCCATCCTTTTATTTTACTAGTGAAGAAACTGAGGTCTAGCAAGTTTGAAATGACTTGCTCAGAAGGTTGTGCCAGAGGTGATATTTGAACTTGAGTACTCTTAATTCTAAGATCAACATTCTTTACCAAAATTCCTACATGAACGATTCAGCATGAAGTCATCTTTCCAAAGGCAAAGTTCATTAAAGGAGATTAAACCATAGATAATGAAATAGTATTATGCACAATTAAGTGTCTAAATACTACCTATTCCTTGTGAGACTAAGTTATAAAGATCAAGAATCAAATGAAGAGAAGGCTGATCCCACGTTTTGCTCCATACTCTCTGTAGCCTCCTTTTCTTTTCCTTGTGTCATTATTCATCCTTGACATTGATTCAGTTACTTAAATGGCAAAAATAACAGACAGTAGTGAAGGATTTTTTTTTTATGGGGGAAAGGGTATATTGGTGAGTCATTCAAGTTGGGAATGGCTTAAAGAAAGAAAAGAGTGTAATTTTAAGTACTTCTAACTGCATTTTGCTCTTATCCATCTACTATATTAAAAACTTGATACCATCTTCAACACAAAAAAAGAAAAAAGAAAAAGAGAAAACAACAAATGTTACAAAATATCTGCCCCAATTTTAGGGAAGTATTTTCTACCTAAAGTGCATCATTTTTTATTACACTTGCTTTCAGAAAAGATTTTATAATTTTTTTCAAATAACATTATTTTGTGCTTTGACAAAAGTCTGAAATATGTGAGCCTGGTTACATTGAGGGAAATCCCTCCCAACTGTTCTATTCTAGAATCCCATGAAATACTCTTTTTCATTTTCCTGTCCAAACAAAAAATGTCCAAATTATTGTTTTGTATGGTGTTATGAACAACTCTATTCTGTCATCTTTTCCAGTTCCCTGTATCTCTTCCAGCTGCAGTGTCTCTGTCATCCTTTCCAGTTTCTTTCCTAAAATTTTTGTTCTGTTGTTTTTTTTTTTTTTTTTTTTTTTTTTTTTTTTTTTTTTTTTTTTTTTTTTTTTTTTTTTTTTTTTGGTAACACATTCCCATATCCTCAAATTACCTCCCTTCTTGGTTTTTCCCCTTCTACCTCTTAAGTCAAAAAAATAAACAAGAAATTTTAAGTTGCAAATTATTCCTAAGTTTTAAGAGCAGGTAAAAATAGTATTGAAAACCATTTTCTATTATTCTCTTTATTAGACATATAACTTTTCTTAGCTATTAAAAAAAAACTTATATGTGACTAAATACAGATATGGCTGGTATTTTTGCAACCACAATAGATATTTTAACCTCTTCCCGTCTATTTTACCGTGGAGTTAAAGTCACAGATGGATTTGGGGGTCAGTCAGCAGAAAATTCTATTGGAGACTTAAGAAAAGGCTGAGAATTGAGGTGATGATAAATTTCTAATTCCAGTAGAAGTAACCTCCCCAGAATAAGATTTCAGAGATCTCTCTCTCTCTTTGTCTCTCTGTGTCTGTCTGTCTGTCTCTCTCTTCCTCCCCTTCTCTCTTTCCCTCCTCCTCTCTCCCTCCTTCCCTCCTCACATCAAAGAGTCTCCTCATCCCCCAAAACACAGACCTACCTTTTGTCACTGGATTTATTTGTAAAATCAGAAGGGGTGCAATTTTGATTTCAAGTTCTATCCAGAAAATGAGATTGATCTATGCCTCATTCTGTCCGTTTCCTCCATCCTCTCCTTTGAGGGTTATGACACTTAAACTATTCCACTCCCTCAGTATAGCGCTATTCCTTTCACCTTCCTTTCTTCCCTGCCCTTTCTCCTTTGGGTGCCATAAACCTGTTGGCCCTTTGCACAGTCCATAACAGCTGTCCACAGAAAATAAACAGCCTGGATTCATTCTTTGCTAGTTTTATCCAATCTCCTCTCGGTTCTTCAATCCATTCTCTTTTTCAGTGGGGAGGAAAGGGGTGGCAGTGGGGTGGCTTGTAATTCCGATTTTGATTCATGCCTAACTCTTTATCCAAAGTAGATCTATAGGAAAACCCAGAACTCTGCATGATTCTGCCCCCACTACGAGTCTGTGGCTGGGTTCCGGGCAGCACGAGCCAAGTACAGCCCTAATCAAGAAAATCACAATTCCACTAGGGGAAAAACCCGGGATTTTCCAGTGACCTGCCGGAGTGGGGTTTAAAAAGGCGCCTTAGGGGAGCTTCGCTTTCATTTCGGCTGAGCAGTCGGAGAGCTACACGCACCCTCCCTGCTTGTCGGGTGCCAGTAAAAAAGTAAGCAGGCACGGGCGCAGTGGGACAGGAGACTGGTCTCGGTGTTGGGTGTTCGGTGTCCGGGATCGGGGATTGGGCTAAGAGAGGGGGTGGTCTGCCGGCTGGACTAGGGACTGGGCTGGAGGATGACCCGACTGAAGGGGCGGGGAGCGCCCGCAGTTTTTCTCCGTGCAGGAGGAGCGAACTCCCGCCGGACGCAGCTCCCAGCTGCCCTTTGCTACTCGCCAAGGGAGGCGCGGCCCCAGGTGCGAGAGGCTGCACCTCGCACGCACGCCAGCCCGCTGGAGCCAGCAGCTTGGAGCGGGAGAGCCTGGGCGCCGGGAGGGTGCAAAGTGCAAGGTGGGGCTGCAAAAGAAAACCAGTGGCTGGGGTAGGGGCTATGCGGATCCGCTCGGCGCCCCGAGGTGCACGGGACGCTGTACCTGTCACGCTTACCATGGAACATGGTCTGCGTGCGCTGCAGGAGCCGGCTGCGGTCATGTTGGCGGCAGCAGAGTCTCATGGCCCATGGTGGCTGCCTGCCTCCGCCTCCTCCTCCGCCGAGGTTCCCGGGAGTGTGCACAGGGCCAGACGGGCTCTACAGCTGGCTCGTCTCACCCACGCCGCGCCCGCCGCTTCATCCATCCCGGAGGGGGGCGGGGGGAGGCGGTGCACGCCACAAGCGGGCTTGGGCTTCGCTTGCTTTTTCCGTGACTTCCGTGTGCCAGGCCAGCGGTCTACTTTCAGTTTCTACTTTGGGTCTTGCTCTGAGGGAGTAAACTTCGGGTTCATCTCTGGGACATCTTTCCCCCGGCCCGCTCCCTTCTCTCTTACACTGTTCTCTCTGCCCCTTACACCAAGAGTCTTTCCTCTCGTAGTCTGAGTACTTCTGGAGACTTTCCAAGCCGTTAACTCCAGGAGAAATTGTTGACATTGGAAAGGGATGGTCCCGTTATGAATCAGAGCGATCCGGGTCAGTCTTTCCAGATGACCTTTATCACATTAACTAAATACTACGAAGTTATAGACTTGGGGTAACTTTTTTTTTTTTTTTTTTTTTTTGTGGCTAAGGAAACTATTTGCACAGCATGCAAGGGTGGGATCCTAAGTGGTACAGATGTCTACTATATCAGTCTGATGCTGATGCTTTGGGAATTCCCAAGCTGTCCAGTAAAAAGGAAAGGTTGAGTAGGATTGCATGACTGAACTGGTTACACCCTCCTCTCCACCCTTAAACAATATCATTTTACATGCCGACTTATGTACTTGTATCCACTAATAGCTATAGTGCCTTGCAAGGATTTCTGTCTCGTTCAGAACATATGGGTGGGTATCTTTAGTTCAAGAAGAATCTTAGTCCAAAATAACGTGAACGGAGACAACTCTCTCAAATACGAATTTATCTTAATTAACTTTAATTGAATCATTGAGATGTTTATTAACTTTGTTTTTGAGTTTAGAAGCTTCTTGTGAATAGGGATTATTTTATTCTTTACAAACCCAACACTTAGCACTTTCTTGGGCTCATAATAGGCACTTAATAAATGCTTCTTGATTGAAGGGGGGGGCAGAAGATCTGATTATTAAATATTTAATAACGGAGTGTTGGAAAGAACACTGGATATGGAGTTGGGCTTTCTGTATTATAATTCTAGCTACTTATTAGTTATGGGATTTAGGAAAGAGTTAACTGCCATTACTATGTGGTCTCAGCTTCCTCATCTAGCAATTGAATTAAATGTGTGTAAATGAACTCAAGAAGTAAATATAACTACATAATTATCTCTGCAACTCGGTGGCTTTGGAAGTAAATGCCTTATTCAAAAGAAAAAAGGTTAGGTAAAACATGTGAGGGGGAACTGAAAATGATTGTATGTATTAGAATAGTTTTGTGTCAAGGCATTGAAGAACCAAAGTGGGATAGCATTTGGAATAAGATAAATAGAGCTGGGAGGGGAGTGATTTTTTTAGTTAATATATTACAGTACCTGGACCTAACAAGAGGAAAAAGATTTTAAAAACAGATCCCAAGGTGCATGATACAAAAGCATAAGAGGTAGTGGGAGTTGAGGGGAGAATGACTTCAATTACCTGGACATAAATTTTAGCTGTTTTCCTTTTTGGATGTGATACACATTGACAGAGGAGGTGGTGGTTGCTGGGATGGAAATTATGGTAATTTTAGGGACATGGAAATGATAGAATTTGTGATACTGAAGGAGAAGAAAACTGAGATGAATTTGATATTCATCCATGGATGAATGGGAATGGATGGAGATTTAAAATAATTTTAGAGAAGGGATAAAAAATATGTCATTGATCCAATTACACAGAACAAATGAGGCTAGTAGGGATGAGAAGCTGGGCTAGAATGAACTTTTGAAAAACAAAAAGAAAAAGAATTTAATGAATGGACAAAAGGGAAATCATTATATCTTTTGTTTTTTATGTTACATATCCAAATCCACATATCCTCCTTCCTTCCCAGAGTGCCATCCTTTATACTAAGGAATTAAAAAGAAATGTCTTGGAGTGGGAGGGGAAGGAAAGGGAAGGGATGAAGGGGAGTTCAACATAATGAACCAAGATATCAAAAAAACCCCTCAAACATTACATGCGGTTTTCTTGCATATAGCGTACTTGCCTTAAAAGGACATTTAGAAAATAGGAAAGCAAGAGAATATATACAATAGAGTAGCATGATCCTTTAAAAATAGTACCTAGGTTCCTAAAGCTCATAATAAGCCAAGGCTAGTAAAGAAAATTAAGAATAACAA
Source organism: Sarcophilus harrisii (assembly GCF_902635505.1). Lineage (NCBI taxonomy): Eukaryota > Metazoa > Chordata > Mammalia > Dasyuromorphia > Dasyuridae > Sarcophilus > Sarcophilus harrisii. The sequence continues at coordinate 439,647,411 of NC_045426.1, read as the reverse complement.
AACCAGTAAGGAAAAGAAAGGATAATGAAATTTTTAAAAAATTGTGTTTGGCAAAAGAGTTTCAGAAAAAACTAGTATTAACATTGAAGATATTGAAGACAATGATATCAAATTGTAGAGAATGTGGAACTCCTCAACTCATTTTCTTCAATTTTCTATATATAAAGGAGAGTAATCTTCAGAATGGAAAAGACAGAAAAAATACTATCAGAGTTGCTCCCCCCAAGATAAGTAAGGAGAGAGTAAGAAACTATTTAACTAGATTTAAATTTTCCTCAGTTACTGAGAGAACTAGCATATATGATTGCTGAACCATTGAGAGATTATAAAGAACTAAAGAAGAAAAAAAAAAGAAATGGGCAAGTTTTGCCTCAGTTTTCATCATAAAGGGGAAAAAAACAATCTTGCAAACTCTACAAAGAAAAATGATGCAGACTACAATTTTAAAAAATAATGCTTGGAATATAGCAGGCACTGAAAATGTGGATTGACTAATAGGATATGGAAAAATAGAAATAAGGGCTGGATACCAAGATTAGGTGCATTTAGACTGAAGGAGTAGACCTAAAAAAGTCAATAATAGTTTGATGTCAGTTGAGCAGAATGTTTCCAGAAATCACCAGAGATCTCTGCTTGATTCTTTGCTGCTTAATATTTTTTATTTTCTTCTTTTTTTTTAATCAATGAATTGTTTAACATCTTGAATAGGATGTCTATTAAATTTACAGAGGATACAAAGGTGGGAGGGAGTGCTAACACAGGATATTACATTTAAGATGCAAAAATATTTTGATAACAAACATCAACATGAAATTTAATAGAGATAAAAAGAATTTTACACTGAGGTTCAAACAATAAATTTACCAAGTAAAAGGTGAGGGGTTGTGACTAGACAACAATTTATCTGGTAAACACAGGGTTTTAAGTGAACTTCATCATAAGTCAACGTTGTGCTAAAGCAACCAAAAAATCTCCTGTAATCTTAACCTGTAGTTGGAGAAGTAGAGTAATCAGAATTGGGGAGCTGAGAGTTTTCTCTGTCTTGGTCAGACTACATCTTGTATATTTCTTGCAGTTTTAGCTACCAAATTTTTGAAAGGATTCTGAGTTGGGAAGGAGGCAGAGGAAGGTAAAGAGTATGGTAAAAGATCTCAGCATCATGCTGTATGAGGAGATGATGAAAGAGCTAAAGATATTTATTCTGGAGAAATAATGGCAAGTTAGACATCATTTCTGTCCTCACATATATGGAAGAAGGATTGATCTTGATTATTTTGGTTCCAGGGGAGCATAACCAAGAGTAATAGGCAAAATTTGTCAGATATCAATTTAGACTTGATGTCAGGGAGTCCCTCCTCCCCTTCCAACTTCCTAATAATTAGAATTATCTCCAGGTGAATGAGTTGCCTCAGGAGGTTGTAGATTTTCCTTTGCTGGGTGTTCATACAAGTCTGGGTGTTCATACAAGTCTGGGTGTTTATAAGCTATTTATAAGCCATGTTGGATATGAGATAGAAGGGATTCTAGTTAGGGTTAAATTAAACTAGTTGATGTTAAGGGCTGTTAAGGGGTGTCCTGAAATTGTCTTTTTGAGTTGCCATATTTTCCAGAACTACTGGCCCCAGAGCATGCAGGAGATCCTGAATCTGTCAAGGATGAATTCTGTTACCCCCCAAGCTGACATAATTTGTTGTTTGCACCCAAAGCTGGGTTCCTTGTGTGTCCTTGGAAGGCAAGACAGGCCCAAGGCAGTCTGTGTCAGGCTGGGAAAATCCTTATGTACCTGGGATCCTTTGCAGATATGTAGACCCTCCTATCCACATAGTCTAGCCTGCCTAAGGGAAAAGAAAAAGACTTTTGCCATCACTTTGCCCCTCCCCTTTAGGAGGGGTTTTTGTCCTTTTTTCCACCTTCATTGCACTTTTCCCCTCCTATGTCATGCCCCTTCCTGTTTTCTCTTCCTCCTTCCTTTTTTTTTTTTTTTTTTTTGGTGGTGTACTTTCATAAATATGCAAACTTCTGTAAGGACTGTGAACTCTTTGGGTTCCGCATATATGTTCATTTCTCTTGTAATAAATCTAGTTTTCACTTAAGTCTTGTGATGTTGTGCCTGTTGACAGTGGTAAATGAAGTCTCTTTCAACTTTAAAATTTAGTATCTATAAGATGGGAAGATCCAAACACTTAAGAATTCTAAGAAGATAATTACTTTAATACTTGTGAGCAACACAAAGATAAAGAAAAAGGTGTAGAAGAAGAAAATAGAAATAACAGGGAGATTCCTGGGAGGATAAAAGGGGTTGGTAGTGAAAGAAATGATACACAATATTAAATTACATTCAGAAGATGGTATAGTAAAATATATGGCACAGTATATTTCCCCTTTATCTGAGTTGAACTCTCTCTTTATACCCATAAGGTCTATTGTGAGAGTGGTTCTAAAGCAAAATAAAATGATGCACATTTGTAGAGAACATATGTGGCAAAGGAGTACTTCCCACTTTTGGCTCTGGAAATTTTTTTCAGGGAGTGGCTTCTTTGCTAGACTGGTAATTTGGTGTTAAGCTAGGCTACTTTTCCATTGGGTTGGGCTACTGCACTGCTGCTGGTAATATCTTCCCCACTTCTGTTCAGAGGGAAAGGTACCAACAGTTTCCCTGTGATTTCTCCAGACTGTGCAATGCAAACAAGTACTAAAATTACTGGCAGGGTTCATCCATCTCAGAGTTGATTGTTTAGTCACCTCCTGAATTATGTTGCTACTGCAGTTGGCTCTGTTGAACTTTGTGAGGGAAAAGATGCACCATTTCAAACTTTCTTCAAGTCTTAAAGGGAGAGGAAGATTCTGAGAAGAAGCCAACATATTGGGGAAATAGAACTTCAATCATGTCCCTAATTCCAACTTACTACACTAGGGACTTTGGGGAACTTCTTGGGTGAGCTATGAGACTATAAGTTGAACTGAATTATCTTGCTCTCAACGGGAGAACTATTATCTAGTATATATATATTTGATCCGATTTCTGTTTTTCTATCAGATTGATAAATGGGTTTATCTGGTACTTGCCACATATATTTATTGTGGAACTGGCATTTGATGAGAAGGAGATTAAGCTTTGGATATGTAGCTTAGGTCCTTCCTCTCCCATTAAAGGACAGGAAGTAGCTGTGTTTCTTGAACTTCAAAATTACTTTCCTTAAACTAATAGTATTTAAGGGAATAGATAGATATAATTCTAGCCTGATATCCCTTTTCTCTAAGCAAAACTGATTAGTCAGTTTCTGTCCCCAACTTCTTGTATTGCTCTCATCTCCCATGCTTTGCAGGAATCAAAATCTCCTTTAAGGAAGGGAAGTGGAAGAGACACTAAAGATGTCAAATCTTGTTTCCCTGCAAGTCATATCTAGACATACAATTGTGAACTTAAGTATCTAACATGAGGAAAAACATAACACATCAACATTCTATCTAACTTCCCCACCTCCTTACACCAGATAGATAGATAGATAGACAGACAGACAGACTTTAACAGAGAGAGAGTTCCCGCTCTCAAGGAAATCAAAGTGTAATGGGTATTATCCAAACCAAGCTTCCATCCCACAGCTAGTGTGTGGAGGTAGAGACAAGAGAAATTTAGTTTTGGAATCTTAGAAGATGTTTTTATATCTAACAGAGGATTCCTAGGATTTCCTGTCAATGGGATTGTATTGGATGCTCCACTTGCTCATAGATTAGGAGGATACTTTTCAAACTTTTTAGAAGAAAGAGGAGGTACAGTAATAGCTTGATTCCCCAAGAAATCTGCATTAGGCCTGAGATATTTGTCATATAAAGTAGAAGTCATGTCACTCTCAGTTGGGCAAGATTTTGTAGCATGACTGAACACAGGCAGATGAATTGTCAGTATCTTTCTTTTTGTTCTGACATCAACATGAACTGTTACCAGTTCTTTTTGTGAGTAAATTTCTGGTTTTACAAATGAATCATCTCAGAGATAGAGTCCTGAAGCTGATATTTTAAAATTTCTTTTGGACCCCAACCTCAAAACACAAATCTTCAACTTGTTACCAGAAAATAATTACAAATCATGTGAAATTTCTGACGAAATCTGTAATGAAAACTAGAATAAAATAAGTTATGCCATTAGAATTATATCTCAGTCTTGGAATTTAGTGATGGTGGCTATGGTTGTTGTCCTTTATTCTTGAAGAGGACCAAAATGACATTACTATGTTAGAGTTGAGTTACAGTGTGTCCAACTGTGGCTGATCAGACCAATATGAACTCAGAAGGCTCTACCACTAGTCAGACACAAATAGTCTGTATGACCATTTGGGGTGGACTCTGTAACTTGGCGCATCTTGTTAATCTTCTGAGCTAATCTTTGCTCATAGAGCACAGCTTCTTCTCTAATGAAGGCACACCATGCTGGGCAGTCCTGTGCCTGTGTCTCCCTTGTCATATAATCAGTTCCAAAATGTTTAAGTGAGACTTTGAGAGTGTCCTTGTATCACTATTTCTGACCATCTTTTGAGTGCTTGCTATGTGTGAGTTCTCCTTAAAATAATCTTGGCAACAGGCAATCATGACTTTGTGAAACTTATGTGAAAACTAGGTTTATTATAATAGAAATGAACATGTATATAGAACCCAAAGTGTTCACAATCCTTTAAAAGTTTGCATTTTTATGATAGCAGGTCAAAGGGAGGAAGAGTATGGCTTGGGAGGGAGAAAGGTGCAGTAAAGGTGCTAAGAGGACAAAAGCTCTTCCAAAGGGGAAAAGTGAGGTGATAGCAAAAACCAACTTCTTTTCCCTTAGGAACTATTAGGGAAGATAGGATGGTATATTTCTCTACAACAATCCCAGCTGCACAATCAATTTCTCAGCCCTTTGGTGATTGGTGATTGTCTTGACCCCAAAGACACACAGGGATCCTAGCTTAGAATGCAAACAACACATGTCGGCTCAGGTTGGGACTTCATCCTTGACACATTCAGGGTCTCATGTGACTTCTGAGTTCCATATTTCTAAAAAATCTAGCAACTCAAAAAGACAGTTCAAGAGACCCCTTAACATTTCTTAATAGGGATGGAGGTGAAATGATCAGACCTGTGATTTAGGAAAATCACTTTGGTGGCTGAAAGGAGGATTGATTATTAGTGTGGGGAAAGATTTGAGGCAGTCAGCCTTATCATTAGGTTATTGTAGTAATTCAAGTGTGAGGTGATGGAGGGCCTGAACCAGAGGGGAAGTATTTCAGAGGCAAGAAGGGAATGTATTTGAGACATGTTGGAAAGTTAAAATTAAAAATGGGAATGGGGTGAAAGATAGTGAAGAATTGAGACTGATCCCTGAATTGTGAGCCTAAGTAATAGGAAAATGGTATTGGCCTTTATAGTAATAATGAAGATAAAAAGTGAGGAGGTTTTAGGGGAAAAGATAATGAATTCAGCTTTGGACATGTTAAGTTTAAGATGTCTAGTGAATGGACTTCCACTTTGAAATGTCTGAAATGCAGTTGGAGAGCGATGTGAGAAGTAACAGCTATTGAGGAAAACTATCTTGGAGGAAGAGCAATAGTGTGGAGAAATCAGGACAGGTTTCATGTAGAAGATGGTAAGTGAAGGAAAGAGAAGGTAGAGAGGAATCTGACTCTATGAGTAAGATTAAGGAGGGTTTGAGTATCAGATTTATAGGGTGATCAGTATAAAAAGTGAAAATGCAAAATGGAAGAAAAGCAAAGGGTAATTTTACTGGCTGCCAGAATTCAGAACTCTCATATAAGAATGCCCAGTGAGGCTAAAAAGATAGCTTGAGACTAAATTCTCAAAGGCTTTAAAACATTAATAGAAGAAGCAAAAAGAAGCCCTAGGAATTGATTAAATAAAGAAGTGACATTGTTAGAGCTCAAGAAAAATTTTTTTTGGTAACTGTATGTAGAATGGACTGGAATAGCATGAAACAAGTCAGAGAGATTAATAGGGAGGCTGTTACCATCATATAGATGAGAGGTGATGAGGGACTGGAAGTTCTGTGAGTGTGGTAAGAAGAGGTCAGATATAAGAGATGCTGTGGAGGTAGCAAGGGTAGGATTTGACAACTAATCAGATCTGTGCCATTTAGAAAAAATGAGAAATAAAGGATAATGCTGATGTGGTGATGGTAGAAGAGAGGAGGATTCTGGAGATGGAAAATGCCATTTGGGATATTCAATTTGAAATATCTCATAGGTAAATGATGATACAGAACTGAAGCTGGATATATGTATTGGATATTTTGTAATTTTGTAATATTGTAATATTTTCCTACATGTAAATAGAGAGTGCAATTCTAAGAAATGCACTCACTATTTACATGTAGAAAAATATTAAATTGAAAAATACAAAATTTAGCTAAATAATTTCTACTTTTCAGTAAGGTCCTAGCTGATTCCATCTAGTTTCAGAATTTATTTGTGAGAAATAACTAATGTAATAAAAAGGTCATTGAATTGAGAGGCAGGGGACCAAACTCTGCTTATAAGTAGTGGTGTGATTTCAGGTAGGGTGACTAAAGCTTTCTTGCCCTCACTTTCTATCTCTGCAAAATTAGGAGGCTAAATTAGTTACCTCTTCCACATTATGGGAGTTAGAGGTATGGAGCCCTCTCAGTCTGGAAAATCCATGTCAAATTTCTCGACCTTTCCTTTCTACCAATGAAGAAATCTTTTTTATTTCTTATTTAATGGGGTATTTATAGTACCTTATTGTAAAATTTGTGTTAAGTATTTGTTATTTGTAACTTCTGCAAAACTCCCCTAAAATTCTCATTTAATTTCTTATATACAGCATCATATAGTTGGTGTCTGAGGCCAGATTTGAATTCACGAAGATGAATTTTCCTACTCTATGTTAGTGTTTTATCCACTGCACCACCTAACCACCCAAATAAGTCATACAGTGATGATTTCTTCCCATTTAAAGAAAATTGAAAACAGCAATAAATTTTCCATTCCTAACTTTGTTGTTTAATTCCCTTTGGCTCAACGTTCTTATCCCCTTGTTACTGATAAAACATTGTTTTCATATCGCTCCCCTCATTGAAACCTGAGCAAGAAGCTCTGATTCTATCCCTAATTTGTCTAAAAACATGTTATGGCAGCTTCTGAAGATAATATGTAACAAAAAATCCCCTGAAAACTGGATTCTTAAAAGAAATGATCTGTGAAGCATTCAGCTACTACAGTAATGAATGCTACATTAATTTAGTGGCCCCAGGCTGAATATCATCTTGCTAAAATGTTACTAAGATATGTTTGTCTCTGAAAGGAAATTCTGGAGTCAATGAATGGCAAATTCCTACTTAGGGATATAGAAAGTTATGTAAGTAGATTGGGAAAGTACATGGACAAATATGATAAAATAGAGCAGGTGGAAAAAGATAAATAAAGTCCAATGCCAAAAAGCAAGCTGTCAAATGAAAAGCTCCTGAAATAATGGATTGCTTCAATTTCCTGCTAATGGAGAATCTAAAGGGCAGTAGCACTGTGTTCTAGAAATATTCTAGTGACCTGTGACCAATGAGGTTTGCCTAATCTTTGTTTCTGGATTTTTCCCTATTGATAATGATCTCCCCTTTTCAGATAACTACTTTTGTAACTTTAATATACTTATTTTATAATATTATGTGTTATTGCTATTTTAAATCACATTCTAACTCCTATTAAGCTGACAGCTCTAAGTAGACAGGGATTGCTTCTTACCTAAACATATTCCCCTAATGTCAAGTACACTATTCTACACCCAGCAGGCACTTAAGTTAGAAAAAAAAATTAAATTATAAAGCCAATATTTCCTGGCACAAATGTGGCTATTGCCAGATGCCAAAAGGACTCATAAACAGATCACTACTTTGTTTCACACTGAAGTTAGAGGTAGGTTAACTTGAGCCATGGCCTTTCCCCTCAACAAAGATAACTAATTCCTAATACTTCTGAAGAAATAATTAGCATAGATTCCTTTAAAATAGCCAAGGGGAAATCCTTTACCTATTTACCGGGTGATTTATTTTATTAAGAAATTGCATCTGAAGACATTCTGGGCACTCTCTAAACATACAAGCTTTGACTTGTGCTTGCACAAAAATTATGCTTCTCTAGAGATCTTAGGACTGCCAATCACTAGTTGGCATGTAGTGATACAAGATTGTCTCAAATCTGCCCAATTTGACAAATATTTTAAATCCCATTAGTGTCAAGGTGTCCTTATTGAACCATAACTGGCTCTCATTTTTCATTTTTGATTGTCTTCTTAAAAAAGAATCAAGACCAATGTGCAATTCTACTAAGAATGAATGCATGAATGAAAAAAAAACACTTATTAAGCACTTACTGTATGCAAAGCACCCAGGTACAAATAAAAAAAGGAGAGGACAGTCTCTTTTCTCAGGGAACTTTATTTTATCATATTTTCTACTATATGATATGTCAGTTGTCAAGGTATTAGTTGTATAAAAAGGACTATGAATATTAGATAGTAATCCAATCATCCAATGAATATTTATTAAGCACCTGCTATGTGTCAGTCATTATAATAAGTGCTGGGAATATAGTTAATAAAAAGTAAGATAGATCTTACCCTCCAGAAGCTTATAAAATAAAAGGGGAGACACAATAAAGGCAGTAAAGCAGAAGTAGGGGAAGTGGTAATGAGGGACACCAGAAGCTACTTGACAAGGGAGGCATCTTGCTCCATGGAATTGAAATCAGGCAGGCCATGAAATGCAAAGTTGAGTGAGTTGAGTCCAGTTTTTGCCCTCTGTTAACATCTGTAACATCTTATTCTGAGTAGTTGAAACCAGGAAGGACATAAGATACAAATCAGATGGATGCAAAGTTGTAGTGACCAATTAGATAGCTATGCATCTTCTTTAATGTCATTTCCATTAATAAAACCATATCTATTTCTGATGTTGATTTTGATCATACAGAGATTTTGGGGATAAAAAAAATTCTTTGATGGGTCTTTCATAGCTATGGTTACTGAGAAGGGGGTAGCAGTAGTACCTGAGGAGGTAAGTGCCAGGTCTCATCTCCACAAGGGCTGCTTCTTTGGGTGGTGGTGCTATGGGCCAGAAACAGAATTAGTGGTCTGAGAGCCACTGCTTCTCTCAAGGATCTGAATCCTGGGCTAGTTCCAATTATATCTGAGAGAAGATTGGTATTTAGGTGTTGATGGTAGTCGACTCTTTTTATCTTCTCCTCACAATACCTTGCTGTTTCAGCTAGGCTAGCTTGCCTGCCATCTTGGCTATTATTATCTGTTCCTTTCTTTGCTATACTTTTGACTATCTTAGATTCCACACAACACTAAGTCTGCATTTTCACCCTGAAACATTCTCTGTTCCCTGCAGCCTTTTCACTTTGGGTTATCCCTTTGCTGTGCCTCTGTTATGGGAACTTTTATTCCATTCCTGATTATGCTTTTGACTTTCTGGAATTCAACACTTTATATTCTCTGTGTTCTCACCCTGAAATTTTCATCATCCCCTGTAGCCATTTTACCTTAGATCATCCCTCTGCTATGCCAGCTTCCTTCTCCCACTGGTGAATGCCTTCTGGAACCTCCATTGTAGATATCTTCATTTCATTCCAGATTGTGCTTCTGACTTTCTGAACTTCAATCCTTTCACAGATTCACCTTTTTTCTCCCCTCCCCAACTTTCCTCCATTTAAACAATTAGATTATAAACTTCTTTGGGGAAAGGATTGTCTTTTTTTTGATATCCTCAGTGACCAGCACAGTATCTGACACTTAATAATGGCTTAGAAAATATTTGTTTCTTAAATAAAAAAACAGATTTGTTTCAGTAACTATAGATCTTGCTCAAACAATAGTTAGACTTCCCAAAGTGTATGGTCAATCTAAGACTAATCAGGGCCCCATCCAAGTCTCCTTTGATCATTGCTTGGACCCCATGATTCAGAATGAGGGTAAATAGCAATTCTTTTATTTTGGCCAAAAAAAAAAGGTCTTCCCCTTTCAGATATATACATATACACAACGTACGTGTGTGTGTGTGTATTTGACTAGGTAAAAAAGGTCATTCTTTGTCTCATTTATTGCCTGACCTTAATCACTGAATTGATATTGTCTTAGTCAAACTAAGTTCTGGTAAAGACTTTAGCTTAAAAAGGCCAAGGTTTCCTATGGCATCTGGGAGCATTTCCAGTCAATCTGGGGCTCAGAAGGAGAGAATGAAGTTGGCGACTTGGCACAGCCCTCCTCCCTTAAGTCCAATTCACTTACAAGTTATGACACCACCTCTGTGATATCGTGGTCCTCTGAGAACAAAGGACAAAGAGCAACAAAAACAACCACAACTCAGGAGTTACTGCAGTAATGGCATCACTACCTGATGCCATAAAAAGAGGTTATGTTTTTAAGCCCTGAAGAGATAGATTCATTTGCTGCCACAAGAATGTAACAAATAGTATCCTAGAAACATGAAGGAATTATTGACACTTTTGAGTGACATTCTCTGCTTAATGTGACCAACTTCTGCTACCTCTTACCCTTGACTGTTGTCAAGCCACTTAATCTTCTGGGGTTCAGGTTCATTGTAAAACTAATCAAAATAAAAAGAGTTGGGCAAGATTACCAAAAAATCCGATTCAGTGACTTAGGCACTAAGGAGAACAGAGCCTAAAAGTCTCATGGCTTTTTCAGAGATGAGAAAATTGAGTTATTTGCTTTCGTTTTCTAGAGGGAGATAAAAGCCTTCAAACAATTGGGGTGGGGATGGTGGTGGAAATTCAACTGAATATCTATTCAATAGCTTGTATTTATAGCCTGCTTCCTGACTTGCACATAAACATGCTATTTTATTCCCACTTTCTTGATTTAAAAATATTACCATTCCAAAAACCAAAATATCTAGATTTATAATTCTTTTATTTGATATTTTCTTCCTGACATAGCATTCTTTCTCCCTTTGTCACTGATAAGATAATTGTTTTCAAAATTCCTCAGAATCAATGAAATAGCAATTTATCTAATTGTTGTATTATCTAATGTTTTCAAAATGCTTATTTTGACTTATAGAAACTTTCAGATCCCTACAGGATTCATTATTTCAGGATTTTTAAAAAACAGTAGGTGGAGAATAGGATAGTAGAAGATCTACATCTCATTGAGATCAGTCCTCTCTAACAATTGAAATATTTGAAATCAAACCTATGTCTACTAAAGGAAAATTTTCTGAGTTATTTGAGAGGTTTCTTCACTTCATTTTGGCAGTTTAAGTGGCTTGTAATATGAACTCAATGAGAGGGTCCTTACAACAGAGACAAGATTCTAATTGTTTCCATGAGAAAAGAATCCCATGAAATGATTACATACATACTGACCCCATTCCATATTTCCAACAGGATAGAATCAATGACCACATTTTACATAATTATAACTTAAAATTTAATTTCTTCAGGAGACTGCTTATAGGACAACACCTTCCACTACTACTTCTACAGAAGGTATATTTTAAGTCTGAAATTTAAAATCAAACCTAAAGGTTTTCTAAATAGGTAAGGAGAATAATAAACTAATATTTACATATCACTTTACATTTTTAATATTTTTTTATTTACAAGATATATACATGGGAAATTTTTCAGCATTGGCAATTGCAAAATCTTTTCTTTCAATTTTTCCCCTCCTTCCCCCTACCCCCTTTCCCAGATGGCGGGTAGACCAATACATGTTAAATATGTTAAAGTATATGTTAAATACAATATATGTATATATGTCCAAACAGTTATTTTGCTGCACAAGAAGAATTGGACTTTGAAATAATGTACAATTAACCTGTGAAGGAAATCAGAAATGCAGGCAGACAAAAATAGAGGGATTAGGAATGCTATGTAGTGGTTCACACTCATTTCCCAGAGTTCTTTCACTGGATGTAGCTGGTTCTATTCATTACTGCCCAATTAGAACTGATTTGGTTCATCTCATTGTTGAAAAGGGCCACATCCATCAGAATTGATCATCATGTAATATTGTTGTTGAAGTATACAATGGTCTCCTGTTCCTGCTCATTTCATTCAGCATCAGTTCATGTAAGTTTCTCCAGGCCTTTCTGAAATCATCCTAATGGTCGTTTCTTACCGAACAATAATATTCCACAATATTCAATACCACAATTTATTCAGCCATTCTCCAATTGATGGGCTTCTACTGTTTCTAGTTTCTGGCTACTACAAAGAGGGCTGCCACAGACATTCTTGCACATACAGATCCATTTCTCTTCTTTAGTATCTCTTTGGGATACAAGCTCAGAAGTAACACTGCTGGATCAAAGGGTATGCACAATTTGATAACTTTTTGAGCATAGTTCCAAATCGCTCTCCATAATGGCTGGATGTATCCACAATTCCACCAACAATGTATCAGTATCACTTTACATTTTGCAAAACATCTTAGATACCATATTTGATACTTATAATAGCTGAGATAGGTACTATTATTTTATTCCCATTTTGCAGTGGAGAAAATTGAGGCAGAGAGCAGTTAAGTGACTTGCTCAAGATGACAGCTAATATTTGCAAGATTTGAATGTAAGCCTTCTAGTTTTAAATCTAGCACTCTATCCACTATGCCACCTGTTTGTCAAATAATGAACATGGGACTCTCAGGAAGGTGAAATTTGGAAAGGGATAGGGGGCACAAGGCAAATATACTAATGTTTTCCTTAGCAATGTTTTCCTGATCTCAGAATTTCCCTGGATTTCTTTAGGTTCATAAGCCCTCAATAAACGTATATTGACTGGAATTCATTTTAGTAAAATCCTGTCTTTTCCTTTCTTCTCTGAAGTCCTCATAGGTTTAATTCTATGCATCAAGTATGGCTTAAGGGTTTATTATATGCATGTATCAAGTTAGATGTTGCTGAAAAAAAAAAAAAAACTAAGATGAATGATAGCCCCTGATCTCAAGGAATTTAAAATCTGTTTGGGAATAAACTCCCAAACAACTAGAGTTCTAATCAGGAAATATTATAAGGACCATGAACAACAGCAATATGAGATTGTAGGAGATTAGTTGTGGACCAGTTCATTTCTGGGGATTGAGGGTAGGGGATCAGAAAAGGCTGCATTAAGAAGGGAATATTTGAAAGAGAACTTCAAAGATGACCTTCACAAGAGATCTTTATTTTCATGAGTAGAAGTGATAGGGCAAATGTTTTAGTAGAGAGATCTTCTGAGAAAAGGTACTGATCAACATTAAGCATTTGGCATATTTAGTTAATATTGAGTTTGACTGGAGCACAAAAGTATATACAGGAGAATTGTGGGGGAAGACTAGAAAAAAATTGGAACCTAGATGATTTTAAGTATCAGCCTGAGGCAATGAGATTATTTGGTAGATAGTTGGCAATAACTGAAGGTATTTTAGAAAGAAATTGATAGGATCTCAGTCATAAATTGCCTGTGCTGGTAAATTGGAAAGTGTGAATTTTTTGTGGTATTTTTTTCATTGTTTACATGAGATTCTTCCCATACTTGGTATCAGCAAGTAAAATGATCTGGAAAACTGCCTTGCTTGGATTGAACAAGACTAGCTCAAACAGTGCATATTTCCAAAGCATATGCCTTCCAGAAAGCATTCATGGCTACATGGCATAGTCTGTTTGTCCCGGAGGTAGAGTGTTGTCTGATCAAGATAAAAACCACATGATGGATTCATTTTGCAGAACCAGCCCACTGATAAATGCTACTATTAAATTGAGGAAAAAAGCTTAGTGAAAGCCAATTCTCTACAGATGACTGTTTATGTTTCACTTATGGGTGATAACAAGAAAAATCTAGTTAACCTTGTCTGGCCTTCTATCAGCTGGAACTCTCTGTTAACCAGGCATTTTGGTGAGTCATCAATACAATCTGGTCTAATGTTGGGCAAAACTTCTAAGAAAGGAGGGTTGGGTTTATTATCCTCTAAGTTACCTTTTCCACTTTCTGCATTGTCCAGACAAGATTCCTCCTTTACAACTCAAACTTTTAGTGCTCTGATTCTATTTTCTCCCTTCTCAAAACCATTCATATAAGCCCTCTTTTTTCTAGTACTTCATATTCCAAATTGACCCGACATGCCCTTTTGCTCCATAGCCTCTCACAATCAGAACTCTCATTCCAGCTTTGTAGATTTGTCCATGTTAGGCCTGAAGAGAGTATCATTTGAATACAGATTAGGATGTAAAGGTTTAGGAGGGAAACATTTTGATTTATCTTCTATCAGAAAGAGTAGGGTCCAGTGTGAAGGTTATAGTAAAAAAAAAAATTTAAAGAAGTTTTGAGATATATTTTAAAAGCTATATTGGGACCAATTAAAGCAAGCATATCTATCTGCATATATATGTATTTGTAAATATACAAAAATATGCATGAATGTGTATTTATGTATATGCATTATATATACTTACATAATACACATATATGCATTTTTTGACGATCTCCTTTACTTTATTTCTCTGTTGGTAGTTGCTTCTTTATACACACACATATATTTCTGGACAGATTACCTTATCTGTCATAATATGGAATAAGCATTCCTTTATCCACTTTGTTTTTCCTTAAGTTCAGTTTCTTTTGAGCTGTTAAGAAAGTTGTTCAGGAGGTTCTAGGTTTTAAGTCTAATGAATTTCACTTGATCTTAGCCAAAATGCCTGGAAGCGATAAGTCTAGTTAATTTCAGCACAGCTTTTAAAATAAATCCCAAAGCACTCTCTGTCTGTCTGTTTCTTTTGCCTTAGCCTTCATGAGCAGATTCTGCTCATTTTGATAGAAGATAAATAAAAATACTTTTCTGTTAAGCTTTTGATAGCCTACTGTGTTTTCATGTAAAAAAATTGCTCTCTTCAGCCCTAATTTGGAAAAATTTATACAAATGGTATTAGAGTTTGAGGAAGAGAAGGTATAGAATGAGTTTGGAGCATGGAGTTCTGATGAGTACCTCTACCAGGCTGGTGACAATGTGAGAAGAAAAGAGCTATATGGAAGAAATGTTGCTGAGGTAGGACCTGACAATAAATTGGATATGGAGAGTGAGAAATAGTGAGGAGTTAAGATTGCAAACTTGGGTGATTGGGAAGATTGTGGTATTGTCAACAAAACATAGGGTCAGAAGAGGATGAGTTTTGAGGGAAAGATTATGAATTTTGTTTTTAACCTGCTGAGTTTAAAATATCTATAGGACATCTAATTTCAGATGTTCAATAGTTAATGATATAAGATTAGAGATCAGAAGGGTAGAGCTGTATAAATAATTCTGAGAATCATTAACATAGAGATAATTGAATCTATGAGGATTGATGAGAATATCATGTGTAATAATATAAAAGAAGAAGAGAGGAGAGCCTAGGAGAGAGCCTTGGGGGATACCCATGCTTAGTAGGTATAGTTTGGATTAAAAAAAAATTTGTAGACTGAGGAGGAACAGGCAAGAGATGAACCAGGGGAAAGTAGTATCATAAATAGATTAGGAGAATGATCAAAGAGAAAAGGGTTATTAATGGTATCAACGGCTACAAAGTGATCAAAAAAAGATGAGGACAGAAAAAAAGGCAATTGGATTTGGCAATGAAGAAATTAATAATATCATTAAGTCCAGGGTCATGCATTTTCTCAGTTTTGGGTCTTATACTCATAAATCCAGAGGTGAATAGGATTTTAGAGATGATTTAGTCTCATCCTGTCATTTTGCAGATAAGGAAATAGAAGTCTAGAGGAGTGGTGTGATTATTCAAAGTCACACAAGCAAGTAAGATTTGGATCCAGGTTTTTAACTTTGACTGCAAAGACTTGCCACTATACCACACTTCCTTCAAACTGAGCTAAAATATGTTTGTAATACATAAGACCAGCATTGAAATGGACTAAAAATGTACTTTTTTTTTTTTTTTTGGCTGAGGCATTTGGGATTAAGTGACCTGCCCAGGGTCACACAGCTAGGAAGCAATAAGTGTCTGAGGTCAAATTTGAACTCAGATCCTCTTGACATCAGGACTAGTGCTCTATCCATTGCAAGAAATGTACTTTTTTTTTTTTTTTTTAGCTATTTGCAGAGTTTACAAAGCATGAAGAAATAATAAACATACTGGACAATAGATTTAAGTTCTAAAAGGACTCCACAGAATAGTACAATGGGATGAATAGTTTTCAATTAAATGAAATGCAATAGCACTGACTCTAATGTCCTATATATTAATTTACAAAACTAGCAACACTAGTGTAGTATAGGAAAAGATGAGGTTAGATGATCATTCATATAAAAATTATTGGGGGCAGAGGTGGAAGGGGGAGTACATAGGGGTTAATGGAGCTTATTGCAAGTCAATAGTACAACATGGTAATTATATAAAAATATTATAATCTTAATCTATTTTAATTGAAACATAATATTTAATTAGATTGTCCTTAGCTCTGGTTAAAACTTTCACAGGGAATATTCTGTCTATTCTTGGATATAATAAACTGAAGCATATCAGGAGGAAAATTACTAGGATAGTTGAAGATTCAAAACCTTGACATGGAAGAATCGATTCAAGACAGAAGAGGAGAGGGAAAGGAGATTGATAGTTCTTTTAAAATATATGGAGAGTTGTCAAACAAAAAAAGGGTTTACAGATATTACCTAGTTGGTAGAATTAGGAGCAAAAGGAAGAAACTACAGTGGGCATGTTTGGGATCTATGCAAAAGTAAAGTTTCCTAATGATTGGTCCTGTCCAAAAATATTATGGATTTCTTGTAAAGTCTTTTAATGGACATTGTCTTCAAATATTTGAAGGTCTATAGTTTATAAAACAAATTCTTATCACTTCCAAAGGGCAGCATTAAGACCACTGCTTGAATGTCAAGTTAGTCTTGAAATCAGAAAAAAAAAAAAAAAAAGTACAAAAGTAAAATGGATAGTCTTGCCTTAATGAGTTCTTTACTAGATGTCTTCAAGGAAAGACAACTTTCTTTGCATAACAACTAGATGTTGTTGCATAACAAGTAGGAGATTCTTATTCAGATATGTGTTGGATTAGAAGGCTTTTTTATTTTGAGATTCTGTAACGATTTTCTGGGTAATGTTAATCAGAAGCTAATGTTAATAGTTACTTTCTTGTTGGCTAAATATAATAGGCAGTCTTCTTAAAACTTTGGCTTTATAAATTTGGAAATATTTAAATATTAAGCTTAAAAAATGGAAAATGCTGTATTTATAGCACTAAAATAAACATTGGGTTGAACATTTTTGATTTGCTTTTATGGAAAATTCATTGGTAAAGTAAAAGTTGTAAAATGTTAAAATGTTTTCAATGATAGGGGTTTTTAAGCAATACTATAATCAAAGGGTTGCCATGTTTTGTCAAATGAAAAGTTATATTGGGTAGAAATGAGTAAATCAAAATTTTTTTTAGAAGCAAGTGTGGGAGTTTAATTATAGGGAGTTTTGTAAATCAAGAAATATTTACCATTTGGGAGTTACAAGCTGTTGAAAAATTCTGATTTTTAGTTTTTTAACTAAAATTTTATTAATGTATTAATATATGGCTAGGAGAAGGGGACTACAAGAATCTTCAAAGAAATGAAAACAAATTATACAGAGTAAATGGAAAAATACATGATTGCTATGAGAAGATTGTGACATTTATATGTTCAGTAACATATAAGTTACATCTTAAAGAATAGATGTAACTAGTATCACCATGGAAATGTGTGAGATGAAAGCAAAGATGGTATAGTCTCATGTTAAATATAAGAAAAAACAGGTGGACAGTTTGAGGATACAATTGGTAACCTCTCAATATAGAAAGAAGATAAGGAGTTTGTTCAACACATTTTGATATACTTCTTTTGGCTCACTTATGGGAAGCTATAAAAACAATGAAAAGCTTGAATAGATCACAATTTGCCTCATCAGAGGTAATATGTAAATTAGTGAGATTCATGGATTTATTTGAAGGATCATACTGTTGATTCATGTTTTGTTTTCACTAAAAGTACTTAACACAGTGCCTGGTATCTAATAGATACTTAATAAAGACGTGTTCCCTTTCTTTCCCTTTCTTCCCTATCCCTCTTCTCCTCTCTCTCCAAGAAGCTCTGGATTTACTTCCATTTCTTATATAATTACCTAGTATCATATCAATCCAGAGAAGCATAGAAAATATTCTGTGCTTGGGCAAAATCATGATTATATTCCTTTTGGGGGCTGAAATTTTTGTAGTTCGATAATAAATTAGCTAGGTTAAACTTGAAACCTGTAATTATTTAACACATTTTAGTGTTTTAAATATCAAGGAGTTTTTTTCTGGCTTGCCAAGTGACCATCCTATTTTACTAATCAAAATAAAAGATAACTAAAATTGAAATAGACAAAATACAAGTCAGTCATTCCATAAGACATCAAGAAATATTACAGAAAAATCAAAAGACTGAAAAAATAGAAGAAAATGTGAATGATCTCATTGAAACACAACATAACAACAACAAAAAACAGTGACATAGAAATCAGATTGAGGAGAACAAGTTCAAGAATTATTAGACTGGGTCAGCTAGGTGGTACAGTTGATAGAACACCAGCCCTCAAGTCAGGAGGACCTGAGTTCAAAACTGATTTCAGACACTTAACACTGTTTAGCTGGATGACTCTGGGCAACTCACTTAATCCTAATTGCCTCAGTAAAAACAAAGAAATTTATTGGACCACCTATATGTCATGACCAAAAAGATCTTTGACATTTTATTTCAAGAAATCTTAAAAAGTACCCAAATCTCTTAGAATCACAGGGCACAGTGGATATTCAAAGCAGCTACTGGTTGGATATTCCCAAGTGAAAATTATTAGGAACATTATGGTCAAAATCCACAGCTTCCAGGTCAAAGAAAAAGCAATCAAAATAGCCAGAGAAAATAATTGATGTGCCAAAGAGCCGCAGTAATATTCCAAATGATTTAGCAACTACCATTATAAAGAAGTAGATAGCTTACAATACCATATTCTGGAAGACAAATGATATAAATCAAGAATATTTTACCCAGAAAACAGTACAATTAAAAAAAAAGAACCTTTAATGAAATAATAGAATTTACTAATGAAAAGAGCAGAACTGAATGATATAAATTAAATAAAACATAAAAAAGTAAACAAGGGATTAATAAGAATAAACTGCTTAAATTCTAATATGAAGAGATGTTGTATTGCCTCTTCTGAAACATTATCATCAAAGTGTTAGAGGGAGTTATTAGACAAAGTCAAGCAAACCTAGTAACAATAATACTATTAATAGTCTCTCCTATAATATATAGCTTAATTACAAGCATTAGGGTATATGCACACATATATACTACACGAATACTTCTATAGCATATTGTTGTTGTTCAGTCATTTTTGAATCTCGTTCAATCTTTGACCCCATTTGGAATTTTCTTGGCAAAGATACTGGAGTGGGTTTGTCATTTCCTTCTCCAGTTAATTTTACAGATGAGGAAACTGAAGCAAACAGGGTTAAGTGACTTACTCAGGATTGCACAGCTAGCAATTGTCTGAGGTTGAATTTGAATTTGCAAAGATGAATCTTCCTGACTCTAGTTCTGGCACCCTATCTGCTATACTGCCTAGCTGCCCCTGCTAGAGCATAAGTATAAAACAATATTTAACCAAATAAATTTAACAGCAAACTAATAAGTAAATACATTCTAAACATGCAACAATTAGCCTAAGCAACAATGAACTTAACAACCACATTTCACCTGATCAGTGTGATACCTTGTCACTTAGACATATGTATGTTCATTTCTTCCAGTTCACTTCTAACATTGCTTAATCTAATGTCTGGTCTAATAAGGGATTCTGAGTAGAGATGAGATTCTGTGTAGAGATGAGGAGGGGGGATAGTAAATGCAACAGCATTGAGATAGGATCTAGAGTGATATGGTTAAGAAATTGAGATAAGTGCAGTATATTGGGTCATACAGAGGAGAAGGAGAATCATGTAAAAAGAGGCTACAAGTATAAATTGGGGCAAGGTCTGGTAAAGCTAAAAAAACTTATACTTGATCCTAGAGAAAATGGAGACCCCTGGACTTTATTGAGTAGGCAACTGAGTGACTTACATTTAGGAAAGATTATTCTGTCAACAGTATACAGGATTGATTAGAGTAAGAAGAGATAAGGCAGGGAGATCATTTGGCTATAGCAATAGTCTAGGAAAGAGATTGGTCTCATAGGTCTTCCATCTAAGAAGATGGTCTCCCCAAAATGAAGCCAATTCATGTGAGGAAAGAAAAACTTACCTGTTTTGGATAAAATTAAGTTAAACTATAGAGTAGATTTTAAAAAAGCAACGGCTATCTCTAGGTTAATGGTTCTTAGCCTTTTTTTTTTTTTGTCATGGCTACTTTTAGCAATCTGATGAAGTTTAATACTATAGTAATTTGTTGCCTACAATTGGAGGAAGTATTAAATTTTTGTTAGAGGTTAGTAAAAATAATGATATTTTCTCCCATTCATATGCATGGTTCTTCTGATATTTATCTGCAGATTCCTTTCCGGGGGCTCCAGACACTCCAAGCTAAGAAGTCTCGGTCTAGAATTACCAACCACAAAAATAATGTTGTACAAATAGTATTGGAGCTGAAGTTAAAGGACTTGGTTTATCCTGGCTCTGCCCATATAACTTTGAATAAGATATTGTCCTGTACTTTGATTTCATGAGAGAGTTGGACTATGTGGCCCATTGAGATTAATCTGAATCTGTGATTCTGTGATAATTCAGCAATAATGAAGATCTTCCCAGAATATAATCAACCACATTTGCTGACAAAAGGCAAAAAAGCAAAAACTATGAAAATAATAGAAACTCATCAGCAAATCAAAATTGTTTAAGGAATTGAGAGAATTAGGCAATGCTTTTTGAAATGTCAGCTCGTAACGGATTAAATAGTGCTAAAACAGTCCAATAAATTTATGTCTTTATTCATTGATACATTTCTATTTTATTCTTGATGTCTAAGAGGGATACCTATAAATATATATTTACATATCAAAGGAGTCAAAAGGTAGCATTAACTTAAATCAAGCACCTTAGCTTGGTGATTTTACATATCTGAGATTGGGACAGTTGATTTTGGGTCACCTCAGTGGTTTGGACCCATGCCATATATTAATACTAATACTAGACAGTGAGGTGGTGCAACAATAATGACAACATTTAGATAGCACTGATTATGTGCCAGCCGCTGAGTTAAGTTGTTAACAATTATTGTCTCCTTTGATCCTCACAACAACCCTGTAAAAATTCCCTTTCTGAGATGGCCCTAGCTGTGAGTTATAAAATCACCCCCAGGAATATTTGGAGACTGTTGCTCCCCAAAGATGTTATTATTATACTTATTTTACCAATGAGAAAACTGAGACAGAGGATAAAGTCACACAAGTAGTAAGTGCCTAAGGTCATATTTGAACTTAGGGCACCTTAACACTAGCCTCAGCATTCTATCCATTGGGTTGTCTAGCTATTCCTGGTAGTGGGGAGGGGGGGAAGAGGTGAGATGGGAACTGGCAGCTGGTCCTATTCCTCAACCCTGGTTTCCATGTAGTCACAAGCATATGACAATTAAAACATGTTCCTACACAAGTATGATAGGCAGTTTAAAGCCGCCTATTCTTTCTTTCCTTGTTTGGGTAGTAAATAAACACTGACCTTAAGGTGGCGATGCAAAGGCTTGGAGGTGACCTTGTGATTCAAAAGATATACTTTAACTGTTATGTGCTTATGACTTATAGGAGAACCGCTGCTGAGGAATAAGGCCAGCTGCCACTTTCTACCAGACTCTTATCAACTACACAGTTAATGCATAAGTTTTGGACCTAGGATCCCAAATACAATAGACTAGTTCAACCTAGGGACTCCTGAATTATATTATGAGAATTTAGGCTACTTTTCCCCCTCATTTTCACTAGCTCCTTAAGTTCTTTGCTTCATGAAATACTGAGAACAATTTTTCTTATGACTCACAACAAGGTCCTTTACAAAAAAGGGAAGTAGAAAAAGAATTCAAGACTCTTGGTGATGTGTCATTACATGATTAGAAGTGGCCCTTTACTCCTTTAGTTGCTGTGTGGCTACCTGGAATCAGGAATAATAACTCTGAGCATACTCTATGGCAGAGAGGTGGTGCTGAGGGGAGTATTCTCAACAGGGTCATTTGTATGTGTATTATTATTATTATTACTATTTTAAAATATAAGACCTTGATTTCATTAGTGTGGGAAGTTCTTCAGTGCTAGTTATCACCTTTTTTGCCATTTGGTTTTTAGATAATGATCTAGGGACAGAGAGAGATTAAGTGACTGATATTCTTAGATTTACAGATTCAGAATTTGGCAGAATTTCTCCTCCTCAGTTTTGTCCACAAAATAATGAGCATTTTGGCTAAAGGCTTTGTTAAAATCTAGGTAACCTCAGTTTACATGATTCCTCTGATTTTTACCAAGAGAAAAAGAAAATGAAGTTAGTTTGGCAGGACCTAAATTATAGCAAAGCACTTGACGAAGTTTATCTTGTTCTACTTGTGAAAAAGATAAATATGAACTCGATGATGCATTTAGTGCATGGCTTCGCTGGTGGAGTGTAGCTTCAGTGAAATTGATAGACTTGAAGAGTGATTATTAATGCTTTGGTATCTGGTAGGAAGGAAGTGTTATACAACTCCCCAGAGATCTGTGCTTGGCTTGTGTTTTTAATATTTTTACACCAGGTAAATCACTTAACTTTCTAGTGAAGGTTAAGTTCTACTTAGAAACATTCTAAAACGATAAGATCTAGAAAAGTTTCTGATCTAGGTTGGTAGAGGAATTTTCTTCCCCAAGGGAGTTATACATAATAAGGTAATTACCCATCTAGTCCACATCCCTATTTTTTATCCAAGACTTAAGGCATTTTTGTATAGTAAATTAATTACTGCATTAGAAATCAGAGGAACTTATCTCTGATTCTTGTTGGCTATGTGGCTATGGACAAACCACTATGTATTTCTTAATCTTAATGTTCTTATCCATAAAGTGGGAATAATAATATTACCCAATTTTATATCATAAGATTCTTGTAAGGATCAAGTGATATAAAATATTCAGTGCTTATAAATGTGAGCTATTATTATCATGAAGGTATAGCTAGAATATTTCTTAATTTTCCCCATGACACAAAGCTGGGTGAGAAAGTCATACATTGGATCACAGAGGCATGATCCAAAAAGGTCTCAATGGATTTATATATGAACAGAACCTAGCAAGGTTAATTTCAATAGGCATAAATGTAAAGCTTTATGCTTAGATAAAAAGAATCAACTTTATGGATGCACTAAATGGGGAGGAGTCATGGCTAGACAAAAATTTATCTAAAGAGGGTCCAGGAATTTTAATACATGGCAAGCTTGATATAAGTCTAATGAGGTTTACAAGGCTAACCCCCCAAAAATTTATGCTTAATATAAGAAAAACTTTTTCCCCTCCCTCTTTCTCTCTCTCTGTCCCTCTCCTCTGACTCCTTCTCCCTGACCCCCCTCTCTCTCTGTCTCTCTGTCTGTCTCTGCCTCTGTTTCTCAGTGTCTCTTTCTCTTTGTCTCTTGGTCTCTGTCTCTCCATCTATCTGTCTGTCTGTCTGTCTTTCTGTCTCTCTCTTCTCCCTTTTTCTCCTTTCATTCCAACATTTAGAGCTATAGAAAAGGAAAATGAGTTAGTTTGGGAGGAAGTAGGTTTTTCCTCACTAAATGTCTTCAAGCAAAGGGTAAGCTATTTGTCCAGTATGTTGTAGAGGAGATCCCTCAAGTTAGGACTGAACTTAATGACCTCTGAGATCCCTTCCAATTCTGAGATTCTTATCCCTCCCAATTCTGAGATTCTGATGCTATGGTGATTTACCACCTTTGATCTTTGACTTATCACTTAAAATGGAACAAGCTAATTTAGTTAAGCAAATGAAACTATCAAACAGATCCTTTATAGAACTAGAAAAAAAATAACAATTCTCTTGGCAGAAAAAATAATCTAGAATATCAAGTGAAATTGTGTTTTAAAAAGTAGGAAGAGAAGGGGGAATAACATTTTGAGACTTAATTGTATAATAAAATGGCAGTCATCAAAGTCATTTGGTGCTGTTAAAAAAACACGATAAGGAAGAATGAGAAATAATCAAATTCAGTAACTCAGTGTACAATAAACATGAAATATAAATTACCTTGGAAAGAACTGCTTTGATAAAACAAATTGACAAGGACCTTTGGGAAAACTGGGAAAAGTAGTCTGATAAAAAAATAGCCTTAGACCAGCATTTTATACCATATTCCCCAATATTAAATATTAAATATCATACAATAAATTAGGAGAGAAGCAGATTATATACCGTGCATAGATATTGAAGAGAATTACCGCTTAATGAAACAAGTGAGAGGCAATTAAAGACAATGAAATAAGGTATATTAAGCACAAGAAATTGAAAAGCTTTTCCAGAAACAAAATTGATGCATTTAGGATAAGAAAAGAAGCTGTCAATTAGGAAAAAATGTTTATATCAAATTTCTTAGTTAAGAGGATATCCAAGATAAAGAGTAGCTAACAAATATCAAATCATAAGCTATAGCCCCTTGGATGATGAGTATCTTGTGGACAGGGACCTTGTCCTTGTATTTTTTTTTTTTTTTTGTATCCCTAGGGCTTGGCATAGTGTCTGGTACAATAGTAAGTTCTTAATAAATACCTGTTATCTGATTTACAGTATGATTAAAGATTTATGGGGGGGATTTTCATGAACCGATACAGAAGGAAGTAAATAAATACAGGAAAATAACATGCACAATGATTGCAACAATATAAGTGGAAAAAACAATTGCTGCAAAACATAGAAATTCAATATTGAGAAATAAGGAACAAGCTTGTGCACTAAAAAGAGTTATGAAAAGAAACCTCTTTCAGTCTTTGGTAGGGATAGAAAGCCTGTGAATGTAGGATATGGCACATCATGTTGAAAGTTTTTCTAATATATTCATTGATTCATCCTCTTTTCCCTTACAAATACTCTGTTTGAAGGAAAATGGGTAGAAGGGATTTAGAGGAAAATCTAGGTAATGTGAAAATGAAACATCAAAATTTATTTTAAAATAGTTAAATAAGTTGTCAAATTACTTCTCTCTGTTTCAGATTTTTATCTCTTACTAGATGGCATGTGATAATTTATTTATAAAGGGAATATTATGAGAATTACTGAGCACATATTTAGTTTGCTAATTAGTCTGAACTCTCTGAAATTTAAACTGATCTCATCTCTTCTATTTGAGAGTTCATATAATTATACAACATAGGAAAAATCTGTGACCTTATTAAGGTACAAAATTCCCACTCTTTCCATGAATACATATTATGACCCATCTACAAATTAAAAGAGCAGTCCTAAACTTGAGACACAGGGAATATAAGTAATTTGTCCAAAGTCACATAGCTAGTATATGTCAGAAGTTGAATTTGAATGTTGGTCTTCCCAACTAGACCTAGATCTCATTAATTATGCTTTACTGCCCTGTTTAAGAACTTAGCTTTCTGAGAATTTGTTGTTGTTGTTGTTGTTGTTTTGTTGTTGTTGGAGTACTTCAGTTCTTCAAGAATGAGTGATTTCATCTTTGACGGTTTTTCTTCCATCAATGCAGAACACAGCTTCCTAGTTCCTTAGTTATTAGTTGATAGTTGATATGGATGGAACATCCATCATTGCTACAATCAAGATGAAGCATTGGAGTCAAACTTGGAACATCTATAGTATTACAATGAAAAGAAATAATTTGTTGATCCCTCAATTACAAGTTCCTTCCCTCTCTATTTATTTTGCATTTATTTAGGATATGAATACTACCCAGAATTCGAATCTGGAGCAATTGCTTAAAACTCCATACGTTGATAGAAAGAATGTGTATAAGGGCTGAAGGTACTGAGTTTGAAGCTTCCAGAAAGGACATGGAAACAAGTGGGTGACTGGACAGGCCCCAAGAGAGAAAAAGAGTGGAAAAATCAGGCACATAGAAAATCTAGCATCTTAATTAATCATAGATACACATATTTATTATATATACAGACATGTTTTATACACACATATTCCTATACATTACTACACACATAGCTACAAATATAGACATACATTTATATCCTCCAATACAATATAATATAATATTGTTGAGGGAAAATATTGTTTTCCTTTTTAGGGAAAGAGGTAGAATTTATATCTTCATGCCTAGCAGAGTGTCTGGCATATAGCACATGCTTAATAAATGCTTGCTTGCTTGATTAAAATTTACACTGAAGTATAGTGAAGTATAGTATCACCAAAAAAAATGTACAAAAACTAGTACTAGGAGGATCTAGTCAAGGAGGATCACAGGAAGCCATGGATCATCTTTTTCACTTCCTACATAACCCTTTTAATTCTTTTTTGGAAAAGAGAAATATAGAATTCAATGTATGTGAAAAAGTGAAGAAGGGAACAGTTGACAAATTCCTTTCATTTCTAAGGAATGTTCAGTAATCACAATAATAGACTCTAACTTCTAGCTCTTCCATCCATGAGTCACCATTAGTAGTTCTGTAATAGTTCCCCCTAGCCAGATACTCCAGTTTCTTTGACATAGGGCTATCTAATAGGCCTTTCATAAAAAAGAAGTTCAAGAACACCAGACTTCCTCTATGATTTCAACCAGAAGTCAAAGTTAGGGAGTGGAGAGGCAGTTGACCACAACCCCACAACACCTTCCCTCACTTTTTTGATCTCTGCTAAAGTAAGATATTAGAATCTTCAGTCTATTTTCTAGAGAAGGCTCAGGCATTCCCTCAGAGATCTGGAGAAAAAAATTCTTATCTTTAATTATATGATTGGTTATTTTCTGGATAAGCGTGGTGATGGTTAGACTTGTGCTTGGTCTCACATGGCAATACTTGAGACTAGACAATGTGGGATTAATTTTTGTTTAAGTGTAAGGAAATGTTTAGGGGCATACTGTAGCCAGTTCTTACCTATCCTGAAAGAGCAGATTATTAACTTTTGAGTATGAATAGCTATACTATTGAAATCTGCAAAGACTTCATATCTGGGCTTGATTTATTGTTTTATTGATTGTCTCAACTTAAGAAAATGATGCACCAAATGTTAATAATACAGATAAAATTTAAAAGTGTGCTGTGGGCACATGGGGAGGGATTGAGTGTTAAACATTTACCAGAATATCCCTAACAGAATAGTAACAGCAATAACAATGCCACGGATATTAATAACAATAATAATTGACATTTTTATATAGCACTTACTGTATGACAGCTAAGCATTTATAACTATCTCATTTGTTTCTCATAACAACTTCAGGAGATAGATGTTACAATTATCTTTATTTTTCAGTTGAAGAAACTGAGCAATGAGTAATTCAGAGTCCCACAAATAAATTTCTGAGGCTATATTTGAGGCCTTTCTGATTTAAGGCATGGTATTCTAACTATTGTGCCACTGCCCCTTTCCAAAAGAGGAATGGAATGGACCAGTTCAGGAGAAATGGGCTCTTCTTTCTTGAGGGCTTCAAGTAAAGAACACATGGCTATTTGTTGAGGATTTCTATTTAGATACAGTCTGAACTTTTGATTTCAAAAATCCATTTCAACTCTGACCCTGTGATTCTAGATGTAGAATTTTTTTGTGGGGATAGGAATTTGGGCAAAGTTAGAAATATAAAGTTTTGATACTCTAGACTTTAGAGATACTCTAAACTTTAAAATTTACTTTTTATGATGGAGCAAGAAGTAGAACTTATTTTTCCCTAACCCATGCAAATTTTCAGAGGATTTCTCTGTAAGTTTATGATAATTCCAGTCTTAGAATAATAGAATCATACATTTGGAATGATAATGGACCTATTCTATGCCCATTTTTACAGATAAAGAATATTAGGACAAGAGGGGAATGCAATAGAGGTATTAAAATCAGTAAAAAAAAAATACATCTTTCTTTCCACTTTATCACAGAGCATCATTACAATCAGAAAGGTATTTGAGACAATTGCATAGTATTTTTTGTTGTTAAGAAATTGCCCTTTTCATATACTATTAAGTTGTTCAACTATTAAAAATGACTTTCAGGTATTATAGTCTTTTCTTGGGGTAGAGTGGAAAGAACCTGTGTGTTAAGAGACTCGGACCAGAGCTCTATCTCTTTACTGAACTGTGGGAACTTGTCAGGGCACAATCCTAAATTCTGAGCATGTCTTCTCAGATATCTGAAATCCAGCTAATTGTTTTGTAGGGTCCTTTCCAATTCTGATCTGCTTATGGAATGCTGACAATATTTTATTTAATATAACCACTAGAGGGCGCCCAAATGATTCTTGGATTCCAAAAGGGAAAACAAAATGAATAGGAAATTCTATGGATTGAATTGCTGAGCAGCAAGCAAGAGTTCTACCAACAAGTATTTCATAATTCCAAAGGAACAAAGATCAGATCAGATCCATGTTACATAAAATCAGCTTTCTCTTCAGGTGATTGCATTAATGATAAAATAAAAGTAAAAAGTAAACTAGCATTTATTAAGCACCTACTATGGGCCAGGCACTGTACTAATTCTTAAATACATCTTTAAGAATATTTTTTTTCCTTCTTGAAAGCTCAGAGTGTTATATATGTTTTGAACCTAGTCAACTTCTTCACATGGTAGACAATACTAGTAGAGTACTCTTCTAGAAGGGAGGCTAAAAGGATAGTACTTCTTGAAGGTAGGTTAAGACAAAATATGTTAAGATGTCCCTCTACAGGAGAGTAAAGGGGGGGGGGTCAGCTGGTCATGTTTCAAAGAATTGGAAATATTTATTAGTACTTTGTCATTATCCCCCTTTATCTTGCTCTATGACCTGAGAATACTCAGTGGCACTTGTACAGCTTGTTACTTTTATATTTTTGTCTGTACTGTGATTTTCATTAGTTTGGGGAACTCTAGCAATGTAGATTACCAGAGCAGTAACTAGGGCATGCCAATGAGACTGAATCAGGGTGAGCTGTTGTCAGATAAATTTTGTATCTAGGTGGGAGATTTACAGGGCCAGTTGGTGAGTGATTATAATTTTTTAAAATAGGACTTTATTTTCTCCAGTACATGTAAAGATAGTTTTCAACATTCATTTTTGTAAGACTTTGTGTTCTAATTTTTTTCTCACTTTCTGTATCTTCCCCCTCCCCAAGAGAGTAAGCAATTTGATATAGGTTAAATATGTACAGTTTTTGTAATTCTTAAATGAAGAAAACAGGAGGGGACTTTAGTGATGTAATGAAACCTGGTGGTAGGGTCAGGGGAGTGGAACCTGATCTTCAGCTAAAGAATTAGGTTAGTAAGGTTACTGGGATCCAAGCTTTGACCCATCCTACAAAGAAATCTCATGGCCTATCCTGGCTCAGCTAATTGGCTTTCTTACCTACTGAGTCCGTTCCTGCAGTGCAGACAGAGATGGTCTATTAGGGGCCATTTTGTAATAAATTTTCTAGCGGGGGAGAAGGATAAACAAGGGACCACTAGTGAACAGGAAAGGGCTCATCTCCCTCAACCATGGTTAGGCTGAAAACAAAGGAACTCCCCATTTTCTGGACACTTTTATTTTCTCCCAAAGTCATTCTTTTCTTTGCATTTCAAACTTTGCCAGTCTCCCTCCACTTAGAATTGGGCAGCAGGTTGAAAGTGTGGTGGTCTGTAGTGGAGGAGACTAGAGGAGATTTCAGGGATTCTACACACCCATAGCTTTACTGTCCTAGGGAGAGTGAAGTACTTCCCCCAAATTAGGAATTCTCTGCTGTCTGTCATTGTGGCCTGCCCTGAGAGACTCGAGAGGAATGGTATGGGGAGATGTAAGCATTTTAAATAGGGCAAGAAAGTCAGTATTGGAGTATTTTGCCTCCATAAGAGTCCCACTACTATCTCATTCCTTTGATGTTCCCTTTGATCTTTATTCTTTAATCTTTGACTTTCATGAGCCTTTTCCTCACAACAACCCATGTGAAATACCTAATACCACTTTACAAAGTAGGATCCTGGAGTACAGAGATTATGTAATTTGTTCATGGCCATTCACTTAAAACATATCTGAACCACAATTTGAATGCTTTTTCCCCCCTGAATCCAGCTTTAACTCTTCCCACTGTTTCTCATCATATTGGATTTTTTCATAGGATCAGAGATCAGATTATTATAAGCATAGAACTGGGTAGAACCTCAAAGACTGGTGCATTCCTTTTGTTACAACAGAATCAGAGGGATTGTTATAGGAGATGATCTGAGGTAAGATTTGAACCTGGATCTTTAAACTTCAAAGCCAATTCTGGTCATGTTCAGCTGTTTTAATAAAGAGCTACTTTTAAAAATGATGAAAAATGGCTGAATAAGTTACAGTATGTGATTGTGCTAGAATATTATTTTTCTATAAGAAATAATGAAGGGGAATAGTTTAAAAAAACCTGGAAAAACTTTTACAAAGTAAAGTGAGTAAAACCAGGATAACAATGTATACAGTAATAGTAATAATGTAATGATGATCAACTATAAAAACTTTAGCTACTCTGATCAATATAAAAGTTCACAGCAGTTTCAAAGGACTCAAAACGAACATGCTGTCTACCTTCAGAGAGAAAGATTGTGAACTCTGAGTACAGATTGAAGCATATTTTTAAAATCTAATTTTTCTATTTTTTTTCCCTTCAATATGGTTAATGTAGAAATTATATTTTCTTTAACTTCATATGTATGAGTAACATTGCTTGTTGTCTCAATGAGTGGGGAAGAGAGAGAATTTGGAATTCAAAATAAAAAGGAATGTTAATAAATAATTTTTTTTATTGTTTTATTTTTATGGTTATACTTGTACATTAATTTTTAAAAATACAAATCTCTTTATGAATAATGTTGGGAGAGAAAAATCAGCAAAAGGGAAAACCATGAAAAGAAAAAAATAGAAAAAGAAAAAAATTGAACATAGCATATGTTGATTTACATTCATTCTCCATAGTTCACTCTTTGCATGCAGATGGAAGTTTTCTATCCAAAGTTTATTGGGATTGCCTTAGATCACTGAACCATTGAAAAGAACCGTCTTTCTTTCTTATTTTTAATAACAGATTTTTGTTTTCAAAATACATGCAAAGATAGTTTTCACCATTCACCCTTGCAAAACCTTGTGTTACAAATTTTTCTCCTTCCTTTCCCTCTACTCACTTCTGCTAAACAGTAAGGGATCCAATATATTTTAAACATATATAAATTTTCTATACATATTTCCACATTCATCGTGCTGCACAAGAAAAATTCAATCAAAAAGGGAAAAAATTGAGAAAGAAAAAAAGCAAGCAAACAACAAAAATGGTGAAAATACTATGTTGTGATCTACATTCAGTTTCAGTAGTCCTTCTCCTAGATGCAGATAGTTCTCTCCATCACATCTATGGGAATTGGCCTGAATCACCTCATTGCTGAAAAGAACCACATCCATCAGAATTGATCATCGCATATTATTATTGTTGCTGTATACAATGTTCTCTTGGTTCTACTCATTTCACTTAGCATTGGTTCATGTAAATCTATCCAAGCCTTTCTTAAATTATCCTGCTGGTCATTTCTTATAGAATAATAATATTCTATTATATTTATATACTGTAACTTATTCAGCCATTCTCCAACTGATGAGTATCCATTCAGTTTCCAGTTCTTTCCTATTACAAAAAGAGCTGCAACAAACATTTTTGCACATGTAGATCTTTTTTCCCTTTTCATGACCTCTTTGAGATACAGACTCAGTAGAGACACTGCTGGATTGAAGAATATGCAGTTTGATAGGTCTTTGGACGTACAAGAACCAAGTTTTTCATAGCTGATCATTGCAATTCTTGTTGTTATTATGTACAATCTATTCCTGGTTCTATTTGTTTTGCTTCCCATCAAATTCATGTAAATCTTTTCAGGTCTTTCTAAAATCAGCTTGTTCATCATTTTTATAGAATAATAGTGTTCCTTTACTTTTCTATACCATAATTTATTCAATATATGAAGTCTAGTTGTTTATTTCCCAGTGATATGATCAAGTCATCATAACTTACTTGACAAGTTTCAGGTACATTTAAAAGTTTAATTATATTTATATGGTTTGAAATGTTGATTATCCTCAGGAATTTTTGTGTGGAAAACCATTTATCATGCTGTTTTAATCCCCTATCCAAGCATCACATAAATATGCTTAAATGGAAAAAATATTTTTCATTTTTAGGATGAGAGAAAGAAGGAAGAAAAATATTTGATTCTGATAGTAAGCCTATGGGGCAGGAAGAAGAGGTGTTACCATTTCCTATTTTTAAAATGATGAAACTAAGGTTCAAAGAAATTAAATAACTTGTATATTTACACAGACTATCAGGGATAGAACCAGACTTAGAATTCAAATGGTGTAAATGGAGGCAAAGAAGGTAGAGAATTCAAAATTTATAATATCGGCTGTTCCACAAAGTCAGGATGGTGTTTCAGTTTGTGGTGATATATTTAATCCATAATAAGTCATTTACATAGACTGGACATTTGTAAAAAAAACATATTCATTCCAAGTCAGTGTAAGTTCCACACTTCTTTAAACCCCCATCTGCTCTAGGTTTCAAGTGACACACTAACACATGGGGTGAGAAGCTTATTACAAATACAATGACTATTTAGCAGTTCTTGGTAAAGAAAAATCAACTTGATTATTCTATTTCATGTATTATAAACCTCTTGTTATTATAGTTCTACATTTAGAAATATTTGGTTGCTAATAACTTCAGGCTATGTACATAATTGAAAAGCCTTATGCAAATAGAATTACAAATTAAATATATAAAAATCCTAATGTTGACTTATACTCCTCTACACACCTTAATTCATACCCAGTGCATGAATGGGTTCTTTAACAAGCTATATGTTTAGAGGAGGACTATATCATTAATTAAAAAAAAAAAAGCCTTTTCCTGTTCTTTGAGCTTAAGAGGATGAAAGAAACATGTCTTCTTGATATGTATAGTAAATAACATTGGTTGCTTGTATTCAACTATTCCCTATTTAAATGATTCTTACATAAAAGAGGGATTAAATCTCCTTTTTAAAAAAAATTCTATTTATTTATTTTATTATACCTTTTTATATTTACAAGTTTATATGCATGGGTAATTTTACAAATTGATAATTTCCAAAACTTTTGTTCCAATTTTTCCCCTCCTTCCCCCCATACCCTCCCCCAGATGGCAGATTGACCAATACATTTTAAATATGTTAAAGTATACATTAAATACAATATAAGTATACATGTCCAAACAGTTATTTTGTTGTACAAAAAGAATCAGACTTTGAAATAGTGTACCATTAGCCTGTGAAGGAAATCAAAAATGCAGGTGGACAAAAATATAGGGATTGGGAATTCTATGTAATGATTCATAGTCATCTCCCAGAATTCTTTCGCTGGGTGTAGCTGGTTCAGTTCATTACTGTTCTATTGGAACTGATTTGGTTTATCTCATTGATGGAGAGGGCCACATCCATCAGAATTGACCATCATATAGTATTGTTGTTGAAGTATATAATGATCTCCTGGCCCTGCTCGTTTCACTCAGCATCAGTTCATCTAAGTCTCTCTAGTCCTTTCTGAAATCATCCTGCTGGTCATTTCTTACCGAACAATAATATTCCATAATATTCATATACCACAATTTATTCAGCCATTCTCCAATTGATGGGCATCCACTCAGTTTCCAGTTTCTGGCCACTACAAAGAGACCTGCCACAAACATTCATGCACATACAGGTCCCTTTCCCTTCTTTAAGATTTCTTTGGGATATTAGCCCAGTAGAAACACTGCTAGATCAAAGAGTATGCACAGTTTGATAACTTTTTGAGCATAGTTCCAAATTGCTCTCCAGAATGGCTGGATGTATTCACAATTCCACCAACCATGTATTAGTGTCCCTGCTAAACCTCTTTCTTCATGGAAGAATAGAATAATGATGAAAATATGTAGGATATATCAAAACCAGTGCATTTTTAAGTAAGCAGGGTTTAAGATAGTATTAAACCTTTGGGGACACATTGTTTGGGAAGGCATCTTTTGGCTAAATATAAGGAAAAGCATCAAAACAATTAGAGTGATCCAAAGAGGAGTTATGAAACAAATGATATAATGCAAATAAAGGATTTTGCAGCCTTAAAATGCTACGTATGTTACATACCAGTGATGATGATGGTGATGACAATGAATATCCTAATCACTGGAAGTTTTCAAGCTTGCGATGAG
This sequence comes from Sarcophilus harrisii, assembly GCF_902635505.1. Lineage (NCBI taxonomy): Eukaryota > Metazoa > Chordata > Mammalia > Dasyuromorphia > Dasyuridae > Sarcophilus > Sarcophilus harrisii. Next base: position 439,613,024 of record NC_045426.1, on the reverse strand, counting down.
TAATTAGTCACCTGGGGAGATGTCATGGTATAGAACTGTAGATTTTTGATCAATTGAATTAAAGAACCTTTGAGGACCTTTCCAACTCTGAGATCTCATAATTTTATGATTTAATCCTTCTCAAGAGTATCTGTTATATATTTGTTGAAGTCTTAGTTCCTTAAAAGGCACATATAAAGAAAGAGGTAACAATAGAGATTACTGTTTGTTATAGAAAATATTTCATGTCTTTCAAATTCCATCTGTTAACTTTCAAAATTCATTTCTAAATCCTTTTAGGATGATTTTTCTTGGTGGATCTCTTCTTAGGCTTCTAAAAAGTTTATTTTACCTTCTACTTTTTTGTTATTTTATAAGACAACATGTAATGTTCAGGCTAGCTTTCTGAAGGTCCTCCTGAAGAGCTTGTTCTCAGCAGATTAGACAACAAAAGAATGGACAAAAATAGAATCCAAAATCTTTATTGATTCTTACACAGTCTGTGTCTGTCATAGTCTGACCCAGTCTCAGTCTGACCCAGTTTCATCCAGCAGTCTGTTAGTCTGCCAGTCTCAACCAGTCTCCCTCTCAGTCTGACTTTGTTCCCAGTTTAAATACCCTATTATAATTTCGTCATTAGAGTATACTGAATATGTGTGAACTAGAGAACCATTACATCACCATACTAAGTAGTAAGTATATATGTGAACTAGAGAACCATTATATCATCATTTCCACTGATATACTTCTCCAGAGTTATGGCTCTCTACAACAGCATTTTTATGTTGATGCCTTTCCCTTTATTTCTTTTCCATTCAACCAATCAATCAATCAACAGAAAACATATATTTAGTGCCTACTATGTGTCTGGCACTAAGCACTGGGCATACAAACATAAAGAATGAAACAATTCATACTTATAAAGAATTTTCATTATAATGGGAGGGATAGAAAGGACATACATAAGTATATAAATGAACACTACCACTTTTGTATCATATATTCATCTTATTTTTGTTCTTTTTTTTCTATTTTTGTACTAATTTTGATTTTTCCTCTAAAAAGTCATGATCTGACTGTACATAGTTAACTCAGAATCACCTTTCACATCAGTAAATTAGTTTTTTGCTTGAAATATAACAAATTTCATTTTTTGTAATGGTAAATGTATTTGTATATGCATGTATGTAGTTCAGTCAATCAAAAAATTTTATTAATACCTGTTATAGACCAGGACAGGATTATGGGATGTGAAGTTTAAAAAATGAATTTATATTTGCTTATGTATTTGTATTTGCATATGCATATGTATAATTTAGTCAATCAATACATTTTATTTAGTATCTTTTATAGATCAGGAACAGAATTATGAAATGTGAAGATAAAAAAATAAATTGATTTTTTTCCTCAAGGAGCTTAAATTCATTTAGAAAAGACAGCATGTATATCTATAAGAACATATAAAATACAAAATAAATACAAAATATTTTTTGTAGGACTCAGGAACAATCTCTGGATTATCAGGGAAGGTCTCCTGTAATCTGCTCTCTAGAATAACTATTCAATATGCAACAAATTGGCTTTCAACTTAAATTTTTTCCTTTCCTGCTCATTCCATCTTCTGACCTGGATACTTCCTAAAGAAATAGCATCCTTGGCTTTCATTTCCAACACTGGCTATAATTTCACTCGTTCTTTATAACTCATTAATCAAGGTGGAGGAATTGGAATATTCTTTGTTCCTCATTGTTATTTCCAGGTCTCCCCACCCCCCCCTATTTTTGTTACTTAGTAACATCTCCTAATTTGAAATTTATGGATTCCATATCTACCACCTAAACATCCTGGTACCTATTTACAAATTTCCAGTATGCTCCTATTCTTTCATTAATGAGATCAGTACTTGGCTTACAGCTTTTCTCTTTTCCCAACTTCTGCCTTATATACTAAAGGACTTCACCATGCATACTAATGTTTACTTTAAAAGTTTAACTTCCTAATTCTTCAATTTACTCAGTTTTCAGGACCTATTTTCCCATCCCAGTTCAGCTACATGCAATAATGGTGCTAGCCTTGATTTTCCACCCACACAATCACACTACGATCATGTTAAGAATGCTAAAAATTAGCACCCTTACATGATTACAATATATTAGCATTCTACCTCTCTCTACTTTGTCCACATTGTGACCTCAAATCCCTCAAACCTTCAGGTCTCTCTGAGACTATCACACCTATGCTAGCTATATCCTCTAAATTTCCTCATTTTGACCCCTTAGTGAACTAGTTAAATTTTACATTGTCCTTTTCTCGAGTCCCTTGTCTTATCATATCTTCAGTTGTACCCTGCCAAACCTTACCCTTGGATCTCTCCCAGCATTCACTTCCTTCATTTCTATGCACATGCTGTAGAATGAAAATGAACAAAAATATGCAGCTATCCTAATTGAGTCCACCAAAAATCTATGTTACATGACCTTAACTGATCCCTTACTGCTATTTGGCAACACTTTTATACCTCCTTAATTAATTAATTAATTAATCTCACTCATCACCATGACTCTCTGAAGCTTTTTCCATCCTTCCTCAAATCACCTTCATCTTTCAACTAAAACTGCTGTCTACAATATTACTAATGACCTCTTAATTTCCAAATACAGTGTCCCTTTTTCAGTTCTCTCCTAATTTTTCTGCAGCATTTGAGACTACTGATCACCCTCTTCTCCTTGATACTTACCTTCTCCTTAGGTTTTCAGGACACTAATTTCCTGGTTTTCTTCCTACACATTTGGCCACTCTTCAGTCTTCTTTGCTGGATCTTCATTCAGGTCGTGGGCACCCATCATGGATGTTCCCTCTCCTGGTTGCTCCTCTATTCCCTTTCTGTACTATTCCATTTATTATTCCTATCAATTTCCATGGATTGAATTATCATCTTGGTGCTGATGATGCTTTAATCTATTTAACCAGCCATAACCTCTTTGCTGACCTCCAGTCTCACCTTTCCAGATGCCTTTCTAGAACTAAGATGTCTTATAGAAATCTTCAAGTCAACTTGTTTTTCTTCCCAAACTTCTCCCCTTCCAAACTCCCCTACTACTGTCAAGGGAACCAGTATCCTCCTGTTCCCCTAGATTTGCAACCATCTTCAATTCCCCACACTCTCATCCCCCCCATATCCAATCTGGAGGCAAATCCTATTGATTTACCTTTGTAACAATTCAAATTATCCCTCTTTGCTCCTCTGATATTGCCTCTTCTCAAGTGCAGGCACTCATCTCCTTACACCTGAACAATTAAAATTGTCTTCAGGTTGATCTCCCTGCCACAAGTTTCTCCTTACTTCAGTCCATCCTTCACTAAGCCGTCAAAGTGATTTAACTAAAGGGTAGGTCTAATCATATTAATTCCCTACTTAATAAGCTCCAATGGCTCCCTATCACCTTCAAGATCAAGTATATAATCCTGTTAGGCATCCAAAGCCCTAAATAATCTGACTCTATTCCCACCTTTCCAGTATTCTTATACCTTTGCCCTGTTCTTTGTGACCCAGGGACTGACTTCCTTGCTGTTTTTTGAACAGCACACTTCAACTTTGAACTGAAGATATTCATTAGTGCTCTCCCTTCTTATTTCTGCCTCCTGGCTTCTCTAGAGTTCTTTTAAGTCCTATCTAAAATCCCACCTTCTAAAAAAGCTTTTCCTCATCCCTCTTAATTCTAGTACTTTTCCTTTGTTTATCCTGTATGTTTCTTGGTTGTACATAGTTTATTGCATATTGACTCTTCCATTAGATTATGAACTCCTAAAGGGTAAAGACTGAGTGTCTTTTTCCTATCTTTGGATTTCCAATACTTGTGCCTGGTGCTTAATAAATGTTTATTAACTAACCGATTCTAAAAGACAGCACCTTTATCTGAACTTTGAGGGAAACTAGTTTAATCTAAGAGATGAAAATGAAAAGACAGTGCATCCCAGATGTGGGGGGCATAGTCTATGAAAATAGGAGATGAACAAGTGAATAATGAATGAATGTGTAAGAACATTTAATTAAGTATTTATAATAGTCCAAATATTTTACTGTCTTCTGGGGATACAAAGGATAAAAAAGAGACATTATCTCCCTTCAATGAGTATATATTTTAACAGAAGACAATACATATAGGGGAGAAGTCAGTAGAGAAAATAATTTGTTCTGGTTCCAGTGTGGAGAGTGCTGATCTAGTTGGTGAGGTATAGGTCATTGTTGGAAGACAGATGGCCTGGAGATAGTCTGGAGGGATAGTTGTATATGGATAGGATGTATAACCTAAACACAGCCTGGCATTTAGGGCCAGTCACTAAATATGGCTGGCTAAATGTGGAAGTAACAATCTGAGAATTACCAATCAACCATATTGGACCATAGAGTGGAAGCTTCAAGATGAAAGAATTAAATTCTTCTTTAGACACAGGAACATGGATTTAGGAAAAGAATGACAGTCCAGGTCTCAGGTATTGAGTATGAATAATGGCAAGAAAGCAAATTTAACTGTACCATAAAATTATTAAGGTGAGTAATGTGCAAAAAGTCTGAAAAGGAAGGTGGGCAAATACTGTGAAGAGGTTTATATACTAAATAAGATAGGGTTTGTATTTCATCCTAAAGATATGTGAAGATTATGGTTATGTGAAGATGGATTGGAGGAGAGGAGAGAGGTTTGAACTAGGAAGACCAATTAGAAGGCCATTGCAGTAATGCAAGCCATCTGAGTGGAGAGAAGTAGATAAAAGCAAAAGCTGTCATAGAGTTAGCATCAAAAGAAAAGACCATTCACTAGATATATGGAGTACCTGAGAGCAAAGAGTTTGCTTGGTTCTGGAGTTTTGATCCTGGATGATTAAAAGGCTGGTCTTGTCTTGACCAAAAGAGTGAGGTTAAAGAGAGAAATGATTTGAGAAGAAAGATACAAGTTCTATTTTGAATATAAATTTAAGATGACTAATTTTAAATGTCCAATAAGTAGTATGGAATTGATGCTCAAGAGAGAAATTAGGGCTGAATATATTGGTCTAGAAGCCATCTAGATAAATCTGGAACATGCTAGGTGCATTCATGGTCGTGTTGCCAAAGTTTTGGTTATTCAGATCTAACTCCTTTCCCTATTTTCTCTGGCCATGCATTTGCTTAATTATTTAATTACTTAGCTACTTGGGGATTATAGTATAGAGTTTTGCCATCAGCTATTGAATATTCTCCTACATAAGCCTCCTACATACCTCTTGATATGACTTGAAATATGCTAAAAATTGACCACAGTAGGCATTCCCCATCATCTCTGCTACAAGAATCCATTCCCAACATTTGGAAACTTATTTTTCTTTGTGCTCCTAAACTAGACATACTCTTTTCAGCAATTAAAAAGAGGGCTATCCGTAATTGAGAAGTTTAAAAATAAGGACATTTTATGAGATTCTCTTACTTGCTTTAATGCTTTTATTTTAGTGTCAAATATTTCTCTAAATTAGATATTGTGGGAAGACCCAGAATTTGTCCTAAAAAGGAAAAAAAGAAAACTTATATACCATACTTACTTATCTAAAAGAGGTTCATTAATAGATATTCCTTGCAGCTGGCTAGACATAAGAGTGGAATGCTGTTGACCTATAAGTCTGTGTCCAGTTTCAGGGGTGTTGTAGTTTGTTGTGGTGGTGGGGCAGGTCTAACTATGGCTTCCCATCTTACATATCTTCCAGGAAAAGTTTCATCTTTAACCTGTGTTAGAGGCAATCCCTTCTTTTCAGATATGCCAGGAAGGTGTGATAGAAAACAAAATATTCTTTGATACTTAGTGTTTCAGATCTATGCTTTAGGATCTTTTAGTATGTTAATTAGTTTAAGGAAATTGTAATAGGAAATTGGAATGTTTTACAATTGACTCAAGGTTAGCTAACAAGGGGAGTTTTATCTATGATGCCAGTTGCTATGGAGATGTTTGGACCCAAAAGGATCCATAGTATGAAGCTATAATTGGAAAAAAAGAGGGAGAAGCATTTTAAGCTTGTTTTAGGGGAAAAAAACAAAAGAAAACAAGAAAAAATTGATACTTGTAAGACAGTAGCCAATTGATGTGACAATGAATCTTCCTAGGGAATTTTGGCTCTTTAATGAATTGACCAGTGCTTACAGAATGGTATTAGATATTCTTTCAGAATGAGGATTTAATGCTTTGTGGAATTGCTGGTAGCTTTTTCACACTTGAGATTCCAAGTATGAATGCTATTTCAGATTATATAGGAAAGAGAATCAATTTCCAATGAGCAATGATACTGATGAGGAGAAATTTTAATTAACATTACTCTATAGAAATTTATTTAAGCTTGTATATATTTTCTCCATATGTTCTAGTAAGCAAAATCAATTTATTTACTTTTCCTAGGATGAAGAAGGCTATTTGCAATTACAAAATTTAGAAAAAGAAACATATCTTAATACATTTAATAAGAAAGGGTAATAGTAACAATAATCAAGGTACTATGAAATGAATAAAGCAATCATAATTTAACAAGTGCTCCAATAAATTCTTATTATTTTCCCTCTCCTACATAGTTCTTTGGTTTGTTTTGCTATGCTATCATAGTAAAACAAACCAAAAAACTATTAGATAAATGCAGAATTAGCATTATTGTGATTAGTCCCTCTTTCTTCCTTTCTTCCCCAACCAATAGAAGGGGAAAAAGAATAACAAAAAAAGATTAGACAAGTCTGAGAAGCTGATTGAGGGTTCCTTGGCAACTGCTCTGAAGAAACACAGGATTGGAGAAGGTGCTGGAATTGACTCCACTTGGAACATAGCATACTCATGTCTCTAGAGTCCTCTCCCTATTTCCATTCTGCTTTTTTCTGTCTACTTTTTAGTTGTAGCATTCCAAGACTCCACAAAGATCTCCCTGTTCAATAAGAGGAATCTCATTTCACACTTTACTCCTTCTGGTTGCAGTGGTAATACTGTTTAAATGAAGGTGCCTTCTACTTCCCACATAGCCTCATTAATCCCTTGCATTTCAGTCATTTCTGGGAAACATCAGAAAAGCCCTGTTTTATATGCAATATATATTGCAGAATCACAAGATCTCAGAGTTCATTCTTGCAAGCCTTCTCTCATCAAGAGATCCTTCTACAACATCCTTGTTTTTTTTTTTTTTTTAGCCCAACTTCTTATGAACATCTCAAGCTTGATGTCTCATAGAAAACTGAAGTCTTATATGTCCAAACTGAACACATTATCTCCCCCTCTTCCCCCAAATCCCCACTGGCATATTTGACTATATGAAGACTGTATGACATTAAAAATTCCATCAATTGTTATTTTTCTTTGGAAGAAATATGACTGTGGATGGGATTAAAAAATTTTCTGAAAACCAGAAACACAAATGTGTGCATAAATTGTATATCAAGTCTCTTTGTTGTCTTAGAATACCCTCAAAGAACACTCTATTTCTTAGAAAGCTTTATCCCAGAGAGAAGATTCTGGGAAGATGGCAGAAAACTTTTGGCTCTCCAAATTCACTTAACAGGGGCGGAGCCAAGATGGCGGAGAAGACATATGCGACTTTCTAAGCTCTTTTCTTACCCTCTTTATCAATACTATATCGAGCCTCAAAAATAGTCTTGACTGCTACAATTCGTAAAGATAAGAAGTAGAACAACTCACCGGCCAAAGAAAATCTGCAGTCTCACCAAAAAAAGGTTGGTTCCGGGGCCAGGGGGGAGATCAGTGCAGACAGGGAGAGAAATTAGGTTCTGAGGAGAGTCTCAAACCGAAAGTGAAAGCACAGATCTCAGCACAAGCGCGCAGCCCCAACCCCCAGTACAGGGCTTTTCCTTGGGGCAGTTGGGATCCTGCACGGCAGGAGGACACAGCCCAGGTTAGCCTCCAATCTGCGCAGAGGGGAGCTCAGCTTGGGGCCATAGAGCTTTTCCAGGGCCGATTTGCATTAGGCAGAGGCGCTGGGCAGAGTTTGCACGGTCTGCAGTCAGCTGCTAATACTCACAGTCCCACTAGAGGCTCCCGCCTGGGGCAGTGGCACTTTCACCCCTTAGTCTTTAGCCGAGGGCAATCGCTAACCCACACAGCCCAACTGGGCACTTGGATAGCTCGGCCAGTGCTGAATCCACTTCCTGTTGGGGGAAGGGAAGACTCTCACTCAGAGCACTCCCATACCTCGGAGCTGGAAATCCGTTTACATCTCTCCCTGCTCTGCAGAGGAAGCTGATAACCCCCTTGCCTAGGAGACATACCCTAAAGGCTTTAAAACATGAATAAAAAGATGAAAAGAACGATTGACAGCTTCTATGCAGAAAAAGAGCAGGTCAGCAAACCTGAGGAGACCTCAAACAGCAAAAATGCATCAGACTGTCCTCCTTTACATGATGCTCTCATAGAAGAGACCATTAAAAGTCTCAAAAGAGAGTAAGAAGATAAATGGGGAAAGGAAAGAGAAGCCTTACAAGAGAGCAACAACTTCCTGAAATACGAATTGGAAAAGTTAAAAAATTCCCAGGAAGTGCAGGGAAACAAAATTGGTGAATGGGAAAAAATAAAGAATTCACTAGAAAGTAGGATTTGTGAATTGGAAAAGACAAAGAACTTGCAGGAAAGTAGGATCTGTGAATTGGAAAAAGAAAATAATTCACTAAAAAAAAAATTAGTGAAATGTAAAAAAATTCCACAGACCAAAACAATTCATTTAAAAACTCAATTGGACATTTACAGAAAGAAGTAAAAAAGGCTAATGAAGAAAATAATTCTTTAAAAATTAGAACTGAACAAATAGAAACTAATGATTCATTGAGACAGCAAGAATCAGTCAAGCAAAAACCAAAAAATGACAAACTGGAAAAAACCATGAATTATCTACTTGCAAAAATGACAAACTTGGAAAATATATCTAGGAGAGATAATCTGAGGATTATTGGACTTTCTGAAAACTATGATGAAAAAAAGAGCCTAGATACTATTTTACAAGAAATCATCAAAGAGAACTGCCCAGATGTAATAGAATCAGAAGGTAAAATAGGCATTGAAAGAATTCATCGAACACCTTCTGAAAGAAACCCTAAAATAAAAACCCCAAGGAATATTGTGGCAAAATTTCAGAACTATCAGATTAAGGAAAAAATTTTACAAGCAGCCAAAAAAAAACCATTTAAATACCGAGGTGCCACAATAAGGATCACCCAAGATCTGGCTGCCTCTACATTAAAGGAAAGAAGGGCCTGGAATATGATATTCCGAAAGGCACAAGAACTTGGGATGCAGCCAAGAATAAACATCCAGTTTGTTGAGATTTTCTTCCGGAAGAAGATGGACATTTAATGAAACAATGAATTCCAATTGTTTCGAAGAAAACCAGAACTAAAAAAAATTTGATCTCCAACCATAGAACTCAAGAATGCAGAAAAGGTAAAAAAAATTTTGAGAATTGTATTTTTTGGGATATACAAAAAGAAAATGTATAATTTGATTGATGATATAATATAAAAAAGGGAAGAGATATGGAAAGGGAGATGGCAGAAAATGGGAAGGAGGGAAAAAAGAGGGAACCAATCCCAAAAAGAGGCAAAGGAAACTTATCATATCTGAGGGAATTTAGAGGGGGGGAGGAAATTTGGTGAATCTTACTCATCAGAGTTGGCTTAAAGAAAAAATAATTGACATTTGTTTTAGAGAAAAATTTTTCTCCTCATTAAAACAGGTAGAGGAAAAGGAAAAGAAAAAAGGTTAAGGGAAGGAAGGGAAAAGACTCAAAGGGGAGGAGGATTATAAAGAGGGAAGCACGTGATACAAGAGGGGTACATAAGTTTAAAAGGGGGAAAGAGGGTTGGGGAGGCAAGAATAATAAAGCATAATTTTAAATTAGGATAAGGAAAAAGATTTAGTAATTCTAACCAAATGTGAATATGAACTCCCCAAAAGAGGAGGCAGATAGGACTGATAAAAAGTCAGAACCCTAAATATGTTGTTTACAAGAAACACAAAAGCAGGGAGATAATAAGAGTAAAGGGGTGGCTGAGCAAATCTATTATGCCAGATGAAGTCAAAAAGAAGTCCTTATCTCGATCAAGCAAAAGTAAAAAATTGATCTAATTAAAAGAGATAAGGAAGGAAACTACATCCTGCAAAGGGATAAAAACGAAGAATATCAATATTAAATATATAACAATGGTATATCCAACCCTCCTAAAGGAGAATTAAGAGGTTGCAAGAAGAAATAGACAACAAAATTGTAAAGTAGGAGATCTCATTGCACCTCAGAATTAGAAAACAAACCACAAAAACAAAAAGAAAGAAATTAAAAGAAGTAAAAGAATATTAGAAAATTAGGTATGTTGGATCTTTGGAGAAAATTGAATGGAGATAGAAGGAATTTACTTTCCAGCTTTATGGAACCTATTAAAATTGACCATATTTAGGACAAAAGACCTAAATTAAATGCAAGAAAGGAAATAGTAAAAGCTTTTTTTCAGATCATGATGCAATAAAACTACATTCAACAAAAAGTTGGGGAAATAGACCAAAAAAGTAATTGAAACAAACAATCTATCTTAAAGAATGATTGGTGAAGGCAAATTATAGAACAATTAATAATTTCACTCAAGATAATGACAATGATGAGACATCATAAAAATTTGTGGGATGCACAAAGGGTTTAAAAAGAGGGAATTTTATATCCTTAGAGGCATTGAATAAAAAACAGAAAAAAGATTAATGAATTGGGCTTGGAAAAAAAAACTAAAAAAAGACCAAAATTAAAAACCCCAATCAAATACTAAATTGGAAATTTAAAATTAAAAGGAGAAATTAAAAATATTGAAAGTAAAAAACATTGAACTAATTAAAAACTAAGAGTTGGTTCTATGAAAAAAATAAAATAGATGCCTTTGGTAAATCTGATTAGAAAAGGAGAGGGAAAAGAAATTATAGTCTTAAAAATGAAAAAGGAGAACTTTCCACCAATGAAGAGGAAATTAGAGAAATAATAAGGGTTATTTTGTCAACTTATGCCAATAAATTTGATAACCTAATGAAATGGATACTACTAAAAAATATAGACTTCCCAGACTAACAGAGGAGGAAGTAATTTTAATAGTCCCATTTCAGAAAAAGAAATAGAACAGGCAATTAAACAACCCCCAAGAAAAATCCCAGGACCAGATGGATTTCATGGGAATTTTACCAAACATTTAAAGAACAATTGGGCCCCAATGCTATAAAATTATTTGATAAAATAGGGAATGAAGGAGTCCTACCAAATTCCTTCTATGACACAGACATGGTACTATACCTAAACCGGTAGGCTGAAAAAGAGAAAGAAAATTATAAAACTCCCCAAAGAATATTGATCAAAATCAAATAAGATATAAAAAAGACTCGAAAATCATCCCAAGATAATACACTAATCAAGTAGGATTTATACCAGGAATGGGGTTTTTCAATATTAGGAAAACTATCAATATAATTGGCCATGTTAATAACCAAATTAAAAAAACCATATTCCTTCCAAGATGCAGAAAAAGCATTTGATAAAACCAACATCCATTCCTATTAAAAACACTTGAGAGTATAGGAAAAATGGACTTTTCCAAAAATAACAGCACTAAAACCATCATAACATCATATGAATGGAGACAAACTGCAACCATTCCCAATAAGATCTGGAGGAAACAAGGTTGCCCCTTACACAAGTTTATTTAATATTGCATTAGAAACCTAGCTTTAAAAAGAGTTAGAAAGAGATTAAAGGGTAAGAATAGGCAATGAGGAAACCAAATTATCTCTTTGCCGGACATGATGGTATACTTTAGAGAACCCCAGAGATTCTCTAAAAGTTATTAGAAATAATCCACAATTTAGAAAGTTGTTGGTTATAAAAAAAACCCTAAGTATAGATTTTATATCACTAACAAAACCAAAATTGTTAAAAGAGAAATTCCATTTGTAACTATAAATATAAAATATTTAGGAATCATCTTCCAAGGAAAACGAAACTTTATGAGCAAAATTAAGACCACTTTTCACACAAATTAAGTCTGATCAACCAATTGAAAAAATATTAAATGCTTTGGATAAAGGGGAGCAAATATAATAAAAGACAATATCACCAAACTAATCTATTTATTTAGGATACCAAGAGAGTCCCAAAAACTATTTTAATGACCTAGAAAAAAACAAAAAGTTCATATGGAAAAAAAAAGGTCAAGAATTTAAGGAATTAAGAAAAAAATCAAATGAAGGTGGCTTAGTGTACCAGATCTAAAATTATTATAGAGCAGCAGTTACCAACACTATTTGGATTGGCAAGGAAAGATTAGTTGATCAGTGGAATAGATTAGGTTCTAAAAAACAGTCAACAAATAAAACCTAGTCTTTGACAAACCCAAAGATCCCACCTTTTGGGATAAGAACTTACTGTTTGATAAAATTGTGGGAAAATTGGAACAATATGGGAAAAAACTAGGATTGATCCATTTAACACCCAACCAAGATAAGGTCAAATGGGTTCAAGGACCAGGAAAAGAATGAAATTATTAATAAATTGAGGAACACAGGATATTTACCTTCCCAGACCTGTGGAAGGGAAGGTTTTATGACCAAAAGAACTAAGATCATTACGATCAAAAATAGAAAATTTGATTATAAAACTGAAAAGTTTTTGACAAACAAACAATGCAGAAAGATTAAAGAAGCAATAAACTGGGAAAATATTTTTACAGTCAAAGGTTTAAAAGGTCACCAAAAAATAGAGAATTAACCTAATTTATAAAAAATCGCCATTCTCCAATTGAAAATGGTCAAAGGATATGAACAGGTTCCTCAGATGAAGAAATTGAAACTATTTCTAGTCATATGAAAAGATGCTCCAAGTCATTTTAATCAGAAATGCAAATTAAGACAACCTTAAGATAAATCACACACCTGCGATTGGCAAGATGAAGGAAAAATAATGATGATTGTTGGAGGGGATGCGGGAAAACTGGGACATTGATGCATTGTTGGTGGAGTTGTGAACGAATCCAACCATTTTGGAGAGTAGTTTGGAACTATGCTCAAAAAGTTATCAAACTGTGCATACCCTTTGATCCAGCAGTGTTACTACTGGGATTATATCCCAAAGAGATTATAAAGAAGGGAAAGGGACCTGTATGTGCAGGAATGTTTGTGGCAGCCCTTTTTGTAGTGGCTAAAAACTGGAAACTGAATGGATGTCCATCAGTTGGAGAATGGCTGAATAAATTGTGGTATATGAATATTATGGAATATTACTGTTCTATAAGAAATGACCAACAGGATGATTTCAGAAAGGCCTGGAGAGACTTACACGAACTGATGCTGAGTGAAATGAGCAGGACCAGGAGATCATTATATACTTCAACAACAATACTATCTGATTACCAGTTCTGATGGACCAGGCCATCCTCAGCAACGAGATCAACCAAATCATTTCCAATGGAGCAGTAATGAACTGAACCAGCTATGCCCAGAAAAAGAACTCTGGGAGATGACTAAAAACCATTACATTGAATTCCCAATCCCTATATTTATGCCCACCTGCATTTTTGATTTCCTTCACAAGCTAATTGTACAATATTTCAGAGTCTGATTCTTTTTGTACAGCAAAATAACGTTTTAGTCATGTATACTTATTATGTATCTAATTTATCTTTTAATATATTTAACATCTACTGGTCATCCTGCCATCTAGGGGAGGGGGTGGGGGGGTAAGAAGTGAAAAATTGGAACAAGAGGTTTGGCAATTGTTAATGCTGTAAAGTTACCCATGCATATATCCTGTAAATAAAAGGCTATTAAATAAATAAAAAAAAGAAATTAAAAAAAACAAACAAACAAATTCACTTAACAACAAAAACTATAACAACTAGAACCACAACCACAATAGCATCAGACAGAATATCACCTCTGAGGTGATGTAGAGCAGCAGAAATGAACAAAATGAATAAAAGGGATAAATAGTTGTTTTCCTAGGACAATGTGAGAAGTCCACAGTTAGAATTTCATCTCCAGGAACAGAGGTTTAGACTGAGTGAAGTACAAATACTTCCATGACAATTGCCAAAACAAAACAAACAAACAAAAAAAAGAAGTCCTGGGGACTTCTGGATTGGGAGACATCCTTGGCTTTAGAGACTTTTATCTCATGGACTATGTGGGGGATCTGATAGCTGAGTAGGATAAAACTGAAGAACCTTCTACTTTGGAAGGATGACAAGTACAGTGCTGACTAGATCTGTCCCAGACTGTGGCTGCCAGCAAGAAGGAACTAGCACACATTTTATGGGTGTAGTAGCTGACTATGGGCACTTGCTAGGAAGCAGAATCCTTGGTTTTAATATCGGGGCAGAGAATAATTAATATATACATACATACATACATAATATAGTTAAATACATAAATAAACAAACAAATAAATAATATAGTTTGCAGCCATCCAAGGGACTGCAGGAAGCAAGATCATTTGTGGGACAGTGTGGTTAGGGGCTCTTGCTATGGTTTAAGAGAAGAGAGGAGAGACTTTGCCCTACTTCTTGCAGCTAAAGTCCACTTGGATCTTGATGGTACTTCCATCATGGTCTCGCTTTATTCCATGTTTTGGTTCTTAGGCAGTGATGGGGGCCTGGAGTCTAATCTCAGCTTTCTCTCCTTGGCAGAGCTTTGGGCTGCAGACAGTCTTTTTATTTCCCTTTCTTCCATTCCATCCTTCTCTTCCCAGAAACCCAACTATCTATAGAGAGTCTACATGAGAACTGCTTGGGAATCTTTGCCAGTTCATCACTAGGAGCAGAATATTCCCTTTTGGCATTTTTGTATTATCTGCATAACTTCCACAAACTCTGTCATGGCAATCAGAATTCTGGATATCTATGTAGAGAAATATTTAGATGATCCCAGTATTTCATGGCATCTTTGTCAGATGTGCCTACTATTGAGCATACTATAGGTATGCCTTCTAGGCAAGAATTGGAATGTATCATTGGGCTTTCAGTTATGATGATTTCCTGGAGGATCCCATACTGATAATTTCACCTACATTTGACATGTGCAGTAAGGTTCTAGGGAAGAAGCTAGTCATCTCAAATTGGAAGTACCAACAACTTTTCAAGGTTGAGGAAGAAGAAAATGATTTCTCTATAATCTCCGCAGCTTCCAATAACCATATGAATAAGGTTCCAGTGGTGAAGGCCAAGGATATTATGTCATCATAAATTTTCTAATTATAAAACAGGCCCAAGAGAACATCCAGTTCTTTAAGCATCAGGCAGGGTTGAGAGATACACTCTCCATAAAGGCCTCACTACAGAAGAAGCTAAGTACCACCATATGATAAAGGCAGTCCATAAATTGAAGTTACAAGATGGAGACATGGCAAGAGAAGATAGATTGTTTCAGCCCAGTCCACTCCAGGTAGTACACCTGATTCTTCTCCCAAGCAAAAGTTCAGAGGCTGATTTATTCATAAATTTTCCACTCCCTTACCTGGTCTAGATGTCAACACAAATCCTCACTGAAAGATAGAACCCTTTTGGACCAAAAATCTTTTATAAGTCTGACTTGGGTCCTACAGAGATACTCAAAAGTATCATCAATAGAGCTCATCTGGTTTCAGTCAACTAGAAATGCAGTAGATGCAACAGTTTTCAAGCCACTGAAGATGACTCTTCCAGTAATGGAAGGAAAAAAACCAATGTCTATGAACTTATAATCTCAAACTAATGGACATGAATGTGTTGATTCCTATAGGGTTCTAAAGCTCACTTTTCATATAAGCAAAGTTGCTTTCCTTGGTGAACCACTGTTATATAGAGAGAATATTTTAGATTTTTCTTCCTTCCCCACCCATCTTGCACTTAATATAGGAAATATGTCATCCATTTATAATTCTGCTAAGGATAATATTCCTGGGGAGGTACTGATTGTTTCTTTAAATATTTATAGGAAAGCTTGAATCTTCCTAATGCAGGACAACCTATTCTGTAATACCTTAAAATTGGTCTGAATAACTTCTTCAAGTTAAGTAAACCACAGTCAATTATTGTTCTATAGAAATATTGTAGCATGCAAGGAAAATAATTAAAATCTAGTAGACTTTGTTCAATATATTTATCTAAGATAAATTTGTTTGGTGATCCTTTTTTTTTTTTTTTTGATAAACAACATTCCTCTTTTCCATCTTCATTGCTGGAACTAACAACTTCTTCTTAGAGAACACTATTTGTTACTCTAGAACTTGTTCTAGAGTACTGGAACTGACCAAAACTGGAAGATTTGATCTGCTCTGCCCTATTGGAGGACTTTTCTTATCAAAAACACTTAACAGACCCAAATAGTAAGGATTATAGTCTGTCAGTGAATGGCAAAATCATTGCTGCCTCCAGTATATGAATAAAGGATCTTTGTTCACTTTAGCAATAGGTGGCACACTAAGCTCATAGAGACTAATAACTGATTCTGTTAAATTCTTGAGAGATTCTATGCAATGTTTTTGTAGAAGAACAGCTGAAGTCACTTACTTTTTAAAAACTTGAAAAGTCAAGGAACCTCAGTAGACTCTTCAGTGATCTAAGGTAAATCATCCTGTGACTTTAAACACTCTCCCTAAGCATTGGTGTGAATCCTTTCTTATTAGAAAAAGTTTAGATGCTAGGAGACATAAAAGCTTTTCTCTTTGAGAATGTAAAAAGCAAACAAAAAAGTGTAGAGAGTAGAGCCCAAGGTTGAACCCCAGGACAAACCTCAGAAAATAACAGTAAGAAGAATCTGAGGCATGGAACATTATTCCCCATACTTTGGTAGTAGAACTTAATTATGCTAATAGCTGCTAAAAATAAATAAAATTAAATTAAAATGAGTAAACAAAGGATAAAGAACATAACATTTTATAGCTTTTTTGGAGATGAAGAAGATCTGGTTTCATATTCAGAAGAAGATAATGGAACAATTTTTCAGTGAAAAACATAAGATGGGTCCAAACATAGAAAGAGTTTTTAGAAAGGACTTTGGGAGGGTGGGGTGGTTGGAACCAAGATGAGAGTAGGAGAGAGAGAGGAGAGTAAACACATCTTTATCTGAGCTTCTCCTGGTATCCCTCAGAGCAATACAAGATCAAGCCTCTGAACTGGCTTTGGAGTGACATACCCTACAAATATTTGGAATGTAACAAATTTCCAGCAAAAGATACTTGACAGAGTTCAGATCCAGGGAGTGCCAGGATCCAGGGCATTGTAGCACCCAGGAATCTACTGGGAGGCCTTTAGGCTACTCTGTCCTGGTTATAAGACAGTGGATAAGCAGATAAGCTCTGAGACATCCAAAGCAAATACAAAAAGCAAATAGTGAGCCTCTGAAAAACAAGGGACCTGGTCCCTTCTACCCAGCACGAGAAGTCAGTCAGCAGCAACAGCTCCAGGGCAACCTAAAGCAGTTGTCACCTCTTTGCCCTAAGAGTAGACCTCAGCCTTTAAAGATGAGCAAAAAAGATATCTGGTCATAGATAGCTTTTATGGAGAAAGAGAAGAACAGACCTCAAACCCTAAGGATCCTAAAGCAAATCATCTCCAGATGAAGCCCCAAAGGGTGATATAAGTTGGTCCCCATTTCACAAGGCTCTCTTGGAAGAATTAAGAAAGGATTTTAAAGGATAGTTAGGAAAAAATGGGGAAAGTAAATGAGAACTTTATAGGAGAGTTTGGAAAAGGAAGCACTTTTGAGTTTCTTAAGAAGAAAACTCCTTAAAAATAGATTTGATGAAATAGAAAATACATATAACTCTTTACAAAATAAATAGGAAAAAGAAACTAATTCATTGAAAAAGGACTTTAAAAATCAGAGATTGAGAAAAATTAGAAAAAAGAAATCTAAGAGAATCAAGAAACTTATGAAAAGAAAATTATCTAACTTGAAATAAAATCCAAAAATATATGGAAAAATAATTCTCTGAAAACTAAAATTGAGTAAAAGGAAGTAAATGATATTCTGACACATCAAGAAGTAATAAAAAATCAAAAGATTAATAAATAGAATATAAAACATCTCATCAAAAACAATTGGAGAAATAATATAATAATAGTTGGAATACTTGAAAATTACAATATAAAAAGAACTTGATACAATATTACAAGAAATTAACCTGGGAAATTGTCTTGAAGTTCTGGAACAAGAAGATCAAGCAGAAATAGAAAACACCCAAAGATCACCACCTAAAAGAAATCCCAAGGGAGAAACATGCAGGAATGTCATTATCAAGTTTCAGGAAAAAATATTGGAAGCATCAAGAAAAAAAGTTAAATATCATGAAGCTACAGTAAGAATTACAAATAGGCAGTTACTGCTTTGAAGGACTATAATTCTTGGAATACTATATATTTGATAAAACAAAAGAGCTGGGGTTATGACCAGAGGCAACTTAACCAGCACAGTTAGCTATAATCCTGAAAGGGAAAAATAATATTTAATGAACTAAGAGACTTTCAGGTATTTGTGACAAAACAGTAGAACTTAAGGAAATTTTGAACATATATAATGCAGGAGAAATATATGATAACATTAAAGGCCAATTATAAGGCCAAATTGTGTACTCCTTATAGGTAAAAATATAATTAGTAGGCTTATGACTATAATCATTATTTGGATAATTTGAAAAAAGTTTGGACTAAGCTATATATGATAAGATAATTCTAAGAAAATAAAACTGTATAGGGAGAGATAAAAAGTAGTAATTATCTCATAC
Organism: Sarcophilus harrisii; assembly: GCF_902635505.1. NCBI lineage: Eukaryota > Metazoa > Chordata > Mammalia > Dasyuromorphia > Dasyuridae > Sarcophilus > Sarcophilus harrisii. Next base: position 439,594,259 of record NC_045426.1, on the reverse strand, counting down.
CAACAAGGCATAAAAGGAATAATTGATACAGAAGAAGGTATAAAAGTGTTCTAAATACAGAAAGAAATAAGAGGAAATCTTGGAGGAATGGGTAAGTTAAGGAATAGGAGAGCAAGGTAGCAGGTAGAGATAAAGCAGATGAGTCAGCAGAGATGACAATAGGGTGAGAAGTATAGTGAGAAAAAATAGGAAGAAAGAAAACATACAATAAGTAATTATAATTTAGATGTGAATGGAATGAATTTACACATAAAATGGAAACTGAGAGCAGATTAAATTTTGAATTCAGCAGTATGTTGCTTTCAGAAAATGCTATAAAAATGTGAGATACACAAAAAGGTAAAATAAAGATCAGGAGTAGAATTTATTATGTAAAAAAGGGGGTAATAATCATGATCTCAAAGTTAAAGCTAAGATAGATTTAATCAAAAGAGAAAAATTAGGGAGACTATACTATGTATCAGTGTAGAGGGCTGAAACTCTTAAGTCATTGCACTGAGGTCGGTTCAAGCATTTAGAGCTAATTACTGATTGGACATGTGCTTGAGGAATGGCCCTTCCCATTACCCTGTACTGGCTCAATAATTGGTGTATACAGGGAATTGTAGGAGGGACTAGGAGGTAGAATAAGATTAGCCAGAGTCACTTTGGTGGTGGATGAGGAAGAAGGAGGTTGTGGAGATCCTGCTTCCATCTCTTTCACTTCTACCCCTAAAGACCAAGAATAAAGACTAAGGACTTTCGCTTATCCTCACTCTGGTTGATTCTAAGGTATCCTGGGTGCTAACATGGTCATCACATATCAGCAATATTATTTACTATTGTTTTAGACCATTTAAGATGACTCGATGGTATGAATACCTGAGTGTATACCTATCAGAACAGACACAGGAACTAGATAAACATAAACATAAAACATTTTATGCAAATAAGGTCAGATCTAAATAATTGAAGTAATATTTATTCTTCATGGATAGGTAAACCTAATATAATAAAAATGTGAATTTTACCTAATTTATAAATTTAATCAATGCTATCCCAATTAAATTACTAAAAGATTATCTTACTGAGTTAGGAAAAAAAAATAACAAAGTTCATATAGAAGAACAAAAGATCATGGACTTCAAAGAAATCAGGGGAAAAAGATGTAAAGGAATCAGATTCAGCAGTATCAAACTTTAAAAAACATTATAAAGTAAAAGTATTATTCAGGTATCAAATTGATAATTTTGAATATTTTAAATTAAAAATTTCTTACATAAATAAAATCTACGTATCCAAGAATAAAAAGAATGCAGAAAATTGGTGGAAAAACTTTTACCGACAATCTCTCAAGATTGGATGTGATTGGTTTGGAATATTGCTATGGTGTAAGAAATGAGGAGCTAATTGATTTAGAAAAACACAGGAAAACTTAGACTTATAAAGGAAGATGCTATCCACCATCAGAGAAACAGATGACAAGTGGTTATAGGTATGGTACAGTCTTACATATATGTGTAGTATGAGTATATGTATGTTTATATCTGTCTGTTTTTATGTGTATGTGTGTGTGTGTGTGTGTGTGTGTGTGTGTTTAATTGCATCCTTTTGTAGGGAAAAAGTGGGTTTTGAGGGAAAAGGGGAAAAATAAAGTTAAAAGCACACAGTGGAAAACAAAAGAAAACCTACAGAGAAGCAAAGAAAAGCTAGGCAGCTTTGAAAACAGTGTGTAGTATTTATTATATTTTCTTGAAATGGATATTTATTGCTTTCTATTGAATGTTGTCTTATGTTCTGCTGTGTAATATGACAATTTTTTTCCTTTTTTTTCTTGTTTTGTATTTAAGTTTAAAATAAATAATAAAATTTAATAAAAAAAAAAAAGAAAGAAAAAGAAAAGAAAGCCTTATCTTCAAGATGAGATCCCCAGGATAATTGCTTTAACTTCCCTTTTGAGTTTTTATTTTTCATTCTTTGACCATCTTAAAAACCTTGAGCAATGGTTCACAAGATTATGCTATATTAAATTTGATAAGAAGCTAAAGAAAATTTCAAACTCAGATGAATGAATGAATGAGTGAATGAAAAAGCATTATTAAGAGCTTACTATAGACAAAGCATTGTACTTGGAAAACTTCACAAAGACCTTTTTTCCTCTGAATTGACATGCCTTAGTTATACAAATTGGATTTAATATATTTATTAATTTTCATATTCTCTCAGTATTTTCCACGGGCCATTTCCCCACATAACTGGCCAGATCTATTTGTTTTTCCACCTTCTGAAGAGTTTCCTTTGTGTTCTTAAAAATCTTGCTTGATAAGTCACACTTCATTAGTCATATACTTTCTCATAGAAGCTTTTCCTTTGTTTTCTAATGAAATACATCCACAAAATCTAAAATTGTTTTGAAAAACAAGACATTTTCACAGAAGCAGATTTAGGGTCTAAATGTGTTTTTGTCCCTTGTCTCTCAGGCTGAAATTAGACACAACTACCCCTGTTTCTATAATTAAATGAAAGACCCCATGTATAGCTTTTCTTCCTGAAATGCACCATGATGTCTCCTGGGATTTAGAAGTTGATTGTTGATTCAAGCAGAAAGAAAACCTGCCAACATATTGATAATTACTTTTTATTTCCTGGCAAAGTCTTAGGGAAATATAATCAATGTTTACATGAGAAGATACAGAGCAGAGTTGACCCCATTGGACTTCTCTTTTATGTGTCCTATTCAATTGGCAGCATCATTACCATTCAAGGTGTCCTTGATTATGATTACCAAAATGAAAAAAAAAATCAGTGTTCATTTAATTCTGAGGAAAAACTGTATGGTATAGGTACCTTGTATACCTTTAGGTTTACATATCAAATGGTTGGATGAACCCCACAACAAAGTTGCTTCCTCTATGAAAAGGGCACCTAATTGGGAATTCTGACAAACTATGCTGGAAATTAGTCCCCTTACTTGTACCAAAAGTCTTTGACTAAAAAGTTTGTACCTTGTCTTTTCACAAAAGAAATTAATCACCTACAGATGATTATGAAAAATGTTTTGAAGAATTTCTTTGATTCATAATATTTAGTAATATTCTGGGACCCTTTGTCCTAAAGTGCCAGGAGTAACAGTGTCCCATAAAATACTGTTTCCACTCTGGCCCAATGGCTATCATCTAAAGGATTCAATCTCTGTGGAGAAGGATCCTTCCATCTTCATCAGCACTCCTACTAATTACTGCCCAATTGCTGCTAATAAAATTATAATATCAAGATCCCTAGAGACAGCAGAAATCCCTAGAGCTAACCACTCTGATTTCATCCTTGCCCAGCAACTAATATTTAAGAAAGGAACCTTTGTGTTGCCATAGCTACTGAAGACTTATAAAAGAAAGTTCTTAATTCCCAAATCCTTAGTGCCGTCATATAGTTCAACATAAGAAACAGTGACAGTGGAAATGATATCAAAGAACTAGTATTACTATCTACTTTTGGTAAGAACAATTGTATTTCTCCTTTTGACTGGCAATTGAAATCTCCTTCCTGCCTTTAAAATGTGAGCTTATTGTCCAAAGGGACTCTCCTTTTAATTTGTATCTCTAGCACTTATGACAGTGCTTTGTGTATAGTAAGCACTAAATAAAGTTTTTTTTTTAATTATTGATCCATTAATTCAAGAGAGTAAAAGGAAAATAACTTTTGATAAATGTATGTTAATTGAATTCTTTATGCTGTTTTCAAAATGGGGCTTGGGCCTGACCCTAAAGTATATATGACTAAACAGTTAGAGAATGGGAAGATGAGTCAAATCCTCCTCTGCTTTGGTAGAAATCATGGGACTTATTTTCATCATAATGACACCTACCCTTACCTTTCAACCATCTGTCATTCTATTCTCTCTTCTCCCCTGCTAGCTATATGTTAGACTGTCAAGGCAATGCTAGCCTAATTTCTACTTAGGCATTTATAAAAGTAGCCTCACCCCTCCAAAACACCCAGCTTTTTTCCCCAGATCACTCTGTCTATAATGAAGTTCCCCTCTGAGCCTCTTTTTTGTTTGGTGTGAGTTTCACAGAATGAGTTAGCATGGGTGACTTTTGAGTTGCATCTCTTGATATCTTTCCCCTCAAACCCATCTTACTTTAGACTTTCCCTGTTATTTCTATAGTCAATTGTACTCTTATCATTTTTGGTACCCCATGTTCATAATTTTGTGTTATCATCCGTTCCTCATTCTTATTTTGCAAAGTGCTTAGTATGGTACCCAGAAAATAAAAGATTTCCCATTCTGCATATGCCATCAGCTGCCAAACACTGTCATTGATTCCTCTGTAATATCGCTTGTTCTTGAACTCTAGTTCAAGCCCTCTATCAGATTTTTACAATAGCCTCCTAAATGGTCTCCTTAACTTTAATGTATCTACTTCCAATTCATCCTCCAAGTAAGTGACAAAGTGATTTTCCTAATGTATAGGTCAATCTCTTCAGTTTCTTCAGCTGGAAAATTGTGGGAATGTTGGTCAAAAAAAAAACCAATGACATCATAGGTGATGCCTTGATTTGCACAGTCATCAATCTCATTTTCTCTTCCAGAGTCATCGAAGTCCAATGGCAAGACAAAAGTAAAGATGACTAATGATGGCCCAGAGTGCAGTGGATGACTTTGGAGTCTTTGCTGTCTGACCAAGCTCTAAGCAATTCATAGAATTTGCTACAGCTCCCTTTCTGGACATTGGAATAAATTGTTCCCATTTGCCCCTTCTGCTGGGGATGTCTTCACATGTTTGGTGTAGACATCCCCCTAACTCGCCAATGAGTTTGAAGACTGTCCAGTTACCCTCAACCTGGTTTAGCCCATCTACCAATATGGTTTTATTGAGGTATGGTAGTGTGTATGCTGAAGTTTCTTGGAACCATAGGTGAAAGTTGGGTGATACGAGGATATCAAAAATTGATAGCAAGCCCTCATAACAGAAGTGCTAATTCTCCCTGAATACTCCATACACCCTGTTAGAAATAATAGTACCTGTTTTGTAGGAATGTTTATGAAGATCAAATGAAATGATATTTGTAAAGTACTGAACTGAGTGCTTGCCACATAAAAGGCACTATGTAAGTGCTCATTCTCTCTGCTACTTCCCTCCAATAAACTCTAGTAACTATAGGGTCAATAATTATTTCATTTTTGTCTCATTTTTGTTTTCAATTTTTACTTTTATATAAGATTTTAATATATAATCAATACAATATGAATATAAATGAATAAATAAGAACCTATTGGGGGAGCATGCCCCAGAATATTTTAGTGATGGGGTGGCATTTCAAAAATGTTTGGAGGCCATTGCTCTAGATTATAGAATTTTCAGGGCCAGTTTATTCTATAATCTAGAGCAATGGCCTCCAAACATTTTTCTATTTATCTGCATTATTCCCCCCGCCCCTTTTTCTTTTTAGTGTTGAGTAAAAATGTCTATTGAGAAGTTTCTCATTGCAGTCATTAAGATTCACCTAGAGAAAGGGGAACAGAGTTACAATGAAATTTAAATTTAATGGACAAAAATAAATCATAGTCAGTGAAAGTAGCTGATAAAAACTTTAGAGATCAAATATAGATATTTGATTTGAATCAGACCATTAGAACATCCCTCACTGAAAAGAATATGGTATTCGTCTCCAGATCAGGCTAGCTTTAATTAGATAATTTAATATTTTTAATCTTTGAACTCATCCACGTCCTCATGTAGAAAACAAAAAGCTATTTGAATTTTCATTTCCCCCTCTTAAAAAGTCACTTTTTATATTAGCTACTTAATTTTTTTTCAATTATTGCCAACAAGATCTACACCTAAATGGTATGTAGTATAGGGAAAACATGAGAATAATCTCAAAATATGAGTGTATAGAAAACTATGAATTTTAAAGAAAATAAAGGAAATTAAAAATCTTAGTTATGAACTTAAATTACTACAAATAGTACTATACTTTTTACCCTTCCTCAAATATAAGGTGATAAAGTCATGGCAATTAAGCAGAAGTAACTTCCAATATCAATACAATGCAGACTGTCTGCATTAGAAAAGCAGATTGTAGCTTATTTTTCTATATGCCTCATTAACATGAAATTGACAGCTTCTTTTTCTGATATATTGACTATGGTGATGTGGTATTAAATAGAAAGAACAGAACATAGTATTTCAGCACTTTTGGAGGGGGGAAGACTGAAAATTGCTTTTATCAATGTAGGAAATTCATGGTAGGAACATTTTCTCCACAGAGGAAGTTAACAATTGTTTTGTGATTTATAGTTTTAGACAATTTCAAGGGCACTAAAGAATTAAAAGACTTTACCAAAGTCACAGTTAGTATTGCTGAAAAGTTGCATTTGATCCAGTTCTCCCTGATTCTAGAATTGGATTTCTATTTTATTATACCATAATGCCTTTTGGTGTTTAAAAAAATATCTAAATTTGAATTTGACCATTTTGAATACAGAAGTGCTAACCATTTAGGTAGAAAAGGGGTTAAGTTTAGCAGCAGAAAATAAATATACTTTTAATCTGGAACCATGGGAGGGTAACCAGTAGCAGTGATGACTGCGTATCTCTACTGATGAAAAATGGCCAATCGGTGAGGAGCAAATGTACTGGCAGAAAACAGGAAGCAGACACATAATTCACAAACCAGACAGTGAGAGAGATGCTACTGAATAAGAATAAGCAGGAGAGAGGGCATGCGTATGAATGAGTACAGAAGTGTGGAGGGATAGAAACTATTAGACATATGAAATGTGAAATGGGGTCCACATCTCTGCTGAGTGTTGCTTATTTTAGTTACCAAAAGGTTAATCAAAATGCATACTTATGTTGGGGGGCAGATATTGAAATGATTTCAAAGAAAATTAAATAGAAGATGCAGCTAAAAATACTGCTAAAAATATCTAACTGGGGGCAGTTAGGTGGTGCAGTGGAGAGAGCTCTGGGCCTGGAGTAAGGAGGTTGTTTTTCTTGATCAGCTGGGTTCAACTTCATATCTTCACTTGGGGTTTTCTTGGCAAAGATTTTGGATTTCCTTCTCCAAGTCATGTTGCAGATAAGGAAACTGAGCAAAATAGTGTTCATTGACTTGCCTAGATTCACATTTGTAGCTAGTAAGTATCTAATGTTGGATTTGAACTGAGCTTTTCCTGACTCCAGGTCTAATGATCTTCCACTGTGCTATCTATCTGCCTAGGAATCAGGAAGACAAGTTCAAATCTGGCCTCAGAGACTATCTTGATGTGTGACTATGAGTAAGTTTCTAAAAATGAGATAATAATACTACCTGTCTTACAGGCTGGTAGTGAATATGAAATGCAGTAATATTTGTAAAGGGATTAGGACATAGTAAGAATATATAAATGTTAATTATTATTTTTAATTATGTAGGACTTCTAGTTACCTATAATCCAAATTTCTTGTACTAGCATACAAGGTCATTTAGAAATACTTCACAAAAGATAAAACTGATTATTTCAAAAGACAAATTTATTCATTCATTCATCCCTGAGTTCAGATCCTGCCTCTTACATACTACTTTACATTTTAGGACAAATCACCTAATGTCCTTCCTCTTCAGTTATCATAATATTTCATGAAAGAAGTGATGTTTGAGTTAGATGCAGATGAATAATTAGAGCATTAATATACAGAGAAGAGGAGCAAGACACATCAGGTGGAGAGAATGATATGATCCTAAGCACAGTGGTGGCAAAAACAGAAAAAAGCATTTAAAGAACCACAAGTGATCACTTTAGCTGAAGCAGAGTATATGATGGTATTTAAAGGAAAATTAAGCTGGAAAGGAAAGTTGGGAATAGATTGTGGCAGTCCTTTATTTCTTTTTTTTTAATTAAAGCTTTCTATTTACAAAACATGGGTAATTTTTCACCATTGATCTTTGCAAAACCTTCTATTCCAAATTATTCCCTCCTTTCTTCCACCCCATCCCCTAGATGGCACGTAGTCCAATACATATTAAATCCAATATATGTATATATATATTTATACAGTTATCTTGATGCACAAGAAAAAACTGGATCAAGAAGGAAGAAAAAAAAAACTGAGAAAAAAAGCAAAATGCAAGCATACAACAACAGAAAGAGTGAGAATGCTATGTTGTGGTCCACACTCAGTTCCCACAGTCCTCTCTCTGGGTGTGGATAGTTCTCTTCATCACTGAACAATTAGAACTGGTTTGAATCATCTCATTGTTGAAGAGAGTGTGGCAGTCCTTTCACAGGCTGAAGAAATTTGATCTCCATGGCAAGATATATTTAGATCTGTAAGGAATCTCAGATATCACTTTTTCTTATTTTATAGATGAGCGCACAAGTCCAATGGGATAAAGTCATATAGATAAGTCACACAGAGCATAAAGATTTGCACTGACTCCATAATTTTTTATCTTAATTTATGGAATTCTCTTTTATTATCACTAATGTAAACCTGAAAATTCACTCTGATTGGTATTCCTAAGTGAGAATTTTGTCTTCCTTATAGATTTCTAAATGGCCTTTTGTGACAATAAAGCAAAAAATGACTTTGTGGGAATGATATGATGATGTGCCTGAAGCTTGAAAAGTAGCCAATGCAATGGATACCCACCATTTCAGAGGACTGATGATGTCATATACTTCCTAGTAATCAATACAAAGGTTATAGATTCATGATGCTGAGTGAGATATATTTTTGGATTTTGGCAATGCAGGAATTTGTTTTGTTTGATTATGTGTATTCATTACAAGGCTTTTCTTTTTCTTTTTCCATTGAGGAAAGAGATGAGAGAAAATAGATTTTTGTTAATTTTTTAAAAATTCAAAAAAACCAAAAATAAAATACCTAGTGGAGGAGCTATGTGTTAAAAATGGAAAGAGATAATCTTGAAAAATGAGAGAAAATGTTTAATGTCTTAGAACTGTAAGTCTTAAACAACAACAATAATAGTAGTAATAATAATAACTAGCATATATATTGTACTTAAAGTTTTGCAATGTGTTTTAAACATAGTTTTTCATTTGAACTTTGCAACATCTTTAAAAGATAAATGATGTTATCCCCATTTCATAGTTTAGAGAAATTGAAGTTGGCAGAGTTTAATTAACTTGCAAACCTTAAAACAACTTATAAATGTCAGTTATTACTATTTATTTCATTAAGAATGGGAAAATAACCACAAAACCAATTTTCAAACTACTTGATAACATGATGTTTTATTCAACCAGACTGCTCAAAATTTAAGTATTCTCCAATTTCTACAGATATTATTTTTAAAGCACTTTACAAGCCTTAAAATTCTAAATGAATATACGGTATTAATAGTAATGATGATGAGGATTCTGATGAAATCTTGCTCTAGATTTCCATTGTCTTTGACTTCTTTGGGATATAGACTTAGTCATGACTGGGCCTAAATATAGTCCTTTGGGCATAGTTCCAAATTGGTCTCCAATATAATTGGATCAGTTCATAACTCCACTAACAGTTGAATTAGTGTTCCACATTGTATGCAGCATTTGTCATTCTCCTTTTCTTTCATATTAGCCAATCTGACATGTGTGAAGTAGACCAATTTTAATTTGCATTTCTCTAATCAATAGTAATTAGAGTCTGCTATTTGAAAGTCAAATTTTCCATTTAGCTCTAGCTTCAGGAATGTTTAAAGGTCCTATATTGTATGAAATATCCATTTCTTCCCTCTCCCCCACCCCAAAGGACTATGTTTACTTTTACTGGATAGATTATTCTTGAATATAATTCTAGCTCCTTTGCCTTCTGAAGTATGAAATTTCAAACCCTTTGATAATTTAATGTAGAAGTTGCCAAATCTTGTGTTAGTCTAACATGACATTAGAATTTTTTCTTTCTGGTTGCTCTGAATGTTTTCTCCTTCAATGTGTAGCCCTGTAAGTTGGCTATAATATTCCTGGGAATATTTGTTTTACATTTCTTTCAGGAAATGTTTAATGGAGTCCTTCAATTTAGGTTTTACCCTCTGGTTCCAAATATCAAGGTAATCTTCATTGATAATGTCTTGAAACATGATGTATAGGCTTTTTAAAAAATCATGGTTTTCAGGTAGTTCAGTTATTCTTTAAATTATCTCTCATTGATCTGTTTTCCAGGTCAGTTATTTTTCTGATGACAAATTTCACATTTTTCTCTGTTTTTCATTTTTTATTTTATTTTATTGTTTCTTGATGTTTCATCAAGTCATTAGTTTTCAATCACCCAATTCTAATTTTTAAGGAATTATTATTTTTTTTTCAGTGAGAATTGTGCTTCCTTTTCCTCTTGGCCAATTCTACTTTTTAAGGAGTTCTAAAAAAAACTTTGTGAACTTTTGTGCCTCTTTTTCCATTTAGCCAATTTTGTTTTTTAAGATGTTATTTTCTTCAGTATTTTTTAGTCCTCTTTTACCAAGCTATTGGCTATTTTCTCTTTTCCCTATTGCATGTAAAAAGAATTTGCATTAATTTTTTAAAAAAAAATTTGGGTTTCAAATTCTTTCTTTCTCTTCCCCAAACTTGAGATGGTAAGCAATTTGATATAGGTTAACTCTGTTATCATGCAAAAAAAACAAAACAAAACAAAAAAAACATCCAGATTAGTTATATTGTAAAAAAAAAAAAAAAAAAAAAAAAAAGAACAAAAATGTTCAAAACCTTTTAAACTTAATCAAAACGAACAGTTTTCTATTTTATAATACTTTTTATCCATAGATCTGACAGGCAAACTATTCCATGCTCCTCTAATTTGCCCTTGGTGTCCTTACTGACCAAATCCTGTACCTGTTTTATCCTTATCTTCATGTACAATAGGAGATATTCATTTATTTCTAGTTTCTGCCAACCTGTTTTCCAGTTTTCCTATCAAATAGTGAACTTTATCTGAGCTCTAAGTGAGCTTAGATTTTTGGGTTTATCTAAGTAGAATACCGTGGTTATTTAGTATGGGATATTGTTTACTTAATGTATTCCACTGATGCACCACTCTGTTTCTCAGACAATAGCAGATTGTTTTGATGATTACCACTTTATAATGTAGTTTAAGATCTGCTAAGCCACCTTCATATTTTTTCATTAATTCCCTTGATATTCTTGGCCTTTTGTTCTTCCAGATAAATTTTGTTATTTTTTCTAGCTTTATCAAATAATTTTATTTATCATTTAATTGATTACCATTGAATAAGTAAGTTAATATAGAGAATTGTCATTTTTCCCAAATTGACTCGACCTACTCATAAGTAAGTAAAATTTTTCAATTGTTTAAAGCTGACTTTTATTTGTGTGGCATTTTTTTGTAATTGTGTTCATATAGTTTCTGAGTTTGTCCTAGTAGATAGACTTCCAAGTATTTTATATTTCCTACTACATTTTAAATGGAATCTATCTACTACTGCTTGATTTTGATGATTAATGTATAAAAATACTGATGCTTTATTTTTGTTTTATATCCAACTTTGCTAAAGTTACTATTTCAACTGGATTTTTAGTTGATTCTGTAGAATTCTCTTAAGTAAACCATTGCGTCATTTGCAAAGAATTATAGCTTTTTTTTTTCATTGCTAATTCTAATTCCTTCAACTTCTTTTTTATGGCTATATGTAGCAATTCTAGTAAAATATAGAATAATAGTGTGATAATGAACATCCTTCCTTCACTCCTAATCTTACTGGAAAGGCTTCTAACCTATCCTCATTACAGTTAATACTTGCTTATCGGTTTAGATAGATCATACTTATTTTAAGGAAACCTCCATCTATACCTATTTTCTCTGCTGTTTTTAATAGTAATAGGTGTGGTATTCTGTCAGTGTCTTTTCTGTGTCTAATGAGAAAGTCCTATGATTTCTGTTGGTTTTGTTATTAATAGATTCAAGTATGTTAATGGTTTCCTAATATTAAATCAGCTGTACATTCTTGGCATAAATCTCACTTAGTCATAGTATATGATCTTTGTGATGTATTGCTATAATCTCCTTTCCATTTTATTAAATTTTTTTGTATCAATTCCTGGCATGGTCCAGGTTTCATAAGTATACAACAATGAAGTCAAACTCAATAGATGTATAGAACTTCAGTTTGGTAGTCAGTTTAATACTTCTCTCCCATGTTTTCTTTTGGAGTTTCCAAAACACTGAGCTAAGTCTGGCAACATATGGTTCATCTCATTCTCAGTGTGTAAATCTCTGGAAAAATATACTACCAATGTAAGTGAATTTATCTACAGTATTTAAAACTTCATTTGCTATAACTGTTGAAATGTGCAGATTTAGAGAATCTATCCCAAATATTCATATGGATTGTTTGTGTCTAATATGTGGTAAAGCATTCTGAGCTTGTATTGGTCTGACCACCCACAGTTGAACATACTGTAACTTGACTCTAACATATATAATAATGTCAAGAATGAGGGGTAACAACCAGTGTATCAGTATTCATTAGGGAAATTGGTTTCTAGTTTTCATTCTCTATTTTCATTCTTCCTGATTTAAATATCACCATCATATTTGTCTGTTGACTCCCTTTTCATAATTTTTTTGGTATCACTCTCACTTCTTTTCCCAATTTTTCCTTTTTTTATATGATTTTAAAATCCTTTTTAAGTGTTTCTAGGAATTCCTTTTTTTTCCCCAGGGCGGGAGAGTGGCTTTTGTCTAGTTAGCATTTTTGTTTGAGGCTTTGCATGTAGCTGTTTTGATTTTGTTGTCTTCATCTGAGTTTGTGTCTTTATATTCTCTGTTACTTTAGTGATTTTTATGTGGCTACTAAATAGCCACCGTATTCTACTATTAGATAAACCAAAAGATCTAAGCTCATTTAGAGATTAGATAAAGCTCACTATTTGATAGGAAAACTGGAAAACAGCTTGGCAGAAACTAGAAATAAATGAATATCTCCTATTGTACATGAAGATAAGGATAAAACAGGTACAGGATTTGGTCAGAAAGGACACCAAGGGCAAATTAGAGGCTCTTTTTTGTTGTTTGCGCCTTTTTACAGTATAATTATTAACTATGAATTTTGTGCTAAAGTTGGGTTATACCAAATTTCAGGTTTTTCATGCTGTTGTTTCAGAGCTACTTCTGGGAGTCTGTAAATTTTCAATTCTTACAACATTGTAGGATCTAAGGAGAGGTGTAGTATGTGCTCTTCTGACATATTCTGGTCTGTAAGTGACTATGAGAATTCTTCTCTGTGCTGGAACTGTAGTCAAGTTTATTATTTATTTTGTCTCTGGAAATGGAACTTGGGCCCTTGCTCTCTTGCTCCTACAAATGGTAGTTTGCTTAGGACCTGAGACCAGGGAATGCTGTTCTTTTGTGAACAATCATAAGCACTCTTGTCTATCTTGAAACAAGAATATATGCTCACCAATGACTGCAAATACATTTTGCTTGTAGGACTGCTAATCTTTCCCTTTGCCCTGGGCCTGTGACCTGGAACCATGTATAATCAATGCAATGAGGTTCTGTACCCAGTGCTAACAAAGAGTTCCTTGTCATCTCTCATTGACTACTTGACTGATCCCCTTATAATCAATATGCTGAGAGCTTTTGAAACTGCTTGTGCCTCTGATGCAGCCTCTTCCAGGACCCACTGTTGTCTTGTTAGGGCATGACCTGAAATGTACTTCATTCCAGTCGTTCATTCTAGAATTTCTTTTGAGCCATTATTTTAAAGTTGTTTGAAGAGCAATTTGAAATGATTCAGATGAGTTCCTGCCTTTCCTCCACCATTTTGGCTTCACTTCAAGAAAAGAATTTACTAGCTACAACCTAATGTGGGGAATAATTTGCAAAGTAGACTCAGAATCAGAACTCATAAAGTGATGAGAGATGAAAGAACAGCTTTCAGAACTGTGTTAAAGAGAATATTACCTGTGTTGTCACTTGTTAATGGACAGAATGAATGAACAATGTGAGCCTGCCATACTCTATACTCTTCCTACCTGTTTCTAGGAGAAAGAAAAAATAGAATATTTATACTCCTGATAAATTTTTTCTGCAAAAAGAACTGAAAACTGAAAGCTATTTTCTTTGTATTATCACTTGTTGTTCCCGAGAATTAGAGAGAGAGAATTATGCAAAGGAACAAATTTGAGAGGCTTTTGTCAACTTCAGGATAAAAGTAATTACCTTTTCCTAGAAGAGTATAGCACTATTTCAGCTGAAAGCATCAGCTAAACCTAAATTGAAAGTGATGCATGTTACAATTGCTATTGAGTATGCCCACCTCACTCAATAGGAGCAATATCTTTGAAGTAGAGAATCAGAGTAATTTCTCAATTTGTTGACTGTATTAGATGAAACATCCCATTCCATGATGTTTTAGTTAAATACTTCATGGATGAACTCACTTTAGCTGTGGAAACTTCTAGTTAATACAAAAATGTTCCCAGAGCTATGATTTATCTATTTTGAACCTCATTTATATGCTTTTCTCCTTTAAGTATGGATGTACTCTTATGTGTGTTGGTGGAATGTGATCCATATTAGTATGCAGAATTACTTGTATTTTTCTTATATTTACCTTATGAGTACTTATGATATAATTATTGATTTTCCTTGTTATTAACTGCATGGTTATATCTAATGTATCACCATTTTGAATAGCTGGGATTATATAAATGAAAACACAGCAAATATTTGAGAATTATTTGTTGAATAAGGAAATGTGTTAGGCTTGTCCCTGGATGTTTGAGAGTATTTTCTAAATGTGAAAATCTTACTTTAGATGTACATCTGCCAGTGTGAAGATAAATTGGAGTTAATTTCCACTAGTCTAGTCCAGAGAGTTACTATGCACATTATGCATAAGTTACAAAAGCAAAGTAATTTATCAAAATGGCATAATAATAATAATAACAATAATAGCTAAAAACATCCTCTCCTAAGTCTGGGGGGCACACTTATCAATCACAAATTTATGTAATATCAGTGAGATGGCCCAAACAGTAGTGAGGCATACATGTAGAGAATTTATAGTGAAGAAAACTCGTATCTTTGATACTGAAGAGTCCCGATGACTTTCTTCCCTTGTGTAGTTTTAACACTATTCCCTGCTGACTGTGACATCTCTGTTGACTAAGCCTCTCAGTTGTACTCTCAGTGTCTGCTTAACTTAGTTTCCAGGGCTAGTCCACAATTGTCTCAAAAGTAATAGTAGGGCCAATCAATTTAATTCTGTAAAGGTAATCAGGGGTGTGGTCGGTCTATTTGCTCTCAGTTCAATAGTGAGCTCTGTCTCTGATTCCATCAGAGAGAACTTCATGAATTTTATTAAGAAGTAGATTATTAACATCTTGTTATTATATTAATGCATCATCACATATCCTTTAATTTCTGTGATTAAATGTCTTTATACTTACTTTAGATCTTGTTATTTGTTTTTATTTAATGTGATTTGTCTTTAAAATGAGTCTGTCCATCATTTACAGACATAAATCCTAAATCCTTGATTTCTTGCTAGTTATAAAGGGAAGACACAAAGATTCCCTTTGAGTGCTGAAGCTCAGCAAAATCCATGTGATACATTTTTCAAAACAAGTAACATTCTTCCAAGAGAGTTTAGATCTATCTTTTCTAATGGCCTAAGGATCATGGGTACCTCCAAATAAATGGTTAGATCTAATAGAATTGTATACTCTAGCCAGATGTATAAGGTTACATGCAGAAACATTGTATAGGCAGTCGTTATAATTATGCATACTATGCATTAGAATAACATGAAGAGCATGAATAGATATTTAAATATCAGTCACAAAAGTATAAACAGCAATTTATGGCAAAGTATATGGATATTGACACAACATTCACATTAGTAAAACATAGGTCTATATCAAATCAAATAGTATGTTAATAAATAAGCCCTTCAATGAATTTCATCTGGCAATTTGTATAACCACCTAAAAGGTTTTCTTGAATCATTTTATTTAAGTCTGTTCACTGGCTAAAAAATCCTGTTATTCATGCATAAATTACTGCTTCATAGCTTTAAAATTTTTTTTTTAACCATATAGTTGTTGTTATATAAATTGTCATCTTGGTTCTTTTCATTTTATTCATTCATTCATATTCATTCATTAAGTGAATTGTATTGTATATATATATATATATACATACATTAAGTCTTCAAAATTATTCTCTTTTGTTATATGTAAAGTTAAAAGCTTTTGAAGTAATCCATTAAAGCTAAAATCAAAAACATAAAAATAGGGGAAAATATCATTACAGTAAGATTCTCTGATAAAGGTCTGATTTCCAAGACACATAAGGCATTGATTCAAATTTTTAAGAATAAAAGCCATTTCCCAAGTAATAAATGATCTAAAGCTATGAACAGGTAGTTTCCCAATAAAGTGACTCAGGCTATGTGGAACTATATGAAAAAATGCTTTAAGTTGCTAATAATTTAAGGCAGTTTTGAGATTCCATCTCATATTGGCAAAGATAACAAAAAAGGAAGTTAAAAATTTTAGAGTCACCATGGTAAAATAGACACAATAGGCAAAAAAAAATATCATTCTGAAAAGCAATTTGTAATTATGCATTAGAAATTAATTAACATTGCATGCCCTCTTATATAGCTATATTATCGTTTAGCCAATATCCCAACAAGAACAATGAAAAAGGAAAAGGCCCTCAATGTGTAAAACTATTTATAGTAGTTCTTTTCAAGAGCTCTATTTTGGTACTTTCATAGAAACAAAAGCAATATCCATCAATTGAGGAATGGAGGAATAAGCTGTGACTTTGAATGTGATGGGATTTTATTATTCTGTAAGAAATGAGGGAAAAGATTTCAAACAAACATGGAGAACTTATGCTGAGCGAAATAAGCAGAATTAGAAGAATAAATGAACAAATGTTAATTAGATGCCCACTATATACATGGTAGAGTGTACAGTTTGGGAGCTATCAAATTACTCTTAGCACATCACTTTCCTCAAAGAGCTTGTACTCTAGTAGAAGAAAGAATATGTGTAATAGAAAGACATCTTTGAAATTCTACTACATGAAATGGTCCATGTTTACAAGTATTACAAAATAGGATGCAGTGAATATCATAAGAAAGGGACAAATGAAGTTCTTACTACAGTGTTCAGAAGAGTGATGGAAGGGAACAGGGAAAAAAATCAGTATAATTATTATTTTAGATGACATTGTTCCCTAATTAACATAGTTCTAGCTAGTCTCTTCTGATTTTTACTGTTTACTTATTGCAATGGAAATTTTAAGTACCATCTCTGACCAGGGCTTATAGCATTATTATTATTATAAATAATGTGTCAATTTCATGTAATCAATTTTTCTGAGACATGGAATAAAGAGAAATGGGGGGAAAGAAACTATACATCATACTCTCTGCTTTCAAAAGGATGATTTCTTTTTTATTAAAACTTTTGATTTTCAAAACATATACATGGATATTTTTTTAACATTAACCCTTGTAAAACCTTGTGCTTCAATTTCTCCTCCTTTCCTCCATCCCCTCCCCTAGATGTCCAGTAATCCAATATATGTTAAACCTGATAGAAATATATGTTAAATCCAATATATGAATACATATTTATACAATTATCTTGTTGCACAAGAAAAATCAAATCAAACAGGAAAAAATGAGAAAGAAAATAAAATGCAAGCAAATAACAACAAAAAGAGTGAAAACACTATGTCGTGAACCATATTCAGTTCCCACAGTCCTCTCTCTGGGTGTAGATGGCTCTCTTCATCACAAGATCATTGTAACTGGCATAAATCATCTCATTGTTGGAAAGAGTCACATTCATCAGAATTGATCATTGTATAATACTGATGTTGCTGTGTACAATGATCTCCTGGTTCTGCTCATTTCACTCAGCATCAGTTCATATAAGTCTATCCAGTCCTCTCTGAAATCATCCAACTGATAATAATATTCCATAACATTCATATACCATAACTTATTCAGCCATTCTCTAACTGATGGACATCCATTCAGTTTCCAGTTTCTTGCCACTACAAAAAGGACTGTCACAAATATTTTTGTACATGTGGGCCCCTTTCCTTCCTTAAAACAGAAGATTTCTAAGGATCCTGGGAAGTAGAAAATCATTGTTCCTGACAGAAAATTCTTTTGCAACTGTCCCTCTTTTACAAAATTTTCTCCTTTTCAATGTCATTTCAATACCTCTGTTTCTGTTTTCTAGAAAGACTGAATTAGGTGCTAGGAGAATATAGCAATGGCAAATCCCACTTTAAATCTTTGCCTGGGACTGTAGAACAGGCATAATTAAGACAATGTGGTGTGAGGATTTGTGAAGGAAAAGTGAAGGTTGCAGAAAGGAAGTGAAGGCTCAAGGGCTAGATCTTTCTTAAGGAGTACAAAGAACTTGATTATTTGAATTTTAAATTCTAAAACCTCAGATCAGTAGCATTTCTGGTACAAAGAAAAATGTTCCCTCATTGACTGTGCTTCTGAATCATATCGATGACCTACTTCTTTCCAGCTTTTTATGAGTCCATAATTCTGTGAGTTCTATGACTTGCTATGAATTTTTCTCTATTAGAGATGTATTTATATTATATGAGGGAAAACGTCCTTACCAAAATCATTATACTTTCTTATTCTGTTGCTATCTTCAAGCCAGCCCTAAAATTGATGATATAATTAAGTGTATTTATAATACATTTTTGCAGATTAGATTTTTGAATGTCAAAGAATAAAATTTGCATGTAGTGATAGTTTTAATTTATGTAGTACCTCCTAGAAGTTCTGAACTTTATTTTAGACACTGGGAATTTATAACTCTAATGTTCATTTATACTTCATTCATTCATTTATTGAACAAATGTATTTAGAGCCTAGGTGTGAGGGGCATATAAAGATAAAAAAGGTCTGTTTCCTGCTTCAAAGATTATATAGTTTGGGAAATAAGAGATTTGTGATGATGTTATCACATAAAATAAAATGCAATATGTATGGAATTATATATACTTCATGTGAGGTATAAACATGTTAGTGCTGAGAGAAGAGAGGGAGAGAAATTTTTATTTGGGGAGGGCAGAAGGGAAAGATCAAGGAAGTCTTCATGAAAGATTTGGTATTTGAAATGGACCTTGAGGGATGGATGCAGAGGAAAGGACATTTTGACTCTGGAGGATGGGTATGAACAAAAGTACTTATGAGGAAGAAAAGCTTAGAATGTGCTTGAGGAAGTCTTTAATTGGAATATAGGTGATCTTAAGAAGAAGAATAAAAGAAAGGAACACAAAAGTTGGTTCTGGAAAAAATATATATACATATACACTTTTTTTTTAACTTAATATAATCAAAAAAGTTTTTGTACAAGCAAAACGAATACAGACAAGATTAGAAGAGAAGCAATAAATTGAGAAATCATTTTTACATTTAAGGGTTCTGATAAAAGCCACATTTCTAAAATATATAGAGAATTGATTCAAATTTATAAGAATTCAAGCCATTATCCAACTGTTTAAACTGATATGATGATCAAAGGATATGAACAGACAATTTTCAGTTAAAATCACTGTTGATCAGAGAAATGCAAATTAAGACAACTCTGAGATACCACCACACACCTCTCAGATTGGCTAAGATGACAGGAAAAGATAATGACAAATGTTTGAGGGGATGTGGAAAAACTTGGATACTAATACATTGTTGATGGAACTGTGAACAGATCCAGCCATTCTGGAGAGCAATTTGGAACTATGATATCAAAAAGCTATCAAACTATGCATACCCTTTGATCCAGCAGTATTTCTTTTGGACCTATATCCCAAAGAGATCTTAAAGGAGCACCCACATGTGCAAAAATGTTTGTGGCAGTCCTTTTTGTAGTGGCAAGAAAGTGGAAATTGAGTGGATGCCCATCAGTTGGAGAAAGGCTGAGTAAGTTATGGTAATATGAATGTTATGGAATATTATTGTTTTATAAGAGGTGATCAGGAGGATAATGTTAGAGAGGGCTACAAAGACTTACATGAACTGATGCTAAGTTTAATGAGCAGAACCAGGAGATCATTGTACATCGTAACAACAATATTATACAATAATGAGTTCTGATGAACATGACTCTTTCCAACAATGAGATGACTGATGCCAGTTCCAATGATCTTGTGATGAAGAGAGTCATCTACATCCAGAGAGAGGACTGTGGGAACTGAATGTAGATCACAACATAACATTCTTAACTTTTTCTTGTTCGCTTGCATTTTGTTTTCTTACTCATTTACTTTCTTTTTTAATATGACTATTGATCTGATACATAAGAGAATTATATAAATATGTCTATACATATTGGATTTAACATATTTTAACATGTTTAACATATACTGGGTTGCTTGCCATCTAGGGGAGGGGGTGGAGAGAAGGAAGAGAAAATCTGAAACACAAGGCTATGCAAAAGTCAATATTGTCAAATTATCTGTGCATATGGTTTGAAAATATAAAGCTTTATAAAAGAAAAAAACCAAAAAGAAATAATAATATGGGACAAGTAGGTGGTGCAATGGATGGAACACTAGTCCTGGTATCAGGAGAACTGGAGTCCAAATCCAGCTGCAGGCATTCGACACTTACTAGCTATGTGACCCAGGGCAAGTCACTTAATCTCAATTCCCCTCCTCAATGAAATGACAAAATAATAAGATATACAAATAGATATAAAATAAAATACAACATATATGGAATTACATAATCTATGAGAGGTACAAGTATTCTCATGAGTGTTGAGAGAAGAGAAAGAATATTTTTGTTTGGGGCAGAGTGGAAGAAAGAGATTAAAAAAAAATGTTTCTTGAAAATTCTGACACTTGAACTAGACCTCAAGGGAAAAAGGAAGAGAGAAGATTATATAGGAGCAATTCTTTGTAGGACAGAAAAAAAAGAGAGGACATTGGAGGTGGTCAGACTAGTATTGCAATAAGAGCATAGATTTAGAATTGGAAAGGATGTTGGAAAGAATTTCCTTCAATTTTTTTCACTTTATGTATGTGGAAACTAAGGTCCAGAGAGTTTTAAAAAATTGGCCAAAGTCATACATATAGTATGTAGTAACTCCAAATCCAGTACTTTTCCTTCATTAATACCTGAACAATACTGGCAAGAGGTAATGATGGCCCAGTCTAAAAACAGAAGCAGTTGAAATGGAAAAGATTTTGCTTTGGATGTTTAGTCAACAGGTAATTGAACAAAATTATTTCTGTTCATTACTTAAGTCTTAAAGGGAATCTTATGTACTACTGACATTTACTTGATATTACTTTCAACCGTTGGAAGAGAGCCGTTAGGATAGTATTTACTAGAAGCTATCTATCTATCTATCTATCTATTATTTAGTTACCTATTATCTTTCTTGCTATCATTTATTTATCTCTTTCATCTCTATACCTACAACTAGATGTAATTTATGTATACCTAATCTACCTATACTTATCTACCCAGATTAAAATCTAATCTATTTACATAGATATCTAATCAATCTTTATCTCTGTTTGTATCCATATCAAATCTCTATATCTTTTTCTATTTCAAGGAGAGAAAAATATAGAACATTTAGTAGAGAATGGAATTTAGAATCAAGAAGATATGACTTTGAATCCCTCTTCAGACACTGGGAAATCTTTAATCTTCCCTAATCTCATTTGCCTTTAAAAAAATTTTTTTTTAATTGAGGCACTTGGGGTTGTGACTTGCCCAGGGTCACACAGCCAAAAAGTATTAAATATGTGATATCAGATTTGAACTCAGGTCTTCCTGACTTCAGGGCTGGTCCTCCATCCACTGTGTCACTTAGCTGCCCCTCAACCAGTTTTCAAGGGATTTTGTTACTTCCTAGAACTATTCTGGATGATTCCTCACTGAGACCCTGAATGAATGAAGGAGCTGATGGGACACTTTGGGAGACAAGAATAAATTTTCTAGTTTTACTTCCCAGAAGGAAAAGATGATAAAGATGATGATAGTGGTGGTAATTAATATTTATATAGTACTTACTCCATATGAGGCAGTACGTAAATAAATTTACAATCACTTTCTCATTTGAATCACACAATAATCCTAGAAGGTAGACATTATTACTATCCCCTTTTACAAATGAGGAAATGAAGGCAAACAGGTTAATTTAAACAGGATCATATAGTTAGGAGTGCCTGAGGCTATATTTGCACTTTCAGAGTTTTTCTGACTCCAGGCTAGTGTTATCCACTCAGCAATAATATTGCTGGCTAAAACCTCTGCTGGTGAATACAATTAGCCTCTGGTGATCATTGCTTTCTTGGTATAGCACAGCTTTCTAATAGTCCAGGTCAGTCTATATGGAAACCAGGTTTGTTTGGGTTTGTTGGCACTTGGGTAGACAGAATTAAGCTTCCATATCCTTTTCTACAGTTGTCTTTCCATCTCTTTCCAAAGACTGTAGGCTTTAAGACTATTTTGCCTTTCTTGCCTTTTTTGGCTCTAATTCTCTGTATTCACAATATTATAGTCCCTAGGATTCACAATTTAGGAGTCATCCTTAATTCCTCACCATCTCTCACCCCTTCTATTCAATCTGTGGTCAGTATCTGTTAGTTTGATTTTTGCAATATCTCTTGAATAGTCACATTTCTATTCTCAACATATTCTCATGCAGGCTCTAATTGCCTTATATTTGTACAATTTGCAATAGCCTGATTGTGGTTCTTCAAGTCTCTCCCAACTCCAGGCCATCCTCCATTCAGCTGCTGACATGATTTTCCCAAATTGCAAGTATAACAGTGTCACTCTCCACACTCCTCATACTTAGCAAACTCCAATGGCTTTCTATACTTCTAGGTCAAATACAAAATCCTCTTGTTTAACATTCCAAGTCATTCATAATCTAACATCCTCTTCAACCTACTCCCTTTTCAAATCTTCTTATCTTATAATCTTTGATCCAATGATGCTGGCCTCCCTGCTATTCTGTAAACCACACATTCCATCTCTCAAGTCTAGATATTTTTTATGGCTATCATATGACTGGAATTTTATTTCCCTTCTTTACTTTCTGAATTTCCTTGTTTCCTTCAAATCCCAGTTAAAATTTCACTTTCTACAGATAGCGTTTTCAAATCCCCCTTTATTCTAATGTCTTATTTTTATATTTTCAATGTATTCTTTTGTATAGTTTGTTCATGTCTGCTTGTTTGCTTATTGTCTCTCATTAGATTTTGAGCTCTTCAATGGCAAAATCTATCTTCTTTCCTTTTTTTGGATCCCTAGTACTTTGCAAAGTATCTGGTGCATAGTAGATGCCTAATAAATGCTTATTGACTAACAGGTGAGGTCATTTAATGATTTGGAAACAATGGTGTAGTTCCCACCAAACCAGAACAATCCCATCAAATCCTAGAAATGTTCTCATGCATAAGATGTTTTACATGTGCTCAGAAGTGCTAAATCTAAATCAGTATCCCCACTTTGTTGGAGTCCAAAATAATTCATGTAGGATATGTGTATGTCCAGATGGGTTATCTTAATATAGATCTTGGGTTAACAAGCATAAGTAATTAAGGAATTCTTGCCTATAGTCTCTAAGGGCAGTTTTGATTCCTGCCTAGAGGGAAGAGAAGGGGCCACAGGGCTAACCACTCTTCTTGTCTCACAGAGAGGGTACCAGGCTAAAATTATATGTATCTCCCAAATATTTTTACTCTTGGGAAAATGTGTTTTTTTCTTTGTTAAAGCTGAGTTTCTGGTTTCTGTTCCTTAAAGAGGAAGAAGTACCTCAAACTTATGTTGGCAGGTTTGGTTTCTTTCCAGAAAATGATATTTATACCAAACACTGTCATGAAGAATGAATAATAAATGAACCCATTTATCCAAGAAAATAGCAATCCGATAAGTTATGCAGATAAGAATATACCAGAATATATACCAAGTGAATGTACTTTTCCTTCGTATATCTCACCTCATCCAAAAGAAAGGATTGTTCTCACCCAAGAGGAAATTCCCTGAAGTCCCTAGAGAGGCAAATAGGAAATGAAGGATATGTTGAAATGATTGCTCATTTACATTTCTACTGCCTCCACAAATTTTCCCTTTTTCTCTTTGGATTTCTCTCTGAAAAGGGTCTCAACTCTGTGTGACCTATCATAAGAAGATGCTAAAAATTTTCTCTTATTTCAAGTTCTTATGCCAATCTCAGAAATTGCTACCTAGTTTTAATCACTGATTGGACATTGCCTCAGTCGAGCTAAGACCTGTTGAAGACCTTGGTTTAAAAAGCCCAAAGTCTCCCCTGTCATGTAGGATCATCTCCAGTCATCCTGATCTATGTCTTGTCATGGGACCTAAATGGCTCAGGAGGGGAAAGTGAGGCAAGTGACCTTGCACAGCCGTCTCTCACTTTAGTCCAATTCACTTGCATGTCATGGTATCACCTTCCTAATGTCATGGTGCTCTTCAAGAATAAAAGACAAATAACAACCAATCTCAGATAAGGTCACAGTGAATAATCATTCTTTTTATTAATTTAGAAATGTGCTTAGGCAGCAAGAGGCAAGACATTCCCATGCAATCCTCAATGGGTTATAGATTTTTCTCATAAAACATTAGAAAATAGGCATACAGATCAATAGATGTTGATGAGTTCTTATTTGCCTTTTAAAGATATGAATATTATTTAAGTTATTTTGTCTATCTTTGGTATCCTCTCCTCCTGGCATCTTGAGCAGTGTTCTCAAAATTATGCTGCCTCCAGCATGGTTCTCGGTTGCATACATTTGGTTTAGCTTAGCAATCTTTCCCATCTTGTTCTTTTTAGAGTAGGACTTCATGGTAAAGGGAATATGATATGAGTGTCAAGAAGTGAAGAATGACTCTCATACTTTTATGACTGGGAGAATAATAGTGTTGTTTACAGAAAGGAAAATTATCAGGAGAGATTCACCAGGAAGATGATAGGTCTGGTTGGGGTGATTTGAGATTGAAGCAGCTGGGACATAGTTGAGATAATGTGTTTTTCCAGTTGTGTCTGACTCTTTGTGACTCAATTTGGGGTTTTCTTGGAAATGAGAGTAGAGTGATTTCCATTTCCTTCTGCAGCTCTTTGAGGCAAAACAGGGTTAAATGAGCTTGTAAGTGTCCCAGAGCTAGTGTCAGATTTCAACTCAGGAAAAGAATCTGACTCCAGGGCTAGCACTCTATCCATTGTGCCACCTAGCTGCTCTACTATAAACAATATGACTATAAAAATTTCATCTATATGAAACCTTTAATTTTATCTTTAAACTCCTTGGCCAAGGATATTTATGGTCAAGGTCATTTATGGAGAAGATTGCTTCAGGAAAGGGAAGCTTTTCCACTTTCTCTCCTTGGCTTATGTTGTATTTGGTTGGCCAATGAAATCATATTTTATATTACAAGGGTATGGCTTTGTAGAAACATAAGAAAAATCTACTTTCTAAGAAAGAGTTTTAATATAGATATTGTGCTGGCAGTCAGGTCTGCAAGTAAAAGGATGGGAGACATTTTATTCATTCTTTTAGTAAAATTCCAAATTGTTTTCCAGAATAATTGGATCAATTAGTGAGAACACCAAAAGTTTTTAGGTAACAATTGTAATTCACCGAAATCCAACAATGAGAAAAATATCTGAGATGGGAAATGATAGGAAAATTGTTTTACTTTTTTAAGCTATCTGCAAAGGGGGCAGCTAGGTGGTGCAGTGGATAAAGCACCAGCCCTGAAGTCAGGAGGACCTGAGTTCAAATCTGGCCTCAGACACGTAACACTTCTTAGTTGTGGGACCCTCAGCACTTTCCCGCATTGTCTTAGCAGAAAAAAAAAATAAAGAAGAAGGAAATTATATGCAAGACATGAATTCAGATAAGCTATATCTAGTTCTTCAGTTATTCTTTCAAGGCAGGAGGAAAAAGACATTTAAAGTGGTAAAAATTGCTATTTCACCCTAGAAAGTGCTGGTAACTTCATGTTGAATATAAAATTTATACATTAAGATATCTGTTAATCATAACTATCTTAATAATAATAACTGACAGCATAATGCTTTAAAGTTTGTAAAGCACTTTACATACATTATGTATGTATACTCTCATTTGAACCTGATATCAACCTTGTGAAATTGGTGTGTGTTGGCTGGTGTATGTGTTGGCTCTCAATACTTGCTCTGACAGTTCATATCCAAAAATTGTCCTTCTGAAAAGGAGTATTAGTGTGGAATGATAGCATAATTAAAATGATTTTAAAACATTTTTGACATAATTCAAATGGTGCTGGAGGACCCAGTTCATAATAAATTATTTTATTTATAATCAGAGACATCATGGTTTGAGGACTCTGGATCTAGAGTCTAGAAATCTTGGGTCCAAATTTATCTTTGCTGCACTAAGTAAGTCTTTTCAATCTTCCAGGACTCCAGTTTTCTCATCTGAAAAATGAAGGGGCTGGCTTTGGTGCCTCTAAGTTCTCTTTCAGTTCTAAATTAAATTTATGATTTGAAAAAATGCTGAAATTATTGGTATATGTTATGTATTTACTGTTGACATGTACATTGTGAAAAAGTATTAACCATTGCCCTAAATGGAATTCAGACAGATAATAATACTGTCTCAAAATATTTATGGTGAAAATTGCTTCAGAAAAAGGTAGCTTTTCTACAGTTTGTCCTCAGCTTATGTTGTATTTGGTTGGTCAATGAAATCATATTTTATGTTACAATGGTCAGGCTTTGCAGAAACACAAGAAGAGGCTGCTTTCGAAGATAGAATTTCAATATGGATTTCCAGTGAAATGCCATTGAGCTATCACCAGCAGAAATCTCTGAGGCACTTTTCATTATGTCAGAGTGTAACAGTCATAGTAATTGAATCTTTATCCTGAATAAAGATGAGATGGCTTCCCATGCAGGCATAGAGCATTGGAAAGTATGTCAAGGGTCAACACAAGCAGTAAAATTAGACAATCTAAGCAGGAAACACAAACTAGTTTTATAAAGTTGAAATCTAAACTGTGACTTTTAGAAAGTTAATACAAAGAACCACAAACTAGAGTGAATAGGGTGATAATGCACATCATAAATATGATGTTATATTATTTGATATAAAACAATGCAGTCAGACATCCTAAATGGAAAAGAGAAGTAATCTCACTAATTGCTTGGTTCTTAAATTCCTGGTGAAATTTAAATAGAAGGGAGAAGCAAGGACTTAAAGCAATTTTGAAGGGAATTAACCTAGTAATTCTTCTGAACTGAATTTGTTTTGCTACTAATACTTAAAGTTAGTCTTTTCCCCTAGATCTTTGTTATATAATTGTAAAATGGTAATGGGATAAAAATTATCCATTTCCCAGTACCTTTTTAATAAGGTCTAATAGTACTTTTTGAAGATTTAAAAAGCAACTTTAAGACTTAGTCATTTTCCTAGCAGAGGATGCTGTTGAATGAAGCTACAGGAATCAGGAGGATAAAAACTGGAGATGTCAAGTATGGTATTGTTATGATAGTTGCTATGGATCCTTTTTATTCCTTTTTTATTTATTCTGTCTTGACTATTACATGACATAATGGCCTGAGAACTGTCCTTGAAGGCAGGAAGACTTGAATTTAAGTCTTACCTTTCATACATACTGGTCAAGTAGTTTGAGTAAGTATAATA
The DNA here is from genome assembly GCF_902635505.1 of Sarcophilus harrisii. NCBI lineage: Eukaryota > Metazoa > Chordata > Mammalia > Dasyuromorphia > Dasyuridae > Sarcophilus > Sarcophilus harrisii. The sequence goes on along the minus strand of NC_045426.1, from coordinate 439,566,597 downwards.
TTTCAGGTACCAATTGGTAGAAGGAATTTTCTCATTTAGTAATTTCCTATACCAATGAAATCATAGATCTCTTTCATGTCCCTAATTTTTATCAATTATTAATATTAATTAATTGATATTAATATTAATTATTAATAATAAACCTCGTTAAAACCAAAGTTGAGCTAATGAAAATTCCATTCCAAGTATTTGTTCTTTTTCTCTAGGAACATTGAGATATTTATGAAAATAGACAATGATGTTATATTATTAAGATTTTATTTTTAATTAAGAGTCTCAAAATTAATTGATTCCCTTTAAAATAAAATCATATTACTTCTGGTAATGACCCTTAATGTTTACTTTACTCCTGGACTCTCCTCTGCTCTTTGCAGTTTCTCCCTCTGATTGTATGGTCCTTTCTAGAACCTACATTTTAAGAAGCATACCCAGGTAAAATATGTCTACATTTTTGTCCAGGCTCTACTACTTACTAACTTTCTGAACTTACTCTATTATCCTGCTCTGGATACTTTCATCTTTTTTTCCTCCCTCCACTTTTCAGATTCCTTTTTTGTATTGTCCTCCCCCATTACACTTCTAGACTACAGGAATTGTCTTTCTTCTTTATCTTGAATTTGTATTCTTAGAGTTTAGCACTAAGTTTGACATAAAGCAAGTGTTTAATAAATGCTAGTTCACTTGACTTGATCTAGCTGGGGCCAGTTCTTCCCACTGGCAAATCACTTGTGTCAAAGGTTGAGACCGGTTTAAGATTGAGTTGAGAAAGCTTTGAGGTCTAGCTTCTGGGGAACCTGAAATCAAAGGTGAAAGAGTGAGAAAGTGAGCAGAAAAAAGCACTAAAGATCTTAGAGAAAAAAAACAAACCTCAGTTAAAATCATAGAGCACAAGCAGATATCTCATAAGAGAAAAGATTAAAAAACAAAAAAGAAATGTGGTTACCAAGATAACTAAACAATTGCAAACATTTCTAAGCAAACATTGCAAGACAAAGATAATTGAAACCATAATTGATGAAATAGAAGACACTAATTATTAACAAGAGAACATAGAGACCCATAGAAGGATGTTCTAGTATTATTCAACGGAGAAAGCATAGTGTTAAAAGTGTTAAAAGGGAACACATGAGAGAAATTATGGCCTGGACAGCAGAAATAATTAACAGCAGAAAAAACCCTGGAATTCATAGTGGTGGGTTGGTTAATCCAGTGAAAGAAAAGACAAAACAACTGACTAGATATACAAGTATATTGGAGTGAAGAACAATCTGGAAAAATAGAAGATATATATATATATATATATATATATATATATATATATATATATATACACACACATGACCTTTATAAAAGCAAAACACATTTATCTTAAGGACATAACACACTGAGATAATTTTTTATGTTACTGGTCTCCCAGAAGAACATGACAATTGCTTAAAAACCTGAATACTATAATTAAAAAATACTACAAACTTCTGAATGCAGAAAAGAAAATCAAAAGAATCTACAGATTGCCTCTAAAAGATTTCCAATGAAATGCAACCTACTACTCCCCAAGGCATCTTGCTTTTGGTTGGGAGTCACAAAACTACTTCCCATCTTTTGACTTTGTCCATGAAAGATAGTACAGTGGTTGTGGGAAGAATACTGGATAAGAAGACAAGAGAGAAATGGGTTTCAATCCTGACTTCTACAATTTCCAGGTCTTAGGTTTCTGAACTGCAGTTTCTTTCTCTATAAAGTGGAAATAACAAAATATTATCTGTCTCATAGTACTATTAAACACGGTGCACACTATAATGTCATAAACAAATGTGAGTTGTGTCAAATACTTTTTTGACATCTAGTTATATTTACAGTATTCCCCTAATCTACCAGTCATGTAAATTAACTGAATTGGAAAGTTAGAATGACATTACCTTGCTCTTGTTCTTAGGGCTCACCTGTTTGCTTTCTAGAAATTAATTTTTCTAACCAATTATCCAGATTTTTTTCCACTGGCCTATAATTTGCAAATTTCATTTTCCTTTTTTTAAAAAATAGAATAATAATAATCTGATTTTATAGTACCTTTTCCTTTCTCATGCTTGTTCAATATAATGAACGATGATCCAGTAATCACAGTAGTCTGGGATGTTCATCTCTGCTGATTCAAACTCACTAAAAGGAATTAGATCATTTATTATTTTATAGTCATCTTGGGTTTCAACTTTCTGATAAACATCTTTATTTTGTATTTTCCAGTCCAAAGAATGATCTTCTTGGAAGAATGAAGAGGGTTGGAGCCAGAATTGGAATTCATGTCTTCTGAACAATTAACCAAGCTTTCCCCCCCCCCCAATTCTATTATTCCTGTGATGATTAAAGTTTTGTGTTACTTTCCATCATCTGTGTCCTCATTCACCTTTACTTGCCATGTGCTTAAAAAAAGATTTGAAACTACATGCTCATACTCTTTTTTCAGAATATCAGATTACTGTCATGTCCCTCTTCCTTTTTTCCTTCTACAAAATCAATTGTCAGGATTTAGATGTTATAAGAGAAAGTGTAAGCCATGCAGAACAGAATGTCAAGGGGAAAATCCCAGGGCTGTGGAGCAGGTAGAATTTCAAGCCATGTAGAAATTGAGGGCCATACCATATAGGTAATTAGAACATGAACATTTCACCATTTCAAGCTATCAGAAGCACGCCTTGAATTGATGATATAGTATCTGATTTTTCCCAGAAAAATAAAAATAGGATTGTGGGAGACTCTATGTTTCTCTCAACTTATCTGAGTCTTCACCTTGTGTCACACACACACACACACACACACACACACATACACATACAGAGAATCACACACACACACACACACACACACACACACACAAATTGTAAGTCACCGTTTGGGGTGTTTCCATGGGGAGAAAGGAGAGAGAACAGGGCAATAATTATTCACCAGGATCAAGACCAAAACTAAAGCTGGATATATTATTGTTCGTTCACCACTGTATTCTTATTATTCAAATGATCCTTACTTAGCTTTTATACCTTTTGCTTAAATTGGATCAGCTATTTGCTTCTTATACCAGAGGCAATACAATAGAGGGAGCTGTCCTGGAATCAGGAACTCTTGAGTTTAAATTTGCTCTCAGATACTTTCTATCTGTGTGATCCTGGAAAATCATCTTAATCTCTATTTGCCTCAGTTTCCTCAACTGGAGGAGATAATATGGTAAAATAAAGATAATAAGAGCACCTAACTTGAAGAGTTGTTCTGGGAATCAAATGAGATATTTGTAAAGCATTTAAGCCAGTGCCTGGCACAGTGTAGGTGCTATATAAATGCTACTGTTAATATTTATAATTGTTATCTGAATTAGCTACTCAAGCTATTATTGTAATTGACAGGAAGGTAAAAATGACTCTTTGATTCAATCAAGAAGAAAGGGAGGGCAAAGATTTATCTTTAGAGATGGTCAGATACTAAGCCATGACATTTGTTATACAAGAGAGTTCTGGGGAGTTTTGAAAAAAAAAAAGCTGGATAAGATGGAGTATTCAATGAAACTTCAAAGTGACTAGAAGAAAAAAGTGAGTTAGGGGGTTTACATCTCAAAGACTAGAATTTTCGGGAAAGACTAAAACCAAAAAAATAAATAACAAAAAGCCCTGAGGTCCTCTGAAATTTGAGCTTTAGCCTTTAACATCAGAAATAGCTCAAATAAGTTATCTTGTCTTTCTCATGTGAAGTTCTCTTGCTTTATTTTGTTTATTCTTTGTGTGTAGAGTGAGGGTATTCTGTCCAAAGTGTCTTGTCTATAGTTTGTGTTTGCTTCTCTGCTAAGAATTATTTTTGCTTTGATTCCATTAGACAGAAGATAGGTCTTTGCTCTTCCTCCTGTGAAGAAAGGATAGAAGGAGTTTTTGAACAGGAAGTTTCTTAGCTTCCAACAAATATAGTCTTCCATTTACTTTTCCATTCTGAATAGTTAAGAATGGAGAAGAAAGGGAGAAGAAAGAAGAGACAGAAAGAATGGTATTTTAACTTTTATTTGCAGAAATATGGGGTATTAAACTAAAACTAAATTAACACTATAATCAGGCTAAATTTACAAACTCAAGATTAGTCAGGCATACTCTTTTTCTGTGTAACTTTCTAAATGTGATAAGCATGGCTAAAATGTCAACTTTTTGTAGAATTTCTGTATAAGTGTCCTTAGAATCCTCTCCCACTGAAAGTGCAAAATGTTGCTTTATGATATTGGAAAAAGTAAGTGATTTATATTCAGGAAATCTGTTTTTAAATGCCTCTTTTATTGAGGCATTCTAATCCAGCACAAAACCATTACTAAGGAATTTGGAGAATCTTTAATGTTCACAGATGATGTCATTTGGATGCCTTGTTAGCTTAGGGCAGAAGTACAGATAGACTTGAATGTCTGTACCAGAGCTCAGTGATAGTTTTATTGCTTCTCTGAGAGAAAAATAGCATTGGCTTCTGTGGAAATATGTGTGGAAATAAGGAAAGCCTTTTTGTAGATTTTAACCTGAGAAGTTTATACTGTAGGAATTAGGAAATCAGTTTTGTGAATTTTTTTGAAGCTTATGTTTTATTTATAAGAGGCTATATACATTTTGTAAATAGATGTGTTTAAGTATGATCCCTAAGATGCCACCTCCTCATATCTCTACATTTGCCACATGGGAGAATAATAACTTTTTTTTTAAGTTTAAGAGGTCTTGAAAACAATGCAATTATAAATAACATGAAATATCTTGATTGTGAGAAAAGATTGCTTCAAGTATAAAAATGGCTTTTTATGAATTATTGATTATTGTGGAATCTGTGGATAACTGGACAGATTGGTATACTCTAAAGTCTCTTATTTTTATTTTTTTTAATAATTTTTTATTGACAGAACGCATGCCAGGATATTTTTTACAACATTATCCCTTACACTCACTTCTGTTCTGATTTTTTCCCTCCTTCCCTTCACCCCCTCCCCCAGATGGCAAGCAGTCCTATATATGTTAAATAGGTCACAGTGTATCCTAGATACAATATATGTGTGCAGAACCAAACAGTTCTCTTGTTGCACAAGGAGAATTGGATTTAGAAGGTAAAAATAACCTGGGAAGAAAAACAAAAAATGCAAGCAGTTTACATTCATTTCCCAGTGTTCTTTCTTTGGGTGTAGCTGCTTCTGTCCATCCTTGATCATTTGAAACTGAGTTAGATCTCTTTGTTGAAGAAATCCACTTCAGTCAGAATACATCCTCATATTGTTGTTGAGGTATATAATGATCTCCTGGTTCTGCTCATTTCACTTAGCATCAGTTCATATAAGTCTCGCCAATCCTCTCTGTATTCATCCTGCTGGTCATTTCTTACAGAACAATAATATTCCATAACATTCATATACCACAATTTACTCAACCATTCTCCAATTGATGGGCATCCATTCATTTTCCAGCTTCTAGCCACTATAAACAGGACTGCCACAAACATTTTGGCACATGTAGATCCCTTTCCCTTCTTTAGTATCTCTTGGGGTATAAGCCCAGTAGAAACACTGATGGATCAAAGGGTATGCACAGTTTGATAACTTTTTGAGCATAGTTCCAAATTGCTCTCCAGAATGGCTGGATGTGTTCACAATTCCACCAACAATATATCAGTGTCCCTGTTTTCCTACATCCCCTCCAACAATCTGCATTATCTTTCCCTGTCATTCTAGCCAATCTGACAATTAATAATGATTTGGAGCATATTTTTATATAGCTAGAAATAGTTTTAATTTCTTCGTCTGAAAATTGTCTTTTCATATCCTTCTAAAGTCTCTTATTTTTGCTAATTATACAAGGCTTTCAATCTTAGCTAATATTTCTAAAGCTACACATACCTGGGACATACTATGTGCTTTATAAATTCTTATTCCCGTTCCCCATTATAAAAGACCTTTACTCCTTTAGATGTTAATATATTATTCTTAAAGGCTCAGAGACATTAAGATAGTTTGGCTTACTTTATCAAGTGGCTTTCTAGTGTAAACTTGTTGTAAGTAAAGATTATTTTATCCTTTGTAATTCTATCTCCTGCATTTAGCACAGGACCTGGCACAGAGGAGGAGCTTAATAAGTACTTGCTGAATAATTATTGATTTTGAAAAAGGTACTATTGTAACTCTCATGTATTTACTTATATATAAAACACTTTGCAAATTAAGTAATTTATAAATTATTTCTCTATGCAGTCTATATATACAGTTATTTAATATACAATCTCAGAATATGATTGTTTTACTTTTTTAATGGTTATTTTTATGTTTGATGTTTGTATCAGAATGTGTTAAAGAAGTGGAAAAAGAAAAAGAAAAAAGAAGTGGAAACTTTTAGACAAGATTTTATATAATTAAATGAGTACAAAAGATGAATATTTTCCATAATTGCTATATATTATACCACAATTATGAAGTTGTTGGTATTAATTTAACTTAAGAAACAGATGTACTCTGTTTGAAGTTGGTATAAGTAGAACTTATTATATAAGATGAAATTGGAATTTCATGAGAATTTAAAGTTTAGATTCTTACTTTAAGATAAAAATATTTATATTACTAAGTCAAAAGAAATATGCAAAGAAATATGCCAAAAGCTGCTAGCAAGAACTGCTATCTATTGACTTCAAATGTTATATGATCTATATTTAGATAGATGAGAATTTCTGGAAGGATTTAAAGCTTGGCTTTATGAATATAATAGCAGGATCCTCTTAAACCATTTTCACTATAATATTGTTCCATTCTCAATGAGGATTCCCAGATGTTAAAGACACCATTTGGGTATATATTCTGATGATTTGGTTGTTCCAATGGAATATCTGAGTTATACCTACATTCAAATGCTATCAAAGTATCTATAGTATCACTAATAGTTCAATTTGTGACATAAAGGGCCAGGTCTGACAAAATAATGATAATAGATGGTGTTGATGATAATAAAAATAATTTTAAAAATAGTGCTTACTCTGTGTCAGGCATTGTGTTAAGCACTATGTAATTATTATCTCATTTGATCCTCATAATTATTACCACCACATTTTATAAATGAGGAAACAGAAATTAAATTACTTGCCTAGGGTCACACAGTAAGTAAATGTTTGCTTTCTAGAGATCCCAAGTTTGGGTGCCAAAATGCACTGTCTAGACTAGCTCTCTGGAGAATCTCAAGACTAGCCCTAGTCCTTGGTCTGAGTGGAGGAATAATGAAGCAGGGACCCATGAGAATGTTCAAAGATGGAATCCATTTATTCCAAATTCTCTCACCCTTATATACCTTAATACCCTTATATTACCAAAGCAGCACTGCACATGTGCTAACTATATACTGTGCATGCCACACCATATAAAGAATTTGCTGTTGTATATAGATGGCTCTTTGCCACTTGGTATTACTCTGCTTCAACTACAATACAGGTTGTCACTTCCCCCTGACTTCTCAGGGAGGCTGAGAACCCTTAGGAGAGATGGGAAGCCAAACCAGACATTGTCAGCAGGTTCCCTCTGGGCTGAAGGATCTTATACCTTACCCAGAGTTCCCCCCTATCTCTGGCCCTCTACAAGTAAGTATCTAAAGCCAGATTTGAATTCAGGTCTTACTGACTCCAGGTCTGATGCTTTATCTGCTATGCCACTTATCTGTCCATATTTGTTGTTATTAAAATAATTTCCTTCATTCTATTTTCATATCAAATTCCTCTTAATATGGCAAGAAACATATAACGTTTTGCTATCACTCTGTTGTTAATGTGGCCAAATATCCCTGAGTCTACTGTCATGGAGATACAAGGATGGAAAAAACAAAACAACAGAACAAAAAAGTGCTTCATATAGTAAGGTAGCCCCCTTAATTACCAAGGAGATATCACTTAATTTTGAACCTTCTTTTCTACTAGTATGGTTCAGTTAGAACAATTCAAACTAAGTTTAGGTAAATAAGGCATGATTTAACTCTTACTCTAGTAAGCAAGAGAAGCTGTTGACTAAGGCACTGAAGTAAGAAAGGTGATCATGGAAGGAGCCAAGAAGACCTTCTCTAAAATCTAAGATGAGGGGTGGGAAATCTTTGGATAACAAGATTGTTTAAAGCCCTGGTCAAATAGATTCACTAGGAGATAATTTTAGCAGTACTAGTTGTAGTAATAAGCTCTATATTTCTCTTGATAAAAATTGTTTAGCATGCTTTGTCAAATAACTAACATGATTTATAATTTTTAACCTAGAGCAAAAGTCTAGTTCTTCTATTTCTAAGGATGATTGAGATTAAACTATGGAAGAGGATTCTGGGAAGATGATGAAGTAAAACAGAAGTCTTCAAATTCTCCAAATTTCCTCCACAAAAAATGAAAGAAGACTTATGAATGAAAAAAGAACATTTAAAAATCGAAAAACTTTCATGTGTTTGTGACAAAAAGAACAGAACTTAATGGAAATTTTAACATATAAGATCCAGGAGAAATGTAAAGTAAGCATTAAAGGCCAATTATAAAGACTCAATAACGTCAAATTATTTGCTTCTTATATGTGAAAATGTTATCAGTATGCTTATGACTACCATCATTGTTTGGGTACTTTGAAATTTTGGAAGCTTTGGGCTGAGTTTTATATGATGAGGTGATTCTAAAAAAATAAAACTGCACTGGGAGTGATAAAAAGAAATAATTATCTCATATAAATGAGACATGAAAGGAAGAATTGATATAGAAGAAGCAAGTGAAGACAGAAACCAGGTAGTACTGAAACTTACTTTCATAGGAAATGGATTGTTGTTTGTCCTTCCTTCTTGAACAGGACCATGACAATAGGAAAGTGATGTCATGGCAAAATAGAAATAATTGCTATTTATACTCACCCCCATGAGTGAGTATACCCCAAACAATGATTAATGAAAGCTTGGGTTGGGATATATTATTGGCTAATCAATGAGGACCAGAGTTATTTGGATTTTAAGCATAGTCCTTGGAAAAGAAATCTAGCCTGTAAACCCCAAGGTAACTTGTGAGGTTTCAGCAATCAAAATTATATTCCTTTGGATAGAGCACCCTTAGATAAGAATATGATTCCCTATGTGGAGAGAGGGAGAAAAAGGAAGAGAGAAATGGAGAGAAGGAGAGAGAAGGAAGGAAAGAAATGGATTAAGGAATAGGATAAGAGAGGGAATAGGATAGGATAAAGGAATGGCTTTTAGAAGGTTGGTTAATACATAAGTAATTATAACTTAGGATGTGAATGGGATGAATTTACCTATAAAATGGAAACAGGGCAGAATGGATTTTTAAAAAATCTTAATTTAGCAATAGGTTGCTTTCAGGAAACACAATAAAAATGAGAGGTAGAACACAGAGATCTGATAAAGGGCTAAAGTAGAATTTATTAAGAAAAAAAAGCCAATAGACCTGATCTCAGAAAAGTTAAAACTAAAATAGATTCAATCAAAAGAAAAAGTAGAGAAGTTACACTATCACTATTATTATTCAGTATTGTTTTACATCATTTAAAGTAACTAGACTCTATAAAATAAATCATATCCCAATTGATAAATGATCAAAAGGTATTGAAAAGGCAGTTTTTTTGGATGAAGTAATCAAGATTATATATAATCATAAGAGGAAAAGCTCAAAATCCTTATCAATTAGAGAAATGTAAATTAAAATAACTTTGAAATATCATCTTGCACATATCAAATTGGCTAAAATGATAGATCTTCTTTAACTGGAGAATAGCTAAATAAGCTGTGACATGATTGTGATGTGATACAAGACATCATATATTAATAATAAGAAATCACATATACTGCTGTGATATAAGAAATGATGATCTGGTTGATTTTAAAAAATGTGGAAAGACTTGGATCTATGAAGGAAGATGCTATCTACCTTCAGAGAAAAAATTAACAAATAGAAATATGCATAATATTGTCTAGATAGATGTATATTATGTGTATATATGTATATTTATATATTCATGTTTAGTTGTAATCTTTTCTGAGTGGAGGGAAGGGAGAAAAATAAAGAAAACTTAGAGGGAAGTATAGAAAAACTGGTTTGTTTTAAAAACAATGTATATGATTTATTACATAAGTTTCATGAAACAGAAATGTATTGTTTTATATTGAATCCTCTCATATTCTACTGTGTATGTAAGTTTTTTTTTCTTTTTCTTATTTTGTATTTAAGTTTAAAATGAATAAAAAATTAAAAACAAACAAAAATAAATTAGGATATGGTCACCCATGTCTTCAATTAAGGAATCAAATATGGTAAATTGTAGCCAAGTTTTGATGCATTACCTGGTAGGAAGCAGATAGAGCTTTAAAGAAGAATTCACTAGACTATACAGCAGATTGAATTTCATGTGGGAATATTGGAACTGTGTTGACTAGTAGGCCCTACTATAAAAATAGAGAATAAAATGATTATTTTGTTTGTTTTAAGATAACATAAACATATATATCAGCATTTGATCATTGATGATCCTATCCCATATTCCCAAATATTGATCTAGGGATACACTGAGTTAAACCACTTCAGCTGGGAATTTCTGCCAGCTTCAGACTTTCCTTATATTTTTTCCTTTCTTCTCTCCATTCCTCTCCTCTCCTCTCTTCTCCTTCTTTCTTCCTTCCTCCCTCTCTCCCTCTCCCTCTTTCTCTTTCTCTTTCTCTCTTTCTTTCTTTTTTTCTTTCTCTTTTTCTCTCTCTCTTTTTGTTTTGTTTTTTTTTCTCTCTCTTTTTTCTTCCTTCTTTCTTTCCTTTTTTCCTTCTTAAATGAATGAATCATTTATTATTATATGCCAAGCACTATACTTGGCTCTGGAGATATAAAGAATGAAACAATCCTCACTCTCACCTTACAGTCTCCATTCCTTCTCTGGTCATCTAGTACAACCTCTTCACGCTACAGATGAATTCCTTGTTTCTTCGATACCTTGATTCCTATGTGTGGTAGCATATTTTAATGATTTATAGTTATGGGATCAGTCAGAAATGAACTCATGGAAAAACCTTAAGGAAACCTATATAATGTAAATATACTAGTTTTTGATAGGGGGGATAGGAGAGCCAGACTATACAGCACCAGTTTTGGAGGATCCCCTTATTGGGGCCTTATTAGTTTTTGTTCAGTGTTTATGACTATATGGTTATGTAAAAGTCTAGAAGAACAGTGTTGGAATTTTCTTTATCCATCTGTTAATAAGTATTTATTAAGCACCTCTGATGTTTCAGGTACTAGGCTGTGGAGCAGATAGGATATCATGTGAGAATGAGAAACTACTGTGCACCAGTAAGCCATCATCATTTGCATGGGATGTCATCTGTCATTCCAGCTTCTAGATTACACTGTATTATGTCCATGAAGATTTTGAGTGCAGAAGACCTCCCCTACCCACTGGTTTGTGTTGATCAAAATCATACAAGATTCTAGGGTATCCAGACTAAAATAGTTAAACTTGTATAAAGCACTATATATTCATGTTATTATGGTTATTTCCTTGAATCTTGATCTGTTCCCAGAGGGTGAGAAATTACTTGAACTGTTCACAGGATGTCAGGATGAGTTATCTGTCCATAAAGGACTCCTATTAAGGGAAAATAATGTTATTATTCCAGAAAACATTTATCACATTATCTTGGCCACACTACATGTATTGTAGCACATCCTGTCAATGTTTGCATGAAAGCACTGACCAGAAGTTACGCTCTGTGGCCCAAAATTTATTCTTCTAGCCAAAAAGCAATAATATTGTTAGAAAAAGCACTGACCATAACATCATGGGATTTGCTTTACTTTTGTGACTTCAATCAACCATTTTAATCTCTGAAGTCTTTTTTTTTTGCATAGTAAAATAATGGGATTAGACAAAATGCTCTGTGTGGTCTCTTCTAATTCTGAGATATGACTGTGACTGAAGGTTCTTCTGACTTTATGTCCTGTGAGCATAGGGTTTGTCAATCTAAACAGGCATAGTTCAGCTAAGGTACTTTCTTATGAACAGAGATTTAGAAGTCTTGGTCAAGAATAATTTTTTTCCCTCCATATAGTTAAGAAGGTAGAATACTTCAGTGCAAAGAATATAAACTTTCAAATCAGAGGACCTGGTTTTGAATCCTTGACACTGACATGTGCTACCTTTGGGACACTGGGCAAGTTACTTAATCCTTAAATCAGATTATTGGAGGAGAAAGAAAAAACAAGACTTTCTGAGACTGTTCATTGTGAAGAATAGAATTCTTTTCATACTCTTCTCATAAACAAGATGGAGAAATGAGGAGCAGATGATAGACTTTAATTTCCTCAACTAGGAAATGGGATTGGAGGGAGGCAGAGAATATTAAGAGAAAATTATTTCCAAAATCCTATCCAGTTGTAAATCTCTATATCTCTATAGTAGTTTATCCTGGCAATTGGACTAGGAGAAAAAATAAAACAAACAAAAATCAAAATTAGCATCCCCATCCATCTGTTTCCTCATCTGAAAAAGGAGGTAATTGACCTGGATGACTTTTAACGTTCTTTCCAACTCTCAGTCTATGTTCCCTGAACTTTCTCCAGATCACATATTTGCTATGCTTTGCTAGGCTTCCTCCTTCCACTTGCTGCAATGCTGATGTTTGTGTAAGATTTTCAAATTGACTCCTTCATCTGAGATCCTGTGAATGTGTGAGTGTGTGTGTGTGTGTGTGTGTGTGTGTGTGTATGCATGTGTCAAAGTGAGACTGCATAAGGAAGAAGGAAAAAGCCCCAGAAAACACTGGGAGGGAGAAGGGCAGATTGCTTTTTCTTCCATCTGGATCCCTTTGATTCTGAACATTAGCTCCTTAAAGAATTTCCCCAAGCTCTTAGTGCTTTTCACAGGAGCAGCATAGGGATTTTCTCATCTTTTACTTACAAGGCATACTGATACTCAGATATTAGAACTCAGAGCTTGGATAAATATTCAATGGGTATAAGAAACATTTTGGAGGGGTTGCATAAATGCCTCTTGCAGCCATTGAGTAGTATTGTCCAAGCTCAAAGCTCTAATATTTGGACAATGTACCTTTGTAGGTAAAGGATGAAAAGATTCTAATGCTGTTCCCTTGAAAAACATTAAGAGCTTGGGAGAATTTTTTATTTAGATAGCTAATGCTCAGCATCAAATTCCGCTATTCTTTTTCACTGCTCCCTGCATTTAACAATCCCCTTTAATGTCTTAATGTCAAATAATTCAGCAAAAGTTAAGAAATGATTTAGGCCATAAATTGGACTAATAACTAAAATTCAGCCAGCATTGCTTCATGAAGATTTTGTTTTTGTTTTTGTTTTGCTTCTGTAAGTAAGTCCACCTGAACCAAAGGATAGAGTCTTTTATGTATGTTGTAATTGCAAGTGGACATAGAATGCTTTCCAAAATTGTAACAAAGAGGTGAATAATAACCAGAAGATGTTTGATACCTCCCTTCTCCTCCTCCACCCTGGTCCTGGACAGGTCATCACTAATTCCACTATGGCATCTAAGTGAGTGAAATTATAATGTAAGGCCTCCATTCAGCCCAGTTAAATTAGTGCCTTTTCTTGTTTTTCCTCTCTACTTGTCAAGAGGCAGATTAATCTGGGCTATTTTCTAGGCTCATTACTGTCTTTGTTAGAGGAATGTAGGGTCTAAATCAAAATTCCATTTAGATCCCAGGAAATGCACTACTGTAAACTGATCCTTCTCTTTTCTCCTCCATACCCTCCTTCTTACTCCCAGTTTCCTTTTTTCTATTCATAATGATTTACTTCTCTTATCCCGATTGCATGACCTTTTGTCCATTTCTCCATGAGGCTGAGGACCATAAGCTCTTTTTAGTCTCATTGCTCAGGTGTGAAAAACAAGGACAAACAAACAACAAATGAAATCCTACTGACCTTCTAATATTCACAGTCCCCTCTTCCCACATACCCAGTTCAATCAGAGTAGAGAGAGGAGAAGCAAAAAACCTTTAGGGTCGTTGTTCAAATGGCATCACTACAAAACAGTTTTTCCTGCTGGGTAATAACCCAGTGCCTTTAAATCTCAGAAATTAGACATAGGCAACCTGCTGGGTCACCTTGTCCATTTCTTGCTGCAGCTTCATTTAATTCTCACAAAATGCAGCAAGCTTCTGCAGCAGCCCTGGGGAGCCTTCTACTTTCTAGCACATAGCCTTGTTAGAAGAATTTTGCTGATATTCTGTCCAATATAATACTCACATATATATATATATATATATATATATATATGCATGTGTATCTGTGTAATATATATATATGTATATATAAACATGCATACACATATATTTGAGCATATATATATACTTATGTATAGATATGTATATAATGTAAAATATGTATATGTAATATAAATTTTATTATCTATGTATATATGTGTGGTTGTATGTGTTTTACCTAGCATCACTTAGTTATACTTCCTTAAATCTATTCTAAAATTTTCCTTCAACCCCTCCCTCAACTGTTTATGGCCTTGAAACACTGACATGCTATTCTTTCTCATTATTTAAAACAAGCTATGCACATGCACTTCTTGAAATATTAGCTCATAAATCAATCCCTGTTGCTGGTTCTAATACTTCTCTAAAAGGGCTTGGCTCATTGTGGGCTATGATTTATGTACTTCATGTCTTGTAATTTTATTTTACTTGATTTATATAACTGAACAGCACTGCTCAGCTCCCTCTAAGAAGAGTTTCTTAAGTTCCACAAAGGAGATAGTAAGCTGAGGTAGCCTCAAATCAATAAGAACTGGAAATGCTAATATAGTTCAGAGAACTCTGATAGATACTCTGGCAATGGAAAAGTATTGTCAACTTCTCTAAAATATGTTTTTTGTCCTAGGAGTCACTCAGTAAAGGGATAAATGAGTACACAGGGAAGAGACTGGACTTCAGTTCAACTTCAGATATTTATCACTACCATTACTACTATTACTACTTTTTCCTCCTCCTCTTCATCCTCCTTCTCCTTTTCCTCTTCTTCCTTTTCCTCTTCCTTTTTGTCCTCTTTCTCCTCCTCTCCCTCCTCCTTTTTCTCCCCCTCTTCTTCTACCTCCTCCTCCTTCTCCATTTCCTCCTCCTCCTCTTCTTCCTCCTCTTTCTCCTCTGCTATTATTGCTATTACTACAAATACCACTACAGCTAATGAGTATTTATATAGTTCTATAAAGTAAGCTGAATAGTTTAACCAATATTATTGTATTTTATCCTCACAGCAGTTCTGGGAGGTAGGTATATTATTATTACTATTTTACAGATGAAGAAACTGAGGCTAGCAGACGTTAAGTGACTTTTTCATTATCCCATGGCTAGTAAGTATTTGAGGCTGAATTTACTTACATTTGTCTGAATCCAAGTTCAACCTCCTCTCCTTCTGAATCACTTAATGGTATCCTTATTAGCTATGAAATCTTGGGCAAATAATTTAACCTGTAAGAGTCTTTTTGTCATTGGGAAAATAGGAATGATAATAACTACATAATTTCTTTCATGGTTTTTTAAAATTAGAAATATATGAACATCATTTATTATTAGGTTAATGTAAATGGATTTTCTAAGTGTGTGATAGAAGAATTGATATTTTCTGGTAACTAAAAAACTAGGCCAAGAATAATAAGTCCTGACTTCTTACTCAATGGACTGGAGATACTATTTAATTTGTCCAACATCTTAAATGCTCATCTATCATGATCCTGTGCCTGTCCCTATGGGGAGAGTGTGAAAGGAATGTAGAAAATAGAGGTGAAAGTGCGTGGAGATTTTTTTGGTTTGTTTTTTTCTTCTCCTAATAAAAAAGTCTCAATATAAATCTAAGGAATGTTTATTAATACTGTTTTAAGGCCTCAAGGAGAAAAGAAGTAATAGGCACTTTGGGGGTTGCATGCAATCCATAGTCTAGAAAAAGTCAGTAAGATTTAGTTGCTAGGATATTGGGTCTGGATTCTATTCTTTTCTCTTCCATTTATTTACAGGGTCACCTTGACCAAGTAATGAGATTATCTTGGCTTGTTTAGCTATAAAACAAAGTTAGCAATGTTTTACAGTGAACAACAGAAAGGATAGCGTAAGGATTAATGAGATGATAATGTTGGTAAAGGGTTCTGATCTCCTTTGAGAAACAGAGCTATAAAACTTTATTATTATTGTTGCTGTTATTATTGCAGCTCAGTGAACGTTTTAGTGTTATTACTAGTAGAACTCTTATTACTCTCATTTATTTCATTAAAATGAAATGTGCTAAAAATAATAGCAGCTAGATTAATAGAATTGGATACCTGGCAGGGACCTTACATAGTGTCAGTATAAATTCCTTATTTTACAAATAAGAAAAAGTAAGGCCCTGAGTGGTTTAGAGATTCATCCAATATGAAACATATTGATGATTTTATTCAATCAATCAACAAGGATTTATTAACTGCCTACTTTGTTCCAAGTATTGTAGTATTCACTGGGAAATCAAAAATCAAAAATGAGAATTCCCCTGCCTGAAATAAGCCAACATTTTATGATTAGACAACTTGTACATAGATAAGTAGATGCAGAATCTATACCAGAACCCAGTTCACCAATCTAGCATACTTTCCATTCCATACTTCCTTCTGTGTCAAGGGATAAGTAAAGGCAATGTTTAGCTAACCCAAGGACTTTATAATTGTGAAAGAAGGAGTTTTGCAAACATCCTTTCTTTACTTGTTTACTTAAAGGCCAATGGGATCAATTCACACTATTTGTTTTACCAGCAAAGAAAGATATGTGTCTTTTTTCCCCTCCCTCTCTTGAGAAACAAAGTCATACCAATTATGAAGGAATTTTTTTTAAAGGAAGCAGTTTTGCTCAAATTGAGCATATTGAGCAGTCAATGTTCAAAACCAAGTGCTCCAATCACTGAATTTATTAAGCCCTCTGCTATTCTTGTACTATTCTCTCAACTGAAATGGTCTCTTCTCCAAGAGAACTTTCCTGATCCTCCATCAGTAACAATTTTGTCCCTTGGACTATAACACATCATTTCCAGAGACTGTTTTGCTTTTGAGTTTATATTCTGAAACTTTCATACAGAAGTTATTTAGTCATTTTTATTGAGTTGTATTGAATTAAATTCATGTAATATCATGCCTTAAAACTGTTAAAAAAAAATCTTATCCCCCAACTAGCCTGTAAACTACTTGAATCATGTTTCTTCTAAATTTTGTGCCATATGGGGAGGGAATATATCTATAAGGTCCTACTCTACTCTAGTTCCTATGAACTAGTTAAAAATATAGATTAAAGAAATCCTATGAACTATAATAAACAAAACACAAATTTGTTTTCTTTAGGATTAAGAAATAGGAAAGCTTCCTTTTACTTGTCATCAAAACTGTGGTTTAAATGAAAAACAACAATCACAGATATAAGTAATTGCTCTTTTGGGATTTATTCTAACATTAATCTGAATTTTATATTCTAGGTGCCTACATTCAGCTGTAGTTCAGGAGTCTTCACATGCTAGAGTATGGTATACAGGGTAGTTACCAATGATATCATGTTGTCAGAAAGTTATTAGGCCTAGAATATTATGAAGTTGCTTTTTATCTCATTATTTCATAATATTAGTGTTCTCAGAGATACGGGAATCTCTCCACTTGTGCTGATAACAATTTATCCATACCATTTTATCCTAGTTGAAATCTTTCATGACTTTCTTCCTCTTCCATGGAGGGTCTACTCAAAATGCTGGGGCTTTAGTAACTTCTTCCACTATTATGTCAGCTCATTGGTCACTGGATAAGAATCTCATATTTCAAGTGCCATTATGTAAGCTCCTATTTATAGATTTTCTAAAATATCTAGATTGGTAAAACTTTGTGTAAAATCAGGGATAAAAAAACTCTTCCCCTATTAATGGATATTAATATCACAGACTCATCAATCAATAGTTAAAAGTTTAAACTAAGGGTGAACAAGTCTTTATTCAATTTACATATGAATACATATACATATACATATAGTACTTCATGAATTCTGTTTTCTATGTATGTAAAATATATGTGAATTATTTGTTGTTGTTGTATTTTTTTTCACTCATCATTACAAAAAAAGTTCAGCAATTATGATCAGAATCTGGTTCTGAGTCTCTCTCTACTTAATTAAATTGGTCTTCAAAAAGCATGCATAAAAGTTTTGTTTTAAGACTATACCTGAAACCCTACCAACCTAAAAGAGATTCTGCTCTATTGTTATAATCTTTAAAATCTCCAAGTTTGATCCTTCAGCATAAAAATAAGTACAAAAAAGGACCCTTCACAAATCACTGGCAAATGCCTGAATTTCTTTTCATATTGGGCATTCTTGAGGAGCTTTAGCTCTGCCTCAAAAGAACTTAGACACATATAATTGCACTTTTTTTGCATTCTCATACTCTATGCCAGAGTTAAAAGCTAGTGTATATATGGATGTATTCTGCCCCCTCCCAAAAGTCCTGAGACTTTTAAAGGTATAACACCTTTGAGTGTATGCAATGTAGAGTTGGCTGCTTGGTATTTGATCCTTTCATTCTCTCTTCAGATAGGGCAGAGTAAAATTCTTCCCAGGATGTGATTTTTTCCTCCCTATGGGTGTTTTAGGATATTATTTTTTTCCTTGACTATCCCTCTCTCCTTCTTATCCATTTCCCTTAATTTTTTTCCCCATTTAATAGTATTTTATTTTTTCCATATACATGCAAAGATAATTTTCAACATTGATTTTTTGGTAAGATTTTGAGTTACAATTTTTTGCTCCCTTCTCTTTCTTCTCCCATCCCCCAAATAGGTTATACATGTACAATCATTTTAGACATGTTTCCATTTTAGTCATATTATGAAAGAAATATCAGAACAAAAGGGAAAAACCATGAGAAAGAAAAAAGACAACAAAAAAGTGAAAATAGTATGCTTTAATTCTCATTCAATTTCCATAGTTCCCATAGTTTTTTCTCTGGATGTGGATGGTATTTTCCATCCTAAGTCTATTGGAATTGTATTGTATCACCATATTGCTGAGAAGAGCTAAGTCTGTTATAGTTGATCATCACACAATCTTGCTGTTACTGTGTACAATGTTCTCTCCTGGTTCTGCTCACTTCACTCAGCATTAATTCATTTAAGTCTTTCCAGGCTTTTCTGAAATCAATCTGCTCATAATTACTTATAGAACAATAATATTCTATTTATATACCATAATTTATTCAGCCATTCCCCAATTGATGGGTATCCAATTTTCAATTATTTGCCATTATAAAAGAGAAATTTCATTTAAAATAATTGTAGACAATATACAATATCTTTGAATCTACCTGCCAAGACAAACTCAGGAATTTTATGAACACAATTACAAAACACTTTTCATACAAATAAAGTCATGTCTAAACATTTGAAAAATGTTAATTTCTCATGGGTAGGATGCCAATAAGTTTTAAAGCCCTGATTACAAAGGGATGTCTTTTTATTTATTTAATCAGTCAACAAACATTCAGTAAGTTTACTATGAGCCAGGTTATATTAAAGATCTGGAATGCAATAAAAATCTGTTCTTGTCTGAGGATCTTTTGTTATAATGAAAAGACAACAAAAACATTAAAAGATATAAAAATTGTTTAGAACAGAGTAGATGTAAAATAAACGTGGGTAAGGCTGGAGCAATTGGGGAACCAGGAAAGACCTCTTACAGGAAGTGAAATTTGAATTGAATTTAGAAAGAAGCAAGGGATTATAAGAAGGAAGGGAGAGCCTTTGGGGTATGAAATGTAATCTTACAAAAGGAATTTTCAAGACAAGAAGATATTTCTTTCATTTTCTTGGAGGTCTCAACTTCTTAATAGAAACCTTCCTCGTTAACCCAAATTACATTCTTGTTTCCATCCATATTGACTAAGGAAGGGATGAGAAGAATCTGAAGATAACAAGTTATCAGTTTATAATATTGATTTTATTAAAAATGATTGAAGAGTCAAACTCTCAAGAAATCCTAATTTTTCTGAACTGTGTTCATCCTATAAGGTGTCTTTCCATTTCCTAAATGGGCATGATAATAATTGTGCTTTTTTTTTTCCTTTGTAAGGATGTGAGAATGAAGTCTAATGTGAAAATAGGAAGATGATTCATTTTTACTAAGCTAATATATTTTTCTTATTTAAAAGGAATATTTGAAGCAGATGTTCTTCTAAATGTACTTGAAGATGTCACTCTTAGTGCTGCTGCTAGATCGAGAACATTTACTTTTATAATTTTGTGCAAGAATAAATAAACTCAAGAAAACAATTTTGTTTCTTAGTTTTTCTACAAGATATTTTTCCTGACATAATGCTATTTGTAAATATTCTGTGCAGATTTGAGTACCCAGATGTTGGAAACCTTTTCTTACAGTTTTTAATGTCTTGATTATGTGTTCCTTAAAAAGAATAAAGTCCTGTGTTTTTAAACCCAACACTTTAAAAATAAGAAACTGCAAGATTATTTCTCTTTTATTCTGTTTAAAAATTTCCTCATTTCTTTTCATATCCTAATCCAAATAGACCAATTTGCTATTCCCCAACCACAGAATATAAACTCCAATTCCATGCTTTTGTCAGGTTGTCTCCCTTCTTCCCGAAATGTACTTTTCATCTCCATGTTTTAGAATCTTTAGTTTCCTTTAAGACTTTATTCAGTAGGGTTAGAATTCTTTTCTTTCTTAAATAATTGTGGATTTATTTATTTGTATATATACTACATGCCCAAATTAGTGTGTAAGCTCTTGGAGGTTAGTGACTGTTTATCTTTTTGTCTTTCTATTCCTACCAAACAGCATTGATTCTTGTTCTTATAATCTTTAGCTATTTATGTAACCTGTTTATTTTAAATAAATGACTATAATAAATCTGATCCAGAAATTCTCTTTATCTGTCCCTGCTTTTTTTGTCACAGATCATATAATATGCTCTTGTCAACCACATTCTTATGTATCCTATTCATCTCTCTATTCATCTAAATATAAGTGCTTTCATAACCATTTCTACAGGCAAATACAAGTATTGGAAAGCATAATCAAAATAAAAATAAATCATAAGTAAATAAAACAAATCACAAGCAAAATCAATATAATAATTAATAGTATTCTATAAATACCTATTTTTCTTTATTTCTGTGATCTAGGCTGCCCCTGCCAACTAACCCCAAATACTCCACTCAGACATCCCTTCATGTTTA
This sequence comes from Sarcophilus harrisii, assembly GCF_902635505.1. Lineage (NCBI taxonomy): Eukaryota > Metazoa > Chordata > Mammalia > Dasyuromorphia > Dasyuridae > Sarcophilus > Sarcophilus harrisii. The sequence goes on along the minus strand of NC_045426.1, from coordinate 439,545,332 downwards.
ATCTCCCCCAGACCACTCCTTCACTTTCTAGTTCAAGTACTGGGCAAATTACATAGGTCAACATTCAGTTAGTGTCCATTTAAACAACAGATTTTTTCCCTATTCACCCAGCTTAGGAAGTTGAGACAAGTAATGGTCACAAATTCAGAAGAGCAAAATCAAATAACAGAGTCTTTTATACTCATGTCCAATTCTAGTAATTCAAAGGTGTTTGCTGATTATAAAAAAGAAATTTGTTTAAAAAATTTTCAGTTTATTTGCCATGGTCAAAGAAATTTTTTATAAGAGGAGGCGTGATATGATTGTAATAAAATCAGGAGTGTCCTCTTAGGCCAAAGCCAAAATGACCTATTGTTGATACACCAGGGGAAAATTTCCTGAGTACTGTTTGATTTCAGGCAAAAGTCATAGATACCTTTTGGAACAGATAGTTATATAATAGAATTTCACATTAATACATTAGATATTCCCAATTGCCTCAGGGAAAATATTTATTAAGCAGTTTTAGTCATCTTTCAGTCATGTTAAGTTCTTTTTTCCCCTAAGGCAATTGGGGTTAAGGGACTTATTCAGGGTCACACAGCTAGGAAGTGGTAAGTGTCTGAGCCAGAGTTCAGGACTCTATCCACTGTGCCACCTAGCTGCCCCATATTCAACTCTTTTTAATTTTTTTTGGGGGGGAAAGATATTGGAATGGATTGCCAATTCTTTCCCTAGCTCATTTTATAGGTGAGAGAACTGAGTGAGGCAAACAGGTTTTAGTCCAGGGTCATACAGCTAATAAGTATCTGAAACCAGATTTGGATTCAGGAAGATGATTCTTTCAGATTTCAGGTCCCATTTTCTATCCATTGTGCTTCCTACCTATCTCATATTACTTAAATAATCATACATGAATCCAAAACGGAGAGTAAATCATATTGTATAGCAACTTATTACAAATCATGAATATTATTACCCATATAAAGATTAAATTGGTCCTTTAAGAACACAATTTCAGTATGTTTTACTTGAATAATTCCAAGTTGCAAATTTGTACATGTTACAGAATCCTACTGTTTATAGTATAGAGCAGACTAACATCATTTTTCATGTTCTAATAAAAGCTGGTTAACAACAAATAATTTAATAAACATATTTATCATCAATACTTATTAAGTATATCCAAAAATATTAATTAGTTTACTTATCTTGTGTAAACATATCTAAATTACTAAGAAATATGTATTGTAAAAATAAATTCACATTATGGAATTTTATACATAAGGTTAATAGATGACATTCTTCTCAAAACTCAGAACAATAATTATAAAAACACTGGCCACTGTCAACCTAGATGTGTCAAAGTATTAGGTTACTCCTAGTCTCATAGAAAAATCCTTGCAAACTGGTGCCTATTGATACTGTTAACCCAAACATATAACTTTTTTTATTTATTTAATAGCCTTTTATTTACAGGTTATATGCATGGGTAACTTTACAGCATTAACAATTGCCAAACCTCTTGTTCCACCAAACATATAACTTTAATGCATGTTATTCCATGTACAATTTTATTTTATGTAGTAAGTTCATCAGATAGATAACTTCTAAATGATATGACTATGACAAAATTAATCAAATCAAATCTGGATTTACATTACAAATGGTATCATTCAGCATCTGAATGCATCCACAAGGCCTTTTCCTCACTGCCAGTACTTTAAATTATAGATTCTACCACCTTCACTAGTAGAGTAACAGGGAAGTCCTGCATTTTTAGCCCTTTGGTTTTGTCAAATATTCTCAGTTTTTCTAAAATATGAGAACTGTAAAAATAACATCTTTTACCCAGAAAGGAAGTCATAAAGGTATGTGCCCCAGATGAAGATTAGAATATGTGCTTCAATTGGCCCTTCAAGAACAGAATTTTAATATGTTTCTCTCAAATATTGCCATGTTGCAAATTTATTTCTATATTCTCTAATTGGTAAATATTAAACTGAGTAGTTGGAATTTTAAATCATATCCATATGATTCCAGCTTTTTTTAAATATAAGAAAGAATATCTAACTAATTGAAATGGAATATGGAGATCATGAAACACCTTAAAACTACTTTTTAGCGAGCATTTCTCCAAAGAGTGTTCACAAATTTACAATTAGAAATCTTTCCAAGTAGAAATATTTCCATTTTCCTTGTATTTCAGTGAAATCCAAAACTTTAAAGGTTTATTTCTCTTTCTTTTTATGGATTTTGATTAAAAACCTATTATCTCTTTATATTTAATTTAGCTACTTACTCAATCCCTGACTTGTTTTATTTCTCAATCATAACCCAAACCTATGCTCATAACTAATTTTCTTCATTTCACTGAATCTTCTCTTTGCAAATTAGTACAATATCAATTAATTGCTAAATTTATATTGTTGTCAAAACTGTCAATTTGGAGACCTCAGAAATCAAAGAAGCAATTAAAAGATTGTTTAAAGAGACTGCCCTTAACTCAGCATTTTATTCAACAAAAGGATAATGCTTACACCATTATATGAGATTTCTTGCCTCACTTTAGTATTCTAATAGAATTAATTAGAGATCTCCTTCCCTGATCTTTACAACTCCAGAGACCTCAAAAAGTTCTTCCCCAAACCCCAATTTAGGTTCTTACAGAAACCAAGGCTGTTCTAATTACTTTTAGATAATTATATTATGAGGTAGCGGTTACTAAAACTATCTGGTATTGGCTAAGAAATAGACTAGTTGATCAATGGAATAGGTTAGGTTCAAAGGACAAAACAGCCAATAACTTTAATTATCTAGTGTTTGACAAACCCAAAGACCCCAGTTTTGGAGATAAGAATGCATTATTTGACAAAAATTGCTGAGAAAATTGGAAATTAGTATGGCAGAAACTAGGCATTGACCCACACTTAACACCGTACACCAAGATAAGGTCAAAATGGGTTCATGACCTAGGCATAAAGAATGAGATCATAAATAAATTGGAAGAGCATAGGATAGTTTACCTCTCAGACCTGTGGAAGAGGAAGGAATTTATGACCAAAGAAGAACTAGAGATCACTATTGATTACAAAATTGAAAATTTTGATTATATCAAATTGAAAAGTTTTTTGTACAAACAAAACTAATTACTTTTAGATGAATTTGAGTCAAATTTACTTAGGCATTAAATTCTGCTAAATAATTCATAGAAGAAATACAGCAGTAAGGTAAAATTATTCTCCTAAAATTGGATTTTGTATTTTTCTTATGATTTAAACAAGCCCTTTTCTTTCCAAGATGGGAGAAGAGATAATCTTAAACACTAGTTAAGACTTAAAATTGCAAAGAACATTTTCTTTCTTTCTTTTCTCTGGAGAATCCTCTAGGAAAATTTCACTATTCTAAATTTCTAAATTCTAAAATTTTCTAATACTCTAGAGACTGGCTTCAGTTTTGATCAATAAAACATTTTGTCACTTTCCAGGGAAGAAAGAGAGCTACAGAGGAGTATTTCATGAAGGGGAAAAGGTTTCCTTATACCCAAAACCCATTAGGATATTTCAGTGTGTATAATAACATTCAAATCACATTTACATCAGTATTTTGGGAAATATTCTCAGTTTTTCTAAAACATGAGAACTGTAAATATAACATCTTTTACACAGAGAGGAAGTCATAAAGGTATATGCCCCAGATGATGATACGTGAGATAAATATATTTCCTTTTAATTTACAAATTTAGTCTCATTCATAAATTCATAATGCTATTAATTTCTACAGACAGATGCTTTTTTTTCCTTCTCGCATTTTTCTTTTTCTTTTTCTTTTCTTTTTTTTTTTTTTTGCATTCCTTACCTTAATCTCCTGTATTTTGGTCTATTTGCAGAATAAAGTGCACGTCCAACCATATCACTTCCCTATTCATTAAACTCCAATGCTCCCTATTACCTCTAGGATCAAATATAAAACACTAAATTTAGCATTCAAAGCCCTTTAAAAACTAGTCATTCCCTAATTTTCCAGTCTTCTTACATCTTACTTCCCAATATATACTCTCTAATCCAGTGACACTGACCTGTTTGGCTCTTCTATGAATAAGATACTCCATCTCATGATTCTGGGCATTTTCTCTGTTTCCCATACCTATAATGCTCTCCTTCCTTTGCTAACTTGACTGGCTTCAAATTCCAACTAAAATCCCATCTTCTATAGGAAGGCCTTTCTCAACTTCCTTCCCTCTCTTAATTATTTCCTATTTACCCTGAATATATTAAAAAAGACCACAGTAGTGGGGATTCTTGTTCAAGTACAGGTTGAGTAAGATGGCCTCTGATATCCCTCCCACTTTGAAATTCTGAGATAAGCTTTTGAAATAGAGCCATCTCACAAGAAAGATCAAAGATAAATATGGCATGATAAAGCTGACTTTTCTTCATTTTTCTTTGTTGTAATACAAAATTGGAAAGTAGGAAATGTAGTGGAAAAAACACTTCACTATTCGTGATTGTTGCTAAGGAGATTGAAGCTGAAAGATTTTATTTGAGGTTGAGAATTCAGAATTGAAGTAGATTTGATTTCCTTACCAATATGGTGAACTATTTGGAAGAGTGGGACATTTGACTGCTTTAGAAGGGTAAACAGACCCACATCAGAAAACAAAGAACAAGTTTAGTTGCTGAGCCAATTGTTGGGAATAAGGCCTATGAAGGGTTGCTATATTTCAAACTTGGGTGAAATAGGGAGGTGCAGTTTCAAAAGAAAAAAAAAGGAAAATTAAATTTAAAGTTAATGGACCTGGCTAAGAATCTCATTGGGAAAACTCAGAAGACATATAATCCTAGACAAACCACTTCCTATCTCTAAATCTACTCTTTATATGTACAATGTGGATACATGAGAATTCTAATTCCTACCTCATAGGTAGAGACTGAGTCAGATAATGTATGCAAAGTGCTTTTCAAATTCCTGTGTCCATATCAAGTATTATTATTATTTTTTAGAAATGTTGTAGTATATTCTTTCTTGATAAAAACTGGCTGAATTGAGTTACTTGAATAGCTGCTATTCCTAAGCAAAATTCTCCAGTAATACAAGCAATGAAAATGTCAAGACTCAGTATCGTTAATAATGTACAATATTAGCTGCTGACATGAAAATTGCATCCCATTAGTTCTGAGACAGTATGGTCCCTTCTAACACCTTTTCCCTGTAGCCAATCACTATCTAAAGAGTTGATTTTTGCCTTGAATAACCACTATAATCATCTCAACTAATAAGTTTCTGGATGAATGCTTTGAAGCACTTTGGAAAATATGTCAAACTATTTCATGGATACGTCACACACTGAATTCCTTGAGTACTTTGAGAATTCTAGGAGGTTCTACTCAGCTTGATCAGCAATGAATAGTAGAAGCTTTGTACTTGTTATTTGTATACTAGCATAGTTAAGTTTAGAAAGATGCCTACCAGAATAAATATTTCTGACTCCCCCCGCCCCAATTCATGAAGACTGCATTGTGAGGTAGGGAAATGAAGAACTCCTTGTAGAGTAAACACAAAATTAGAAGCTGTAGGGTAGAGAGGTAAAAATGCTTGACCTAAAGTAAGAAGGTCTGAACTCCAGCTCTCCCACTATCTGGCTGTGTGACCTTGACAAGCCATTTTTCCTGTTTTTGAATTGTTTTTTTTTTCTGACCCTGTGTTCTAGCTCAGTTGGAATTCCTATTGTTCACCAAGACTGATGATCCATCATTTTCCTTCATGCCTTTGCCCTGGCCATGCCCTGAGATTAGAATGCTCTCCCTTCTCACCTTTATCCCTTAGAATCCCTAGCCTCTTTCAAAGCTCATATCATGTGTCATCTCTTATGAGCATCATTTTTTCTGTTACTCTTAGTTGGTATTGCTCATTTCTTCTTCCTTAAACTATAAACCTAGGGATATAAGAACCAGGCTTATCCCATGAAGAGATTAAAGGAAAGAATCCATGTGTGAAAAATTTTTTTTACCAAAACTCTAATTTAAAAAATCTCAAAAGAACTCAAAAGAACCAAAAGTATATTTATGAATTGTGGAATGACTAAACAATTTATGGTAGATGGTTATAATAGAATATTATTGTGCTGTAGAAACGACCAGCAGGACGAATACAGAGAGGATTGGCGAGACTTACATGAACTGATGCTGAGTGAAATGAGCAGAACCAGGAGATCATTATATACCTCAACACGACACTGTATGAGGATGTATTCTGATGGAAGTGGATTTCTTCAACAAAGAGAAGATCTAACTTAGTTTCAATTGATCAAGGATGGACAGAAGCAGCTACACCCAAAGAAAGAACACTAGGAAATGAATGTAAACTGCTTGCATTTTTGTTCTTCTTCCTGGGTTATTTATACCTTCTAAATTCAATTCTCCCTGAGCAACAAGAGAACTGTTCAGTTCTGCACACATATATTGTATCTAAGATCTACTGTAACCTATTTAACATGTATAGGACTGCTTGCCATCTGGGGGAGGGGGTGGAGAGAAGGAGGGAGGGGAAAAATTGGAATAGAAGTGAGTGCAAGGGATAATGTTGTAAAAAATTACCCTGGCATGGGTTCTGTCAATAAAAAGTTATTTAAAAAAAAGGGTCAGTTTCAGAGAAATCTAGGAAGACATGTATGAACTAATGTGGGATGAAATGATCATCAACAGATCAATTTATATAACAATATTGTAAAGTGAAACAACTTTAGAAGAACTTTTTAAAAAACTCTTAATACAACAAACAGTCTTACTTTTAAAGGACCAATGACAAAGCAAGCTACCCACTACAAAAAGAGAAGTGATAAGACTCCAGGTGCAGCATATGGCATAAACTTTCTGACAAAGTCAATATGGGAGTTTGTTTTACTTAATTAAGCATATCTATTATTAGGGTTTTCTTTTTCTCTCAATAGAAGTAAATGATTTAAGATGGAAGGGAGAGACAGTGATTACATTGCTTAAAAAAGGGAAAAAATGAAAGAAAAGCATTAAAAATTACACAGAAGAGAACAGAAGGAAAGTCAGAAGGAAACTTGGACAATCAGAATAGCTTTGAAAATTACATGTGGAATTTATTAAAAGAAAAAGCAAATTGTAAATAATAGAGATTCATGGGATCATGAGTAATCCTTTATTTTGTTCTACTTCATAAATAAAAATGACAATTTATCCTATTAAATTCAGAATAATTACAAAAATGCATATAGAAATATGTATATATGTATATATATATAATTCATCTTTCATGTTGCAGAAAATGTTTTATAAGAACAAGGGCTCTTCCATTTTGTCTTTGTATACCCTAGACCTAGTGAACTGCCTTGCTTTTAATAAACAATAAATGATAGTTAGCTTGAAGTAATTGACTTGCTCTCAATGTTTTCTTCATCTGAAAAATGAGGGGGTTGACTTGAGGATCTCTAAAAAATCTTAACTAAAAAAACACATTAATCATTATTTCAGTAAAATACCTTAAACATTAAAAAAAGATGAAGTGTCATTGATTTAAAACAAAACAGATTTGTAAATGAGTTTCCAACTATATCAAATCCCATTACCTTTTTCATTTTAATACATTTAAAGTTTGTTATTTATCATTTACCCTTTATAGAATTCTATAATTAAATTGTATTCAATAGTTAGGGAATACTAGAGATCATTCTAACAAAGTTAAAGCAAATAAAGATATTACCACTATGTGCCATACAGAGACACACTAGACTAGAACTATACAAATTTACTCCAAATAGTGAAATGGAGTATACTAGAAAGTAACAGCAATCAGAACCCTACTTAGGATGGTTTGACTAGCACTTTCCCCGAGGAGTTGACAGCATGTGTATAGCAAGAATAATCAATTTAAACAGGAAAACATCAAATGATGAGTTGCCTCTACTCCGAAATAATATTCCAGTTTTCTTCTGAAAACTAATCCTGCCTGCAAATTACTGCCATGGGGTGTTATTCTGGTGACTCTTCCCCCAACTGAATTTGTTATTTAAAAAAAGTAAACTTATTTTGATTAGTAGAGCCAAGATGGAGGAAAGAGGAAGGAACCTTTTGAAGCCCTCCCCAATTGCCCTTAATCAAAGAAAATTGTCCTGATATATTAGAACCAAAGGACAAAATAGAAATCGAAAAAATGCACCAATCACTAGCTGAATGAGCCCCCTAATCCAAAAAAAAGGTATTGCAAACATCAAAAAGAAACAATTCAGATATACAGTCATGATAATATAGGTTTTGGTAGTTTCCGCATTGAAGAACTGAGGGTGTATGTGTTTGGCTTATGATACACTAAAAGGCAAAGGAATTAGGATTATAATAAAAAAAATCACTTACCCAGCAAAATTGATTATAATCTTTCATGGGAAAAATGGATATTTAACAAAATAGAAGACTTTTAGCCATTTCTAATTAAACGTTCAGAGTTGAATAAAAAATTTATCTCCAAATACAAGACTCAAGTGAAATGTAAAAAGATAAAAAAAAACTGCAAGAAAGAGAAAATATAAGAAGTTTAATAAAGTTAAATTTTCTATTTCTATATGTCAAAATAATATTCGTAACTCTTAACTTTATTACTAAAAGAGAAATTAGGAGTATAATGTAGACAGATGCTGTGGATATAAGGTGACTTCGATGGTATGATACCCAAAAATAAAATAAAGGAGTGAGAAACAAAATTTCACTATAAGAAAAAGGAGGGTGGAATTGAATGGGTAAATTATCTCATGTAAAAGAGGCACAGAAGAACTTATAAAATGGAGGGAAAGATACAGATGGCAATGGCAGGCAAAAACTTAAACCTCATCAAAACTGGCTCAAAAATAATATGCACATTATGAGGAAGTAAAAAAGGATGGCAATAATATAAGAGGGAAGGAGATCTGGCAAAAGAGAGGGTAAATTAGGGAAGGTGATGATCAGAAGAAAAATAATTCTGAGGAGGGAAAGGGGGGAAAGTAAGGGGGAAATAAATAAGGGAAAATAGCATGGAGGGAAATAGTTTTGAAGCATAATAAATTCTGTTCCAGCTAAAGCAAAGAAAGTGGTATTATCAATAATGATTTTAAAACAAAAATAAAAATAGATCTAATTAAATGAGTTAAGGAAGAAAACTCTATCTTGCTGAATGGTACCATAAAAAGTGAAGTCATATCAATACTATGTACCAAATGCTATAGCATCTAAATTTTTGAAAGAGAAATTGAATTAGTTTATGGGGAAAATAGAGAGTAAAACTAAACTACTAGGGAATCTCAACTTTTATCTAATTTTTTTGAACTTTCATCTTTAGTTCTAAAATAAATTTAACCAAAAAATAAACAGGAAAGAAGATAAGGAGATGATAGATCCCTGGAATGAGAATAGAAAGGAATATACCTTTTTCTCAAAAGCACATAGTACCTACATAAAAAAATGACAATGTATCAAAACATAAAAACCTCATAACCTAATACAGAAAAAATAAAAATAGTAAACACATCCTTTTCAGATTACAGTGAATGCAACAAGAATCACATCAATAACAGACAATTGGAAGAGAGATTAAAATTTAATTGGAAATTAATCTAATTCTAAAAATAAACAAGGTAAAGAATAAATTATAGGAACAATTGATAATTTCATTAAAGAAGATGACAGTGAGACAACATACCAAAATGTGTGAGATAAAGCCAAAGTAGAGGAAAATGTTTGTCCCTAATTATTTACACCAATAAAATAAAGAAAAAGCAGATCATTAAATTGGGCATGCAGCCAAAAAACCCACCAAAAACATTTAAAAAATCTCCACCAAACTGGAAATCCTGAAAATTAAAAGAGAGATGAATAAAACTGAAAGCAAGAAAACCATTCAATTAATAAAACTAGACTCTTGTTTTATGGGGAAAATGAAAGAAAGCATTGATTAATTTGAAAAATTTTTAAATTTTAATTTTAAAAAAGGAAAGATACCATAGAATTGTCAGATTTATGGATAAGGGAAAAATTTAGGACCACGGAAGATGCAAGGAGCATTATGAAATATGGAATAGATAATTTATATAAAATTTAAAAGTTTTTACACAAATAAAACCAATATAACAAAAATAATAAAAGGGGTGAAATTTGCCACAAATATTTCTGATAAAAGCCTCATTTCTCAAGTATATAGAGAGCTAAGTTAAATTCATAAAAATATAAGTCACTCCCCAATTGATAATTGGTCAAAGGATATGAACAGTTTTCAGACAAAGGAATCAAAATTATCTATAGTTATATAAAGAAATGCTCTATATCACTATTGATTAGAGAAATGCAAATTAAAACATTCTGAGGTACCACCTCTCACTTATCAGATTGGCTAACATGATAAAAATATTGGATGTTGGAGAGAATGTAGGAAAATTAGGACACTAATGCATTGTTGGTGACATTGTAAACTATTCAGCCACTCTGGAAAGCAATTTGGAATAATGCCCAAAGGGCTATAATATTTTGCATACCCTTTGATCTAGCAATACCTGGATCCAGAAATACCTGGGAAATAGACTACTAGGTCTATTTCCCAAAGACATGCAAAAAAAAAAAAAAAAAGGGAAATGAATCTTTTTTACGAAAATATTTATAGCAGTATTTTTTGTGGTAGCTAAGAATTAGAAGTTAAAGATATGTCCCTCAATTTGAGAAGTGATAAACAAACTGTGGTTTATGATTTTAATGGAATGCTTTTGTTCTGTAAGAAATGATGAAAAATCTGGAAAGACTTGTATGAACTGGTTCCTAGTGAGGTGAACAGAACCAGGAGGATGTTGCACATAGTAACAACAATATTATTGGATGAAGAATTTGAATGACTTAACTCTTCTCAGCAATATTTTGATCCAAAATAATCCCAAAGGACTAATGATGAAGCATACTATTCATATCCAGAGAAAAATCTGACATTGACTGAATACAAACTAAAGCATGCTATTTTTCATTTTTTTTAAAAAAAATTCCCTTTTATTCAAATTTTCTTATACAAAATGACTAATATGGAAATGTTTTATATAATTCCATATACATAACTTTTATCTGATTGTTTCCTGTCCTTGCATGGAGGGTGGGAAGGAAATGAATAGAATTTGAAACTCAAAACTTTAAAAATGTTTAACAAATTAAAAAAAAAGTTGATTTCATGACCTATAATATGCCATACTGGGAGGTTGCATGGTGGCACAGTGAATAGAGTTCTGGACCTGGACTCGGGGACTCAGACATTTAATAATTGTGTGACCCTGGGCAGGTCACTTAAGCTATTTTGCCTCAGATTCCTCATCTATAAAATGATCTGGAGAAGGATATGGCAGATCACTCTTGTATCTTTGACAAGAACAACTCAATTGGGGTCACAAAGAATTGGATCAACTCAAAAATGACTGAACAACAACCATCACTGGCCCAGAAAGTGTCACAGCAGAGGGTGCCAAAGATGCCCTTTGCACCAAGTGTTTATGTCAGTCCCAGACAGTTCCATCAGAGTATATGAAGAGACCTGGCCTTTTTACCTTGCCACAGCTCCTGTTGGATAGAGACACAATTATTTTTCATTGGTGTAAGTTCAAAACTGAGATTAAAAACAAACAAGAAATAAACCAATTACAGTTTTTGTAGAATTAAGTCCCAAGAAACATGGAAAGTTATTTAAAAAGGCTTAGATAATATCCCGAAATTCCCTTTATGTCCTGGTCTCATTCCCATCCCACATCCAAGAATGATGTGAGCACCCATCAGATTTCCATTAAAATTCAGTCAGCAATGCAGACAGAAGCTTCACATTTCAAATTTAGTTGTCATTGGGAATATGCTAAAAGCTTTTTCTCAGGCAAACTGTCATTTCTGCCAATGTCAGGCTTACAGACATACTATGCTCCACAAACTCATTTTAATTTGGCTCATAACGAAGAACTTGTCACTAGCTAAGGCCCTGGAGCTGATGTCACCTCATTTCTGTTGCAAAGATAGCAGATCTTGTTGGGGGTTTTTTATCTCAATTTTTTCCCCCTTTTGTCTCTTCCCAGTAGCCTCCTTTTTAAAGGATGCTCTAATATGATATGTTGTGCCATTTTATTTTTATTTTCTTTCTGACAGAAAGAATTGTGTGTAGTTCACATAACAAGAAGGTTGTTAATAGATGCACTTCTGTACATTTCTCTCTACTTAGAGAAACTCATGAAATTGCTTTTCTATTTCTATACAAAGCGTCAGTAAAAAGCTTGCGTGTAGAAAGTTTAAAGAAAATACTCAGAAACTCTTAGATTCCATGAAGACCATGGAATCAGTAGCTTCCTTTGAGTCCCATTGAACACTGACTGCCAAGATGTGACCTTTTATCCCTTCGGGGAAGCCATCAAAATAAAGAACACTATAAATCCTGAAATTTTAATTCAAGAATCCAGTGGATATTGGGTCTAGTTAGGAAGAACATAGACATGAAGCTCATGTAGGAGGCTTTTTTTTTCCCAATCCCATTTCCTGACACCATTTCCTCCCCACCAAATATAAGGATTTCTACCTCTAAGATTTCCTTGTATTTACTTTCTATATATCCTGAATATACCGATATAATATCCATTCTGGGTTAATTATTCAACTTGCACTCACTCTTACAAGTTGTATCCCCAAAGGATTATTATCTCATACTTAAATAGAAATGGGGCCATTCATAATGTTGCCTGAGGGTTGCATATTGACAACTTTAAAATATGATATTATTTATATTTTGATGTATTTTATTCATTTTCTTAAACATTTCCCAATTATATTTTAACGAGGTTTGGGCTCACTCAAGAGTGTTGTGAGCTACATGTTTTGCACTTTTGTTCCAGGGTACATTAAGGAATTAAGTTCCTACTATTATATCTCATTAGTTCCCACCAGTGTGTTTCCCATTAACCCAAAACTGTAGACATGATTATCTCTCGACAAAAGGCATTTATTAAGATAGCATAACGAAGACAATAGATATAAAATTCGCTCTCTATAAACCTCAGGTACATTCTTCTACAAATCCACACAGCTTCTGTGGAAATAGTGAGCATGAATTTAGAGTATAACAGTAGTGAGACACATATTAGGAACATCTATGGCCAAAGCTACTTCTACCCAAAATCTTTTCTCACCTAGTAGAGCCCTCACAAAGTTCAGATCTTTGTTGTCAGGTCTAGTTTTCTTATGAATCCATAACATTCCTCTTCTCTACTCAGCTCTTACTATTGTTCTCTCTCTATATTTCTACAGTCAATGCTCCTAGTTTTTGTATTGCTGGTTCATCCTTTATTTCATATGTCATTTTCAGACCTTTGAATTTTTATTATCATTATTTTAAATAATAGTAATAGTAATGACAACAATTAACAATAGCTGACATTTATATAGTATTTTAAAGTTTGCAAAGATTTCAAATTATTATGTCATTTAATCCTCAACTCACTGAGGTAGGTGAGAGATAGATAGATAGATCAGAAATACTTATATGTCTATATTTATTTATTTGAAAGACAGACAGACACACACAGAGGGAGAAAGGCAGAGAGACAGAGACAGAGAGAGAAAGAGAGAGAGAGTCTTAAGTTTTCAAAGGGAAGGAATTAATATAAAGGGCAATCAGGAAAAGCTTTTTTTTTGTAGAAGACAGTATTTCAGTAAAGATTTCAAGGGATTCAGGCAATTTCAGAAATAAAAGAGAGAAGGAAGAGCATTCCAAGTGAACATATTAGCTGGTGAAAATGCACAGTCTGGAGATGGAGAGTCTTTTGTGAGAAATAATAACAAGAATAGTTAGTCTGGATTGCAGAATATGTGGAGGAGAGTAAAGTTTAAGAAATCTAAAAAAAATAGGAAGGAATCAGGTTATAATGCGTTTAAAAGTAAGGATTTTTACAGTTGATCTTGGAGGTAATTGACAACCTCTGGAGTTTATTAAATAGAAGACTGATGTGGTTCAGCCCTGTGCTTTAGGGAGATTGACTTGATACCTGAATGGAGGATGGACTGGACTGAAGAGAGACTTATGGCAGGGAGCAGCCAGCAGACTGTTGTAATGTTCCAGGTGTGAGATAACAAGGGTCTGCATCAGCAGTGTCAGAGGAGAAAAGGGAGCATATGAAAGATGTTACAAAGGTAAAAATCAATAGGGAATTTACAACTTCTTGGATGGGGGGGGGGCTATGAGAGAGAGTGAAGAGTCAAAAATGATACCTAAATTGCCATCTTGGACACTTGGGAAGATTGTGGTCTTCTAGATAGTAATGAGAAAATTAGGAGGAGAGAAGTATTTGTGGAGAAAAATAATTAGTATATTTGGAAATTAGATACGGAATATCTAATCCAAAATATCCAAAAGGCAGTTGGAATGTGAGACTGAAGGTCAGAAGGGGGAATAGGGTTGAATAAATAGATCTGAAAATGATAAGAATAGACATGAATGTTCCTATTGAAGAAATCCCTAATGTTTAGAAATTAGTGGTATACTCTGAAGAGGTTGGAATCATAAACATCATTCAAAAGAGCTACATTAGCCACAAAAAAAAACTCAAAAAATCTTTTTTAAATAGTTGTGGTTCACAACACTTCTGACCTTAATAAGAGTTACAAATAAAAATTTCCTACTAAGAGGAATATGTTTTAAGATGATTTTATTACATTTTGTATAGAGTTGTCTTTTTTGTTTTGCTTTAATAAAAATATATTGTTTTTATGAAAAAACCCTTTTAAATGGAGTAGAGGTGAAATATTTTTTAAAAGTAAGCTATATTATGAGATTCTGGAATGAAGCATCTTAAATGTACAACAGTTCTAAGCAAATGAGATAATGAAATCCTTATGTTGTAATGTGCTGATCAAATCACACTTAAGAATCATTACATTTCAACTCTGACATAGCATTTCATGTGAATTAAAACATCTTTATTAATGAAAATTGTGTTTAAAATGTTAAGATTCTGCAAGTTGCTGTCATTCCTCAGCACCACATGAATGTGTACAGCTTTTTGTGGTAATAATTCTTAGGTATATTGGTCACTTAAATGGAAAAGTTATACTTTTTTTCCTGTAGAATTGTTTTAATTTTCTCTAATCAACAGTGATACATACTTGTCTATACATTTGAGAAATGGGTATTTTATTTTTCTAAATACATGGAAAGATAGTTTTCTAAATTGATTTTTGTAAGACTTTGTGTCCCAATTTTTCTCCCTCCTTCCCTTATTTTTGCTCTCCTCAAGATGGCAAGCAATTTGAAATAGGTTAAATATGTGTAATTCTTTTTTTTTTCATCATGGTGTTGTTTTTTTAATTATAACTTTTTATTGACATAACATATGCATGAGTAATTTTTACAACATTGTCCCTGCACTCACTTCAGTTCCAATTTTACCCTTCCCTCCCTCTACTCCCTTCCCTAGATGGCGGGCAGTCTCATACATGTTAAACATGTTAAAGTATATCATGTTAAAGTATAAACATAAACATGTATAGTATAAACATAAACATAAACATGTTAAAGTATATAAAGTATATCTTAGATACAATATATTTGTACAGATCTGTACAGTTCTCTTGTTGCACAAGAAAAATTGGATTCAGACGGTAAAAATAACCTGGGAAGAAAAAAAAATGCAAGTAGTCCACATTCATTTCCCAGTGTTCGTTTTCTGGGTGTAGCTGATTCTGTCCATCACTGATCAATTAGAATTGAATTGGATCTTCTCTTTGTCGAAGATATCCACTTCCATCAGAATACATCCTCATATAATATTGTTGTTGAAGTGTATAATGATCTCTTGGTTCTGCTCATTTCACTTAGCATCAGTTCATGTAAGTCTCTCCAAGCCTCTCTGTTTTCATCCTCCTGGTCATTTCTTACAGAACAATAATATTCCATAATATTCATATACCACAATTTACCCAACCATTCTCCAATTGATGGGCATCCATTCAATCCCCAGTTTCTAGCCACTATAAAAAGGGCTGCCACAAACATTTTGGCACATACAGGTCCCTTTTCCTCCTTTAATATCTCTTTGGGAATATAAGCTCAGTGGTAACACTGCTGGATCAAAGGATATGCACAGTTTGATAACTTTTTGAGCATAATTCTAAATTGCTCTCCAGAATGGTTGGATCTGTTCACAACTCCACCAGCAATGCAGCAGTGTCCCAGTTTTCCTTCATCCCATCGAACATTTGTCATTATCTTTTCCTGTCATCTTAGCCAATCTGACAGGAGTGTAGTACTATCTCAGAGTTGTCTTAATTTGCATTTCTCTTATCAATAGTGATTTGGAACACCCTTTCATATGAGCAGAAATAGTTTCAATTTCATCATCTGAAAATTGTCTGTTCATATCCTTTGACCATTTATCAATTGGAGAATGGCTTGGTTTCTTATAAATTAGAGTCAATTCTCTATATATTTTGGAAATGAGGCCTTTATCAGAACCTTTAACTGTGAAGATGTTTTCCCAGTTTGTTGTTTCCCTTCTAATCTTGTTTGCATTAGTTTTGTTTGTACAAAAGCTTCCTAACTTGATATAATCAAAATTTTCTATTCTGTGATCAATAATGATTTCTAGTTCTTCTTTGGTTGCAAATTCCTTCCTCCTCCACAAGTCTGAGAATATCCTATATTCTCTAATATTCTCTAATATTCCTCTAATTTATTTATAATCTCGTTCTTTAGGCCTAAGTCATGAACCCATTTTGATCTTATCTTGATGTACAGTGTTAAGTGTGGGTCTATACCTAGTTTCTGTCATACTAATTTCCAGTTTTCCCAGAAGTTTTTGTAAAATAGTGAATTTTTATGCCAAAAGTTAGGATCTTTGAGTTAGTCAAACACTAGATTGCTATAGTTACTGACTATTTTGTCCTGTGAACCTAACCTATTCCACTGATCAACTAGTCTATTTCTTAGCCAATACCAAATGGTTTTAGTGACCACTGCTTTGTAATATAGTTTTAGATCAGGTACAGCTAGGCTGCCTTCATTTGATTTTTTTTTCATTAGTTCCTTGAAATTCTCAACCCTTTGTTCTTCCATATGAATTTTGTTGTTATTTTTCTAGGTCATTAAAATAATTTTTTTGGAGTCTGACTGGTATAGCACTAAATAAATAGATTAGTTTAGGTTGTATTGTCATCTTTATTATATTTTCTTGGCCTATCCAAATGCACTTAATATTTTTCCAATTGTTTAAATATGACTTTATTTGTGTGGAAAGTGTTTTGTAGTTTTGCTCATATAATCCCTGACTTTCCTTTGACAGATAGATTCCCAAATATTTTATGCTATCAACAGTTATTTTAAATGGAATTTCTCTTTGTATCATTTGCTGTTGGATTTTGTTGGTGATGTATAAAAATGCTGAGGATTTATGTGGATTTATTTTGTTTCCTGCAACTTTGCTAAAGTTGTGTATTATTTCTAATACCTTTTTAGTAGAATCTCTCATGTTCTCTTAGTATACCATCATATCATCTGCAAAGAATGATAATTTGTTTTCCTCATTACCTACTCTAATTCCTTTAATTCTCTTTCTCTTTCTCAACTCTTATTACCAAAGCTAGCATTTCTAACACAATATTGAATAGTAATGGTGATAGTGGGCAACCTTGTTGCACTCCTGATCTTATTGGGAATGGTTCCAGTTTATCCCCATTACATTTGATGCTTGCTGACAGTTTTAAATAGATGCTCCTGATTATTTTAAGTAAAAGTCCATTTATTACTATACTCTCAAGTGTTTTTATTAGGAATGGATGTTGGATTTTATCAAATGCTTTTTCTGCATCTATTGAGATGATTATATGGTTTTTGTTAATTTGGTTATTGATATAGTCAATTATGCTAATAGTTTTTCTAATATTGAACCAGCCCTGCATTCCTGGTATAAATCCTACTTGGTCATGGTGTATTATCAAGGGCACGATTTTCTGTAATCTTTTTGCTAATATTTTATTTAAGATTTTTGCATCAATATTCATTAGGGAGATTGGTCTATCATTTTCTTTTTCTGTTTTCACCCTACCTGGTTTAGGTATCAGTATCATGTCTATGTCACAAAAGGAATTTGGTGGGACTCCTTCAATCCCTATTTTTTCAAATAGTTTATATAGCATTGTAGTTAATTGTTCTTTAAATGTTTGGTAGAATTCACATGTAAATCCATCTGGTCCTGAGGATTTTTTTTAGGGAGTTGATTAATAACTTGTTCTATTTCTTTTTCTAAGATGGGACTGTTTAACCAATTTATTTCTTCCTCTGTTAATCTGGGCAAGCTTTATTTTGGAAGGTATTCTTCCATTTCACTTAAGTTACTGAATTTATGGGCATAAAGTTGGGAAAAGTAACTCCTAATTATTGCTCTAGTTTCCTCTTCAGTAGGGGCGAGTTTTCCCTTTTTATTTTTAAGACTAACAATTTGATTTTCCTCTTTCCTTTTTAAATCAGATTTACTAAGGGTTTATCTGTTTTGTTGTTTTTTTCATAAAACTAACTCTTAGTTTTATTTATTAATTCAATAGCTTCTTTACTTTCAATTTTATTAATCTGTCCTTTTATTTTTAGAATTTCAAGTTTAGTGTTTGACTGGGGGTTTTTAATTTGTTACTTTTCTAGCTTTTTTAGTTGCAAGCCCAATTCAATGACTTTCTCTTTCTCTATTTTATGCAAATAGACCTCTAGAGATATAAAATTTCCCCTTATTACCACTTTGGCTGCATCCCACACAATTTGGGGTGAAATTATTAATTATGTTTATGATTTGCTGTTTCACCCAATCATTCTTTAGGATGAGATTATTTAGTTTTTATTTATTTTTTGGTCTATTTTCCCCTGGCTTTTTATTGAATGTAATTTTCATTGCATTGTGATTTGAAAAGGATGCATTTGCTATTTCAGCCTTTCTGCATTTGAATTTGAGGTTTATATGTTCTAATATATGGCCAATTTTTGTATAGATTTCATGAACTGCTGAGAAGAAAGTATACTCCTTTCTGTCTCCATTTTGTATTCTCCAAAGATCTATGATACCTAAAATATCTAGTATTCTATTCACCTCTTTGACTTCTTATTTATTTTATGGTTTGATTTATCTAATTCTGAGAGTGCAAGGTTGAGATCTCCCACTATTATAGTTTTGTTGTCTATTTCTTCTGGCAGCTCTCTTAATTTCCCTTTTAAGAATTTAGATGCTACACCCCTTGGTGCATGTATGTTTAATATTGATATTGCTTCATTATCTATGCTACCCTTTAGTAAGATATAGTGCCCCTCTTTATCTCTTTTAATTAGATCAAGTTTTACTTTTGTGTGATCTGAGTCAAGATGGCTACTCCTGCTTTTTTGATTTCACCTGAAGCATAGTAGATTCTACTCCAGGCTTTTACCTTTACTCTGTATGTATCACCGTGCTTCAAGTGTATTTCCTATAAACAACATATTGTAGGATTCTGGCTTTTAATCCAGTCTGCTATCCGCTTCTACTTTGTGGGGGAGTTTACCCCATTCACATTTATGGTTAAAATTTCTAATTCTGTATTTCTTGCCATCTTGTTAACCCCTGCTTATGCTTTTCTCCTTTCCTTTCTCCTTATTCTCCCTCCCCAGTATTAAATTTGTGAGCACCATTTGCCTCTCACAGCCCTCCCTTTTTAGGATCCATCCCCCCAACTTAGAGTTCCTCCCCTTTTCTTACCCCCTTTCCTCACAATTTCTGTATTCCCTTCTGCTTAGCTTACTCCTTCAATTTTCACTTTTCCCCTCCCCCTTTTCAATGAGGTGGGAGAAGTTTCTCTGTAGATCAAATATGTCTAAAAATTTTCTCTTTAAGCCACTTCTGATGAGAGTAAGATACACACTATATTCACTCCCCCCCCCACTTTCTTTTCCTCAAATATAATAGGTTTCCTTTGCCTCTTTGTGAGATGTAGTACCCTCACTTTACCCTTTTTCTGGTACAATTTCCTTTCCACATCTAGTTTCTTTTTTATATTATAATGTAAAACCAAATTATACACGTATTCTTTATGTATATTTATAACAGAAATATAGTTTCCAAGATTTCTTTTTGCCTTTTTGTGTTTCTCTTGAGTCGTATATTTGGAGATTAAACTTTTTGTTTAGTTCTGTTTTTTTCTTCAAAAATAATGAAATTCACCTATTTCATTGAATGTCCATCTTCTTCCCTGTGAAAAAAAATGCTCATTTTGGCTGGATAAGTTATTCTTGGCTACATATCAAATTCTTTAGCCTTTCAGAATATAAGATTCCAGGCCCTTCAATCCTTTAATGTGGATGCTGCTAGATCCTGAGTAATCCTTCTTGCGGCTCCTCTATATTTGAATTTTTTTTTCCCAGCTGCTTGGTAGTGTTTTTTCCTTGGTCTGGTAGTTCTGGAATTTAGCCACAATGTTTCTTTGAATTTTGATTTTGGGGTCTCTTTCAGTAGGTCTTCATTGAATTCTTTCAATGTCTATTTTACCCTCTGTTTCTATGACATCTGGGCAACTCTCTTTGATGATCTCCTGAAAAATAGTGTCTAGGCTCTTTTTTTCATCATAATTTTCAGGAAATCCAATAATTTGCAAATTATCTCTCCTATATCTATTTTCCAGGTCTGTTTTTTCCCAAGTAGATATTAACATTTTTTTCCGATTGTTTCATTTTTTTTGGGGGGGAGTTTTGCTTGACTGATTCTTGGTGTCTCCTTGAGTCATTCATTTCCATTTGTTCAATTCTGATTTTTAATGAATTATTTTCTTCATTTACTTTTTAAATTTATTTTTGTTATTGTCCAATTGGGTTTTTAAGTTAGTTGTTTTCTTCTATGGATTTTTTTTTCCATTTTGACAATTTTACTTTTTAGAGAACTATTTTCTTTTTCCAATTCACTAATTCTGTTTTCCTAGGAATTGTTTACCTTTTCCAAATCACTAATTCTGTTTTTCAGGGACTTGATTTCTTTATCCCCTCTATCTTTAAATGAGTTTCTTTATGTCTCTGTTTCTTTATGTCTCTCTCTTTCTCTCATTGAGATCTCTGCTCTAAAACCTATCTAATTGCATGTCACACTTTAGAAATGGGCAATTTAGTGATTACAAATCGCTGCTAGGAAACTTTATGATGTTCTGGGGACTGAATGACATGGACATCCTTACCATCCACAAGGAATCCCTATTCAATTTAGACTCTTTTGGGATCTCTTCCATAATATCAGTAACTATCTTTGGCAAGAATCTCCATGTTCTATGAATTATCTAATATTAATGCTCAGAGAGTTCAAAGAATATATTAATTTTAATATCTTTTAATAATTTTGATATCTTCTTGGAGATACTTTGTTGAAAAAGAGCTTTTAAATTAGTATTTTCCCTTTTAGAACCAAATCTTTCTTTTATTATCAATAAATAAGCATAATGGGATCTTACAATCTTTACACCTCTCTATTAATTTGCTATGGGAAATATGAATTTTACTGTGGTAAAATTTGTAAAATTTTCTAAAAATTTTGTTGTAAAAACCTGATTTTTCTGTATGCACAGTCTGATAATGGATATTCTTAATGGAATGTGGAGAAAATTCTCATAAAATTTTAAATAAATGGGAAGATAGACACATAGATTAGCAAATGTGGCCTTTGTTATTGCTGTTAATTTTTGGTATTAATAAAATATATGATTTCTCCATGTTTTCAGCTTCTTCTTTTTTATATGTCCCCTCACAATTATGCTATTCTTTGAATTCATCTCTTCTGTATACTTAATGTAATTCCATTTCTTTTCCCACTTCTTATTGTGGTTCTTATTCAAATTTAACCTCCCCTATAAGCAAATTTGGGATTGTAATGTTTGAGTTTAAATTGGAGGTTGAAATGATCTTAACAGCTTAGTAAGTTTGTTACTTAAAAAAAACTTGCCCGTCTTTGCCCTAATTCTTTAAGCTTGTCTTATTTTCATTCTTAGGTGGCCTTAGAATGGCCTTGGATAGTTAGGTCTCTCACTAAGTTTTTATTAAATTGTTTTTATCTTCCCCTGATTCAGTACATGCTATTATTCTCCATAACATTATACAAATGACTATATTCTCCAAGTAGTGTTGACTTAAGTTATTCTGAGAGCATAGGTCTGAGGAGAGAGTTGCCTCATTGAACTCTAAGAGTATTCTACTTTTGAGAATAGCTTCAAGCTCTTACATTTGTAATATAAGGCTTGATGCATTTATGTTTCTTTGTATCAAAGTTTAATTCAATGGTATGCTGGAGAAAGCTTGTATTGGCCCCAGAAAGCTAATTATAAAAATTTAAGTACTAGCATTTATACTTTGGCAATTTGCAAATATTACACACTGGGGTTTAATTTATTGTTTTGTTGATTGTCTAAACTTAAGAAACTGATAAACAAAAAGTTAATACTGCAGATGAAACTTAAAAGTGTTTTGTACATATTGATATCTATCTATCTCTATTTTTTTCCCTCCAGGGAACCAGTAGTTAGACATTTACCAAAATTACCTTGGGTTAAACTCAATGTAACATTGAATATTTTCCAAGCTTATTTTTTTTTAAGAGCGATTCAATATTGAGTAGCATTATATATTTGAATTATTTTATGAGTCTTTTATGGGTTGAAAATAGAATCTACTAAAATTTTGAGCATTGTTTATCTTGCAATTTTAAATGTCTTTTCCTTTTCAGAGAAGTCCATGTATTTTAGATATTATTATAAGTTTGGGTGCTTGTAATAGTTTGTTCCATAAAAGGGAGAGTTGTCATAACATTGAGGGTTTCTCTGATAGCAATCCCAAATTCATTCCATTTTCAATAGTAGTTGAAATCATATAGTGATACTTTAGGTCAGGAGGACTATAAAAACCTAAGTAGTAATAAGATTCACTAGAGAGAGATGTATTGATTATTTATAGGTTATTATGAGGTACTTAAGTGCTTTTTTAATATTTTCTCCAGGTTGGAAAAAAATCTGCATTATTAGACTTGACTGAATATGAGGAACCTGGGAAACTTTTACTCAGATCTATATAGAAGCACACATAAACTATTGTAAAGCTTTTTTAAATTATGGATTGTGAGCCCTTATAGGGTCATGTGACTGAATGTGGGGAGGTGACAAAATTATGATTTATTATCAGTATTTGATTTATATACCTATTTTATATACTTATATACCTGGAGTCATGTAAAAAATTCTCTGGTGAAAAGGGGTAGCATTTAGCTTGATATTTCTAGAGGAAAATCTGGGTGGAAGCAAAGCAATCCAAGGAAATGTAAATTTGGGAGAGATACCTCCAAGATTGAACGTGGTTGATTTAGGTCTAGAACTTGGAGAATTAGACTCTATGCTATATAAAATCTTATATTTAGATTCAAACAATTGACCTCACTAGACCAAAGAAGGAGAAACATGTTTAGCAAGCAGCTTATAAGAAAAATATCTAGATGGTTCAGTTGATTGTTAAGTTTCATATAACTTGATAGTATAATATGGCAGCCAAGGAAAAATAATACAAATAGAGACTTCATTAAGATAGGCATTTTAACCTAGGAATAAGGAATAATAGTCTCATGATCCTCATCAGGCCATATATGAAATATTTTGTTCAATTTTGGACAACACATTTTAAGAAGGACATTGAGAAGCTGAAGAGGATCTTATTATTTATAGTCATTTCTCAATCATGTCAAATTCTTTGTGACCCCATTTAGGGTTTTCTTAACAAAGATATTGGAGTGGTTTGACACTTCCTTCTCCAGCCTATTTTAGAGAAGAGGAAACTGAGTTTAACATAATCATAATTCATAATCTGTTGCCATGTAGCTTCATTGAGAGAGTTATTAGTTTAAAGGATATTTTGTTTACATTTTGTTGGAGAAAAATTTGTTACTGTTGAAAGCACTGCACAATTTCTCAAATGTAATCCAGCCCAATAGCTTCCTCAGATTCAGTTTTGGGCCTAACTCCTTGTACATCTATCTGTCACAGTTAAGTGATTTGCCCAGGATCACCCAGCTAGTGTTTGAGACCAGATTTGAATTTGGGAGGATGGATCCTCTTGACTCCATGGACTGTGCCACTTGGCTGTCCTGGAGAATGTCTATGGAAGATAAATAGGGTGATGAAGAGCCTCAACTAGATCATATAAGAATCAATTAAAGGAACTCAGAATGTTTGACTTTGAGAGAACTTAACAGGAAGCATGACAATTTTCCTTAAGTACATGAAGAGTTATCAAATAGAAGATGAATTGGACTTGATCTATTTGTTCACAGAAGGCTGGATTGGATTTAGAATCAGAAAACCTGTTTTTCCCTGTTGTTTATATTTGCATGTTTGTTAAATTTTATTTTGAACTTAAGAAATAAAAAAAAAATTTACATAACATGATAGAATAGAAAAAAAAAGAATTATGCCTTTTTCATTTATTCCCTGTTGGTCTGGTATAAGGCACTGAATCCCTCTCAATGTCAGTTTCCTCATTCATAAAAATGGGAGACCTGAAGTAGGGGACCTCAAGGGTCCCATCAAAACAACAAAGTTTTAAAAATGAAAACTTAGGGTTGAAATGAAGAAAAATGCCCATCAATTAGATATCCAATAGAAATAGGGTGTCTTCATTGATGGGTTTTAAGTAAAGGTTGGGCACATCCTTGTCATTCATTTTGAATTTCAATGACAGATAGATTTACAAGGAGTTGGGCCCAAAACTGAATCTGAGGAAGCTATTGGGCTACATTACATTTGAGAAATTGTGCAGTGCTTTCCACAGTAACAAATTTTTCTCCAACAAAATGTAAACAAAATATCCTTTAAACCAATAACTCTCTCAATGAAGCTACATGGCAACAGATTATGAAGCAAAACAATTTCTTATAAATAAATTTTCAGATGAATGAAAATTGAATACTTAGCATTTTAAATCCTTACTAAAATCCCATCTTCTACAGAAGCCTTCCCTAACCCATTTTGATCTTTAAAAAATAGCTTTTTAAGGTTTTGCAATAAATAAATAAGGTTTTGCAAAACGTACTTTATATACATTATCTCATTTTATCATTGTAGATGTTATTATCCCCATTTGTCAGATGAGTAAACTGAGGCACACAGAAGACTTGAAGAAGATCACATAACCAGTATGTCCTGAAACAGAATTTAAACTTATGGCTTCCTAACTTCAGGTCTAATATTTTACCCTCCACACCCCCTATCTGCAGTGGTCTCTAATGGAAGACCAAATTTTGGTATTTGAACAAAAGCATGCTACAATTTATTATCAATGTGACTTGTTTACTAGAAGTGATTTTAAGGCAGAAAAGCTAGGAAATACATAATTAGAAGAGAAGGTGGACTGGTCACATAGGAAGAGTCAAGGTAGAGGGCCTAAGTGCTATATCACTATCCTCAATATGTTCAAATATCTCTGAAAATGACTGATCAATTGGTTGAATCCTGAATGTAATATATTTCCCTACTCCAAGCATGGATTAAGAGCTATACAAGGTGAAATGGTGTCATGTACAAGAACAGAAGGGAAACAAAAATGAGATCATAGATCCATTGAAAGATTTAATTGTAATCTCATTATTGCTCTTACATCCACCTACTTCAAAATAAAAAACAAACAAACAACTTTACAGATATAGCTTTGTAAATAATGAGACAGATTTTTATGGATGTAACTAGATCTCAATTTCCAGACACCTTATAATTTTTCATGGTGTGGATATTACTTCTTTGTGCTTTCTTGTGGTAGAACAGGATTAGGGAAGAACTAAGACAATAAATAGATTACCATGGAGATTTTGCCCTGTGACTCCCCTAGATTATTTGTTTGAACAAAACCTATGCATTTTTAAAGAAAGGAACACTTTATACCTTAGTGTAGCACTTGATACTTCAGGATTTCCAGGAACAAAAGAAGTAGAGCTAGATAAAAAAGGCAAGCCAATAATATAAATTATTTGTATTGATAAATATATATATATATAAGCATATACAGATAGATAATCATAAATATATATCTAATATTTTTCATAACCACTAACATGATTTCAGGAGATAAAATCTTAAATAGATTTAGGAACACCATTTTCCCACTTTTTTTACTTATTTCCCAGTTATTGACCATATTCCACATAGGTGAAATTTCCAGATGGCCAAGTTATAGATAAATGAAGGATTATTATATTTCCTTTATATACTAAGCCTGTGTATTTCATATCATAGTTATTTGTAATCTTCCTTATAAGTATGGAAACTATTTGGGGACTATGTACAGTTCTCTCTCTTTTTTTAAAGAAAATCTTCCTAATAGTCTAGTATTGTGCTTTGCACACAGTAAGTGTTTTTATTGAGCCAGGTCTCCTGAAGTGGCTTTGTCACTTATGTGACTGATCTTGGGCAAGCTGTTCTGGGTTTTCTCTTCCCTGACAAACAATAATAAATACCAATACCAGGAAATTATAATTATTACCATTTACAAAGCACTTTTATATGTATTATTGATTTTAATACTATCTCATTAAATATTATATTTTGTGCCAATTTAAGGAATCTGGAAAGAACCCCAGAAATGTAATTTGTATATGGCAATAAATGAGACTTGAACCCAAATTTTAACTTTAATCTTTTCCCATTGCACTATGAGTAAAGATCCTCTCAGCTTTAATATTCTATAATTCCAGTGTTCTTTCCACTGTAAATAAAAATCAGCAATGATTGTAGCCCACTATCTTAGTCCTTGTCTTCTTTCAGGAATGATCTGAGAGATTTTGGCACATCCCATGTTTGAGTCCATGAGAAAAAAAGCAGGGATGTCTATTTCCTTAATACCCCCAGGGCATCTGTGAGCCTTTTTCACTACAGCATCTCACCTCTGAAGCATTCAGATGAAACACCTTCAATACCTATATTCAAAGTCAGCAGAGCACCTTAGATAAAAAAACATAGTTCTTCCAAATGAAGATATGATAGTTTGAATATAAGCTGGGGCACTTAATAATTGTGTAGCCTGGGAAAAATCAGAGCTTCATTTTCCTCACCTATAAATGGGGACAATAATACTTGTACTGCCTCTAACATTGTTCTGAGAAAAGTGTTTAATAAAGTTTATATGTATATATCTTAATCTCTCTTTCTATCTATCTATCCTTCCATTAGGTAGCACAATGGATAGAGTAGGACTTGGAGTCAGGAAGACCTAAGTTCAAATATTGCCTCAAACATTTACTAACAGTGTAATTCTGAGCAAGTCATTTAACCTTTCTCAGCCTCAGTTTCCTCATCAGCAAAATGGGGGTAATAATAGTACTTATTTTTTTAAGGTTGCTGTTACATTCAAGATAATATTTGTAACGTGCTTTCCCAATCTTAAAAAGCTATATAAATACTGTTATTATCACTTAGCCTTTATGGGAACTGATTTCTCTGTCTTTAAAATATGTATGATACTTGCACTATTTACATTAATGAGATACATAACTGTAAATTCTATAAAATTTTGAATTAAAATAAATAAAGGGGCTTTCCTCCAATTCCCTCATTTTGTAAGTAAAAATTTGTAAAATAGGATAGCATTGTAAATGAAGGATAGATTTAGTTTAGGCTTGAGGATATTCAAAGTACAGATACATATATTCTTTCTTTCCTTTCCAAATATGTAGTCACTATTAGACATAGGCTTATTTCATATGTATTGGCATTATCAACAACATAAAAATGATTTTTTTTCTTCTAGTAGTGGAGATGGACTGTACTTAGCTATAGGAGAATACTTTCTGATTCTTCTCCTCTTCCTTATGATTGATACCAAGCAGTTAAATTGTAGGTCATCCCTGTCTCCACAGTTCCAAAGCACTTTGCATTACCATTGGTTTCTCTAATGGATTTATTTATTTAGCCATTTAGCCATTTACCCATGGCTATGTATTAATAATTCTTTTGTTTTCATTTGATAGGAAGTCAAACTAAAATAATTCTTCTGGACTATAATCTCATGCCAAGATTTATAGGTGATATCTTTTTTGTTTTTTAATTTCACTTCAGAGGCTAACCTAAGTTTAGCAAGGTCACTTTTTTGTGATCAATTGTGGGAATATACTTCAGATGCTTCCCTTGCTTCCTGTTTGTAAGACCCAGATATCCTTAGTTGAACTGACAGTGGGCTAGAGCCTCATTTAGAGTTTGGTTTTGGTCAAGAATCTACTGAATGATATTTATTTTCCACATGTTTTGCACAAATTTGGCAATTCATTCTGGCATGTGGTCTTTCCTGCCCTAAAAACCTTTTTAAAATTATGAATCTTTTTTTCTTCTCTGTTTCTTTCTCTCTCTTTCTCTTTTAATGGATATAGTTCTCTAACTTCACCAATAAGTCACATTTTAGATTTAGTGCTTCCAGAGTTGGGAGAGTTCTATTATGCAACAGAAACCAACCCATTGGCCAAAATCCCAGAGTTTCTTGTAGAATATGAGTCTTTTAGGGGAAAGAAAGCCTCATCACTGTTCACAGTTAAAGGTATCAATTATAGTTTTTTTTTTAAATCAAGTTTCCTTTTCATTTATTTCAATGCTGATATAGACATGGACATGCTTGCTGATTAGACTTGGTATGTGAATCTCTCAATTTTTACTGGTTGTATATATTTTGATATTTGGGAAAATATTTTATAATGTCTCTGGAACTTTTAAAATTCAATAATAAAATCATTTATTTCAAATGATTAGTTCTGTACATTACATAAATATACAACTCAACAGCAATATTCTTGGAAATCCAAATTTATTAGAGAAATAGTGTATTATAGTGGTTAGAGAGTAGCCTTTAGAATGAGGAAGATCTGAGTTCAAGTCCTTCATCTAATACAATTCTGACTACACTGACCTGGACAAGTCAGGTGCCTTCTTAGTGCTCAAGGCAATTCTGTAAGACTAAGCTTCAGAGAATGTGGAATTTGTTTTGGAAGAGAAAGATTCCTCAAATGAAAGTTTTCTATTGCAATGAAGTCACAGATCCTGTGATGTTACTTAGTTCTATGAACAACTTTGGATAGCTTTAACTGTGCATGATCAATATGACTAATATTATATGGAGGCATAATATCTTTATATAACTGGCTACATGACAATTACAAGTATACTTTCATAGATAAAGAAATGTATAGATCTAGACCTATATCTATGAAAATGTACATCATATATGAAGAAAAGTCTATAAATGTGATTACGAAGGATGAAGACTATAGAAAGGATAATCTTACCTCTAGACTTAGCTGTGATTTTGAGCCTGACCCACTCCCCAACTCATGTAAATGGGAGACTTAAAGAGATTATAAAATGAGAAACTTAGTTTAAGTACATAGCCTTTGGTAATTCCCCCATTGCCTCCACTTGGATAATGACTAAACATAGTTTAGTCATTTGGAAGTTTTAGAACAAGAAGGCATAGGAATGCCAGCTCCAGCCTGGAGTAAAGACTGTGACAGAATGATTCAAGCTCTCAGATCATAAAGTTTGTTCAATAAATAGATTACAAGAGCATACTAACCATTTATCTAGGAGTGTTTCTGCTTGATGTTCTAAAGAATTTAGTTTAACCTGTGGCAAAGAATTCCCTAATGGAGATAAAAAGACTTCTAATCAAGACTTTGAAAAGCAAAAGACTGACTACTCTGGGAAGAAGGGAAAAAACTGTAATTTTTTCCTAGTTATCTGGTCCTAGTGTTGAATATAAGAGTGACTGCTTTTCTTAAAGAACTGTGGAAAATCTTGGAACTTTAAAAGAGAATTAATGAACCTTTTTTTTTTTTTTTTTTGCTTATGGGTAATATAAATCATTGTATTACAGGATTCTAGCCAATGCCAGGAGCTGAAAGAAAAGAGGCTTCATAATCACATGCAGATTTGTGCTTGGTGGTAACCATGGAACCAATGGGGCAACATCTGGCAGAGACAACATATTCATGAGAGCAGCATCTGATAGACACCATGTAATTAGCAGTGGCAGAGAGGAAGCAGGTCTGACAAGAGAAGCAAGATGCTATCACCAGAAGCCATCAGTGCCCTGCAGCATTTGATGAATGAGTTGATTCTCCCTGAATCCTGAATATCCTGAATATACATGCTCATCAGGTGTGTGCTTTTCAGTCTATATATCCTATGTATGTGCCTCTCCACATGTATTTTCTAGTCTATTCTTTTTGACATGTGTAATTATGAAAGAATGTTTTCCCCAGTATGAGTAAAATGTTTTAATCCTACTTCTTGCCATTTCATTAAATGCCACTGCTTTGATCTAATTGTGTTCTTTGGTTCATCAGTGAAAGCAAACATATTGGGGGAAGGTGGAGGAAGCCATTGTGAGCAGTGATTTTGAGTGATGCAGCAGTAGACAGAGTATTTTGAACCTAGTGTCCCTGTCTGAAGGACAATTTTTTGAGGTACCTGCATCCTCAATTAATCAATCAAGGAGATACTAAATAATACTTAAGACAGGCTAAATATTTTACAACTATTTTAGACTTACAAAGCATTGATTATTATTTTAATTCATGGTACTGAGGTAAGGCTGGATATATAAAGAAAAAGCATAAATAGCCTCTACCCTCAAGAAAATTATGTTCTAATAGGGGATACCATATGTCCATACATAGATTTATATCTAACATATGCAGAAAGTATAGAAGATGAGAAAAAAACATCTCATCTTGGGAGGGTGGAAGTGATGGAGTGTAAGAACAATTTCTTTAAGGTATTTGATCTGAATTTTGAAGAAAGCCAACAATTCTAAGAGAGAAAAGTTGGATTGGAAAACATTTCAGGCTTTGTAATTAGCTAGGACAAAGGTAGAGAGATGGAGAATGGAGTATTAGGTATGAGCAGCAAGTCAGCAAGTATAGGCAGGTTGTAAAATGCATGGAGAAGAGTATTTTGTAAAAAGACTGCTACATAAAACAGAAGTTTACATTTGATCCTAGAGATAACAGGGAGCCACAAGAGTTTATTGGGAGATAGAGGTGATATGGTCACATGTATACTTTGGGAAAAGTCTCTGACAACTGTGTAGAAAGTGGACTGAAATGGGAAAATTTGAAGCAAGAAGTCTAATTGGAAGGATTTTTCAATCAAGAGGAGGGATACTGTTGGCCTTAACCTGTTTGGTAGCTATATGAGTGGAGAGAAGGAAAATAAATGAAGGCACTTAGAGAATATAATGACAACTGATTGAATCTGATGGGCTAGTGAGAATGAGATGATGATATTGAGATTGAAAATCCAGGAGACTGAGATGATTGTGGTACCTTCAACAATAATGGAGAAATTCAGAAGGAGAATGATTAAGAAATGGAAAAGATAACGGGATGTTTTTTAAACATCCAAGTCAAAATATCCATTACATAGTTGTTGATCATTCAGGACTAAAGCTCAGGAGAGTAACTTGGTCTGGATATAAAAATTTATGAGTCATATGCAAAGAGATGGTTATTGAAAGTCAGGGCAGTTAATGAGATTTCCAAGTGAAACAATATAGAGAAGGAAAGAGAAGATGCCACAAGGCAGACTCTTAGGGGATATTGAAGTTTTGTAATTGTGATATGGATAAAAACAAAGAAGACAGGAAGCAATGTTAATGCAGATGAAAAGACAAGGACCAAGGGAGAACAATGTCACAAAAATAGAATGTCACTTAGGTTTTGACCTGCAGAGAGATCAGTAAAGATGAAGACTGACATAAAGTTTTTAGATTTGGCAGTTAGGAGGTCATTGATAATTTGGCATAAGCCAATTTTGGTGGAAGGATGAGGTTGTTAGCCAAACTGCAGAGAACTTAGAAGAGAATGAAAGGAGAGGAAGTAGCGGCATCTAATATTGATAGCTTTCTCCAGAAATTTAGCTTTGAAAGGGAGGAGAAATATGGGATTATAGCTAGTAGGGATCTAGTAAAGGATATTTTTTGAGGGAAGAGGCAATATTACAATCTTACAATCTGTGTAAACATCAAGGCAGAAATAAGTAGCTTGAAGATTAAAAATAAATGGAAAATGATAGTGTAGAAAATCTGTTAGAGAAGACAGTAAGAGATAGCATCAAGGTTACAGGTAGAGGGACTGGCTTTGGGAATAAAAATGCTTCCCAAAGACTGGAATAAAAGAAGATAGTAGAAGATGACATTAGCAGTGTCATCTGCATGGAACTAACTATGTCTCAGAGAGTGTCAAAAGATGAAAGGCTCAAGAAAAGAAGAAAAATAAAATGAAAAAATATTTTAATTATAGAGTAGGAATTCCAGAGGACACAATGGAAAGGCCAGTGGATGAGTGAGATTTTGGAGATATAATTGGATGTCAAGTGAAGGATGTCAATTTCCTACCTAGAAAGTAGGAGGTGTGAATAGAGATTGATTTTGCATTTGGAGATTCAGTATCACTGATATGGGAAGACCAAGAGCACTCACTATTCACTATTGTGAAATATCTAGGTGGAGTAGCATTAGATGGTAGAAGGCCCACTGATAAAAGCAAATGATCAGAACACTCAAGTTAACTCTTCCCCAGGCTTTCTAGGTCTGAGCATCATCCTCAATTACTCATCTTCTTGACAGGAAGTGCTTCTTTGCTTTGGATGCATTGGACACATAATCTTTTAGGAGCTGCTGATAGTAATGTTTCCTGAGGAACATTGCAACTCTTTTCAGAAGACAGAAGTAAAAATTAATGTGTACCTGGATTTTCAGAAATCAAGCCAGGAGATAGGAAATATGTGACTGAAGTACATGGAAACTCTTTTGCAGGAATGAGCAAAATCTGGTAGTTTGTCCTGGGACTTTTGGGAAGCCTAGGCAGGAGGCAGGAGGCATAGAGTAGCTACTAGGTTGCCATGGAGACCTTTCTGTGGAGATGAGAAATATTCTTCTGCTAACTACTTGGTGCTTCTTTCTTCTAGGTGGATATAGGGCATTCCTTCTGGCTCTTCTACTCAGCTGTGGTACCTACATTGAAGGCCTTGATGAATTCACCTAATCCCTTCCTGTATGCTTTAAGAAATGTTGCTGTTCTTTCTATATTTAGGGTTATCAATGAATGTACTATTAACTATTCTCAGGCATTCTGATGGCTTTGTATTTTTTTATGGAGCTAAAAATTTCCCTAAAATTCACATACTTGCTATTCTCCCATTAAATTTATCTGTTCTTGTCTTTGTCTTTATTTTTCTTTACTCTGTCTCTATCAGTCTGTTTCTGTCTGTCAGTTTCTCTCCCCTTCCCTCACTTTCTTTGAAGAGAAACATGGTACAATCTTATAAAATTTAAATCTATAAATTAGCCAAAGGGTGATGAAAAGATGCATGTTAGACATAAATAGACTGTAGCCCAATAACCAAGATGATTTGCACAGAAGGGCTTATAAACAGAAATGCCAAATATTGATAATAATGTCAATGAAAGGTTTTACTATACTCTGCTCTTATCAGAATAAATCTTAATCTTATGTTTATCACATTTTAGGAAATACAGAGCCAAAACGAAGTACTTCCAAAAGACAACAATCAGGATGGTGAGAGGACTTGAAAATATATCACTCAAAACTGGATGTGGAAAATGAGGAGGTTCAACTGTGAGAAGAGAAGGCTTAGAAGGACAAGATAATTGTTTTCATATATCTAAAAAGTCATCTTATGAAATAGGCATTATCCTTCATGCACTTATCCCAAGATGGTAGAAGTAGAAATAAACTTCAGTGATAGAGTAGGCTTGATGCAAGGAGAAAAGTTCCTAGCAATTAGAGGGGTCCACAAGTAGAATGGGCTGTCTTGAAAGGTAGTAGGCTCCCTTTTTATTGGAAATCTTGAAGGTATGAACAATCACTTGTTGGGGGTGTTGTAGAAATGCCTTTTAATCAGGTACAGGATAGAATAGTTAAATGATTTCTGGAATGTCTTGCCACTGAAGGTTTTAGATTCTGTGAGTAGAGTAAAATACATAAAATCTATGAACTAAACTGTCAAATGTTCCAGCTCTACTGCAGAGAACACAGATTCACTGGGATAGCCACATTGTTCAAATGCCAAATGTATGCCAAAAAGATTATTTTTTGGAGAACTCACCCAGGGCAAACACTCACAAGGTGGTTAGAAAAAGTAATACAAAGACACTTTTAAGAACTTTATGTCCAAACTGTGGCAGATTATTCTGAGCTTTTATTGCTCTAATCAGCCAGTCAGATAGACACACTTTAACTCTAACATAGTGATGTCATTTTGGTTCTCTTTGAGAATGAAGGAACACAAATACACACACACACACACACACACACACACACACATACACACAAACCATAAAACAGGAAATGAGCTATAATGAAAGGAAACAGATGGGCAGCTTGATTACCATATTTAGGACTTCAAGATAATAAAATATGAAGGCCACCATTGGGTAGGATGGATTCTCTATGGAGAATTTATAGTCCAATTGAGAGGAATTTTGACTTTGGCATTTACCACTTGTTAGACTCTGGTCAACTCATTTTATCTTATGGGTATCCGTTTCTTCATTTGTAAAAGGACATTTTTATATCAGATGACCTCTAAGGTCTCTATCAGACCTAACCATGAGCAATAGAAAACTTATGCTTTGCATTGGTGTAAGAATGTGATGAAATCAAGTATCAATCCAAGTATTTGAATTTATTTAGATTTGTAGTTTGACAAAATCAATAACTGAAAATGGAAAATGGAAAGTATGTTAGGGGTAATCTATCTAGTAGCCTAATTTATCTAGATAGTTTGCAATGAAACTTAGCTAATAAGTATTAAATGTCTGAGGCTGGATTTGAACTCAGATCCTCCTGAATCAAGGGCCAGTGCTCTGTCCACTGCATCATCTAGCTGTCTCTATCTATCTATCTATCTGTTTATTCATTCATTCATTCATTTATTTATTTTTATACACATTACTTTATGAATTATATTGGCAAAAAGATTCAGAACAAAAGAGAAAGACTATGGGAGAGGAAAGAAAAAAGAGAAAAAAAGAAATGAACATAGCATGTGTTGATTTACATTAAATCTCATTTTCTGGATGCAAATGGAATTTTCTGTCCAAAGTCTATTGGGATTGCTTTGGGCCATTGGCCCACTGAGAAGAACTAAGTATTTTATAGTTGAGCATTGCACATTTTTGCTGTTATTGTATACAATGTATTTCTGGTTATGCTTGTTTTGTTCGGCATCAGTTCGTGTAAATCTTTCCAGGCCTTTCTAAAATCAGCTTGTTCTTCATTTTTATAGAACAATAATATTCCATTATGTTCATATACTACAGATTATTCAGCCATTCCCCAATTTATGGGCATCTACTTATTTTCCAATTCTTTCCTACCACAAAAAGAGCTGTGACAAATATTTTTGGACATGTAGGTCTTTTTTCCTCCTTCATGATTCCTTGAGATACAGACCCAATAGTGGCACTGCCGAATGGAAGGGTATGTGCAGCTTTATAAACCTTTGGGCATAGTTCCGGATTGCTCTCCAGAATGGTGGGATCTCTACCAACTCTACCAACTCTACCAACAAAGCATTAGAGTACTAGTTTTCCCACATTCCCTCCAACATTTATCATCATCTTTTCCTGTCATCTTAGCCAGTTTAGAGATGTGAGATGATACCTCAGAGTTGTTTTAATTTGTATTTCTGTAATCAATAGTGATTTAGAGCACTCTTATATGACTATAGATGGCTTTAATTTCATTATCTGAAAATTGTATGTTTATATTCTTTGACCATTTATCAGTTGGATACCTCAATATTTCTGATAGTTATCCTTGTGCTTTCTATGACTGCTTCCAGTTTATAATGAGAAGTAGGCCTATGCTAATCAGAGGCTGGGTATTTGACTTTGATTATGTCACTCATGGAATAAAAGAGACATATCTCAAACCAGACTACTCCCACACTGGACAATCTATAAAAAAGTATCTATTTTCCACCCAGTCAGTGAACAATGAAAGATGGAGGGAAAATAATTCCACATAGATTAGATTCTTTTTGTAAGAGCTTCTAGTTGGGTGGTGTAAAAAGCATATATATATACAGAGGATTTGGGCAATTTCATTTATCGCCAGTGTACTTCATGAAGACAGACTATATAACCTACAGGTTTATTTATAACTGAGGAAATAAAAAAGGGAAAAATCTCAATTTCAATTAATTGTTATTAATATGAAAGAAATATCTTTCACAACACAAATATTTGAATACAACTATTGATTTTTAAAACATTATTTAAATACTTTTTATCTTTTAACATCCTGGCAATGGAATACAATTATTCCATAGAAATAATAATTCACATTTCTACAGCAGTTGAGGTTTACAAAGCACTTTCCTTACAACAATCTGTGAGCTTAGGTTTATAGATGAAGTAATTAAGACACAGAAAGTGATGAAGTGACTTGTAGTTATGTAACTCCATGTTCAGGGCTCTTTGCTATTATACCACTTTGTCTCTCTTTTTATCGTGTTCTGAGAACTTTATGCTGACACTAAGCTAGAAAACATTGACTAAGTGCTTTCTATGTGCAAATCATTGTGCTCAGCACTGGAAATATATAAAAGCAAAAATAGTCTCTTCCCTCATGTAACAAATAGCAAATGTCTTTCAGAAACAGTTGATAATAATATACAACTGAGAAATTTGTTACTTTAAAGAGTTATTAAAGTATCATATCAAACTCAAATCTCTTTGCCCTTGGTTATTGCACAGTGTCTTATGGAAGGGAATAGAAAAGAATAATATATTGGTCTCTTTGCTGCCACTTACTGCTTTCCAAGGATTGTTGCTCATATATAAGATTTTCCTTTGTGAAAAATCATTGTTTTCTTTTTTATCAGAATGTTTACTTAAAAATTAAATCAATTTATTTTCATCATGGATATTCTAATAGATATATTTTTGTGTGTCCAGAAAATCAATGAGTAAGATCTAATACTATATGCATAAATATGCAAAGACTTAAGGTATCCTCCTAATAAAGACACAGTTTAATTGAGATGTAGTCTATTCCAATCCCCTGTTCCCCTGACGCTCAAAATGTAGCAAGAAGAATGTGTGTTACAGTGGAATCCATGGACAAAGTGGGATAAAATACCCTAACTCTTTCTCTGGGTTTGCCATTCTTACTTTAATGCTAATTTACTCTGGCAGGTCTAGTGCTTTCTTTCTCCATAACCAGCCAGTTATAATAATAATTCTTTTGAATATTAAATATAGTTTAGTAATAAAATGAATAATATTAATACCATTGTTTACAATACACAGGTAAGTTAAGTTAAATACACAGGTAATAATAATGTAATAGGATATATAGGTAATAAAATGTAAATACACATATACATCTAGATCACACTCTTCCATCAATGAACTCAATAGTTAAAAAGAAAGTGGTGGACTTAAAGAAACGTGGCAGAGAAACACATAAAGAAGAACAGTTTATATGTTTAAGGTAACAACTCTATTCTGTTATTATTCTGTCTTATCTGACTATGACCCTCTTTGGAGTTTTCTTGGCAAAGAGATTGAAGTGGTTTGCCATTTCCTTCTCTAGTTCATCTTACAGCTGAGGGAACTGAGAAAAACAAGTTAACTGACTTGCCCAGGATGATGCAGCAAGTGTCTAAGACAAAATTTAAACTTATGAAAATGATTCTTCCTTACTCCAGGTTCATTACTGTCTCCATTGTGCTACCTACCTGCCTCATTTCTGTACTGCAAATTTCAATTTGCTGATCCATTCAAGAGTACCTGTACTAGCCCAAACTGCTTCTTTGCTAACATCTTGAATGTTCATCTTTCCCATTCTTCATATGGTGAAATCCATTTCTTTTCTCCATTTGACCACATAGCCTTTACAAGCTTTCAGTTAACCATAACTCTTAAAAGCATATTTTAAAAGTGTTTGCTTTTAATGTAAATAGTAGTTCTCTTTAAGCCAAGGAATTTCAGAGCTCATCAAAGTGACTACCTTTAGGCTATAATAATACAGCTGTTCATTCCCTGGGATGTTTCATTGTCCAATCAAAATGAAGTTCACAACACCAAAACTCCTCCCCACTAGCTTATCATAGTAATTGTTAGAGCCTCTCTCTGCTTTTTCATTTTAAGCCAGAGGTGGGGAGAGTAATCTTCATGAAATGTTTCAATATTTTTCAAATCTACATGATGCTTAAGGGCCAGAGCTGACACTGGAAGGCTTGGCCAATGAAATGAGATCATTCTAACCAAACAACAATTACTTAACTGAAGACTGCTCTCAGCTTACAAAATTCTGAAGAGCTCTTTCAGCTCCAGTTACTATATCTTCATTTCTTCTGAGACTCCTCTTGCTCTATCCCTTCCCCATCATTTTTTTTTTTTTGCTTTGCTGCCCAATGACTTCAATAAGTCTCCTGAATCAAAATGATTCACCTTTTACTTAAAAAGTCACAACTCCCCAAAGTTCATCTATGAAATTTATAGTATTTTTAAAATCATACCTTATTTTTCAAATATATTTATATTATTTTCCATCTTCTTTTGTTAGTTTTTCCCTCTTTAATCATTAATGGAAGTGCCATTAGAAGAAGAAGAGTCTCAGCTCTGGATTTCTGATGTCTCCCCACAAATCCTTCACCTCTTTGGTGTCCATTTCTTTGCCACCATATTTCTCTAGTTTTTGGTAAATAAAAGATCTTTTTTTACCTTTGTATAACACTTTACTATCTCTGCGCACTCAAAACATTATTGCACATTGTTAAAAAAGCAATACAAATCCAAAGCTATCTAAATGCAAGTCAACAGGCATATATTAGACCTCTGTCTGGTGTGCAAGGCAATGACTAAGTGCACTAAGTTCATACGTCTCATTTTCCACCTAGTCACAGTCATTTTGAATTTGTTTGTCTTTTCCATCATGTACTTGTAGCTGCATACTTTCCCTATTGCCTTTTCAGCTTTCTTTTGTAGGTTCTTCAGGAAAATCAGGAGATAGAGATGAGAAGGGAGAGAGTTCCCAGCATGGGGAATAACCAATATAAATGGTTGGAGATGGGCAATTCATAGCCTTTTGTCAGAAACATCAAAGGAATCAGTATTACTATATTGTGGAATAAATGGGGAAGTAATGTATAAAAATCCCGGAAAGGAAGAAAGGAGCCAGAATATGAAGGATTTTAAAAGTCAAAAAGAGGATTTCTATTTGATATAGGAGGTAAAATAATGGAGGAATCATTGGAGTTTTTTGAATGAAAGATGTTGAGATTGTCAGATCTGCACTTAAGGAAGATCAATTTGATAGCTGAGAGAATATAAACTGGAATTAGGGAGAGATCAAAGAGGGAGATGTTGTGCCAACAGTTCATCAGTTGGGGGTATTTCAGTGAAATCAGGCTATACTTATATTTGAGGGGAAAACTGGGCTGAGAGGATTTCTTCTTTTCTCTCTCCCTCAACTCTGGTCATGATACATTGCAGTGAAAATATTCTTGTAGTAGAGATACCACTTCCAGGAGAGAGCAAAAGCATGTACAAAATTTAGACAGATATAGATACTGAAAAGCAACATTTAAAAAATTTCAGAGATTGAGACCATTGACAACAAACAAAAGACCTCAATATTGACTCAAAAAGAGATAGTCTTGGCAATTGAGGATCATATTGTGGAAGGGACCAGTCCTAAAGAGCTCAGATGAGTGATCTACATGCTGAGACACAAAATCCAAATGGAAAATAGTATGTAAATTTCAGGAGGAGGCAGAACCCATCAAGATCCTATAATTCTGAAGGAGTGAGTAACGGCTACATATGTTCCCTATAAGCGTTCTCGCTAATACAGTACTCTGAGTTTGTGTCCACTCTTCCCGTAGTTTGATGTGTATTTGTAAATGGGGTCCAAGTTTCCATAGAGGTAATTTTTCTGTAGCTATTGTTTCTACTATATAATCTTCATAAATGCTTTTGCTGTGAGTTAACTGTAACCTATTAGATGATTATTAAAAGAAAGCACACCAGTAGTATGAGCTACAGCTTTGTTAGTACAGACCAAGAGACAACTCCATAACCTGAGGGTAGCAGCTGACCTCTGGGGACACTACTTGCTAGGACAAGTAAAAGCTGGGGAAGTAGCACTTAAGAAGATGAAGTCAGAGCAGCTGCACTCAGCAGAAATAAGTGGGGCTATAAATTTAAAGGTATTCAAGGATGAATGTCAAGATATCTCAAAGAGGCTAAGAGTTTAAAACAATCCAAAAGATAAAAGATGGTGTTTCCAAAAAAAAAAAAAAAGAAAAAAATGCAAGACATCAATCAAATGACTATCCACATACTGTGCTCTCTCACTCTCATAAAATATTTATGAGAATAATATGTGCATTTGTAATGGAAAGGTATAATCAAGATTCTAGGCTTGCTATGTTGTTGTGCCTGGCATGACTACAAAAGATTATGGGAAGGAAAACTAAAGGACTATGGGAAAGTACTTTTCTGAGGAGAGACATTTTTACCTTCATTAAAACAACAGGAATTCTTGCTTAATTTGTTGTAATCAATTACACATTAATACTTTGTTATTTTCTCAGAATGTTTAAAAAATACACTCAGCCACTGAGTTTCACTGATTCTGTATACTTTTCATTAATATCCCAGTATCATATACCTATCTTCATTTGTCACCTGAATTTGTACCACTTTTAATTGATGTTTTGCTTCTGAAATGACAAAAAATTTGCTTTGCTTCACCTTGAAGAAAAGGTTTTTTTCAATACACCAAGTTTCAATGTTTGCATTTGAACATGTTTTCTTTTATATTTGCAAGAACTCACGAATCCATGGCCCAAATGAGAAAATGCAGAGGACTGAATTAGCTCTTCAATACAAAATATAAGATGTAAAGAGGTACGTTTTTGTAGATAATGGCAGATTTTATATGATCATGGTGTAGGAAATAAAACATCTCATTGTGTCTCTTTCTTGTTTAATTCTTTAAAAGATTTTCACTTTATAAAATAATGTATAGCTTTGATTACCCTTTTCAATAAACATTGAATAGGCATCTCCCACACATATATTCAAATTGTATAGACAGAGGGATATCCAGGACATATAATGAACAAGATGGAGGACTAAACACTTTTCCCCATCCTTACAAGCTCTCAAAACTCCACATAGAAATAATGTCCAAGAGGTAAAACAGTTGCAGCAACCTCTATAGTATAAAATACTATGAAGCCCAACAAGGTAGCAGACATATGACTTAATAGCAGGGTAGATTAATCCCTAATGTATTCCCTCAGCACTCCCTTCCCCACCATTCCAAATACTCTGTTTGACACATAGCTGGACCTACCAGCTTGTGCAAGAAGTTGTATCCTCAAAAATTTCTGTGCTTCTGCTATATTCTCTGTCAGTGTAATCTGCCCTTGACTTCTCCCACCATTCTGTGGCAATAAATTGACCTCAACTCTGCCCATATTTTTGAAAAGAAGGGAAGGTAGAGAAAGCATAAGTGTGTTATGGCTAGGGATAGGACAGTGTTGTAGTTGTTATCAGTCATAGAACTAAAGAACAAAGAGAATAGGTGTAGGATACAAAGGTATGTGGGGTTACATTGGGCCTGAATAAAAGAAGATTTTAATATAGCTGGATCAGTTTATGTTTCCAGAAGTCATGTGGGGTAAAGACTGAGGTTAGGGAAAAGTTCATTCTCTTTTTTTTGAATCTTTGGAAATGAAGATATATTTTTTTCTTTTTTATTTTCTTTTATATTTAAAAAAAATTATTTTCAAATATGCATGGATAATTTTTCAACATTGACCCTTGCATATCCTTGGTTTCAGATTTTCTCCTTCTTTCCCCCACCCCTCCCTTGGATGGAAAGCAATCCAATATATGTTATACATGTTAAAATATATGTTAAATTCAATATGTGTAAACATATTTATACAAATCTTTTGATGCAAGAAAAATCAGATCAAAAAGGAAAGAAAACGAGTAAGAAAAAATGCAAACAACAACAAAAAGAGTGAGAATGTTATGTTGTTATCCACATTCAGTTCCCACAGTTCTCTCTCTGGGTGTAGATGGCTCTCTTCATCACAAGATCATTGGAACTGGCACCAATCATATCATTGTTGGAAAGAGTCCCGTTCATCAGAATTGATTTTCCTATAATATTGATGTTGTCATGTACAATGATCTCATGATTCTGCTCATTTCACATAGTTGTTCATATAAGTCTCTCCAGGCTGCTCTGAAATCATCCTGTTGGTCGTTTCTTATAGAACAATAATATTCCATAACATTCATATACCATAACTTATTCAGCCATTCTCCATCTGATGGGCATCCACTCAGTTGCCAGTTTCTTGCCACTACAAAAATGGCTGCCACAAACATGTTTGCACATGTGGGCCTTTTTCCTCCTTTAAGATCTCTTTGGGTTATAATCTCAGTAGAAATACTGCTGGATCAAAGGGTATGCACAGTTTGATGACTTTTTGAATATAGTTCCTAATTGCTTTTCAGAATGGCTGGATCCATTCACAATTCCATCAACAATGTATTAGTGTCCCAGTTTTCCCACATACCCTCCAACAGTCATCATTATCTTTTCCTCTCATCTTAGCCAATCTGAGAGCTGTGTAGTGGTATCTCAGAGTTATCTTAATTTGCATTTCTCTGATCACTAGTGATTTAGAGCACCTTTTCATATGATTAGAAATGGTTTTAATTTTTTCATCTGAAAATTGTCTGTTCATATCCTTTGACCATTTATCAATTGGAGAATGGCTTGAATTCTTTTTTCTTTTAGGGATTTTGGGGGGCAGTAGGGAAGAGATTTCTATTGTTTTTTTTTTTTTGTAAATTGACTTTTACAGAAAGATTTTGTATAACTTCACATATGCCTTCTTTTAAAAAATTATTAAAGCTTTTTATTTACAAAACATATGCATGGATGATTTTCAACATTGACCCATGCAAAACTTTCTGTCCCAAATTTTTCTCTCTTTCTCTCCACCCCCTCCCCTAGATGACAGGTAGTCCAATACATGTTAATGTAATATAATGTAACAATATGTTAAAATATATGTTAAATCCAATATATGTATATATATATTTATACAGCT
Organism: Sarcophilus harrisii; assembly: GCF_902635505.1. Taxonomy (NCBI): domain Eukaryota; kingdom Metazoa; phylum Chordata; class Mammalia; order Dasyuromorphia; family Dasyuridae; genus Sarcophilus; species Sarcophilus harrisii. Next base: position 439,502,127 of record NC_045426.1, on the reverse strand, counting down.
ATCTTGCTGCACAAGAAAAATTGAATCAAGAAGGGAAAAAACCTGAGAAAGAAAACAAAATTCAAGGAAACATTAACAGAAAGAGTGAAGAGGTTATGTTGTGGTGATGCAAAGAAATTAGATGATTTACTGAGGATTACACAGCTAAGTGCATGAGGCTAGATTTGAATTCACATCTTTCTGACTTCAAGATCACCTATCTCATTAACCATTGAATGTGGAAGTACTAAATCAAATATTAGAGTACTATACTAAAGTTAACAGGATGATGGGAAATTGAATGTGGGCTCTAGAAATCTCAGGTTCCTGCTTCTGATGCTTTTTAAAAATAGGGTTTAAGCAGCATTTTTCTTCTAAAAAGTAGCTTCTTTTCCCCCTTTAAGTGAGTAATGATTAATATCAAATCTCAAACCAGAACACAAATAACAATTAAATAGAATAATGTATCTTATGTTTGAATTAAACTAGGTCACTTAAGGCAGCCAAAAAATTGGTTTACTTGGTTTGTAACAAACTTGTGTTTCTTTAGGATCCAAAAGTCATAAAGCCCTGATTTTGATGAAAGATTTGCTATTGCTTTGGGGAACACTACATTTCATTCATTGGAGTATAGGATTATAGATTTAATTTTGGAAAGCACTGTGCAAGATCATTGATTAAGTTCAATGCTCTCTTTTTATAGATTGAGAAACTAAAACATAAGAGTGGTTAAACAATCTGAACAGGTACACATAGCTAATTAAATATCTGACACAATATTTGAATTAATGTTTTCCTGATTCCAAATCCATCACCTTATCAATTGCTCCATAACAATGCCCACCTTCCTTCTTTTGTAAGGAAATAGTTGATAAAGGCTTATTCACACATGTTCACTGTTCTTATTTTATTTGCTCTCTAAATTAAGATTGCTTCCAGGACCATTTCCTCTTTATTTAAAGCAGAGGTGGAGAACATCTGGCTCACTAGCTGTATATGGCCTGAAAAATAATTTGCTAAGGTAACCACAGGTGATGGTGAGCTGAAAGCTAGCTACAACAACCTCCCACTGCTTGAGCTCTGTAAGTTGATAATTTTGTATGGCTCATGAGTGGTATAAATATAAAAATGACCCTTGGCAGAAAAAAGGTTCCTTACTCCTGATTTAAAGCATTTAAATTTGCCATTCATTCCATCACATCTTTAAATCATACTTAATGTTACCCATAAACAAGGATCCTAAGCACACGCACCTAATCCTTATATGCTAGTTCAGTCTTCATCAATCCAGTCTCACTGAATACAACAATAACTTTCCATCTAGGATTTTTACAACCTGAACTCCGCTTTCTGCATATGCTATTGTAAACATACAGGAGCTGTTTATATTCATATGCTGATGTGCCTCAACTCCCAAGCCCTGAAAATTGAACAGTCTCAAAGAAATGTTTTCACACCGAGTAGTCAACAGATCTGTGGTACAAGTAAACAACTGTGGGCAGTTTCATGGTCCCAACTGTCTTCTTTGCATTTCTACTGCAGTGACCCTATTCTTAATAGTGATTTTAGTGCATTTCATTGATTCCTTCATCTTGATTTAAATGACCCGTATTAATTCAATGCTTTTAGTCATATTTGATTTGTAGACCCATTATTATCCTTCTGTTTCATAAATAAATCAATCAACTTATTAAGTATCTACTGTGTGCTAGGCACTAAAGATGTAAAAAGATGCAAACATTATCAAAGAACTCAGAAGCTAACATAACTGAGGAAAGTTTTTTCTTGCATGTAGAGTTAATACATGCAATCAAGGGGAAATTATGGCTATCAATTGCCATTTGCAGTCCTCTTTATATGCCTGAAATAGTCTATTTTCTTTTTTGATTTATACACATAACTTTGCATTTCCTAGACTGCACAGTTTGCTTGCAATGTTCATATTTCTCACTTGTGCTTCTTGAAATCTCTTTCCTGTTGCAAGACTTAGCTCAACAGTCACCTCTTAAATTAGAACACAGGGTTTTGTAGGGGTGGATGTTGAAAATTATCCATGCATATATTTTGAAAATAAAAAAGCTTTAATTAAAAAAATCTAAAAAAAAGAGTCACTTACTAAATTATCATTTCTTTAATCCCAGATGCTAGTGACATTGCCCTATTATTTTAAAATTTAGTTTCAATGTGCTATACTTATGCATGTGTTATTAATGCCTTGAGGATACTGTTTTTCATTTTGTCTATTCTTACATCATATAATTTCTAGCACATAGTAGGAGTTTAACAAGTGTACAATTTATTGATTACTATAGTGTAATCCTTAAAACATTGTAATTTGGCCTTTAAAAATGCCTTCTTCTGTATGAGAATATTTTAAAACATTCATTTTATTAGTACTCTCCCATTAATATACCAACAGGCAGAGCCCTTCAAAATATGGAACATTTCAAAATCAGAAGAGTTTTGTACATTATCTTCTTTACCAAGCCACCAGATAAATGAGACTTGTCTCTATTTCCTGAACATTTTCTTTTCCTTGAAAAGGATTCCAGGCAATTGGTGAGGCAGGATATTCCCCAGTAGAATATATATTCTATTTCAAAATTGTACTGTGTGATCACTTTCAATTTTTCTATATTTGGGCATATAATTGATATTTGAAATGGAAAGAAAAGAAATGCTTTTTCTTTTATTCTTTTTCTTAAATATTAGTACTCAATTAGCCATTCTGCTTGCCTATATTGCTATATCACATCCTTCAAATCAATTAATAAATCAGTATTTACCAAGTACTAAATATTTGCTTAGTCTAGTACACATTCTGACTTAATATCTTTTTCAATTGGCATCTCATTCTTTCAATTCAACATGAATTATGAAGTGTTTGCTGTGTAGAAAACATGAGAAGCAGCATGTAAAAGTTAAATGACTTACCCAGGATCACATGGCTAAAAAGTGCCTAAAACAAGATTTGAACTCAGATTTTCCTGATTCTAAGTTCAGTGATCTACCACTATACCAAACTTCGTCAACTTTCAGATCCTCTAAGGCCTGGGTGGGTCTTTGCTGGGTTGTCTTATATTGCAAACATATATTTAGTTGTTTGTCAGATATTCTTTTCCATTGTTATTTTCCCACATTTTTATATAGTAGCCAATAGCTTCTGTAATTACTGCTTTATATTGAAATTTGATATTTCCTAACTTTCTTTTTTCCCTCCTCATAATTCCTCCTGATATTCTTGTTTATTTATTTTTATAAATATATTTTATCACTTTTATCTAATTTGATAAATTAATTCATGATTGACACCCCTACTTATTTAGATTTAATAGAGGCATAATAGATTCTATTTCAACTTCTGATTTTAACTCTGTGAATCTTTGTAATTTGAAGCATGCTTCTTATAAACTCCAAATGTTTTTCTAGTTGAGTAATTTACTAGGATTATTTTGCTGCTTCCATATTCCTTTCACCATTCTAGGAAGATAATTTTACTTTTACTAAATTCACTGTTGTGTATATGATCTCTACTAATATTTCTAAGATATTGAGCTTCATTATCTTATGTCAAAGATACCTACATGCAGTCAGTTCTTCATTTCATCTTACAATTTATTTACTAATCTATTTGTTAATTTGATTCTTCCAGTGCTTATTGTCATGAAAAAATATCTTTATTGCTTTTATTTCACGAAATATTTTTCTGGAGTTTTTTTTTTTTTGCTTTAAACTTAACTTTTTAAAAAACCCATTTTGGCCTGGTACTCTTGAACATACTTTTGAGTCAATTATTAATTATGAAAAAAAATCCTCTGACAATTTATCATTTGGCATTATTGCTACTTTTGATGAAGCTAATGGATCTTTCTTTATGGCCTCTCCCCCTACATCTTCATGGAAATTCCTTTTTGTTTCTTCATTCATGTTTCTGATATATGAATGATGGTAAGGATTTTGTATTGTAATGAAATTGTATTTGCAATTAAATTATTTGATAAGTTATCATAATTCACTGTGAATCTTTAATAACCCAAAGAGAAATAGAATTTCTAAATTACATTTCCAGTAACTATACATACTTTGCTTTAAGAAAGTATTAAGTTATGGGCTTTTATCTAATCCCTGAAGAATATGAATCAGAAGGCTTCACAAGAGTGTTTGCAACAATAGTCTTACTTTTGAAGAACATTTCATAAAATAATGAGATACCATAAAACATTTATTGGAGAGAATTGTATCAGCTTTGATGTGTTGTTTAATCTTGTACACAAAGACTAAAATATAAACAGAAGAATTAGACATTTAGAGGATGGAGAAGATATCAGACAAGAAGGGTGATTATGAGTATGATACATATAATCTTTTATGTGCAGAACATAAATTATACTAAAGCTATTTGAAGAAGTCTGGGTTGCAATAGATGCATTTCCCTATAATAATCAATATGTATTTTAGTTCAATGTATTGATATATAGCCACTTGTTTTCAAAGAGAATTCTTTATTTCAGATCTTTTGTATCTAAATTGCTTAGATATACTATAACCAAAATAAAAAAAAATATTCTGGGCTTCATAAGCTTTATTCTTTTGAGATTTAGGGAGACAATCTTATTAATGGTTCTAGCAATGAATTAGTGTGCCATAATAGAATAATAACAGTCTGCTCAAAGACCTTTTCTGAATACTAAGGTATAAAAAAAGCACATGTATTATCTATTAACAGAAAGAGGGACCTACCTGACTGAACAACTAATCTCTTATTGTCATTTGGCAAGAATTGTTTTTTTTCCTAAAAATCTATTTGGTACCTTAAAAAAAAACAGAAAATTACTTGTTATGGGATAAATTTCTTTTTTTCTTCCTCTTATTTATACAAGTTCTTTCTTTCAGACTTGTTTGTTAAATGATTTATTTTGAACAAATGTAAATGTCAGTAAAACCAGTTAAAATTATATTGTGACTATTTATATTTGAATATGTAAAACTAAAAATAAATGTCATGACACATTTTCATTATTCCCTCCAAGTATCTTTCAGTAGATTTATATATGTGTTTGGCTATTAATCCAATAATTTCTATCATTTTTCCTTTTATATAATCATAGTATAGTTTTTTAAAATCTTTTGATTGATTTTATCAAGTATATATATATTCGTGTGTGTATATGTTCATGTATGAATATATATGTATGCATATATAATGGATACATACACAATACAATGACCCACATTTAATAAAACATTTTTGTATTTTAATCATTTAAATTATTTTTAGTTTTTAAAAGTTTTTTTTTTATCTCATGGAATCATTACCTTTTATTTTCCCCAATTCTAATTTTTAAGAAATTATTTTCTTCAATGACCTTTTGCACTCTTTCTCCTAATTGGCCACTTTGGGCCAATTCAATTTTTTAAGGTGTTCTTTTCTTCAGAATTTTTTTGTGTCTCTTTTACCTATTATCTTTTCATAATTTTCCTCCTTTGTTTTTATTTATTTACCCATTTTTTCTTATATTCTTCTCATCTGAGTCTGAAACTCACTTTTTAACTCTTTCATGTTCTTGCTTAGCTGTTCTTGCAATTTAGTTTCATTTTTCTTGAAACTTTGCTTGTACCTTCCTTGACTTCATTGTCTTTCCTTTTTTCTTTCTTTTTTCTTTCTTCTTTCTTTCTTTCTTTCTTTCTTTCTTTCTTTCTTTCTTTCTTTCTTTCTTTCTTTTTCTCTCTCTCTTTCTTTCTTTCTTTCTTTCTCTCTTCCGCCCTTCCTCCCTTCCTCCCTCTCTCTTTTTCTTTCTCTTTCTTTTCTTTTCTCTTCTTCTCTTTTCTTTCTTTTTTTTTCTGTTTTTATCTTGAGCTTCCCTGTCATCATAGTAAATATTTATGGTCAGGTTCTTTTATTCATTTTTGATCACTTTTCTACCCTATTTTGTGATTTGGAATTTAATGTTAATATTTGACTTTATTCCTGGTGTGGGGTGAGGAAAGACTCTGTACTCAAGGTTTTGAGTCTTTTACATTGCTGTTTTCAGAAACAGCTTTGGAGGTCTGGAAGTTCTTCATGCTTCCTAAGTGGTATAATCTGGGGAAAGGGGTGGTCAATTCTTTATTGGTCTGCATTCTGGTCCTTATCTAGGAAGTAACTGTGATACTTTTGGATTGCACTTAACATTGTTTTTTAGGTCCCCTATTCCTTGAGACCAGAAATAATACTGTTTCTTAAGGTTTCTGATACCTTGGAAGTGGAAATGATACTACCCCTCAGATACCCCACTCCCTCTTGACCAAAAATGCTTTTCTTTGCCCTTAAACTATGACCCAGAAATGGGTAAAAGGAATATGCCAAACAGTATCTTGCATTTGGTGGTAGCACAGGAGTAGTTTATAATTTCTCTCTGATCAGTTGCCAAGTCCCCTTATTGTCTCTGTCTTCAAAGCTTCCAAAGCTGGTACCACTGATGTTTCATCCAAGCAGAATCTGGAACTGCTTTCCTCTCTCAAAACTTATCTCCCAATCTTTCTACTATTCTACCCCTTACACAGATTTAGAATACCAGAAAATTAATTTAATTCATCAATTAGAAGAATTTTATCTAAATGAAAATGTGTGTGTGTTTGTGTGTGGTGTGTGTGTGTGTGTGTGTGTGTTGTTGTTGTTGCTCCTTTTGTCTGTAGTTAGTTGTTTCAGTTGCATCTCATTCTTCCTGACCCCATTTGGACTTTTCTTGGCATACTGGAGCAGTTTGTGATTTCCTTTTCCAGCTCATTTTGTAGTTGAGGAACTGAAGTTAGCAGGGTTAAGTGACTTACCCAGGATCATAGTAAGTATCTAAGGCCAGATTTGAACTCAGGAAGATGAGTCTTCCTGACTCCAGACCCAACATTTTAACCATTAGACCACCTAGCTACCTCAGGAGGAACAGTCTATTGATTAATTAATTCAGTAACTCATTCATATTTTATTGTTATAGTGTTTTAAAATAATAAAGGAATTGTGTGTAGTGATAAAATTATGATTGTTAAAAAGGTGTGTTGTTCTTAAATGTCTGATACTGAACTAATCTTGCACATACAGGATAAAGCCTACTTGTTTTGTGAATATATTGAAAAAATATTGCATTATTAACCAATGGACAGCTAAGTATTGCAATGGATGGAGCTCTGGTCTTAGAATCAAGACTTATTTTCAAGAATTAAAACCTGACCTCAGACAGTTATTAACTAGTCACTTACCCTTTTTGCCTCAGTCTCTCATCTGTAAAATGAGCTTGAGAAGGAAATGGCAAACTATTCCAGTATTCTTGCCAAGAAAAACTGAAACGGAGTTTCGAAGAGTTGGTGTAACAGAAATGAACGAACGATTGTTAACCAATATTTTATTTGTGTTCCTTTGGAAAATTGATCACATTTCCTTTTTTAGTGTTGTATTTATCAGATTTTAAAAATCCCTGTTTATCTAAAATAAGATATGGAGTAATATTCCTTCCTTTGCTACATTTTTGATAATTCTAGTTATAAAGGTTTATTTATTCTTGAAGAATTTTCAGGAATTCACTTATGAATCAATTTGAGCCAGAATTTTTATTATTGATGATGGATTCTTTGTTTATATCTTATTTCTTCCTGTAAAAAATGGCCTATTTAAATGATCAATTTTCTATTGTGCCATTTTTTGATAGTATAGATATTTCTTAATTTCCTTTAAGTTGTCTCATCCCCCAAATTAAAAAAAGTCCTTTATTTATTGTGGGGATTTTTTTGACATCTTGCTCATTTATATTGCTTTTTCTTTTTTTTTTTTATATCCTAATGGTTTAAAAAAATTTTTTTTTCAAAGATATCATGTCTAGGTTCTATTAATGCAATTGTTTTCTCTTCCATTTATTTCTATTATTAACTTTTACTCTCTTTTTTTATACTTTCATTTAGACTATCACTTTGTTACTTTTCTATTGCCTGTAGGATCAAGTTGAATTTAATTACTTCTTTTCTCTTTTATTATACTGAACACTTAGTGATATATTCCTGTTCATCTATTATTTATATGTACACATATGTGAATATTTATATGAATGTTTATATGTATATATCTATGTATGTATATAAACATATATATTTGCCTCTGAAAATCACATTGGTTATATCTCATGTTTTTATATATGGAATCATTTTTATTTTCTTTTAAATACTCTAATAATGTTTTGATTTTTCCTTTAACCCAATTATTGATTAATAAATTGATTTTTCTTTTTGCCCCTATTTGTCCAAGTAATTGTACCAATTGCTCTATCCTGCATTCCACCACAAATATAGAAATATGTCTGACAAAAGAATTATCTTGATAGGGTAAAAAATAGGGGTGCAAGCCCCCTTATTTCTAGAACAATAGGACCGAACCCATACCAAAGAGCTCAAAACCCTTTGTGCTCCCATTACACTACATCCTAGTAAGATCAGCTAAATAAGCTATTGGGCCCATACCCTGAAAATGTTGGTTCACATCCTTCCCATACTAATGTCCCCCTACGTACTCATTATTTTAACACTAAGTCTCTTTATCGGAACCTGCCTAACCCTTTTCAGCAACCACTGATTCACAGCCTGAATAGGACTAGAAATCAACACACTAGCTATTATCTCTATAATAACTGCCCCAAACAACCCATGAGTCACCGAAGCAGCCACAAAGTACTTCCATTTGCTGATGCAGTAAAACTATTTACAAAGTACTTTTTTCATTTTTAGAAACAATTCTATGTATCATATTGTAATCTGAAAATAAAGTGCTTTGAATTTCTGGATTTTTAAATAAGTAAGATTCAAATAAAATTTCCCTATGACCTAATATAGGATTTATTTATTTTAGTTCTGAATGTATCCTTTCAAAGAACACATATATTTTACATTTCTATTTATTCTCTATATCTATAAATTTTAAATTACTAAATGAGAGGTTTAGGACCATGAAATGATATTGCTTATTTTTTTTTAGTTTATGCTTGTATTACCTTTTAAAATAGATTTTATTGGCATGTTTTGATTTTTTATTCACCTAATTTTTCACCTAAATTCTTGCATTTACCTCTTTCTCTCCCAGAGACCTATGCTTTATAACAAAGAATTTTTTTTAAATCAAAAGAAAAAAAGAGATTTCTAAAACTATATGTGTGTGTGTGTGTGTGTGTGTGTGTGTGTGTGTGTATGTTAGTCTCTCTATAAATCTGATATTATTTTATTTTCAGTGTTTCACATTTATGGGCCACTCAGTTCTGCAAAGTATTTCTCTTATGTTTTCTTTGGAGGCTAAGATTGATCTTTAGAACTTCTCAATATTCATTTGTGATTATTTTGTAGTTGTCCTTTCTATTTACATTGTTGTACCCATTGAGTATATTTGGTCTTGACTCTCACTGATTTTTGCAGTTCATATAAATAATTCCTAGAATTTCTACATTCATTATAGTTTTCTTATATTTCATGCAGCACAATAATACTCAATTACATAAATGTAATTTCTGACTAATTGATGGGAATCTAGTTTGCCTTCAGATCTTTGCTAATTGAAAAAATGTTGTTATGTGTATTTTGACGTATAAGGGGAGTTTCCTTTTGATAGAAAGGTGTTTTTTTTTCCCTCTCCAATTGGTTATATCACTTCTCGTTCTAAGTGTGTTAATTTTCTTTCAGCAAAATCATTTTGGTTTCATGTAATAAAGACTATTTCATATTTTTAAATTTCTTTTTCTTTTAGTTGGTTAATAATTCATATCCTAACCATATTTATGAAAAAATAAATTACATCATTCTCTTCTAATTTTTATGCTCTCCTCTTTAGTATTCAGATTCTTTCTCTTTTTAAATTGATTATGAAATATGGTAAAAAAATGTTGATGTAAATGTAATTTCTACCAAGCTAATTTAATTTTCCTACCAGTACTAATCACTAAGTAAACCAAACCAGGTGCTGCATTTCTGCTCCTGCTATATTAAATTTGGTTCTGTATCCTGCTGAACATTCACAAGATTTAATGACTCTAATAATTTGAGACAATCTCAAGGCTTAATGATTAGAGACTATTTTCATAGGACCAAAGAACTTCCATATTGTCCCCAAAATGCCTGCTTTCATGAGTCTGCCATGGGAACTATTTATTCAACAGTAGGTTGTATTCCAGCCCTTTGTAGTTTTCATATTTAAAAAATCCTACCTCTGCTACAAGAAGTAGGTCCTCATTTTTGAGAAATTGCTTGCAAGCATTTTCTTCACTTTGAAATTAAATTACTTTTGATTTCTGACTCACCTGTTTCTGGCCCACTTTATTTGGCTTGGGACATCCACAGGTTAGAGACCTCTCTGTCCACTCTGGACTACATTAAAATCCTTTTGTCATATGATACTTAGAAGGGGAGAGAATATAAGGGGGGAAAGGGAAATACGAATGGCCATTTTGACAAAATAAAAGAGGACAATCCCCTTTGATAATATTTTGACAAAAGCAAAGACTGTGATCTCCTGTAATAACTATGTATAATGAGAAAAGACAAATGGCAAAATAAAATTGATCGATATGTCTTTAGCCGTCTGTTCCTCTGGAAATATCTGATAGAGTCCTGTGATCCTCAGAGAAGTTCTTTTCCAGCTCAGGTCATTAGAGAAATTCTCTTCCCTACTAAAAATTTCCTACAAAATTTATCTTAAAACAAATTTGGGGGGGGGGCGGAGCCAGGATGGCGGAGAAGACACACGCGACTTTCTAGGCTCTTCTCTTACCCTCTTTGTCAATGTTGTGTCGAGCCTCAAAAATGGTCTTGACTGCTGCAATTCGTGAGGATGGGAGGTGGAGCAGCTCACCAGCCGAGGAAGGTCTGCAGTCTCGCCAAGGGGGGGTTGATTCCGGGGCCAGGGGGGAGGTCGGCACAGACTGGGAGAGAAATTGGGTTCTGAGGAGAGCCTCAGGCCAAGGGTGAGGGCATAGATCTCAGCGCAAGGTCGCGGCCCCGGCCCGCAGTGCGGGGCTTTTCCTTGGGGCAGTTGTGGTCCTGCACGGCAGGAGGACACAGCCCAGGTTGGCCTCCAATCTGCGCAGTGAGGAGCTCGGCTTGGGGCCATGGAGCTTTTCCAGGGCCGATTTGCATCGGGGAGAGACGCTGGGCAGAGTTTGCGGTGGTCTGCGGTCTGCGGTCAGCTGCTGGTACTCGCGGTCCCACAGGAGGCTCCGGCCTGGGGCAGTGACACTTTCACCCCTTAGTCTCTAGCCCAGGGCAATCACTAACCCACACAGCCCAACTGGCCACTTGGATAGCTCAGCCAGTGCTGAATCCACTTCCTGTTGGGGGAAGGGAAGACTCTCACTCAAAGCACTCCCTTACCTCGGAGCCGGAAATCCGTTTACATCTCTCCCTGCTCTGCAGAGGAAGTTGGTAACCCCCTTGCCTAGGAGACATACCCTAAAGGCTTTAAAACATGAATAAAAAGATGGAAAGAACGATTGACAGCTTCTATGCAGAAAAAGAGCAGGTCAGCAAACCTGAAGAGACCTCAAACAGCAAAAATGCATCAGACTGTCCTCCTTTACATGATGCTCTCATAGAAGAGACCATTAAAAGTCTCAAAAGAGAGTTAGAAGATAAATGGGGAAAGGAAAGAGAAGCCTTACAAGAGAGCAACAACTTCCTGAAATACGAATTGGAAAAGTTAAAAAATTCCCAGGAAGTGCAGGGAAACAAAATTGGTGAATTGGAAAAAATAAAGAACTCTCAAGAAAGTAGGATTTGCGAATTGGAAAAGACAAAGAACTCGCAAGAAATTAGGATCTGTGAATTAGAAAAAGAAAATAATTCACTAAAAAAAAAATTAGTGAAATGGAAAAAAAATTCCACAGACCAAAACAATACTTTAAAAACTCAATTGGACATATACAGAAAGAAGTAAAAAAAGCTAATGAAGAAAATAATTCTTTAAAAATTAGAACTGAACAAATAGAAACTAATGATTCATTGAGACAGCAAGAATCAGTCAAGCAAAAACAAAAAAATGACAAACTGGAAAAAACCATGAATTATCTACTTGCAAAAACGACAGACTTGGAAAATAGATCTAGGAGAGATAATCTGAGGATTATTGGACTTTCCGAAAACTATGATGAAAAAAAGAGCCTAGATACTATTTTACAAGAAATCATCAAAGAGAACTGCCCAGATGTAATAGAATCAGAAGGTAAAATAGGCATTGAAAGAATTCATCGAACACCTTCTGAAAGAAACCCTAAAATAAAAACACCAAGGAATATTGTGGCAAAATTTCAGAACTATCAGATTAAGGAAAAAATTTTACAAGCAGCCAAAAAAAAACCATTTAAATACCGAGGTGCCACAATAAGGATCACCCAAGATCTGGCTGCCTCTACATTAAAGGAAAGAAGGGCCTGGAATATGATATTCCGAAAGGCACAAGAACTTGAGATGCAGCCAAGAATAAACTACCCAGCTAAGCTGAGCATTTTCTTCCAGGGAAGAAGATGGACATTTAATGAAACAAATGAATTCCATTTGTTTCTGAAGAAAAAACCAGAACTAAACAAAAAATTTGATCTCCAAGAATAGAACTCAAGAGATGCAGAAAAGGTAAAAATAACTCTTGAGAATTGTATTTCTGTTGTGGATATACAAAAAGAATACATGTATAATTTGATTGTACTGATATAACATAAAAAAGGGAAGTAGATATGGAAAAGGGATGATGGCAGAATAAGGTGGGAAGGAGGGATAAAAAGAGGGAAACCACATCCCACAAAGAGGCTAAGGAAACTTATCATATCTGAGGGAATTTAGAGAGGGGGAGGAACATTGTGTGAATCTTACTCTCATCAGAGTTGGCTCAAAGAAAAAATAATTGACATTTGTTTTAGAGAAAATTCTCTCTCGCCTCATTAAAAACGGGGGAGAGGAAAAGGGAAAAGAAAAAGAGTAATAAGGGAAGGAAGGGGGAAAGACTCAAAGGGGGGGAGGGAGGGATTATAAAGAGGATAAGTATCGTGATACAAGAGGGGTACATAAGTTTAAAAGGGGGAAAGAGGGTTGGGGGAGGCAAGAATAAGTAAAGCACAATCTGGGGTTATTAGGATGGCAGGAAATACAGATTTAGTAATTCTAACCGTAAATGTGAATGGGATGAACTCCCCCATAAAGAGGAGGCAGATAGCAGACTGGATCAAAAGTCAGAACCCTACAATATGTTGTTTACAAGAAACACATTTAAAGCAGGGGGATACATATAGAGTAAAGGTAAAAGGCTGGAGCAAAATCTATTATGCTTCAGGTGAAGTCAAAAAAGCAGGGGTAGCCATCCTTATCTCAGATCAAGCAAAAGTAAAAATTGATCTAATTAAAAGAGATAAGGAAGGAAACTACATCCTGCTAAAGGGTAGCATAAACAACGAAGCAATATCAATATTAAACATATATGCACCAAGTGGTATGGCACTCAACTTCCTAAAGGAGAAGTTAAGAGAGTTGCAAGAAGAAATAGACAACAAAACTGTAATAGTAGGAGATCTCAACCTTGCACTCTCAGAATTAGACAAATCAAACCACAAAACAAATAAGAAAGAAATTAAAGAAGTAAATAGAATATTAGAAAAATTAGGTATGTTGGATCTTTGGAGAAAATTGAATGGAGATAGAAGGGAATATACTTTCTTCTCAGCAGTTCATGGAACCTATTCAAAAATTGACCATATATTAGGACATAAAGACCTCAAAATTAAATGCAAGAAAGCAGAAATAGTAAATGCTTTCTTTTCAGATCATGATGCAATAAAAACTACATTCAACAAAAAGTTAGGGGGAAATAGACCAAAAAGTAATTGGAAACTAAACAATCTCATCTTAAAGAATGATTGGGTGAAGCAGCAAATTATAGATACAATTAATAATTTCACTCAAGATAATGACAATGATGAGACATCATACCAAAATTTGTGGGATGCAGCCAAAGCGGTAATAAGAGGGAATTTTATATCCTTAGAGGCTTACTTGAATAAAACAGAGAAAGAAAAGATTAATGAATTGGGCTTGCAACTAAAAAAACTAAAAAAAGACCAAATTAAAAACCCCCAATCAAATACTAAATTGGAAATTCTAAAATTAAAAGGAGAAATTAAAAATATTGAAAGTAAAAAAACTATTGAACTAATTAATAAAACTAAGAGTTGGTTCTATGAAAAAGCCAATAAAATAGATAAGCCTTTGGTAAATCTGATTAGAAAAAGGAGGGAGGAAAATGAAATTAGTAGTCTTAAAAATGAAAAGGGAGAACTTTCCACCAATGAAGAGGAAATTAGAGAAATAATAAGGAGTTATTTTGCTCAACTTTATGCCAATAAATTTGATAACCTAAGTGAAATGGATGACTACCTCCAAAAATATAGACTTCCCAGACTAACAGAGGAGGAAGTAAATTGCTTGAATAGTCCCATTTCAGAAAAAGAAATAGAACAGGCAATTAAACAACTCCCTAAGAAAAAATCCCCAGGACCAGATGGATTTACATGTGAATTTTACCAAACATTTAAAGAACAATTGGCCCCAATGCTATATAAATTATTTGATAAAATAGGGAATGAAGGAGTCCTACCAAATTCCTTCTATGACACAGACATGGTACTGATACCTAAACCAGGTAGGCTGAAAACAGAGAAAGAAAATTATAGACCAATCTCCCTAATGAATATTGATGCTAAAATCTTAAATAAGATATTAGCAAAAAGACTACAGAAAATCATCTCCAAGATAATACACTATGATCAAGTAGGATTTATACCAGGAATGCAGGGCTGGTTCAATATTAGGAAAACTATCAATATAATTGGCCATGTTAATAACCAAATTAACAAAAACCATATGATCATCTCAATAGATGCAGAAAAAGCATTTGATAAAATCCAACATCCATTCCTATTAAAAACACTTGAGAGTATAGGAATAAATGGACTTTTCCTTAAAATAATCAGCAGCATCTATTTAAAACCATCAGTAAGCATCATATGTAATGGAGACAAACTGCAACCATTCCCAATAAGATCTGGAGTGAAACAAGGTTGCCCACTATCACCGTTACTATTTAATATTGTATTAGAAACGCTAGCTATAGCAATAAGAGCTGAGAAAGAGATTAAAGGAATAAGAATAGGCAATGAGGAAGCCAAATTATCACTCTTTGCCGATGACATGATGGTATACTTAGAGAACCCCAGAGATTCTGCTAAAAAGTTATTAGAAATAATCCACAACTTTAGCAAAGTTGCTGGTTATAAAATAAACCCACATAAGTCATCAGCATTCTTATATATCACTAACAAAATCCAACAGTCAGAGTTACAAAGAGAAATTCCATTTAAAGTAACTACTGATAATATAAAATATTTAGGAATCTATCTGCCAAGGGAAAATCAGAAACTTTATGAGCAAAATTACAGACCACTTTTCACACAAATTAAGTCTGATCTAACCAATTGGAAAAATATTAAATGCTCTTGGATAGGGCGAGCAAATATAATAAAGATGACAATATTACCTAAACTAATCTATTTATTTAGCGCTATACCAATCAGACTCCCAAAAAACTATTTTAATGACCTAGAAAAAATAACAACAAAGTTCATATGGAAAAACAAAAGGTCAAGAATTTCAAGGGAATTAATGAAAAAAAAATCAAATGATGGTGGCTTAGCTGTACCAGATCTAAAATTATATTATAGAGCAGCAGTTACCAAAACTATTTGGTATTGGCTAAGGAATAGATTAGTTGATCAGTGGAATAGATTAGGTTCAAGGGATAAAACAGTCAACAAATATAGCAACCTAGTCTTTGACAAACCCAAAGATCCCAGCTTTTGGGATAAGAACTTACTGTTTGATAAAAATTGCTGGGAAAATTGGAAACTAATATGGCAGAAACTAGGCATTGATCCATACTTAACGCCGTACACCAAGATAAGGTCAAAATGGGTTCATGACCTAGGCATAAAGAATGAAATTATTAATAAATTAGAGGAACATAGGATAGTTTACCTCTCAGACCTGTGGAAGGGGAAGGTCTTTATGACCAAAGCAGAACTAGAGATCATTACTGATCACAAAATAGAAAATTTCGATTATACCAAACTGAAAAGTTTTTGTACAAACAAAACTAATGCAGACAAGATTAGAAGGGAAGCAATAAACTGGGAAAATATTTTTACAGTCAAAGGTTCTGATAAAGGCCTCATTTCCAAAATATATAGAGAATTAACTCTAATTTATAAAAAATCAAGCCATTCTCCAATTGAAAAATGGTCAAAGGATATGAACAGACAATTCTCAGATGAAGAAATTGAAACTATTTCTAGTCATATGAAAAGATGCTCCAAGTCATTATTAATCAGAGAAATGCAAATTAAGACAACTCTAAGATACCACTACACACCTGTCAGATTGGCTAAGATGACAGGAAAAAATAATGATGATTGTTGGAGGGGATGTGGGAAAACTGGGACATTGATTCATTGTTGGTGGAGTTGTGAACGAATCCAACCATTTTGGAGAGTAGTTTGGAACTATGCTCAAAAAGTTATCAAACTGTGCATACCCTTTGATCCAGCAGTGTTACTACTGGGATTATATCCCAAAGAGATTATAAAGAAGGGAAAGGGACCTGTATGTGCACGAATGTTTGTGGCAGCCCTTTTTGTAGTGGCTAGAAACTGGAAACTGAATGGATGTCCATCAGTTGGAGAATGGCTGAATAAATTGTGGTATATGAAAATTATGGAATATTACTGTTCTGTAAGAAATGACCAACAGGATGATTTCAGAAAGGCCTGGAGAGACTTACACGAACTGATGCTGAGTGAAATGAGCAGGACCAGGAGATCATTATATACTTCAACAACAATACTATATGATGACCAGTTCTGATGGACCAGGCCATCCTCAGCAACGAGATCAACCAAATCATTTCTAATGGAGCAGTAATGAACTGAACCAGCTATGCCCAGAAAAAGAACTCTGGGAGAACTAAAAACCATTACATTGAATTCCCAATCCCTATATTTATGCCCACCTGCATTTTTGATTTCCTTCACAAGCTAATTGTACAATATTTCAGAGTCTGCTTCTTTTTGTACAGCAAAATAACGTTTTGGTCATGTATACTTATTGTGTATCTAATTTATATTTTAATATATTTAACATCTACTGGTCATCCTGCCATCTAGGGGAGGGGGTGGGGGGGTAAGAGGTGAAAAATTGGAACAAGAGGTTTGGCAATTGTTAATGCTGTAAAGTTACCCATGCATATATCCTGTAAATAAAAGGCTATTTTAAAAAAATTTAAATTTGCTTTGACCTGGGTCAGATAATGAAAGTTAATGTCATACATCTTTACAATTAGAAAACAAAAATCATTTATTTATTTATTTATTTAAATATGAAATGTAGATATAAGCAGAAAATTAAAGCTCAATTTTTATACGTGGCATTATTCATTCCCCCAATGGGGATGTGAGATTCTGCTAAGGAATCAATAACAGAATATTTTTTATGGAGAAGAAATTAATTCATTTAAAGTTGCCAGTTCAACTTCAATTGTGATAAAAGGTTCTGGGATGAGATACATGAATATATTGAATAACCAATTTTGTTATGTTTAATAAAAATATTCAACTTTTAGCAATGTTCAAATGAATAATCCTGAGTAAAAAAGATATGTCTTTAAAGTATTTACAAGTTTACAAAGGCACAAGCCATTCTTCTAAGATAACCAATTGTACTGATACTCTTTTCCTTAATATAGAATGGAGACAGTTATGATATTCATTAAATAACAAAATTTTATCCAGGTTTCACAAATCTTTGCTTCATTTGCCTAATTATCACCATACCACTGTAAAAAAATTACATAACTTTTTATTTAACTTACATAAGAATGTATAGCTAGTGATGGACATCAAGTCTAAATACTTTCTTAATTAGTTGTTTTGAATATAGAAAAGACTAAAATTCTAGACCAAATATCTTAAATCTTATATCTTCACCTTATTATAGTAACTCAGATGTGCTTCAGTATTAGCCTTTAAGTAAAGATTTTATATTATGTTCACTGATCATCTGACATGATTATAGAAATTTACCATGTATAGAGTCATAACGATAGAGTAAGAAAATAAAATACTTCCTAACTTCATGTCAATTCTAGGCAAAATTTATGTGGCTGGCCAATTGCATTGAACAAGATTTAATCAATTAGGTGAAATCATTTTTGTTCAAGAAGTATCATATCGGAGAAATTGAGTCAGGAGCATCCTACTCAGTCCATGCCAATAATCATTCTCCCAACTTTTTCCCATGAGAACTCTCCCTGCCTTTTATGAATGTAAAATCATATAAGGTTACTGGTATGGATCATGGGTTTGGTAGCATTCCTTGGTGATCATACTTGTATTCAGACTCATGATAATATTAGTTAATAGTCCCATAAAGTTTTAAATAGAAAGTTCCAATAATCAGTTTTAGATGGATTATGCTCTCAAGGATCATATGTCCCAGATAGCAAGTATTGACTATAATCTCACATTCATAATAGTATGAGATTGATCACAGAAACATCACAATTTATCTTGACATAACTAGTACTCATAGTAACTAGAAGTTTTTTTAAATTCAACATTACGTGAACGATTTTGCTTTAAGGTGCTTAATAGCAAACAACAAACTATTTGGTATGGGATGTGTAAATATATTAATCCCAAATTGTACCCAGAGAACAGTTTATAGAAAACACTGTCTATACTAAAACATATTCAATTATTAGCCATGTCAAATGAATATAAACAGAGACTACCATTTTCAGAATTTCTTTAAGCAATGGGAACATCTTTAAGGTAAATCTTAAGTAGTTTGCATGTATTTCTACACATTTTCTACACACAAATTCTAATCCCAGCTTAAAAAACAAAGTAAAATTTGGTTTCTCTTTAAGTTGACACAATATAGTTCATAAATTATTGCTCTTCATTAACATAACTGTCTTACTAAAATCTTATTTCTTAAAATAAAAACAACAAAGGCTCCTGTTTTTAACCTCACAACTTCATAGACATAGTTTTGCTTCACAAACTTGTTTACCTTTATCTAATTATATTTATATTATTCTGAAAGAATGACATACTTCAGGAATTGAGTCTTACACATATAAGTTCAAACACTAACTTAACTATTCCTTTGGCCATGGATGACAATAAATTCAGATGAAACTAGCAAGATCTTTTCTACTTACAGTTTATTATAGTAATTAAATTAATCTAATACCCAATAGACACAGTATTGTAATGGCAAATGACATTATCTAACCTGGTAATAAAAACTGATGTGAGAATTATCAGCAAGGAAATGGTTATAGCGGCATCAAAACTGGTCCCCAGTCCCTATCTCTAGCATATGGAACCAGATGAATAGATTTCTTGTATGGGAAAATAAATTAAGAAGAGCACAGCCTTAGTTTTCTCAAGACAATCTTCCTACCTTATTTTTGGGAATAGATATGGAAAGAAATTTATTACTCTTAGATTTCAGATTTTTTTTTGAGCTGTTGACTTTCTTGTAAATAACCCATTTAAATCTGGTTCAAAAACACAAGAAACATAGGAATGAAATTCTAAGAATATTAGGGTCTCAAAAGAACTTTCTACTCATTCAATAAATTCTCGCTAATCAGAATAGGTTTTGATATTAATTTAAAATTATTGCAATGAATTAGCTTACACATAAAATTTAGTAGACCTACTAAAAATCAGAGGTTTTTTTTTTCTTTTTTGCAAAACATTTTTTTAACAAAAATTTCTTCCTAGAAGCATTTATCTTTCTTAAAAACAGTCTAGAATTTAGCCTATTAAAAGGATAATTACTAAACTTTTATGAAGTGAATTAGTTGGAAATCTCTTAAATGGTAGATATCTCTTATTCAAATTTAAAGTAAAAATAAATCCGTAAAACTGGATTTATTAAAATTAAGTTTGTATATAATGTCTTTAAATAACAAAAATAAATCCCAAAGTACACTAACAAAATAAATTCCTAATCTCTACAATATTCCTAGTTACTACCTTCTTTTAATAAAGATGTTTACAATGGGAAGGAGATTAATTTTTTCTAAGTCAAAAAGAACATACCCAATTAAATTAACCTTTTTATAATAAAGTTTAATAGGCCTTCAAAAATTTACTTAACATCTTTTCTTTCCTTTAGCCTTTAAATATATCATCAAAAATATCTTGTAATATAGATAACATAGATAGTGAATATATGATAATCCATTAAAGCCCTAGAAAAACATTGGCTGAATGGTAAACTTCTAGATTAACATATTCTGAAGCAATAAAACTTACAAAAATTTAGAGTGAAACAATTTTCCAATTTAAGGTAACAAAGAAGGACTTTAGGAAAAATCTGTCTCACTTGGGTGGAGAGAAGCATGGCGGTAGTATGGGGAATCTGGTGGGAAGCTCTTTGCTCCTGCAAAAATCAACACCTGAGGCTCTTCAATTCTGATTCTGCTGGCCAGTGACTCAGAGGCCAGATTCCAGTCCCACTGTAGAAGGCAAATTGCTAGTCCTTAAACTCCTGCAGGCTAGGACAACTCAGCAGTGGGAAAGCTACCCGAACTCCCAGACTTATTGTAATAAGCCAATGAGAGGCCCCTATCCCCCTGCAAAAGAAGCGTGGGACAGTGTCCCCTGAAGTCTAGCTGTGAAGCTCAACTTTTAAAAATGAGCAAAACAGCAAAATTAATCTTGACCATAGAAAGCTATCATGGTGACAAGAAAGATCAGAATACAATCAGAATATCAAATACAAAAAGAGGGCAGTAGTGGCAAAAATCTACATGTGAATCTTCAAAGGGGAATATAAAATTGTCTCAAGCTCAAAAGATTTTCTAGGAAGAGATTTTAAAAATCATGTAAGAGAAACAGAAGAAAAATAGGGATAAAATAAAGGAAAAATGATCAAAAGCTTTGAGAAAAAAAGCCAATATTTTGGAAAAGAAAGTAGAAAAATATAAAGGAAGAAAATGGCTACTTAAAAATAGATTTGGCAAAATGAAAAAAAAAATCCAAACAAAACAACTTCTTTAAAAGTATAATTGGCCAAATGGAAAAAAAGTAAAAAAGATAACAAAAGAAAATCATTCATTAAAAACTGGAATTGGACAAGTAGAAATGAATGACTCAATGAGACATCAAGAATCAATCAAAAAAAATTTAAAAATGAAAAAAGATAGAAGAAAATGTAAAATACCTCATTGCAAAAACAATTGACTTGAAAAATAGATCTAGGAGAGTATTTAACCAAGAATAAAAAAGAGACTGGACAATATCTTTCAAGAAATCATCAAGGAAAACTGTCATAATATTCTAAAACCAAGGGGTAAAATGGTCCTTGGAAGAATTCATCAATTACCTCCTGAAAGAGACCCAAAAAGGAAAACTCCAAGGAATATTATAGCTATATTCCAAAATTATCATCATGTCAAGGAGAAAATACAGCAAGCAGATAGGATGAAACAATTTAAATATCAAAGAATCATAATCAGGATTACTTATAATCTAGCAGCTTCCATTTTAAAGGGTTGGAAGGCCTGGAATATGATATTCAAGAAGGCAAAGGAGCTTGGAGTACCACCAGGAATCAACTGCCCAATAAAACTGAGTATTATCTTTTGGAAGAAAAGATGAATATTCAGTGAAACAGGAAATTTCCAATAATCCTCATGAAAGGACCAGAACCAAATTGAAATTTTGATTTTCAAATACTCAATACTCAAGAGAATCAAAAAATGTAAACTGGAAAGAAAAAAACTATACACACATTATTTAAAGGTTAAACTTTAAACTACACAGAAAAATGATACTTGTAATTCTTGCATATTGTTGTTACGGCAGTTAGAAAAGATATTCCTAGATAGATGAGATGATATAAAAAAAAGAAATTAAGGAATGAAGTAAAGTTTGTACTGGAAGAAAATGAAAGGGGGAATCAAATAGGACTAATTATATTACATAAAAAGCGCAAAAGACCTATTACACAAGAGAGAAAGAAGGGAGGTAGATAAGCATTGTTTGAACTTGAATGTTGTCAGATTTGGCTCAAAGAGGAAATAATATACATACTTAATTGTATATAAAATTTTTGTCTCATCCTATAGGAAAGTAGGAGGGAAAAGGAGTAAGAAAAGGGGCAGACTGATAGAAGGGAGGGCAGATTGAGAGAGATGGGGGTCAGAAGCAAAATGATAGTGAGGAGGGAAGGGTAAAAAGAGAGAGAAAATATAAACATAGCAAATTAAGATGGAGGGAAATATAAAGTTGAAAATGGTATGAACACTCCTATCAAATGGAAACAAAATCCTGCACCATGTTTTTTTTTTTTGTTTGTTTGTTTGTTTTTAACAAAAAACTCATTTGAAGCAGAGATGCACACAGAATAAAGATAAAAAGCTGAAGTATAATTTCTTAAATTATAATAGTTCAGAATATTACAGCACATGACTTTGTATAGAATGATGTAACAACTTTATAATTCATTCATTCTTTTTTTTTTACAGTACAATTTTTTAACAACAGCTAGATTATAAGGGAAATTACTTTTATAGCCATATAGACAATATAATTGTTTACCAAATTATACAATGTAAGAAAATTTATAAATATAACAATATCGTAAAAAATATTATGTATTTAAACTTAGGCTCATTATCATACAGGTGACTTCAATTTAGCTGAATGTACTTCCAATTTACCTTACACAGGAAATTATTCATCTCATCCACACTGGCACTGTATGTTGATCACATATAAAAACTCAGGTAAAGTTGTCAAGTATGAAGCAATATCATCTTTTAAAAAATTTTTTAAATAACTTTTTATTGCCAGAACCCATGCCAGGGTAATTTTTTTACAACATTATCCCTTGCACTCACTTCTGTTCCCATTTTTCTCCCTCCCTCCCTCCACCCCCTCCCCCAGATGGCAAGCAGTCCTATACATGTTAAAGAGGTTACAGTATATCTTGGATACAATATATGTGTGCAGAACCGAACAGTTCTCTTGTGAAGCAAATATCGTCTTGTTAAAGAGATAATAAAAACAATTAACATTCATTTAGCATTTGCCCTATTTCAAGCACTGTGTGAAGCACTTTATAATCATTTAATCCTCACAACAACTCTGGGAGATTGATTCCATTATTATCTTCTTACAGAACAGTAAAGTGAGGTAAATAGAACTTTGAAACAATACAACTAATACATTTCTTAATATCTTTTTTCCCTGAAGCAATTGGGGTTAAATGACTTCCCTAGGGTCACATAGCTAGGAAGTATTAAGTGTCTGAGACCAGATTTTGAACTCAGAAGTCAGGAGGCTGACTTCAGGGCTGGTGCTCTATCCACTGTGCTACTCTTAGCTGCCTCATACGTTTCTTAATATCAAATAATAAATATCTTTTTGTTAGATTATAATTTACCATAAATAATCCTGATAAAGAAAGAACCCTCAGACCCAGTTCTTATTTTCTTCAGGACAGATTTTGGCTTAAATAAATCAAATTAAATATGAATTTATAATTATTAATAGTAACATTTAAATTTCTAAAATTCAATATTCTTAGTGCTTTAAAAAGAAATAATATTTTATTGATAATAAAATGATAATTTATGGATAACAAACTTTTGTCCATAAATTCATATATCCTCTCCTGACCTTTTAAAAGATATGTGGTGACAATTCCCAGCTCTGAATAACCTTTATCTATACTTCCTAAAAGAGCTAGGATCTCTGTCCTCTATCCTTGAGATTTCTCATGTAAAGAGCTATCCAGATAAAGAACATTCTAGCTCCCCATTTTTATCCTCCTAAGGATTTCAACCTGGATAAATAGTCTGCTAGGTACTAGGAAATACATATAAAGTTTTACAAAAGAGTTTGAAATCACACCAGTTGTGATTAAGTTAGCTTTAAATGCTGGGAAATATCCTAAGACTCTAAAATTGACCTGCTGCTTTTGGAGCAGGCAAAGAGGATGAAGGAATTTGATTTAATGCTGGCAGGGGATAACAGAAAACTCCAAAGGTTTCACAGAGTAACTAAAATAATAATTAAATAATTGATCAGTATAAGGAAACATTCAAGATTGCATATAATAATCACAAATCACAATAACCATTATGTTTACCTTATCCAATATTTATATAGTATTAGATTTAATAAGTCCTTTTTACAGATTTATGTGGAAAGGTGGGTGGACATGATTAACCAGATGATTATCTAACTTTACTCCTGGACTAAAGCTTATTACAGACTTATTTGTCAAAATTTTTTCTTTTTTAAAATTCTATTTCCTATTGAAGTCAAATCAATGAACTTTAACCACTTTAGAAATTGGGGATAACTCTTACAACTTCAAATACTGACACCCTAACTCAGTTACTAATCTCCTGATTATAATTTTTATAATTATCAAATTATAATTTGACACAATATTAACATCACTCTTTTAACAATTAAATCCATAACCCAAAAGAATTAAAGAATTCACATCTCTAGCAATCCTTCTAACACAGTAAGTTATCAAATTAATGTTAGCAATTATTTTTATACACATTACAAATCACATAACTGAGGAAACAGTTTAAAACTACACTAACCACCTGATATAGTATAATAAACAAATAAATAAATTTCACTTAAATGAGAGCAGAAAAAATTCAATTATATCTGGATCTATTTCCCAAATGTTATCAACTTCCCAAAAAATATCAACTATATTTTACACAAGAGCTATTTATTCCAAGCATTTCATATAAGATTCACTATTTACAGCTTACAAACTGCAAAAGATTTTAAAAGTGACTATATGTAATATTTTAATTATAGTAAATTTTATCATACCTGTGAACCAGTTATACATTCTTACTCCCCATCCCCCATAACAAAAAACACCAAGTAGAACAAGAGGGGCTTAGAAAATATGGTGTCTTCCATTTGATTCCTTCTAACCTTCTATAACCTTGTCTATTGACTTTCAAATCAAGTTATAAAATTTTAATTTTCAATATTTCTACTTAAAATCAAACTTTCTTGCATTTTCTCAACACGCTTAAATCATGTGAAGTTAGAACAAGGATACCAAGAGCAATCCAGGGATTGGAAGGGTTCGGAGCATGGAGGTTTGCTGCTGGCTGCCTGCTGTGTGCAAGGTATGTCCTCCATTTGTCCCCACACCTTCTTATATGCCTTCCATATTTTTACTCCAGCTTTTATTTCTCTTTCTAAAACATTCAAAGCCATTACTCAGACTATCCTACCATTATCTTATAACCATATTTTCCCAAGCTATAGAGTTAATTTCAATCCAGGGGATTCTACTCATTAATTTGCATATCACAGAATTTAATTGTTTTCTAGGACAAAGGTTCTTTAACTGTAGGTCACAACCACATATAGTGTCATGTAACAAAATTATGATTTCTCACCAATAAATGTTCAATTTGTATACCTATTCTATATTCCTATAAAACTTGAGGCAGTTTGAAAAGTGCTTGGCAAAAAGCGTAGTGAGTGGAAAAAGTTTAAGAAACCTGACTCTAAGAGATCAAAGAGCTCCAAATCTTTCATTCTTCCAAAAAGGAAACAGAAACCTTCACTGTCTATTCCTTGTTCCAATACAGGAAAAAGTTTGTGAGACAAATCCTTTTTTAAAAAATCTATTAAGATGTTTTAGTGATTATAAAAATTTATAGCAGACATTAAATGACTTAAGTTCCTGTCAAGACACAAGAGTGGAAAAATAACAACAAAATTCATATGGAAAACAAAAGGTCAAGAATTTCAAGGGAATTAATGAAAAAAAATCAAATGAAGGTGGCTTAGCTGTACCAGATATAAAACTATATTATAGAGCAGCAGTTACCAAAACCATTTTGGTATTGGCTAAGGAATAGATTAGTTGATCAGTGGAATAGGTTAGGTTCAAGGGATAAAACAGTCAACAAATATAGCAACCTAGTCTTTGACAAACCCAAAGACCCCAGCTTTTGGGATAAGAACTTACTGTTTGATAAAAATTGCTGGGAAAATTGGAAACTAATATGGCAGAAACTAGGCATTGATCCACACTTAACACCGTACACCAAGATAAGGTCAAAATGGGTTCATGACCTAGGCATAAAGAATGAAATTATTAATAAATTAGAGGAACACAGGATAGTTTACCTCTCAGACCTGTGGAAGGGGAAGGACTTTATGACCAAAGAAGAACTAGAGATCATTACTGATCACAAAATAGAAAATTTCGATTATACCAAACTGAAAAGTTTTTGTACAAACAAAACTAATGCAGACAAGATTAGAAGGGAATCAATAAACTGGGAAAATATTTTTACAGTCAAAGGTTCTGATAAAGGCCTCATTTCCAAAATATATAGAGAATTAACTCTTACCTTACCCACTAATTCTATGAGAATTTCCTTATTTGCAAAATGGGAAAGTTGGACTAGAAGACATGCCTTGTCTTTCAACTCTGAAATGGTATGATTGGTGAAAGCATATACAATACACATGTATTCTTTTTCTTTTTGTTTTCAAGAGAAATAATATGGTATTTGACAAATTTGCTTTTTTTAATTAAAAAGAGGGAACATAGAATTTTTTGGAAATGAATTCTATACTGTGATCACTTAAGAGAGAGCATCAGAAATAATATTTATACTCTATAGGAAGAACATACAACAAAATTAGCCAAAAAGAAAATGTACAAACAAGAGCAAAAGCCTTAATGAAGAAGTGGTCTTTAACATAGCTCTTTATCCATGCTTAACAAACTTGATTTTTTCCTCCTAAGTAGGATAGCCATGGAAGGCCAGTGGGGGAAGTTTTATTGTAGGCTGCTTCAATCTTGCCAAAGCAATATCACCTTATAGGACATTTGTTGAAAGCCTGAAGAAATTGGGTCTGCTCACATCTGCTATAAAGAAATGTTCCTTTATATTTGCTGCAGTGAGTGGCTTATGTTAGTAGGCTCTTGGTGTATTATATAGTAAATGAAAAATATTTAATAATTAATGCATTCAATAATTTATGAAGCAGTCAGCCAGATCTTTGCCAGGGAACTGTTTAATTTCCCACAGCTCAAGTTTTTGAGAATTATTTCTTATAATAAAAATAAAACTATATTATATCAAAATAAACATGTGAAACCCATCATTTATAAGCATTTTCAATTTAATTAGGGGCCAGTTATCCCAGGAGTTTTTTCTCTGAATCGCAGTTTCAATCAGTCCAGTATAAAACTGCTTCAAACTTGCATTTTAATATGTTATCTATTGTACATGGCTTGGAGACAACTACATCCCAATGTATAACAAAAGCTCCAAATTCATTGAACAGATGGGTAGTAAGTGGCACTTCTACTGAAGTGATAGAGACCAGTGAATTCTAAAGTGAAACTTTTAAACAATAATTGTGATGTATAAGCCCCAGGATCATCATGTTCAATTTTTAAATTGTAGTCTCTTTAAATATTAAAAAGAAAATTTCTATTTCTTTTACCAATGAAATTTGCTACAACAACAAAAGAGAATGGGAAGTATAGAATGTATGAAAATCCTTCATTAAGTGCACATTGATTTTAAAAAAATATATCAAATATTGATTCAATGAAAAAGTATGTTCATCCTCCATTTACCCAGATACTTATTATTAAACAAAAATCATTCCATGATCAGATCTTCATATGAAATAATTGGAACAACATAAGTAATCATTTTTGCTATTGTAAGTCTTGATCATTAGGACTGACACAATTTAGCCATAAATATCAATATTCCTTTCCTCAAGATAGTCAATAAGCCAATTCTCCTTAAATAATTTTTCCTTCAAAAATAAATATTTAAACTACATATACATAACATTTTAGCTGTATTATTAATATTTTTCTTTTATCATGTAGAACATTTTGGAAAGCCATGTACATATTACAGATATATATGTATATATATGTGTATATATATATATATATATATATATATATATATATATAGTAGGCGATGGTGGTTGAGTATTATAAATTTTTTGTGAAAACTAATATACATTTTAGGACTTGATTTACTGTCTAATGTCCAGACTTTGGATGATTTTCTTCTTCATTAAATAGAAATATTGAATAGATTGAATAGGTTATATGTTTAGGCTTTTGAGAATTTTCTAGACTATTTAAAATGGGTAACTATTAAGTTTGAAAGGAAAGGGATGCTTAATCCTTCCCCACTCTGTATTGATATAATTATAGAAGCAAATGAACCATAATTGTCACTATACAAAGCTACACCAGCTTGGACTGAATATAGAGTTAGCAAACTCAATCTTTTAAGTAGCTATCAGGTATTTCTTGGTTGATGACATTCATGGCCCCTTCCAAATCAATCAAGGAAAACATTCATATTTTAAAAGGAATAACTAAATGGCCACTTGTGTCTATATAAGAGGACTATAGGGAGGGCTTAGATTTTCTCTTTTTTCCCTCTAACCGCCACCCATGTTACTCTGAACTGGGAAAATCATAGGAGGGAATCATTAAATATTTGCTTGCCAAATATCTGGAAAGGGAATCACTACAAAAAGAGTTGGCATGGGTTCATCAGAATGAGGTGAAACTAGACTTATTTCTTTTTTAAAAATAATTTTAAAATATTAAGAAGCATTTATCTTTTCTCTCTTATCTCTTGTTTGTACAGGAAACCTGAAAAACTTTAGTAACAAATATTTATAGTCAAGAAAATAATTCACACATTAGCTACATCCAAAATTTTGAGATTCATTCTGCATACTTAATCCCTCATTGCTTTGTCAGTAGGTGGATAGCATTCTTCATCACAGATTTTCTGGAATCTTGGCTGGTCATTATGTTGATGAGAATTTTAAATCTTTAAAAATTGTTCATTAATTAGATTTTCTGGTTTTGCTCACTCCCTTCGATATCCATTTATTTAAGGCTTCTTTGAAACCATCTCCTTAAATAATTCTTATATAGAATAATATTTCATCACATCAATATATCACAATTGATTCAGCCGTTTCCTGAATTAATGGACAACTCTTTAGCTTAAATTTTATTGCCACCACAAAAGAGGTGATTTATATGTATATATCTATGTGTATGTATATATACATACATAATATTCCTTTTTCTTCAATCTCTTTTGATTATAATTCTATTGATAAATAAAACATTTCATGGTTTAGTAAAAGTTAGGACATAATTCTATTTTGCTTTCTAGAATTGATGGAACAATTTACAATTAAACTAATAGAATATTAATGTATTTGTTAAACTGCAGTCTCTCCAATATTTGTAATTATCCATTTTTGTCAATATTAACTAATGTATAAAGATTCACTAGGGCATAAAAAGTTGAAATTTCAGAGTTTCTTTGATTGGTAGTTCTCTATTTTTTAAAATGCTTTTTAAATGGCTATTGATAGAGTTTATGTTTTTTCTTATAGATTATGTCATTACACTTTGTTTATCAATTCTAATTGCCCTTTTAAAAACTAGATTTCTTATATAGTAGATGAGGGAAACATTATACATATAGTTCACAAAAATTTTTGAAAATCTTTTTACACAATATTATAATATTTTTGTGGGGAAGATTAAAGAAAAATAGAATCAACTTCAACTGGATTCAGAACTGGTTTAAAAGCTGTATTTGATCCTTTGTTAATTCAGCTGCTCATTATTAACACAGATAAAAATATAGATGATGTGCCTGTAAAGTTTGCAGTTGATACAAAGCTGAAATGGCATAAAGAATAGCAGATTAAGGTCCAAAAGGATATTTTCAAGCTATGGCCCTGAACAGAATCTAAATGGTAACTTTTTTTTTTTGAGAATAAGGAAAAGTCATACATAGGGTTACAAAAAGCCAACTCAAAAGTGTAAGACTGGAGAGCTTAGGTTTAGTTAGCAGTTATTTTGAAAAAGATCTATGGGTTTTAGTGGAATCCAAGTTAAATGTAGGTCAGTAGGGGAAATGACAGCCAAAAAAACAAATGTTTATTATCTAGAAATGCATTAGGAGGGGCATAACTCCTATGAATTAGAAGGAATATAATGATCCTACTGAATTCTGATCTCTTTTAGACTTCATCTGAGTATTATGAATAGTTTTGGGCATCATAGTTTAAACAGGATATTTATTGATAAGTTGGAAATATACAGAGGAAAATAGCCTAGATTGTTTCCTCAGTTGTGTGCTTATAAATGTTTTACATCTGGGTTTCCCAGGGAACATGTCAAAGTTTTAAGTTTAATCTGTATATATCAACATTTTCTGCATCACTTTATTAAGTCTAGACAGCCAACAGAAAAATAAATTGATCCTTGATTTGTGGCAAATAAATGCTCATGCCAAAATTTTAACTTTGATGAGCTATTTTAAGACTGTTCCTGGCCTGGAAGTCTTCAATCAGTGAGCAATCCCTTGTTGGATGTTCCCAATAAAGTAGGAATTCTTTTCACATATGGTTTAAACTAGATGACCACTGCTCTAAATTGTAAGGTTGGAATATTTGATAGATTTAAGAACTTTCATGAATGCAATGACCAGCCATGATTTCAGGGGACTCATACTTCCCATCTCTTGACAGAAAAGTGATGGACTAAGGATGAAAGATATATTTTGAACATATATTTGATTAGTTTGTTTGATTATATTTATTTGTAATAATGATTTTTTTCTCTTTTAATTAGGGGATGGAATTGTAAGGAAAAAAGAAACAAATTTCTATTAGTTGAAAAAAATAGCAGAGCATCAGACTTAGAATTGGGATATCTAGCCCGGGCACTCCTATTATAACTATGGACTATGAAACTATGAATAAGTCATTTAATTTCTTTGAGGTGAGGTTTATTTGTTTTCAAAATATGAGTACTAAAATGAGCACTATATCCCTCGCAGGCCCTGTAAACTACAAAGCACAATAAAAAATCAGGTGTAAGTTATTAAAAACACTCCATATTTTCACAATACACACATATACACACATATGTGGTTGTGGCATAATAGGAGGGAAATTAGAAGTTACAAATTACACAATTATAGGATCATAATTTATGAGATTAAATTTATTTTTTCAAAATTTGTTACTAATTTTAATTATTATAAATAAATAATTATTGGAGAAATGGGAAGTAAGGGGGGATAGTGTCTGTGTTTCTATGCATATGAAGGGAGTGTACACAAATATGAATGAATGGTAAAGGTCTATATACTATTATTTTTTAAAAGTTAAGCAAAATTTCATAAATGGCATTGCTTGGAAGAAATATCATGTTTCAGATGCAAAGTTACATACAGCATAGATTTTGGTGTCTTAGCAAATCCAGTGACCATCTCTCTTTTCTGTCACTCATACATTTTGTCACTTTGTTTTGACTTATAGTCCCTATTTATAAGTATTTTGCATCCTTCCTCAATCTTCTCACATTATGGTGGTTGCTCAGAATTCGCCAGCTCCCATGACACTTAGTATGCCACTCTTTCTCTATTTTTTTGAATCAAATATCCCAATTCTTTAAAGAAAATTGTCCATCTTTCTTTAAGATAGATGAACAGGTGGCCAATTCTATATCTTTTAATCACAAAACCAAACTAAGAAATTAAATAATACAGTCAAGATTACTAAATTAGTGGTAGGATTTAGGTTATGATTAAATATAAATCATGGGCAATAAATTATAGATCCTATGATGTGAACACAGCATAGTGAAAAGAACACTGGCATAGGAGTTAAAACACTTAGTTTCAAGTTCCAATTCTCACTGGTCAGACTTTGGACAAATCTCATCACTTTTGGAGATCTCGGTCTCCTAAAATATAAAGTTATGATTTATATATGGTGTATATCTTTAAATTTATTTTTATTTCTAACACCTCATTGAGACACTCTCCCTTTTTCTTTTTTGTCATTTGGTTCCCTTTAAATCACATCTAAAATGCTGCTTTGGGCAAAAAGTCTTTCCTGGTCTCTGTTAAAGTTAACATTCCTTCTGAGATTCCTTCCTGTAAAGCTCTTCCTTGTACATATATGCTATTATATTGTATCTCTTTTATTGTGAGTTGTTTTAGGAAAGAGATTAGTTTTATTTTTCTTTTGTTCCTTAGAATTTAGCATAGATCTTGGTACTTAGTAATTGGGTAATGTTCTCTTCTCTAAAAATATAATCATTCTCTGTGAGCAGGTTTCTTGGGGAGCTTCTGGAGGCAGCTTTCATTTCAGTTCTGTGTAATAATCACCTCAAATGCAGCCAGCCAGCTGTTAAAGTCCAATCCTTTATTGTTTCTTCCAAAATAGCCCAGTTAGCTTTCCTTGGTTCCGAGAGTTCTTGTTGCTAGTCTTTGCCTCTGCCAGCTTCCGTCTCCAGCTCCATCTGAATCCAAAGCCTCCAGCCAGCACAACAAATGGATCTGACTCCTTCTCCAAGACAGTGGACTTCTGGGCGCTGTGACTTGTGAATCTCCTCCACTGAATCCTGACTTGTGAATCTCCCGAAGGTCTCTAGTTGGCTTGAGGGAGCTCCTTATTATATATGATCTCTTGACGGTGTGAACTCTAAAGGTGTGAGAGGTGTGAACTCTATTGTGTGAGCTGATGTGTGAACTCTTCCAAAGTTGTGAACCAAGTATATAAGCATTGTTTCTATCAATTTCAGTGACCTAGCACTCTGTTTCAAGTTTTGACCCATAACATAATTGCTTAATAAATATCTGTTCACTTGAGTGTGAATTATAAACACTAGATGTTTTTATATTGAGGTTCTTCTGTGACAAATGGAAATACTGAAAAAAGCATTTTTTTCTGTTTCTTTTTTTCTTATAAGATGGGAATAATATTTCTGAGATTTGAAAGTCTGAAAATAAAAACTTCATTGGCTGCTGGCTATTTAATAGAGTAATAATGAAATAATATGGTTTTTAAAGACAAAAAAGTAATTAGATTCTACTCCCAAAACATTCTGGAGAAATCATTGCTGCTAGATATGTTGTTTCATGACCCCTGCAGATAGGGGCAAAAATCCCTGTCATTGGCATGTAGTCTGGAGCAAAATTGGCTTTAATTTAGTAATCTACAAAAATTCTCATATCTAAAATACATAAAGAACTTTGTCAAATCTATATGAATACAAGTCATTCCCTAGTTGATAAATGATCAAAACATATGAACAGACCATTATCCAATGAAGAAAACAAAACAATTTATAATCATTTGAAAAAATGGCCTAAATCATTATGTATTAGAGAAATTCAGATTAAGACAACTTTGAGGGAAGAAAAAAAGGAAAAATATACATCATAATTTTGTTATATATTTGAAAGGAGTAACATGTTGTACATAGTAGATCTGCAGTTTCCTGACAACCATCTTTTTATTGTATAGAAATGAAAATGCTTGTGCTTTTCTTTTTTATTGTAGTTAAATTTATTTATTTTAATACACATTGCTTTATGAATCATGTTGGGAGAGAAAAATCAGAACAAAAGGGAAAAACCATGGGAAAGATAAAAAAACAGGAAAAAAATGAACACAGCATGTGTTGATTTACATTCTCCTTAGATATTTTTCTGGATGCAGATGGAATTTTCTGTGCAAAGTCTATTGGGATTTATAGCTTCCCTTAAGGTTACTCTATCTACCCACCCGCTGGTGGCATGGCTAGGCCAATTTACCAGTCTTTGGGCTCCAAACCGGATCACACAGAGATAGACCAACCAGGAGGTGCAACCATTCTGTCTTTATTCAATCATTCTCTCAGTGGGGGTAACAGGAAGCAAGAGCACAGGAGCGCAGGAGCAAGAGAGCTAGCTTCCAGGTTGGAGCTTCTAAATTAGTGCTGCATCCCAGGAGGAGATTTAGCAAGAGGAAGTGCCCCTTGACATCTCAAGAAACCTATAGCAGTTCCTTTAACTCCTGCCAGACACAACCTCCTGCCTCAGAGGTCAAGCCCCTTTTTACCTCCTGGGTCTGCCCTATGTGGTATACAGGCTCCATGGCTCATTTCAAAGAGAGATCAGTGCCTCATTACCCTAACAACTCCCCCTCTTTTATTAATAAGACCAAATGTTCTCATGTTGATGAATGAGAAGCTCTTGCATAAGCACCTCTCTGGAATTTTTTAAGAATACATATAAAACATCCTAGCAATATAGACAAAAGCAAAATATACTATAGTACAAAAATACTTGCATAATACAAAATAGCCCTATGATACAAAAAGTCCTACATGGGCAACATAGAGTCCATGGGATATAATAGAAGGGGATGGGAAAGGAAGTATGTTGGATCCAATTATTAAGCTGGTCCACCAAAGGGTGGTCATCTCTCTGCTATAGCGCTGCTTCAGGCATTTCTTGGGTCATCTCCTTTTCTTCTTCCCCTGTTTTAATAGAGGCAACTTTCCTTGTTCTTTCTGGAATCTAGCAGCCTTCCCCATCAGGATCTGCAAGACACAAATATCCTGACCCTCTCTAAAATACTAAGGATGGACCTTGCCGATGTCCTTCCTGGTCCTTCCAAAGGACCTTTAGAATGTTTTCCAGCTCTTGAAGCACTGTTTTCATGGAGCCTAGTTTTCTGTCCTATCTATGAGATTGTGCCAAATGTATCATTCCTGGAGAGAGGTCAGTATCCCTATCTAGGCACAAAATTTAAGTATATAAGGCCTTATCCATGTCTGCCTGTGTGGGCTATCAGGGATTTTGACTACTTCCTTCCCCTTTCTGTTTAACAAGGGTGGCCTTCAGAGCCCATTCCACTAGAGCCTGACACTGTGGATTATAGGGAATCCCTTTAACATATTTAATAGCAAACATGGCGAAGAAGGTGGCCATTTGCTTAGAGGTACAAGCTGGACCATCATCAGTCTTTATGGCATTAGGAACTCCGTGAGAAGAGAAACAATGATATGTGTTTAATGACTGAAAGAGTGTTCTCACAGAAGGCCACTGAGGCCCAAAGGAATTTAGAAAAGGTGTCAATATAAATGTGGATGGCCACCCAGCCCACATGTGTCACATCCATTTGCCACAAATCAATGGGGAATAAACCCTGGGGATTAACTCTTTTACTAGGTGGAGGAGGAAGAAACTGAACACACTGAACACACTGCTTCCCTATCTGTTGGGCTTATTCCCAGGTGAGGCCATAAAGACAACCTAGAGAATTAGCGGGTAGGTGGAAAGAATCATGGGCACATTCAGGGAGTATGTCGACTGTGAGAAGGGAGCATTGTCTTTTTTTTTTTTATAGCCTTTTATTTACAGGATATATGCATGGGTAACTTTACAGCATTAACAATTGCCAAAACTCTTGTTCCAATTTTTCACCTCTTACCCTCCACCCCCTCCCCCAGATGTCAGGATGACCAGTAGATGTTAAGCACATTAAAATATAAATTAGATACACAATAAGTATACATGACCAAAACGTTATTTTGCTGTACAAAAAGAAATCAGACTCTGAAATATTGTACAATTAGCTTGTGAAGGAAATCAAAAATGCAGGTGGGCATAAATATAGGGATTGGGAATTCAATGTAATGGTTTTTAGTCATCTCCCAGAGTTCTTTCTCTGGGTGTAGCTGGGTCAGTTCATTACTGCTCCATTGGAAATGATTTGGTTGATCTCGTTGCTGAGGATGGCCAGGTCCATCAGAACTGGTCATCATATAGTATTGTTGTTGAAGTATATAATGATCTCCTGGTCCTGCTCATTTCACTCAGCATCAGTTCGTGTAAGTCTCTCCAGGCCTTTCTGAAATCATCCTGTTGGTCATTTCTTACAGAACAGTAATATTCCATAATATTCATATACCACAATTTATTCAGCCATTCTCCAACTGATGGACATCCATTCAGTTTCCAGTTTCTAGCCACTACAAAAAGGGCTGCCACAAACATTCGTGCACATACAGGTCCCTTTCCCTTCTTTATAATCTCTTTGGGATATAATCCCAGTAGTAACACTGCTGGATCAAAGGGTATGCACAGTTTGATAACTTTTTGAGCATAGTTCCAAACTACTCTCCAAAATGGTTGGATTCGTTCACAACTCCACCAACAATGCATCAATGTCCCAGTTTTCCCGCATCCCCTCACAATCATCATTATTTTTTCCTGTCATCTTAGCCAATCTGACAGGTGTGTAGTGGTATCTTAGAGTTGTCTTAATTTGCATTTCTCTGATTAATAATGACTTAGAGCATCTTTTCATATGACTAGAAATAGTTT
Organism: Sarcophilus harrisii; assembly: GCF_902635505.1. Lineage (NCBI taxonomy): Eukaryota > Metazoa > Chordata > Mammalia > Dasyuromorphia > Dasyuridae > Sarcophilus > Sarcophilus harrisii. The sequence continues at coordinate 439,465,769 of NC_045426.1, read as the reverse complement.
CAATTTCTTCATCTGAGAATTGTCTGTTCATATCCTTTGACCATTTTTCAATTGGAGAATGGCTTGATTTTTTATAAATTAGAGTTAATTCTCTATATATTTTGGAAATGAGGCCTTTATCAGAACCTTTATCAGAAAATATCAGAAAAATATTTTCCCAGTTTATTGCTTCCTTTCTAATCTTGTCTGCATTAGTTTTGTTTGTACAAAAACTTTTCAGTTTGGTATAATCGAAATTTTCTATTTTGTGATCAGTAATGATCTCTAGTTCTTCTTTGGTCATAAAGACCTTTGAGAAGGGAGCATTGTAAAGCATGGTCTGCCACCTCATTGCCAGCAAATATGCCTCCTGCACAGCATTGGTAAGAGTATACATGCAGGATGTAAATGGGATGTTTCCTAGTCTGTAAAATCAGCTGCAAGTCAGCAAGAAGAATAGCAATTGAAGAATTCTGAGGTTGTAGCACAGCATCCTCAAGGCCTCTGAGCACTTGGACAGCATATAAGTTGTCTGATATGATGTTAATGGGCTTAGGGTATCTTTTACAGGCCTGGAGGATAGCAAAAAGCTCATTTCTCTGAGTGGAATCATAAGACGTCTCCAACACCAGAATCTTTATTGCTTATTATTATTATTATTCACTCATGATAAATTGAGGCCTTATGGTTCTTAGTGGTTTCAGTAAAGACATTTCCACCTTGCACTGGCTCATCAACAATTGTCCTACAAGGGGGCTCTACCAGAATGTGACACAGCAAGCGAAGGAGTAATCATGTAGAATGGGGGCTTAGTGTAGCCTATTGAGCACAATATGCCCATGGCCAATAAGTTTGCATCATGACTTCTCTAGCTCCTGGTTCAAAGGTTAAATACAGTAAAGGTCTTTTCCCTGTTAGATGAAATGCTCTTTTCACTGCCCCAAGGGCAAGTTCTCCCAGCATTTCAATATGGTTTGGTAATATCTTCTGTGATCTTGTCATGTACACATATTCCAAAATTTTACTACCATGATGTAATACAAAAGGACTCTTTTGGTCTACTAAAGAGACTTCTACAGGACATGTGAGATTCTACCTTGCTGTTTCAGAGTTAGAAATAAGAGCAATGATTTTATAAATTGTGTCCTTCGTGGAGGAGGTCCATTTACAAGAGGAGTTTAGATCAGACTCTCCTTTTAAGATGTCATATAAAGGCTGCATCAAAGAACTAGGAATAGGGGCACAAGCCCTTAACCATTGAATTTGTCCAACTAGTTTCTGAAATAAGTTCAGAGTATTCACCTTGTCTAATTGTAATTTAGGTATCTGATTAGTAACTGCAGAAGTTCCCATACAAAGCCCCAGGTAAATGAGGGGGTAGTTATGTTGGATCTTTACTGGGGCTACCACCAATCCATGTGGAGCGAGAACACTTGTGGTTTCTTTAAACAGGGCAGAAAGATCTTTCCCACTGCTCGTTGATAACAGTATATCATCCATATAATGCAGTATCATGGCATGAAGCCACACTTTCTTAAATGGTTCTAGCACTTGCGCTAAGTACACCTGACACAAAGTGGGGTTATTGTAACACATCCTTTGGGGAAGAACTTTCTATTGGTAGTGTAGATCAGGTTCTGAATTGTTTATAGAGCGAATGGTAAAAGCAAATCTTTTCTTATCCTCTGGGGCTAGAGAGATGGAGAAGAAACAATCTTGTATGTCTATTACTGTAATTGGCCACCTGGTAGGTACTAGATTAGGAGATGGCATGCCAGGCTGTGGGGATCCTATAGGTTCAATAGTAGCATCAACGGCCCTAAGGCCCTAATGGAATTAGCATTCCAAATTTCCCAGATTTTTTTTTTTTATAACAAATACAGGGCTATTCCATGAGCTGGACATTGGTTCTATATGTCTGACCTTCCACTGTTGTTGCACAATTTCATGTAAGGCTTGGCTTTTGTCCACTAGGAGGGGCCATTGAGGTACTCAAACCAGAGTGTTAGATTTACATGTTAAGGTGTAGGCGTGATATGAAAGGTGGTGCCCAAACCCCCAATGACCCCAATTAAAAAATCCTGTGCAGGTGGGATATAAACTAAGGTCCCACATGCCTTTAATATGTCCCTGCCCCATAGATTGTTCCTAAGACCTGTGACTACAAGGGGTTGAAATATCCCGTTTGTCTGCAAACTGCCAGGGCAGATCTTCTTCTGTAACCCCTTTAGATATAGAAGTTGTGAGAGCATTCATTTGAAAGGCACTGGAGCCAACATTCTCATATTTCTTTATCATCTGTTCCAGGCCAGCCACCCCATCTACAACTGGCCTTCTGGAGTATTAGCGTTCTCCTGTGCTAATTTCTGTATAAGGAGGCTGGGGGCTTCTCTTCTGCCCACTGACCTTTCAACAGTTGCTTGCAGGTGGGCCACAAAATCAAGGAAAGGTTCATCTGGTAACTATTTAATTTTAGTCAAGAAGCCCTCTGCTTTCCAGAAGGTTGAATTTTGCTAAAAGCTCTTTGGGCACATTGGGTCACAGCTGTATATACTGCTGCATCATATTGCATTTGATCCTCATTTCTTTCATACTTTCCAGCTTTCTGTATCATTTGTCCTAAACTTGTCTTGGAATCTCCAAAGCCTCCACAAGAGGGCACAGAGGGAGTAGATGGGAGACATATCTCCTCAGGGAGGAGGGGGAATGGAGGAGAAGGCTATGCCTCCGTTCACTTTCTCCTCATTCATATTATCACTGTCCTTTTTCAGGTCATATGTCCCTCTCTTTACTTCCTCATTCCTCATTTTATCCTTGCCTCCTCCTGTTTTATCATATCCACTTCCTGCTTCTTCCTCTTTACTTCCTGCTTCTTTCTCACTACCTCTTCTTATGATGTCACATTCTCCTTCATCTTCTTGTTTACTTCCTAATTCTTTCTCACAGCTAACTTCTGCTTGTTTCATTTTATGGGAGTGGCTGATCCCAGTGAGTGCAGGTTTACCACCCTTGTTTGTTTTATGCCCCTCATTTGTTTTATGCCCCTAATTTGTTTTATGACTTTCATTTGTTTTATGACTCTTCACTTCATTATCTACTTTTAATGGATTGCAGCTTGCACCTCTTAAAGTGCTTTTAATCACTTGATAAATGTGGTGATGCCATTCTGGGATGGCTCCCAGCATTTCCTTTTCATAGGAAGCCATTTAACTACCTACTACTTCCCACTTTTTAAAATCCATTTCCAATCCTGCTTGCTTTACTATTCTGTAAACTTCTTTCCCTAGCATCTCCTGGTATGGGACCCTCACAATAGTTTGTCCCATCCCTAACCTTCTACTTAGTAGAGCAGAGTTCTGTCTCTCTTCCCACCTTGTAAAACTGTTACACAGTGAGGTACTGGCTACCTAGTCCCTGTTTGGGCGCCACTATAGTGTCCCTTAAGGCTACTCTATCTTTCCCCCTTCCCCTGTCCCCTCTCCTTCGGTGACACAACTAGGCCAATTTACCAGTCTTTCGGCTCCAACCTGGATCACATAAAGACAGACTGACCAGGAGGTGCAACCATTCTGTCTTTATTTAGTCATCCTCTCAGTGGGGGTAGCAGGAAGCAAGAGCACAGGAGCAAGAGAGTGAGCTCTGCTCAGGGCTGTCTATTTATGCTGCTTCTCTTCCAGGATTGCCTGTGCCTAGCCCACTCAAAACTGCATAGGCAGAGCCCCCAACTGGAGGCTTCTGGAGTTAATGCTGCGTCCCAGGAGATCTAGCCAGAAGACATGCCCCTTGCCATCTCAATAAACCTATAGAAGTTCTTTTAATTCCTGCCAGACACAACCTCCTGCCTCAGGGGCCAAGCTTCTTTTTTCCTCCTGGGCCCACCTTATCAGTTGACCTGGCATGCAAGCTCTGTGACACATCTCAAAGAGAGAGCAGTGCTCCATTTCCCCTTACAGGGAATAATCCATCAATAATGAATTAGTGTACCCATTTTCCCACATCCCCTCCAACATTTATCATTATGTTTTCCTATCTTCTTAACTAAACTGAGAGGTGTGAGGTGGTACCTTAGAGTTATTTTAATCTCCATTTCTCTAATCAATAGTGATTTAGAGCATTTTTTCATATAACTATAAATGGCTTTAATTTTTTCATCTGAAAATTGTTTGTTCATATTCTTTGACTCTTTTTCATTTGGGGAATGATTTGTATTCCTATAAATTTGACACAGTTCTTTATATATTTTAAAAATGAGACTGTTATCAGAAATAGTGGCTATAAAGATTTCTCCCCAGGTTTGTATTTCCCTTTTAATCTTGTTTATGTTGGTTTTGTTTGTGCAAAACCTTTTTAATTTAATGTAATCAAAGTTGCCCATTTTGACTTTCATAATGTTCTTTAGTTTTTCTTTGGTCGTATATTCCTTCCTTCTCCAAAGGCCTGATATTATCCCTTGTTCTCCTAATTTATTTATGGTATCATCCTTTATGCCCAAATTATGTATCCATTTTGACTCTGTTTTTATATGGAGTGTGAGATGTAAGTCTTTGCTGATTTTCTGATGTAATATTTTCCGGTTTTTCCAACAGTTTTTCATCAAATAATAAGTTCTTATTTCCAAAGCTGGAGTTTAGGGGTTTATAAAATACTAGATTGCTATATCCCTTGATTATTTTATCATATATAGCTAATCTATTGCACTGAACCACCACTCTATTTCTTAGCTAGGACCAAATGGTTTTGATAACTCCTGATTTATCATATATTTTTAGGTATGATACTAGTAAGCCACCATCGTTAGTATTTTTTCCATTAATTCCTTTGATATTCTTGACCTTTTGTTCTTCCAGATGCATTTTGTTATTTTTCTAGTTCTATAAAATAACATTTTGGCACTTTGATTGGTATGGCACTAAACAAGTAGACAATTTAGGCAGAATTGTTATTTTTATTATATTAGCTTGGCCTAGCCATGAACAATTGATATTTCCCCCATTGTTTAGATCTAATTTTATTTGTGTGAGAAGTGTTTTGTAATTGTATTCATATAGTTCTTGGGTTTGTTTTGGCAAGTAGATGTGTTTTATTTTATCTATGGTAATTTTAAATAGAATTTTTCTTTCTATCTCTTGCTGATGGGCTTTGTCAGTAGTATATAGAAATGCTGATGATTTGTATGGGTTTGTTTTATATCCTATAACTCTGCTAAATCTATGAATTGTTTTGAGTAGGATTTTGGATGATTTTCTACATTCTTGAAGTATATTATCATATCATCTACAAAGAGTGATAGTTTCATTTCCTCATTGTCCATTCTAATTCCTTTAATTTATTTTTCTTTTCTTATTGCTAAAGGCAACATTTTTAGTACAATGTTAAATAATAGTGGTGCTAATGGGGCATCTTTGTTTTACTCTTGATCTTATTGGGAATGCATATGGCTTCTCACCATAGTATTTGCTGTTGGTTTTAGATAGATACTGCTTATTATTTTAAGGAAAGCTCCCTTTATCACTATGCTCTCTTTAGGAATGGGTGCTGTATTTTTTCAAAAGGCTTTTCATCATCTATTGAGATTATCATATGATTTCTTTTGGTTTTGTTATTGATATGGTAATAGTTTTCCTGATACTGAATCAGTCCTGCATTCCTGGTATAAATCCTACTATGTGTATTATCCTGTTGATAAGTTGCTGTAATCTCTTTGCTAATAATTTATTTAATTTTTTGCATCAATATTCATTAGGGAGATTGTTTTCTAATTTTCTTTCTCTGTTTTGGCCCTTCTTAGTTTAGTTATCAGTGTCATATTTGTGTCATGGAAGGAATTTGGCAGTATTCCTTCATTACCTGTTTTTGCAAAAAAAATTTATATAGTAATAGAACAAATTGTTTTTTAAATGTTTGAAAATATTTACTTGTGAATCCATCTGGCCCTGCAGATTTTTTCTTAGGGAGTTCATTATTGATTTGCTCAATTTCTTTTCCTAAAATGGGACTATTTAAAGATTTTCTTTTCTTTTAATCTGGGAAATTTATAATTTTGTAAATATTCACCAATTTTGGTTAGATTGTCTGACTTGCTGCCATAGAGTTGGGCAAAATAGCTCTTAATTATTGCTTCAATTTCTTTTTCACTGGTGTTGAGTTTATCCCTTTCATTTTTGATGCTGGTGATTTGTCGAGTTTTTTTTTTTCTTTCCTTTTTCTAGTCAAATTGACCAAAGATTTATCTATTTTCTCAGGTTTTCTTTCTTTCTTTCTTTCTTTCTTTTTTTTAATAAAACCAACTCTTAGTTTTGTTAGTTTTCTGGGGTTCCATTTTACTAATCTCTTCTTTGAGTTTTAAAATCTCTTACTTGGTATTTAATTGGGAGTTTTAAATTTGTTCTTTTTCTAGCATTTTTTTTTAGTCACATGCCTAATTCATTGACCTCCTTTTTCTCTGTTTTATTTATGTAGCTATTTAGAGACATAAAATTTCCCCTAAGAACTGATTTGGCTGCATCCCAAAGGTATTGGTATGCTGTCTAATTATTGTCATTTTCCTGGATGAAATTATGGATTGTTTCTGTGATTTGTTGTTTGATCCACTCATTTTTTAGAGACAGATTATTTAATTTCCAATTGGTTTTTAGTCTATCTTTCCCTGGCCCTTTATTGAATATAATTTTTATTGCATTGTGATCTGAAAAGGAAGCATTTACTCTACTTTTTTGCATATGTTTGTGCCCTAATACATGGTCAATTTTTGTGTAGGTGCCATGGACTGCTGAGAAAAAGGTTTATTCCTTTTTTTTCCCTATTCAATTTTCTTCAGAGTCTTATCATATCTAACTTTCCTAGGATGCTATTAACCTCCCTAGTTTCTTTTTTGTATGTTTTATGCTTAGATTTGTCTGATGCTAAGAGGGGAAGATAGAGGTCCCCCACTAGAATAGTTTTGTTGTTTATTTCTTCCTGTAACTGGCTCAAAATCTGCTCTAGGAATCTGATGCATACACATTTAGTATCTTATTACTTTATTATTTACTGTACCCTTTATCAAGATGTACCTTCCCATCTAATTTCTTTTCATAAGATCTATTTTTATTTTTGCTTTATCTGAGTTCAGAATTGCTACCTTTTCTTTTACTTTAGCTGAAGCAGAAAATGCTTGTTTTAGTTCATAAATTAAAAATTAAAGTTTTTTTTAAATGTCCTAAACTGTTTCAATTAAAAAATCAATAAAAAGTTCCTGTCAACTAATATTGTTCATATTATTTTGCCAAAAAAATCAAATATTGGGCTTGATTTCAGAGCCAACTTCCCCCTAGTTAGTAGAAGATATAGATTAGAAAAAGTATGTCTTATAAAGCACAAAATGAGTCAGAACACAGTGCTTTACGTTGTAGCTATAGTTATTTCATAGGCAAGGAGGATTCAACAATGAAAGTTCACAATCTGAATTTTGCAAAAGTGTCATTAGAAGATTTTGTTGTTTAGTTGCTCATCCTCCTCTTCCCTTTCCCCACTATAGCAATGTAAAGAGTTTGACATGTTGTCTTTTAATATGGTTTCCCCATTTTCTTCTGAAAAATAAGTAGGAATAATAATGTCCAGAATTATATTTCTTCATGGTTTCCCTCTCAAGTGAAGAAGAACAATCTATGTTTTTGGTTTGTTTGTAATTGTTGTTTTGGTAACACTATATCTTTCAAGTTTACTGCACACTGAAAAGCTACAAAGGTCTTTGAGGAGGTATTGAAGCATGGTAAACACACTTATCTGCAGCTGGAAGATTAATGATCTGTTTATTCAGAAGGGACATTGCTCTGGGAAAGTTCCACTCAACTGCTGCCACATTTTCCTGTATGCTCATGCTCTTACTTAGACTACACCTTATCTCTCACTCCTATGCCATTTTGCATCAAATTTATTTTTTCATTCCACTTGAGGAAGAATTTATACTGGGAGAATATGCAAATGAATGAAGGATTTGCACTTTTTTCAGCATGGAAGAAATTCTGGTATGGGACTATCTATTGCCACTGATATAGACCACAAAACATACATGATATGCTATATCCTAAGGAGTTGTCTGAGGCTAAATAATTTGCCCAGAATAATAGAGCTAATACTTTCCAGAGATGGAATTGGCTGCACTTTATCTGCTATGTGACATTGCCTTTTTTTTTGTCAGAGGAATGATAATAACATATAACACTTGTGTAATGTTTTAAGAAATAAGAACATTTGCCTGTGGCTTATAACTATCCTAAAATGAAATAGGGGCACCTCAGGAAGTAGTTAGTTTGTTTTCTACCCAAAGCTGAATAGCCTCTTGTTAGGTATGCTTTCTTTGGGAATAGTAAACAGTATTTACCTTGGCTGGAACGTAACATGTGTGAAAGATAGGATTGTATAAAGAGTTTAGAAAGGTAGGACAGAGGCAATTTAGCATAAACTAGAATATGAGTTTGGTATACAGTTTATATACAGCTTGTTCTCTCCCTCTGTATTGCATATAATTCTTGATATAGATGGGATCAATACAGCTGGAGTAATCTTCAAAGGAGGAGAGTTTATTGAATGACAGTGGCAAAGGGAAGTTCTAGAAGTAAGGAGCGAGGAGAATGCCCATTCATCTTCATGGGATGAACAAAAGAATCCTAAATTATGGTGAGTTTTAGCAACTTCTGGAAAGAAACAGGATTTCATGTGAACAAAATGATGAGCAGATTATGAAAAGGAAATAGCTAGACTGATGGAGCTTTATTAATTGTAATACAGATTTCCCAAGGATACAAAAGAACAGGGAACCAGAGGAAGATATACATAGGCTGAGATGAATAAAGTGACAGGGAATGGACTAAGTATGAGATTTTATAAGATTTGGGGTACATGGCATAGCATGTAAACATAGATGAGCCATAGAAAGGGAGAATATTTTGTTTACTAGAGCCCTTATCCTGCAGGATCAAGTGATGACTGAGTGTTTACATGGGGGTAGAACCACTGATTTCCATGATATGTCTGTCACAGGTCATCTAAACTGAATTCACATTAGCTATTATTTCCCCAGCCTTGTATTGATTGTGTCCCTGGAACTTTGGGAGAACTTAAGATTGTCATGGGGTTCATACCCTTCTTTCAAGGCATATAAGAATAGGAAAACTCAAATGGTATCCCACTCTTAAAGCAACCACTCAATTCCTAGCCTCTAAAGCCCAAATACCTTTAGTATCCTGAGGGCTCTGGTGAGCCTATTCAGGCTATTGGGAGATGCTGCTCATGGTCTCCACTGCATGTAATTCCCCTTTGGTACAGGTCCTCTATACCAAATCCAAGCTCCATCATGTGGCGCACAATACTCTCAAATGTAAACCAGATTAAAGCAAATTAAAATGTCACTAGAAAATACTTAACAAAATAAATAAAAAATACAATAAAACATAAATAACATTAATTTGTAGTTTTCTAAGTCAATATGTATATGCAGAGGATTTTATATATAGTTTAGAGGCTGCAATTTCTGTTTGAGTTAGATCCTGATGTTCTTTGAAAAGGGGACATGGTATAGTAAAAATGACACCAGTGAAAAGACACTTTGTTCATGTTATACATTCCATACATTTTATTTCATGGCATATTATTTGACCCCAGTTCCCTTATAATACCTGTAATACTTTAGAAATGAAACCAAAGAGAAGACATTTATGTTCATATTATATATCCCACCCTTATTTTTTGCATGACCAGGGACATGACTTTCAGTTTATTTCTCTACAAAAGGGCATTAATAATATCTATAATATTTTATGATGTCCAGGAGATAGTATAGATAGAAGAATCATTCCTTATGGATTAGGAGTTCTTACCCACTTTCAGAATTATGTTTTTGAAAGAAAAAATAGATAGGATTACAAAGGAAAACAATGATATTGAAATGAAGTGATCAAAATAGTATTTGAAAGGTCATGAATCTCAGGTTAAGAATTCCTACAATAGATATCGAGGTTCTCCATATGCTCCTGTTTGCATGTGATATTGTGTAGATATCTCCAAACCCACAGATATGACAGACTTTTCAACAACATTATTGATCATTTAAAACAGTGTGATCTAACTATAAACACAGGAAAATCAAATTGAATAAAGAATGCTTATTGTCTAAACTCTGAAAATCCACACAGCTAGTCCAGTTGCACATATTATCATAGACACAGTGATTAGGATCTAAAATTGTGAAGGGAGAGAAAAGCTGGATCACATTAGTGGAATCCTATAGTCTATGATCTCAAGCTTTTCTATAGCAAAATTTTAACTTCTTAAAACCTTAATCTCTTAGGAGTTTCATAGTCACAGAATTTGAGAGCTGGAACTGACCTCAGAAGGTATTTAGTCAAAACTATCTTTAAAAAGAACACTGCTATAAACATGCCTGATAAGTAATCATCTCATATGTATTTGAAAACCACCAAGGACAGGTAATCCATTGCCTCTCCAAGAAATTCATTCCAGTTTTGGACTACTCTACTTCTTAGTAGACTTTTCCTGAAACTTGTCTCTTTTCAACTTCAGCTCATTCCTTCTGGTTCTGTCCTCTAAGACCAAATAGAACTGGATTTGCATGTTGAAATCTTTTTGGATTCTGACTCTGTCATATAGCACATTATTATCCTTTCCAGCCTTGTGTAATTGGCAGATTGATTGACAATACCTCTATTTTTATCCAAGACATTGAAAAACATGTTAAAGAGTCTAGACTAGCTCCCTGGGCATGTCTTTTTGATGTTGAATTTAGCATGTTTTCTCCCTCATTAGATTATATACTCATTAACAGCAGCAATTGTTTTTTTTTTTTTTTTTTTTTTTTTGCTTCTTTTTGTAACCTCAGCACAATTCCTGGCACAAAAGGAATGTTTAATAGATATTGACAGATTGAATGGTTCACATGATCTTTCAAATACTGATGACAGGATTTCCGGAAGGCAAGATGATAGAGTAAGCAGTAAATCTCTGTAACTCTCCCAGAGTCATCTCCAAAAACTATAAAATAATGCCCACTCCCCCAAATCCTGGTATAGCAGAACTAGCAAAAAGATGGATTGATGGTTTTTTGAGCACAAGAAACTTGGAAGATTGGCAGGAAAGGTCTGTCTCATTCAGGTAAAAGGGAAATGTAGTCCAGGACAGCAAGCAAGCCAGCAGGAAGCCCCTCCTAGCAAACCAATGGTACATCCTGAGCCCCAGTGAGGTAAAGCAGGCAAACACCAAGACTAGGATCCACCACATATCTTAGTATAGGCAGGGTAACAGACAGACTTCAGTGGCCAGAGAACCACCTGATTTAATGTAGTCCCCCGGGGATTTACAAAAACACTTCATGGACTTCAGAAAACTCCAAACACAATCACTAGGAAACTGCCTCAACAATGTAAGCTGCCCAACCCCTACAGCTTCCATTGTGACAACTACCTCCCCACCCCCTTCATCTAGCATCAGGTCCCTTGTGAATCTCAAGGCAACATCTGTGTAGTACCAAGTAAACAGCTAGGGCCTGCAGTCCCAAACACAAGAATGCCCCTTCAACCTCAGAAGAAGAGTTCGAGTTTAAAAGAAAGGAAAGGAGACAAAAATAGTGAGCAAAACCTCACAACAATAAAAAAAAAGAATCTAAATATGGAAAATTATTATAGTGGAAAACCAAGACACAAATTCTGAAGAAAATAAAAATGTCAAAACAACTCTGTAAAAGCAGTCTAAAGTTCAGAAAGAACTTATGGAAGAGCTCAAAAAGGAGCTAAAAATCATAGAAGAGAAGTAGAAGAAAAAATTGGGAAAATAAATGAAAATGATGTAGGAGGATTATGAAAAAAAGAGTCAACAGTTTGAAAAAAACAACTGATTAAAAAGTAGAATTGTCTAAATAGAAAAGGAGAGACTAAAATCTACTGAAGAAATCTACTTAAAAGTACAATTGGCTAAATGGAAAAAGAAATATAAAATATAACTGAGGAAAACAAATTTTTAAAAATTAGAATTGGGCAAGTAGAAGCTAATGACTGAGGGAAATGAAAAAATAGAAGAAAATATAAAACACTTCATTCAAATAAAAAACTCCTAACTTGGAAAATAAATCCAGGATAGACAATGTCAGAATCATCAGATTACCTAAAAGCCATAATGAAAGAAAGACCTAGATAGCATCTTTCAATAAATTATCAAGGAAAACAGCCTTGATATCCCAGAACCAAAGAGCAAACTAGTCTAGGACTACAACTGAGAAAAAGTAATCATAATATTTCAAGGGGAAAAAAAACCATCATTCAGCAAAATGGGAGCATTTCAAGCTTTCATAAGGACCAAGCCATAATTGAACAAAAAAAAAATATTGATATCAAGACTCAAGAGAAGCCTAAAAAGTTAAAAAGGAAAAAGAAAACATAAGGTATTCAATGGAGTTGAGTTGTTTGCATCCCTATATGGAAAAAAAATTCTTAAAAACTGGGTCACACAGAGGGCGGAGCCAAGATGGCGGAGAAGACACACGCGACTTTCTAAGCTCTTCTCTTACCCTCTTTATCAATATTATATCGAGCCTCAAAAATAGTCTTGACTGCACACAATTGTAAGATAAGAAGTAGAACAACTCACCGCCAAGAAAATCTGCAGTCTCGCCAAAAAGGCTGGTTCCAGGGCCAGGGGAGATCGGTGCAGACTGGAGAGAAATTGGTTCCGAGGAGAGTCTCAAACCGAGGTGAAGGCACAGATCTCAGCACAAGCGCAGCCCCAACCGCAGTCGGGCTTTTCCTTGGGCAGTTGTGATCCTGCACGGCAGGAGGACGCAGCCCGGTTAGCCTCAATCTGCGCAGTGGGGAGCTCGGCTTGGGGCCAGAGCTTTTCCAGAGCCGATTTGCATCAGGCAGGCGCTGGCAGAGTTTGTGGCAGTCTGCGGTCAGCTGCCTAATACTCACAGTCCCACAAGAGGCTCCGGCCTGGGGCGACACTTTCACCACTTAGTCCAGCCCAGGGCAATCACTAACCCACTCAGCCCCTACTAAGCAGTTTGATAGCTCGGCCAGTGCTGAATCCACTTCCTGTTGGGAAGGGAAAACTCACCCAGAGCACTCCCATACCTCGAGCGGAAATCGGTTTACATCTTCCCCTGCTCTGCAGAGGAAGCTGGTAACCCCCTTGCCTACGAGACTCACCTAAAGGCTTTAAAACATGAATAAAAGATGAAAAGAACGATCGACAGCTTCTATGCAGAAAAAGAGCAGGTCAGCAAACCTGAAGAGACCTCAAACAGCAAAGATGCATCAGACTGCCCTCCTTTACATGATGCTCTCATAGAAGAGACAATTAAAAGTCTCAAAAGAGAGTTAGAAGATAAATGGGGAAAGGAAAGAGAAGCCTTACAAGAGAGCAACAACTTCCTGAAATACCAATTGGAAAAAATAAAGAATTCACTACAAAGTAGGATTTGTGAATTGGAAAAGACAAAGAACACGCAAGAAAGTAGGATCTGTGAATTGGAAAAAGAAAATAATTCACTAAAAAAAAAAAATTAGTGAAATGGAAAAATTCACAGACCAAAACAATACATTCAAAAACTCAATTGACATATACAGAAAGAAGAAAAAGCTATTGAAGAAAATAATTCTTTAAAAATTAGAACTGAACAAATTGAAACTATGGATTCATTGAGACAGCAAGAATCAGTCACAAAACAAAAAATGACAAACTGGAAAACCACGAATTATCTACTTGCAAAAACAACAGACTTGGAAAATAGATCTAGAGAGATAATCTGAGGATTATTGACTTTCTGAAAACTATGATGAAAAAAGAGCTCAGATACTATTTTACAAGAAATCATCAAAGAGAACTGCCAGATGTAATAGAATCAGAAGGTAAAATAGGCATTGAAAGAATTCATCAACACCTTCTGAAAAGAAACCAAAATAAAAACCCCAAGGAATATTGTGGCAAAATTTCAGAACTATAAGATTAAGGAAAAAATTTTACAAGCAGCCAAAACCATTTAAATATCGAGGTACAATAAGGATCACCCAAGATCTGGCTGCCTCTACATTAAAGGAAAGAAGGGCCTGGAATATGATATCTCAAAGGCAAGAACTTGAGATGCAGCCAAGAATAAACTACCAGCTAAGCTGAGCATTTTCTTCCAGGGAAGAAGATGGAATTTAATGAAACAAATGAATTCCATTTGTTTCTGAAGAAAAACCAGAACTAAACAAAAATTTGATCTCAAGAATAGAACTCAAGAGATGCAGAAAAGGTAAATATAACTCTTGAGAATTGTATTTCTGTTGTGGATATACAAAAAGAATACATGTATAATTTGATTGTACTGATATAACATAAAAAGGGAAGTAGATATGGAAAAGGGATGATGGCAGAATAAGGTGGGAAGGAGGGATAAAAAGGGGAAACCACATCCCACAAAGAGGCTAAGGAAACTTATCATATCGAGGGAATTTAGAGAGGGGAGGAACATTGTGTGAATCTTACTCTCATCAGAGTTGGCTCAAAGAAAAATAATTGACATTTGTTTTAGAGAAAATTCTCTCTCCTCATTAAAAACGGGGAGAGGAAAAGGAAAAGAAAAGAGTAATAAGGGAAGGAAGGGGAAAGACTCAAAGGGGAGGGAGGGATTATAAAGAGGATAAGTATCGTGATACAAGAGGGTACATAAGTTTAAAAGGGGGAAAGAGGGTTGGCGGAGGCAAGAATAAGTAAAGCATAATCTGGGGTTATTAGGATGGCAGGAAATACAGATTTAGTAATTCTAACCGTAAATGTAAATGGGATGAACTCCCCATAAAGAGAGGAGGCAGATAGCAGACTGGATCAAAGTCAGAACCCTACAATATGTTGTTTACAAGAAACACATTTAAAGCAGGGGATGCATATAGAGTAAAAGTAAAAGGCTGGAGCAAAATCTATTATGCTTCAGGTGAAGTCAAAAAGAAGGGTAGCCATCCTTATCTCAGATCAAGCAAAAGTAAAAATTGATCTAATTAAAAGAGATAAGGAAGGAAACTACATCCTGCTAAAGGGTAGCATAAACAACGAAGCAATATCAATATTAAACATATATGCACCAAGTGGTATGGCACTCAACTTCCTAAAGGAGAAGTTAAGAGAGTTGCAAGAAGAAATAGACAACAAAACTGTAATAGTAGGAGATCTCAACCTTGCACTCTCAGAATTAGACAAATCAAACCACAAAACAAATAAGAAAGAAATTAAAGAAGTAAATAGAATATTAGAAAAATTAGGTATGTTGGATCTTTGGAGAAAATTGAATGGAGATAGAAGGGAATATACTTTCTTCTCAGCAGTTCATGGAACCTATTCATAAAGATCTCAAAATTAAATGCAAGAAAGCAGAAATAGTAAATGTTTTCTTTTCAGATCATGATGCAATAAAAACTACATTCAACAAAAATTAGGGAAATAGACCAAAAGTAATTGAAACTAAACAATCTCATCTTAAAAATGATTGGGTGAAGCAGCAAATTATAGATACAATTAATAATTTCACTCAAGATAATGACAATGATGAGACATCATACCAAAATTGTGGATGCAGCCAAAGCGGTAATAAGAGGGAATTTTATATCCTTAGAGGCTTACTTGAATAAAACAGAGAAAGAAAAGATTAATGAATTGCGCTTGCAACTAAAAAACTAAAAAGACCAAATTAAAACCCCCAATCAAATACTAAATTGGAAATTCTAAAATTAAAAGGAGAAATTAAAAAACATTGAAAGTAAAAAAACTATTGAACTAATTAATAAAACTAAGAGTTGGTTCTATGAAAAGCCAATAAAATAGATAAGCCTTTGGTAAATCTGATTAGAAAAAGGAGGGAGGAAAATGAAATTAGTAGTCTTAAAAATGAAAAGGGAGAACTTTCCACCAATGAAGAGGAAATTAGGAAATAATAAGGAGTTATTTTGCTCAACTTTATGCCAATAAATTTGATAACCTAAGTGAAATGGATGACTACCTCCAAAATACAGACTTCCCAGACTAACAGAGGAAGAAGTAAATTGCTTGAATAGTCCCATTTCAGAAAAGAAATAGAACAGGCAATTAAACAACTCCCTAAGAAAATCCCAGGACCAGATGGATTTACATGTGAATTTTACCAAACATTTAAAGAACAATTGGTCTAATGCTATATAAATTATTTGATAAAATAGGGAATGAAGGAGTCCTACCAAATTCCTTCTATGACACAGACATGGTACTGATACCTAAACCAGGTAGGCTGAAAACAGAGAAAGAAAATTATAGACCAATCTCCCTAATGAATATTGATGCTAAAATCTTAAATAAGATATTAGCAAAAAGACTACAGAAAAATCATCTCCAAGATAATACACTATGATCAAGTAGGATTTATACCAGAATGCAGGGCTGGTTCAATATTAGAAAACTATCAATATAATTGGCCATGTTAATAACCAAATTAACAAAAACCATATGATCATCTCAATAGATGCAGAAAAAGCATTTGATAAAATCCAACATCCATTCCTATTAAAAACACTTGAGAGTATAGGAATAAATGGACTTTTCCTTAAAATAATCAGCAGCATCTATTTAAAACCATCAGTAAGCATCATATGTAATGGAGACAAACTGCAACCATTCCAATAAGATCTGGAGTGAAACAAGGTTGCCCACTATCACCGTACTATTTAATATTGTATTAGAAACGCTAGCTATAGCAATAAGAGCTGAGAAAGAGATTAAAGGAATAAGAATAGGCAATGAGGAAGCCTAAATTATCACTCTTTGCCGATGACATGATGGTATACTTAGAGAACCCAGAGATTCTGCTAAAAGTTATTAGAAATAATCCACAACTTTAGCAAAGTTGCTGGTTAAAATAAACCCACATAAGTCATCAGCATTCTTATATATCACTAACAAAATCCAACAGTCAGAGTTACAAAGAGAAATTCCATTTAAAGTAACTACTGATAATATAAAATATTTAGGAATCTATCTGCCAAGGGAAAATCAGAAACTTTATGAGCAAAATTACAGACCACTTTTCACACAAATTAAGTCTGATCTAACCAATTGAAAAATATTAAATGCTCTTGGATAGGGCGAGCAAATATAATAAAGATGACAATATTACCTAAACTAATCTATTTATTTAGCGCTTACCAATCAGACTCCCAAAAACTATTTTAATGACCTAGAAAAATAACAAAAGTTCATATGGAAAAACAAAAAGGTCAAGAATTTCAAGGGAATTAATGAAAAAAATCAAATGATGGTGGCTTAGCTGTACCAGATCTAAAATTATATTATAGAGCAGCAGTTACCAAAACTTTTGGTATTGGCTAAGGAATAGATTAGTTGATCAGTGGAATAGATTAGGTTCAAGGGATAAAACAGTCAACAAATATAGCAACCTAGTCTTTGATAAACCCAAAGATCCCAGCTTTTGGGATAAGAACTTACTGTTTGATAAAATTGCTGGAAAATTGGAAACTAATATGACAGAAACTAGGCATTGATCCATACTTAAGCACAGTACACCAAGATTAGGTCAAAATGGGTTCATGACCTAGGCATAAAGAAATAAATTATTAATAAATTAGAGGAACATAGGATAGTTTACCTCTCAGGACCTGTGGAAGGGGAAGGTCTTTATGACCAAAGCAGAACTAGAGATCATTACTGATCACAAAATAGAAAATTTCGATTATACCAAACTGAAAAGTTTTTGTACAAACAAAACTAATGCAGACAAGATTAGAAGGAAGCAATAAACTGGGAAAATATTTTACAGTCAAGGTTCTGATAAAGGCCTCATTTCAAAATATATAGAGAATTAACTCTAATTTATAAAAATCAAGCCATTCTCCAATTGAAAATGGTCAAAGGATATGAACAGACAATTCTCAGATGAAGAAATTGAAACTATTTCTAGTCATATGAAAAGATGCTCCAAGTCATTATTAATCAGAGAAATGCAAATTAAGACAACTCTAAGATACCACTACACACCTGTCAGATTGGCTAAGATGACAGGAAAAATAATGATGTGTTTGAGGGATGTGGGAAAACTGGGACATTGATGCATTGTTGGTGGAGTTGTGAACGAATCCAACCATTTTGAGAGTAGTTTGGAACTATGCTCAAAAAGTTATCAAACTGTGCATACCCTTTGATCCAGCAGTGTTACTACTGGATTATATCCCAAAGAGATTATAAAGAAGGGAAAGGGACCTGTATAGAATGAATGTTTGTGGCAGCCCTTTTGTAGTGGCTAGAAACTGAAACTGAATGGATGTCCATCAGTTGGAGAATGGCTGAATAAATTGTGGCATATGAAAATTATGGAATATTACTGCCTGTAAGAAATGACCAACAGGATGATTTCAGAAAGGCCTGAGAGACTTACACAAACTGATGCTGGAGTGAAATGAGCAGGACCAGGAGATCATTATATACTTCAACAACAATACTAGATGATGACCAGTTCTGATGGATCAGGCCATCCTCAGCAATGAGATCAACCAAATCATTTCTAATGGAGCAGTAATGAACTGAACTAGCTATACCAGAAAAATAACTCTGAGATGACTAAAACCATTACATTGAATTCCAATCCCTATATTTATGCACACATGCATTTTTGATTTCCTTCACAAGCTAATTGTACAATAATTCAGAGTCTGATTCTTTTTGTACAGCAAAATAATGTTTTGGTCATGTATACTTATTGTGTATCTAAGTTATATTTTAATATATTTAACATCTACTGGTCATCCTGCCATCTAGGGGAGGGGGGGGTAAGAGGTGAAAAATTGGAACAAGAGGTTTGGCAATTGTTAATGCTGTAAAGTTACCCATGTATATATCCTGTAAATAAAAGGCTATTAAAAAAAAAAAAACTGGGTCACTTTTAGGATACCTAGAAGGAATGTACATACCCAGAGTTTAGGGACATAAGGTGAATTTGAGGAAATGTCATAAAAATAAGAGATGAGAAAGAGGAGTACATTGTGTCCAGAAGGAAGGGAGCAGTATGGGACTGATAATTTCACATGAAAAGACACAAAAATAACTATTACACATAAACCTCCTTCAGCAGCCAAGAAAAGGCCAAAGCCAATCTATTGCCCATCACTTTATGTGTCAGGGAATCCAGCCATTCTTGTAGGTTTTGAGGTCCTGCATCAGTCTCATCAACAATTATTTTTGATGTTCATGAGTCAATTGCCATACACATAAGATTAACTGTCATGCTCTTTCAATGGTGGATGTAGTCAGAAATGTAACGACTTGATGTTTCTTAGATCTTCTCCATCATTTTGAAGGTCTTCTCTTTTTCTACCTCTCTCCAATGGATGAGGCAGATATGGCTTATTGGCACTCATTGGATTTCTTCTCCATCTGTCAAGACACAAGCAAACCCTATTCCCCAAGCAATTACCTTATCTGGCCCCTTCCATTCATCACCCTCTGGATCTCTCCACATCACCTGTCAATTATCTAAAGATAGTGGAGCTGCTCACACTGAACACTATCCTTCTGGCAGGTTATGAAACCTGTTTGCTGGAGCCAATCTATCTTCATCAAAAATCAAAAAATTAATAGCATAAGAGGTTAAATTTAGAAGTTCTATAGGGTTACCTCTGGCTGCTTCTTTATTTTGTTTTTGGAGGAGCATCTCGATGTCTCTGTTTCTCTTCTCTATAATTGCCTGTCCTTGAGGATTGAAGGGTATGCCAGTGGTGTGTGAAATCTGATACTGTGCACAAAAGTGTGCAAAATGTTTAGAAGTATATGCAGGTTCATTGTCTGTTTTTATTGCTTGTGACACACCCATAATTGCATAGGCCTGTGTAAGGAATTCAGTGACCACCTGGGCTGTCTCTTTTGCTGCTGGTATTGTAAAAGTAAATCCTGGAAAAGTGTCCACTACAAAATGGATGTGCACTCCTGAGCATCTGAGATCTCAGTGATCTGCATACGAGTTACCAACAAATCTTGCTTCTCTATTAACCAAACTAAGTATGCTTCATACTTCCCTCAGGAGGGAGGCTCTTTTGGTAGCACTTGCCCCATTTCAGGTGAAAAATGAAAATGACTAGAACCTTCACTGAATCTTCCTGCTTGCCTGTCTTTATACTTATCCTATGTGGATCATGAGCACTCCTCAACCAAACTCACTGATGGATCAGTCAAGCTGCTTTCTGCCTTACTTTTCAAAGCCTCACCTTGGGCACCAAATGTTGTGTCTGGACTAGCTCTCTGGAGGATCTTGGTACCAGCCCCAGTTCTTGGTCTTAGAAGAGGAATGAAGAGGTGGGACACACATGGATGCCAACATGGAGTCCTTTTATTCCAAATTCTCTCAGCCTTATATATCCTAATACTCTTATATAACTATAGCAACACTGCACATGTGCTAACTATATACCATGCATGCAGAACCATCAAAACAATTTGCTATTGTATGTAGATGACTCTTTGCCACTTGGTATCACTCTGCTTTAATTACAACACAGGTTGTCACTGACCCCTGACTTCTCAGGAAGACCGAGAGCCCTTTGGGGAGATGGGGAGCCAAACCAGACATTGTCAACAGGTTCCCTCTGGGCTGAAGGGTCTTATACCTCACCCAGAGTTCCCCCACTATCTGCAACTCTCTACATTGAAATACATAGGTACTAATCATAATTATTAATGTTTGCAGAATGAACTTTCCCATAAAATGGAAGTGGATAGCAGAAAAGATGAAAAATAAGAATCTTATAATATATTGTTTACAATAAACACACTTGAAGCAGAGAGAAACACACAGAGTAAAGATGATGGGCTAAAGCAGAATCTGTTATACTTTGGCTAAAGTGTAGCAATCCTGATCTTTGACAAAACAAAAACAAAAATAGAGCTCGTTAAAAGAGATAAGGAAGTAAACTACATCTTGCTAAAAATGTCAGTTATCATGAACCCAGAACTGCCCTTTCCAGAACCCTATGTTATTAAAAAATGGAAGATAACTGTATTCTATGATGAAATAAATCTAACCACCTAATGCATTTTTGAAGGGATCCAAATATTTGTTTTTGTTTTTTTTAATTATTTTTACACCAAATACAAAATAAGAAAAACCAGAATAGAAAAAAAAAGACAGAAAAAAGAAAATAAACAAAACAAAACAAAAAACAAAAACAAAAAAAGCAAATCCAGAGCATTGTTATGTGCCCCTCAGAACATAAGGAAAGATTAGAAATATATAACAATAAATTTACACTTCAAGAAAGCATATATGATAATAGAAGGAATTACATTATGAGTGCCCATCTTTTTGTTGCTTTCTGTGGTTTGGGCTGAAGCTCCAGCTACACCTAGCTAGCTCCAGGACTCCCACTGGCTGTTTCTTTGGATTTAGCTTGGAGGTATCTTACTTCACACTAATTAATCACTGTCCTGGGGATCTTTCTTTTAGTCTTTTCAGGTTATCCCAGAAAGACTCCTGTTCTGCACCAAGTTGTCTTTGTTTCTTGCCACTTTTTGTCACTTAAAGTGAAAATTTGTTGTTTGTGGGATGAATCTGGAGAGCTTCAAATTTTCTGACCTATTCTACCATCTTCCCAGAATCCTTCCCTTGTTTTTATTTTTTTTTCTAAACTTAAGGTGGGAACCCAGTGAAAAACTAAAGGATAAAGGCTGTCATAATTTCCAACCTTCTCTCTGCTATACACACATTTTCTTTTAGTCCCCATTTCTCTTTGACACTTCTGATTATTCTTTAAAATGCCACAGAAATCTTTCCTCCCTGGTTGTTAACATCACACTGGACTGCATATATTGCCCCTCAATTCTGATTAGTATCTCTTATAATTTCTATTTTAATGTAGATATCCAAGCCTCTTGAATCTTCGTTTCTCTCTAGATGTACTTCCATATTCTCCACTTTTCCAGCTTCCAGTTAGAATGTTAATTATTTGAAGGCCAATATTGTCATTCTGCTTATGTTTGCATTTTCATTATTAGTACAGAGTCTAGCACACAGTAAATACTTAATAAATGTTAATTTTTATATATACATATTTCAGTATATACATTTTAAACATAATACATAAAATTAATTTAACTATATATTAAAATTAAGTTAAATTAATTTGATAATTTTTTGAGTGTCTGGTGGAGATGAGAATAGAATTGAAATTTTCTTGATCAGTACTCTACTAAGTTGTAGTTCCTTTTGAAGTATTCTAAAGAGTTTAAATATATCTCTCCTACCTTAGAGAAAACTACAGATTTAAGAGGCTATATGGGCATCTCATATGTGTGAGAATGTCAGGAAACTAATGAAATTAATTCTATAAATTGAATAGCTTTGGTATATCATGGTAGGAAATCCTGGTATTGAGACTAAACTGTTTTAGAAATAGGAACTCTTCTCATTGCAAAAATATTCATGCACAACTCCCTGTTATGTTGTAAATGACATGTAGAGTTTTATTACTTCCCCTACCCAAAGGATTGACTATCTATTCTAAAGTGAACTTATGAACTTGGTGACCTGTTGCCCATCCTAGAAATGAGGACCAAGTATTACTTGAAGTAATACTGTTGCTACTAGATTTGGTCCCCAGGAACTTAAGGAAAAGAGAATATAAACTTGATGTTACCACCAAATGATTATTCTCTTGCATCCTCTTGATTCCCATCTGAGTCCAGCCAATATTGTTTTCCAAGTATTCTTCATACTTGCCTTCTTCTACCTTCCTATAACTTTTGGTTAGTCAATCAATCACTTTGCAGATTAGCTCATAATTAAGGACAAATGTGGTTAGACAGGGGGAAATTAACTACGAATCCATAAAGACTTAATCATATTAGTCTTCTTAGTTCTTAATATATAAATAAATGTGATTCATTTGTCTTTCTCCCTTTTTGTTAACTATATTCAAATTATAGTTTAGTCTTTCTAGATTTTAGAATAAAACTTAACATTTTTCTGGGTCATCCTGAAGTGAAATAGATTGCCTTTATAAATGGAGATTATGAATGAGGATTAGTGGTTTTTCCTTTTTGTTTTTGATTAACATTCTATTAGAAACAAAGATAATAGAATCTATATATTTTCTTAAGATCAGTGAGTTAATATAATAAAATGGTATATTGTTTCTATAATCATCTTCTTAGGACAGATGTTACCAATTACTCTCATGACTTTTCTCATTTTAGGAATCTTTCGGACTAATCAGAATTGGGAGAGGCATGTTTGCCCGGAAAATTTAAGGTGGCGAAATTGAACATGTGAGTCAATGGCACTTTTGGGCAAAGTTTCCAGTAAACAGCTGTAGCAAAAATGTTTTCAATATGGAGAAATTGTGAAATAATACCACTCATTGCTAAAAAGTTCTCTACTGTAGATCATAAGACCAGAGATTTAGAACTGAAAGAAAACTTAGGGGGTCATTTAATTCAACCTATCTTGTGTGCGTTTGTGTGTACATGCACACACTTATTTACAGATAAAGAAATTGGGGTACAGAGATATTAAGTGATTTGTTCAAGATTATACAAGTAATAAGAGGCTGAGCTGGGATGATCAGAGATAAGATATTGAGAACTAGCTTCTAAGCAGCACCAAATCTAGAAGTGTTTTAGATAGGACTTTGGACTGTCCTCCTTAGCTTCAATCACTTTCCCATCATAACCAGAGTTCCATGGTGAGATAAACCTGAGTGAAGTTTACTAAGAAAGGTCATGGAAGAAGATTGGTAATCTTCTTATTTTAGGTGGGTTTGGATACATATTGAATGGAAGAGATACCACAAGGGGTACATAACAAGGACCAAAGTCTTCAGGGTACCTCCATGAAAGAGATGAAAGTTTTGGGAGTTTGCAGGATATAGAGGCAAGATAGATGATAAGGCCTAAAGAATCTTAGGAGCCAGAGGCAGAACAGATGGTAAGATCTGGTGTTCTTCCAAACTACTAGAAAGGATAGATAGAAATTCCCAGCTTTTCTAAGACATAGTGACAATCAAGCACCCTAAATAGATAGATTTTGGATGACTCCAACAAGGGATGGATTAATAAAAAAATGCCATGAGTCAATACAGACTTATGTTAAAAGGTATGTATATAAGCCTAGGATGGAGGAGTTGAAAAGGGGTGGGAGAAAAGGGGAAAAGGTTCTCTCTTCCTTTTCTACTACAACTCTGTTGCTTTTTCACCTTGGAATATTCCTCTACCATGCTGGTCTCCTCCTACTGGCAAATTCCTTCTAGGGACTCCATATTGGGGAGGGGCTCAAGCTGCCCTATTTTATTCCCCACCTATCCATGCCTCAAACTCTAGGATCTTTGCCACTGTGAGGCTACAGGGTATCTTCTCCCTTTTCAGCTCTCTTTTTATGTATTATCTTAATACATTAAAATATGAATCCCTTTGAGGGTGGAGTGAGTCTGTTTTTCTTTTTGTCTATATTTGTATCCTCAGCCTATGGTACAATGCCTGGTACATGGTAAGTGCTTAATAAAAGATTATTGCCTTGAGTTTCCTTACCCTAATTTTAATTATCTTTCAAATCACCCTAAGAGTTTTCTTTCTCAAGGTACATTGGCATTATGCCACTCTTCTTCTCAAGAGACTTTGAGATCTTCCAATTTCTTATATTATAATTATACCCGATAGACTTAAAAAGCTTTTGTTTACTAACCTCTAATTTATATTCAGATCCAAAACAATGACACCAATTTTTTCCTCGTAAGGCTTACTTGCTTCCTGGATATCATGTTGTCCTTAATGAAGAGATCAAGAATATCCCTGGCTCCTCATTGTTTGAGTTATTGCTCTTCTGCTGGTTAGGATGGCAGGTAACTCAGATGCAAAAGTAAGAAGGATTCTGGAGTAAGGATGCAAGAAAAAACCTCCATGCTTTTGCTCTTGATTCATTGTTTTCTCATTAAGTAAATTCACTACCATTTGTGTCTTTGGCCAAAGAAGAGTAATTCTCTTCACAAGCTAGGAGCAGATGTCTCTCATTTACTTACCTTGGAGGAAGAATTATAAAATACTATAGCCAAACAGCTGTCAGGCCATTTAGATTGGAACAAGAATGGCCAAAGAGAGAATATTACATGAGAATAATTCCTTAAGTTTGTTCCACATTTCATACCCACAATAGCAGGCTATGCTCTTTGGGGGAAGTTAATAGCCAATCTATCCTCCCTGCAATGAAATTATAAAGATACTTCCTAGTGACAACTATCATTTTTCCATTCTCACCTATAGCCTGCTACAGTAGAAAGAGTGTTGGACTTGAGAGAAAGCTTGAAAATCCTGCCTTTGGCATTGTGAATTTAAAGTCATTTAATTTCTGGGTCAGTAAAGGAACTCCTTAGAATGGGAAGCAGTTTGAAGTAGTGATGGTTTTAGAGTCAAAGGACCTGGGTTCAAATTTTGGTTCTGTCTCTATGGATGAATTTGAGCAAGTCATTTAATTTCTCTTTGAATCAGTTTTCTCAAACATAAAATGAAGGGGTTGGAGTCAATCAACTTCATAATCCTTTGGAATTCTTTATCTATCTCTATTAAGGTATAAGTAAGTAGGTTGTGAATGGCCTTTTCTTGTTTCACACTTCATAGATTCTTGTATTTTCATTCTTTTTTAAGTGACATCTCATAATGTCAGAGATTTAGAGACAGAAGTGCCAGATTTTAATATCTAGTCTTCAAAAATGAGTAAATTCAGAAACTGCTGGTGGAAAATGGAGATTGATGATGATTTTGATGCCTTTGGGTACTGAGTAGTAGAGATCATTATAAGGAAAGAATGTAGTAAGTCAAAACATGCACATAGTAGCATATAGACAAGGAGTTAATAGAGATTAGCAAGTAGGAGAGGATCTTTTGTGAGAAACATAGGGAAAAGAGGAGTAGAACTTGAGAAGTGTGGGAAAACCCTTGAAATGTTAGACAAAAGGTGTGGGTGTGTGTGTGTGTGTGTGTGTAAGACAGAAAGATGAGCGAGAGACAGAGGATGGAAATTATTTCTGCTGCTCAAAAGAGCTGCACACAAACTGCTCATTTCCTTGTTAATCAATATCATATTTGCAATATATACATAATTTTCCCCCTCATTCAGTGTAATTGTTAATGTTACTGTCATGCATATAACTAACAAGTTAACAGACCTACAATTATTTTGTAATTTCATCTCTGAAAATCAAAATTTAAAGTCTGAACACTATATAACAGTGTTGCAGATATTTAAACCCAGCAAAATCTGTAAAACAAAAAAAGAGCCAAAGGAATGCTCAAGCATGGTAAAATACTGTGTTGTTTTTAGTCTATTAATCCTTGATGAAAGAAACATCCCTTATCCAAATGTTTGAAAAGCTGTAGAACTGCATTTTACCAAATTCATATAAATGTCAAGTTGTGTTTTTATGAATTAACTCTGAAATATCAAGGAGACATAATAGCTGGTTTAAAAGATGTCAACTTCTCTAATCCTCCATTTTATTTGAATATCATCTGTTTTTTTCTTCAAAGATCAAAACTATTATGTTTGATTTTCAATTCTAAAGAAAAATGCACTTACATAAACTCAAAATACAAACAAACATATTGGGTGGGAAAATATCACAGTTCATTGTCTCTAATTAAACAACTTTTTGAATGAACTAAATTTCAATTTTTGCTTACAAAGCAATGGACAAATAAATTTAATTCTTATTTTCACTGATAATAATATGTAGCAAATATGGCTTTTATCTATGGTTTTCTAAGCTTAGTGGAACCATTTATGTACATGAGAGCCAATCTTTAATGAGGTCTTCAATGTTAGATGAGGATAGCAGAAGGATTGATAAAAATTAATTCCTGAGGCAGGCAGGGAGAAGGCAATGACAGAGATCAGTTTAGCTTCTTGATGCCAGCTTCTGTGGAGGTTGTCTAGTCTGAAATCCAAGTTATGTCAAACCCTTTGGACCCGCCATCTATTGAAGTCTTTAACATTTTCACTTTGCCATTCATGTCCCTGAGATTCAGTTTTTCCTATAGATTACTTATGTGCCATCCCACGGCTGCTGCATTCCTTTGGGTCAGTCACTCATGACACTTAACCTCATGATGTCTTTCTATTTATCTTCCCATCAAGTTATGTGCTATCTCTCCTAACTTCACTATGCTTCTCAAGCTCACATCTCCTTATAGCTAACTAACTCTTTTAGGATGCTAAATCCCTTTCAGTATTTAGCCTGCCTGTTAAGGACATGCCCCAGCCTCATGGGGTGCTCCCTCTCCACTGGGTAATTGTGAATTCTACTGAAGAAATTGTCTTTTATATGCTCTCCCACTCAATTTCATATTTACTATTCCTAGTGTTTATTGTATCTCTTCATTTTGTCTATAACTTCTTCCCTAAATAAATCTACCTTTTGCCGAAGAGAACTTGTGAATTCTTCACATGAAAGAACCCCAACTTTTGGTGCCTATCATTATTTGGTGTCTATATCAGCCACATTATTTTGGTGCAAAATACACATCATCAT
This sequence comes from Sarcophilus harrisii, assembly GCF_902635505.1. Lineage (NCBI taxonomy): Eukaryota > Metazoa > Chordata > Mammalia > Dasyuromorphia > Dasyuridae > Sarcophilus > Sarcophilus harrisii. Next base: position 439,438,221 of record NC_045426.1, on the reverse strand, counting down.
GATAATATCATTGCATTGTACTATGGTCTTAATCTGGTCAATAATAATCTTTCTTGTTCTTTCAATAGATTCACATAGATCACATAGTAATCTCTACAATATTTGGGAGGAAATGAAAGAATGAATCTCTTTTCAAATATCTTAGTTCATCTATTCTCATTATTTATTTCAAATTTACCCATTTCCCCCCATAATTCCTTAACTGGTTTTCTTTGTGATCTTTGTCCATGTGGGCTTTCAGTTTGAAATTGTTGAATAAAGTCATGGGAGCCAGAGGATTTAGGGGCTGGACATCAGGACAAGAGGACATACCCATTTAAATGGCTCCAAAAACTGACTTTTTCATATATGCATCAGTACTACAAGAGGAATTAAAATAACTTGCAAAACTTGTGAACTTATTTCTTTTTCATTTTTAGCTTTTGGATAACTTGCAAATGAGTAGACAAAAACCCACCATGTTGCAATAAAATGATATTAAAAACAGTACCAAAATATGAGTTTGTGTCTGGACCAGGCTCTGCCACATATAAGCTGTTGGGTAAATTGTTTAATTTTTTTGAGCTCTAGCTTCTTTATCTGAAAAATAGTTGAAATAATATTAGTTCAGTCTAACTCATAGGATAGCTGTAAGGAAAAAATGAAATTGTGCACATCACATTTACAAATGTAAAACTCTAAAAACAAATTCTATGTGGTATCCATTGCCTTTAGGATAAAGTGCAAAAAATTTTATTTGGTATTTAAAATCTCAATTTACAGGAAGATTGCACCTTAATATTCCTCATGTATGCTATACTCCATTCTGATTGTAGCTGCCTTTATGTTACACCCCATTTCCTGTTTCTGTGTCTTTGCATAGGCCTTGCATCATTTCTAGAGTATTTTTCCCTCATCAGTTCAGCCACTGAAAAAATACCAGTTCGTTGAAGATACTGGCTATTTTGACCAGAGGGATACATGGTGAGCTTTTAAAGATGCAGAAGATTTTGGACTTCTCTCTTCCCGCTGACATTTGAGCAAAATCCTTATAACAGCTGATAGCAATATCTGCATCAGGAACAAAGGACAGACTATGAGATAAGAAAGTCAGATTCAAGGCTCTACATACAGCCTAAAATATAACCTTTAGTATATTAAGGAGATCTTGGAGAGCTCAGTAAAAGGTTTTCTAAGAGTTATGACTTGCTCTCCTCACTCCTTACCCCAACTTTTCCACATGTGATCTAACCTTTAGCCCACATTCTCTTGGATTCTGTGTATATATATATATATATATATATATATATATATATATATATATATATATATAATGTTAGTAAATACTCCATTCTAAAAACCAGTATCTGTCTACTTACTAATTGATAATCATGAGGCAGAGAAGACTCATGAAGCATATGAAAGGCAACCTCAATTCTTCAAAGATTTCTCTAGATTCTGAGGGATAAGTAATCAAGGGCTGGAGATTTTGTATGTCATTACTGGTTAGGATTGAGAGAATAAGTTCAGATATTATATGTGTTATAATTACATACATACACACACACACACACATATATATATATATATATATATATATATATATATATACACATGAAGATATTTATATAGCTCCTACTACATGCCAAGCACTGTGTAAGCACTTAACAAATATTGTCTCATTTTATTCACATAGCAAATGTGGGAGGTAGGTGCTCTTATTACTCCATTATACAGATGAGAAAATTGAGGCAAAAAAAGATTAAATTTGCTTAGGATCACACAACCAGAAAATGTCTTAGGCTGAATTTAAAATCATTTTTTCCTAATTCCAAACATTGCATTTTACTCATGTGCCATCTAGCTATGCCATATACACATATGTATTGCATATATAAACATATCAAACACATAAATAAAAATACATGAATATGTATATGTACATATGTTATATATAATTTATGCACTTATTTCTGAATGTGTTTTGTCCATCCATTAACCTCTTAAGGTTAGGGGATGTCTCACTTTTGGATTTGTATCTTAAACGTCTACTTTTCTATTAAACATAATACATGCTCAATTAATATTTGATTATATTGATTGACTTATAAATGGAAACTACTCTAAATTTTAAAATAGTGCATAGTATGTTTAATAGCTATCTATTTAATGAACCTTATTTAATCAGTAAAGAATTTTCATATAAATATTGTTAAATAGGATAATGAAAGTGAACATTTCTTTGTATTCGTTATAATTTTTCATGTTTCCTTTTACCAGGCAAGTAAATCATAAACAGAAGAGAATATAAGAAACACTAAAACAGAGCTAATAAATGAAGAACAATTTTTAAATTGCTCATTTCCTAATCCTTCAATTTTGATTTGTTTTTCCAAAACATCATGTTCAACTATGAAACATTTTCCACAGCTAATGATTCATGGAGATGTTACTTTCTACAAAATATTTTTGCCAAAAAAACAACACAAAACAAAAAAATAAAAAGCAAACTAACAACAAATGCACATACATATACATATATACATATATATATTTAAGTATTATATACACATACATACACATAAACATTTTATAGCTATATTTTACAAAATGTTAGAGAATACTCATGCATATATGTGTATATATGTACTCTGCCCAAGTATATTTCATTTTCTTTTCTTTTTGAGTCCTTCATCTTAATAAAATATGTATTCTGCCAAATGTCTCCATATTTCTCCCTTTCACAAGAATATACTTAGTGTTTCTGTCTCAATGCCACCAAAACCCATGTTAATAGCACCAACATTTCCTGATAATGGTATATAGTTGTTTTCTTTTTTCCCTTTTAATACTTTAATTTATTATCTATTTGTTATTGAATATTTTTTTAATCTGAGTTCTAAATTTTCTCTCTCCCTTAAACACTCTCTTGCTTGCACTGAGAAGGCACATAATATGATATCTATCATATATGTGAAACCATGCAAAACATATCTTCATATTTCAAGAAAATGCAAAAAAATAAAGACTGAGAAAATTTAACTTCACTTTTCATTCAAAATTCACAAATTTTCTTGGGGGGGACAGCTAGATGGTACAGTGAATAGAACATTGACCCTGAAATCAGAAGGACCTGAGTTCAAATCTAGTCTCACACAACACATTGATGAGAGAATCTATGTCTTTCACACTTGATCATCATTGTATTACTGTTACTGTTCATTTTACATCAATTCATATAGCTCTTGTCATTTCTTTCTTCTGTAACCACTTGCTACATCATTTCTTATAGCTCAATAATATTTTATCAAAGTCATATATACCACCATATGTTTAACCATTCCTCAACTAATGAACATCTCTTCAATTTCTAGTTCTTTGCCACCACAAAATAAGAGTCTCCATAAATATTTTATGTGTATAGATTTTTTTTTCTTTGATCTCTTTGGGATACCAAAAATTAGTGGTACTTCTGGATCAAAAGTATGCTTAGTTTTAGCCATTTGTGCAATGCTTCATGTTATTTTTTCATTATTGTAGAACCAATTCACTATTCCAATCATTAGTATATCTATTTTCCCCTCATCCCCTCCAGTATTTGTAATTTTTGATTGATGTGAGGTGGTACCTTAGAGTTGTTTTAATTTGCATTTCTCTAATTAATGATTAAAAGCAGATAATTTTGATTTCTTCTGAAAACTGCCTGTTTATATCTTTTTGACAATTATCAGTTGAGGAAAGGCTCCTATTTTTATAAATTTTTCTCAATTCTACACTCGGCATATATTTGAGAAGTAAGACTTTTTTAGGGAACACTGTTAGAAATTTTTGGATATTAATTCATTGTCTATGGTACCTTTTAACATAATGGAGCTTCCCTGCTCATCTCTTTTAATAAGTTTTTACTTTTTAAATATTTAAAAAGTTTTTTAATAAGTCTTTTAATAAATTTTTGCTTTGTTTAAAAGATCAATTGCTACGCCTCCCTTTTTTACTTCAACTGAATAATAATAGATTTTGCTCCAGCCTTGCATTTTTCTATTTCAAGTGTGTTTCTTGTAAACAACATATTGATAGATTTGTAATGTCTAATAATTCAGGTATCTGCTTCTGTTTTATGGATGAGCTCATCCCATTCACATTCATAGTTATGATTATCAACTGTGTATTTCTATTTGATTTTTTTCTTTTCACTACTTTTTTATCCTATCCCTCTTTAAAAGTTTATTTTGCTTCTAACTATTGTGTCCCTTATTTCACCCTCCAATTTATTATCTTCCTCTTGTTCTTATTCCCTCTCAACCTAATTTTTTTAGGCTAAGTTATATTTTTCTATAGAATTTATTGCACATGTTTATATTCTTCCTTATTTGAAACAATTCTGATGAGACTTTCAAGCATTACTCATCACCTACCTTCAATTTCCCTCTCCTTGTAAACATTCTTACATGCACCCCTATTTTATGCGAGAAAAAGTTTTCATTCTACCTCTCCTTTCTCCTTTTCTCTTTTTCCTCCTCCACATTTATTGTTATTTGTGGAAATCATTCCAATATAATTGATTCACACCTCTTTTCTCTCTCTCTTTAGCAATTCCTTTTAACGGCTTAACAACGATTTAAGTTTTTAGGAGTTACATGTATCATCCCATATGGGAACAATTTGACTTTCTTGAAAACGTTATGAGTACTCTCTCAGATTTGCCTATTTATTCTTCTCTTGAGTCTTAAATTAAATATCAGATTTTATAGCTCTGTTCTTTTCACCAGGAATGCTAGAAAAATTTATTTCCCTAAATGTCCATTTTCCCATTTAAAAATTATACTTTTGTTCAGTAGATTATTCTTGGTTGTAATCCTATCTTTGCTTTTGGGAACATCATATTCTAAGCTCTCCATTCCTTCAATGTGGAAACCACTAAATCTTGAATGATTCTGTCCAGAGCTCCATAATATTTGATTCTTTTTTTTCTGGCTAATTGAAGTGTTTTATTTTTGAGCTGGGAGTACTGGAATTTGGCTGTAGTATTCCTGGAAGTTTTCATGTTGGATTAGCTTTCAGAAGGTAATCAGTAGATTCTTTTAATTTCTATCTTATCCTCTGAATCTACTATATCAAGGCAGTTATCCTTGAAAATTTCTTGAAATATAAGGTCTGGGCTATTTCTTTGATCATACTTTTTAGATCAATAATTCTTAAATTTTTTCTCTTCAATCTATTTTTCAGGTTAGTTGTTTTTTTCCAGTGAGATATTTCTTTCTGATCAATTGTCTGACCCTCTTACAAACTTCAGACTGACAGCTCCTGAAGCTACTTCTGCTGCTGCTTCTGCAGCCACTGTTGCTACCTCTCCATGTGTGGTCTCTGGACAGGTCTCCAACAAGCGTCACTGATTTTTCATGCAGACTTCTTAAATTTTCTTAGGTTGGAAAAATGTCTTAACCTGACCTTTTGTTGTTCTGTCATCCCAAAATTTGATTTGAGGTGTTATTTTTAAATTATTTAGAGTTGTTATTTTTAAAGTTGTTTAGAGAGAAATGTTGGGAAAATGTGAATGGGTGGTTCTCCTAATTTGCTAGATTTGGTTCCAATGCCACGTAGTTTTTGTTAGGCAACATCAGAACTATCGGAGAATCAATACTGCATACAGCCCAAAGAGTAATGGAAAGACACCATGTTGCTTTATGTGCAAAAAGTAGTGGAGTCATAGCCTTTGAAAACCCAGTCACCTCTATTACATGAAAAGGAATTGACTTTCATAGTCAGCGCTTTATAATGGAGGGAGAAGGAATGGTGTAGTATTTATTCCATATTCCAAAAGCTTTGTAAAAGCATCCATAATGTGTCTATTGATTATAGAATTTTCTTTCTATTGCTTCTCTGTGTCATTTCAGATTTAAAAAAATGGGGATTTGAGGTGCATCCTAATAGTGAGGTTGACATTCAATCAACAACTTTTTCTAATAGGTGTTTGAATGCTGTCTTTTAAACATTTAGATGCCAAGAGTATTGGAGCCAAATAGAAATAAAGCACTTGGTCGGAAACATTTCAAATGAACTGTGGTGACTTGTGGTTTAGACTAAATAGTTTTCATTAGTAAATTTGAGTTAATCCTGTCAGAAATGCCATTGAATGTGTTCTCATGAAAAGAACCACAGCACAATGAGAAGCTCTGAAATTCCAAAGCATAAGCAAAGTCTGTTCCATTGAATTGATTAACTAGGATCAGTTCATTTGGAATTTGGATTTTTGTTGCTTCATACAGTAAATATATTCCTATAGAAATCATGCATATTTTCAATCATTATATACTAAGGAAACTCATTATTTAAAAGTAGCCTGCAATGAATAATTTTAAAGAGTCCTTTTGTGGTTTCCTTTATGTATAAACCTGGTAGCAGAATTTCTGAGTCAAAGGATATAGACACATTAATCACTTTATTTGCAAAATTTTAAATTGTTTTCTAAAATGGTTATGGTGATTCATAGTTCTACCAACAAACAATTCATTAATATTCCTATCTTCCTAAGCCTCTATAATAATTTATCTTTTGAGGACTGTTTGCTCATATCCTTTGACAACTTATACATTGGGAATAATTATATGTTAATACTTTAGTGGATGCATAATTTCCTTGATATGGCTATTCTCTCCCCTGGTACACTTTTTTCACATTGAAAGAAAGTCCTTTCCAATCAGATTTATTTCTATAATTCTTTTAAATATTAATTTATTTTATTGGTCTTTTATTTTTATATCACATTAATGTTCAAATAGTCCTCTTTGTCTTCCCTTTTCCAATGAACCTCCCCTTATAAAAAATTAGAAAAGAAATGAATAGTTTAGCAAAACCAACTAGCACATCAGCCATTTCTGACACGATACCCAAAATCCCATGTTGGTTCTACCATAATATATGAGACATCTTTCTCTATATTTTTCCATGAATAGTATAATGATAGCACCTAAATCACAGGGTTATTGTGAGAATAATATAAAAAATATTCCAAGCGTTTGTAAGCCTTAAAATGCTATAAAAATACAAGCTATTATTATCATTGGGAGAATTTTAGTTATTAGAAAATTTGTCATTTTATAATCAACAATCAATTATTAAACATTTATTAAGGCCCCAAATGTGCTAAGCACTAGGAATATGAAAAGAAAGAAAAAAGGAAATTCTAAGGTATATTTTATGATTTAATGGAGAAGTAAATCTTTGGATGTTACCTTCAATTAGACCAAAGCTCAACCCCTGGAGTGGTGATGACATATAAACAAGGGGATTCAAGTTATTTGCCAAAATGATAATAGATATCTTGCAGATGTGATGTGGAATGAAAATGTTTGGTATGATGTGGAATGAAAATGTTGAAAGTTCATGGAGAATAGATATTCACTGCATTTCACATATGCAAAACTCAGTTATTGTATATTGATGTCAAAAATCAGTTTAAACATTTTGAGTTTCTAAATAAAGTAATGTTTTTCATGATATTACTCATACATAAGTCTTTTTAATTTTTTAAAAATGTATATATCAAGTATACAGCATATCATGTTTATGCCTAACTCACCAGGAACATCCTAAGCTGATCACTTGCCCTACAAGTAATGATCACATACATATCACTTGCTTGTCCTGTGGCTTCATTCTGAATTAAATTGAAGAAAACTAGGGCCTTGGTGACTTAGACCTTACCTAAATATACCGCTAAATAAAAATTGGTTATTGAATGCCAAGCTTATCTAATTTAAACAGGCAGGAGTTGCAATCATTTTTCTTCTATTCCCCAACTTGCCCTTGCTCCCTATACCCATGTAAAGCTCTTGCACTAAATGCCAAGCACTCCAGTAGTCCTTCTCTGTGCTCACAGCTTTTTTGAACTGGCTGATAGCCATCTGAGGATTCCTTCCTAATAGCTTATACCCTGGCCAAATTCCTTGGTAACTCAGAGCCTCTTTTACATGATAATAATATACTTGGCATTCCATGCTTAGCACATACCCCCCAGCTCCCATGAAAAAACTTTGAGCTGACCTAAGGCAAATTGAGTACCTAATACCCTTCCCAGCTGTCATTTGGAAAGCTGACCAAAGGTTAACAGGTATCCCTATTTGATAATGTCATAAATAAATTCTAAATTAATAGTAGAAACTGAATAAATGTTAGTTGACTGCTTCAAAACTTTTGCTTTACTAAGAATAGGGAATAGTACCTAAGAATTTAGGCTATGCTGTGAGGAAGAATTGCTCTAAAATGTAGAAGCTATCATGAGAAACAGAGTCACACTTATAAAGAAATTAAGTCATGGTTAACTCTCCGAAAGTCACTTTCCCTGTAGGTAATTCCACAGATAATTCCAGAGTTAACATATAGACTCAATTCGGAGATCTCAGGACAAGAACCATGTCTCCTAAAAATATAACAATGTGAAGCTTGACTTATCCAGATATGTTACATCTCTCTCAGATACTAGAGTCACAAAAGAAGCACAGATTACAAAAGAACTTTAAAAGTGCAGTTCTTAGTATTGGACAGAACCTAACATTCATCTAGCCTGGATTCATATGACAAAAAATGTTTACTGTTTGACTGTAAAACCAATAAATATAATAGGGTATGATAATATTTCATAGGAAATTTATGTTACATGTATTGAATTTACTATTAATCCTAAAGGAGAAAAATCTTTACTGGTCCAGAAACATTTTTTTGATGTGGGCCATAGAGAAAAAGCAAAGGAACCACTCTGGTGCAGATTGGAAGGCAGATGGCTATGGAGGATCAGTTGAGCAATGGAAAAGCAAACAAAACCCTCAGCCTTGGAAAATTAAAGGACCAGAGAAATGCAGGTCATGAAGTACTAATAAAAGAATGTCTCTATCAAGACATAATCAGAGAAAAATAGTCTTCTCTTGGTAAATTGTAGATTAGATGGTCAAACCAATGCCAAGCTATATATGTATATGTGTATGTATACAAGCTATACATGTAGCTTGTATAGAGTACTAAAGCAAAATAGATACCAGTGGTGGCGGTGCATATCATGAAAGTACTGACTTTTTAATCTTATGAGTGAATGCAGAGATATTTAACTGATGAATCTCCAGGATGAGAAAAACATAAGATTTGATTGAGCAGTATTTCCAGGAAGAGATAATACCATCATATCACAAACATTTTCAGAATGGTCTAAGAAGATCATTATTTTCTATGATGGAAGACCTAAGGATCATCTGAAAGAAGTAGAAATCCATGATATTATTATAAAGTCCAGCAACCTATTCATCACCAATACTATTAGTACTAAAACATGGAAAGATATGGATGTGTGTGAGCTATTGAAATTCTAACAAGAGAAGTACAGTGGATTTATATATTATACAAGGATTCCAAGTGACAGTCAGTATCAGATTTACACAATGGATATGATCAGATTCACATGGCTAAGGAAGTCAAAAAGAGGAAAGCTTTCATATGCTTTGCTGGATTTTACCATTTTGAACAAATCCCTGAGGTATCTTGTGGACTTTTATCCCTTTCCAAGTCTAATGGAAAGAGTAGTCAGGGGCATGAATTGTATGGATGTATTTGTTTTCCTCTGTGATCTCATTGGGTTTGTAAATACATTGGAAAAATATAAGGAGAGTGATGAAAGTACTAGTTTTGCGAAGCCTCCATTAATTAGGTGAGTCCTGCTAATATTTTGAATAAGCAGAAATTACTTCCAAATAGTGCTACACTCACTTCTAGTCACTCTCAAACAATTGAGCCAATAAATTATGGAACAATAAAACAAGATTCACAAAGGCTATTTGTATCCCACTTGGTAGAAGTTCTAAACTCTCTGAAGCATTTCTTCTTGATTGTAGCATAGTTCTTTGGGTATTAAGGAACTTTTAATTTCATTGTCATATGGCCTTTGGGATAGAATGTCCATATCCACATTAGTTTTCTCCTGTAAGTATGTGATAAATTTATAGCTAGTGAGTTCTCTTTAACTATTTCAAGTATGACATCTACAACCAGCTTCTCAAAATGTATCAGTATGTACTTTGAATTTACTCCATGCACATAGTCTTTGAACTTTTCAGTGACAGCCCATTTCAGAATCAAGAACTTAAGCTTTTGAATAGGATAATAAGTTTCAGTTTTTGTCAGTCATATGCTGGCAAAAGCAGTGGAGTTCTGGCATTTCTCTTGGCACAGGATAGTTCCCAATCCTTCCAAGATGACATCTGTGTGAATAACAAATGGCTCATTTAGATATATACAGGCCAACATTTTTTTATGTGCAAGGCAACTGACCAAATCTTTAGATACTTGTTCATATTTGTTCATTCATTGAATTCTAAATAGTTTTGTGGGTATTAAGACTTGATTTTCTTGCCCCTCTACTTCTGTTCTTTGCAATCATATACACTCACATGTGGTTATTCAGTGGTTTATCAATTGCAGCACAGTTTTTAACAAATGAACGATTCTAAATTCTAAAAAACGTTCTTAGATCTTGAAGACTCCATGGATATGTTCAACTCAGAAATAATTAAACATGCTACCAGGGAAACAAAAGAAAAAGTTCCCTGGATTATCGCCTTGCAATTTCATAAGTACTGTGTAGACCAGAAATTAGCTTTGGAAATGATGTTTCCAATGAAAGCAACATCATGTATTATTAGCAAACAACTTTGCCTTGAACTGAAGGGAGCTCTCAATATTAGAAAAGGGAAGAAGATTGAATACAGAGTTGACTCCCTTCTTACATATAAAAATTGCATGGAAACAGACAACCTACAGAGCATTAGGTATGGTGTATGTGTTTGAGTTTATGACGATGTATGTGTATATGTGTGTGTGTGTGTGTGTGTGTGTGTGTGTGTTTGTGTGTAGGGATTGGGGGAAAGCAGAGGAAGAGAAGAATAGACACTTATTTGATTTAAAGACTTAAAAGCAAGTGAGACATGCTAATATATTCCTAAGTAAGCACAGATTCCCCCAAACAGGAGTACCTGTAAGAAGAAAGAGAATAAGATAGTTAAATAACTATGGCATAGATCTACCCTTAGATCTAACTATCACAAGCACTTGAGACAGTCCTGCACAGGATCAGCCTTTCAAAGCAATGATCTTGCTACATATGGAACACACAGCAGATTAATTCTGGTACTATGGTACAAATTCCTACAAGTGGAAAATACCAATACAAAAATTTTACAGACCTTACATGTAAGGGCTTGTACCTAAAATAGATAAAATTATTGCTATTTACAATGCTCTTGAGCACTGCTCTTTTTAAATTCTTTTTTTTTCTCTTATTGAGCCACTTTTCAACTGTTCATCATATCTCCAAAATAAACAGAGGGAGCTCCAGATTCTAGTGCTGTTATCTTTATTTTAAAGCCAATATGGTTGGAAAATATTTTGAAATGTGAATTGTTATAATTTTAATCAATTAACCAATTTCCAAGAGATTTTAACAATGTTATTTGTTATTTTTAATCATCTTTCCCAATATATTTTTAATCACAGCAATAGGTCAAATCCATGGTTCTCCTGGTACAATTCTGGGAGCCTATAGATTACAGACATATTGAAATCAGACAAACAACTATATTGGGGCATTGGTAGATTTGGGGTCTAATCATATCTATTTCATAACTCTGGAATCCTCTGCATTCCCCCTTACCTTTCTGAGACTCAATTTTTCCATTATAAAAATGAGGAGACTGGATTAAATCAACTTAAAGGTCTCTCTTGGCTCTAAAAGATAGCTTGGTATTGCTGATGGGGGTATTGAATTTGCAGATCCCTTGTGATCCTGGATAAGTTGTTTGATCTCTCTTTGGCTTATGCATGTAAAGTATGCTTTGCAAACTTTAAAGCGCTATGTAATATGAGACATTATATGATCTAGAATTGTGTATATATATGTTAGAAACTTTAATATATTTTGATGAATAATTTTGATGTGAAACCTTTTGATCCTTAATCTTCAAGGATAAGACATTTAATTCCTTGGAAAAAAACATATCAATTATAACAATATTTAATTTATAGGGATTGTTTTGTGGGCCTGTGGGTAAAAAAGAACAGCTTTTATTGCCAAGTTTTTTCCTTTTATTTATAAAATATGAATTTTCATCCCCCACTTCCATAAGAATGCAATTTCTTCACTTTGTTTTAGTCATTCCTATTTTTCTGAAAATAGGTTGATATGGGTCCTCCTCCTCATCACTCAAGGATATCAAGAACAGTGAAAGAAATGAAATATCCATTCTATCTTTACCAAAACCAAGCCAGGAAAGGAGGTGAATTGTTAGGTTGTAATAAATATGGAAAAATGTTTGTTTAAAGTTGTGATATTTTATTCATTATAATTAATTTAATTAGAAATGGTTGTTATTAAACAAGTTTAGGTGGTAATATCAGTATTCAATACTAAATTTAAAATCCACTTAGAATTTTTCTATGGATTAAATTAACCAAGAATGTACTTCTTAATTTGATTATAGGCACAGTCTGAACAAATACCCCTCCTCCATTCACTCTGAATTGAGCTTCTTTCAAGGCTCAGGTCAAGAGTTGCCTTCTATAAGAGGCATTTCCTGATTCTTCAATAGTTCATGTCCCTGGATCAAAACTTATTTGTATATATAAATTTATTATTTTCCCCAGCAGAATCCAGTTCCTTGTCAACAGGATCTGTTATCATTTTTTTTTCTTTGCATTCCCAAGGCCTACAATGAGAACTTGAGTTAGATGATACTTGATAAATGTTTGTTAAGTTGAATTAATTTGACAAAAGCTATACTTTAGAGACATATTTGACCCTTTTCCACTACCCTCCAATTCCTAGAGGTGCAGATAGGCAGATAGATTCTTCAATGGATAGAGCAGAGTTAAAATCTGGTCCTTAACACCTACATCTTAGCTCTATAAACCTGGGTAAATCATATACTTTTCTCTCTTTCAGTGTCTTCCCTTGTAAAATGGAGCTAATATTATCACTTCCCTCTAAAAGTTGCTGTAATGGCCAATTGAAATGTGTAGAAAATGCTATATAAGTGTTAGCTATATGATAACAATTCCCATGCCAATAACCTTTCTTGACTTCAGAAGTTAAAAGAAACTGGTTCCCATGTTGAATAAAGCATCAAAAAAGGGCATTACTGAAAACTAATTTCTATTAAGTCAGTTCAGTATGCTAGTGGAAGGATATCATATAAGTCTTCAGCAATCATTTAGTACAAAGCTTTTTTTTTTTTTTGCTTCAGAACTTAATGGGAAAAGAAACATTGTATAAAGATGAGAAGGGAATTTCCACTGAGTGGGTTTCATATTCTTGGGAACAAGAAATCAGACACTTCACATTGCCAGTTATTTCCAATCATATCTTGCTATTCACCACATACTTCTGCAGAGAAGCAAATACCAGGAAACTAATTTGTCTCTTCACACTATCCAAGAACGCATATGAAAGGGTTTTCCAGTCCTAATTTTGATTGATCTTATAGATAAGAGCTGAACCAGAAAGCTTCTTAGACATTAACTAGTTAAACATTTTTTTACAAAAAGGAAACTGAGGCTCAGAGATTTTGTGTCAGAGATTACATAAATCAGTTTTGCTAACATTGTGTATTATAGGTTAAATGTTTCCACATTTCTTTTGGGGCTAGGACACATGCCACAAAAATACAATAAAAAGGCACCAAAAAAGCAATTCCCAAAGGACAAAGGGATGGTGTCAAACAAACCCCTCAACCTCTTCAGTAAATCTTTCACACTTCCATTGTATAAAAATTTCCTGCTCCCTTTTATTTTTCAGCAAAGCCTTTTTTAATTAAAAAAATCAATAATATGTAAAGGGTGAAGCACAATATAATACTGCTGTCTCTTCCCACTGAGATCAGAAAGAACATCACCTTATAAAGTGCTCGCCGATGGCAATAGGGTAGGAGGATCAGTTTTTTTCTATTTTTTACCAAAATGAGAAAACTGTAAAATGCACATAAAATGTAATACTTGGTTCTACTTGGTTCTACAATCCAATTTATTTTTATATAGTGTCCTTCATACACTTTCTCACAAAATGCTCTTCTGAGAGAGTTGATTGTGAGCAAAACAGAAAAAGATCTTAAGGGGAGACCTGAAAATTTAAAGCTTCCTTTAAGGAAAAGAAAATGGCAAGAACTTTCCAAAGCTGGGGGTAAAAGGAGGCTATTAGGCACAGGTAGAGCAAGAGAGCCAAAATTATTTCATATTTATTTTGTGTGCAACTTGTATTTTATTTTTGTCCTTCTCTCCCCAGCATTTATTAGAGTGCCTGGTATGCACTTAATAAATGTTTTCTTGTGGAGTAGAATATTCTAGTTTCTTATAAGAAAAGGTTTCCCAATATGATGATTCAGTTTCATGGGTTATTCAAGGTGTACTAAATGAGAATTATTAAGCTTAAACAGCTTCACTAGCTTAAAACTATACAAACACTTTTGGGACATCCTGTATTGATGAAAATTCTGGAGAATTCTTATTCAATATGAAGTGAACATTATGACCTGGAGATGATGGTTCCCTGCCAAGTCCCTTGTGAGTAAATTTTTTTAAAAAATGTATTAAAAGTAAACACATTTTATGGTACTGAACAGTACCACCCATTGTTCTCATTCTATCTATTGGTCTGCTTCCTTTCCATGCCTTTATTTAAAGATGTCATGACCTTCTACAAGTGAAAATATCCTCCTTTTTAAAATTTATATTTTAAAATTTTAAGTAATTGGGCAACAGATTGTCACATAGATATTACTGCACTGTCCATTAAGAAAATGTTTATCTCTTTGAAACAAAAGTGATAAAAATCCATTAAAATAAATTATTTTATGACACAAAAATACTTTGTACAAAGCAGGCTCCGAAACAATATTTTTGATTGAAGCATATATTTATTATTGAAGCATAGTCAATTAAACAAAATGTAAGGGCAGGAAAATAATTGGGGAAGTATCTTACACATAGTTTCTTGATAAATAGTTGAAGACTATCCAACTACTGAGTTATTTTTATGCTAAATATTTTGTACCATGTTGAAAGTTCATGCAGATCCCAGCTCAGTCAAAGTTCAGACCTAAGTTTGAATTCTTCTTGAGACTCTTAGTATGATCCAAGGTAAGCCATTTAATGTTTTTCAATCTCATTTTTCTCCTTTGTAAAATGGGGATAACACCTAATTCACTAGTTTTTTTGTGGAGAAGAAGTAAAATAATATGGACAAAACACTACACAGACTTTAAATCAGTTTATAAACATTTGTTTCTGTTAACTCAGATGGCAGTAATCTCTCTGGTAGTTGAGTGGTTAAAGGGGACTAATTCTCATGTCTGAGGAAACATTAGATGAATCAATTGGTGAAAATTGCTTTCAAATTAAAATCATAGAAATATAACATCTCAGAATTGGGAGAACCCAGAAAGATCATCTAGTCCAACCTATGCTTGCATAGGAATCCATCCTTCTATAATATTCTTTAATTATGAGTCTTGTCTATTTTGCTCCTTTAGCTCTTTTATCTGTTCTAATCTCTACTTGAGTGGCTATTACCCTAGTAGATAGTTCAGGCTTTTATCACCTCTCTCCAGACAATTCAAATATCCTATTTGGTCTCCCTAATTCAAGTGTTTCTCCTCTCCAAATTATTCTCCATACAGTTGCCAAACAGATTTTCTAAATGTATTTTGTTCAAGATATTCGTTGACACCCCCCACCCCCACCATTGCCTCTAGGATCAAACAGAATGTTTATCATTTAAAAACTCACAACATGATTTCAACTCATTTTTTTAGAGTTAATATTTATTATTCCCTTTTAGGTACTCTATGATCTAGACAAACTTATTTTCTTATTATATCTTATACTTAACATTCTATCTCCTGACAATATGCCTTGGAATATAATTCCTACTTCATGCCTCCTTTTTAGAATCTTTAGCTTCCTTCAAACCTCAACCTAAAAACTTACTGCATCATACCTTTCCTTATTCTCCTGCTTCTAGTATGTCTTACTGAAAAGGATCATATTTTATTGTTCAATTATATCAGTTGTATACAGCATTTTGTGAACACATTTGGTGGTTTTTGTTATTTCTTAGTTTTGTTTTATTTTCAAAAGATATTGGAATGGTTTTGCCATTTCCTTCTCTGGTTCATTTTATAGATGAGGAATCAGAAGGAAACAGGATTAAGTGACTTGTCCAGGGTCACACAGCTAGTAAGTATTTGAGGTTAGATTTGAATTTAGGAAGATGAGCTTAGGAAGTACCAGGTCTGGAACTCTATCCACTGCATCACCTAGATGCCTTTACTTTGTATAAATTTATATATTTAATATTTATTTATCTATTTAATGTTAACAGGATTGTATGTTCTCTAACAGTGGATGATCAGAGCTGAACAAAGCAGGCTAGAGAAAGGAAAGTGAGAACACAAACAGAAACTTAATTTAAAAGTGATGAAAATTATTTGCAAGCAAGAACACATTGGTAGAGCCCTGCCCTTAATAGGAAGGACCTGAAGCAGTATGGGTAGATTTCAATGCTTAGACCTATGGTTATGTATTGAGCTGTGGCCCTGACAATAAGAGGGGACAGCATTAATAAGACAAGTTTAATTTATAGTAGAGCTAATGATTAGAAACAATTCTGGGATTTTGCTGTGACTGAAATAATCTAGAGGTGAGCCCAAAAGTTGTTTTTATGCTAAACTCAGGGCACAGCCTGCTTGCTGGGTCTTTCCTCTGAGAAATAGGGTAACTCCTAATATTTTGACATTTACCCTTTAGTCAAAGGGAGGGGTTTTTGAAAGAACCTTTACCTTTATGACTTATAAACGAGAGGGAAGTATAAGTCAACATGTCATGAGAGGTCTGTTAGACTAGGATTGTTCCTTAGAGGGTCAGTTCCTTGAGGGGACCTATTGGGGGAGAATGGCCCAAGTCTCATTGCTGACCATTGTTTGCTTACAAGCAGAGAAAAGAGAAATGCCAAGAGTATGGAAGGAGAAAATAACAACATATACTTTAATCAGGACCTTGGTGGTTGGCCACATGACAAATGGAAAAGGAAAAAAAAAACTGGGACAGGATACTCAGTCCTTATCCAAAATCTTGGGACAGCTGTCTCACTTGTATGTTGGCTACATTTGAGTTCATACTAGATGAGCCTTGAGGTCTCTGGAAGGTTCTGCCATCCACTCAGAAGCAAGGACTTTATTCAAATGATGCAGGAATACACACCCACAATTTGGTAGCTGTGGGAGCAGTCAGAAGAACTTGGTAGGGGTCCTTAAGAAAACTTGTATCAGTCTTTGAATCTGAGTTTCTGGTCAGTATAACATAGATCCTTGGTCAATAGGCTCCAAGCAACACATAGAGAGGATCTAGTTCCCCAGTCATACATAAGTTCAAATAATGCAATTAGGTTTTATAAATTCATTATCATTGGATAATAACATTAAGTTGGGTATAGATCACATTACTTAGAGTTCACAATGAAGTATTTCTGAGAAGAAAATACTTAAATGTCACTAAGGTAACCAAGAAAACTTAGATATAAAGATCTTGAAAAAAGCAGTACAATGTTTATCACCAAAATTAATTAACATCAAATCTTCTTGTATCCTAGGATTTATTTATTACTTAAAACTAAATACAAAATAAGAAAAAAGAAAAAAAAAGACATAACAAAAGAAAGAAAAACAAAACAAAATATAGTCATGTGCCCAGCAGAACATCAAAGAAGATTCAAATTATATAACAATAAATTTCCCTTTCAAGAAAGCAATAATCTCAAGAAAGAGATTATATTCATGACCATTCATATTTTCTTTGCTTCCTTATTTGTTATTCTCTGCTCTGTACTTCTTAACTTTATCCTTTTTCCTCCCTTTCTTCTCCTCCCCAACTCCCCCAAGCAGGCAACAGTTAAGCACAACTACACACACACTCACATATGCATAGATATTCACATATTCTTAGTCATACATATATCTATATAGATATACATAGACTTATATGCATACAGACATACATATATACATACACATTTACACATATATAGACATACATCTAAAACAATATTAACATAGCTGTCACATAATGTGGATTTCCCTTTTCATTGAGTTTTGAGATCAATGATTACTTGCAGTACTTATTTTTTTCTAATGAATTCTATTCCTGTTCTTGTTATAGTGTTTGTGTATATTTCTTATTTCCTATTTCTGATAACTTTTCTTTAATTCTTTACTCCTTTACTTTACTTTAATTTAATTTAATACTTTACTTACTTTAATTCTACTCCTTAACTTACCTTCCTATTATTTAACCTTCCCTCACCCATGGATTCTTCCCTTATCTTCTCCTCCTACCTTTTCCTTCCTTTTTTATTTTTTATTGTAGTTGCTGATAAATTCTGTACAATTCTAATTGTAGTCCCAACATATTTAAATTCTTTTTTTCTTTGTTTCTTGTGGAATTTTCTCTTTGATTTAGGAGGTGCCAAAATTTAGCAATAATATTCCTCCTATGTTTTCCATGTAGAATTTCTTTGAGGTGATGATTGGTGTATTTTTTGTATTTGTATTATTTCTTTGATTTCTCCTTTGATTATTTCTTGAATTAATATGTCAAGGTCCTTTTTTTTTTTTTTTTTTTTTGGTTATAACTTTTGGATAGGCTAATCATTCTTATTTTTTTTTCTTCTTGATCTGTTCTCTAGATATGTCATTTTTCTTACAAGATGTTTTATATTCTTTTCTATTTTTTCATTCTTTCCATTTGTTTTATTTTTTTTTTTTTAGTTTTTTATATCTTCACTGGCTTCTCTTTGCCTAATTCAAATTTTCAAAAAGTCACTTTTTTCTTTACAACTCTAGATCTCCTTTTCTAGTTAATCAACTTTCTCTTTATAATCTTTTTCTTGAATTATTCTCATTTCTCCTAGTTTTTCCTCAATCTCTCTCATTTGATTTTTAAAGTCTTTTTTTGGGGTTCTTTTATAAATTATTTTGGGGCAGGTAGTGATTTAATATTACTCTTTGGGAGTAGAGGAGGCTTTTTTAAAATGTGAAAATCCTCCTCTGAAGATTAACCCTGCTCTTCCCTATTTTCAAAATACCTTTCTATGGATGTTTTTTCTTCTTTGCATGATTTATTTTTTGGTGTTTTTGTTTAATAAGAACTTAATAGTGCAATCACCTGGAGTCCTGGAGTGCGAGGGTGGGGAAGGAGAGGATGGAAGGAAGGTGGGGGGTTCATCTGGCTTCCTTAAGTTCTCCCTTCTAACTTGGAAGCCCAAACCAAAAGCCCCATCATTCTACAAGTGCCCACAGCCAGCAGCATTCCTTCCCTACTGCTTTGCACCCACCAGATGTTCTGGTTTCTTCTTGCCCAGGGAAGCTTCTTAGCAGTATAAGTGGGCCTGGCATTCCTAATCAGCTAAGGTTTCCTCAGTCTTCCTGGACTCAGGCCATCAAAGCACCATACTGTTGAAGAGATGAAAGTTTCTATGATTCTGATTGAGGCTACTTCAGTTACATGCCATATCTATGGAGTTATCCTGGATGTGTTTATACTTCATACTGGTTAAACTTGGGTCCTAGGTATTTCTTTGGGTCTTTTCTGGTTGTCTCAAGAGTAGTCTGATTCTGTCCTGAATCTTATTTGTTTTTCACCAGTTTATATTCATTCTGAGGCACAGTTTTGTTTTGTCTATGGGGGAAATCAGGAAGGCTTAGAATATTCTGACCTACTCAGTCATAATCCTACAATTACTGCCTCAAATATACTTTCATAATAGCCAAGAATTTTCAAATGAAAATTCACTATTATAGTAAAATCATTATTATTTTTATTGGTTTTGACTATTCTAGTTATGTTTTACAATAAAATATACATCATCAAATATTTAATAGTTTTCAAATATTAATTTTAGCACATCCCTTTAAAATCACAATTAATAATTGAATAACATTCAGAAGAAAAAGTTGGTTTTTTTCTAACAGCATATTTGTTACATTGGTCTCTCAATTTCACACTATAAGAAAATTTAGAAATACAATAATTGCACTAACAATAAACTTCAAATGATATTGATTGCATTTCTAAATTATTACATATAAAATCATTAATCTCATTACCCTTGATATTTTAAAAATACTTTAGAGTTGTCAGGTATGGAATGATTACATTCAATTAAATACAAAATGTAGTGCTTAGCATATTCCAGACACTGTGGTAAGCATTTTACAATCATTATATTACTTGATCCTCATAACAATCCTGGAAGGTGGTTACTATTATTATATTTCCCTTTATGGATCAGAAAATTGAGGTAAACAGAGACAAAATAACTTCCCTAAGATAATATAGTTAAGAAGTTTCTGCAACTGAAACAGAAAGGTGGGTTCACCAAGAGCAGAGGCTGGTTCACCCGCTCTCACCTCATATTGCTATATTAGGCACTAGTAGAGCACCATGACGTTCCTAGGCAGAAGCTAGGTAGGACTTTCCAAGGCCTGGACCTGCACTGGGGATGGTGACTGGGCTTTGGAGGTTCAGAGAAAAGTACTGGCAGCAGCTTAGGGCCTGAGATGATTGGAGGTGGAACAAAGTGGATGTTGGTCATAGCATCTGAACCATTCCACTTCCTTCTATGCCCTAGCTGCAGCTTTGGAGCCAGATTCATAAGGGCTTAGCCCCAAAGTAGCAGCTGCTATGGCAGGATGAGTAGGATGTAGTACAACTGGGTGAAGTTCCTAAGAATGCCTACAGGGTCAGCTTGCAGGATATCATGGATAGACGTTTGTTGGGCCCAGTTCCAATTTGGGGCCCCACTATTGTAACCCACTTTTATCAGATGGGTTGGCTATGGATTGTATTGCTGGAGGACCAGAATATAATTCAAGTATCCTTAAATTTTCCCATCATTTTTTCAATGTCTTTATTTGGGAATCTGATCTGGATGAGAGGTGAACAGAGAGTCAAAAAGGGGGTTAAGAGAAAAAGACCTAAAGGAATGGGAAAACTTTCAGAGGTGTTGGGGTTTAAGGAAGGGATTCCCTTTAGTCAAATGAGATAATGACCTGAAATTTATGGAGCAGATCATACCTTAATAAATGAGTAAGGGCCTCAGGGACCAGGATAAAGGGATAAAAGTGGCTAATCTTTCCAATAAAAAAGGGGAAAGGAATAACTTTGTTAGCAATCCCCATAATTGTGACATACTTATGACTCTGTGAAAAGGGAGTGGGGGAACTGGAGGGTTTTTTTTTAAAATAGGATTTATGGAGATAACAGGCATGGTCTGACTACCTTTCTCCTTGGTTTACTGTTTCTGCCAATCCTTCTGAAACCTCATCATGCTGTGTTATCAGGTTGTGGAGTGTTTTCTGGGGTGCTTTTTCTTTTGCTGCATCTACCTTAGCTTTCCAGAGGGTTTTTTTTTTTTTTTTTTTTTTTACTAAGGCAATTTAGGTTAAGTGATTTGCCCAGGATCATACAGCTAGGAAGTGTTAAGTGTCTGAGGCCAGATTTGAAATCAGGTCCTCCTGACTTCAGGGCTAGTGTTCTACTGTGCCACCTAGCAGTTCCTTTGCTTTTGTTTTTTACAGTGGAAAAACAGTTTCTTAACTTGCCTCTCATTGATTAAAGGTGCTTTCCTTTTCTAATGGTGACACATCTTTCTAATAAGAGACATAGAGAGGTATAGGTTGTTGCAGTTGCAATGAAGTTACAAAGCAAGATTTATTTTTAGTCTCTCTCTTAATAATTAATAATAAATAAATTAATTTGATTTACATTCCAACAATGACTACCTGTTGTGCTGAATTTCAAGGAGGAACTCAATATCAGAATGTTGTCAATAAGATATAGTTAGCATAATTTGTTTAGAGCAGGACAACTGAAGATTACTTCTACACTGACTATCTTTCTTCATTTCCCTGTGATAATGAAGCTATTGATCTTGTCATTTAATTTTAAAACTTTATAAAATTTAATCCTTATTTTCCCTTAAAACAAATTATACAGTGATACCTGAAAACTTACTAAGATATTTTAGAAGAGAGAGAGTTTCTGGATTTATCCTCAAGTCTTAGGAGTTGTCTTCAATAATCTTAAAATAACAATTTCTTAAAATACTGAAGTGTTTTTAGCAGTTCTACAAATTTTGGTTATCTGAATTTTCCCTTTTGTATTTCCAGCATGGCCAAAGGTGAAATGACAGAAAAAAGGGTCTTACTGGTTTTTTTTCCTCTTATAACCTAATCTTTCATAAAAAGCCTAAAGTAGTAGGGTGATATTAATCTTGCATATTGGCACCATTGCTTCAAATATGAAAGTTCATTACTGTTTCTTAGTGAAATTCTCTTGTTACAATCCTTAGATGGTTTTCTAGCTGGCTACATTTTAACTCTTTTAGAGTAACAGAATCTAGTTCATAGCACAAACACAATGTAAATTTTACAAAAACAAAACAAAACAAAACATACACACACACAAACAAGGGGGAAATTGGACTGCAGAGAGATAAATCTCCAGTGGCACCCAGTTCATTCCTACTGGCAAGTCCAATGACCTGGTTTCCATGTTCATTCCTATTTCTAACTCCAGAATGTCAACTGAACCAGAAGTGGCCTCCAACCTGTGGGTGACCAGAGCCAAACAAAATAGTCTAGAAACAGGAGAGTCAAGATACAAACAGAAGTCCAATTTCAAAATGAACAAAATGACTTGCAAGCAAGGACACAAAAAGCTTGCTCCTATTGAGAGTGACCTGAGACTCTGTAGAGAGAGGCACTAGCTCTGGGGAATAGGATGTCTTCTAATACCTTCACATTACATATAATTTCCATTGTTCTTGGGGGCATGGACTACTTTATTTTTTGGTTTGTATTCTCAGCATCTGAAAACATAACTAATATTTAATACATGCTTGTTGCTCAATTAATTGATGAACTTAAGTCTACATTGATAGGGGTACTCAGCAGCTACTAATGCAACCCATTTGTATACATCTTTAATTGTTAGGGGAATTCCTGACTAGCTCGGGAAATTACTTTCCTCCCACTTAATAGTATTTTATTTTCTCTAATTACTTGTAAAGATAATTTCCAACATTCATTTTTGTAAGAACTTGAGAAGCATTTTTCTCTCTGTCTCTCCATCTTCCCTGCCCCCAAAGACAGCAAGCAATCTGATATAGGTTATACGTGTACAACAATTTAAAATAAATTTCCATATTAGTCATGTTGGGAAAGAAAAATCAGACTAAAAGGGAAAAACTATAAGAAAGAAAACTGATTGAAAATAGCATGTTTTAATCTGCCTTTAGTCTCCATATTTTTTTCTTTAGATGTGGATGGAACTTTCCATCACCAATCTATTGGAATTGTCTTGGATCACTGTATTACTGAGAAGAGCTAAGTCTATCATGCTTGATCAACACACAGTCTTGCTGTTATTGTCTATAACGTTGTCCTGATTCAGTTCACTTCACTCATCAGTTCATGTAAGTCTTTCCAGGTTTTTCTGAAATCTGCTCATTCATCATTTCTTGCAGAATATTAGTATTCCATTATATTCATAAACCATAACTTATTCAACTCTTCTCCAACTGATGGGCATCATCTCAATATCCAATTCTTTTTACCATAAAAGAGCTGCTATGAACATTTTTGCACATATTGATCTTTTCCCTTTTTTTATGATCTCTTTTGGATACATATCCAGTATTAGCACTGCTGGATCTAAGTTTATACACAATTTTATAACTTGTAAAGGGCTGAAACTATTAAAAGGTGTGCTTGAATCAGACAACCAAGCACTTAAGGCAAATTACCAATTTGACAATGACTCTATTAGCATATGTTTGGGAAAATGGCCCTTCTCGCTATTGGTGCTTACTCCGTGTTTGATGTATACAGATAATGGTAGGCAAGGATTAGAGGGTGGGGTGAAACAAGCCAGACTTTCACTTTGCAGCAGGACAAGGAGAAGAGAAATTAGTATCAAGCCTTGTGGCGGTTTGTCTGTCTCTTTCACTTCTCCCCCTAAAGACCAAGGACTTTTACTTATCTTGACTCTGGCTCTTCCTGTGGCCTCTAAGGAGCTAGCCTGGACTTTACAATAACCTTTTGAGCATAATTCCAAATTTTCTTCATAATGGTTGGCTCAATTAACAACTCCACCAACAGTGCATTAGCATCCCAATTTTCCCACATATCTTTCAATGTTCATCATTATCTTTTTCTGTCATTTTTGCTAATCTGAAAAGTATGAGGTGGTACCCCAGAGTTGTTTTAATTTGCATTTTCCTAACCAATAATGATTTAGAAATTTTTTCATATTATTAAAAATGGCTTTAAATTCTTCATCTGAAAATCCTTTGACCATTTATCAATTGGAGAATAACTTGTAGTCTGATAAATTTGACTCAATTCTCTTTATATTGTAGAAATGAGAGCTTTATCAGAAACATTGATTATAAAAATTGTTTTTCAACTTTCCGATTCCTTCTAATCTTGGGTGCATTAATTTAATGCAGAACCTTTTTAATTTAATATAACAAAAATTATCCATTTTGCATTTCACAAAATCTTGTATTTCCAATTTGATCATAAATTTCTCCCTTCTTCAATGATCCGATAGGTAAACTATTTCCTCCTGTCTTAATTTGTTTATAATATCACCCTTTATGTCTAAATTTTGAACCCATATTGAACTTCTATTAGTAAGGATTGTTAGATGTTGGTCTATTGCCTCATTCCTGCCATACTATTTTCCAAAGTTCCCAGCAGTTTTTGTCAAATATGGAGTTCTTATCCCAGAAGCTGTAGTCTTTGGGTTTATTAAAATGAAATAACTGTTTAAATTCATTTCTTTCCCTATTCAGATTTGTTCTACCATAACAGTTAACTAACTGTTTCCAATATTATTTATTCTCTTAAAGATACAGCTGTAGTTTCCAGGATCTTTGTGGGAAAGGTTATTAAAGACAACATCACGTTTTAAATATAGAGCTGCTCTAACTCCCACCCTTCCCAATTTTTTTTTAGTTCTGACATCCAAATTCAATAAGATTTGGTTTTATTCTTCCTTCACATGAGATTGTCTTCCAATAGATGTATTCATATCTGGCCAATAATTATTTTGATAAGTCTTTTATTTTCAAAATACATGCAAAGATAGTTTTCAACATCCACCCTTGCAAAATTCTGCGCTCCAAATTTTTCTCCTTCCCCTCCCCCACCTCCTTCCACTAGACAGCGAATAATCCAGTAGAGATTAAACATGTACCTTTCTTCTAAACATATTCCCACATTTGTCATGCTGCACAAGAAAAATCAGATCAAAGAGGGAAAAATTAGAAAAAACAAGCAAACAACATCAAAAAAGGTGAAAATACTGTGTTGTGATCCACATTCACTCCCCACAGTCCAATTTTTAGATGCAGATGTCTCTCTCCATCACGTCTATTGTGATTGTATGATCAACAATTTTAACTTAAGATTGTATTTTACAGGTTATAAAATTGTTTTTTTTTCTCATACTTTTCATTTCTGATCCTCACCAAAATCCTGAAATGCATGCAAGAGATACTTAACCTCAGAAAACTGAGTGTTAGAGATGTGAAGACACTTTTCCAAAACCAGGCTTAATGATTTAGTATTTATGGAAATAATGTTAGAACTCAACATTACAATTTTGTCCAAGCTCTGGTGACTAGCCCGTTGAAGCAGACACCTTGTCAAACACGATTTACTTCTTCCAAATACGATTTTGGAAAGAAAATATGACTTGCATTTTTAATACCAGTAAGAAAAGGAATAAAAAGCAAGTATGAATTTCAAAATAAACCTTGTCATTTTGCAAGCCAAATAACTTATTCATCACAAAACCTATTATGTGAAAAAGACAGATCTGAAGTCAACATGGTGATTCAGTAAATCTTGATTTAAAAAGGAAAAAATTAACTTTGTCTTAGATGTGTTGCCAAAAGGGAATTCTCTGGAATTAGAGAAATGTCAAGATAAATCAGTGTGAAATTTAGATTAGAATTCCATCTTGTAGCTTTTAGAACATAGGGAATCCTTATTCAGAAGGCATTTTGAAGGATGATATTCTGTTGTACAAATGCTGCTTGTTGTTTATACTTTGTGAAAATATACTCATTTCTCTAGGGAATGTGAATTCAACTTTATATTTGTCCAGTGTTCCAAATGTGCATGAGACTTTGTCGTTTTTCCTTCATTCTTAAAGAGGACCATAACATCAGGGAGGTGATGCCATGATATGCAAGTGAATTGGATTTAAGTGAAGGAGGACCATGCAAGGTCACCTGCTGCACTTTCCCTTCCAGAGCCATCTGGATCCAGTGGCCAGATATAGATCAGGATGACTGGAGATGACCCTGGATGAAATAGGAGACCTTGGCCTTTTTAAACTGAGGTCTTCAAGAAGTCTCAGTTTGACAGAGACTACACCTATTCAGTGATTAAAATTAGGAAGCAATTGGCAATAAATCTCTTTTCCTAATCCATAAAAATCTACTCTATATTCCCTTTTCTGAGATAGAGAAATAGGCATCCTCTTCCCTTTCACCCTTTGAGGCTCTAAGGCTTAGAATGCCAGACAGTTGGGATATTGGTCAGAGCCATATGCATATCCAGATGGAGGTGGAGAAAACTCCAAACTGATTCTTCTATAAGTCTTAGGGTCCTTTTTAAATCCAGAATTTTTTGAATGTTTTGAATATGGACTTGTAAAAGGTCAAGTAGAGTGTTGCAGCAGAAAGAAGTCTGACTTAGAGTCGCAGGATCTTGAGTTCAAATCTCAGTTGTACTCCATATTACCTGTGGGCCTTGGGGCACCCTTTTTATCTTTCTTGGCTTCAGCAATTCAACAAGCATTTATTAAGTGTTTATTATATGTCAGGCTCTGTGCTAAGCACAAGGATACAAATAAAACTCTTGATCTTAGCTTACATTTAATGAAGTGAAAGCATGCAAGGACTTACATACATGCAAGATATATATAAGGATGGGGTAAAAATCCCTCCCTCAACTGTAACTTTTTGACAGTGCAGTTTTAATCAGAACTGACTATGAACACAACCTTTTGAATCAATCCAAGCCATAGTGCGAGAGACTGGATCACATTCTAAGCATTTTATGTAAAAGGAAGAAGTTATCTTAGAATCAAGGTAGAAGAGATTCTGTTTCTTGATTGGAAAGAGTGGAGAAAGCAAGGAGGACTGAACATTGGCAGAGAAGTAAAATAAAGTATTAAAGAGAATCTTTGTTCTATGACCATGGTAGAGAGGAAAATGTAGGTAGATATGAGGAAGACAAGTATTCCAGGCATGTGGGACAATCAGCCAGTGAAAAGGCACAGAGTCAGAACACCAAGTAGAGAAAACTGCTGCTGGATCATAATGTATATGTCATGGAAAAAAAGTTAAAAAAAAAAGAATCTTTTTATTTGTAAAATTAAGAGATTGAACTAGGTGACTCTAAGTTATGTTTAAGATCTAGATCTATAAAAATACTTGTTCTTGTTACATTTAGGTGTTTTAAGGCACATAAACACATAGACATGATTCATCAGATATCTAAAAGTCCTAACTTTAGGTTATTTTGAAGACAACTATACCGAGGGAAGTACAGTTTAGAGAGAGTTTATTAGTATGGGTAAGAAAGAGACTGGCTAATAAGTCCAGTCCATAAGATCATGCATATTATGCTTTTTGGACGCAATCCCTACATGGATTTAAAACACATATAGTTTCTTCTCAATTTTCTTCATGATGTGCATGTTCATAAGACCTGTGATCATTAAAAGAGCCTCACATTAAATAAGAAGTACATCTACTTTATTGCTTTTGATAAATTTTAAAAATAATTAAAATTGTCTGTTGTTTTGGTATCAGAAATTTCTGAATATCCTTCTGTTTCCCTGGAAATAAATCTTTACTTATAACAGAGAAAAACAGATAACAAAAAACAAACAAAATAATGACCATATCCAACAATGCATACAATATTCTATTTTAGTAGTCTTCCATTTCTCTGACAAGAGGTGAGAGTTTTATTTTATCATTTGTTCTCCAGGATTATTATTGGTTTTTCAGTCGCTCAGAGGTAATGCTTTTCTGATTTGCAAAATTGCAGTCATTGCATAGCTTGTTCTTCTGGCTCTGCTTTTGTTCCTCTGTACCAGTTCATATGAATCTTACCATGTTTTCCTAAATTCCTCATATTCATTTTTTTCTACTGCATAATAATCTAGTACAATGAATATATATATATATATATATATATATATATATATACACACACACATACACACACACACACACCCCACAGGACAGCTATTGTACTAATCAACAGACATCCATTTTGTTTCTAAATTTTTGCTCCTGCAAAAAGTGCTGCTTTGAATATTTTGAAATATTTTAGAACTCTAAAGCACTCTATCATTTCTCACCTCTCCCCAGCTGCATATTTGTAAAGCTGGCCGCTGTCTTGCCCCAGTGCTGCAGTTCTAATTCTTCTTGGCAACAATTTCAATTCTACACCTTCCTGCTCAAGGTCTTAAATCTCTCTCCCCCAGTCATCTCCAGAAAGGTGTAGGAAGACAATGTGTTAAGATGGCATGTAAGTTTGTTCTTTCTCCTCCCCTCATTTCTCCCACCTTCATGGGCAGTTCTAAAACTAAATGGCGAGGTTATTTTTCTTGTCTTTCAGGGAAAAACAAAAACAAAAACATAACACTGCCTCTTCAACAAATCCCTTCCAGTGAAAAGACAAAGTCCCCAAAATATTTATATACCATGCATTTCACCAGGGGGCATATCCTTGGTCCCATTTTCCAGGTGGTAAACTATTAAATATTTGGAGATATATAACACTGCCATACAAATATCTTATTTTATAGTTAAACACTGCAGTTCTATCAACTAATCCTTACATAACATCCTTTTAGCTTCTTTAATCATGTTCAAGTCCTAGCTAAAATATCACCTTATAGAAAAAGCTTCTTCCTTTAGCTTTTCTCTATCTTCTTAACCTTTTCTCTAGATTATCTCTAATTTATTCTGTAGTCACTGTACTTGTAGGTAGTTGTTTGTTTCTTTGCAAGTTTTTTTTCCCAAATTAGAATGAGTTCCTTGACAGAAGGGGACTATCTTACATCTTTGTGTCCCCGGCACTTTGCAAGGTGCCTAGTATATATAAAGTGTTTAAGAAATGCATGTTGACTTGACTTGAAGTAAAATTCTATTTATTTTATTGATACTCTAATCATACTATTGATTCATATTGAACTAATGAATTGCCTATATTTTCAACTGAAATGATGTTTATTTAATCATATCTTCTCCATTCTGTGCATATGAAGGACTTTACATATATCAGTATTAAGCTAATTAGTCTCAGTTCATCATTATAGTCTGTTATAGCCATTTTATAATCCCACATCTGTTTTAACAAACACTATATCTGGTATCTCTTCCATTTCCTGCAATTTTCAATTTCAATAATAGTATTTATCTCCATTTTCACCTAATTCATTACTTAAAATGCTGAACAAGAGGAGGATAAGAGCATAGTCCTGTGATAAATCAAAAGATGGCTCTGGGTTGGCAATAACTCATTAATCACTCTTGTTGGTCAACTAATTTAATGGGCTAGAAATTCACCATCTTTACCCAGAAAAAAGGCTGTCTCTTTCCTGTTCTTACCACAAACATAGATAAAAACATAAGATTAACATTTATAAGTTATTATTATTATTTAAACTTCAACTGATTCTGGGATTTCTTAGAAGTATGTGCCACTTGTGTGAATTTTTCTTCCATTATTATCCTTACTCTAATTTTAGATGTATTCTTTTTAAATTCAGGCTCATTAAAAAAAAGTGTCTCATGTAAATTCATATAGATTTCTTTAGATCATTGGTTTCGAATACAAATATAAAAGGGAGGAGAATCCATGAAGGCTACATTAACTTAGAAAACCACATAATAAAACTATGTTCTATTGCAGTTTTGTTTTTAGAATATTTTCCAATTATGTTTTACTCTGGTTCAGTTGTAAATCTGTTTGCCTTTGTATCTTTCCCCCCTATCTCTATTTCTTAGTCTCTGTTGGTCTGTGTGTGTCTGTCCCTTTCTTTACCTCCTTAAATGCTTTTCATGCTTTCCATACTCAAGTTCATATATTTCTATGCACACATACACCCAGATAATGTTTCTTTTCCCTTCCTTGAATTAAATTTATTACTACCTATTCATCCCATGAAGGATTTTATAAACCTTCCAAAATAAATCAACAAATGTTTGGATACTTAGTGACTCCAGGACAAAGGTGAATATAGTGGACCTCAGGAAAAAGAAATATTGGAATATATGCTCAGGAATAAAAAAAATTGAAAAGGGCCAAATGATTGTAGGCTATATTTGCACCTACATGTTAGGAAATTTTTCTTTAAAAAAAGCTAGTAAATGTTGGACACAATGAATACCAAATGATATGAAAAAAAAAGAAAATTTGTCATATTTTTAATGCATAAGAAAGTACTAATTCCTGAGTCATTTGTCTGTGTTTGACAGTCAAACTTTGATTTGTTCAAAGTTTGAAAAAAAATTTTTATTATAGCATTTTATTTACAAGATATATGCATAGGTACTTTTTCAGCATTGACAATTGCAAAACCTGTTGTTCCAACTTTCCCCCTCCTTCCTCCCACCCCTTCCTCCAGATGGTAGGTTGACCAATAGATGTTATATATGTTAAAGTATAAATTAAATACAATATATGTATACATGTCCGAACAGTTATTTTGCTGTACAAAAAGAATCAGACTTTGAAATAGTGTAAAATTAGCCTGTGAAAGAAATCAAAAATGCAGGTGGACATAAACAGAGGGATTGGGAATTCTATGTAGTGGTTCATAGTCATCTCTGAGCATTCTTTCTCTGAGTGTAGCTGTTCAGTTCATTACCGCTCTTTTGGAACTGATTTGGTTCGTCTCATTGTTGAATAGGGCCACGTACATCAGAATTGATCATCATATAGCATTGTTGTTGAAGTATTTAATGATCTTCTGGTTCTGCTCATTTCACTCAGCATCACTTCATGTAAGTTTCTCCAGGCCTTTTTGAAATCATACTGCTGGTTATTTCTTACAGAACAATAATATTCCATAATATTCATATAATACAATTTATTCAGCCATTCTCCAATTGATGGGCATCCACTCAGTTTCCCAATTTTTGGCCACTACAAAGACTGCCACAAACATTCTTGCACATACAGGTCCCTTTCCCTTCTTTAAAGTCTCTTTGGGATATAAGCCCAGTAGTAACACTGCTGGATCAAAGGATATGCACAATTTGATAATTTTTTGAGCATAGTTCCAAATTGCTCTCCAGAATGGCTGGATATATTCACAATTCCATCAACAATGTATCAGTGTCCCAGTTTTCCCACATCCCCTCCAACATTCTGCACTATCTTTCCCTGTCATTCTAGCCAATCTGACAGGTGTGTAGTGGTATTTCAGTGTTGTCTTAATTTGCATTTCTCTGATCAATAGCAATTTAGAGCATCTTTTCATATGGCTAGAAATAGTTTCAATTTCTTCATCTGAGAATCGTCTGTTCATATCCTTTGACCATTTGTCAATTGGAGAATAGCTTGATTTCTTATAAATTAGAGTCAGTTCTCTATATATTTTGGAAATGAAGTCTTTATCAGAACCTTTGACTGTAAAAATGTTTTCCCAGTTTATTGCTTCCCTTCTAATCTTATCTGCATTAATTTTGTTTGTACAAAAACTTTTCAATTTGATATAATCAAAATTTTCTACTTTGTGATCAATAACGATCTCTAGTTCTTCTTTGGTAATAAATTCCTTCCTCTTCCGCAGGTCTGAGAGGTAAACTATCCTATGTTCTTCTAATTTATTTACAATCTCATTTTTTATGCCTAGGTCATGAAGCCATTTTGATCTTATCTTGGTGTATAGTGTTAAGTGTGGGTCAATGCCTAGTTTCTGTCATACTAATTTCCAATTTTCCCAGCAATTTTGTCAAACTGTGAGTTCTTATCCCAAAAGCTGAGGTCTTTAGGTTTCTCAAACACTAGATTGTTAGTTATTGGCTGTTTTGTCCTGTGAACCTAACCTATTCCACCAATCAACTAGTCTATTTCTTAGCCAATACCAAATGGTTTTGGTAACTGCTGCTTTATAATATAATTTTAGATCTGGTACAGCTAGGCTATCTTCATTTGATTTTTTTTTCCATTAATTCCCTTGAAATTCTTGACCTTTTGTTTTTCTATATGAACTTTGTTGTTATTTTTTCTATGTCATTAAAATAGTTTTTTGGGAGTCTGATTGGTATAGTGCTAAATAAATAGATTTGTTTAGGTAGTATTCCCATCTTTATTATATTTGCTAGCCCTATCCAAGAGCATTTAATATTTTTCCAGTTGGTTAGATCTGACTTTTGTGTGGAAAGTGTTTTGTAGTTTTGCTCATATAGTTTCTGATTTTCCCTTGGCAGATAGATTCCTAAATATTTTATACTATTGGTAGTTACTTTAAATGAAATTTCTCTTTGTAACTCTGTTGGATTTTGTTAGTGATATATAAGAATACTGATGACTTATGTGGGTTTATTTTGTATCCTGCAATTTTGCTAAAGATGTGGATTATTTCTCATAGCTTTTTAGTAGAATCTCTGGGGTTCTCAAAGTATACCATCATATCACCAGCAAAGAGTGATAATTTGATTTCCTCATTGCCTACTCTAATTCCTTTAATCTCTTTCTCAACTCTTATTGCCAAAGTTAGCATTTCTAATACAATATTGAATAATAATAGTGATAGTGGGCAACCTTGTTTCACTCCTGACCTTATTGGGAATGGATGCAGTTTATCCCCATTACATATGATGCTTACTGATTGTTTTAAATAGATGCTACTGATTATTTTAAGGAAAAGACCATTTATTCCTATATCTCAAGTGTTTTTAATAGGAAGGGATGTTGGATTTTATCAAATGCTTTTTCTGCATCTATTGAGATGATCATATGGTTTTTGTTAAGTTGATTATTAATATGGCCAATTATACTAATAGTTTTCCTAATACTGAACCAGCTTAATTCTACTTGATCATGGTGTATTATCCTGGGGATGATTTTCTGCAGTTTTTTTTTTTTGCTCATATCTTATTTAAGATTTTAGCATCAATATTCATTAGGGAGATTGGTCTATAATTTTCTTTCTCTGTTTTCAACCTACTTGGTTTAGGTATCAGTATCATGTCTGTGTCATAAAAGGAATTTGGTAGGACTCCTTCATTCCCTATTTTTTCAAATAGTTTATATAGCATTGGGGCTAAATGTTCTTTAAATGTTTGGTAGAATTCACATGTAAATCCATCTGGTCCTGGTGATTTTTTTCTTAGGGAGTTGATTAATAGCTTGCTCTGTTTCTTTTTCTGAAATGGGACTATTTAAGCAATTTACTTCCACCTCTGTTAATCTGGGAAGCCTATATTTTGGAGGTAGTAATCCATTTCACTTAGGTTATCAAATTTATTGGCATAAAGTTGGGCAAAATAACTCCTTATTATTATTCTAATTTCCTCTTCATTGGTGGGAAGTTCTCCCTTTTCATTTTTAAAACTAACAATTTGATTTTCATCTTTCCTTTTTCTAATCAGATTTACCAAAGGTTTATCTATTTTTGTTTTTTCATAAAACCAACTCTTAGTTTTATTTATTAATTCAATAATTTTTTTAGTTTCAATATTATTAATTTCTCCTTTTAATTTTAGAATTTCAAGTTTAGTAATTAATTGGGGGTTTTTTAATTGGGTTTTTTCTAGCTTTTTAAGTTGCAAGCCCAATTTATTGACCTTCTCTTTCTCTATTTTATTCAAGTAAGGCTCTACAGATATAAAATTTCCCCTTATTACCACTTTGGCTGAATTCCACAAATTTTGGTATGATATCTCATCATTGTCATTATCTTGAGTGAAATTATTAATTGTGTCTATAATTTGCTGTTTCATGCAATCATTCTTTAAGATGAGATTATTTAGTTTCCAATTACTTTTTGGTCTATTTACCCCTAACTTTTTGTTAAATGTAGTTTTTATTACATCATGATCTGAAAAGAAAGCATACTATTTCTGCCTTCTTGCATTTAATTTTGAGGTCTTTATGTCCTAATATATGGTCAATTTTTGTATAGGTTCCATGAACTTCTGAGAAGAAAAATATACTCCTTACTGTTACCATTCAGTTTTCTCCAAAGATCTATCATACCTAATTTTTCTAATATTCTATTTACCTCTTTAATTTCTTTCTTATTTTTTTTGTGGTTTGATTTATCTAATTCTGAGAGTGGAAGGTTGAGATCTCCCACTATTATAGTTTTATTGTCTGTTTCTTTTTGCAACTCTCTTAACTTCTCCTTTAGGAAGTTAGATGCTATACCACTTGGTGCATATATGTTTAATATTGATATTGCTTCATTTTCTATAGTACCCTTTAGCAAGATATAGTTTCCTTCCTATCTCTTTTAATTAGATCATTTTTTGCTTTTGCTTGATCTGAGATAAGGATAGCTACCCCTGCTTTTTTTACTTCACCTGAAGCATAATAGATTCTGTTCCAGCCTTTTACCTTTACTCTGTATGTATCTCCCTGTTTTAAATGTGTTTCCTGTAAACAACATATTGTAGGGTTCTGACTTGTGATCCAGTCTGCTATCCACCTCCACTTTATGGGAGAGTTCATCCCATTCACATTTATGGTTAAAATTACTAATTCTGTATTTCCTGCCATCATAATATCTCTGGATTGTGCTTTTCTTTTTCTCTCCTTCCCCTCCCCCCCACCCTTACCCTCTTCCCTAGTATTAAACTTATGGGCCCCCTTGTGTCATGCAGCTCTCCCTCTTTAGGACCTTTCCCTCCTCCCTTTGAATCCCTTCCCCTTTCTTGTCCCTTTCCCTTATTACTCTTTTTCCTTTTCCCTTTTCCTCTCCCACTTTTTAACGAGGTGAGAGAAGATTCTCTGTAAAACAAATGTCAATTATTTTCTCTTTGAGTCAACTCTGAAGAGAGTAAGAGTCACACAATGTTCCTCCCCCTATCTAAGTTCCCTCAGATATGATAGGTTTCCTTTGCCTCATCATCGGATGTAGTTAAGAATGTCTCAATATAAAAATCTGTATCCAACATGTCCTTGATACAGACAATGCAGCCCTGAACATTGTAGAGCATCTTAAATGAAATAGTTATCCAAAGTGCTCATTCTTTGTCATTTCTAGAATATATAAAGATTATCTCAAATTGATAAGAATAAGAGTCATTCCTAATTGATAAATGGTGAAAGAAAATGAACAAGTTTTCTCAGAAGGAAATCCAATCAAGAACCAAATGAAAAATTACATCAAATCAATAATGATTAAGGAAATGAATACCAAAGCAACTTAAAGATTCCTTTCTGCTTGGCAAAAAGAAATTGTAGGAGTTAATTTAGTTAGAATTGTTATTTTTTTATTATGCTATCTTGACCTGCCCATAAACAATTGAATTTCCAGTTATTCAGGTATGACTTCATTTGTATGAAAATTATTTTGTAATTGTGTTCATATAATTCCTGGGTTTCTCTTGGCTGATAGACTCCTAAATATTTCATATTGTCTACAGTTATTTCAAATGAAGTTTCTCTTTTTTATCTCTTGCTTTTGGGATTTGTTGATAATATGCTGAAATCTTTCTTTCTTTCTTTTTTTCCTTCCCTTCCTTCCTTCCTTCCTTTCTTTCTTTCTTTCTTTCTTTCTTTCTTTCTTTCTTTCTTTCTTTCTTTCTTCCTTCCTTCCTTCCTTCCTTCCTTCCTTCCTTCCTTCCTTCCTTCCTTCCTTTCTTTCTTTCTTCCTTTCTTTTTTCCTTCCTTCCTTCCTTCCTTCCTTCCTTTCTCTCTCTCTCTTTCTTTCTCTCTCTCTTTTTCCTTCCTTCCTTCCTTTCTTCCTTCCTTCCTTCCTTCCTTCCTTGCTTCCTTGTGCTATCTCTCTCTGATCAGCTCAGAGTGGATGTAAATAGCAATTGTTTGTTTTGGCCAGAAATCCTGAGGATCTTCCCCTCCCAAATTGATTCTTTTAATTAGGTAAAAATAGCCTATATGTGCCTCATTTCTTACTTACTCTTAATCACTGATTGAGGGCTGCCTCAGATAAACTGATAAACTTAGCTTAAAATGGCTGAGGTCTTCCACTGTATCCAGGGCCATCTTTAGTCATCCTGATCTACATCTTGCTCCAGATGATGCTGGAAAAAAGAGAGACTAATGAGCTTGCACAGCCCTCGTTCATTTAAATTCAATTCACTTGCATGTTGTGACATCATCTCTTTGATATCATGATCTTTTTTTTTTTTTTTTTTTTTTGAGAATGAAGGGCAAACAATATGTAACTTTTTTATGGTCAGGGCAATTCTAGGTTTTTTTGTTTATTTTAACAAGTTAAACTCTGCTCCTGGGGCACAGAACCACTGTCCCAAGCTTTTTGTATTGAAGGCCAAAGGTCTGATTAACGAGGTGCAAATGATGAGGCTAGTGGTAGTGAAGAAGTACGAGAATTGGGATGGGGAATCCCCTCTGAACGGCACAGGTCCAGTGTGAAAGAATTCACAAAACCTGAAATCTGTATAGCAAAAGAAGAATTTTATTGTTCACCAAGAAAGAAGCTTTCTTAGCTGGCAGAACTCCTCATTAGGAACTGGCAATGAGAAGTCAGCATTGCTAGGATGATAGACTTCTTAGTGGCAAGGTCCTGTCAGAAAGGCAAGAAAGTTAACACTGAGAAGAGAATATCTTCACAGTGGGCAAAAGTCCTGGCAGTCAATTTTGCCAAGAAGAGAACTTTCTTGGTAAAGCATAATCCTGTTTCAGACTTCTGCAAAGATTTGGGATTCAGAGTTATCTTTTATTAGTAGTCTGAGGCTTGGGGCTTCAATGTTGTCAATGCCTGGGGCTTAGTTCTCTGATTGAAAAGAGATTGAAAAGCTCAACTCTTGGGAGTCGAGTTACTGGGAATAGTTGTGGACTAATCTTCAACTCAATAGAGGGTGTGGCCATAGTTCTGGCCAGATCTCCAACTGCATGAGACCACTTAACTGGGTGTTGCCTGGGAAAGGCATGCTTTTCCCAGGGGAGAGCCTGAGACTCCAATCACCATTCTTTTACAGATTAAAGGAGACACAGTTTCAGAGTTCACCCCCATCATGATCACTTGCTTTTTGCACCAAGTCTTCAGGTGCTTGTGGCTTACCAACTGCACTGGTGTGGCCTAGCCTAATCGCACCTGTTGTACAGGGCTGGCAATTTGCCTTCTGTCCTGGCACTGAAAGTCTCACAGCTAGCCTGCTTTACTATAGGTCTGCTGAACCAGAACCATGTAGCATAGGTTGTTTATCTGTGTTGTGCTAAAAGCCTTGCCATCTGAACTGGGCTACTGTCTCACTGTGAGCCATGCCTTTCCTGAAGTCCTTCTAAGTTATCTTAAGCTGGAAAATTGTTTTTATGGATTTTTATGGGTTTTATCACTCCAGAACCTGTTTAGAAGCTTGATTTAATATTATTTCTAAGGGAAACTGGGGAAGGCTCAGGCAACTTGCTGGCTTCTCTTCTCCATCTTGGCTCTGCCTCCCAAACTCAGATACTGGACACAAAATCTTGCATTCTTCCCACTAAACTGTGCTGTTTCTACTGTCTATTATATTATTAATCCCTATTCTGCTTAAGGTCATATACTTGATCATCCTACAAGTCTACCCCTCCCCCCAATTTAAAAAAAAATCTTCCAAATTCTTTAGTATCTTGCATTCATCCTTCTTCTCTTACTAATTGTAATCATGAACAAAACAGTTAAACTTTTAAAGCTTCACTTTACCTCACTGTAAAATGGGGATAATGATATATGTTAGTGTGAGACTTACATGAGATATATAGTTTTGTAAATTTTTAATTTGCTACAGAAATATAACCCTTTTGTTTTTATTGTTGTTGCTGTTGCTATTATTCATAGTAAGCACTCATTTTCTATGTGTTGATTGATGAGGTAAATTACATTACATTTTTATAGAGAGGTTCAAAGTCCTAGTAAGATTTTTGGCTAAGTAAAAGTTCTAAAATGAATTTCAGGCTTTAATATTATATCATTTCTAACTCATTTTGTTTGAATAGAAGTTATAAAGCTACTACATATAGCCCGGGACACAAATACCCCAAATAAAGAATACATTCCTAGTAATTGAATTTGCCTTCAATACAAAGGAAAGGGCATTTCATGACCAACCAGAAACTGTTTCCATGGTAACATCATAATGCAATCATTCTTGACCAACAATAAATTTCAAAGAATGTGGGAGGAGATTAGAATAATAGTAGGTAATAATTATTGCCAAAACTTATTTACCAAGTTGTAATCCAGAGAATATTTGTCATCTGCCAGAAAACACAAGGCACAATTATTTCATAGTGGTGAAACTGAGGCTGAGAGAGGTAATGTTTGCTCCAAGTCTTGCCATGAGTCAGTGTTAGAACCAAGAAGAGCATCTGGTCTCCAGAAAGCCACCATTTCTTCATTCCCTGGAAGCTCCTGACAAATGAAGGGAGACTTGAAAGGAATGAGAAAAGGGAAGTGGTGGAAAATTCCTCACTGATAGCAGCAGGAGTCCAAGAGCCTCAGGATCAGAATCTCTATGGCTTTCATTATTTCTTCTTTACTACACAACAACATCATCTCATGCATATGCAGTAAATTCTTTTGGGGGATGAACACTAGTTTTTGCCTCAATTGTATCCCCTGGCAATGAATAGCTCAGGTTGATGAGAAGTTAAAAGGGCTCATTTCATTGTATCCATTTTAATGATCTGCCTTTGATTTCACTGAATCTGAATGTTGTTGCCTAATGGGAGAAAGGAAAAAGAGTAATCTTAAGGGATGTTCATTTGAGAATTCTCAGCAGTTATCATTTCTATCTCATTAAGGTTGTCTTCACATGACAACAAAACAACTATTTGGATGGAAAAGTCAGTTAATTCTTTTGACTTCACAGATATTAACAAAATAAGTGATATTCAAAGAATTGTATTGGGGTGAAAGAGTAAGTATGAAAATTGGTACTTGTTTTCATGGAGTTTATAGTCAACCATCTAACTGAAATGTGCATATATAGAATGCATGTACAGAGACATATATATATATATATATATATATATATATATATTTAAATCCTTATATACAAACATATATATATATATATATATATATATATATATATATATATACCTTAGGGAAGGGAATATGGTAGGCAAATGAAATAATTATGTGGTTTTAATGGTCTTAGATACCTTTCTGCCATCCAAGCTGGCTATTTTGAGTCTCATGTGGTAAAAACTCATTAGCTTCAACATGGCTTTGAAAATTTAAGGAACATATTAAAAATGTTCCTACTCTATGATTGCTATCACTTTTACATGTACATATACAAAAACCTCCAGTTTTAAGCCATTTGAGTATCATTGACAAATTCTAAATTAGAGCTTGATGTATTGTATTGTCAATTGTCTAGATTTAAGAAAGTGTTAATAATATAAATTAAACTTAAAAGTGCATCCTGCATACATTCTCACCCTCTTCACCCATACCCCCAGAGAGCCTGCCTGGTTATGAAAACATTAAGGAGGAGATCCCTAAAATATAGGGAGAACAAGATCTGTGATCTTTGTAGAAAAAAGGGGAGAAACACAAAAAGGTCACTTTATTTGTTCCCTTGATAAAATTTCATATTAAAACTTCTCCAGAGTAAGAAAACAACAAATATGCCATGTGAATCACTGTCATAAATTTATATTATTATGAAGAAATCCAGTAGCACATTATTTGTTTATACCAAAAGCATGCAAAATTCATCAACATTGTCTGCCAGAAAAGTCCATGGAGCAGAATTCTAGCTTGTCTCCCTTTGATGAGGTTAGTGGAAGTCAGAGAATTATTAAAATCCTCTTATGGTCAGCTCAGGTTTTTCATGACAGAATTCATGAAACGCAGAATTATTAATTGGCAAAAGTGAAAGTTTATTGTTGGAGAAAAAGCCAGTTTTGCTTAGAGACTGACTTCTAGAGTGGCAAAGTCCTATTAGGAAAATGGAGACTGACACTGAGAAGAGAATGCCTTCTCAGTGGGCAGAGGGTCTTCACAGGTGGCTATGCCAAGGAAAGGTCCCTTGGCCTGGCATGATCCTGCTTTGGGCCTCTGCAAAGAGTGAATTGAGAAACTGCCCTTTAAAAGGAGTCTTGAGGCTCTAGGAAACCAAGGTTCCCAAGCCTAGATGCTTATCAGTATCCAGCCCAGATCTCCTATTGTAATTGACAACGCTTCAAAGGAGTACTTTTTGACCAGGGTTTCTAATTGAATCAAAGGATCTGGCATCCCCAAAAGATAATTTATCTGGGGTGATATGCCTTCCCCAGGAGGAGCTGAGACTCCAAAAGGGATCACAGATCAAATCAGAGTGATAATCTTAAAGGGAACACAGCTTCAGTAAAAGGAAGAGTTTCCCTCCTCTTTCACCTTCACCAACCCTTTCTCTTCAAAAAGATCCCTTTTGGGGGAACAGACTCAATGAATAAAATTTCTTTTAGAGAAATAATAGGAAAATATTCCCAGAGGAATTTTTTGCTTCACAGTTTTAAAAAGTTAATCCTAATGTTGGAATATAGAGTTACAAAATACTTTTTTTCTTTTCCTTTCTAATCAAATTTCTTATTCCAATATAGTACAACAAGAAATTTTATATTCAAGTATTAGATGCAAGGGAAACAAAATAGTTCTTTCCTAATTGTCAGTATTAAGAGGGTGAAATAACATAATGAGCTCCCTCATCTTCTCTACAACTCCTCCAAAAGAATCTAGAAGTGTATCAACCTGAATGCTGATCAGGAAATCCAAG
Source organism: Sarcophilus harrisii (assembly GCF_902635505.1). Lineage (NCBI taxonomy): Eukaryota > Metazoa > Chordata > Mammalia > Dasyuromorphia > Dasyuridae > Sarcophilus > Sarcophilus harrisii. Next base: position 439,397,156 of record NC_045426.1, on the reverse strand, counting down.
AAAATATCACAGACAATCATTTTCCTAACCCAAGTTGTCCTAAAGAAACATAGAAGTCTAATGAAAGTAAAAAAGGAGTTTGGCCATTAGTGCACCATGTAGCAAAAAGCATTTCATCAAAAAGGGGGGGCTGACTGTGCACCCTGGAAAGAAGAGGTTCTAGATTTAAAACATAGGAGCCTAAACTGGTACAGAGTACCAAAGTAGATGCTTAATGAAATCTCTCTACTCACTATTCAGTTTTCAGATACAGACTCATGATAAATTGAGAATGCCATCTGTGCCTAGGAATGACATTCAAAGGGAAGAAACAGTAAGAGCCATATCTTTTTTAACCAAAGAGAACGCAAAAAATACAAAAAACAAAAAACAGCTATGTTACTCAGATCACAGGGGAAGGATGGAGTCTTGGTTCTACCTTCCAGCACAAAGAAGTCAAAGAAATAACCAGAATAGGAATCTCAATCAAAAGAAAAGACTACACTACTGTCATACTGAACTAAGTACAGCTTCTCAGGACATCTCTAATAGTGGCTAAATCTAGTTAGCAGCAGTCACCTGGAATTCTAAGCAGGGAAAGTTCTGTTGCTCAGACCCAAACTTAGGTCAGTAATTAGAAAAGCTCAGATTAGAGGGGAAGTCATCAGACTTTGCTCCACACCTGATAATTTAGTGCCTTAAAAGATTCCTATTGTGTATTGTCCCTGAGGTCCAGCAATAATACAACACTTAGCAAGCCAAGGAAACAACAGAAAGACCTAAGAAGAAAAAGTGCAGTCCAGACATTCCCATTAGAAATATGGAGCCCAGTTCTAAAACAAAGTCCAAAATCAAAAGGTAGACAGAAGGAATGAGTAAACAACAACAACAAATAATCCTGTTATAAAAAGCTAATCTGTTGAATGTGATACTCAGGATACAAATCAAGAAAAAGAGAATGATTCCAAAACATGTACAAGCAAAACCTCAAACTAAAAAAAAATAATAGCTTGTACACAAATTCAACTAGAAGTGCTAGAAAATATAAAATGAGTTTATATATATATACATATATGTGTGTGTATGTGTGTGTGTATATATATATAATATGTATATATAACATATATATATATATATATATATATATATATATATATATATTGCTGAGGAAATTGGGGTTAAGTGACTTGCCTAGGGTCACACAGCTAGGCAGTGTTAAGTGTCTCAAACCAGATTTGAACTTGGGTCCTCCTGACTTCAGGGCTGGTGCTCTATGCACTGCACCACTTAGCTGCCCCTTATATTCTGTTTTTGAAATAATAGCTTTTTATTTTCAAAATATATGCACAGATATGTATTCACCCTTGCAAAACCTTGTGTCCCAAATTTTTCTCCCTCGTTTCACCCACTCCCTCCCCTAAACAGCAAGTAATCCAATATGTGTTAAATATGTAATAATACTACTATTCATATTCCTACATATCTTATGCTGCTTAATAAAAAAATCTAACCAAAAAAGTTTTTTAAAATGAGAAAGAGAAAAAAACCAAGCAAGCCAAAACAAAAAATGATGAAAATACTATGTTGTAATCCACATTCAGTCACCACAGTCCTCTTTCGGGATACAGATCGCTTTCTCCATCACAGATCTATTGCAATTGGCCTCAATCACCTCACTGTTGAAAAGAGCCACATCCATCAAAGTTAATCATCACATAATTTTGTTGTTTCTGCGTGCAGCATTCTCTTGGTTCTACTCACTTCCCTTAGCATCAGTTCATGTAGGTCTTTCCAAGCCTTTATGAAATCATCCTGCTGATCATTTCCTATAAAACAATAATATTCTATAACCTTCATAAACCCTGAAATGAGTTTTTTAAAAAGCAACAAATTATTTTTATAAATTAAATGAGAGTGCCAAGGGAAAATATTTAAAAATGAAAACTATGAAAATAAGAATTGGAAAGGAAATTAACAATTTAGTACAAAAGTTATGAAGCCTTACCCAAACATCTTCTGTTTCCAGTTTCTGGCCACTACAAAGAGGGCTGCCACAAACATTCTTGCACAATCAGGTCCCTTTCCCTTCTTTAAGATCTCTATGGGATATAAACCCAGTAGTAACACTGCTGGATCGAAGGTTATGCACAGTTTGATAACTTTTTGAGCATAGTTCCAAATTGCTCTCCAAAATGGCTGGATGTATTCACAATTCCACCAACAATGTATTAATGTCCCTGTTTTCCCACATCCCCTCCAACATTCCACATTATCTTTCCCTCATTCTAGCCAGTCTAAGAAATGCTAATTTTAATAAGAAGAGAAGAAAAAGAAATTTAAAGAATTAGAATAAGCAATAGGTAAATAAAACTAGTATTCTTTGCAGAATTTTGGAGAATCAATTAAAAGAAACTATTTGAAATAATTAACTTTAGTCACATTGCAGTATATAAAATAAACCCCCACAAAATATTCATATTTCTATTTATTATTAACAATAAAGTCCAGCAGAAAGAGACAGAAAGAGAAATTCCATGGAGACAATATAAAATACTTGGGAGTCTATCTGCCAAAACAAAGCCAGGAACTAAAATCACAATTACAAAATGCTTTTCACACAAATATAATTAGCTCTAAACAGTTGGAAAATATTAGTTGCTAATGGTAGATTGAGCCAGTATGATGAAGAGGGGCACTCCTATCTATATTAATTTACTTATCCAGTGGCACACCTAATTGAAACACCAAAAATATAACTACAAAACTATGTAGAGAGAGCTATTTTTAAAAAAGGAAAAACACATATACACAAATATTTGTGGTAGCTCTTTTCTTTTCTTTTTTTTGTTTTTGTTTATTTTTGTTTATTTTTTTTAAATGCCTAATGAAGTTTATTTATTTATTTATTTATTTTTATTTAATAGCCTTTTATTTACAGGATATATACATGGGTAACTTTACAGCATTAACAATTGCCAAACCTCTTGTTCCAATTTTTCACCTCTTACCCCCCACCCCTCCCTAGATGGCAGGATGACCAGTAGATGTTAAATATATTAAAATATAAATTAGATACACAATAAGTATACCTGACCAAAACGTTATTTTGCTGTAGAAAAAGAATCAGACTCTGAAATATTGTACAATTAGCTTGTGAAGGAAATCAAAAATGCAGGTGTGCATAAATATAGGGATTGGGAATTCAATGAATGGTTTTAGTCATCTCCCAGAGTTCTTTTTTCTGGGTATAGCTAGTTCAGTTCATTACTGCTCCATTAGAAATGATTTGGTTGATCTCATTGCTGAGGATGGCCTGATCCATCAGAACTGGTCATCATCTAGTATTGTTGTTGAAGTATATAATGATCTCCTGGTCCTGCTCATTTCACTCAGCATCAGTTCGTGTAAGTCTCTCCAGGCCTTTCTGAAATCATCCTGTTGGTCATTTCTTACAGAGCAGTAATATTCCATAATTTTCATATGCCACAATTTATTCAGCCATTCTCCAACTGATGGACATCCATTCAGTTTCCAGTTTTTAGCCACTACAAAAAGGGCTGCCACAAACATTAGTGCACATACAGGTCCCTTTCCCTTCTTTATAATCTCTTTGGGATATAATCCCAGTAGTAACACTGCTGGATCAAAGGGTATGCACAGTTTGATAACTTTTTGAGCATAGTTCCAAAACTCTCTCAAAATGGTTGGATTCGTTCACAGCTCCACCAACAATGCATCAATGTCCCAGTTTTCCCGCATCCCTCCAACAATCATCATTATTTTTTCCTGTCATCTTAGCCAATCTGACAGGTGTGTAGTGGTATCTTAGAGTTGTCTTAATTTGCATTTCTCTGATTAATAATGACTTGGAGCATCTTTTCATATGACTAGAAATAGTTTCAATTTCTTCATCTGAGAATTGTCTGTTCATATCCTTTGACCATTTTTCAATTGGAGAATGGCTTGATTTTTATAAATTAGAGTTAATTCTCTATATATTTTGGAAATGAGGCCTTTATCAGAACCTTTGACTGTAAAAATATTTTCCCAGTTTATTGCTTCCCTTCTAATCTTGTCTGCATTAGTTTTGTTTGTACAAAAACTTTTCAGTTTGGTATAATCGAACTTTTCTATTTTGTGATCAGTAAGATCTCTAGTTCTGCTTTAGTCATAAAGACCTTCCCCTTCCACAGGTCTGAGAGGTAAACTATCCTATGTTCCTCTAATTTATTAATAATTTCATTCTTTATGCCTAGGTCATGAACCCATTTTGACCTTATCTTGGTGTACGGCGTTAAGTATGGATCAATGCTTAGTTTCTGCCATATTAGTTTCCAATTTTCCCAGCAAATTTTATCAAACAGTAAGTTCTTATCCCAAAAGCTGGGATCTTTGGTTTGTCAAAGACTAGGTTGCTATATTTGTTGACTGTTTTATCCCTTGAACCTAATCTATTCCACTGATCAACTAATCTATTCCTTAGCCAATACCAAATAGTTTTGGTAACTGCTGCTCTATAATATAATTTTAGATCTGGTACAGCTAAGCCACCATCATTTGATTTTTTTTTTCATTAATTCCGTTGAAATTCTTGACCTTTTGTTTTTCCATATGAACTTTGTTGTTACTTTTTCTAGGTCATTAAAATAGTTTTTTGGGAGTCTGATTGGTATAGCGCTAAATAAATAGATTAGTTTAGGTAATATTGTCATCTTTATTATATTTGCTCGCCCTATCCAAGAGCATTTAATATTTTTCCAATTGGTTAGATCAGACTTAATTTGTGTGAAAAGTGGTCTGTAATTTTGCTCATTACTTAGAGAACCCCAGAGATTCTGCTAAAAAGTTATTAGAAATAATCCACAACTTTAGCAAAGTTGCTGGTTATAAAATAAACCCACATAAGTCATCAGCATTCTTATATATCACTAACAAAATCCAACAGTCAGAGTTACAAAGAGAAATTTCCATTTAAAGTAACTACTGATAATATAAAATATTTAGGAATCTATCTGCCAAGGGAAAATCAGAAACTTTATGAGCAAATTACAGCCAAAGCGGTAATAAGAGGGAATTTTATATCATTAGAGGCTTACTTGAATAAAACAGAGAAAGAAAAGATTAATGAATTGGGCTTGCAACTAAAAAAACTAAAAAAGACAAATTAAAACCCCAATCAAATACTAAATTGGAAATTCTAAAATTAAAAGGAGAAATTAAAAATATTGAAAGTAAAAACTATTGAACTAATTAATAAAACTAAGAGTTGGTTCCTATGAAAAAGCCAATAAAATAGATAAGCCTTTGGTAAATCTGATTAGAAAAAGGAGGGAGGAAAATGAAATTAGTAGTCTTAAAATGAAAAGGGAGAACTTTCCATCAATGAAGAGGAAATTAGAGAAATAATAAGGAGTTATTTTGCTCAACTTTATGCCAATAAATTTGATAACCTAAGTGAAATGGATGACTACCTCCAAAAATACAGACTTCCCAGACTAACAGAGGAGGAAGTAAATTGCTTGATAATTGTCCTAATATATGGTCAATTTTTGAATAGGTTCCATGAACTGCTCAGAAGAAAGTATATTCCCTTCTATCTCCATTCAATTTTCTCCAAAGATCCAACATACCTAATTTTTCTAATATTCTATTTACTTCTTTAATTTCTTTCTTATTTGTTTTGTGGTTTGATTTGTCTAATTCTGAGAGTCAAGGTTGAGATCTCCTACTATTACAGTTTTTGTTGTCTATTTCTTCTTGCAACTCTCTTTAACTTCTCTTTTAGGAAGTTGGTGCCATACCTACTGGTGCTATATTGTTTATATGATATTTCGTTGTTTATGTACTCCTTTTAGCAGGATGTGTTTCCTTCCTTATCTCTTTTAATTAGATCAATTTTTACTTTTGCTTGATCTGAGATAAGGATGGCTACCCTGCTTTTTTGACTTCACCTGAAGGCATAATAGATTTTGCTCCAGCCTTTACCTTTACTTCATATGTATCCCCTGCTTTAAATGTGTTTCTTGTAAACAACATATTGTAGGGTTCTGACTTTTGATCCAGTCTGCTATCTGCCTCCTCTTTATGGGGAGTTCATCCAATTTAATTTACAGTTAGAATTACTAACTCTGTATTTCCTAGCCATCCTAATAACCCCTAGATTGTGCTTTTACTTTTCTTTGCCTCCCCAACCCTTCTTTCCCCTTTCTAAACTTATTATCCCTCTTGTATCATGATACTTATCCTCTTTATAATCCTCCCTCCCCTTTGAGTCTTTTCCTTCCTTCCTTCTTACTCTTTTTCTTTTCCCTTTTCCTCTCCCCTGTTTTAATGAGGCTAGAGAGAATTTTCTAAAACAAATGTCAATTATTTTTTCTTTGAGCCAACTCTGATGAGAGTAAGATTCACACAATGTTCCTCCCTCTCTAAATTCCTCAGATATGATAAGTTTCCTTAGCCTCTTTGTGGGATGTGGTTCCCTCTTTTTATCCTCCTTCCCAATCTTATTCTGCCATCATCCCTTTTCCATATCTATTCCCTTTTTTATGTTATATCATGTACAATCAAATTATACATGTATTCTTTTGTATATCCACAACTGAAATACAATTCTCAAGAGTTATTTTTACCTTTTCTGCATCTCTTGAGTTCTATGCTTGAGATCAAATTTTTTTTAGTTCTGGTTTTTCTTCGAAACAAATGGAATTCATTTGTTTATTAAATGTCCATCTTCTTCCTGGAAGAAATGCTCAGCTTAGCTGGGTAGTTTATTCTTGGCTGCATCTCAAGTTCTTGTGCCTTTTGGAATATCATTTCCAGGCCCTTCTTTCCTTTAATGTGAGGCAGTCAGATCTTGGGTGATCCTTATTGTGGCACCTCGGTATTTAAATGGTTTTTTTTTTGGCTGCCTGTAAAATTTTTTCCTTAATCTGATAGTTCTGAAATTTGGCCACAATTTTCCTTGGGGTTTTTATTTTAGGGTTTCTTTCAGAAGGTGTTCGATGAATTCTTTCTAATGCCTATTTTACTTCTGATTTCTATTACATCTGGGCAGTTCTCTTTGATGATTTCTTGTAAAATAGTATCTAGGCTCTTTTTTTTCATCATAGTTTTCAGAAAGTCCAATAATCCTCAGATTATCTCTCCTAGATCTATTTTCCAAGTCTGTCGTTTTTGCAAGTAGATAATTCTATGGTTTTTCCAGTTTGTCATTTTTTGTTTTTTGCTTGACTGATTCTTGCTATCTCAATGAATCATTAGTTTCTATTTGTTCAGTTCTAATTTTTAAAGAATTATTTTCTTCTATTAGCTTTTTTACTTTTTCTGTATATGTCCAATTGAGTTTTAAATGCTATTGTTTTGGTCTGTGGAATTTTTTCCATTTCACTAATTTTTTTTTTAGTGAATTATTTTCTTTTTCAATTCACAGATCCTATTCTTCGTAGTTCTTTGTCTTTTCCAATTCATGGATCCTACTTTCTTGTGAGTTCTTTGTCTTTTCCAATTCAGAAATCCTACTTTCTAGTGAATTCTTTATTTTTTCCAATTCACAATTCTTACTTTCCTGAGATTTTTTTACTTTTTCCAATTCGTATTTCAGGAAGTTGTTGCTCTCTTTGTAAGGCTTCTCTTTCCTTTCCCCATTTATCTTCTAACTCCTTTTGAGACTTTCAATGGTCTCTTTCTATGAGAGCATCATGTAAAGGAGGACAGTCTGATGCATTTTTGCTGTTTGAGGTCTCTTCAGGTTTGCTGACCTGCTCTTTTTCTGCATAGAAGCTGTCATCGTTCTTTTCATCTTTTTATTCATGTTTAAGCCTTTAGGTAGGTCTGTAGGGCAAAGGGTTACTAGCTTCCTCTGCAGAGCAGGGAAAGATGTAAACCGATTTCGGCCCAGGTATGGGAGTGCTCTGGGTGAGAGTTTTCCCTTCCCCCAACAGGAAGTGGATTCAGCACTGGCCGAGCTATCAAACTGCTTAGTAGGGCTGAGTGCGTTAGTGATTGCCCTGGGCTAGAGACTAAGGGGTGAAAGTGTCACTGCCTCAGGCTGGAGCCTCTTGTGGGACTGTGAGTGTGGCAGCTGACCGCAGACCACAGCTGCAGACCGCAGACTGCAGACCCAGGACCGCTCTGGAACTCTGCCTCCAGTGTTCTGCCCAATGCAAATCGGCCCTGAAAGCTCTATGGCTCCAGCTGAGCTCCCCACTGCGCAGATTGAGGCTAACCTGGAGCTGCGCCCTCCTGCGTGCAGGATCACAACTGCCCCAAGGAAAAGCCCGTACTGCGGGTTGGGGCTCGGCGCTTGTGCTGAGATCTGTGCCTTCACCCTTGGTTTGAGACTCTCCTCGGAACCAATTTCTCTCCTGTCTGCACTGAACTCCCCCTGGCCCAGGAACAACCTTTTTGGCGTAGACTGCAGATTTTCTTGGCCGGTGGTTGTTCTACTTCTTATCTTTACGAATTGTAGCAGTCAAGACTATTTTTGAGGCTCGATATAATATTGATAAAGAGGGTAAGAGAAGAGCTTAGAAAGTCGCGTGTGTCTTCTCCGCCATCTTGGCCCCGCCCTTGTGGTAGCTCTTTTCATGGTAGTTAACAAAGAATTGGAAATTGAGGGGATGCCCATTTATTGGGGAATGATCAATTAAGTTGTAGTATATGATTGTCATAGATTACTATTGTCCTATAAGAAATGATGAGCAGAATGCTTTCAGAAAAACCTGGACAATCAAACGTGAACTGATGCAAAGTGAAGTGAGAAGAATCAGTAAACCATTTTACACAATTATCAACAATATTGTAAGATGAATTGTGAATCACTTAGCTATTCTCAGCAATACAATGATTCAAGGTAATTCCAAAGGACTCATGTTGAAACACACTACCCATCTCCAGAGAAAATACTGATGGGGATATGAATGTAGATTTAAATATGCTTTTTGAGGACCTTTTCTCTTTAGTCTATGTTTTCCTTTTACAACACAACTACTGTGGAATATATTTTGGATGATTGTGCATGTATATAGCCTATATCAAATTGTTTGTTTTATAAATGAAGCAGGAAAAAAGAAAGAAATAGAGAGAATTTGTAACTAAATCTTTTTTTAAAAAACTGTCAGATTTTTACATGTAATTGGAAAAAATAAATATTTAAGAATTTTTTAAAAGAAAAAAAAAAGAACCATATGAAAAAATGCTCTAAATCACCAATCGAAGCCAAATGTAAATCAACAAAATTTTGTGGTTCTGTTTCACACCTGCTAAATTGGAAAATATGACAAAAGATAGGAATGGTTAATGTTGAAGGATTTGTAGAAAGATAGACACATTCATAGTTTGTTGGTGGATTTGTGAAATGATTTTACCATGCTGGAAACAAATTTGGGATTATATAAAAATGATCAAAATGTTCATAATCTTTGATCTAGCAATGACTTAATATGTTGTGATATATGAATGTAAAATAATTTTACTATGCTATCGGAAATGATGAAGAAAATAAATTCAGAGACACATGGGAAAGTATATGAGCTTATATAAAGCAAAACAAGCAGAACCAGGAGAATAATACACATAAGTACAAAAAAAAAAGAAACAGAAAAAACTGAAACAAAGCTGAATTCCATGAAATAATGATGCCCAATCTTGGCTCCAAAAAGAGAGGAGAAGGCAGATATATATTGCCCTCATTAGCAGAGGTGAGTGACTGTTTATGGAATACTGAATAGTAAAGTAATAAAATGTGTTTGTTGGTTTTACTAAACTTTTAAAAAGTCTCTTTTTGTTTCATCCCCCGTGCAGTGCCTGGAACAAAGCACTTAATAAATGCATGCTGATTTATTCAGTTGTAATCCCATTTTTGCCATATACTTAGTGTTCAGCAGTAGGTAAGTTGTATGTTTTCTCAAGACCCTAGATTGCTCATGGTCAAGTTCTGACATTCTTTGATGCTAACATGAAATTTAGTATAGTGGCAACATTTTTAAGCACAGGTGGACATTTGTGGTAGTTTCTTTCCCATGTCAGTTTTATACAAGATAATAAGACTTTAAATGGAAATCAAGGGGTCTCCATTTCAGAAGGAAAAATATTCTTTGGGGGTAGGGTGGAAATGTGTATATATATATATATATATATATATATATATATATATATATTATACACACACACACACACACACACACACACAAACTTCAGGTTTTAGATTACCCCTGAAGGAAGATGAATTCAGCTGACAGAAGCATTGGAGTTTCAGTTAATTTTTTTGAATTAATATTTCACCAGACAAAATGTAGGCAATCTGGATAGAGACCTTTTGCCCCCTCTTTTTAAAGACTATCTGAGTTATAATAATCTCCTATTTTGTGACATGGGGCAGAGTACACAGGACACCTCACTGAATGACTGGAGGCTGATTGTGTTTTCATCTGTAGCATCTGTATTTGAGAGATGCTATTCTACATGCTAGCAGAATCAAAGGATATTCCAAGGTTAAAGCATTCATCCTTCTCAGAAAGAGCTTAGAAAATGCTGGATTCTGCTGTCTTCAAGTGTTCTCTGAAAATGCTTTTGTAGTTTAATCTCTAGTCATGGGAACTTTTAAGAGTCCAATTCTGGAAAGATGATGCCTTCAAGTTAGTTTCTTTAAGGTTTATGTTCTACTTGTATTGCACTAAAAAATGGTCAGTATTTCAAATGCTAGTGGAGGAAAAATTGTCTTTTGTGTATTACCTCAGATAAAAATGAACTTTGCTAAAAGCTTATCAACTTTAAAAATTATAGCAAATAAAGAGGAGAATGTTTCTGTTTTGCTAGATTTAATTAATCTAATTATGCTGAGAATAGTACTATATTTTAACCCTAAGGGAGGGGGTAATTAGCCAATATATTTTATATGTAGGGAGCATAATTTTGTAGGAATTACTATTCTATATGGTGCGAGGTAAAAATCATTTATTTATTCATCCTTCTTTTCTCTCTCTCTTGTGAATTCCTTCAACCTACCCTGAACTTTTTGCTCCCTTTTAAGCATGTAAGAAAGGACTATAACATGACCATACATTTAGAAATAAAAATTACAAAGGGAGACTGCAATTGTTTATCCAATTAGTGTTCAATGGGCTGGCAATTAAGAATAATGTAAATGCTAACTTTGTTACTAGAAATTCCTGTTTTGGGGATCAGTAAATAGATATTAAGTGCAACTAATTTTTCTGTAGATAACATAATGTAAAATTTGTTTTTATTTTAACTATAAAATACTTCAAAATTAAGCCATTTTATTATTCATTATTGTTTAATTCCCTTAGGTAGAGCAATTACTATATAAATGAGCCACTCCTAGATGTTGTACAAGTCTTTATATCTGTGCCATTTGGATATTTGGATAATTTGCTAAACATTTCTGAGTCTGTTTCCTAATTTGCAAAATGGGGATAACAATTATTGTACTATGTCTTCCAGATTGATTATGAATAAAATATCTGTTACATGTAATAAGATACTACACGTAGAATACTTTGTAACAATCTTCCAGAAAACTCCTGGTATATTGTCACATTGTGATACAGACTAGACGTTGTAGTCTTGAAAACTGTATTGGAAGAATACAAACTATGGGATGCACTACCAAGATAAAAAGCCTTGGGAATATGGATTCATTGAGTACACTCCACATTTGCTCCTAGGATTTTGGTAAATAAGTTGGGGAAGACATTACCAAGTGGTTGGCCACTAGGTAATTCTCTCCCCGCTACTACAGCCATTTATGTAGACTAATTATTAAAGCATTTAAGTCATTTCCCATTCCACCCTCCCACATGTACCTTGAATTTCATTAGTGTATGAAATCACAGATCTTTGACTATGAGAAATGAAGGTTTTGTAATTGTAGAGCTTTGTACAAATACAAGAGAGGTAGGGTGGGATAGTTTAGATCGTTGGCTAAGTTTGGGATCAGGAAGGCCAGGGCTAAAATTCTGTCTCTCACATACAGACACTATGAAAACAGAGGCAGTTGCCCAAGTAACTCACTAACTTATAAGTGGCCAATCACCATTGGTGGAATGTAGTTTCAAAAACAGGGAGTTCCCTATGTCAAACTGTGGTGTTCTTGTTCTTTAAGATATGATGGTTCTCTCTAGGATCAGGTTTCTTGGGGAGGTAGCCCTAGTATCAGTTCAGATCAATAATCACCCCAAATGCAGCCAGGGATTAAAGTACAGTCTCTTCGAAAATCTTATCTCCTTCACTTGGGGCTTGGCAAGTTTTCTGGAGGCCTTCTCTCTCCTTGGTTCCAAGAGCTCTTGCCGCTAGTCCTTTGCCTCTGCTCCCTTTAGCCTCCAGCCAGCACAAATGTGGAAGATGGAATGAATCTGTCTTGCCTCCAAGAGAGGGCTTCTGCTGAACTGACCGATGCCCCCCTCTCAATCTTTTCAACTGAGCTCTGCTGACTGAGCTCAGCTGTTTTTATGCTCTCTCAAAGATTGACTCCTCTGAGAGTGGGATTATGGGATCCGAGAGTGGGATTGTGGGTTTTTGACTTTGAATACTGACTTGTGAATCTTCCAAAAGTATGAACTCTAATGAGTACTTAAATACATTAGTGAGCTAGAGAATTTTGCTAAGTACCATGCTAAATTAGGCAACTGACATCACTTTGTAAGGATTCTCTCTAAGGTGTGAACCATAAACATTGTATCAATTTCATTGAGTTAACACTAGGATTCTAACATCAAACAATAAATTTTTTTGGGGGGGGGATGTTATATAAATTTAATATTCTATATAATAATTATAATTATAAGGATTAGTCAATGTAGAAGTATATCATCTATAGATACATGCAAGTGAATATAAAATTTTATGAAATACTCAAGATTTTGTCTTGAACAAAATACAGTTTATGTAACCTGAATTATCCACATACACAATGATACTATGTTAATCAAATTCGTGGCTACTTTCTATTAATCTGTGAGAACTTTTTTTTTCAAGAAGAACATGAGAAAAGCTTTTGCTATATTTCAAGACATTATTTTCTTATTTCCTTCTTTTGGGATTAGCATTAATGGACTCTTATTTTCATGCTTACTCTTTTAAAAAAATTACAACCATTACTATAATTTGTCTGGATTCATACAATCATTGAACCAAAGAAAACAATAAAAATCTTAAGAACACCCATAATAAAACAAAAAGGGAAAAAAACAAAATAAAACAAATTTGCTCTTTTTCCTCTCCCCTAAAAATAAATAAATGGTTATTAATGATGATAAATATGTTTGCAAACATATATTGTTTGCCAATTGGTAAAAGAAATGAAGAAAGTGGACAATGTACATTGTCTAGAGGCAACAGGGTTTAGTGGGAAGAATGGTAGATTCGAAACCAGAAGACCTGAGTTTAAACTCTGGCTCTATCTAGTGATAGATAGTGTGTGATCTGGGACAGGTCATTTTACTTCTCCTGGCCTCAATTTACTTTTCTTTAAAATGATGGTATTGCAATACCATAGTGCACATAGTGCACTATGTAATATCTAAGCACCCTTCCCTCTTTAAAAATATGATTTCATTGTCCAATGAACATTAGAAAGGGAAAGTGAATAAGTATTTATTAATGATCTTTTATGGTCTACTATGGTATGCTAAGCACTCTACAATTATTATGTCCTTTGATCCTCATAACAATTATATTAAAAAAACAAGTGGTGGTAATATTTTCCATTTTATTTGCCATGATTTATTTGCCATGACAGTTTAATTTTATTTGTGTTTATTGTGGTACATGTGTTGATTTTTGGCTTCTTTCTTTCCATTTTATGTGTTGATTTTTGGTTTCTTTCTTTCCATTTCGTATCACTTCATAGAAATGTTTCCTTATTTCCTTATATTAATCATTTTTATTATGGAGTACTAATAGTTCATGCATTCATAGGACACATAATTTATTTCTATTTCTTCTGGGCTGGGATGAGCTATCTTCTATAGTTTCACTAGACTTACAAATGTGTCCAGTTATATAGAGGTCAGACCCTGTTTTCTCAGCTGGCAAAGTTATATTTGTCAAGTTGGACTGGTACAAATGACAACCTACCTCTTTACTAACTTCCTCAGGAAAATTGAGTAGATAATATGTTCTAGTCCTAGTCCTATGGGTAATAAAGGTGGGTCTGGCAAGGCAAATTCAGGAAAAACTCAACTCATATTTCTATACTAAGCTTTTTTACTGGCCTGGAGATATAAATGCCCTTCAAGCAACCTCTCAAATCCTAGTAACATGACAGGTGATGTGATTAGGAGATAATGTGCCAATATTTTCATTTCCTTCTACTCTTATTTCTGTGATACTTAACCACCAGCTATCAAAGAATATTTCTCTTCCTTCCTTACCTTAGTTGTCTGTTCCCTCATTTTCATCCCCTTCAAATCATACTCTCTTAATGTCCCATTTTAGATCTGTCCATTCAATATTCTGAAATACTTTTCTGTCCATAATTAATAAACTTACGTCAACTTTCAATCTTTTTCTTTTCTCATTCTTCTCATCTTCTGACTCTCTTTGAAACCTGGTTTCCTCATAATGCCATTTCATCTCTAGTTACCCTTTCTAGTATAGTCTTGTATTTTCACTCATGCCTTCACCTTGTGGTCATTGTGATAAAAGTGGAATTCTATATTGTCTAGATCCATATTGTCACTACCAGACTCTCCTTCTACCAATATCACTGAGCAACTTCTCTTCCTATGAGGTTTATTCATCTTAAATTTATCCAGATTCTGATAGCTTTAATATTCTGATCTCCTTATTCCCTAGTTATAGCTCATAAAATTCTTTTTCTTCCTAAATCTTTGTCATACTATTGTAGACTTCAACATATACAACTGATATGCTCTTAAATGTCCAACTTCCTAGTTCTTCCATCTTGTATAGATTCTGAACTTCTAAGAACTCTGCTGAGAGAGTCATAAACCTGATCTTGCCATTACCAAAAATGTTCTACTTTACTGTTGAACTTTAATTATACTCTTTTATCTTGTACTCTTTATCTTTGCTTCATTCCTCATAAATCTATTTTTCATCTTTATTGTGACTTCCACTCCCTCTTTACCTCAATACTTTCCCTGCTCATCACACTAGTACTAGTCATACTCTCTCCCCTGATTCTACCCCTTAGTGAATCAGCTAAACGCCACACCATCCTCTAATCTTAAATCCCTTGTTCCCCTGTCCTATTGTCTGCCACATCTTACAATGCATCTAGATGACCTCCACCATTGTTCTCCTTCACTTCAACTCATGTGCTATTGAATAGAATTTAAGCAAATCACAGAACTGTATTGACCTAGTCCACATGTCAATATTAGTTAATCTCAACTGGGTCCAGTAGCAAGGAAACCATACTGGTTTTTCCTAATTGCTTACTTGTTCCATTCAACTGTTTTCTTTTCTTAAACTTTACATCATACTCTCTATCCCCATTCTCTTTGCTATGGACCTTATCTCTTTATTAAAAAAAAAATCAAAGCCATTTGCCAAGAGCTATGTTTTCTCTCTTCCTGATCACCTGAAAACCCTCTTATATCATCTCTTATTCATCTTTTCTCCATTCTAATCTTTTCTGCTTGACAAGACCAACATCTGTCAGTTTTACTCCCTCTAAAGTGATTTTCTATTAATTCTATATTGATATGTCTTCTAATTTCTGTAGGATGTTTCTCCTTTTAGAATGTCAGTTTTTTTGTTGTTTGTTTTATCTCGAGTGCTTAGAATAGTGTCTGACTCATAGTGAGGATTTAATAAGTGATTGTTGATTAATTGAAGTGGAATTTCTGAGTCAAATTATATAATAGGAACAAAATTTGAAACATTAATTAATTAACATTTGTTTTTCATAACTAATATGGATATTAGTTATCAAATAACTAATTATATGTCTCTATATAGATATAGAGATAACTATATATATATATCACTTTAAAATTTGCAAAGTGCTTTTAAAATATTTCATTTTATCCTCATAACAACCTTGGGAGGTAGATGCTATTATTTTCCTAATTTTACAGATAAAGAAACTGAGACAAACAGGTTAATTGACTTGAGCAGGGCCACAGATCTTTTAATTATCCAAGACTGGATTTAAATTTGGATTTCTCTGACTCAAGGTCCAGCATGTTGATTGTATTCCTACATTCCCACTAATATTATTTTTTTCACCTTTTACCATCCTTATCAGTTTAATAGATATAAGATGACATCTCAAAGGTGTTTTAATTTGTATTTTCTGATAAAGAATACTTTCGGATACTTTTTCAAATCATTGAAAATTTGTACTTTTATTCAGAATCACTTTTGGTCATATACTTTTAACAACTTACCTATAAGTTGTCTTTTTTCTTTGTTTTTAGAATTAATCTGTTATTACTCTCCATTCCCACCTGACACTGAAATTAAAAATAACAAACTTGAAAAATAAAACTCTCCTTCCAGCAGAGTCCACCAAAATAAATTTCCACATTAGTCATATCCGAAAATATGTCTCTTCCTGTATTTTAATCACCTCTTTGTCAAGAAATAAGTGTCATGGATTCTCACTTTATATTATCTGAAATCTCACCATAATGCTGGTAACTTAACTTTAGATACTCAAAATTTTCTCAACTTATTTAGCCTTTTTTCCTCTGATTGGAGGGTCAGAAAATGGAGAAATAAACTTCTTCTAAAATTTTCTTTTATAGAGGGTTAGGATCTGGATTTTTCTGCTGTCTACCTTCTGTCAGTAGTTTTACCTAGTTTCAAATCCATGCAAATTGTTAGTCCCTAATTTCCTTTAAATTTTGCTTTTGTCTGGTCCCCACTAGAATGTAAATTCATTTAGGGTACAGTTTGTCTTTTTTTATTTGTATCCCTAACTCTTAGCACAATGCCTGGTACATAGTAGGAACTTAATAAATGTTCATTTTAGTTGTATTTTATTGTATTGTATCACTGAGTTGATTAAAATTCTTTAAGTTTTCAAAGTTGTTTTTTTTTCTGTATAACTTTTACCATTACTTTATTCTGTGTCAATTCATAGAAATTTTCTGTCAGTTTCCTCTGAAATTATCTATTCCATCATTTCTTAAGGCTTGATAATATCTTATTGCACTAATATGCTATAATTTATTTAGTCATTGTGAAATAGAACTTCTTTTTAGTTTCTAATTATTGACTTTAATAAAAAATCCTCTAGAAATATTTTACTACATATACTTCCTTTTTCTCTTTGGTTTCCTTGGTATAGCAGCCTAGTAATAGTATTACTGAATCAAAGAGAATGCATAATTTAATGCCTTTCTGGAAATAGTTATATATTGCTTTCCAGAATGACTGGACCAATCCAAAGCTATACCAATATATATATATATATATATATATATATATATATATATATATATATATACACTAATATATCTGTTTTTCCTCAACTGCCCCAAAGTTTGTGATTTTCTTCTTTTGGCACATTTGCTAGTTTGAGATGTTATATAGGTCCTAAAATTTGCATTTCTCTATCAGTATTTTAAAATCTTTTTAAATAAAATCATTGATAATTTTAATTCCCTTCTTTGAAAGCTTCATGTTTATATCCTTTGACCATTTATTTATTGGGGAATGACTTTAAGTGTGATACATTTGAATATGTGGCTTCTTTATCTTGGATATGAAAATTTTATTAATGAAAATTGCTGCAAAGATATTCCCCATCCCTAAATACCTGTTTCCCTTCCCATGTTTTATTATATTTGTTTGTATAAAAACTTCTAGATTTAATACAATCAGAATAATCAATTATGCATTTTATCTCATGTGATTTTCTCTATTTTTTATTTAGTTATGGATTCTTTCTCTTTCCAATAGTCTAAAAGGTATTTTCTTCCTCCCCACCTATTTAATAATATTTTCTTTTTTCCAGTTATCTGTAAAGGCAGTTTTCAACATTTCCATATTAGTCATGTTGTGACAGGAAAATCAGAACAAAAGGAAAAAAAACACAAAAAAGTGAAAATAGTATGCTTTGATATCCATTCAGTCTCCATATCATTAGATGTAGATAGTATTTTCCATCACAGATGTATTGGAATTGCCTGGGATCATTGTATTGATGAGAAGAGCTAAGTCCATCATAGTTGATCATTTCACAATGTTGTTTTTACTGTGTACGATGTTCTCCTGGTTTTGCTCACTTCACTCAGCATCAATTCATATAAGACTTTTAAGGCTTTTCTGAAATCAGCTTGCTCAGCATTTCATATAGAATAATAGTATTCCACTACATTTTTATACCACGGCTTATCCCACCATTCTCTAATTAATCATCCCTTAAAAGAAAAAAATGGCTCTTCTAATTTGGTTATGATATTAACTTTTATACTTATATCATGATCCATTTGGAACTTATCTTGGCAAATTGTATGAGATGTCCTAAAAGTAATTTCTCTTGTCTAATTTTTCCAGAAGATTCTGTGAAAGAATGAGTCATTTCCCCAATAACTAACATATTTATTCAGATCAGATTACTTTCTCTTAGAGATTTAGGTTGTCAGACTTTTTTTTTAAAGGTTTGTTGCAATGTTTTCCCTTATTTGAGTCTTTTTGATTCATTTATAGATAACACAGGGGAAAGAGGTTAAAAACCAATAGTTTGAGGTCTGATAAGGATATTTCAGAATTCTGAAACATGGAGGTAGTCCATTTGTGGGTAATGATAAGATCAAACATATGACCATAATTGTATGTGGCTAATGGGAAGTGAATATGTTGAATAAATGAGTGGTTAGGGAATTTGAAAGAGAGAATATCTATATCTATGTCTGTCTATCTATCTATCTATCCATCTATATGCACACTAATACAAGAGTACAGGAGAAGGGGGGAAGGGAGGAAGTGAACAATGAACTAATTGAAGAAAGAAGAAGAAGAATATGGGAGTCTGTAGATTAACAAATATAAAGATTTTAATTGGATAGTAGATATGAATAGCCTAAATTTCAAAGGAATAGAGATTACTGAGGGAGGAAGTAAGGAGAGAAATTAGATGTGGCAGTGGAGAGCAAGAAGAATTCCAACTCTCCTTCTTTAACCAATAAGCTGAAGAGAATGGGTGAAGATACAATCAGTATTGGAAAAAGATTGCTCAACAGGCTATGTCATCTTGGAGAGCCAGGCAGGTTTTGGTAATAACTAGTCAATGGAAAGAGTGGGAAAGGAAAAAAATGGAAGGTGGAGAAGAATTTATTACCTCTAAAAGATATTCCAGAGGACACAGTGGAAGGACTGAGTGGTGGTGTTTGTTTGAAACTTTGGGGTGGAAGAATTGAGGGATAGGTAGGAATGAGGAATCTGATGATAAGGGGTGGAGAACAGGGTTTGGAAAGTGATACTAAATCTGGAATCTCTGGTTAAAGTATGAGAGTTTTCATCATGACCATTTTTCTCAAAATGGGGATTGGGCTGAAGGAAAGTGCAAGATTAAATGGAACAGGACATAGTCAGATGATCATTTGGGAGTCTGTGCTTCAGTACAGGTTAAGATTAGACAGAAAAATTGCACCCACAAAATGACTTTTTCATTGCTAATTCTATTTTCAGTAATGACACAATTATTTTAATTATTATAGTCTATCTTAGAATTTAAATATATGATTTTGATTAACATAAATAAATGAGGGAATGTAAAGATAAAAATACAAAAATTTTAAAGCAGAAAAATACAAGAGACCTCCTTTAGTTTTGCTTCCCAGAATAAAAGAACAAAATGCATCAGATTTGCTTATACCAGACAATAAACATAAAGCAAAATTGATTGCTCATCTAAAAGAAAAGATAATACATCAAAAAGCTGACTTCCAGACAATAAGGGCCAAGATAGTCATTATTACAATATCACCATAACAGATTACATTTTAGCCATTAAAAAAAAATATATCCAGAAAATGCTTCCTCTTGAAAGTTCACTCTAGCCCTAGAATTCATCCATTGTAAATGCCCTGTGTTCCTGTAGCACCCACCTCCGCACCCCCGTTTGAATGACTCCTTCCAAAATCTCCATTTAAGGAGGGTACCCAGGATTCCTGTACAGAGTATACTCATATTTTCTCAAACACACCTGAAATATCTTCCTCTTTTCACTCCCCTTATTCCCTTCAGTATATCCATTTGTAGGTAAAGAAAGATTTTTTTCATCACATGTGGCAATTTGGGGATTTTCTTCATTATCACCTTCTGATTCTTCACCTCCAAAATCAGAATCCTCAAATGCTGGATTGTTTCATGATTCAAAATTTTCTGGAGACTGGCAATTGATGCTTTCTATCATATCTGCCATATTTTTTTTCCTGCTAGTTTTGCCAGTTCCTTTTTTGTTCTTATTTTAGGTGGGCAATTTCATTGTCCTTCTCGTTAATTTCTTTATGTAGTTTCTCATTTTCTTGTTGTACTTCATAAAGAGCCTTCCTTCGTTTTTCTGCCACTTCTTTCCAATACTGAAAAGGACAATTTTCTTTAATCATGAGATCAAAAGTTTCTTGAGAGACTCCTTCTAGATTTTCATTTTTACTGAGGGCTGGATCTGCAGCAACATCCATGTTAAAAGACTTGGATGTTACTTGGTAATTCCAATGCTTCATTTTGGATAAGGTCTTGATAGAAATTGACTCCTTTACTCTACTGACTAGAGAACCAGCTGCAGAGGGCTGAATCAACTTGTGTGTTCATTTCAGTAAAAGGCTGACATTTGTATTGTTCAAGAAATACTTTTTATATTTCCTCTGGATCCCTTCCTCTTTTGTCTGCTTCATTCTGGAAGTCATCAAAAAACAGAGTAGTGCTACTGCCACTGCTACTACTAATATAAATAGCTAACATTTTTATAACATTTTAAGATTTGCAATTCACTTGCATTTATTATTTCATTTGACCTTTTCAACAATCTTAAGAAGTAGATGATGTTATCTAGAGCAGCGGTTTTGGAACCCAACATTTATGATGGTGCGATAAGGAATTAAGGCAGATATTTCAAAATAAATAGCACTTTAATAATTATCACCCTTTTGCATTACAGATATATTTTTCCTCTGTGACAAACATTTGCATATTTGAAACATAAGTTTATTTCTGTAGAAATTACATCACCATGATCACGCACACAAGAATCACATCAAATGCTGACTTCTGACTGCAATATGTTCTTACAGTTTCTGTAAGTCATCCATTTTTTTTTATCCCAAACTACTACAATAGCTTACATTCAAGCCCAAACCAATACCCTTATTTCTGTTGTGTACACAACACTGGAGTAGTTTACCTTATTCCTCTCTATTATGTCATAATCATTCTTCATCATCTATAAAATCATATGATCAAAAAATTATGAAATATTTGCATTCTTGCAGCATATATATCAAATTGTTTGAAAACTATGATCACTCGACATGTGTATTATGAGTCATCTTGAAAGCATTACAGACTATCACAAATGTTCTAAAGAAATATTATATTGCCCCCCTTTTCAGTATTAAGGCTGTTTTCTGATTTAAATTTATCCTTCATTTATGTTACTATTCTTCTCTCTGGCAAATTTTTCAAATAAACTGATTGACCACATTGATCAATAATTCAAGAGTTTTTGTTAACTGGGCTAGTGTCAGAAGAAAAGAAAGTCACATCTAAGTAGTCTTTCCTTACAAAGGTTAGTTTATATATAAACATTGCTTAAAATGAAGTGATACGTACAACTGAACTTTAAGTACATTTATCATTTAATAGAACACTTGTTACTAGCCAGTAGAAAAATAAATATTTTATATTACAAATAGCTATTCTTTGCATTACATGGTTAAGTGACTAAAAAAATTTTAAGCTCTCAATTCTCTTGAGCTTGTAAAATTCTCCTATTATTTTCTACCATATATTTTTGTGAACTGACATTTTCATTTTATTCTTATCTTTAAATCAAAATACAGATAGAGGATAAACTTATTAACATATTAAATTGTTGAAGGAGTCAACAATATTTTTTTTCTTTGCTAAAAGAAAAAACAAATGAAAATGGAAAAAATGAAACAAAAAACATTAGGAACTACTGAAGTAGAAGACCTTTGTCTTTCACCAACTAAAATTTGTATGTATCCTTGGTTGTAAGTCTCTCTCATTCCCTACCACTTTCTTGAAACCTTTCCTTCTCTGAGTAACAGAAATTATCAACACCTCCAATATTCATGGACTGCCTCCCACCCTGACCAGCTCTAGTTGCAGTTCCTTCTACTTGGTATCAGAAATGCTTTAGAGGTGCTGTGTGAAGAGCCCTGGATTTAGAGTCAGGGTTATGTGAGATTTTATCTTTGTACTTTCACTTATTATGGATTCATCTGAATACACTTCCAGAGGCTTCAGTTTCCTCAAATTAAAGATGATGGGGTTGGACCAGAAGATGAATTCTAAAACCCCAAGTTTTAAGGAATGTTAGGTTGGAACTTGATAGAGTTGACATCAAAAGACCCAAAGTTGTATTTCCTGAAGCTACCCATGACATCCTACCCAAAGTATTCCCTAAATGATTGCTAGAACAAATACACAAACATCTGTGCACATATTTTACTTTTACTTTTGAATTGCCTATATGTCAACCTTACCATTTCCACATATAGTTATAAATTTTCCTAATTGCTGGCACCTCTGATCTTTTCCTACTGTTCAGGGACTGGATTGTAATTCCAATTTTTTTGGTAGTTTTCTCTTCTGTCTGATGCTCCAATTCAGCAGCCTTGAACCCACCTGACATTTTTTATGATAATTTCTCAGCTCCACTTCACTCGGCACATCCTTCATCTCTCCTCTATCAAGGACAAGGGATAGGATAAAGAATTTGAAGAGTCAGGAATTAATTAGCTACAGAAAGACAAAGAAACTACTAATTCTTCAGTCAGACTATATGTGAAAAAAGTCATCATCATCTTTTTCATAGAAGGAAGTGGATTTCATATTCTTAGAAAGGTGAATTTCTAATAAGCCTAGGAATTATTCTTCTTTAAAAAATAGAATTTGAGAACATACAAAAGTGGTCAGAATCCATAGAATTCCTGAATCTTAGAAAGACTATTATTGTCTTAGGGAAAAATTACAAATAAAAAAGGCAAAAAGGAAAATGATTGGTACTATGTAAAAATAGCAGCAGAGTGCCATGTTGTATAAAAACACAAATACTTTCACACTTTCTCAGAGGAAGTAGAAAGAAACAGATACTTTTGAAAATAATATGGAAAATCTATTATATATTTTTAGAAAATTGGTATGACATGGCAGATAGATAGTAGAGAGTAGAGTGCCAGGCCTGGAGTCATGAGGATCTGAGTTCAAATTTGACTTCAGCTGTGTAACCCTGGGAAACCCATTTAACTCTGCTTGCTTTAGTTTCCTCATCTGTAAAATGATCTGGAAAAGAAAATGGCAAACCACTCCAGTGTCTTTGCCAAGAAAACTCAAAAGGGGGGAGGGTCACAAAGAGTCAGGTATGACTAATCAATACACTAATAACAATGCTTATAGCCATTATAGATGCTGCTAGAGTTTGGGGACAGCTAAGTGGATAGGGTGCCTTGCCTAGGGTCAGCAATACTCATCTTCCTGACTTCAAATCTAACCTCAGACATTTGACAGCTTTATTACTATGGGCAAATCACTCAATCCTGTTTGCTTCAGTTCCTATCCATATTATTATTGTTTATTCTTCATTCTCAAAGAGAACCAATGACATCAGGAAAGTAATGAATCGATTTGCAGGTTAAGTGGATTTAAGTGAGGGAGGTCTGTGCAAAATCACCAGCCTCACTCTTTCCTCTGGAGCCATCTGGGAAAAGTGGAAAAATATAGATTTGGACAATTGGAAATGGACCCAGATGTAGTGGGAAACCTTGACTTTTTTAAGTTAGGGTCTTTCCCAGGTCTCACTTTGTTGATGGCAATATATAATAAGCTCAAAATTGTCTGAAAAATGAGCTAGAGCAGGAGATAGTAAACCACTCCAGTATCTTTACCAAAAAAGGTCCAAAATAGGTTTACAAAGAATTGCACACAACTGAAATATGATTCAACAACAACATAATAGAGAGATTCGTGATTTCTCATACATTCTCCTTTTCCTGTTTTCTCTGTATATGGAAATGGCCTTTTAAAAAACAAATTCAAAATAATAAAAATAAAAATCGAGTTTCTAAGCTAAGCACACACGTGGTGCCTCTGTCATGTAGTGGAATGTAATCCCAGGTCAAAGCTGATTGATATGGGACTCTCTTTATTGCTGGAAATCAATACCCTGTCTGGGGCAGCGGGGGGACTTGGAGAAAGCCCAATAAAAGGAAGATGTTCAGTTCTCTTCAAGTCTTTCAGTATTCCCTAAATTTTCCTTCGAGATGCTGAGTGTTTTTAGACTTCAGAAACAACTCCTGCTTTTCTGAGAGAAAATAGAAGATGTCATTCTCACTTCAGGTCACCAAAGGAAAAGATGTTGGAAAGAAGATAACATTGTAGTAGCTGTCAGTTGTCATCTGTTCCTGTCCTCAACTTAGTAAATTAGATGTTGGGGAGCTTCCCTTTGGGTGAGATCTGAAGCTTTCTTTTTTGGTAAGATGAGATATTTCACTGCTCATGGGAAAGTTCCTTTACTTGGTATTATGTGGTATGTATTTTACTACATATGCTTTCTCTGATTTCTATTTTGAAACTGATTTGAATAAATAGGTTTCTTGGCTACGTGTTAAACATGTTCATTGTAGAACCAGGATTTGGTAGGAAGTTAAGCCTTAGATATAAAGCTTTAAGGATGCTTCCCCCAGTAATGAAACAGCAATCAGAAACTATTCTGAAACTTAAAACCATATTTCCTAGATTAACAATACTTAAAGGAAATGACAGATATGATTCTCTACTAGTACCAACTCTCTGAAGAGAGATAAGTAGGTGAATCTTCTGACTCCAATTTCCTGCTTCCCCTACTAGTAGGAAATAAAGATTCCCTTGGAAAGGAATAGAGAGAAGTCTAGAGGTATCTATCTTCCTTTGAGATATAATTCACCCCCATGCTACATTTTGAGGACAGATCATTATCACAGTTTCATATATAATCTCTTTTTGGGTTCTATTGGGTATAGTAAAATTCTATTTAAAAAATAAGTTCAAAATAAAAATAAAAAACCCCCAGAATTTCTGAGCTAAAAGAATTTATTAAGATTTTTATAATGTAGTAGATAGCAGATAGGAATGCTGATTTGTTCCTAGGTCTGAACAGAAAATACTCTAGGTTCCAAGATTCAAATGCTAATTTCCAACCCATCTCTGAAACGTGGCCTTTACCAGTCTTACTACTAATATGTGGAATATCTCATGGAAATGACTCACCTCTACATCATTGTTTAACATTTCTGCCAGCCCAAGTAACAGTTATATAGATCCAGGCTTTTTAAACTTTTTCCACTTGCAACCTTTTCATTTGAGAAATTTTTATCTGACCCTGAGTATGTAGGTATATAAAGTAAATTTACAAAGCAAAGATTAACTGATAATAAATCTAAAGAGATTTTAAAACAATTCTTTAATATATAATTTTACAATTTATTAAAGATGGAAACAAATGTTCATAATAATGAGATGTATGTGCTTATTTATTTTTACATAAATAATTAAACCTTGGAGGAATATTTGATACTACAGGATATAGAGCATCTTTAACATTTTTCAGAGTTGATTGATATTTCAAAATTTTCTGACTCTGCTCATTCAGTTATGTGTCCCCATATGGAATCACAAACCACAGTTTAAGAAACTTTAATGTGGATCTTCAAACAATTCTAAGTATCAGGGTTTCCTAACCATTAAACTAAAAATTTTCAGATCAGTCATGTACAAATTATTTGCTGAGAAAGCCTATTTTTGTCACTTTTACTCTCTCTGTTCTGATTTCTCAGTGTTTCTTTCCAAAATGTCCTTGTTTCTAGCTTTTGTCTAGTAACAAAATTGTGCAAATCAGACACTACCTTGATTATTTTATTAATAAATTTTATTACCAGTAATGATATTTTTTAATCCTAATAGATGAGGAATTTTGATCTACAAAAATATAAGGGTAAGTATTGTTTATGGGAAGAGAAATAACTTCCATTATTTAAAACTATTATTTAATATGCATAGGTGGAGGTCAAAGCTAATTAATTGATAAAAGCTGTGTTGTAATTTTAGTAATTAATGAAAAAAAATCCCCAAATGCCTCCCCCATATTACTTTATAACTTGCTATGAGGAGAACAAGCATGGTTATTAGTAAAAGTAGTAGGTTGAGTAGTAATTATTCCACCTAGGCTAATGGCATAGGGCTGTTCAATACTAAAAACACACAAGGACACACACATACACACATAGTAAAACTGATGTATCTCTCTTACAAATACACATAGGATCATTGGAAAGATTGGGCACATATATAGAATATACTATTAGAACTGTAGGTACACACTTGATTAATGCAACTCATATCTTTGATTTTTGTAGTGCCTGGATGCCCTTTCTTTTCTTGTCTTGTATTCATGATCTTTTTCATTGGGGTTAACACCTTTGCTATATAGGTTATACTACTGAGTTCCCTGGGTCTGCTTTTCACAGCTCAAACAGCTCAAATTCTGACTGCCCAGGGCCAAATCTTTGCTGGTTCCTCTTTCTGACTCTATTGACTCATAGATTCTGGAGTTTTTTTTTTTTTTTTTTTAAATGAAACTGACCTCTTCAATAGAAACTGAATGCATAAAGCTTATACTTTATTTCATATTATATTTTACTTATGGGTCAGATAAAACAGATTACTTTTTATGAAGTGACATAATTTTAAAACATTCAATTCAATAAATAAGTTCAACTATATGCAAAATGATTTTTATTTAGAAATAAAATTACAATGATCAAAGTGTATACATTAAAAAAAGATGAGGGACTTGTGAAATGTATATATATGTGGGAAATTTTGGAATAAGATTCAGTTGACTCTTCTGTGAAGAGAAGTGGATAGACTAGATAATCTTTCAGTTCTAGGCCTGTGAAATTCAGCAAAAATTTATTAAATGCCTTTATGTGAAAAGCACTATGCTCTCTGCTGCAGTTAAAAAGGTACAAAAAAAGACGTCACCATCCTCAAGGAAGTTGTAATCGTTTGTGTGTGTGTGTGTGTGTGTGTGTGTGTGCATGTGCATGCAATTAAAACATTTAGAAATCAGTTTGATAGAAAGTAGAATATAAGAGCAAAAGAGGGGTGTCTAGGCACAGACTTATAATCAAATTTGTAAAACACATTAATGAATTATTGTTGGGATTATGAATTATTCCATCCATTTTGGAAAGCAATTTATTTATTTTTAAATAGCTTTTTATTTACAAGGCATGGGTAATTTTACAGCATTGACAATTGCCAAACCTTTTGTTCCAATTTTTCCCCTCCTTCCCCCCACCCCCTCCCCCAGATGGCAGGATGACCATTAGATGTTAAATATATTAAAGTATAAATTAAATACAAAATAAATACACATGACCAAACTGTTATTTTGCTGTACAAAAAGAAATGGACTCTGAAATACTGTACAATTAGCCTGTGTAGGAAATCCAAAATGCCGGCAGGCAAAAATATAGGGATTGAGAATTCAATGTAATGGTTCTTAGTCATCTCCCAGAGTTCTTTCGCTGGGTGTAGCTGGTTCAGTTCATTACTGCTCCATTGGAACTGATTTGGTTCATCTCATTGCTGAAGAGGGCCATGACCATCAGAATTGATCATCATTCAGTATTGTTGTTGAAGTATATAATGATTACCTGGCCCTGTTCATTTCACTCAGCATCAGTTCGTGTAAGTCTCTCCAGGCTTTTCTGAAATCATCCTGTTGGTCATTTCTTACCAAACAATAATATTACATAATATTCATATATCACAATTTATTCAACCATTCTCCAGTTGATGGGCATCTACTCAGTTTTGGAAAGCGATTTAGAATTTTGCCCCTAGAGTGATTAAACCTTGTCTACCCTTTGATAAAGCAACAAAGAAATAGGCTTATATTTCAATCAAGTCAAAGATAGAAGAAAAGGCTATTTATCCTCATAAACATCTATAATAGCTTTGGCTTTTTGTAGTGGTAAAGAACTACAACTAAAAGACATACCTATCAATTGAAGGATGGGGAAGCACACTGTGATAAATGAAAGAAATGGAATATTATTGCACTGTAAGAAATTATAAAGGGGACTGTTTCACAGAAAGCTTGAGATGTTGAGAGAGAAGAAAAAATCAATAACAACAATATTATAAAAACAAACAATTTTGAAGTGTTTAAGGTTCTGATAAGTGTAATATTCCAGAGGACTGATGTTTATCTATGCTATCCACTCCCTGGGGAGAGGAAAGATGGTGACTTCAAGATGTAGAAATATATATATTTTAAAAAACATGGCCAATGTGTGATTTTATTTTTGCTTGAATATTCATATTTGTCACAAGTATTTTTGTTGTTGATATTGTTTTTCAATGGAAAGGGTAGAAGATAAAAACAGATTGAAAAATTTTTTTAAAAAGGAAAGCAATGGTAAAGGAGATAATCACTTTCATTTGAATGTGGGGAACTAGAAAAGTAGTATCAACTGAGTTAGGTTCAGAAAGAAGAGAAGAGATTCTTTGGAAGGTGTGGTAAGTCTTACCCCTGCAACATATACATCTCATTTCTGTTCTTCTTGAAGAGACAAAAACAGATCAGAGGATATGTAAAACAGTCTGGGGGAGAGTTTGGGACTATCCTCCCACATATTGATGGAATGAGCCAGAGCATGTGCTCTGTGTCCTCTTAGGGAAAATGAGAGCAAATAAGGTGTGTGTGTGTGTGTGTGTGTGTGTGTGTGTGTGTGTGATGTGGTGTGCATGTGGCAAGATATATATTTTTAACCACAAATATAAATATTACAAATGGATTAAAATAATAGTTTCCATGACACTATAGGCACGTTTGTTTAATTTTGAAATCCAAAATATTTCCATCTGCCTGATGGTGTATTTGGCTTTGGGCAACATTAAACTCCTTCAAATCCTTTTCTGGGTCTCAGCCATAGGCTGTAATGGTTCCATAGAAGCCTTATGGCTACAGACTTCATGGTACCTGCTACATAGCTTCCTCCTTTTCCCATCCTTATTTTACACTCATTCCTTCTGTTGAGTCATGACCTCAGACATGGTGACTGGCTGCAATCAGACATAATTTAGTCTGATTTTGAATGCACTAATCAGCCATCATCCTGCACAGGCAAAATATGTAAGCTGCAAAGGTACCCCAAGAAGCCCCTATAGCCCTAACACCCTCTTTAGTAAGGAATAAAAGGAAGGAAAGAAGAAAAGGGTACAATGTCTTCATAGATATTCCCCAAGTCAGGTCAATGACAGTATAAATCACTGTACCAGGTGCAAAAGAAAAAACAAAGATGACAAAGACAATATCCCTCAAGGAAGATAAGATTGGATTCTGAACTTCTTGAAGATAGGAATTGTCTTTTGCCTCTTTCTGTCTTCTCAACATTTAGCCCAGAGTCTGGCACATAATAGGCACTTAATATTTATTTACTGAATGACTAACTCAAGGAACTTAAAATTAATCAGAGAATGTAAAACCCACATAAATTTTCACTATCCTATCTGACTCAGTAAACTTCTTATCTTCATGATGCTTTTCTGATGGTACATCCCACAGTGATTTTGCTTTCCTTTAAACTCTAGTAGTAATTATAATCTATTGCTCATAATTGTCTACTGTCTTATAAAGCTACTTATACTATTATTCATGTATTTCCATTCCTCTTTAGATTATGAATTTCTCAAGGCAAAGTTTATATTTTCTATAGAATAGTTATATTATATCCCCAATAAAACCTAGTTTACTTGGTGCTTACATGCCAAAATAAGTCATCAGAGTTAAAATTTAGGAACTTAATACTAATGAGCACTCATATCCAATAACAACAACAACAATAACAATAACAACTTTAAAACAATAGAAAAAGTTACTTTTGTGTATGGATAATTTGTTCATTCAACATAAAGGCATTGAATGCTTATAAATTACTTGTTTAAGGTGTTATATAAATTGGTTTTTTTGAAGGGTGTGTCAGCAAAGGCTAAACTGGAAAATTCTATCAGGTTGAAAAGGATTCAAGGATTATCTCCAAGACAGACTATACTTTCTAAGAACCAGGTAGGCTAAGGTTGAAGAAACACATGAGTAATATAATGGTCATTTGCTGATAAATTCTTTGGCCATGGAAACTCATGAAACAATAACTTTTTAAAAAAATTATGTCTGATTCTTTGTGTTCCTCTTTGTATTCCTTAATAGCTAAGGCCTTTATGAAAAAAGTTGGTGAAATTCTTAATCATCACACAGCTTATAGATTCTATATAAGCACTACTATAACAGTTTGATCATAACTTGTAACTGAGACCTACTCTTCTACTAATCGCACAAGGTATGACTTTTAAATGGCCTGGGTTTCATTTTATCTTGTTACACAACCTAAGTCTTTTTTGTTCTCTATTCCATCAAGTTCTGTGGTATATATTCTCTGGGCTTTATATGTTGTTTTTTTGCTGCTTCTGTCTTTCAAACTGTTTTCATCTGGATCTGGCATATGCCAAAAGGATATGTGTCCTTTCTATTAAATTTATGGAATAAGCAAGCAACTTGAAGGAATTAGAGAGACTCATTCTATTTTAATGATAATTTATGGGGAGAATTTTGGGAAGATGGCAGAATAGATTGGTTAGATTGGTTAATTTTAAGTTCTCCAAATTTCCTCTACAAATTGAACAAATTTCTCTACCTCAGGGCAAAAATAGATTGATAAAAAATCAAGAAAAGTTGGGGCAGAACCTGGGTCCTCCTGATGCAATCTGAGAAGATTTGGAGAAAGACCCGGGGAGTAGTATTAACCCATGTGAAGTGCAAACACCTCCATACAACCTCCATAGAAACATTAAGTGGGGAGCTCTGGGGTTAACTGGGTGTGGCTAGATCCTCAGTAGGAACCACAGAAACTTTCACCTCCTGGACTCTTTGTGCAGTGGGGTCTTAGTTTGGGAAGACTGAGAGAAACTCTGTTGAGTAGGAATGCCAGGCCCAACTGTACTGCATGAATAGCCCCACATAAGAAGGAACCAGCATACTCTTGAGTGCAGAGACAGTGGGGCAGGGAAGCTACTGGCTGCGGGCACTTGCAGGAGAGAGAGCTCTTGGTTTGAAGTTTCTGGTCAGATGAGAGAGCTGAAGTGAAGTTAGAGGCGCCACTCCCCAACCCATGAATAGAGGTGTTTATATTAATACTTCTATTAAAAATAAACTGCCAAAAAAGGAAGAATTCTGCCTTAGAAACATATTATAGGAACAGGGAAGACTGGGGTTCATCTTCAGAGGAGGATACTGAAGTAAAAAAAGTTTCTACTCCATAAAGTAATGTAAAATGGCTCCCTGTTCAGAGATTACTTGAAAAGAATTTAAAAATCAAATAAGAGACATTGAGGGAAAACTAAAACTAAAACTAAAAGT
Source organism: Sarcophilus harrisii (assembly GCF_902635505.1). Lineage (NCBI taxonomy): Eukaryota > Metazoa > Chordata > Mammalia > Dasyuromorphia > Dasyuridae > Sarcophilus > Sarcophilus harrisii. Next base: position 439,365,532 of record NC_045426.1, on the reverse strand, counting down.
CATCCTAGAAAAACAAGAAGATTATGAAGAAAAAGTTAATCACCTTGAAAATGAGATACAGTCTCAAAGACAAAAATTACCCTGTAAAAATTAGAATTGGTCAATGGGAAGCCAATGAAACTGTGAGAGATCAAGAAATAACAAAATGGATTACAAAGAATGAAAAACATGTAACAGAATGTGAAACATCTAAGAAAAACAAAGATCTGGAGAACAGATAAAAAAGAGAAAATATAATTGGACTGCCTGAAAATTGTGACCAAAAAAAGAACCTTGACACAGTAATGCCAGAAACAATCCAATAAAATTGTCCTGGAGTGACAGAACAAGAAGGGAAAGTAGAAATAAAAATAATCCACCAATCACCACCTCAACAAGATCCTTTGTGGAAAACACATAGGAACATTATTGCCAAATTTTGAAACCCCAGATCAAAGAGAAAAATTTTCAAGAAACAAGAAAAAAATGGACATTCAACAAACTTGCAGATCTTCAGAATGTTTTAATGAACCAAACTTGAACTTAATAGAAAATTTAACATATAAAAATCAATGTCAAAGATCAGTTTCAAGGAACTTAACATGGATGCCTTGTTTATTTATTTATTTTACATAGGAAATGAATATACATATTTAAGAATGACATCAACAATAGGGCAGCTCAAAAGAAAAATTGGGGCAGTTAAGGTAACAATAGTAATTATGTTATATAAATGTTATATGCTATATAAATGCAGAAAAAGATTAGACACAGAGGCATGGAGAGGGGGGAGTGACAAGGACTCATTGTTCTAAAAACATACTTATGTCAGGAATGGGTTAAATAGGCAGCATATATGCATCCAAAGTCAATAAATTGTGCATGTCCTTTTGTTCAGCAAGTTCCTTACAAAGTCAAAAGAGACTAAAGAAAGAAGAAAATAATCCATAAGTTCAAAACTAGTTCTTTTTGTTATAATAAAGAACTAGGAAATGAAGAGATGTCCATCAAGACAATATATAAATAAATTAGAAATTTTGAATGTAATGGAACATTATTTTCCCATAAGAAATGAAATGAATAGAGCTAAGATACACAATAACATGTACATTTTCTGACATATCAAGCATCCAAATTTGTTTTGCTTTACTATGAAATTTTTAAAGGGGATTTTTTCTTTCTTTTTTTTCTGGTGTGAGGTAGGGTAGAGAAGAGAAGAAAGATAGAGTGGCAAAAAAAGAAAGGAATAAAAGGAAAAAAGAAAAAGAGGGTAACTGAAATATCTTCTTAAAAGAGTTGTGCAGAAAAAAGAACAAAGAAAGACTAAAAAGAAACACAGGATAGGATGTCTTTGAAAGTTACATGTTGAATATCTTATAAATTTAAAAGAAATGTAAACAACACATAATAGAAATGCAAAGTTCATGTAAAATCCTTTTTTTGTTATACAAATGTAACCTGAAGTCCAAAGACCATTGGTATGGGATTCTTTCATTATTGGTATAAATCAATTTTTTTTAATTTTTTAAAATTTTTAAAAAATGTAATTGAGAAATATTTAGACTAACAATTAATTAGGAACAATACTACAAATGGCAACCCATTTTAACATGGATTGATTTCTTTCTCTTACTGCAGCCCAACCTCAACCAACTTTTCCTCCCGCCTGTCCAAGAGAATTTCCTCAATTGTGCTCTGAGAAATTAAAGGTAGGAGCTCTACTTCACAATTGCAAGAATCCATATTCAGCACTTAATAAAGGTTAGATGAGTGATTAAGAAGGGCAGATATCCATATCTCCTGCTTAATAAACATTAAGGAAATAATTCCTCTTCCACTTTTTTTTTTTTTTTTTTTCCTGCACAAAAATCCTAGGGGGAAAAAAAGTTATTCCAAAACTATAGTAAGTGGAATCCAGACAACTCTAGGATATATATATATTCTAACTCATTAAGTTGATGCTCCTGAGTCTTACTTGGGTTACAGTAATGAGTAATGGAGATCAATGTCTTAACGCTTTAGGAAGGGAGAGGTGGAATTGGAAAGAGCAAGAGACAAAAAAAATCTGGTCTTTTCATTTTTTTCTGCTACTCTTCTAGACTCTGTCTTTGAGAAAGAAAATGGTTATTCCAGCCCTTCTCCAAGCCACTGAAGGAGTAAAAAACTCTGGGAAGAATACAACATGAGAGGAGCTAGCAGTTTTCATTATGTCCCTATCGGAAACTTACTGTACAGTACAGGCCATGCAAAATTCCTTTTGAAATTTTCTCTCTCTCTCTCTCTTTCTCTCTCTGTTTGTCTGTCTCTTTCTCTCTCTGTCTCTCTCTGTCTCTGTCTCTCTGTCTCTGTCTCTCTGTCTCTCTGTCTCTGTCTCTTTCTTTCTCTCTCGTTCTTTCTGTCTGTGTTACCTAATATATATTCTTATAAGTATACTTACTTGAACTTCTGTTTTGCTTAGACAAATGGGTTTCTTTTCTATTTGCTATGTGAAATGGATTTTTGGTGGAAAGTCAAGCCTTGAGAATTACATTCCCTTTTTTAATATTTAAGAAAGGAGATTTTTGAATTTTATTTTATCTTTAATTTATGTAATAAAATAAACATTTTCATATCATAGAATAATTAAAAAGATGATTGCACATGAAACTACAAATCTATTATGTGCAATTCATTATTCCCTTTAAACATAATAATAAAGTTATCATGTAAATTTATTTTCTCCTCTCTCCCACCCTAAGATGGCTACTATTAACTACAACCATGAGTGTATTTATATGTAAAATAATTTTATGCATACTTCTATTTATCAGTTCTTTCCATGGATGAAGATAGCATGTCTATAAAATATCTATATATACTTTGTAGTTAATTTTGGTATTTATAATAGTCAAAATGATTTATTTGCTCAAAGTTGTTCTAAAAACAATATTGTTGATGATAGAATTCTGATTGTTGCCCCTAACCCAAATCAGTCCTCTCCCCAAACCAAACTCCACACAAATCTATAGTCACTGACAGGTACAGGTACAGTTCTATATGGTCTATAATTTCATTATCCATCAAGTTAGACATGTCATAGAAATCAAGCAATAAGTAAATTACAACAACAGATTGTACACCAGTACACTGGACCACAAACTTTAATAAATTTCCCCTAATATGATGTCTGTTCATTATCCTTTCTTGCTGTCCTTTGAGTAAACTTATGATGAAGTCAGACTAATCATAATATCATTATCATACATTAATACACTTCCCAAGTGGCTTTTTTTTCTGCATACATTCCGGGTAATCATATGTGCAGTTTCATCAAGAGTTTAGGCCTTCCCCTTGTTATCAAATTCCTTCTGTAACTTCAAAATCTATGTATCTTATGATGCAATCAAATTTCATAAATATCTTTTTCTTGTTTAGTTTGGTTGCTAATTTCTGGTAAATTCCTAAAGGAGAACAGCCTACTCTGATCTTAAGAAATGTCTTTACTGAATTGGGGATGGCCTGCGTCCTGAATTTTTTCAAAGACAACAGCACAGTAAGTTATCTCTTGAACCCCAATACTATTAGTATATATAGTATATAGTTCTCTTGATCCTGCTCATTTCACTCTTCATTATTTTGTATAAATCTATCCATATTTTTCTAATGTCAGCAAGTTTCTCATTTCTAATAGCACAGCAGTATTCCATCACAATCATATGCCACAACTTGTTTAGCCATTTCCCATTGACAGGTAACCCTGCAACTTCTGATTCTTTTCTACCATGAAGAAAGTTGATATAAATATTTTAGAAAATATAGTTTCTTTTCTTTTTCTCCTAATCATCTTTGGAAATAGATCTAGTAATGTTATTACTGAGTCAAAGAGTATACATTTAATTGCTTTTTGGACATGATTATGGATTGCTCTCCAAAATGATCAGTTCACAATTTCAATAATAATAAATTAGTGTCCTGATTGTTCCACGTTCCCTCCAACATTTGTAAATTTTCATTTCAATCATTTTGGCCAGTCTGATAGGTGTAAATGACATCTCAAGGTTGTTTTAATCTGCATTTCTCTGTAGTGATTTAGAGCATTTATTTACATGACAATAAATTGTTTTCATTTCTTCATCATACAACTGTTCTAAGCCTTTGAAATCAATTGGGAGAGTGACTCATGCTCTTATAGATTTGCCAATGTTCTCTATATATTTGAGATATGAGACTTCTTTTTCTGAGAAATTGTCTATAAACATTTCCCCCCAATTTTCTGCTTTCTTTTTGATCTTGGCTACACTTATTTTATTTATACAAAATCTTTTTTTAATTTAATGTAATCAAAATTATCCATTTTATACCTTATTCTCCTTTCTGTTTCTTATTGAGTCAAAAATTATTTATTTACTTATCCATAAGTCTGATATTATAAATCTATTTATCTATATATATATATATGTTATATATACATATATAGTCTGATTTATACATAGATAGATAGATGACAGATAGATATTATGGATATAATTCAAGACATTACTCACTCTCTCTTGAAAGAGCAGAATGAGAGTGGGCTAGCCCTTGACTCCAATCTGCTGCTTACTTTCCTGGGAAGAATTAAAGTTTTCTTTGTAAAAAGATCAGGGAAGCAACTCTAGATATGTGTATTATTGCTTCCCTATAAGCTACATCAAATCAGACATACATTATACTATGTATATGGAAATTACCCATTTATTTTGTGATTGTTAAGTTTTGAACAAAAAAAGAAAAAGAAAAATAATTTAAAAATAACCTTTAGGTGCCTCAACCTGTGAAACCACCTTTGGTTAGAAGTGAAATCAGTGTCAAAAGTTCTGATTGGAATGGTACATTAATTTCATGAAATATCTGGTCAGTTCATATTACAGTTTTCAGGATAAGGATTTACAAAAATATCACCTTGGGTACAACAGTAGTTTATGTGCCAATATCTGATACAGAGAATGAAAAAGTACAATAATTCTATAAAGAAGTTGATAGCAACCTATAAATCAAATAAAAATAGAATTTAATATTTGACTTCAATTCAAAGAAAAATATAAAATATATTGGAAACCTGATGTAAGCATAAAAAATGAGAGGTCAAAGGTTTGTAAACTATATTAAAGCCACCAACATATATAACAAGAAGAGTTGAAAGAGAGTCAGGTCCATGGTTTATTATAACAGGAAATGATGATAGATGTTCAAATCATTTCTGAATCAATATTTTATGTACAGTTAGTCTTGGGGCAAAACCAAAATTGATACAAAGAATAAATTAAAAGAATAAAAAATGAGAAGAATGTGACCCTTATTCAAGAAAAATCCAAACTGACCTATTAAAACGATTGATGCTGAAAAATGGGGAAAAGATATAAAAACAAACATCAAACTTCAAGTTTGTCATTAAAAAGAAGAAATCTAACTCTATAATAATATATACCCTAGATTTTAGATTTAAAAGTTAAATTCAAACAATGTATTAAAATTCTTCATGGGAATATAATCTGGGAGATATTGGAAAATCTCAAGAATGAAATTCAGAATCCATAATGGACCCTAATATAAGATGGAAAGGGCAGGGTGAGAGTTGTCTGAATAGATCAATATGTTTCTGAATAGATCAATATGGATACATAAAGAATGCACCAACCAATTTAAATAAAAAATACATACTATAGGAAATGAAAGTAGGTAATAAATGATAAAAAGGAAGGCCATAATATAGTGATTGACTATTAAAAACTCAGAATGAATTGAAGCTGACTTTCATTGCAAAAGACAAAAAAAATATTAACTTATATTGGGGAATAAAAAGGTTCCAAGAAGGAATGATTGATGTTCACAGTGGGGAAAAAAGACATTATTTGATGATAGAAGGAATTCATTGATTCTTATTTATTATTGTGGTTCTGTTTTCTCTGTCAACAAGAATGGTCTTTGCACTAAAAAATAATAGATGAAAATGGCTAATATAGAGTTCATAGCCAAGATATTTAAAGAGATAGTAACAGATTTGTATAAAATTAGAGAAGAAAAAACAATATTAGAAGAGAAATACTGTCCAAATTTTTTAAAAGGGAAGAAAATAATCTGGAAATTGTAGGCCAAGGAGTTTGACTTCATTTCCTGAAAAAAATCTGAGAAACCTTTCAAACTCTCTCAAATCCTCCAATCTAGAATCTTTTTTTTTTTTTTTTGAGGTGAATGAACATGTAAATTTAACCACAAGGTGGTGCTGCTAGCCACTATCCTAATCAATCAGAAGGCTGTTTGTAGAATTGGGCATTTCTATAACAATGGTGGTAATGAAATCCATTCCACCAGGTAGAAGTGGTAAGGAAGTACCAAGTTCTCTATAGTTCTCAGATAATGAATGGCTTTCTCTTCTTCTCTATGTCCTGTTATGGGACAGTACTTTTTATCTAGTAAGAGTGGATTATTTGGATTCCAGCAAATCTCTCCTTTCTTTAATTGCTATGGTTCCTGATTCCTAGACACATAATATTGGCATGATGGCAAATATACTTCAGTATATAAAAATAATGAATAATAAAAATATAAATGAACAACTGTGAATTCACTGCACTCTTGGAATCAGGTAGTCACTTGTCTGTACAGAAGTTATTTTGAAGTTAAAAAATAATGGCTAGCATTTGTATTACACTCTAAGTTTTGCAAAACACTTTATAAATATGGCAACATTTTTTTTTCCTTTAAGATGATAGATATGTGGTTTGTTTTGTGGCCCAATGAAGATTATGTATCCAAATGAGTCTGTCTACATGTGACTTGAAGGGACACATCACTGGATTAGAACGATAGATATAAAGGGTATAGATATAGATTTTTTTCTCTCCCTTTCTTCACATACACACACACAAACATAGACACACTTCAGTTGGTTGTGTGTGTTTGTGTATATACACATCCCTTAAATATACCTATATACATGTATATGTATGTGCATAATTTTAATATATTATTTAATATTTATGCTTATTTAAATTTTCATATATATTTAAGGGGATGTGTATTTATACACACTTAAATAATGATAGTCTAGGATCTAGGGGAGATAATTTTTAAGTTCTACAAAATTATATATATATCCAACTTTTATCTTCTCATGAAAATCCAGCTCTATAATGAATGAATATAGCAAAGAAGAAATAAAACCATTTATCCAATTTGATTACAAATAGAAATTAGTGATGATATTCAGATAAGATATAATAAAATAAGCAGATTAAATAAGGTATTAATCTGGTAATGAAATATGAGAATTCAACCAAAAAAAGCTCCACATTTCACCTGAAAAAAAATTCCCCAAAGTCTCTGGTGTTGCAAGCTATGGATAAGGACTGTACTGTGTTTCAGGTTTTCTCCAAAATATGTTCACCCTTCATAGCTCTAAAGAGTACTGCACATTTTCCTTCCTGAAGTTAGAAAGAGAATATCACAGTCTCCCTTGAGATTGATTAATTAATCAAATACTCACTTTCTGTCAATGAAGATTATTTTTTGCAAACAGACTTTGAGATCACAATTTTAGAAAGTAGATAACTGAGACTTGGCTAGCCATGCTTCAGTTTTCTTATCTGAATGATTAGCTGGAGAGAGAAATAGCAAATCACTTCAGTAAGTAATAAAACCCCAAAGGGATCGTGAAGAGTCAGAAACACTTGACATAATTAAAAAATTTATAATTCTGCCCATTTTATAGATAAGGAAACTGAGGAATGCAAAGATTAAGTGAGTTATCCAAAGTCATACAGTGAATAAATATCTGAGGCTGGATTTTACCTCAGGTCCCCCTGATTCCAGAACTGGCAATCTTTCTAATAGACTATCTGACTTTTCCTCCTTTCAGAAAGTAAAGGAGTATATATAATACAAGCATATTTTCCATTCAATATTCATTCTATATATCCAATAAAACTAGACCTCAAATATTTGGCAGTCAGGACACACAACATCCCATAGAATAATGAATAAATCCAATAGGAACTGGAATCACAAGTTCCCACGATTGGTGCTTTTTTCAATCTTAATCCTATTGATGGCAAAGGGGAAAAAATCTGCAAGTTTTAGTAAATCAAAAACTCAACATATTTTTTCAAGTATATAAACACTGTCATATAAGAAGAATTAGAGACTTGGCATGTTGACTCCAGAAAGAACAAGTAGGAAAAAATTAGTTGAAGTTACAGAGAAAAAGTATCTCTCGGTTTTATAACAGAAAGTGATTTGAAAGTGGAATGAACTCTCAGATGATAGTGATTTTCTCCTGTTTTAAGTCTTTAATCAGAAACTGAATGATTTTTTGTTCAATAGTGTAGATATTTATTGAGGTATGGGTTGGAGGAGAGAGCTGATGAGATTCCTTCCAACTCTGAAATTCTGTGAAGTAGGATTTCTATGAGAACTATAAACACAGGAAAAACAAGGAAGGAAAAATGGTTGCTATCTTGATCCTTAGTCTCCAAAGTTAGGTCCATGGTCTAGCCATATGGCAAGATTATTAAAAAATTTTATGTCTTCTTTCCAACACAAACATATCTATCCATGTCCATCAATACATTCCTTACTCTCCCCTTCTCTTTGCTATGCACAATCCACTGCTTAGAAACAAGTGTTTAGCTCCACAGGGTAATTATTGACCCTAGTTTTTTTCCCTTTCATTATGTTATAGCTGAAGTAACCTATCCATTGGAAGGGTTTAGGGGAAGTGACCATCCAGGCCTGCCTCCTTCCTTTTCACTTTGGGTTGGGCAGAATGAATCATACAGAAAAAGTAGGGAGAAATGGAGTGTCAAACTTCCTCCACCTAATATAGATTGACTCATTCCCTTCAATTTATAAATATATACTCTGAGAGAATTGTCTGGCGGGAGGAGGACACAGAATAGGTAAATGAGTGTCTAATAATCACACAAATAACCTATGTCACATATAGGATTTAAACTGAGAACCTCAAAATAGGCCATCCCAGTGTCCATTGTGCCAGTGGAGTATACAGTGGTCCAAACCAGATTAAAATGATATTGGGAAATGCTAACAAAATGAAAAACAAATGCAATGGGACATAGGTAATGTTAATTTGTCATTTTATAAATCAATATGTGGTTTGTTGTTGTTTAGTCTTGTCCCACTCCTTGTGACCCAATGGGGTCTGCCAATGGGGTTTTATTGGCAATGATTCTGGAGTAGTTTGCCATTTGCCTCTCTAGTGGGTTAAAGCAAACAGTTATTAAATTATTTGTCCAGGGTCATACGGCTAGGAAGTGTTTGAAACCAGGCTTTAACTTGCGTCTGCTGACTCTAGGCCCAATGCTCTCTCTACTGAGCCACCTAACTGCCTCAGTGTGTGACTTTCAGAGACCTTTTTTTTTTTTTTTAACTTTGATACCACTTGTTTATACTATGCTATCTATGTAACAAATATAAAGAAAACTAGTCATTAGATTTTTTTAAAAAAGACTTCTTTTTACATTTTTCAGTCAATTATAGAATGGAAATAGACATTTAGAGTGCCCTTGGCTACAGCCTATTTTTGTGTGGCCTTAATTCCACACCCATGTCTCAAATTCCCTCCAAATAAAAAGCTAAAAGTGAAGTCATTTAAATACAAACATTTCCTGGGAAATTTATGTTTAAACAGTAGAAATGTTCTTCTCTTATAGCAAGGATAGGAATCAGGGTGATGAAATGCTAGATCAGAAAGATTAAATGAACACTACACAAAATATGCATTGCTTCACCAAAGAATGAAGCAACCATGATGAAAATAAATAAGTGGTAACCACAAAACTCTGGACAGAAAAGATAAAAGAAACAGTAGGTGCCTATTTTCAAGAAATAAGAAAATGATTGCCATTTTGGTAACATGCTAGATGCCATTTCCTCATCTAGGATTAGGGATATGGCCTAGAAGATTTCAAAACTCCCTTATATTAAATTATTTTAAATATGTTCTTTCTGTTGTCATATGCCACATAAAAGTAGAATCCGTTATAAGCAGTATATACTATTGGACACATGGCTCCTTAGTTCAGTCAAAATATAGGAGTTGGGGGGAAATGTGTTCATATATTCTTCAAGCATTTTCCTCTGTCTCTTTTTCAAGTTTAAAAGCAGCACAGGTCCACATACATTAATAAGACATGCTGTGTGACTTGTATATTAGTAATGGGTCTTTGGGAAGCTTCTGAAAACAAAAATCACAGACCTATGCAGTTGCCATGGGAACTGCATTTTAATAAGGTGAAATTTCTAGTTTGACAGAGCTGAACAACTAATAATGTTAGCTCCCAATGATACTGAAATGGTGGTGTCAGGAAGGGTCAGCTTGAAATACAGAGTTAAAATTGATCCAGCCCAGCATCCATCTTTACTGCAAGTATGAAGTTTAAAAAGCCAATAAAAGAAATTATTAAAATGGTGATCATTTCCCCATAATACTAATATCATAAAGCATTAACATTGAAGATATGTCAATTTAAAGCTTGTTGTAGTTCCACTGTAAGGAAATGTTAGACTATGAACAAAAATACTTCATTTCCTGAGTTTTCACTGCATGAAATCTCCTAGTGGTTGAGTGGGTTTATAAAAATCACAACATCTGCTATTTATGTCAGGCTTCCCAAAGTGTGTTATGAGCCATAAAGGTTTTAATTCTGAGATTGTGTTTGGAAAGAAAAAGAACTGAAATAGCCTTTTTTTCTCCTTCTACATATTTCCCTACTGAATTCACTGTATTAACCCTAACAGTCTCTTCTTTCATATCCATTTTCTGTTTCCCAAACCTGTTGATCAATTGCAAATCATCTTTTTCTATCTATCCCAATGGTTTTAGATTAAAGTGGAACTTTCCATTACCTTCACCTTGTCCTAAGGATGAAATACCTCATATAAGTATCTTCCTCCTAACTAATAAATATAAGGACCACAAATTCTGATGGTAGAGCATCCAGGAAAGGATGATTTAGACAAAAATAACAGGGAAAGTCAAGAACTAGACACAATGAATAAGAACTTTACACCGGGTGTGGAAAAGGAAAAAAAACACAAGAAAGAATATAGCAAAAGGGGTAGAAACATAAAAAAAGAGAAACAGGAAAAAAGAAGAGACAGCAAAACCATTTTAATCCTTATTTTTCATTATGTCCCTCCAAAATATTTTTCCCCCCTCCAATATTTTTTTCTTTTCTGAGTTAAATGTTTCTAGTTTTCTTTTCAACCATTCCCTATATAGTATTGTTTCGGTATACTAGTACTCATCAAAGTGATTGCACTCTTTTTGGACATGATCCAAAACATCAATGTCTTTCCTAAAATATGGCCAGTAGAACTGCATACAGAATTACATACATGTATATATAGCAGAATACAATATATAAATTCCATTTCTTGGGCATCATGTTTCTTTTGCTTTTTGTTATACTTGGATGAAATTTCTTGGATTCTGAATAAGTCAGCCAGTATTATTAATTATGCTTTCAAGTTAATTTCAGAAGAACATTGTCTGTATATTTGATTGTTTTCTTTTAAAAAATATAAATTGGAGCCAAGATGGCAGAGTAAAGTCAGGAAGCTACTCAAACTCTCCCAGTTTCCCTTGAAAATCACATGAAATCAAGTCTCTGAACAGAGTATGATGGAATGTAACCACTCAAGATAGACTGAAAAAATTTCAAGAATGGTCAGTCTCTCTGGGCTTAAAGAGGTGTTCAGCTCAGTGTAAATAAACTCTGTGAAAGCCGGTAAGAGGACCTTAATCTCACCAAATCAGCAAAAAAAGACTCTTGGTTCTGGCTCTGCAGTGGAGCAAATCAATGGTGCAGCTTCCAGTCCCAGCTCAAAAGCCCAATTTCAAGAATTGGCTGTTTGCTGAAAAGAGCAGGCAAAGCTACCCCCATACAAACACAAGGGGGGGCTTGTATCCAGGTAAAACAATAGATTAAATTTACTAAGATGATATTAAGGAGGAATAAAGGAAAAGTCCTACATATATGTTAAAAAAATCAACTGTAGAAGATTGGAAAAGTGTGACTAGATAACATGCAAATGAGGTTTTGTTGCACTATTTGATATACATGAGCCAAGAATGTGATATGCAGCTTAAAAAGCTAATGTAATATGCTCAAGGCTAAGGCCCAGAGCTGCATAGGAAGATTGGGACACCTCCACCTTTACCCCAGGAGTAGAGCTCCACCTTAAAAGTTAAAAAAAAAAAAGGAGAAAATACCAAAACAAAGAGGAAAGAAAATAAGCAAGAAAAAAAAGAGAAAAGAACCTTGCCCATAGAGAGCTATTATAGTGACAGGGCAGACCAAAACACAAACTGAGAAGAGGACAGAATATCAACGGAAGAAAATCATAAAGAATGAGATAAACTGGACTCAAGCCCAAAGAAGCTTCTTGGAAATGTTCATAAAATACTTCAAAAGGCAAATAAAGAAGAAAAAATGAGAAAGGAAATGAGAAGTATGCATGAGAGAGTCAACACTTTGGAACAGGAAGGAAAAATGTCTAAAGAAAACAACTCCTTAAACAGTAGAATAAGTCAAATGGAAAAAGAGATCCAAAAAATAATTGAAGAACATCACACAATAAAAACTAGAACACAGGGCAAGTGGAAGCTAATGACTTGTGAAACAGCAAGAAACAGTCAAACAAACTAAAAAGAATGAAAAAATGGAAGAAAATATGAAATAAATAATTGGCAAAATAGCCAACCTGGAAAATAGATCCAGAAGAAATATTTTTGAAATTATTGGCCTCCCTGAAGCCCATGACCAAAAACGGAGTCTGGATGGCATTGTACAAGAAGTCATTAAGGAAAAATTTCCACTATTCTAGAAGAAGAGGAAGAAATACTCCATAGATCCACAGATCACCTTTGGAAAGAGATCCTGCAAAAATATCCAAGGAACACTGTTGCAAAACTCCAAAACTATAATCTCAAGTAAAAAATACTACAAGCTGCCGGATAAAAACAATTCAAATTTCAAGGAATAATAGTCAGAATTACCCAGGATCTGGCAGCTTTTAATATAATAATAATAAACAATAATATAATAATAATATAAAAACAATAAATAATAATAGTAATAAATAAAAAGAAACTAGGGAGGTTAATAACAGGTTAATAACAATAATAGGATTCTAGAAAACCTAGATATGATAGAAATTGACCATGTATTAGGGCATAAAAACCTCACAATCTAAGGCAGGAAGGCAGAAATAATAAATGTTTCCTTCTCAAATTACAATGCAATAAAAATTATATTCAATAAAAGGCCAGGGAAAGATAGACTAAAAACCAATTGGAAATTAAATAATCTAATTTGAAAGAATTAGTGGGTCAAACAGCAATTAACAGAAACAATCCATAATTTCATCCAAGAAAATGATAATATGAGACACCTATGTCTCATAGGTGTCTAACCTATGGGTGTCTAACCTAACCTAATGCCTATGGGTTGCAGCCAAAGCAGTTGTTAGGGAAAATTTTATATCACTAAATAGCTACATGAATAAAATAGAGAAAGAGGAGATCAATGAATTAGGCATGAAACTAAAAAAGCTAGAAAAAGAACAAATTAAAAACTTTTCAATTAAAGACCAGACTAGAAATTTTGAAACTGAAAGGGGAGAATAACTAAATAGAGGCTAAAAAAACTATTGAACTAATAAACAAAACTAAGAGTTGATTTTATTAAAAACTAACACAACAGATAAACTTTTGGTTAATTTCATAGAAAATGAAAGAAAAATAACAAATCCCCAACATCAAAAATCAAAGAAGTGAACTACTACCAATGACACAGAAAGAAATTAAAGCAATAATTAGGAGCTGTTTTGCCCAACTCTGTGGCAGAAAGTCTGATAATCTAAATGAAATGGCTGAATATATACAAAAATATAAATTGTCCAGGTTAGTAGAAAAGAAAATACTTAAATAGTCCTATTTTAGAAAAAAGAAATTGAACAAATCATTAATGAACTCTAAGAAAAAATTTCTAGGGCTAGATGGATTCATAGGTAAATTCTACCAAACATTTAAAGAACATTTAATTTAAATACTATGTAAACTATTTGCAAAAGTAGGTAAAGAAGGAGTGCTGCCAAATTCTATGATACAAATATGGCACCAATACCCAAATTGGGAAGGGCCAAAACAGAGAAAGAAAATTACAGACCAATCACCCTAATGAATATTGATGCAAAAATTTTAAATAAAACATTAGCAAAGAGATTACAGCAACTTATCAGCAGGATAATACACTATGACCAAGAGGGATTTATACCAGAAATGCAGGGCTGGTTCAGTATCAGGAAAACTATTACTATAATTGACCATATCAATAACAAACCAACAGAAATCATATGATAATCTCAATAGATGCAGAAAAAGCTTTTGACAAAATACAGCACCTATTCCTATTAAAAATATTAGAGAGCATAGGCATAAAGGGAGCTTTCCTTAAAATAATAAGCAGCATCTATCTAAAACCCACTGCAAGCATTATTTGTAATGGAGAGAAACTGAACACATTCCCAATAAGATCAAGGGTGAAACAAGGATATCCGTTATCATTGCTAGTACTCAACATTGTACTAGAAATGTTGGTTTTAGCAATAAGAAAAGAAAAAGAAATTAAAGGAATTGGAATAGGCAATAAGGAAAAAAAAAAAAACTATCACTCTTTGAAGATTATATGATAATACACTTAGAGAATCCTAGAAAACCATCCAAAAACCTACTGGAAACAGTTCACAGCTTTAGCAAAGTTACAGGATATAAGATAAACTCACACAAACCATCAGCATTTCTAATATATTACTGAAAAAGCCCATCAGCAAGAGATAGAAAAAGAAATTCCATTTAAAATTATTGTAGACAAAATAAAATACCTGACAAGACAAACTCAAGAACTATGTGAACACAATTTCAAAACACTTCTCAGAAAAATAAAATCAGGTCTAACCAATTGGAAAAATATCAGTTGTTCATGACTGAACCAAGCAAATACAATTAAAATGGCAATTCTGCCTAAATTGGTTCACTTGTTCAGTACCATGCCAATAAAACTGACAAAAATTATTTTATTGAACTAGAAGAATAATAACAAAATTTATCTGGGAGAACAAAAGTTCAAGAATATCAAGGGAATTAATGAAAAAAAAATACAAAGGGTGGTGACTTAGCAGTACCAAGCTTAAAACTATATTATAAAGCAGCAGTAATCAAAACCATTTGGCTAAGAAATAGAGAGGTGGATCAATGGAAAAGATTAGATACACATGACACAATAATCAAGGGCTATAGCAATCTAATATTTGATAAATCCCCAAACTCCACATTCTAGATTAAGAATTCACTATTTGACAAAAAAAAAAAAAAAAGACAAAAATCCAGGAAATACTGGAAAATGTCAGAAAATTGGCATAGAATTAAATCTTATACCCCATACCAAAATAAGGTCAAAATGGATACATGATTTGAATGTATCAAAGGATGATACTGTAAACAAATTAAGAGAACAAGGGATAATATCAGATCTTTGGAAAAAAGAGGAATTTATGACCAAAGAAGAACTAGAGAAAGGCAAAATGGACAAATTTGATTACATTAAATTAAAACATTTTTGCACAAACAAAACCAACAGAAAAGTTTAAAAGGAAAATACAAAGCTGGGAAAAATCTTTACAGCCAACATTTCTGATAAAGGTCTCATTTCTAATATATATAAAGAACTGTGTCAAATTTATAAAAACACAAGTCATTCCCCAATTTGTAAATAGTCAAAAGATATGGACAGAAAATTTTCAGATGATGAAATTAATCATTTATAGTTTATGAAAAAATTTTCTCAATAACTACTGATTAGAGAAATGCAAATTAAAATACCTCTGAGGTACCACAGATTGGCTCTCAGATTGTATAAAATTTGGAAAAGATAATGGTAAGTTTTGGAGGATATGTGGAAAAACTGGGACACTAATGCATTGTTGGTGGAGTTATGAAATGATCCAACCATTCTGGAAAGCAATGGGGAAATATGCTCAAAGGACTATAAAACTGTGCATACCCTTCAAGCCAGTAGTGTCATTACTAGGTCTGAAACCCAAGGAAATCATATAGAAGGGTAAAGAACCTACATCTGCAAAAATGTTTATATCAGCAAAGAATTGGAAAAGGAATGGATGTCCATCAATTGGGGAATGGCTGAACAAATTGTGGTACATGAAGTTAATAGAATATTATTGTTGTATAAAAATAATGAACAAGCTCATTATAGAATGGCCCGGAAAGATTTACATGAATTGATGCTGAGCAAAACAAGCAGAACCAGGAATATACGTTGTACACAATAACAGCAAAAACGTGTGGTGATCAACTATGAAAGACTCGATTCTTCTCAGTGGTTCAGTGATCAAGCAATCCCAATAAACTTTGAACAGAATATGTCATCTGCATCCAGAAAAAATCTAAGGAGACTGAATGTAAATCAACACATACTATATTCACTTCTTTTTTCTGTTTTTTTGTTTAATTTCTCCCATGGTTTTTCCCTTTGACTTTGATTTTTCTCTTCCAACATGTTTCACAAAGCAATGTGTATTAAAGATAAATACTTACTACAATTAAAAAAGCATAAATCCTTTTTTTTGATAATTCATTTTGGAATATCAGGAACTGAGGTCAAATTTATCAGCTTGAAGAGCATACCTTTCTCTTTTAAAAGGAGCACACTCTCCTCTCCTTCCTATTCCTTATGATATTTTAAAAACTGTTGAAAAACACTCATCAATAACATTTGCATGTTTTTTAGTATCAGTTTATGTAATTTATATTGGTTTCATTACCTGAGCTTATTGAGGGAAATTATAGTACCTACCCATTGCCATAAGGACATAGATAAGTATTAAATGACTTTAATAAACCATCATACACACAGCTCACTACAAGAAGTAACAGACAATGAAGAGAATGGGAACAGAGTAAATGACTGCTTTAATGGCCATGATTTTAGAGTGCTCTGATTTTGGGAGGAGAGAGAATATAGGAATGGATTATCCTTGGTCCTCCCCAGTGAGTCTGCATAGAAGAGAGAGGAGAATTAAAGTTGTGAGAATGATGGCACATATGTAGTTGTCAGGACGGAGGTACTCCTGAACATATGTGTACCCATGGCAAAATCTGAATTAGCCTTTCATATCCTTATCTAATAGAAAGAACATTTCAGGCATATACAACATTTATCAATTTAAACTTGTTTTGCCTTATTTTCTTGATTTTAAAATTGTTTTCAGTAAGAGTTGCAATTGTCAATCATTGAACTTTTCAGGCATTTTGTTTCCCTATCCAAAGATAAAAATCTTTAAACCAAGAAAAATAAATTCTATTCTAATTTGTTGCATTGTGAGATACCCATTATGGCAGAAGAGAGACTATTGCCTCAACTTTTAAATATAAAGTCTTAGAGTGTCTCTATTGTGAAAGCCTTTGAGGGATATAAAAAAACAGAAGATATGGTGTAAGAAGCATGCTAACTACATCATCTAGTACAAGGACCCTGTGGGCCAAAACCCAGTTGAGTATAAGGAAGCAAAATATATATATTTTTCTATGGAAATAATAACTCAAGAATTCTCTATTCATTTTGATGCATGTATTTTAATTCTTGTTTCAAAATGACTCATTTTTAAATGTTTAAATACTATTCTTTGTATAATGGCAAATGTAAAAATTATTCATTAAAAAATGGAAAACTAATCAACCACCTTGCTATTGGGAACCACTTGTAATTAAACAGATTGCTTAATTAACATATGTGGGTGTTTTTCTCTACCTAATGGAGTATGTGGCAAATATAAGGTAATAAGTGAGAAATCAATGATGTATCTAAGATAGTTTAGAATATGAATTTTGAATTGAATTTTTTCTAAAATGTAAATTAGAGAATATCTCATATAGAAAGCCAAGTAGTAACATCCCTTTCTTTGAGAAATGAGAAAAATGAGTCCAGTAGCTTTTACTCTCAATCTAGTCAACATTTTCTCATTACCAACTCTGCAAAACTTGAAAATCTGGGAAGGAAAAAAAAAGAACACATGTCCTTGTCCTTAAGGAACCTCAGTATAATAAGAGAAAACAACGATAAATTATTATAGAAAAGAAGACAAAGATTATTTATACATATATGTTTATACATCATATATACACATACATATGTATATAACATTATACAAAAATATGTGATAGAGACAAATTGAGAGAAAAAGATAAAATTTTAACATCTTGAGGTACGAGTTAGTTAGATATTACTGACCCAACATATTCTTTTTATAGATGAGGAAATTGATTCTATTAAGCTAATTGACATTTTGTTTTGAAACTAGTATTGTAAACAGAAATATAGTGGAATAGACATTTATTCTTTGCTTATATATATATATATATATATATATATATATATATTAAATAACATTGTTTCTTTAGTCATTATGCATTTTCAAAAGCCACAGAATTGCTTTGGTAATTCATGTCCCAAAACCCATTGGTATTGGATTCTCTCATTTGCTTATATATATATATATATATATATATATATATATATATTAAATAACATTGTTTCTTTAGTCATTATGCATTTTCAAAAGCCACAGAATTGCTTTGGTAATTCATGTCCCAAAACCCATTGGTATTGGATTCTCTCATTGTTTTGCCTTGCCCCAGGAGCCAGGAGTGGTTGTGCAGAGTGAAAGAACTCCAGCCTTATTCATTTTTTTCTGAGTCTCTTCAACTTTTGAGTTACTTTAGGCATTTTTAGCTTCCAGCTTCAAGAAGGAAGACAGAAGATGCTAATCACACTTCAGACTGCTGAAGAAAAACGATTCTAGGAACACATGAAAGGATCATGTCATGATTCTAGACTAGCTACACTGGAGATTATGGAGTTTCCCTTTGGGTGAGAGTTGAGCTACTCTTTCTCTTGATTGAGCTAATGAGAGAACTCCTTGACTCTATATTAAATGATATATATCCTGTTCTGGTTTCTATTTGCTAGGATTTGGATAAATGCTTTTCTTTATTGTTGACTATGTATGTTTGTTGTGGAATTGGTATTTTGTTGGAAAGGGGTCAAATTTTGGATAGAGGGTGTATGGTCCCCTTTCTGCTCAAAATTGAGAATCAGTGATCAGAAATAGATTAAATCTAATTATAATATTTAAGGAAGCAGGTAGATATTATTTTGGCCTAGTACCCTTTCTTTCTAGGGAGACCAGCCCTAACTTTCTGCTTTCCCTCCTGGAAGGAATAAAAAATATCCCTTGGAAAAAGATGGGAAAAGAACAAGCCAGAGATTCTACTCTACTACACTCTGAGCTACACAAATACCGCCCCATGTTGCAGGTGAAAGGAAAGCCTCTTGCTAAATGTGGGCCCTATTCTCTACACTAATGAATAGGATGACTATAATCAAATAGCCTTAGTCTGTGAAAGGTTAATGGAGAAAGTATATGGCAACAAGAGATTTATTTAGCTATTATTAAATACAAGCAGTATATTAACTATAGATAATACAAATCAAAGTGAAAATGAAAGTTAGTTTCTGCCCTTGAGAAGCTTACATTCCAGTGAGGGAAGATAATACATAAAAAGAAGCTGAAAAGAAGGGATTAGGAAGAAAGTACTGGAGTGAAGGTTCAGTGGCAAAGTCTGGAGAGGAAAAAGCACAGATGGAACAGGCCAGGATTGAAGCATGCATACTCTGGGCCTATTCCTAAAATAGTGGGTCCAGGAGTCTTCGTCAATAGGAGAAGTGGATTGGAATGATAGAGGGTGTTCCAGGATAAAAAGATAGTTATGGTAGCAAATTTCACAGTTTAGAGGGAGATGACATATAATCTTAATCTTCCAATTAAATAAATTCATTTAAAAAAATACTGTGTCTATTATGAGGCAATCACTTGGTACATGGATAAAGAATAAGGACTGGAATTAAGAAGATTAATTTTCCTGAGTTCACATCTGGTTTTAGACTCTAGCTATAACCCTTGGGCAAGTCCCTTAACACCATTTGCCTCAGTTTTCTCATTTATAAAATAAGATGGAGAAGCAAATGGCAAACCACTTTAGTATGTTTGCCAAGAAAACTGCAAATAGAGTCATAAAGAGTAAGACTGAACTGAAATGACTGAACAACAACATGTGAAATATACGTAAGGCATTGTCTTCCAAATGGATAATGTAAAAAGTAGAATAAGTTCTATGGTTTGAAGGGTTTCTTAACTTGAGCTGTGATCTTTATATATAACTATATCTCAATATTTTGCATTTAAAATTATTCTGAGTAGGGATCCAAAGGTTTTTATCATAATACCTAAGAGATGTATAACAGAAAAAAAATTAAGAACCCTCTGTTAGTAGAAAGAACATCTGATTTGAAGAAAGGAAAGAACTTCATTTCCCTCTGGCCTTCTGGTCACTTCTGTGACATCAATCAAATCACTTAACCTTTCTAAACCTCAGTTCTCTTATCTCTATTTGTTTTTGTATTTAATCCATATGGTCATATGCAAAATACATTTATGTTTTCTTTTTTCAATTTATATGTGTGTTTATATATACATGTCCATACATATACACACATATATTATATGTGTATACACACACACACACACACACACACACATACACATATACTCTTGAAGGGTGAGGTCGATTTCAATTTTTTATTTGTATTTCTAGAGTTCAACACAATGCCTGGAAAAGGGTAAGCACTTAATAAATGCTGATTTACTGACTGAATTGTAAAATGTTGATAATAATACCCATTTATAAGTCCCAAATACACAGCTAGATATAATATGTCCTAAAAAAGTATGAATGAAGTGATTATATATGGAAGAAGTTAAGATTGCAGCAATTTATCTTACATAAACACTCAATGAGAGAAAGATTTATTTTAATCAGTTGGAGGGAAAAGACAGAACCTGGCAATAGTCAATATTTCTGTGTTTGAGTTGTTTTCAAGTTGAGCTAATAAGCACTTCAGTTTGTGACTCTGCTCCTCTTGTTAAACATTTATTGTGATCAATTGTGCTCCAGGGGCAAAGACCCATCTGGCCGTCAGGCACAGTTTAATTTAAGAGATGGCATCACGGTTCAAGGATTAAAATGTAAAGATCTTCTGTCTGTCAGAAAATGACACTATTGAGCATTAAACAAATTTGCCTCATCCTTTTTATCCTTCTTCTAAATAATGACTTATAGTCAGACTAGGAAATGAATAAAATATCAGATCTCCATATGGGTGGATAATTATCACAGCCAATTTTCTTAACTCCATTAAGATGAACAATGCCTTTACAAAATGTAAAATCAGCACTGTGATGACCAGATATCGGACCAATGGAACTATATAAATGGTCCCTGGCATAGAAATATATAGTTACAAACTCTTAGAGGATGAAAAAGATTTTCTAACTATATCAAAATACAATGAAAAAATTTCTCATCTAAAAGATTATTAGAATGAAGAATAATTATTTCTAAGATAAGGGGCTGTATTTTGATTGACACCTCACTAAAGCTGTGCCTATGAGCTCCAGGCCAAAACCATTACAGTAATGGGGCAATTACAATCATAATTTTTGGTCCAGTGGATCAGGTGTATTCCCAGGAAACAATGGCACAGTAGAAATACCTAATTTCTATCCTTTGTCTTTGGCAATCATGTCATTGGAGAAATGAATCACGCTGCCTGGCTTAAAATCACAAGTAAGTTAAATTCACCACCATTCTCTAGAGATTCAAATGCATAGACTCAGGCTTAGTTAAGGACCAACAGAAAGTGAGACAAAAGCTTGATTAAAGTAGACATCTAATCTGGATAAGCCAGGACACACACACATCCAGACCCATCCAGACCCACACGCATTCTCTTCTTCTAACTCACCCACATAAACATTGTTTTTCTTTAATAGTAGAATCTGGGGACCAGAATTACTTTAATAACTCTCATGTTTTCTCTGGATGACATTCATATTTACAAAAATATATTTATTTATATTTATATTGTTATTTTTATTATATTACATATAACAATCATATTATATATATATTTATATTTACATATAGCAGATATATTCCTTCCCCTGTTTCCAATTTAATGTCTTACAGCCCAGATTTAACATATCTTTTGAACATTCACTTTCTATGTCAAAAATCTTTTTCTGTATACAGCTTTCTTTCCTTATGGACCAGTGTATCCCAAATACAGACCCTTTAACCCCAAATATTTCATATTCATATTCATATTTATTTAAGCATTTTAAATACAAGAAACAATATGCTTTTCACGGGTTTTTAAATTTTTCTCCATTTTCATAATACAACTGCTTACTTTCTTAAGTTGTTTATATTAAATGTTCTCCAGACATCTTCTCAAAGGCTTTGCAAGACATCACCTGATCAAAGACTATGCCTTGGTTTTAACCTTTTTGTTTCTAGAACATACTCCCTGGAACCCTGTTTTCTTTTTTTTTTTTCTTTTTTTTTTTTTTTTAATTTAATAGCCTTTTATTTACAGGATATATACATGGGTAACTTTACAGCATTAACAATTGCCAAACCTCTTGTTCCAATTTTTTCACCTCTTACCCCCCTCACCCCCCCCTAAATGGCAGGATGACCAGTAGATGTTAAATATATTAAAATATAACTTAGATACACAATAAGTATACATGACCAAAACATTATTTTGCTGTACAAAAAGAATCAGACTCTGAATTATTGTACAATTAGCTTGTGAAGGAAATCAAAAATGCAGGTGTGCATAAATATAGGGATTGGGAATTCAATGTAATGGTTTTTAGTCATCTCCCAGAGTTCTTTTTCTGGGTATAGCTAGTTCAGTTCATTACTGCTCCATTAGAAATGATTTGGTTGATCTCGTTGCTGAGGATGGCCTGATCCATCAGAACTGGTCATCATCTAGTATTGTTGTTGAAGTATATAATGATCTCCTGGTCCTGCTCATTTCACTCAGCATCAGTTCGTGTAAGTCTCTCCAGGCCTTTCTGAAATCATCCTGTTGGTCATTTCTTACAGAACAGTAATATTCCATAATTTTCATATACCACAATTTATTCAGCCATTCTCCAACTGATGGACATCCATTCAGTTTCCAGTTTCTAGCCACTACAAAAAGGGCTGCCACAAACATTCGTGCACATACAGGTCCCTTTCCCTTCTTTATAATCTCTTGAACCCTGTTTTCTTAATTGGTGATTGACTCACATTTTTAGTGAGGCTATTTTAGTAAGCTGTAGACCTACTTTACTTCATTTTCAACTTTTACTTTTATTTCATTCTCTACTTGACATCTTCTTATTGACCTCACCAATCACTTTGGTGTGGTGGTATGAAAGATATTCATACAATATCTTTCCCATCTAGGTTTCTCTCAACCTGAAGGTCTGAAATAATAATCAAATCAACTCTGACATAGTTCCTCTTAACTTCCCTATAACTTTTCAGACCAAAGTGCCCTTTCTGGCTCACCTCACCACTGTATATATTCTTACTCTTTTTACATACATTCTTACACTTCTTATATAAGTATACTTATATACTGTATATATACTTACTGTATATATTCTAGAAAATAAGCTCCTTAGGGGCAGAGACTGCCTTTGGTTTTCTATTTGCATCCCCATCACTCAGCACAGTGCTTGAACTATATTAAGCACTTAATAAATGCTCATAGATTTATTCATTCATCAGTGTTTTAGGTGTGTCCCCCTGAATTCATATAAGATAAAGAGGAGCTAACAGTCTTCATATATCTTGGCAAACAGTTCCTTATTATTTCTTTCTCATTCAAAGATGATTCTTCTTGACAAGAACAGTTATTGAATAGTTCTGCCTTCTCCTTTTCATCATTTGTTCAATATACCCCAAACAGCATCCCCATTCCCATCATACCTCCTCAGCACTTGTAGCAAATTCTAAGTACATACATACCACACATCTGCCTTCATTATCTATAGTCTGACCTTGATTCCTTCTTCCTTCCAGGTAATTTTAGAATCTAAATAAGTTTTTTTTTTTATTTCCATCTCTACCCATATTGATATTTCTAGATAGGTATGCATTTTCTTCATTAATGGATTTCCCCCCTTCATGTCTTCATAATTTTATTTTTGAAACCTCTTATCTCTATTGAGCTGACTTCCTCAGGAGAATTTTAGTTCATTGAATCCCAATTATTCTTCCTATAAATACTTTGAATTATACGCCTAGAGTACATGGTCAGACTCTACCTAAGTTTATCAGTATATTTCCTTCCCTTGCAATGGTCCTATTATGAAGCAGCTTTTCTCTGTTGATAGAGATCAGGTCCAAATTATAAATTGTCTAGGATATTCTCAGGTTATTTTTACCTTATTTCTAAATCTGATTTTTCTTGTGCAGCAAGATAAGTGTATAAATATACATACATATATTGCATTTAACATATACTTTAACATATTTAACATATATTGGTCTACCTGCCATCTAAGAGAGGGGATGGGGAGAAAGAGGGGAAAAGCTGGAACAGAAGGTTTGACAAGGGTCAATACTGAAAAATTACCCATGCATATGTCTTGTACATAAAAAGCTAAAATTAAAAAAATTGTCTAGGATAACCTTATAATTTACTTACCTTGATAAACTATTGGCTGTCCGGTCAAGAAAGAACTCAACAAATTTATGAATAATTAAAGTTTCCTATTCCTACTATGTTGCATTTTCATGACTAGCTTGTGATCTTTTCATCTCTTTTTCTTTCCATTCCAATAGTCTCAAGTTGCAGGGAATATATAATTAACATAGGATCCTAATGTTTTGGTGATTATATCGTTTATATTATTTTCCTCCATTGGTTTTCACCCAAATTTTCCCCACTGTACTTTCCCCACTCCCACCATTGTTCCTAGCTTTCTTCATATCAATATAGCTGCTCATTCCACAAAACTATTATATATTCATTTTTTACACAAACTGTTTCCTTTTAATACTATCTAACATTATAATACCATATCCCCATAATAAATCTCATCACATCAAATTTTAGGATTAGTTGGAGTGAAAAGGTGAATGGATGTTCTATTTTTTGTGTCATAATCCCTGCCTGGATTTGTGTCAATGTTTGAGAAGTACTCGAAGATACTCAGGTTTTCATCAAGGGCTACAAGAGAGTGGGAGGAGGCTGTGTATCAGTGGAGTATAGGGCTCTTCATAGCTGTTGAGCAGTTACAGTTTCTATATCATCGTACACAGGGCTCTGATTTCTTAAAGATGTCAGTTGGGGTCCCTTTAGATCCTAGGTAGACCTTGACACTGATGTCAACTTTAAATTTGTACTTGCTGGAGTTAATGCTATGTAGAAATTGTGCTAAATTGTGAACCTCATCTACCCTTGCCTCAGTCCCCAGGGGTTACAGACAGAAGGACAGTGGAACAGAAAGGTGTCTCTTAAATAATTTAAATAATTTTTATGCATTTTTTGTTCTTGCTATATCTTTGAAGCATAAATTTCTTTGTCAAACTAGCAGATGTTAAATAGTTAAATATAATTTGAGTACTAATCACTGGATCCATAACAGTGAAGAAACCAAACATATGAGGACTCCAGATTATGGTGGGGAAAATCAACTTCTTAAACTCTTCATATTTGTTAAATAAGGGAGAAGACAGGTGGGATAAGTCAAATGCTGAAAGAGTTGAGTAAAATTATATTGTGTTACATATACATGTTTTTATCCCTTCTCTTATAACAACATTAACTATAAATAATCATATCTGATAGATTATGATTAATAACTAAGAAATTGT
This sequence comes from Sarcophilus harrisii, assembly GCF_902635505.1. Lineage (NCBI taxonomy): Eukaryota > Metazoa > Chordata > Mammalia > Dasyuromorphia > Dasyuridae > Sarcophilus > Sarcophilus harrisii. Next base: position 439,339,650 of record NC_045426.1, on the reverse strand, counting down.
ATGGAGAAATTTGAAAATCTTCATTTGGACTTGAAACAAAGTACAGTAACAATATCTGCTAGACAGAAATATATTTACTTTTTTCTGATATCCATAATTCATCTAGGGCTCAGTTTAACAGATAAGAAAACCAAGGGTCAGAAACATGAAGATCCTTCAGGTCACACAGCAGTTAATGAAAGAAATAGAAATAGAACCCCAAATTTCCTTTTTCACCACAATGTGTTCTATTAGTAGGCATACTGATCAGAGATCATGTGTATGTGCTTTGTTATATTTATGTAGCTTCTCTAAGGATACATCACCTGGTGATAGTAAACCATGATAGAAAGCCATCTAAAGGTAAAGCCTGGTAGAGGAAAGGTCTTGAAAGATTACTAACTTCTAGTCTGCATTCATTTATCTATTCAACAAATATCTTTTGAGTAACCATATTGCAATAAGTCCCATTCTTTCTACCTATATGACTACCATGCTAATGGGGTTTCTTATCAACTTTGGCCTATAATATTACAAGAGTAATTTTTTCCTAGTCTTGAATCTTTATATACTCCAATTCATCCTCTAAACCAGTGGTTCTCAAAATATAGTCCACAAGCTCCTGATGAATGTAAAACTCTTTCAGGGGATCCTCAAGGCTCCAATGGTCAAAACCATGTTCATAATAATACAATTTCTTTATTTGCCTATTTAATACTCTTCCCTTTTCCAGCTACATATTTGTGTGACACCACGTTTTCTTTATATACTTCAACCAAAATAACATATCTCAACAAATTGGATGTAGAAGCAAAATATGAGAATCCATCTGTCTTCTATTAAAGCAGACATTAAAGAGAGTAGAAAAATATGCAAAACAATGCTACCCATTGGCTCGTTTCAGAAAATATAATTATTTTTCATAAAATATTTGTGTCAATATTACATTAGTCTTATTTTAAAATAAATTAATAAATATTCTGAAAATAAAATACTTTAATTTTAATATGGTATATACAATAGATTTAATCTTCACAAACAACAGCTCTTTGGGATCATGGGTAGTTTTTAAGAGCATAACAGGGTCCTAAGAATAAAAAGTTGGAGAATAACTATCAAGGTGATTTCCCTAAATACAGAAATGATTAAGTCACTACTCTACTCAATAAAACTCTAATGGTTCCCTATTATTTCTAAGATCAAATACAGCCTCTTTTATTTGAATTTAAAACTTTTCATAACTTGGACCCACGTTAATTTTCATCCTCTCTAAACCTTACTTTTACCCATGCATTCTATGGCCCAGTTGTAGTGGAAAGTAAGACTGGAAAAATGCATGGGGACAGATGATTAAAGGTGTTAAATGACATTTAAAAACCAGATTTCATTCTGTGGGCAATGTGGATTGATTTTGAAAAAAATTGTTTTGTTTTTAATAAGGAAAAGCAGTCTACAATTGGAGTAGGGAAAGAGAAGAGTGAAGATCCAGTAAAGAAGATACTTGTTCTTTTTTTTGATTCCGAGGCAAATATAAATTATTAGCAAGAAAAGAAGTGTCAGTAGCAAAGAATTATTGTAGAAAGGCAAGCATGAAACAGGATCCAGGAGAAGTTTAGATATGGAAAGTCTCCATGGGTGTGAAAGTTATTATTGAGTTGCTCAAGGCAATCTAGATGTTCAATTCAATATCAGAGACTGAGTAGCACCAGGCAGGATGTATTGATCAGAGTAGGTCAGTTGTGGTTGAGATGACCAACTTCTTTGGTCTCTACAAATACAGTTTTCTAAATAAGCAACATCATAGTATTTAAATAAATTAACAAATCATACTGAAAATAAATATGTAATTTTTCACAAAGATAAGGCTATAGCTTTTTAAAAAACTTGCTGCATTTTTTGCATGTATATATATATATACATTATATATATAATATAATATTATTTGTTATATATATTATATTATACATTATGTACATATACATACACATACATATACATTATATATATATATATATATATATTAAAACCCTCTTGAATCACAGTAAGATGATAAATAGGCATTCACTTATATGATGCTTACGACTATAACCCTCTAGGGTATTGTTAGTTATTATTAGTCTAGACAAAAATAATGAAAACTATCAATGCTCTTGAGTTCCCTATGCCTAGTAAATTAGAAAAAGATAATGGAGTTCACTATTATTAATATTATTGGCATCATAGTATATTGGGTAATGTACTAGCTTGGAATCAGAGGATTTGGTTTGTCCTACCTTTAACAATTTGCTTATTTGCAAATTGGAGAGGAAATGGTAGATGAAATGATCTGTATGATCTTTACCAGGTCTAAAATCTATGATCCTATGAATTAGGTAGTTGGGAGAATCAAGACATTTTTATCCTTAATACTTCTGGGGCAGCAATGGTGATTTAGTGATAGGAATACCCTTGATAATTCCAATAGTCACTCACAAATCTATTGAAGAATAAGACATTTTAAGTTCTAGACGAGTATATATAGGGAACTGTAAATATTTCTTATCCCCTGTTTTCTCTAAATGTAAATAAAGGTCCTCTCACTGAAGAAATGGTTGCTCCTTTTATGCTTATTCTTTCTTAAAGAAACTTGTAATAAGAATTTGTAAATTCAGAAATGGGATTTCTAAAAAGCTGAAAATGAGGGATAGCTTTGTAGCTGGAAATGACCCTTAAAGATTATCAGGGAAATTCTCAGGCTGGGTCTGTCAGACTCATACGTGATTTATTTGCTAAAATATTTTCCCAACTAGAAAACACAATTCCTCTATACAACATAAATTTATTCATTGAATTTGGTCAAACAGGCTTTAATTATTCCCCAGTTTGATTAAGTTCAGTTAATAAGCATCTTTTTTTTTGAAATGCAAATATATGTGAGAAGCTTAAGGAATCTTAAGGAATGATTATAAGTCATTCACATCTTATACTGGGAATAGGAAAATAAAGGGGTAAGAGCAGTACAGAAAGAGAGGTGAAAGGAAGCCAATTTCATTCTCAAGATCCAAAACTAAGACTACTATTTTTAGTTCTTGAAACTGCCAGTTGACGTTTTTATCAGTATCTTGAATTAAGACATAAGTGACATAAATTTATGCATAATACAAATGGGAAACTGAATTGTATAATGGATAGAATACTTATAAGTAATGGATAGACATTTAAAAGTTATGTGACCATGGGTAGGTTATTTAAGTTCTCCCGATCTGTTCAACTCTCCATAAAATAAAGATAACGCCTATATAGCATTTGCTTCATGGGATGATAAATATATGAAATATTTCCTTAAATTACTATGTAACTGTTAACTATTACTATAGGATTAAGTTACATTAAAAATAGAGTTTTCAAACTATTAATTTTTATGATTTCACATGTATAATTGAGATTTCATGTCTTGCTTTCTCAACAGGTAAGGGAGAAGTGGGAGGAAAGAAGAGAATCCAAAACCCAAAATCATTTGAAAAATTAATGTTAAAAATAAAGACATAATTTTTAAAAGGAAAAGGTGAAACATATAAATATCAATTTTCCTTATTGTTGATGTTATTCAACTAATAATTTATAGAGTTTAAGACATTGGATGATTGTCATATTCCAAAAAGAACTTAGTAGATCATAGCATTGTACTGAATGCAAGATGAAATTTAATAGAGATGAATGTCAATTCTCATATTTGAGCTCAAAAAATTAACTCCAATGTACAAGAAGGAGAGGCATATTCAGAAAGTGGTTTATCTGAAAATGAACTGAGATGTTTTTGGTGCACTTTTCAATATACATCAAACAACAGTATGATATAATAGCCCCAGATATTAATTTGACCTTCAGTTGCTTTCAAAAACAGCACAGTTGTGCTGTATTCTGAAGGAAAAGTATCACCACATCCAGTACTTTATGTTTACTTGTGGAAATCGTAGTTTAGAAATGGCATTGATAAAATAGAGTGTCATGAGAATCATAAGTAGGTTAAGAACTTGAAATCATATCATCTGTAGATTTCTTTGAGGAACTTGAGATACTTAGAAGAAAAGACAGAAGAGTCTGGGAAAATATGCTTACATCTAGAAATATTTTAAAAACTCTTATGTAAGAGGGTTTGTTCATATGGACAATATGAAATAGCCTGTCTTGGGAAGTAGTTGGTACTCCTTCATTGGAGGTCTTTAAGCAAAGGCTGAATAGGTTAGCAATTTTCAGGTGTTTTGTTAAATGGAATTATGTTTGATTTTTCATTAAATTAGATAACCTCTGAGATTATTTCCAATTTTGAAATTCTGTGAACCTGAGATATTCTTCTTTTTATATTTGGGACCAAATAGTCTTTTAATTTTGGAGACTAAGTTGGCATAGAAACTGAAACTTCATTCATGATATTGTTTATGTGTTTCTAGTGCCAAAAAAACTTTTGGGGCACAGCTGTTCATAAAGTTGAGAGTTGCTTATAGTGAATATTAATTTACAGGTCTTAAATGTCAAGGAAGCAATCTGCAGGATTTCAGCAGCATCTGTCTTTGTGTGTTCACAGGGAATGTTAATAACTAAATTCTATTAAGTACTTCTGTCCAAACTAGTGCTTCATCTTCCTTTCTCCCAATGGACTGTTGGGTCATTGATTGACCTTTCCTTTCAAAAACTGAAACTTAAACTTCTCCAAGATGCTTATCTGTGGTTATGTATGAATTGCTTTTGTTCTCATTCTCTCTCTCTCTCTCTCTCTCTCTCTCTCTTTCTACATAGATTTCAAATTTTATTAAAAGATCAAAAGAAAAGTGCTCATCCAGTTACTCATTCAAAAAGTCTTTATTAAGTCCCTACTATATGACAGGTATTGTATTAAAAGTTGAGAACAGAAAGACAAAAATAAAACACTGTGGTGTTTATATTTTTCCTCCTTGCATATAATCAAACAATCAATTAAAAGCATATATTAAGCACATATGTACCAAAATGTGATAGGAATTGGGGTTAAAAAGAAAAAGAATGAAATAGTTCTTATTTCAAAGGAGCTCATACATAGTCTGTCAAGGAAGTCAATCAATGTCTTTTGAGAATAAGCCTTGTAGTGGAATAGCTGGGCCAAAGTTTATATTCTACTGGTGGAAACTGTATATACACATATGGACAAATTCAAAGCAATCTAAAATGGGGAGAACACTAAAAACTGAAGTATTGGAAAGGGTTTAATGTAGGCAGAAACCCTTGAGATGAATTTTGAAGAAACTTAAGGATTCTAAAAGGTGGCAATGAGAAGAGTGAGCATTCCAAGCATGGACAACACCCTGTACAAAGGCAGAGAAATGGAATTTTATGAATCCATAACCACAAGAAATTATTTTGGTTAGAATGTAGACTATTTAAAACTGAGTATATGTGATTTATATCAACCAGTCTAGAAAAGTAGTAGGAAGTCAAATATCCCTTGACAAAAATAGCAAAGTGAAGAAAGGTTGGTTTTAGGAGAAAGATAAAAAACTTCCATTCTGGAAGTAAGATAGAAGAGGAAAAATTTATCTTGTTTAATAACTTCATTTTAAATCTGAGGAGACTGATATCCAGTGGCTTTTCCAACATCACAGACTAATAAATAGTAGGATTAAAAACTTAAATCCATGCAAACAACTATGCAAAACCAAGATATAAACAGAATAAATTGAAAGGTGGTCTCAGAGGAAAGCTAGCAGGATTAAAGAGGATAGGAATGGTTTCTCCTAGAATGTAGGACTTTAGCTGAGGAAAGCTTGAATTTAGCTTGAATGAAATAAGAGAAGGTAAGAAGCAGAAATGAAGAGATGAAGAATTCCAAGCATGGAATTTGATGGATCGATTGATAGAGGTATCAATTAAAAAAAAAAACTCAGAAAAGTATCTTGTGTGAAGAAAAGTTAGGAGGCTTTATCAGAGTATTTAGAAGGGAATAAGACTTAAAAGGACTGAAAAAGTATGAAAAAAACTACTTTTTAAAAGACTCTAAAAGCAAGAGGATTGGTACTTTAATCCTGGAGACAATAGGGAGGCAATGGAGTTAATTGAATAGGAGGGTGATATACTGATCACTAAACTTGAGAAAGATCAATATGATAGCTGAATGAAAGATGAATTGTAGTGAGGAAATATTTGGGATGGGGAGACTATTCAAAAGATTATTTAAATAATCCAAGTATTAAGTGACAAGAACTTGCATCAGAGTTATGGAAGCAGTGTGAGGAGAGAGAAAGGAACATATATTAGATGTTAGAAATATAGAAGCAACAGCATTTGACAACTTATTGGATGTGATGCTATGAGAATGAATCATGCCTCAGGTATGTGTCTAGTGACTGGGAATATGGTGTTCCTCTCAATATAAGAGGGAAGATAGGAAAAAGTAGAGTTTTTGGAAAAGATAATAAATTCCATTTTGGACACAGAATTTAAGATGTCTATGCGACATCCACTTTGGAATGTCACAGTTGGCAAAATGAGAATGAAGGTCAGGAAAACAGGTTTGGACATGAAAACTATCTGTATATAGATGATAGTAGAAACCATAGTCATTAATGAGATCACAAAGCGAAATAACAACGAGGGAGTACAGAAGGATGGAAATTTGGGGGACCCCTGTGATTAGTGGGCAAGAAGTAGATAATAGCAAAAAAAAAAAAAAAAGCACAGTGCTATCTGAAAACCCTCTCATCCTCAAATAGCTATAGAACTTCTAAGCCTTTGGGAATATATTTCATATTTCAATAGGGTATAGGACATCTTCCATAATACTGAATGGTAAGCATGTGCCTCCCAGTTTGATGTTTCACTTCTTATTGATATTTAGAGATTATTGAAAATTTATTTTCACAGTTTAATTTGTTTGAGATATTAATGTATATACTGAAGAGAATTTATTTGAGGAAAGCTTTAATTTTGAGGTATATTATTCCCCTAGCTGCTTGAACCATAGTAAGTACTTGCTGAATTCAATTGAATTAATATGAACCCAAAGCATTTTATATAGATAATGAATGAACGGTATACAAAAATGATTTTTCTATATCCTTTAAACTTTTGTCAGTTGTATGATTGGAGAAATGGTCTGTCAAGAAAAGTCACATGTGAAAGTCTATTTTCTTCTCATTTTTACTAATGGTTTCCTTGATTAATGCACAGACCATTATCAAAAAGATTTTATTAAAATGAGAAAGCAGACATGTGAGTTGGCAGCTACTGATGTCTTCTTGATTGCTTTTTTTTTTTAACTTTTTTGTTTTGTGATTTTGGAGTCTTTAAGATATTTTGAAATTTTAAAAATGCCTTTCAAATTGGCTTGCCTTGGATAAAGATTTCTTCTTTGATCTTTTATCATTTCCTTATAATGTTTACTAACATTATCTTCTTAAGTAGCATTGAACTCCCTCATGTAGGTTGACAAAGAGAAGATCTAATTCAGTTCCAAGTGATCAATGATGGACAGAATCAGCTACACCCAGAGAAGAAATACTGAGAAATGAATGTGGACTACTTGTATTTTTGTTTTTCTTCCCAGGTTATTTTTACCTTCTGAATCCAATTCTTCTTGTGTAACAAGAGAACTGTATGGATCTGTACACATATATTGTATCTAGGATATACTTTAACATGTATAAAACTGCCTGCCATCTAGAGTTGGGGAGAGAGGGAAGGGAAAAGTCAGAACAGAAGTGAGAGCAAGGGATAATGTTGTAAAAAATTACCCATATGTTCTGTCAATAAAAAGTTATAATTAAAAAATGATCAATTCTGATGAATGTGACTTTTCAACAGTAAGGTGATTCAGGCCAGTTCCAATGGTTTTGTGATGAAGAGGGCCATCTGTACCCAGACGGAGGATTGTGGGGACTGAGTGTGGATCATAACATAAAATTTTTTGTTTGCTTGCTTTTTTTCTTTCTCGTTTTTTCCTTTTTCATTTGATTTTTCTTGTGCAACATGATAATCATGGAAATATGCATAGAAGAATTGCACATTTAACATATATTGAGCTATTTGCCATCTAAGGAAGGAGAAGGGAGGAAGGGAAGGAGAAAAATTTGGAACACAAGATTTTGGAAGGATGAATGTTGAAAATTATCTTTACATATGTTTTGAAAATAAAAAGCTTTAATAAAAAATTAGATGTCACCTTGGACAAGTCACTTCACCTTATTTGCTTCAGATATTTCATTTGTAAAATGAATTGAAAAAGGCAAACCACTTCAGTAACTTCATCAAGGAAATCCTAGATGGGGTCGCAACAACTTTGTAAATTATAGCTTTTTATTTATAAAAGCATATGCATGGTTAATTTTTTCAACACTGATCCTTGCAAAACCTTCTGTTCTAAATTTTCCCTTCCTTCCTCCCCACTCCCTCCCCTAAATAGCAGGTAGCCCAATACATGCTAAATAAGTTAAAATATCTTTAACAACAGCTTTTAAAAAAAAAAAAAACAGCTACAAAAAGATTATAATATGAAATATAAAAAGGTTTGCCAGATAAACCCTGAAAACTGAGAATTAAGACAGAGAATCTTAAAACCCAACAATAGAAATGCAGCAACATCTTTTCCCTGATAAATAGACTACTTTCTTATAAAATTTGATATGACCTATCAAATATCTTTTGAATTGTAACCTATCAGGGAAAGGGAGGGGAATAAGCAAGCATGTGTATATAGTACCTACTATGTGTCACTCCTGCTAAGTGCATTGGAAATATCAGTTCATATGATTCTATTGTTGCAAGACAAGTAATGTAATTTTCCTCATATTGCAGTTGAGGAAACTGAGGCAAACATAAACTAATTGACTTGCCCAGAGGGACAAAAAGCTAGAAGTGCTTCTGATTGGATTCCATCTCAAGGTCCTCCAAATTCCAGATGCTGCTGGACTGTCTATCTGCCTCTCAAATACAATATGTTCTAAGAGGAATTAGTTAACTTTTTCCCCTAAATTACGTCTTCTACAAATTTCTTTATTTCTGTGAGGGATAGAGCATAATGCCTACATATAATAGGAACTTAAGTGCTTCTTAGTTGATTGTTGATTCTCAAAGTTTGAAAACTTGGAGTCAATTAGGACTCTATTTATCCCTCATCCCATATTTCTAATCATCTTCCAATTCCTATCCATTTAATTTCCATCGGGTATATCTGTTCCTTTCTCTATATTCATACAAACACCACTTGATATCAGTTCTCATCATCTACCTAAACTATTGCAATAATCTCCTATTTTATCTTCCAGTTTCTAATATCTCCTTTCTCTAATTATCCTTCATAGCTACCAAATTAATACTCCTAAGTCATAATTGAATATCATTTTCTTGGTCCCTCTATGGCCTCTAGAGTAAAATGCAAACTTAGTTTGACTGTCTAATACCTCATTTCCACCCACTTTAATAGATTTAATTCATGTTATTTCCTTTCATGTATTATACATTCCCATAAAATTGGCCTTCTCACTATTTTAAATGACCTTCTATCTTTTCTCTTGTCTTTCTTTAAGAATTCCTAGCTTCTGGGGCAGCTTGGTGGTACAGTGGATAGAACACCAGCCTTTAAGTCAGGACGACCAGAGTTCAAATGTGATCTCAGACACTTAACTACTTCTTAGCTGTGTGACCATGGGCAAGTCACTTAATCCCAATAGCCTCAGCAAAAAAAAAATTCCTAGCTTTCTGTAAAGTTCTCCTCAAATGCTACCATTTATGAAAAGGCTTTTTTGATTCCCTCAATTTCTAGTGTCTTCTTTCTCAAATAATCTTGTATTTTCATAAATATGTACATTTTATATCCCTCCAAAAGAATGCAAGCTTCTTAAAGTCAAGAACTGTTTTTCTTTTTTTTCTTTGCACATTTCAATCCATATAGCAGATATTTAAAGCATATTGTCTGAAATGAGCTGAATTTTATATCTCTATGTAAAGCTAACATTATTTAAGGCAATAATATTCTAGATCATTGACACAGAGAATAATTAAAAACTAATAGTTTTTAACCATTCTTATTTTTTCTCAACTAAAGAGCTATATTTTTTCTCAATTAAAGAAGCACAGTTTCCTCATAGGAAAAAGTTATAACCTGTATCAATAGATTGAGCTTACACAATGAAAAGAAGCATAAGGCTTAGTTTTAGCTTAACCACTTATTTGAAGGTATAACTAAATGCTTTTTTCTTCCCTTCAACCAAACCTCACATTATATTCAGTCTTCTTTTACACATCACAATTTTTTTCTAACAATATCTGCACTCTATTTTCCCTTTATCACCTTATTCTTAAAATCAAAATTTTAAAACCATAAGGAATGCAACTCATTAGCATGTAATAGAATCCCCTCTCTGATGTTATGGTCTTCTTTGAGAATGAAGGACAAGCAATAACAATATGCTTACTCTCTGACAATCAATGATGATCTCTTCTTCTTGCCAATTACCACACAATTTATTGTCTATATATTTTCTTTAGAAGTTATCATATATTTGATACATACCTGTTTACTTTGCCCAATCTGATAGTGGGCTTCTTGAGTGAAAGAAGATCCCTAAATTATTCATCTTTTATCCCCTTTACTGGTTATTATGGAGAATATTTATATTAATAAGTATTTGGTGATTAAGTCACAGCCTTTCATTGCTATAAAAATTCATTGATTATTTAAACTGAAATGACTTTTAATGTTTGGTTCTTTTGAGGCACAACTAAGCCAAAACAGAAATGTGAAAGCAACAGGCAGTGACAATCCCAAATGTTTAAGATCTCTGGGGATGAAATTCTTCACTAGAGTAAGAGAGAATGTTGGAAACTAAAACCAGTGAGGCATGGTGTCTTAATTAAAAGGTAACTCTTGTTGAAGCCAACTGCAATTCAATATGATTCAAGTCACTAAATATTACTTTTTCAATTACACTGTACTTTTATGTAAAAGATGAGGGAGGGACCAGACAGAAAATGCAGAAAGGTAAAGAATTTATAATGCATATAAATAAATTACTTTAGCAATGATTGATATCTAATTTTTCTAAGCAATTTTCAAAAATCTACATCTTACTGCTGAAACTGATAAAGTGACACAAGTCTGCAAAATAACAATACTTTCCATTTCTTTCAAGATAGCAATGAGGTAACAAGATGGAGTATAGTACAATGAAAAGAATATTACCCATGTGACCTTGAGCAAAGTACTTTATCTATAAGGGCCTCAGTTGTTCATATGTAAAATTAAGGCATTCTACTAGATAGATTCTAAGTCACCTTGAAATCAGTCTGTGATGCTAAATTTATATGGAATTTTTGAGTACTACTTCTTATTGCCTGTCTGAATGGCAAACCATTGGGAAAGTGGTGATCTAAGTTTCTGTTGCCTACACAAATGTTCAGATTAATACTTTATCTCTACCTTATCTCTATCTAAATCTTTATCTCTTTAAATTTTGATCTTTGGTACCCTCTCTTAAAAATTGGGGGTGGGGGGAAGCTAGTTGGTACAGTGGATAGAACACCAGCCCTAAAGTCAGGAGGACCTGAGTTCAAATCTCTCCTCATTCACTTAACCCTTTTTAGTTGTGTGACTCTGGGTAAATCACTTAATCCCAATTACCTCAGCAAAAAAAAAAAAAAAAAAAAAAAATTGGGGATGGAAGATTCTGTGAATGTGTATAGTAGCCAAAAGAATATATAATCCTAATGGCAGGTTCTAGACTTTAGTCTTTAGTACCCAACACAGTCCCTGAATGTAGGTTTCTTAATAAATTAATAATTGGGTGGCTAAAGGCCTATAGTTTAGTATCCTCACCATTAAAAATGTCCAACTCTGCCTTAATACAATTCACACACAAGTCATCACTCATCATATTATGATATCATTGGTCCTTTCTGAAAATGAAAAACCAACAACTTATCCTCACCATTAAAAGTTAATGGTGAAACAGGATGATTTCAGAAGGGTCTGGAGAGACTTACACGAACTGATGCTGATTGAAATGATCAAGGCCAGGAAATCATTATATACTTCAACAACAATGCTATATGATGATCAATTCTGATGGACCTGGCCATCTTCGGCAATGGGATGAATCAAATCAGTTCCAATGGAGCAGTAATGAACTGAACCAGCTATGCCCAGTGAAAGAACTCTGGGAGATGACTAAGAATCATTACATTGAATTCCCAATCCCTATATTTTTGACCGCCTGCATTTTGGATTTCTTTCACATGCTAATTGTACAATATTTCAGAGTCCAATTCTTTTTGTACAGCAAAATAATGGCTTGGTCATGTATACTTATGGTGTATCTAATTTATACTTTAATATATTTAACATCTACTGGTCATCCTGCCATCTAGGGGAGGGGGTGAGGGGAAGGATGGGAAAAATTGGAACAAAAGGTTTGGCAATTGTTAATGCTGTAAAATTACCCATACATATAACTTGTAAATAAAAAATTATTATTAAAAAAAATTTAATGGTCAGTCCTCATTTGGAAACAGATGATTAAATATCAGAGGGTTGATCATTAAGAAACTTTTTCTCTTGCCTTCTTCTCTGACCTAGTATTTCCATAAATAATATCTCCAGAATTATTCCTTCATGGAACCTTGGACTCAGAGTTGTAAGTAAATTTATTCTTCTGTGATTGCTTAAAATTCAGGATGCAACTTAAAGTGCATGTTGGAAGCACCATCCTTATTGGCTCAAGGGTGACATGTTATGTTGTCACCAGTACTGATGTACCCTTTGTTTATATTTCCTCTTCAAACTAAAGCTAAGGGACCTTTTAGATCTCTATGATTCAGTTAGCTATTATAATAGAAGAAATATCTCATATGGCTGAAGAGGAAGATTTGGATTCACAAGTACTATACTTTTTCTGTGGCTGTGTACAATGATCTCCTGGTTCTGATGATCTGAATGATTTCAGAGAAGCATGAAGAGACTTACATAAACTTAAATGAAGTGAAATGAGCAGAACCAGCATCTTTATACATGGCAATAACATGATTAAACAATGATCAATTCCGATGGACTCATTTCAATAGTGAGATTATTCAGGTCAGTTCCAATGTTCTAGAGACATTTACATCCAGAGAGAGGACTGTGGGAACTTAATGTGGATTACAACATAGTATTTTCACTCTTTTTGTTGTTTGCTACCACTTTATTTTCTTCTCATTTTTTCCTTTTTTGATTTGATTTTTCTTGTGCAACAAGATAATTGTATAAATATGTATGCATATATTGGATTCAAAATATATTTTGCCATGTTTAACATATATTGGATTACTTGCCTTCTAGAGGAGGGGATGAAAGGAAGGGGGGAAATTGGAACACATGGTTTTGCAAGGATTAAAAGGGTTAAAATTATATATGCATATGTTTTGAAAATAAAAAGTTTTAATAAAAAGAACAATAATATTATATAATATAACTTGAAATATGTCTTTTGCACATGATAGTGTGAGAAAGTATGATGCAGTATAATGCTAATTTGGAAGTCAGGAAGGGATTCAAATCTTACCAAGTCTGACACTAGCTATCTAACTCTAGGTAAAGAACTTAATCTCTGGATGATTTGTAAAGTCCATTCTAACTTCAAATCTGTGATCTTAACTTTTGCCAACATTTGAATAAGACTGGAAATGGATAGATTAGTGTGGTTAATATGAGTTAGGAAGTGTTAAGTTTAAAACTTTTCTCAGAGACTAATTAGTTATGTAGAAGAAATCACTTAACCTCTCTCATCCTCAGTTTCTTTATTTTTAAATTTGGATCAGATAAGTGGCACAGTAGATAATGATAGACCTGAAGTCAGGAGAACTCATCTAGTTGCATGACCCCTCCTCTCCCCCCCCCCCCACCCCCCAGATAAGCCACTTAACCCTGTTTGCCTCAGGTCATCCTGTAAAATGATCTGCAGAAGGAAATGGCAAAATACTCTAGTATCTTTGCTAAGAAAATCCAATATGGGGTCTCAAAGTTATTAGACATGACTAAAACAATACTAAACAACAATAATATGGGAGTAATAATAATAGCACCCTTCCATGAAATTGTTTTAAGAATTAAATTAGAAAATATATGCTTTAAAGTTTTATTTAAATGATATATGTGATCAAAGAAAATAAGTGTAAATTAACTAAAACCACATTTCTCCCCAAATGTCACTTAAGAAGATTTAGAAGAGTGTCTGTCTTTCAGGGAACATATCTTTAGGAAGTACGATTTATGTGACTTTTTGTGATTCTATGGAGCGTAGCACACCAATGCTGTTCATGGCAAAGGTTACCAATTCCTTCTCTAGTTGATTAAGGAATAGATTAAATGACTTGTTCAGCTTGAACTCAAGTCTTCCTGACTCCAAAGACATATAGTTGTCCTCTTTCCTCATTTTTGTAAATTTTTTGTTTGTTTTTGTTTGTTTTACTACCTTCTTTACTACATTCTTCCCATCATCAGCTTTGTGTATTCCATTTTGTACTACTTGCAATTCTTTTTCTGATTTTTCCTCTATCTCTCTTGATTTTTGAAATCCCTTTTCAGCTCTTCCATGTCCTGAGCTCAACTGTTATTTTTCTTAGATTTTTTGGATATAGGAACTTTGACTTTGATATCATCTTTTGAATATGCATTTTGATCTTTCTTCTCACCATAGTAACTTTCAATCAGAAATATTTTCTGTTGTCTGCTCATTTTCCTAGCCTATTTTAAAATACGTCTCTATTTCCAGGGTGAAAGGTGTACTATCCAAAATTTCAGGGGTTTTGTGTAGTTTCCTTCAGAGATCCTTCTAGGAATCTGATCGCAAGAATTCCTTGCCTGGGAGCTGTTAGGATTGTTCTTGCCCCACTGTATCTATAAGTTCTAGTGTGCTAAAGCCACAGAGTCTTGCTTTGCTGACACCCGGAGCTGGGGCTGGGACTGGGACTGAGGCTGCACTGGTGTGGCCTTCTGCTAGGACTGCACAGTTGGAACACCCTGATGCCAAAGACTAGAGATAGTGCTCTTCCAAGTCCTCCCTGGTGTTTCTGGGCTGAAAGGTTCAGAAACCTCTAGAACTGCCAGAAAATCAGATTCAGAGGTCCCACCTCACTGATGCTGAGGCTGGGGCTGGGACTGGGATCTGTACTGAAATTGCTCCCTGGGCTTCTACCCTGGTTCCACATACTTTTTCTGCTGACCCTCAAGTCTGCTCTGTTCTCTCTGGACTGAGAAGTCTGGAAGCCACGAGAATTGCTGCCAATTCAGAGGTCCTGCTTAGCTGATGCTAAGGGCTAGGGCCAGGGCTGAGGCTGGGGCAGGGGTACACTGGTGCAGCCTGCTCCAGGACTATATGCTTGACTCCTACCCTGATGCCACAGACCGTTTTTGCAATCTTCTAAGTTTCCTTCAGTTGGAAAATGTTCCATGCTATATTTTTGGGAAGTTCTGATGCTCTAAAATTTGTTTAAAATCATTATTTAAAATAATTTGAAGCAGTTTGAAAAGAGGTTGGGTGAGTTGCTGCCTTTACTCTACCATCTTGACCCCATCTATATCAAGTCATGGGTCCTTCTCTCAGACTAATCTCATTCCAGGACATGGAATGCCAACTCTAGTCCCTAATAATTTATTTATCATGATTGATGAGAGTAACATTGAGAACAATGAATAGTCAGCTCCTGGAAAATCATGGTGTGATGTTTTGGGAAAGGAATTCTCTACATCCTCCTAGAAACTTTTGGAAGGATCCAAATGTCAGCAAAATGCCACTCTTTCAAAATTAGCTCCTTGGGATAAGAAATAAGATACACACACACACACACACACACACACACACAAAATAACAAGGATCAGGAGTAGAACTTATTAGGAAAAAAGTAATCATTGATCTCAAAGTTAAACTTAATTTTCAATCAAGAGAGAAATCTATATTAATGTCATCCATGTTACTATTGTTTTAGATATATGTTTACATATGTGTAAATGCATATATATGTGTGTGTGTGTGTACATGCAGATGTGTATACCAACTGGCAAGTATCAGAGAAAGGGCTTATAACACTTTGCCCACTTTGCCCTCACTCCGATGGAATATACAGAATTATAGAGTCTTACAATTATTAGTTAGATTATAACACAGATAGGTGGCAGCTTACAATTTGAATGAAGTTTGGGATCCCAAACTATAAAACTGTGATTCCAAATATCCCATCTGAGTCAAAGCAAACTGAGTTTAAGTTGTTTCTCTGATGGTCCTTGTATGGTACAAGGACAACTGGGGATTTCCCTTATCTGCTACTTATATTGGTAGGAAAAAAGGCCAACGTGCTAAGGTTTGGAGAGTGACCATGAGCCATAACTTTATTATTAGAGAAGAGAGAGACCCTACCATTGCACACAGGGTTCTTAGTTTAGTTCTTACATTCCATTTCTCTAAGCCAAATTTTGGGTAGTCAGGTGTAGCTCCTTGGGATAAGAAATGTTACACACACACACACACACACACACACACTACCCAACTATAGGCAATGGGGCTGATACTTCTATGGGTAAAAAATAGTATGGCCACAAGGAAGAGAACCACAAGACAAAATAAAACACAAGATTGGGGGTGAAAAGAGAAAAATAATGCAAGTAAGTTTTACATAAAGGGAAATTGGGGGTTGAGGAGTAGTCAGAATATTTTCTGCTGGTATACAGGATAGAATTAAGGATCCCAAACTGTTGAGGTGGATTTTATTTGTATAGAACTCTTCTGGATCAAGCAAGACCAAGTATTGGGGAGAGAAAAGAAAGTGTAGAAACAGCAAGAAGGCTAGCTTGACTTAGGAATTATGGAAAATGTCTGGGAAGACACTTACTAAAATTGGAACATTGCAGAGATTCAAATGACAATTGACATCCTGTGCAAGATGATATGAAATTTGTGCAGTGTTTCTTATTCTGTGTTAAATGTTAAGCAAAAGAAATCTCTATTAAGGCACAATTGGCACCAGGATGTGAAAGGTTTTAAAAAACTTAAAAAGAATCTATTTTAACCTAGAAAGCAATAGGAAAATTCAGCTTTTATTTACTAGGGGAGTGAAAGGATTTAAATTGTGCTTTAAAAAAATCTCTTTGTCACCTGGGTAGAGAATGAATTGGAAAGTGGAATAGATTTGAGATGTGAAGACTAAATAGGAAAATATTGCAATGGTACAAAAAAGAGATAATGAAGTCTTGAACTTGAGTGTTAGCTGTGTGAACAGAGATGTGAGAAATCTTGGAGAGATAAAAATAAGATTTGGCACTGTATAGGACAAGTAAAAGAAAGGAGACAAGGCTACAGGACTACAAAAAAGAGGAATTGGAAGTGTGGTCATGCTTGAGAGAAGTGGAGTTCAGGTGAAAAAAAGTTTTCAAGGGGAAAATAATGCATTTTTTGATAATTTGAGTTTGAAATGTCAATTTTTAAAATCTAGTTTGAAATATACAAAAAACATTTGGAAATGAGGGAGAGGAAAATAAGAGAGACTAGCTTTGGATATATACATGTATGTTTCTTGTATGTGTGTGTGTGTATTGTGTGTGTGTATAACATACCTAATATGTTAGGTATAAAACTATTGTATACTAATATTATATAACAGAAGTAAAATATACATATATAAGTTTTATATACAAATATATACATACTATATGTAATATAATATATAATAATATATTGTTATTGTTGTATGTATGTATCTATTTAGATAGATAAATAGATAGATAGACAGACAGAGATAGTGATAGATAGCTGTGGGAATCATCTGCATGGAGATGATAAACCATGGGAGCGAATGAGGTCATAAAGTGAAAGAATGTGAAGAGATAATTAAAGAGAGGTCAGTACAAAGCCTTTCAGCACACTATGGTTATAAGAGACATGATGTGGATGATGAATTCTCAAAGGAGACTAAGAAAGTGAAGTCAGAAAAAGAACAAAAAGCTAGAAAATGGCATCATAAAAATCCAGAGAGAGAGATATATCCAGTAGGATAGGATAGTTCTAACAAGTTTAAGAAAGTGGAAGATTAATAAAAGGCCATTAGAGTTAGCAATAAGAAATAATTAGTAACTTTAGAGACAACTATTTTGGTGGAATAATAAGGTCAGAAACCAGATTCTAAAAGCTGAGAAGAGCCTGGGACGAAAAGAAGTTCAGGTAACAAGTATAGATACTTTCCTCCTAGGAATTTGGTTGTGAAAAAAAAAAGGGGGTGAAGGATGATAATATAAAGGGATAGTAGTTTAATGAGTTGTTTTTCTTTTTTCTGGATGAGGGAGACTTCAGTAGGCAGCTAGTGGATAGAATATTGAATAGTGAGTCAGAAGACCTGCATGAAAATTTCAACTCAAGCATTTACTAGTTGTATGACTCTGGACAAGACATCTAATCTTTCAGTCTCCAATTTCTCATCTATAAAATATGCATAATAGTGGCACCTACATCACAAAGTTATTGTGAGAATTAATGAGATAATATGTGAAAACATTTTGAAAACATTTAAATTTTATATAAATGCTAGATATCATTGTGTTATTATTTTTATTCAAAATGTTTGCATACTGTTGCACTAGGTTGCAAGGAATAGAACACCAGTTCTGGGGCCAGGAAAACCTGAATTTAGTCTTAAACAATTGAGACTTATTAACTGTCTGACCTTGGTCAATTCATTTAATCCTTATTGCATAATCAAAAAGAAAAAAGAAAAAGAAAAAACACACCCAAGAATGTTTGCATACAGGAAGACAGGAACCAGGGGATAGAGAATAAATAGGGTGATAGTTGTAGGAGTAATTTCCTGAAGTCTTTTCTCCATGAGAAAAAATGAGGTACAATCATACTGTGATCTGAAAAGTTGGTTATTGTGTGGAATGAGTGGATGTGGGTTAAGACAAGTCTCCTCTTTAATGGAAATTGGATTAAATGAGGAGAAAAGAGCATGATGAAATGACAAATCAAAAAGGAATGGGAATCATTCATGTGAAATATCCAAATAGTCTGTTTTGGAATGATAACTAAATTGGATGACCAATGGAAGATACAAAAATTTCTTGATAGTCTTCATTCTAAAATACCCTAACTTCTCTCAAAGCTACCGTAATTATTTCAGTCAATCATATTCCTTATATTGGAGTCATTATCAGGTCTTCATCTCACTTATCTTCATGTACAAATATTGCCAAATCTTATATTTTCTATTTCCACAACATTTTTAATATTATCTAGGTAGTATCTGAGGAATGAATAGATGAAGAAATGGAAAACAATTCTAGATTAGTACTTTATCCAGTCCATCATGATGTATTCTAGTAGATATGTGATTTAAGATAGACTTTATATTTTCTGAAAGTTCAAATCTAATCATATTACTTCCCACCTCCTACTAAATAAACTCCAGTGACTTCCTATAGCTCCAGGATAAAATACAAAACAATCTATTTGGTCTTCAAAGTCCTTCATAATCCATCTTTTCAGTCTTCTTACACCTTACTTCTTGACAGGTACACTTTGATTCAGCTAATACCGGCCTACTGATTATTCCATGACCATGACAGCTGTCTTCTGTGTCTGATTCTTTCCCTCCTTATCTCCATCTACTAATTTCCCTGACTTCCTTTAAATCCCAACAAAAATCCCATATTTTATGCTTTCTAAAATCTCTCTTAATTCTAGTCCCTTCCCTCTGCTAATTATTTCCTATTTCTTCCATACATAGCTTGATATATATATATATATATATATATATATATATATATATATAAAATTTTTTTTGCATGCTGTCTCTAATGAGAATGTAAGCTTTTTAAGGGTGAGGACACCCTTGTGTCTTTTGTATGTCTAGTCCAATATCTGGCACATAGTAGGTGTTTAATAAATATTTACTAATTTATTGACTAATAACAGCCAATGGACCATATAAGCCGACATTGATTGAGTTCCAATGATATTGGCTTAGAAGACAAATAAGCTTTGTTCTCCCTCTATCTCTGGTTGATAAAGTCACTCCATCTCTTTATATATTCATCTCTTTAGGTCTTAGTTTTATTATCATAAATATCAACATTCCTGTTTGCTACTAAAAATCCCATGACTCCTGAACAGGACTTAAAACAGTAGAAGACTGGACAGAAAAGACTTTATTTGAATATGAATCCCTGAGGCTAAGAAGAAGATTCCTGTTTGAAGTAAAACCTATGGAGGTATGTGTGGTGTTCTCTCCTTCAAAATATAATGGTTCTCTCTGGGAGCAGGTTTCTTGGGAAGGTTTTCTGGAGGCAGCCTTAGTTTCAGTTAAAAGTAATAATCACTCCAACTGCATCCAGCTGATAAAAGTTCAAATCTTTTATTGCTTCCTCCAAAATAGCCCGGTTAGTTTTCTTGGTGGCCTATCTCTCTACTTGGTTCCAAGAACTCCCTCCAAATTCTTCAAATCCAAAGGTTTGTCCTTCAGCCTCCAGCCAGCACAAAGGTGGAAATTGGAATGAATCTGACTCCACTTCCTAGAGTGGATTTGTGGGCTTCCTCCCAGAGTGCTCCCCTCTCAATCTTTTCATTTGAACTAACTAACCTGAAGCTCTAAGAGCTTCTTTATATATGATCTCCTAAAGGTTGACTCCTCCTCTGAGGGAAGGATTAAGGGAGGTGTGAATTCACAAAGTTACAAAGTTAACTTTGTGAATCTCCCATACTTGTGAACTCCAATGAGTACTTAAATACATTAATGAGCTAGAGGATTTGCTAAGTACCATGCTAAATTAGGCAACTGACTTAATCACTTTGTAAGGATTCCAACAGGTATGACATTGTGAGTCTTTGGACTATCTTAAAGTTTTAGGGTACCATTACTTTGGACATTATTGATTATGATTAATAATGCTTTAGTGGTCAGTAAGCTTAGATGGGTACTGGGATATATTTTCTAGCTTTTGTGGGGAGAGCATAACAATAGACTTGAAGGATTGTCATGCTTTGGAATTCTCTGAAATAAGTTTGACATGGATGTCATTACATCTGTAATATTTATAAGAGAGCATGGTTTGTATCATAAATGACAGATAGCTGATGTGGCTATTAAATATTGCTGATTTTCTCTGCCCTTTTCTCTGCATGAATGTATCTTGAGTTTGTTTTCTTAATAGCTCCAATTTGATCTTATTCTCTGAATGAGATACATTTATTTGGTGAGATCTGAACTTCATGTCAACATACATTAACTAAGAGATTATTATTTGCAAGACCACACTAGCATTGAAGATACAAATATAACAAATATCATGCTCACTTTCCTCAAGGAGTTTATATTCTACCAAGGATGATATAAAAACATATTAATATAGCACAGAGGTATACAATGTATTTGGGACAAAGTAAAATAATTGCATTTTTTAAGTTTTAAAGTAAACTTTATAACTTTTAGCATCTTTAATTTTTAACACACAATATGTCCTTTTACTACAGTCACTTGTTTTATATGCTTTGCCATTGACTTCCCATGATTTGAATACATATTTTCATGTATTCATGAAATAAATGAATTTATTTCTTCATATTGATACTCCTTTTTATCACAATGGAACAGACCTCTCCCTCTAAATCTAGCTCTTATTATGCCCCAGATATTTAAATTTACATGTAGTGAGTAGGTATGCATACAGTGTATGTGCACATGCACACATATATTATACATATATACTATATAGATACATCCATAGAGATAAGAAGTATTGGCAAAGGGATGTATAAAAATGTAGAAGTCATAAGTTATACTAAGGACACCCCTTGAAAAGATCCCAGAAGACTTGTTCACATGTTTGGCTTTGCTCTTACCTAACTTGACTTGTCAATAATTGATATCCCTTGGGGCAGCTAAGTGATGCAGTGGTTAGAGCACCAGTTGTGAAGTCAGGAGGACCTGAGTTCAAATCTGGTCTCAGACATTTAACACTTCTTGGCTGTGTGACCCTTGGCAAGTCATTTAACCCCAATTGTCTCAGAAAAAAAAAATAATTGATATCCCTTAAAGAGGGTAAATCTCTTTGAATGAGCACTTTGGGTGTTTTATTCGAGATACTTCTGAATTTGTACCAAATTATTTATCAGTTGCTGGTTCTGCAGATCAAGTCCAAACAATAAGATAATTGTTTAGCTTATATGGAATAGAATTATATAATTTATAAAGATGACTGTTGTGTGAAATGTGTCAAAGGAGTTATTGTAAAATAAATACAAACTACCTCCCATCCCCAGATAACCTGAAGCTCACCTTTATTTCCTTTATCTCAGTATGATCAAATCCCTCTTACTTAAAAGGAAAGATGTATATAAGGATCACCTCAGGAAAAAAAGGGGACCTACATCTTGTTTATATGACATGCAAATTTTTCTCTTAAGGGATTAACTTAAAACATAGACTACTACTTTTTTTGGAGGGGGTAACTGAATAATTACCTAAGTAATCACCTAAAGGGAAAAACAATAAGGAATCAATTCTGAGAATTCTCCAGACCCCACAGAGACATCTAAAAAATACAATAGCAGTCCTCTAACACCAGTAGGCAGGTGGCACAGTGAATAGAAACCTGGATCTAGAATTAGGTAGACCTAAGTTCAAATCTGGCCTCAGCCAGTTACTAGACGCATAACACTGCCCAAGTCACCTCATTTATAAAAAGCAGTATAATAGTAGCATTTTCCTCCCAGAACTGTTATGTGGATCATATGGAATTATTTTTGGAAAGTGCTTTACAAAACTTAAAACACTATATAAATGCCTTTGCTGCCATTACTATTTACCAAATGAGGACATTAAATTGGGGGTATGACTGAGGGTAAGGTAGAACTCACTAATAAAGATACTAGATTATATCCAAAAATACATCAAAAAATAAAGTTCCCTATTCTACCCAGTCCATAGATCTTCAATGAGTTTGAAAATGGGTTCAATCAGGTGAATTCCCTGGTTTTTGAAGTGGATATATCCCCATCTTTTGTATAAATTTCTTAATTTTTCATTACAAATAGCATGGTTAAGATCCTATTTCAATGTTCTATTAAGATATTGGAATTCCTATAGTTTGAGAATGGTTCTATTTCTCATTATATTCTTATATTTTCATTATGTATTCAATAAAGAAACAAATTCCAGATTCACTGAATATTAATAACCTCCCAAACTCAAACAACTTTCCCAATTTTGTGGGGGATATGTGTTTTCTAATCTGATAACAAATACAAAAATATTCAGGGATTATCTGCTTTTTTGACAATGGCTTTAAAATAGCTATGAAAGAAAAAGAGAGTTTCATTAGTAAAAATTACCCTTTAATAATAATAATAATAATAATAATAAAAACTTGGCAGAGTAACATAGGCCCATAATCTCTGCTGATTTATCTGATTCTGGCTGATGGATTGTTTGAACTCTAGAATTCTGAGCTTCACTGTATCAAAGCTAATAAGGTCCCCATATTAAGTATGGTATAAATCTAATAAACCACAGGACAGGGAGGCCATCAGGCTTTCTAAGGGGAAAACTAACCCAGTGGCTCAAGATTTCCAAGCAAAACAGAAGTGTGCTCAGGCCTATGAATGACAACTATAATTCTACACTGGATGATAGGCCACCTCAGCCTTGTTACACAGTCTTGTTACTTCTTGTAAACAGAACATGTGTTCAAATCAAATACAAATAAATTTCGGGTCAGAAATGGGGGAGGGGGGGTTAAGCAAAATCCTTATGTAAAGAGTTAGCATTGGACTGGGTCTTAAATGAAACTGATGATTCCAAGAGTTGTGAATTGTAAAGATAGGAGATAGCTTATATAAAGACACAAAGATGAAAGGCAGAATATGAAGATGAGCGTAGAAGATTGGAATATTTAAGGGAAAATTATATATGCCTACTTAGCTGAAACATAAGAGTATGAAGTGAAATAATGTGAAACAGATGTAAAAATAGATAGGAGCCACATGATGAAGGACATAATATGTCAAATAGGTCTTTGTTTTTTGCCTGAAAAGCAATAGAGATCCATTGAAGCTCCTTGAGAAAGGAGTAACATAGCCAAGCTTGCACTTCCAGATAACTATTTTTATTGTTGTATGTAGATAGATTGGTGAAGAGACTAGAGTAATGGAGATCAATTTGAGAGTTATTTCATTAATCAGAGTGAAAGATAATAAAGATCTTGACTAGAATGATATCCATGTCAGAGTAGAAACCAGTAGAAATCAGAGTAGGAATAGTAGAAACATATAATACCTATTATGGAGGAAGATTCTATAGGACTTAGTAAATAATTAAACATGGCAGACAGTCAAGGAGATGCAAAGGTTAAGAATGACTCTGAAGTTTGTTCTACAAATAGAATGGTTCTGGTTGTATTTTTATATACTTAATGCCAGAATAGTTACTGGCACTTTAAAATACTATGGAATGTATTGTTTATGCAAAATTTCATAGGTAAATTTTTTAAAAGGGTAGGGAAAATTTCATTATGGATATTCTACCTTTGGGATACTTTGGAGACATCCATGTAGGGGACATATAGCAGATAGTTGATGAGGCAGGAATGGATTTCAAGAAATAGTCTAGAACTAAAGATGTAAATATGGGAATCATTGACATAGAAATTATAAGTAAGCCAAGAGAAGCTCCTTAGATCAACCAGAAAGAAAATGCATGGAAGAGAAGATGGCCTAGGGTAGAGCCCTGGAATATATCATTCATGAATGAAGTATGGGAGCTGGATACTGATTCAGTAAAGAAAATGGAAAAGGAATTGTTAGGCAAGTCAGAGGACTAGAAAAGATGATGAACACAAAAATATAAAAATGGAGATCTATAGAGTAGCCAGTAAGGTAATCATATGTCTTTGGAGTTGGTTGAACAAGTAGACAGAATAGATTGTATGCTAACTTGGCTCTATGACTTTATAAAGATATAGATGATATTTTCATCAAATTTGCAAATAACACAAGAAGGAAATTTAGCTAGAACATTTGATAATAGATTTGGGATCTGAAAAATCTTGATAGGCTAAAGAATTTAAATTTCTTAGAATTATGGAAAAATGGAAGAGATTGTCAAAGATGAGGCATCCCCCATGATAGAGGTCTTTAATAAAAAAAAATTATATATTGTAGTAGGGATTACTTTTCAGGTATGGGTTAAGCTTCTTGACCCATAAGGTTCCTTATCATTTTAAATTCTGTGATGTTTTTTGACAAGATGAAATTTGATAGGGGAAAATGTAAAGTATTATATGTAGAGTCACAAAAATTCATGTAACAAGTACAGAACAGTGCCTTCATCAGTTTGAACAGCATTTTTTCTGAAAATGATGAGAGGTCCAAGGCTCAATATGAATTAGTAGTGAGCCATGGCAACCAAAAAAAAAAATAATGTATATTCTTAGAATACAGGGATGAGGCACAGCTTACAGAAATAAGGTGGAGTTCTATGTTCTTCCCTGGTCAGACCACATCTGCAATATTTTGTTCAGTTCTAAAAACTATGATTTAAGAAATATTTTGACAAGCTAGAAAATGACTAGAATGGTAAAGGACCTTATACCTATATTATGGGAAGTTTAGTTGAAGGAGATGTGGAAGTTGATCTTGAACAATAGAAAACTGAAGGGATAAGATAGCTGTCTTTACATATTTGAAGGGGAGCACCAAGGTGGTACAGTGGACAAAGAAGTAGACCTGGAGTCAGAATGACCTGAATTCAAAATCTAGTCTCACACACTATGTAACCCTGGGCAAGTCACTTAATCCAATTTGCCTCAGTTTCCTCATCTATAAAATCAGCTGGAGAAGGAAATGGCAAAACACTCCAGTATCTTTGCCAAGAAATCACCAAAAGAGGTCTCAAAGAGCCAAACACCAGTGAAAAATGAGTAAATAACTATATATAGAAAAATAATTAGACTCATTATGTTTTGCCCCAGAGAAAGAACCAAGAAAATAAAAGTTGCATTTGTTAAAAGGCAAGTTTAGATTTGATGTCAGAACTAATTAAATAAATAAATAATTGAAACTTTCCAAAAGTGCAGTGAGTAAAGCATGCAAGATGGGAAAAACAGGGAGCTTAAGATTTGAGAAGTTTTAATGTAGTGGTTACAAGACTTCTTGTTGGACATGGAACAATGTCCAATTGATTGGACTTGATGATCATTGATTAAAACTCTTTAAATTTCCAAATTCTTTGATTTTGATAACTCAGGAGACAAAACTTACATTGCAACCTCTACCACTGGCTAGTTGTGTGACCTTGGTCAAGTAATTTCCTCTTTAAGGGCTATATTTCCTCATCTCTAAAATTAGGACTAGATGGTTTCTAGTTATGTATAGCTCAAATAGTGATTTTGAGACCTTTGTGAAATGTAGGACTTTTATTCAGACATTCTTTGTACCAATGCACTCCTGACCACCAAAGTCCTCTAGTGGGTTTTCCTAATTCAAACATTGTCATTTCTGTGATTTTTAAAGCACATTAAATGAGAAACATGGGTCATCATTTGATCAAGATCATAAGCAGTTCTGAGAGGAAAAGCTACTGAAATGGATATCAGGGGTTTTGATTGCTACCAAATGGGCAAATTTCAAAGCAACAGCTCAATGAGAAAGGCTATGGCTAAAAAAATTGCTTCATTCTAGAATCATAACACAGAATCATATATCTGGAGATAGTAGGGGCCTCAGAAGCCACTTTCACTGTCCCCCTCCATTTTGTGAAGAATCTGAAACCCATTAAGGTTAACTAACTTGCCTAACATCACGTAAGTGGTAATTTCACTTCAGGTGTAAAGATATTCCTTTAAATGTGCAGTTGTAACACAAGAGACTTACCAGCAACGCAAAATCACCTACAGAAATCTGCAAAGTTCCATATAGCCAAACATTTTATTTTTTTTCTACATGAAACAAATGGATTCTCTTCCATCTTGAAAGTGCTAATGAAAATATTAGAAAACAAGGTAACCTGTTATTGACTAGGAGCAGAAGACAAAAGCAAATATGACAATGGGCCTAATGTTTAACAGTCTTTCCCCTTTAAAAAAAAAATAAAGAGAATGTGGTGTAATAGAGAGCTAGCCTCAAAATCAGGAGGACCAAGTTTCAAGTCCACCCTGATGCATATGTGACTACTTACCTTTGGCAATTCTCTAAGTCTCTTGTTGCACAGCAGGTCAGACAATACCTGATCTATCAGTCAATAAATACCAATTCAATTCGTAAAGGGAGTCTCATCAGAAATTCCCTGTACCAATTTAATCACATGTTTAGTGTTCTCCCAAAGAGCAGAAATGAGAAATGACTAACATTCTCAAACCTATAATGTATCCTTGAGTTTATCAAATCGTGATTCAATTTTGTTATTAACTATATGTTAAGATTAATCTTGGGTTTTTTTTTTTTGACTACTCAACTTGCTCAAGTATCAATTTGGTAATACTTCAATTTGACTTCTCTTTCAAGTTCCATTTTCCTGTATGTTGATTAAAAACCTGACCTCTTGAGGTTTGTTTTTTGTTGATATTGTTTCCCTTGAGATCTCTGTTACTTCCTTCTGAAGACTCATCTCCTACCCTCATGTAATATAGATTATTGCCCCACAGATTGGTACCTTGATTGTTGATTCATTTATCTTGAAGTCTGGCAAAAGTAATATAAGCACTTTGAAGGTATATACTAATTCTCCTCCCCTTCCCCTTTCCTCTCTCTCTCTCTCTCTCTCTCTCTCTCTCTCTCTCTCTCTCTCTCTCTCTCTCTCTCTTTCTCTCTCTCTTCCTTTCTCTCTGATCATTTCTTTCTTTTTTTCTCACACCATTTCTTTTCTTCTTTCTTTCTCTCCTCCTTTCTCTTCTTTCTTCCTTTCCCCAGCATCTAGGCCAGTAGGTCAGTTCTTGATACACAGTAGTCACTTAATAAAAGACTATAAATGAAGGTCAGAATATAGCTAAATGAATTAGCACCTGACTTGAAATCCAGTGGTTTTTCATACTGGAGTGGTGTACCTTTTCAAAAGTTGAGACTGATAGAATTATTTCCTTCACCTTTTCTTGCTCTTTGATATCTTGGATAAAAAAAAATCAAATGCCATTCACCCAGCCTAAGGTAATTACTAAGGTAATTTTATTCCTGATCTATTCTAACCTATAATCATTGTCTTCAGTCTGATGCTGATTTAGCACTATTATAATCCTTCGTCAATATCTGATTTTTCTCTTTTCAGATAATTTGTGATAATACTTTCAATACCATTTGTCTTTGAATAAAGACTAAAGACTCTTTCTCTCACACTAAAGTTAAATTAGGCCTCCCTCTCTCTAGTCAATGTCTGAAAGGCATTTATTTATTTCAGAATGTGAAGTGTGATTGTAGTAATCATCCAGTTTGAATGAATTAAAGTTTCATTTTGATCAACCCTATTTTGGGGAGAAGATTTACCTTAAATCAGTAATCAAAAATATAGAAAAAATGAACTTGGTTGTTTACCTCTCAACCTTAGGTAAGGTTAGTTGAGGTGAGGAGTTCTTATCTTATAGCTCTTTTTGCTGCTCTCTTTTCTCTGCTGATAAACACTAGAGTTTCTGTACTTAATGTTTACTGTCTGGCTACTTTCCTATTGTGGGGGGCAGGGTATATTTAAAAGTGCCAAGGATTTCCAGTCAGTAGGATTGAAACATTTCCAGTAAGGGACTTATATAACTTACATTTTAGTGTAATTAAACTTCACTGGGAAAAAGATCACTGAATTTTTGAACTGGAAATAAGCTTCCAAAATAGGGAAAAAAAATAAAAAAACAAAAAACAGTGGACCAGAGCTCACAAATCTGTATTCTTGTTCTCATACTAGAACTAGTTAGCTGAGTGACCTAATCACTTTCTGTCTCCATTATCTTATCCATGATGTGGGCAAGAAAGTCCACCCCTGATGCATATGTGACTACTTACCTTTGGCAATTCTCTAAGTCTCTTGTTGCACAGCAGGTCAGAGGGGCAAGAATTGGACTGGATAGTCTTGAAACACTTTTCTGTTTCAAATACCATCATCCTTTCATTTTAAAAGAGAGATTTTAAAAGATGAAGATCAGAAGAGCTAAATAAATTAGCCAACATTATACACAATTATTTTTTTCTTTCACTACTAGTCAATGTAGCAACAATAATAACAATAACAACAATAATTGTGATAATAAACAACAATTGTGCTACTAATATAATAATAAAGGTAGCATTTACATAGAACTTTAAGGTTTGTAATGTGCTTTACAAATACTATCTGATATAATCTTTACAAAAACTTTGGGAGGTAGGTATTATCAACTCCATTTTACAGATGAGGGAACTAAGGCAGACAAAGAAGTTGAGTAACTAGATCAGGACACCACAGATAGTCAATATAGGAAGCGGAAAAAGTCTTCCTGCTCTCAAGTTCATTGTTCTTTTTACTGTGTCACTTAGTTTTCCAGTCAAAATGTTGCTTTTGCCTTCTTTTACCTTCTGAGTATCTGTAATTATTAAATCAAGGATCTGGATGTTGCCATTAATGAAATACTGAGCAGTTCATTTTGGAGAAATATGAAACATTGTCTTTTATATCAGGATTTAAAAAAACCAAGACCCAATAGAGAACTTGGTATTACAAAACAAAAAGAAAGAGATATTAATTTCCTCCTCAGTAATCCAATGATTGAGGGAAAGTTTGTTCCCCTTTTCTGGTATACTTAAACAAGTCACATTTTCAGAGTACGTTCTAGAATTTCTTAATAACATCTAAAAATAAAAACACGTAATTAAAATATTATTTTTCACTGTTATTCTTTACTCCCTTAAACTATTTCAGTTTTCTCATATAGACATGTAGTTCTTGAAATATTGGATTAAGAAAATAATGACATTTTTCTCTCCTATAATTCTTAACCATGTACACCTATATATAAGTAGGGAAAATATTCACTTTTAAACAGAAATGTAATATGACAAGATCATAAAGTTAGAAATGAAATGGACATTAAAGTCAAATCCTATCATTTTACAGTTAAGTAAAATGAGACCAAACATGAATGTTTAAATAATTTCCTTAGTTTTAGTTTTTTTTCCCCCCTGAGGCAATTAGTGTTAAGTGACTTGCACAGGGTCACACAGCTAGGAAGTGTTAAGTGTCTGAGATCAGATTTGAACTCAGGTCTTCCTGACTTCAGGGCTAGTGCTGTATCCATTGTGCCAGGTAGCTGCCCCAGCTTTAGTTTTTACTTATTAGTTTAATTTGTGTGGTTCTTTTGTTTGTTTATTGCTTCTTTATTTGTTTGTGTAGATTTCTGTTTTCTTTGTTTACTGTTTTCATATTGAAATGCATTAAAAATATCTCTTGGTAATTAAATCCCACCAAGAGTATTGCATTTGGATTTAAGACAAGTTTCCTGTCTATTTCACAACCTCATGGTTAGGGAACTTGGGGAAAATGTTCCCAATGTTTTGAAGTGCTCAGAACCCATAGAAATGTACTGCTTTCAAAATCAGAAGCATGTCTGAACTAAATACTAAATACCTTGGAAAGCAATGGCAGTATAGATTATGATAAAGAGGAGCAGTGTCTAATACTTTGATGTCACTAGTATCACATCAATATTTTGGGAAGTCATTATTTTCTCATTATGGGCATCCTTATTACTGATGTAGACAGTAAACTTTATGTGAGTTTTTTGAGTAACTGTGGAAGAAAACTTTTGAGCATTTTGTAGTAGCCAGCTGTTTGTTAATGAGTTCCATTAATTAAGCAAAGCTAATTCTTCATTCGGTTCCTCACTGAGCCCAAATCTAATCCCTTTCTAGCTTAATTTGACCTTCCATCGCTTATACTGTAATGGTATAATCTTTTAGCAAACAGGGTCACTTCAATACCACTGATGGTATGCCAGAATAGAACTTTATTTGAGGAATTGATTAAATAACTGCTTTCTTAATTGTTGGACTTATTATTCGCTGGACAAAATAACTCCATTATTCACCTTAGAAATGTATAGAATTTCCTGTTTCTATTGTCAGGGCCTTTATATATTTTCCTTTTCATTCTAATATAAATAATTTATCAAATATAGTTTTGGATACTTTTTTTAAACTACCTTCAGAATGTGAAAATTGAGAAATTTGGCATATTTGTTTTACATGTTGAAGCAGTAGTTTGTTTAATGGTAAAATAATGGCATAAAGTACTGATTTTCTTTTTTCTTTTTAATGTATTTATTTATAAAACAAATACAAACTAAAAAAAAGAAAAAATGTCATGTGAAAAGCAGAACATAAGAGAAGATTCAAGATATGTAATGATAAATTTTCATTTCAAGAAAGCATATGTAATAAGCACATTTTATTTAGAATTGTTGATCTCTTCTTTACTTCCTTGTAGATTTTTCTTTTGTTTTCTGTTGTGTACTCTTTATTTTATTCTTTTTTCCCCTTCTCCTTAAATCCCTTCCACATCCCTAAATCAACTTAGAATTAAGAATGATATATATAATACATATACATAAGTAGTTTGTCCTTATTGAGTCCCTTGAAATTAGTCTCTAATGTTGACACTTCCATGTGAAATTTTCTATTGAATTCAGGTTTGTTTGAAACAAAATCCTCAAAATCTGGCAATTCATTAAATTTTAATTTTTTAAAATTTATTTTAAATTTTAAATAATTGTTACATTATTAATATATAATTTAAATATAAATAATTTAAAAATTAAATAAATGTATTATATTTAATTTTTCTGGATATATTTCCAGTCTAGTTCTTTAGATCTTTGATGTATAATTCAAGACCTGTGATCTTTTATTGTAGCTACTGATAGGTCTTATGTGAGTCTGATTGTGGCCCCAACTTATTTGAATCAGTTTTTTTGGTTGTAATGTAATTTCCTCGTTGATCTGGGGGTTTCAAAATTTACCAATAATATTCCTGTCGATTTTCCTTATAGGATTGCTTTCAAGGGGTGATAGTCATTTTTTTCTACTTCTACTTTTCTCTGTACTTTAATTATTTCTTGTATTATTGAATCCAGAATAATTTTAGTCATAGCTTTCAGGTAGTCCAATTATTCTTAGAATTTTTCTTCTTGTTCTGCTCTCTAGATCTGTTGTTTTTCTTATGTGTTCCATATTTCCTTCTATTTTTTCATTCTTTACATTTTGTTTTATTATCTCTTGGTCTTTTATAACTTCATTGCTTCCCCTTGTCCAATAAGAATTTTCAAAGAATCATTTTCTTCCTTAGGATTCTGGATTTCTTCTTCTAGTTGGCTGATTTTCTTTTTCATAATCTCTTTGTTTTTCCTGGAGTGTTTTGTTTTTTTTTTAAGTTTTAGCTCAATCTATCTCATTTGTTTTTTTCAAGTCTTTTTTGAGCTCTTTTAGGAACTCTTTTTGGGAAAGTAATCATCTTACATTACTTTTTGAGATAGGAATTCTTTTTTTAAAAAAATTTCTGCATATTCTAAAGTATTCTTGTGCCTTTAAAAGTTTTTGATAAAAAATTAATGTTTAGTAGTTTTTGAGCATTGGATGTTATGATATTTAGAAGTCTTTCTCTCTAGGGCATTTTAAACTCACAAATTCCTGCTTGCTCTTGAAAAAACAGTGGAATGAAGGTGTTAAAGTTGAACCAGAATAAAGTCACTTATAGAAGAAGGGGTAACCCTATGACTAGGGAGGCTACCTAAATCAAATCTTTAAAACCCAGGTGATCAGTAAGATTTATGTGTATTTTTAACTGAGCATGAAATTAATTGGCTAGCCACCTTATCTTTAACTCATTGGACTTTTTGACTTTTATTCCAAGTCTTCCCTTGTCTTCCCTATTTCCATAGTATAATTCTACAATTGGGTTATTCTTAGCCTGCTCATTTTTTGAAATAAGATCTTGTTTGCTCTCTTATCCTGTCATAGTCAGAAATGGTACCTCTAACCTCAGGTCTTCCTTTAGTTCTCATCTCTGGCCTGGAATCCCCAAAACTCTACCCTCTTGTAGGTGCGTCTAGCCAGCAGTGTTCCTACTCCTCAGCTTCTGTATTTACCCAGAGTATACTGGTTCCTTCTTGTACAGGGTCATTTCTCTATAGCATAGCTAGGCCTTTCATTCTTTATTAGCAGAGGTTCCCTCAATCCTTCCTGACCCGGACACCCAATTCCCCACACAGTCTGGGAAGTGAAAGTACCCATAGCTGAACTCTGAAGCTCCCTCCCAACCCACCAAACCCCAGGACTCACAATTGGTTATTTCAGCAGAACTACTATGAAGGGGCTTATACTTTACAGAGGACAAACTTCCTTCCTGATATCTTTGTTCAGATCTTCTCCAAATATCCCAGGAGGACCACAGTTCTGTCTCAATTCCTATTTGTTTTAAACCATTCTATGTCTAGCCTGAAGAGCAAGTTTGTCTTGTTTGTGGGGGGAATCTGAAATGCTTGGAATTTTTGATTTAATCCATCTTCTTCCCAGAATCTTACTTTGCTGTTTTTCTTTTGTTTCTATATTTCCTAGATTTTCTAATCCAGTATTTCCTATATTAGCTGAGATGCAAAAGATATCACCAATTAGTTATCTAGTTAATTTGAGTTTTATGAGGCACTTTGTAAGTATTCAATTAATTGTCAATATTTTTGAGGTTTATTTAACCAGAACTCTCCTGAAGTTAAACAACTCCTGAAGGTATTGGGTAACAATTGATAACCTAATATTCAGTTATGAATATCACTGGGTACTATGGTCAAATATTATCTGGTAACCAAATGATAAGTGATGATTCCTTTTGGTAGAATTGCTAGAGCAATAATCAGCATTCTTATGCTGTGGAAAAATCTAGTTGAGATGGTGGACAAAGTCTGTTCCAAGTGTAGTCATGTTGAGAAAAGGAATAGTCAACCCCCTATAGTATGATAGATATTCTTGAAGTATGACCCATGGTTTCCAACCTTTTCAACCTGATAATATTAATATCTATGACATCACAGATACATTAAGTCAATTAACAAGCATGTATTAAGCCATTACTAATATACCTACTTTGTAAATTAAATTTTATCAACAGAAATATTTTCTCTTCCTTTAATTCCTTTCAATTGAAAAATGAAAGAAAAACAAAACTCTTTTTATATGCATACAAAAAATTCATTGTTCAAGTCATATAGATATAAATATACATGCTAGTTTAGGTATAGATATTTTGTGAGGGAGGGGAGAGAATTATTCTGTCACCATGGCTTGCCCTATGTGCCATATCTGACATACTGAAGACAATTAGTTTCTTCAGGTGTAGCAAGTAACAAGATTTGAAGCACTATAACAGTTAAGTGATTTTTAACAAGTGGTTAAGTTTCTCCCTTGGGAGAATTCATCTTTCAGTTTAACAATATATTAGTTCAACCTGAGGCAACAGTGGATAATTTCACTGTTATCTCAATCAAGCAGGCAATAAACACTTATTAAGCTCCAATTATGTACCAACCAGTGTTTCAAATTCTGGGGATAAAAATACTTTCAAAAAGTTACTTTCTCTTTTCAAGAAACTTAAATTCTAATTAAAGACTGAACAAAAGAGAGCTAAAATGTTGGGGTAGGGAGCAAGAGAATGCAGTGACTGAAGTTACCTATAAAGAGGCATGGTGTTCAAGTCCAGAAAGTCAGGAGCATAGTAGAAGGAAATAAAAGTCTCTCCCTAAAATGGAGCTAGAAAACTCAATAAAAGAAGAAAGTTCCAGGAATGGTAGAAGGATGTTCCAAGGTGAAGAGGTCTCAATTTCTGAGGAAAGTCTTAGGGTGAGACTGCAGTTGAAACATGGTGATGAAGTCTGAAATTTTTATTGGTACAGTCAGAAAGAGAAATGGAATACACATGTCTTGATGGGGGAAACAAGGTCTTGAATTTATTTAATTCTGACCCATTTATTTTACAAGAGAATCAACCTATATCTATAACAAAAATGAAAATGAAGAGTCATAGGATGTTAGTTGGTGATTTTTTTTCCAAAAATGGGAAACAACTAGATGGGGGTAAGATGGAGTGTGGTGATGAGAGATTGCAGAGACTGGTTATTTCATGCTTGCATTCAGATGGATTTAAAAGTATACTCTGCTGGAGAGTTCATAAGTATGCACTTGAGAAGCCCTAGTATTGACTTGTGTTATAAGATTATAAAACCACAGTCATAGAGTTAAAGCTGGAAAGCATTGTAAGGGTCATTTGTTCAAATATTCTCCCTTCTATTTAATAGATAAGAAAATTGAGCCTCAGTAAATTGTTCAAGGTTTCATAGCTAGTGAATAGCAAAGTTAGGATCTTAAGTGACTAACTGCACTTGCTCCTCAGCATCTCTATACATAAAATATAAACAT
The DNA here is from genome assembly GCF_902635505.1 of Sarcophilus harrisii. Classification (NCBI taxonomy): domain Eukaryota; kingdom Metazoa; phylum Chordata; class Mammalia; order Dasyuromorphia; family Dasyuridae; genus Sarcophilus; species Sarcophilus harrisii. The sequence continues at coordinate 439,304,242 of NC_045426.1, read as the reverse complement.
TAGATTAATATCTATTTCTTTATATTCTAGGAATATTTTTGGAGGAAATGCAACATACCTGAGAATAATCTGAATTATTTAGAAAGAAGTACTATAGGGATCCAAAGTAGAATAATTACTTCACAATTAATTTATGATATTTCAGTAAAATGTAAGTTTCTTAAGGGAATGAGCTATTTTCATGTTTTTAACTTGTATTTTCAATTACTAGCATCTAATAAGTTCTTAACCAATGCTTGTTGAATTTAATTTAATTAAATTTAGAAAAAGAGTGCTATATTATAACTATCATTTACCTGATAATACATCATGATATTTGTAACCATATTCTCAATTTAAAATGTGGATTAAAAGTTATAAAATTAATTTTCCTAAATTAGAAACTTATAGCTGCTTTTGGAAAAATATTTAAGTTTCCTGCAGATCTGACTAATTTTTCAGAGAAAAACAAAATCAACCAGGACATTATCTATCTTAATTCAATAAGAAGACAAGTTGTGATTTCCTCAATAATCAGAATATTGGTTCAAAAATGTGGGGAAATGTGAAGACCAAGTTAGCACCCTGGATACCTTAGAATCAGCCAGAGTGCAAAAGTTCTTGGTCTTTAGGGATAGAAGTGAAGTGAATGGACACAGGATCTCCGCAACTTCCTTTTCCACCTCCACCACCCAAGTGACTCTGGCTTGTCTTATTCCACCCCATAATCCTTCCCACAATTCTCTGTATACACCAAAAAATTGAATCAGCACAGAATAGTGGGAAGAGCCATTTTCCAAGCATATGCTAATAGAGTATTGTCCAGTTGATAGTTAGCTTTAAGTGCTTGGTTGTACGACCTCAGTGCATCAACTTAAGAGTTTCAGCCCTTTATGGGGAAATAGTAGAAAGTGATAAAGGGAGATAACATTCAATTTTTCAAAATGAAGTGATTCCTTTGATCTGTTCATTTTAAATATCCTTAAAATAGAGCCTCATGCTTTCTATGCCTCATCTGGCATTTCAGTCAAGTGATTTTCACTAATGTAGCATTTTAAAAAACTAAAATAATTTTGTGAGAGCTGTTATAAAGATTGACATGTGGTGGCAAAGAATCTCAAAAGATGTCTAGAGTTTGGGAGGGGAAGAATTTTTTCCTTTTATGTTCTGTCCTTTAAATCAAAAAGATTTCAGAATAAGGAAACCATGACACTTTTAAAGACAATGTCATTTGAGGAAAGGAGCAGAAGGAACAAAATCATAGCACCAACAGTTGTCCCATCTACTCCTCATGCTTCATGTATCTGCTCAAAGTAAAGAAAGATGATCCTAGCCAAGAACAACTCTCTAGAGGGGAGAAAGCATCTGTTGAAGAGGAAATTACAGGGTTGGGGAAAGGAAAGAATGGAGGATAGTTATTAAGCATAATGTTCAATTTCACCAAGGGAGATCCACAATTTGGAAACTATTTGGTTCCCTACTCTTACAGAGCAGATAGCCTGTTGGTGGATAGGACAAAAACTCAAATATCTCTGGTACTTAATTAGTCATAAAAAAAATAAGTGATAGAAAAAGTATTATGTGAAACTTTAGGTGTGTGGTACATACAAAAAAGGCTTCACAGAAAAGTAGCTTTAGAATTGGTTTTTAAGGGTAGTGATTCTTTATTTATTAAAATGGAGGTTGGTCATTTCAGACAGAGTAGTGTAGTATATAAATTAAGCCTGCAAAAGGCATTACATGTTTGGGCAGAAAATTTGTTTCAGGGGACAGAATATTGGATTTGGACCAGAGAGATGAATTCAAATCCTACTTCAGACACTTTCTAAATATGAGATCCTAAACAAGTGATTTACTAGTCTCAGCCTCAGTTTCTCTCCAGGACTGAGATGAGGACCAAAATGAGATAGCATTTATAAATGACTTTGTGGACAATTAATTTCTATACAAATATTGGTTATTGTTAATATTATTGTTGGTGTTATACTAAAGTTTAGCTGAACCATAGAATGGGTGGAGGTAACTAATGTGAGACTAATAGGCTTATGTCAGATTGAGGAAAACTTTAAATGCTGAACAAGAGGTTAAACATTTTTGAGTAGGCAATGGATAGTTTTTGAGATTTCTGAGAACAATTATATGATCAATTTGCATAGGAAAGATTTTTCCAAGGAACAACACTGTTGGTGTTCTTTTTCCAAAACACAGCCAGGTGATAAAAGTTCAGATCTTTTATTGTGTCCTTCAATATAGCCTAGTTAGCTCAGAGAGCCTATCTCTTCACTTGGTTCTAAGAGCTCCGCCCAAATGTCTCCAAATCCAAAGGTTTGTCCTTCTGACTCCAGCCAGCACCAAGGTAGAAGATGCAATGAATTCTCTCTTGCCTTGGAGATAGGGCTTGTAGGCTTCCTCCCAGAGTACTTCTCTCCAACCCCTGGGAATGTTCCCAAGTCACTTTCCCAAGCTCTCAGAGCTTCCTGTATATATATATATGATCTCCCAAAGGTTAACTCCTCCTTCTGGAAAGAGAGGGATTCTGGGTTATCTCCCAAACATGTGAACTCCAATGAGTACTTAAATATTTCTTGCTTCTATAAGCTCTCTAAAGGTGTGAACACAAGCATCATTTCTATCAGTTGTACTTAGTACCTTGTTTCAAGTTCTGGCCCAAAATATCTCTTTCTAAGATCAAATCAATCATATTGAACCATGCCAAATTAGATAATTATTGTCTCTATCAACTCCAATGGCTTAACAGTTTGTAAAGATTCCAACACAACATGAAGAACTGATTGGAAGAAAAAGGAAGTGGAAGGAGGAATATCTTTAAAGAAACTAATGTCTGGGAGATAGCAATTTCTGTATCAGGATAGTAATAGAATAAGTAGATACTAAGGGAAGTGAGAGAGGCAGAGTCCTATTGACTTGCTCATTGATAATGTGAAAAACACAATATGAGAGGATTCAAGATATGTGAAAATCATTTTTCATTTCAAGAAAGTATATAAAACATTTTTTTTCAGAACTGTCCATATTTTCTTTGCTTCCTTGTAGATTTTCTTTTGTTCTCTGCTATGTACTCATTATTTTATTCTTTTTTACTCTTTCCATCTCCTATCTCTCCAAATTAGGCTATGGTTAAGCATGCGGTATATATGTACATACATACATACATATATATAAACAGTTTGCTTATGAGAGCTAAAATAGAAAGAAGTATAAATACAATCCCCATATTATAAACATGGTAAATGACGTGGCAAAAATATTGAAGTCAGGAAAAGGTTGATGGGGAAAAAGATAATGAACTAAGTTTGTGCCATGTTGAGCATGAGAATCTAAAGGGATTTTCAAGTAAAAAGATTTCAAAAGTAATTGCAGAAGGGACTGGAGTTCAGAAGACAGATGAAATATAGATTTGTGAGTCATTTTCAGTGATCGAAATCATAGAAGTGAATGAGATTAACAGAATAGAGAATAGACTAGGACAAAGAACTAATATTTATGGAAAGATCTCATAAATGATATGAAGCTAGCAGATGACTCAACAGATTGTAGGAGAAGAAAGAGACTATATTGTCTCTGAATTCCAGGAAGGGATGATTCTTTGGCAAATGTTTATGTCCTGACTAATTGTGAGGGTCCAGCAAAATCAGTGTTCATGTCTTTGCACTAGCTAGACTCTTCTCCAACTTCTTGGAATCTCTAATTTCTTTCAAGACTCAATTTTAAAACCATCATGTCCATAAAGCCTTTACAAATAATGTCCAGGTCCCAGTACCCCTATTCCCTTACAAAAATATCATGTAAAAGCACATACTTAATATGTATTTTGTGGAAGATCTAATTGGGACAAAAGAGTTCCAGACCTAAAGTCAGGAAGCTTTATCTTCCTAAATTGGAATCCAGTCAGACACTTTCTAATTAAGGGACCTTGAACAAGTCCCTTAACCTTGTTTGCCTCAGGTAAAATGATCTGGAAAAAGAAATAGCAAACCACTCCAGGATCTTTGCCACAAAAACCACAAATGAAAGGCAGGGACTCATCCAAACCCCTCCAAGTACCTTTCAATAATGACTCTAAACAAATCTTCAAACAGAGCATTAAAAAGACATAAAAAGACAGGGTAAAAAAATATTTTAGTCCAAGATAACTTGGAAGCTTGGCAGAAAAGATCTATTGCACTAGGGTGAGTGGAACACAGTCTGGGTGATTGCCAAAACAGCACCGGCCCCAACAAACCAGGAATAAACCTCAGGACAACTGAATCAGTGTCTGTAGTGGTGGTTACAGATCTTTCAGCCCACAGACACCAAAGTCAACTTAGAAGATTGGCAGGAAAGGTTTGCCACACTTGAGTGAGAGTGGTGCACACTATATTGCAGGCCCTGCCAGCACATTCACAGTCCCAGTAAAGTAGGAGCAAGCCTTGGGAGTGTCTGAATCAGCAATGGCAATGCTGTCTTCTAATTCTCTCAGATCACAGATGATAAGGAGGGTTTAACAACTGGTCAGAAGAAGATTACTTGGGTATCTTTGTTAGTACTGAGATAGAATTCTGTTGCTTTGCCCATGCTTGAAACTGGGTCACAATCCTGAGTAGTAATCCCAGAGTGAGGAAGAACACTAGCATACCAGAACTTGTAGTCACAGTAGAGAAGTAATCCTCTTCACAGTTCCAGTACAGAAAAGAGTGTTTGTGGTCATTCTCGAGCTAAAGAATGGTAAAGGAGAAGAATAAATAAATCTATCCTTAGATTATACCACCTTGGAAGAACTGAGAACTTAGACATCCATAGAAGTATCTCTGAAAACAACTAGACAAAAACTGTGAAGCTTGGGGTGATGCACCCTCCACCCTACAAGCAGAATCCAACTTTAACAAAGAGTTTAAAATCAAGTAATTGACTGAGAAAATGAGCAAGCAATAGAAAAAGGTTCTGACTATAGAAAGTTACTACAGTGGCCAGGAAGACCAAAATGCACATTCAAAAGAAAAAAAAAAAATTCAAAGCTCCTAAATCTGAAACCTCCAAGAAAAATATGAATTGGTTTCAGACCATGGAAAAGTTCCAAAAATTTTTTTTTTGGAAAATCAAGTAAGGGAAGTAATCCAAGCATCTAAGATGACTGCCTCTGGAAAACAGCACTTTTAGATTTGAGTCAGCTAGGTGGTAGAATGGAAAGAGCACCTGATGTGAATTAAGGTATACCCATGACTAAATCTGTTCTTAGACACTTTCTAACTGTGTGGTCCTGGATACTTAACTTTTGTTTCCTTGAGTTTATTCATCTATAAAATGGGAATGATAGCATTTCCTCCTCAGGTTTGTAAGGATCAAATAAAATAATGTTTGTAAAGCATTTTGCAAATGTTAAAGCACCATATAATATTATTGTTATAAATATTATTGTTAAATTGGTGATGTGAGATTGACATACTAGATCACTCAGCTAGGAGATACTAACTACCATCACAATCTAGTCTTATTTTTTTTAAATGTCATTCTTGTTATTTATGGTTCTTCAGTACTTTTCCTTGTATCATAAAAATTATTTCTTCCTTAAAAGACCCAGGTGATATCCCTTTCCTTTGGAAAACAAGCCTTATTCATGCTTGATGTTTTTGTCTTCAGTTTTTTACTTTTTGATCTACACTGGTGTGGTGGGTAGAAGGCTTTTTTTCTACCCTATAAAAAGACTCACACTCCAATTAATACAATTAACACTAGATGTATAGAAATGTTTTCTGTTAAAATTCACATCTGATATGGTCTTAATATTCTGCTTCTGAATATTGCTGAATAACTGGTCTTAAAGTTATTCTCCTTAAAACTCCCAAATTGTAGTCCCAAAGACTCAGGCATCTTTTCTTCTTTTTTATCTCATCAGTATCCTGTTCTTTCATCACACATCTTAAATCTGATTTGAAGTTCCTTTCACTTGCCCTCTCTTTATCTTCTTTTCTTTCATATGAATTTTTCTCTCATTTTATTATCCTTTTAAGAAATACTTTATCTTCCTTGATGTCTTAGAAACAGAAATATTTGCCTCCCAATTTTAACTTTCTCCTCCATCAAAGAGACCATCTGAGAAAGCCCAGATGATATTTAGCATATATGAATTTGTGGATTAGTGATGATCAGGATGAGGATGATAATGAGAACCTCAATAAGAAAAAAACACATTAAAACAATTAATGCCTTCATAATACTAGTCTTTATGTACATTTTTGGAACTGTAATATAGGCAGCAATGGATATGGAAAGCATATTGAAAAAATCCATACAACATTAACACTCAGGGCCTATCACCCCCAGGTAGCTACAAAAATTAATATTTCCTCATCAAAAAGTAGAAATATAATTTATACATGTTCTCAGATTAGATAAAAAGCAAGTTAAAAGATTAAAAATTAGTTCTAAAACAAATAGCAACTCAACAGAGTAATGATGAAAACTGAAAGTAGATATCTATCACTAGATTTTTCAAATGTAAGCAATATTGTTTTACCTCTGATTGTTCCTTATGAAATGGAAAAGATTCAAGAGTGCACCTTTAAAAGGTTTTCTGTGAGTGATTTCTATATGAACGCAACTAACAATATGCTGACAGTAGAGCACCATAAAAATGAGTGATGCTTAAGAATCTTTTTTTTTTGTTTTACAGAAGTGAAATGGTTTATGAGAACAACAAATCATCACTACTAAAATTTTTTAAAAGGCCATCCTCAGGGAATCAAACTTTTATTAGTCAATTATGATTTTTCGAGAATATTGTAGAAAATAAACACATCATTGCAGAATGTAAAAAAAAAATTAGCACCTGATTAGTACCCTGAAAAATAGTCAAGTGGCAAGAATTATGTATTAGAAGCTCATTTCCCTTCAAAAACAAACAAGTAACAATTCCCTACATATCTTACATGTTTGATCATAACTGGAGAGAGGAAGCTGACTCTGGGAGCTAATCAAAGAGGAAAAATGTTAAGGTTCCTGTTGATGATGCTTTTCCAGTGGGAACCAGTTTCAGCCCATTCATCTTGAAATTTGAAACTTGGGGTCAGGAGTAAGGTGAAGAGAATAATGTCAGAGTTTATACCTAACCTTTAAATGCTTTCAACTTATTTTCATGAGTTAGTGACTTGGTGACTACTTAAGGGAAAAGTATTGTGCATCCTATTCCATTTGAAGTGTTTTATCCTGATGCGTACTTAGTGAAGTTTATTTTAATTGTATTTTATGAGTCATAAGTGTCCCTTATTACATTTGAACCTTTGGAGGTGAAATTACTGGACTCATCTACCTTGGACTTAACTCAGACTACCATATTGTAAATCCAAACCTCTAAATATATGTGATAATTGAATAAACAGACTGCACTGGATTAGAGCATCAACACAGATAAATTCCACAATAATGTCAGGCATAACATTAACTCATAAAGTCAGAAAAATGTTTTCAATAAATGCCATCATGTCAAATACTTATAACCTCAAATGAAAATTATTTTAAAATATAAAGACTTTGGAGAAATAAAGACTTTATATGGAAAGAAGATAAATGGTATTACCAATATAATTACCAATTACCAATCACTTTTTATATTACTGGAGTTATCCCATAGATAGTTCCAGTGAGTTTATCAAAGATGAATTTATTTCTCAATATTTTTTCAATTGCAATAATAATAATAATTTTATTCACCTACACAATGGTCTAGTGAACATTTAAAATTAAAGAACAATAGGATAGTAGCTTCCCCCAGATAGTTTCTATCTGAAATCTACTAATTATAAAAACAGTGGATAGCTAGGCATTCATAGTGTGCAAAATACATTATAAATATCATCTCATTTTATCCTCATAACAACCCTGGGAGGTTATTATCTCTTTATTATAGATAAGGAAATAGAGGCACACAGAAAATAAATAACCTGCTCAAACAGCTAATATATGTCTGAGATTAGATTTCAACTCAAGTCCAGAACTCTGCTTATCATTCTAACAACTTCTAAACAGCTAGGACAAAAATAATGATGATATCAAGATTTAAAATGATACTGCTGATGGTGACTTGATTTTAGGACACAGGATATCCTAAAATCTTAGTGAAATTTCAAGCTGTAGTAGCTTAAATTTTTGAGACACCCTGTATAACATCATATTCTCATTTAAGTCTCACATCCCTGTAAGGTTTTACACACAAACTATGAACGTATGCATATATGTATATGTATATGTGTATATATATACATATATAATTTCTATTTTAAAAAGGAGGAAACAAATTCAGAAAAGTTGTGTCTTCAGTATAGTCACATAGCTAGTAAGTGGTAGGTGCAAAATTTTAATTCAATCCTTTCTGACTATGAGTTCTTCCACAGTGTGTCCTGCAAATTGTACCATGTGCAGAGTTTGTGGCAATGGACCATGTTAATAAGAAGCCAAATTACAATTAGATTTTATCATTCAAACTGCCATCTTTTGACAGTTCAGGACATAGGATCTTTCATGTACTTTGACTAATAAGTTGTGAGTTCCTAGTACCTATGAAGATCCATAGGGGTCTCCAGTATCACAAATGACTGCTCTTAGATAAAATAAGATAAGATGTGTCACATCAGTTAGCAATGCCCTAACCTATTATTTTACTTCTAAGTATTTTTAATTGAGGGTAAGTAGCTATTGATTCTGATCTTGGTTATATTATTCAATATTTGTGTAGCATTGTGCATGTCATTTAATTTCTATGATTTCAGTATTCTCATATGTAAAAATAAAGGTGTCAATTATTCCCACACTTTCATTAATTATATGCTCCCCCTCTATGGTTCTAATATATTTATGTGATTATCAAATACTTCAAATAAAAAAGATTTCTTATTTTTATAAATCAGAACAGCAATTAATCACTACTTTCTCTAAGTAAAATGATTTCCCCCTAGCTGCACTATCAGATTCATGTATACATTGAAGATTTCCTTGAAGGCCAATAATTTAAGAGCCACTGTCCCTTTATGGACTTCATCAAAAAGGATTTTAAAACCCATATTATTTTGGTGTCCTTTGATTGCTTTTTAGCCCCATTAAGTTCCCTTCATGTTGCCTACTTGTCAGCATCTTCCTCAAGGAACAACCTCTGCTATAATATAGCCATGCTACCGAGACCACACAGATTGCCCCTTATGACACAGCTTCCTGTCTGATATACAGCATCAACTATAATTTTTCAAAAACAATTCCCTTTACCAAATGGGCTTGTCTTAAAAAAATAGGGGCCATTTATATGGGTCAAACCAATTAGCAGAAGATGCTTTATACTCCCAACTATAATTACAGGAAGATTGAGACTGAAAGAGAACATTTTACTATGAAGAACAGTTAACGTCTGAGAATTTGACATTAGATAATGAAAGAGATTATCATTTTTATAACATCCTTTACACTGGTTCTAAGATTGTGGTTCTTTTTAATGATTCTGTCATTTCCCTTAAAATAATTTGCAATTTCTCCTAATTTTGCCCTATCCAGTTTTGGTTTTTTTAGTTTATTAATTTTAATACTCATTGCTTTATGAATCATGCTGGGAGAGAAAAATTGGAACAAAAGGGAAAAACCATGGGAGAGATAAAAAAAAAAACAGAAAAAAGAAGTGGACATAAATGTTTTGACTTACATTCAGTCTCCTTAGATCTTTTTCTGGATGCAGATGACATTTTCTGTCAAAGTTTATTGGGATTGCTTTGGATTACTGAACCATTGAGAATAACTAAGCCTTTCATAGTTGCCCATTATACAGTCTTGCTGTTATTGTGTACAATGTATTCTTTGTTCTACTTCTTTCACTCAGTATCAGTTCATGTAAATCTTTTCAGGCCTTTCTATAATAAGCTTATTTATCATTTTTTTATATAACAATAATATTCCATTACCTTCACACAACTTGTTCAGCCATTTTTCAATTGATGTGCATTCACTCCTTTTCTAATTCTTTGCTGCCACAAAAAGCTGCTGCAAACATTTTTGCACCTATGGGTCCTTTTTCCTCTGTAATGATTTCCTTTGGATACAGACCCAGTAATGGCACTGCTAAGTCAAAGGATATGCAGTTTTATAGCTCTTTGGGAATCATTCCAGATTGTTCTCCAGAATGGCTGGATCATTTCCACCAACTCCACCAACAATGCATTAGTGTCCCAGATTTTCCACATCCTAGCCTATCTAAGAGATGTGAGGTGGTATCTCAGAGTTGTTTTAATTTGCATTTCTCTAATCAATAGTGATTTAGAACATTTTTATCTAACTAGAATTGGCTTTAATTTCATCTTCTGAAAATGATCTATTCATATCCTTTGACCATTTATCAATTGGGAATGACTTGTATTCTTGTAAATTTGACCCAATTCTTTATATATTTTAGAAATGAGACTATTGTCAGAAATACTGGCTATAAAGATTTTTGCCAGTTTTGTGCTTTCCTTTCAATCTTGTTTCTCTTGGTTTTGTTTGTGCAAAAACTTGTTAATTTAAATTAATCAAAGTTTTCCATTTGCCTTTCATCATATTCTCTAATTCTTTTTTAGTAATAAATTCCTCTCTTCTTCAATGATCTGATATGTAAATTGCACCTTGTTCTCCTAATTTTTTAATGGCATTATTCTTTTGCCCAAATCATGTATCCATTTTGACTTTATTTTGGTATGAGGAATAGATCTATGTTCCATCCATTTTTGTAGATTAAAATTCTTCAATAAGTTAGCATACATTCTTTAAGAATCTCTATGGTCAAAAAAATATGATCATTCCCCTCTCCCAATAACCAACATGTTGATGAACTTCCAAATTCAGTAAAATTAGTTCTTGAACCAGAGACATAGCCCATCACTAAATCTATGCTCAAAACATTTCCAATTTGATACTCTTCCAAGAAATTAAGTGGTGCAATGAATAGTGTCAAGCATGAAGTCAGGAAGAGTCATCTTAATAACTATGTGAATCTGGGCAAATGACCTAAAATGTTTGTTTCAGTTTCCTCATCTGTAAAATTAGCTGGATAAGGAACTAGCAAATCATTATAACATCTTTGCCAAGAAAACCCTAAATGAGGTCATGAAGAGTTAGACAAAACTAAAAACAACAAAAGAACCAATTAGAATTTATATTCAACTGGCCCAGTTTTCAAGAACCTATAATCATATCCACACCACAATAACACATCAGAGTAGAACTTTAGGGGAAGAAGATTTTTTATTGTTTCATTTTTCCTGGTTATTTGTGTACATTAATTTTTAAATAATAAATTAATTTCTTTATGAATCATGATGGGAGAGAAAAATCAGAACAAAAGGTAAAAAAGCTGCAAGAGGAAAAAAAGCTCTTTTTTTTTTTTTTTTTTTAACAGAGGACATATTGATATACATTCAGTCTTCATAGTTACCTCTCTGGATGCAGATGGTATTTTCTATCCAAAATTTATTGGGATTGCCTTGGATCACTGTACCCTTGAGAAAAACCAAGTCTTTCATAAATGATCATCACATAATCTTGCTGTTACTGTGTACAATGTATTCCTGGTTCTGCTTATTTTGCTCTGCATCAGTTAGTGTAAATCTTTCCAGGCCTTTCTAAAATCAACTTATTCATCATTTTATAGAATGATATTATTCTATTACTTTCGTATGCCATAACTTGTTCAGCCATTCCCCAATTGATGGGCATCTAATCATTTTCCAATTCTTTGCCAGAAATTAACATTTCTAAATGTTACCAAAAAACATAGCAGCAAAAAATAGAAAGATAAATCTCATTAAAAATAATTGTAGGTGGTAAAAAAAAATATTTGAGAGTTTACCTGCCGAGACAAAGACGGGAATTAAATGAACATAATTACAAAATACTTTCACACAAATAAAGTTATATCTAAACAATTGGAGAAATATCAAGTGCTTATGGGTACACTAAGCTAATATAATAACAATGACAATTCTATCTAAAGTAATTTAATTATGCAGTTCCATAATAATCAAACTGCCAAGAAATTACTTTATGGAGCTTAAAAAACAATAACAAAATTCATCTGGGAGAACAAAAGGTCAAGAATTTCAAGGGAATTAATGAAAAAAATGCTAAGGAAGGTGGCCTAGTTGCACTACACCTAAAACTATATTATAAAGAGGTGGTCATCAAAACCATTTAAAATTGGCTAAGAAATAGAATAGTGGATCAGTGAAATGAGTTAGGTTCACAAGACACAGTAATTAGTCAAAGGCTATAGTAATCTAGTGTTTGATAAATCCCAGATCCCAGTTTCTGGAATAAGAACTCACTATTTGGCATTTGCTGGGAAAACAGAAAAATGGTATGGCAAAAACTAGGCCCTGATTACCATTTACCATCTTATACCAAGATAAGGTTGAAATGATACCATAAGCAAATTACCAAAACAAGGATAATCTACCTCTGAAATCTGTGAAGAAGAGAGGAATTTATGGCCAAAGATGAACTTTGGAACATCATGAAATACAAAATGAATAATTTTGATTACATTAAATTAAAAGGATTTTTCACAAACAAAATCAATGCAGTCAAGATTAGAGGGGAAACAGTAAGATGCGGAAAATTTTTGCAGCCAGTGTTTCTGATAAAGACCTTATTTCTAATATATATAAAGAACTATATCAAATTTATAAGAATACCCAATTGATAAATGGTCAAAGGATATGAATTGACAATTTTTAGATGATGAAATTAAAACCATCTATAGTCATATGAATAAATGCTCTAAATCACTATTGGTTACAGAAATGCAAATTAGTACAACTCTGAGGTACTACTTCACACCTCTCAGATTGGCTAAGATAACAGGAAACTATCCTTACCTTTTTACCTTATCACAACTATCCTTACCTTTTTAAGTCTTCTTGTCTTCAGAATATATGCTCCCCATTTCTCTCTCTCATCTTTATCAGGCACAACATTTATGCCTGTCACAACTCTGGGCCTACTATGATGTGTGTAATAAAGAAAAATAATCAGTGATGATGATGATGGAGGTATGGAATGAATAGTTAATGAAATAATGAAGAGATTTATAAAGAATGAAATGCATGTTTGATTACATGAAATTGATAAAATTCTTCCCAAATAAAATTAACACATCTAGGATAAAAAGTAAGGGAAATGATAGGCTGAGAAAAATAATCTTCATTTTGGAAGGATTTGATAAGGATTTATGTTCAGGATATATAGAAAACCAAAAGAAATATACAGAACCAAAATCATTCCCCATTAGATCAAAAGACTTCAAATCCTTAAAAGAAGAATCTCAAACTAATAATAATCCCATGAAAGAATGCTCCCAATCATTAATGGGAAAATTCAAATCAAAATTTCCATGAGATTTTACCTCATACTGAGAAAATTGGAAAAGATGACAAAAGACAAAAATACTCAATGTTTGAGTGCATAGGACAGATAAGCACACTAATGTATTATTAGTGGAATTATGAATTTTCAAAACATGCTAAAAAGTACTTTGGAATTATGGAAGTAGCAAGAACAACTGCAAAATAATTTTAAAAAATGCATGCTGTGAAATCAAGAAGAATAAGATTTGTCCCAAAGAAGATGTATAAGAAGAATTCCCCAATCCTTGTCAGAAGTAGAGGTCAGGAGTGTCCATAATTATTTCAGATTTTTTTTCAATGTAGTGATACTGATTTTTCTCTCTTCCTTTTTATGTCAAAAATGTTTTGGTATAAAGGATAGGATAGTACTCTGGGAAAGAATGAAAGCAATATGGAGAGAGGAAACCTAGGTGATAAAAATATTTCAGGAAAAATTATTTAATTTTTAAAATTCATAATACAGGCATTAAAAAATCATTAGATTTTTTTTCACTAATTTTTTCTGTGTTCCTTTTCATTATGTCTCTTGCATGGTAATATTGTTCAATCATTTTAATAAATATTTTTATTTAAGATAATAAAATAGTTGATGTTTATATAGTTCTGTAGAGTTTACAAAATACTATATACAGGATCTCATTCAAGCCTCATGACATCCCTAGATATAAATATCTTCATCATCATCATCATCATCTCCATTTTACCTATGAGAATTAGATTTGGGAAAGGGAAGAGATTTCTCTAAGTCAACAATTACTAATGTTTGAATCTCATCATTTATCCATAAGGTTCTAGGATAGCTTAACAGGCCAAGATTACTTTTTGCTGGAAGAAAGAAAGAAGAAACCATGGAATAAATGACATGAGTGAATAGGATTCTAATTAATATGGATGGGATATTCTGGGTATAGGAAACACTATGAATAAAGGCATCTGGGCAGGAAATGCCTTAAAGAATTATGGAAAAGTGAATAGTCTGAACTTGCATTATATATTACACAAGTATAGTGTATATATACCTGAAGTTTGTGAAATGAAACTGAAAAAAAATTTAGTCCCATCTACAGAAGGTCTCGAGTCTTCTGTAGTTAGCTGAAGTCAAACTTTGATTACAAATGGGTGGCAAACTGATGCAACAAAATCAACCTGCCATGCAGCTGAATAGAATGCAAAAGTTCTTTCTGAGAAGAACCTTCATGCTAACTTTTTAAGTATGAGGCAATATTGCACATAGCAATAGACATTTCAAAGAGTGGCTGTGAAGAGTCACTAATGACAGAGAATGCTTTTCATGCTCTCAGGCCTTTTCAGATAATCCCCATGTACATACTTAAATTTATCATCAAATAGTATCATCTTTTGATATAACTAGCAATATAATTTCAATCTCAACATACATGCAATTGATACCTTTGCAGATGACTTTAGTTCCACAAATTTTCTCCAAGGAACCATATAATATTATTCATCTTTCCATTGTATAATACTTGCAGTATTGCTTATTTAGAGGGTTATCTTATCTACTGTCTCTGGTGGGCTGTTCTACTCTTTCCTGCATCATGACTGGTAAAGATGATAAGAGTAATGAATGAAAATTAAAATGGAATAATGTAATTAACCTAAATCATATCCAGGTCAGTAGTATTTTTCTGATGCCAACCCATCCTTTTACCTGTCACTACTATTATTGGGGTTATTCAAGTGCACTCAAGTCATACATAAGCCCTACCAAAGGATAAATATTACAGAATAGATATTTTGATTCTCAAATGTTTTAAGGTTTCCATAAGGACACTAGGAGTCTGTGTTTTGTTTATAAATTTCAACAGTGCAGTGGCAGGAGAATCCTGCCAGAGGAAGTCAAACGTTGGTAATTCTAAGGTTGAAGACATATAAAAATTAATGATCAGAGAAGAATGGAGAGCAGTAAATCAACAATGACATTATCCAAAGCAGAGAAAGCCTGATGTGCCACATATGGGAACTTTACACTATAACAAGACAGGAGTCATGGAGCTGTTTAAGCCAGATCTGTTTTATGATCATACCCTTGCTATGAAGTATCACAGATGGGTTGACTGATGGTCCTACAGGACTGAAGTAATTAAATCTTTTAGTTTATTAGCATACCCCACAACACCTAATTAGCTATTAAGAAAGCTGCTTAATGATGAGAACATATAACTAAAATAAAATTACCATGATTAATAACCACAACAATGTTCTACTTAGAAACGGTTTTAGATCTTGGCATATTAGAACTCCACCTTGAAATACTGCATTTAAATTGAGTTTGGATCAAATGAAAATTCATAGAATTCAGAGTTTATAGATTCTCAGACTTAAGGGACTTTATAGGCAATGTAGGAACAAATGATTGTAGATGCCCCTGGCTAATTTTAATTCAATTTACAGCAGTTGTGGAGTTTTATTGTTGTTGTTGTTGTTCTTTCCCTCACACCCAGCTTGGAGATTATATCCTTCCTGGGCCAGGAGTTTTCTAAAAGAATTCTCATGAATAGAAGTCTTCTTTTAAAAGTTGTTCCCTGGAGGGGCAGACACAAGATAATGGGAGACTTGGCAGGTCTTTATCTGAGTTCTTTCTGGCATTCCTCATATCAACACCAAATCAAGTCTCTGAATTGGTTTTGGAATGATAGAATACACAAATATTTTGAATATAACAAATTTCCAGCAGAAGGTATTTTGGAAGAGCTTCAGAAAAAGTATGTTTCAATCAGGTACAGGGGAGGTGGCCAAGCATGTGATGCAGCGCAGTAACCCAGGATAGTGTGGTGACTGCATACTGGGGATTCTACTGGAAAGCTCATAGCCAAAATACAGCAGTGTTGCTTGTTCTCCTGGTTCAGAAGCCAGTGGATCAGCAGATTAGCTGTGAGATATCCAATTCAAATACAAAAGACAAACAGTAAGCCTCTGAACCCCAGAATAATGTGGGACTTGGCCATGCTTACCCAGCATAGGAAAGAAGTCAGTAGGACTGGCCTAGGACAGCAAAAAGCCACTCTTACCTGTAGAAGAAGCTTGGGACAGTTCTCCCTTTGCCCTAAGTGAAGACTTTAATCTTTAAAAAATGAGCAAAAAGCAAAAAGAACTCTGACTATAAATAGCTTTATGGAGAAAAAGAACAGACCTCAAACTTTGAGGACACTAAAGGCAAATCATTTCCAGATGAAGCCCCAAAGGGTGATATGAATTGGTCCCCATTTCACAAGGGTCTCTTAGAAGAATTCAAAAAGGTTTTTAAAAGAGAGTTAGAAGAAAAATGGAGAAAGGAAATGAGAACATTGCAAGAGAATTTGGAAAAGGAAACACATAAATTACCTGAAGAAAACTCCTTACAAAATAGATTTGATGAAATGGAAAAATCGTAGAACTCCTTAAAAATAGATTTGGGGAAAAAAAGTTGTTCCCTGATGGAAAGCGGAGAAATAATTATTACTTGGCCACTATATATAAAGATATTGTTCCTTTCATAGACCATTTAATCTCATCCTACCATTTTACAGAGAAAGAAATTATTATTTATAAAGGATAATTCACACAGATAGTATGAAATTGAGGTAAATTTATTTCAGTGTCTTCCAACCCCAAATCTATTGTTGATTCATTCTACTATCCTTAAATTTAGTTGAACAGTTCCTAGTATGTGTATAACAAATAACATTAAGCACCTATTATTTTTCAGATATATAGAAAGAGGCAAGGTGAATACTGGAGTGAGAAAAGCTGGGTTCAAACCCTACCTCTAACACATACTAGAGTTATTTTTTTCTCTACCTCATTTAACCCCTTAATACACCCATACAACTTTCCAAGTAATAAAGTTCTAAAGTGCAGAGCAACTGGTAATATTCATTGGTAGAGAGGGTTTTTATATCTGCAGTTTCCTATACAGATGAAATCACATGATAGAATTTTTAAAAATACGTAATTCATTACTTGGATAAAAGAAGAAAAAAACAATACCTGAGGTCCAGTCTCAAGCTCTAAAAGGTCAGTGAGTGGAAACAGATTCTCAACATGTGCTTCTTTTCACCAGAATTCTAACATTTGCAAAACTCTTCATAACCCCTTTATGGGACAGGTGTGTAATTTCAAAAGGAAGTAATAAAAAAGAGTAAAAGAGAGCCCCATGGAAGTATAATGTTCAATTCCAGGAACCACAAGCTAAAAATGCTTCTGGTAAAAGGCTTAAAGAGAGTTGAAAGAACCATAAAGAGGCTGGTATAAAAACTTCAGCTTGGCCAAAATTTTTACTGGTCCACAAAATGTTTACAAGGATTTCTGAAGCTTACTATTGTCAGAGAGATAATGTATCGATGAGACAAAGCAGCAGTAACCTAAGAAATATGTTTAGTGCTGTTGGCTGTATTTTCTCTTTACATTGGAAGTTATACTTGTGCACAGAATGATTTCTTCCAGACCTCGGGTGAGCACATTAATGGCAATTGCTCTGCTTGGGTGAAAAGATCAAACATTAGGGTTCAGAAGCTAAGACTCCAAGTCTTTGAAGAGTCAGTGTAGTTCAATGTTTTCACTAGCTCTACCACTCACAACTGCTTTCATTTTTTATGTGACCTTAGTTTCCTTATCTTCAAAATAAGAAAGTTGGAGCATATGGCCATTAAACTTCCATCCAACTCCAAATTGTTGATTTGATCAATGATCTTTCATCTAGTTATAGGCTTGATGTACAATCAAAGGTTCAGTCACAACAGAGATCATTGTAAAAGAACATTAATAGTAACCAAAATCCAAGTTTTGGAAATTAAACACCTGATTTCATGAATTCCCAAGATTTTCATTAGGCATTACTCAACATCTTGTTTCATAGTCAAATGTGGGGATATTTTGGGTCAGACAAAGTCTGGTTAACAACTCCAATGTTTCAAGCATGAGAACAAACTCAAGGTCACACACTTTTTCAAATAGTCTCCAACTGATGTGTTCTGATTCTAGCAAAATTCACTGAAGGCATCTGGAGAAGAAATCATTTTTGTACTTCTTTCTTTTCAGTGGATTCCTTTGAGGTTGTTTTTCTTGAATGCTTTATCTCTGTCTCTGTTCTAGTTTATTTTCAAAATAACTAAATTATTCATTTAAAAATTCATTAAAATTGACTCCTCTTGTTAGATACTTTTGTCTTCAGATAGCATCATACATCGAGTTGGCAGGGATTTTAGTGATCTTCTAGAGTATAGATATTGAGCTGGAAAGAATTTTCCATACTCGGGCATGTTGTGGGCTATATAGTTCAAAACTCTCACTTTATAGATGAGAACACAGGCCTAGCAAATCTAAATATGTCCAGGTTACATACAACAAACATCAGAGCCAAGATTCAAAGTCAGGTTATTCTGAATTTATAGGCAACATTTCTCCCTCTGTACCATGCTTGAGTATCATGAAGCATTCAGGATTTGTGGCCATGTGTTAAGAGCACTGAGCAAGTAGTGAAAAGGTTGTGGTTTAGTTCTGGATGCACCTGCTATGTCTTCAATTTGGTGGTTATATAATTTATTGATTGTGAAACCTAACTCTTCTATTGTAGATTGTCTTAATGAATCATCTGTAAAATGAACTGGAAAAGGAAATGGGAAACTATTCCATGATCTTTGCCAAAAAAAAATCCCAAATAGGGACACAAAGATTTGGACGAAACTGAACAACAACAAACTAGATTAAAATTTTTAAGTTATAAAATAGGAATTTAAAAATATTCCTCAAATAAAGGAATTTCTAATAGCTATTTTAAGACCTTTGTCACCAGGATATGTCACCAAATCTGAACTCAGGTACCTATTCCCATTAAGAAACAAAAATAATTCTTATACATAAACCTATATAGACAAAGTATTGTCAAAAACCAAGTGAATATCGGAAGGAGTTGAATTTATGCTTCCAGTGCACAACTGGCTTTTAAGTGTATATTACTAACCCATGTGACCAAATGCCCACATTAAAAGAAAAAAAAACTTCAAAGAATGCATGCTACTCACCCTGTTTTTACACACTTTTTGGGGGGGGGTTAATTTCATAGGTATAGGGAATTACTAATATGGAAGCCTCTTCTTTCAATGTAGAAAAGCAACTGCTCTGCAAGTGTTGTCTCAGAATGGGTACCTGTGACCAAAGAAGAACCTTGACAACATAATGCAATAAATAAAGAAAATTCTTCTCAAGTGACAGGACAAGAGGGGTAAGTAAAAAAAAAATCACCAATCACCACCTCAAAGATATCCTACAAAGAAAACCACATAGGAATATTATTGCTAAATTTTGAAAATCTCAGATCAAAAAGATAATTCTACAAGAAAACAAAAACACAAAAACACCAATTCAAATATGCTGGAACTACAATTAGAATTGTACAGGATTTATCAGCAACTACAATAAAAGACGGCAGATTTTGGAACATTATATACTGACAATCAGAAAAACTAGGCCTGCAGACAAAAATATCATGTCCAACAAGACTAAGCATAATATTGAATTTTTAAAAATAGACATTCAATGAACTTGCAATCAAACCTGAATGCAATAGAAAATTAATCATATAAAACTCAACATCAAATATTAATTTCAAAGTATTCAGTGAGAACAAATTGTTTATTTTTTACATGGAAATGTATACCATATATTTAAGATTGATATCAGTAATTGGGTAGCTCAAAAGAAATATTGGGGTAGACTTGCAATTGATCTGACTCTAAAATGCAAAACTGCATTATACACACACACACACACACACACACACACACACACACACACCATGAAGGGTATAGCACCTTCCAAAATTTATAAAGAAATAAGCGTGGAGGGAATAGGATAAAGTGGGGTACAGAAGGATGTGTAGACTTATGGCAGTAGGACAAGGTGTATAGACTAATGGAAAGAGATTAAAAGGAAAGGAAAAGGTGGGGGGACAAATTAAAGAAAAGATACCTAGGTAGAGGGAAGTTAAATAATAGCAAAAAAGTTAAGGAATAGAATTAAAGTAGAAGAGTTAGCAGGGATAGTAAATAAGAGATATACACAAACACTATAACAAAGATCAGAAGTAGAATTCATTAGAAAAAAAGTAGGACCAGTAATTGTTTATCTCAAAGTCAAACATAAAACAAGAGAGAAATCTACATTCAATGTCAGTCATATTAATTTTGTTTTCTATGCATGTCTGCATGTGTATAAATATGGATGTATATATGTGTGTATATATGCATATAATGTATGCATATGTGTACTTAAATTTATGTATGTGAGTGTATTTATTTTTATTATTTTTCATTTATTTTAAAATCAATTTTAAAAATAAAAAAAATTATTATTTTTGTTCTGTTTGCATATATATATATATAAATGTATATAAATTGGTGCTAAATGGTTAAATATATTGACTGGAATTGATTAACATATGAATGAATGAAAAGGATTTATTATGCTCTTATTATGTGTTCAGTAACAGCTAAACTTCAATAGGTTCTAATAAAAAAATCCTTGTCATCAAGGACATTACATTTCAGTAGAAAAAGAAAGTAAACATAAAGAGTACAGGCCAAGAAAGAGTACAGGCCCCTAGTTTGGAAAGTCAACAAGATATTAAATAGAGCCATACTGAATTCAGTTGCCCTATCCTTTTCAGAATTAGTCATGGTATCAATTTTCTTACTCTTTCCAAGGTAAAAAGGGTAGCACCTTACAAAAAATACAGAAATTTACTCCTAAATTATAAATCCAGGAGTAAATTGTGACAGTGGACTGTATATCATCACTAAGCCCAGTTCTCCACAGCCATATGGAAGGGAAACACTGTCATAATAGTATAAGATTTTTATAATTAAAAAAGCATAATTGCTTTGGTATCTCTTCCTCCTCCCACTACTAGAGTATGTGTCACTTTGGGGATATGTGCTGTTTTCTTGTGTATACTAACAATTATTTCCAATCCAAAAAAAATTCATATTTCTTTTCTTCAACCTTCATTAGTTCTTAATTGTACACCCACTGTATGCTGCTATCTTTTGTGTTATTATTTAGCTTGGTTTTCCCATTTCTTTTTTTTTAATCTTTGCATGTTATGTCTTTTCAACACTGCTGTTGAAGATAACAGACAACTCTCTTTTCTGAATATAAGAACTATGAAGATACTATTGTATAGCCTCCCCTTAAAATCTAATACAGTATATGTGCTCAGTAAGTACTAGTTAGATATATAAAATATTAAGACAAAAGTTTTTAAGCTCCAAGCAGAGGAAAAAAAGTGGGAATTAAAATTTCAATAAATTGATCTGTGGAATAGATAGCAATAATGTACCTCAGAAGCCACCTAGATAAAGTCCTTCATTTCATAAGTGAAAAAATTGAGCACAATAAGGTTAAGTGACTTTTCTAAAGTTATAGAGATAGTAAGCATTAGAAGAAGGATTTGATCCAAGAAAAAACAAGAGGATTATGAAAAAAAATTAGCCAACTACAAAAGGAGATACACAGTCTTAAGAAAATAATTCTTTGAAATTTAGAATTGGCAAGAGGAAGCCAGTGAATATACAAGTGACCAAGAAATAAGAAAACAACATATAAAGAATGAAAAAACGGAATATGAAACATCTTATGAGAAAAACCCAACAGATCTTAAAAACAAATCAAGAAGAGAAAATATAAGAAAGCTGTACCCAAAAAAAAGAACCTTGACACAATAATTCAAGAAATAATCTAAGAAAATTGTCCTGGAGTAATAGAACATTAGGGGAAAGTAGTAATAGAAAAAAATACAGCCACCACCACCTCGAAGAGATCCTTTATGAAAAACACATAATGTTATTATTGCCAAACTTTTAAACCCCCAATAAAAGGCAAAATCAAAAATCAAAATCAAAAAAACTCAATTCAAATATACTAAGACTACAATTAAAATTGTATAGGAGCAGCAGCCACATTAAAAAATAGCAAGTCCTTGAATCATGTAGATTGGTGATCAAAAAATTAGACCTCCAGCCAAAAATATCATATCCAGTAAAATTATCCATGATATTGAATGGGAAAAAATGAATGTTTTACAGACTTGCAGATTTTCAGAACTTTTTCTCACAACTTTTTCTCAAAAGGCAAACTTAATAGACAATTTGACATATAAGAGTAAATATAAAGATTAATTTCAAGGAGCTTAACATGAACACATGGTTTTTGTTTTTTCATGGACATATATACCATATGTTTAAGATTGACATTGGTAATTGAGTAACTCAAAAGAAAAATTGGAGCACAGTTGAGTATGATCTGACTCTAAAAAGGAAAACTGCCTAGAAAAGATAAAAAAATAGAAATTATGTTATACAAATTATGTTATACAAATGAGGTACAGAGGCATTAAAGGGGAGAGAAGAGCTCTTAGTTGTGAAAAACTTATTAAACTGGGAATTAGTTAAATAGACAACACTCTCTCTCATTCCATACACACACACACACACACACACACACCATGAAGGGTATAGCACACTCCAAAATCTATAAAGAAATAAGGGGGGAAGGAGGGAAAGGACAAGGTGAGGGAGGAAAAAAACAACAGAAGGATTTATAGGTAAGGGGAGGTTAAATAATAGCAAGGCAAATTAAGGAGTAGAATTAAAGTAGAAGATGTAGCAGGGATAGGAGAGAAGAGATAAACACAAACACTATAAGGATTGAGAGTAGAATTTATTAGAAAAAAAAGTAGGACTAATAATCACTGGTCTTACATAAAATCAAACAAAGATTAAATCAAAAGACATCTATATTATATGTTAGCCATATTATTATTGTTCTAGATGAATGTTTTTATATGGGTCACTGAATGTGAGTATATGGGTGTATGAGTATGTGAGTATATATAAATATGCATGCATGAAGCTCTCTCTATATATGTGTATATATATGTATATGTGGGTGGGTCTATGGGTGGGTGTGAATATAGATGTATATGCATATGTGTATATACCTCTATGCCTATATATATATATATATATATATATATATCTGTGCTTAATTTGCTTGGGGGAAGTGGGGAGAATGAAAGAGGAAGAAAAGAATAAATTTTTTTAAAGTGTGCAGCACAGAACAAAAGAACCCATAAGGAAGCAAAAAAAAAAAGATGTAAGATCAAGAATATAATTTCTTTCCTTTTTATTTTTTATCATAGTAAGTCTATTTATTTTTAATATACATTGCTTTATGTATCATAGTTGGGAGAGAAAAATCAGAGCAAAAGGAAAAAACTATGGAGGAAATAAAAATGCAAAAAAAAGAAGTGAACATAGCATGTGCTGATTTACATTCAGTCATCTTAGATCCTTTTCCGGATGCAGATGGCATTTTCTATCCAAAGTTTATTGGGATTGCCTTGCATCACTGAACCACTGAGAAAAACAAGCCTTTCATAGTTGATTATCGCACATTTTTGCTGTTATTGGGTACAGTGTATTCCTGGTTCTGCTTGATTCTCTCAGCATCAGTTCATTAAAACTTTCCAGGAGGTTCTGTAATCAGCTTGTCCATCATTTTTTTTATGCAACAATAATATTTCATTTCCTTCATGTGCCATAGCTTGTTCAGCTATTCCTCAATTGATGGAATCCCCTCCTTTTCCAGTTCTTTGCTACCACAAAAAGAGCTACTAAAAACATTTTTGCACATGTGGTTCCTTTTCCCTCCATGATGATTTCCTTGGGGATATAGACCTAGTAATGGTACTGCTGAGTCAAAGAGCATACCAAGTTTTATAGCCCTTTGAGTATTATTCCAGCTTGCTCTCCAGAAGAGTTGGAACATTTCACAACTATACCAGCAATGCATTAGTATACCAGTTTTCCCACATTCCATCCAACATTTATCATTATCTTTTCCTGTTATCTTAGCCAATCTGAGAGGTGTGAGGTGGTACCTCAGAGTTGTTGTAATTTGCATGTTTCTACTCAGTAGGGATTTAGAATTATTTTTTCATATAACAATAAATGGCTTTAATTTCTTCAGCTGAAAATTGTTCATATCCTCTGACCATTTATTAATTAGGGAATGACTTGTATTCTTACAAATTTGACCCAGTTCTTTATATATTTTAGAAATGAGACCTTTATCAGAAACTCTGCCTGTAAAGATTTTTTCCCCAAATTTGAGCTTCTCTTTTAATCTTGTTATTGTTTGTTTTGTTTGTGAAAAAAACATTTTAATTTAATGTAATAAAAGTTGTCCATTTTACTTTTTGTAATGTTCTCTAGTTTTTTGGTCATAGATTCCTCCCTTCTCCAAAGATTTGATAGATAAATTATTTTTTGTTTTCCTAATTTATATATGGTATCATCCTTATTGCCCAAATCACATATCCATTTTGACCTTATTTTGGTATGGTGTGTGAGATGTAGGTGTATGCTTATTTCTGACATATTATTTTTTATATATTTTTTATTTAATTAATTTATTATTAATTTTTTCAAATAGTGAGTTCTTATTCCAGAAGCTGGAATTTGGAGATTTATCAAATACTATTTTGCTATAGACCTTGCTTATTCTGTCATGTGTATCTAATCTATTCTACTATCTACCACTCTATTTCTTAGCCAATACCAAATGGTTTTGATTACTGATTTTTTATAATATAGTTTTAGATTTGGTACTTCTAAGCCCTCCATCCTTTGTAATTTTTTTTTACTAATGCCTTTGCTGTTTTTTACTTTTTGTTCTTCCAGATTAATTTTGTTATTATTTTTCTAGTTCAATAAAATAATGTTTTGTCAGTTTGATTGATATGGCACTGAACAAGTAGAAAATTTAGGCAGAATTGTGATTTTTATTATTTTAGCTTGGCCTAGCCATGAACAATTGATATTTTTCCAATTGATGAGATCTGATTTTTTTTTTTTTTGTGTGAGAAATGTTTTTAATTGTATTCATATTGTTCTTGGGTTTATCTTGTAGGTAGATGTCAAGTATGTTATTATGCCTACAGTAATTTTAAATGGAATTTATCTGTTGCTGATGGGCTTTGTCAATAATATATAAAAATATTGATCATTTGTATGGGTTTATTTTATATTTGGCAAATTTGTTAAAGCTCAGAATTATTTTCAGTCAATTTTTGGATGATTTTCTAGGATTCTCCAAATATATAATTTTATCATCTGCAAAGTGTCTTAGTTTTATTTCTCCATGTCTATTCTAATTCCTTTAATTTCTTTTTCTGTTCTTACTGCTAAAGCCCACACTTTTAATCCAATGTTGAATAATAATGGTGAAAATGGACATCCTTGTTTCATCCCTGAACTTATTGGAAATGTGTTCAGCTTCTCTCCATTACAAATAATGCTTGTTGTGAGTTTTAGGTACATACAGCTGATTATTTTAAAGAAACCTCCCTTTCTCCCTATGCTCTCTAGTGTTTTTAATAGGAATGGGTGCTATATTTAATCAAAACCTTTTTCTGCATCTATTGAGATTATGATATGATTTCTGTTGGTTTTCTTATTGATTCCATCCATTATGGTTATAGTTTTCCTGATATTGAACTGGCCCTGCATTCCTGGTATAAATCCCTCTTACTTGTAGTGTATTATCCTGCTGATAAATTGCTATAATCTCTTTGCTAATACTTTATTTAAAATTTTTGCATCAATATTCAGTAGGGAGATTGGTCTGTAATTTTCTTTCTGTTTTGGCCCTTCCTGGTTTAGATATCAGTGCCATATTTGTGTCATAGAAGGAATTTGGCAGTACTCCTTCTTGACCTATTTTTGCAAATAGTTTAGATAGTATTGGAATTAATTGTTCTTTAAATGTTTGGTAGAAATTGCTTGTGAATCCATCTGTCTCTGGAGATTTTTTTCTTAGGGAGTTCATTAATGACTTGTTCAATTTCTTTTTCTGAAATGGGACTGTTATAAGTATTTTATTTCCTTTTCTGTTAACTTAGGCAATTTATATTTTAGTAAATATTCATCTATTTTGGTTTGATTGTCAGACTTGCTGCTATAGAGTTGGGCAAAATGGCTCTTACTTATTGCTTTAATTTCTATTTCACTCGTGGTGAGTTTACCCCTTCATTTTTGATATTGGTGATTTGGTTTTGTTCTTCCTTTTTCTGATCAAATTACCCAAAAGTTTATCTTTTTTTTCCATGAAACCAACTCTTTGTTTTGTATATTAGTTCAATAATCTTCTTAGTCTCTATTTTATTCATCTCTCTTTTGAGTTTCAGAATTTCTGACTTGGTATTTAATTGGGGGCAAAGGTATGGACCCTGTTGAGAGGGAATACCAAGATCACCTTGACATTTGGTGCACAATAAGTTTTCTGCCACATTGCAAAAATGCCCTTATTAAGCAAGAAGCAATGATTTGTGATCATGGGAATGGGTAGACTGGAGAGTCACAGCCAGTGACTATGTAAACAGGGATGCCTGAACAGGGCCTCTCACCTGAGTGAGTTGTTGAATTGCTGGATTGGCTCTCCTCCCATTGGCAGAAACTATGCATATGCAAAGCCCACAAGCTGCTTCTCTGAATGATAATTGGTGATTGCCTATGGTTCACATGCTGATCATGCTTGCAAAAATGTATATCAACAAGGCTGTACAGCATAATAAACTGGAGCTCTTTTCACACTCTGAGTCTCTCACCTCATTCATCTCACCTCTGAGATCAATGGGCTCCTGTGCTTTGAGCTCTTAAAGACAGCCTCTTCAATTGGGGGTTTTAACTTTGTTCTTTTTCTAGATTTTTTAGTTGCATGACTAATTCATTGATCTCCTCTTTCTCTTTTTTTATCTATGTAGCTATATTGAGAATAAAATTTCCCCAAAGATCTGCTTTGACCGTATCCCATAGGTTTTGGTATGTTGTCTCATACTGTCATTTTCTTGGATGAAATTACATATTATCGCTGTGATTTGCTGTTTGACCCATTCATTCTTTCAAATTAGGTTATATAATTTCCAATTGGTGTTTAGACTTTCACTTGTCCTTTGTTGAATATAATTTTTATTGCATTGTGGTCTGAAAAAAGAAGCATTTACTATTTCTTATTTTTGCATTTGATTGTGAGATTTTTATGCCCATACATGGTCAGTTTTTGTGTAGGTGCCATATACTGCTGAGAAAAAAAGTGTATTCTTTTTGGTCTCTATTCAGTTTTCTCCAGAGATCTATGATATCTAGATTTTCTAAGATCATATTAACTTCCCTGGTTTCTTTCTTTTCTATTTTGTGGTTAGATTTGTCTGATTCTAAGAGGGGAAGTTTGAGGTCCCCCACTAGAATAGTCTTGCTGTCTATTTCTTCTTGTAACTGGGTTACAGTCTCCTCTAGAAATCTGCCTGCTCTACCACTTAGTGCATACATTTAGTATCATTAACTACTTCATTATTTACCATACCCTTTATCAAGATGTACCCTCTCTCTTTATCTCTTTTAATAAGATCTATTTTTACTTTTGCTTTATCTGAGATCAGAATTGCTATCCTTGCTTTTTTTTTACTTCAGCTAAAGCATAATAAATTCTGTTCCAGTCTTTTAGCTTTACTCTATGTTTCTCTATGTCAAATGTGTTTCTTGTAAATAACTTATTGTAAGATTCTGTTTTTTTTTTTAATTTACTCTGCTATTTGCTTCCATTTTATGGGAGAGTTCATCCCATTCACATTAACAGTTATGATTACCAGCTCTATATTTCCCTCCATCCTATTTTCTCCCTTGTATATATTTTAATTTTCTCTTTCCACCCTGTCCTTAATGGTGTGTATTTTTACCCACACTACCCACTATTTTATTTTATTTTATTTTTTTACTAGCTGAAAAGTTTCTAGCTTTATTTTTATTTTTTTTTAATTTAATAGCCTTTTATTTACAGGATATATGCATGGGTAACTTTACAGCATTAACAATTGCCAAACCTCTTGTTCCAATTTTTCACCTCTTACCCCACCCCCACCCCCTCCCCTAGATGGCAGGATGACCAGTAGATGTTAAATATATTAAAATATAAATTAGATACACAATAAGTATACCTGACCAAAACGTTATTTTGCTGTAGAAAAAGAATCAGACTCTGAAATATTGTACAATTAGCTTGTGAAGGAAATCAAAAATGCAGGTGTGCATAAATATAGGGATTGGGAATTCAATGTAATGGTTTTTAGTCATCTCCCAGAGTTCTTTTTCTGGGCATAGCTAGTTCAGTTCATTACTGCTCCATTAGAAATGATTTGGTTGATCTCGTTGCTGAGGATGGCCTGATCCATCAGAACTGGTCATCATCTAGTATTGTTGTTGAAGTATATAATGATCTCCTGGTCCTGCTCATTTCACTCAGCATCAGTTCGTGTAAGTCTCTCCAGGCCTTTCTGAAATCATCCTGTTGGTCATTTCTTACAGAACAGTAATATTCCATAATTTTCATATACCACAATTTATTCAGCCATTCTCCAACTGATGGACATCCATTCAGTTTCCAGTTTCTAGCCACTACAAAAAGGGCTGCCACAAACATTCGTGCACATACAGGTCCCTTTCCCTTCTTTATAATCTCTTTGGGATATAATCCCAGTAGTAACACTGCTGGATCAAAGGGTATGCACAGTTTGATAACTTTTTGAGCATAGTTCCAAACTACTCTCCAAAATGGTTGGATTCGTTCACAACTCCACCAACAATGCATCAATGTCCCAGTTTTCCCGCATCCCCTCCAACAATCATCATTATTTTTTCCTGTCATCTTAGCCAATCTGACAGGTGTGTAGTGGTATCTTAGAGTTGTCTTAATTTGCATTTCTCTGATTAATAATGACTTGGAGCATCTTTTCATATGACTAGAAATAGTTTCAATTTCTTCATCTGAGAATTGTCTGTTCATATCCTTTGACCATTTTTCAATTGGAGAATGGCTTGATTTTTTATAAATTAGAGTTAATTCTCTATATATTTTGGAAATGAGGCCTTTATCAGAACCTTTGACTGTAAAAATATTTTCCCAGTTTATTGCTTCCCTTCTAATCTTGTCTGCATTAGTTTTGTTTGTACAAAAACTTTTCAGTTTGGTATAATCGAAATTTTCTATTTTGTGATCAGTAATGATCTCTAGTTCTGCTTTGGTCATAAAGACCTTCCCCTTCCACAGGTCTGAGAGGTAAACAATCCTGTGTTCCTCTAATTCATTAATAATTTCATTCTTTATGCCTAGGTCATGAACCCATTTTGACCTTATCTTGGCGTACGGCGTCAAGTATGGATCAATGCCTAGTTTCTGCCATATTAGTTTCCAATTTTCCCAGCAATTTTTATCAAACAGTAAGTTCTTATCCCAAAAGCTGGGATCTTTGGGTTTGTCAGACTAGGTTGCTATATTTGTTGACTGTTTTATCCCTTGAACCTAATCTATTCCACTGATCAACTAATCTATTCCTTAGCCAATACCAAATAGTTTTGGTAACTACTACCCACTATTTTATCTCCTATTACTCCTCTCCCCTTCTCTTAGGACTGTTTTTTAAACTCACTCTACCCACTACTTTAGCATCTATCAACACTTTCCCCCATCTCTTACCTTTTTTCCTAATGTTTTTGCCCTCCCTTTTGTCCTGTCTCTCATCTTTCTTTTCCTCTTTCTCCTCCTACTTCCTTAAAGGATTAAATAAATTTCTATACTCAACTGAATGATTAAATTATTCCCTCTTAGAGCCAAGCTGAGGTCAAGCTTCATATAATGTTCATATCTCTCCCTTTTTTCCTGAATTGTAATAGGTATTTTGAGCCTCTTGGTGTGAATTATTTGCCCCAGTCTACCTTCTCTTTCCTCTTTTTCCAGTATAGATCTTTTCCCACTCCTTAATATATTTTTCTTTGATAGCATCATATCAGAGTCCATTCACAACCAAATCCTCAGTCCATGAATGCTCCCCTATGTCTGCCCCAGTGTCAGATACAGTTCTCAAGAGTTGTAAATACTGTTTTCCCATATAGGGATACAGACAGTTTAACTTTAAATATATATTTTCCACCTGTTTACCTTTCTATGGTTCTCTTGAGTTCTGTGTTTGTAGATTAAAATTTCTGTTTAGTTTTGGTTTTTTCAATAGAAATGATTGAAAGTCTCTTACATCATTGAAGCTCCATCTCCTTTCCTGAAAAATAATGCTGAATTTCACTAGGTAGTTAATTTTTCCTTGTAACTCCACGTCCTTTGCTTTCTGTAATTGGTATTCCGGGCCTTCCAATTCTCTATTATAGAAGCTGCCAGATCATGGGTAATCTTGACTGTTGCTCCTTGATATTTGAATCGTTTTTGTCTGGCAGCTTGTAGTATTTTTTACCTCAAATTATAGTTTTGGAGTTTTGCAATAGTGTTCCTTGGGGTTTTCTTTGTAGGATCTCTTTACAAAGGTGATCAATGGATTCTTTCAATGATTATTTCCCTCCCCCCTCTGTTTCTAGAATATTGGGAAATTTTTCCTTAATGATCTCTTGGAGAATGCCATCCAGGCTCTCTTTTTTTGGTCATGGCCTTTAGGTAGGCCAATAATTTTTAAATTGTTCCCTCTGGATCTATTTTCCAGGTTAGTTGTTTTGTCAATAGTTATTTCACATTTTCTTCCGTTTTTTTTTTTTCCATTTCTTTTAGTCTGACTGTTTCTTGCTGTCTCACAAAGTCAGTAGCTTCCATTTGCCCTGTTCTCATGAATATCTCTCATTTCTTTTTTTTTTTTTTTCATTTTTTCTTCTGCCTCTCTTATTTGCCTTTTGAAGTCTTTTGTGAGCATTTCTAAGAAGCTCCTTTGGGCTTGAGTCCAATTTATCTCACTCTTTGAGATTTCTTCTATGGACATCTGAATTTGTGTTTTAGTCTGTCCTGTCACCATAGTAGCTTTCTATGGTCAAGGTTCTTTTCTGTTTCTTGCTCATTTTCTTTCCTTTTCTTTTGGTATTTCTTCTTTTTTTAGTTTTAAGGTGGAGCTCTGCTCCTGGGATAAAAATGGCATTGTCCCAAGTTTCCTGTGAGCTCTAGGCCTTGGCTTTGAGCAGAGGAGCACCTTGTGTTTTGCCTGATTTCCCAGAATTTGACTTCTGAGCTAGGACTGATAACTGCCTCATTGATTTACTCCTCTACTGTAAGGGTCTTATTTACTGATTTGCCATGAGTAAGACCCTCTTATTGGCTTTCTCAGAGTCTGTCTTAGCTGGACCGAATACTCTTTCACCCTAGTGAGACTGACCTTTCTTAAAGTTTTTTCAATCTGTTTTGAACTGGAGAATTATTTCATTCTATCAGCTCTGTTCAGACGCTTGATTTCATGTGGTTTTTGAAGGAAACTGGGAGTGCTGGAGCAACTTCCTGACTTTACTCTGCCATCTTAGCTTCTATAATTTCTTCTATTATCATTTATGTTTTCTAGAAATTGAAATTTATTGTTTTATATATTTTGAATCCTCCTTGATGCTCTGATGGGCATATAACAATGTTACTTTTTCCTTTCTTTTTCTGTTCTGTTTTTTTTTTTAATTTTGTATTTAGTGCAATATTTAAAAAAGAAGAAGTAGGATTTGAACCAAGTTGTACAGGGACTTCATAGTCCATGATGTTTCTGCAATACTACATTGTTTCTTCATCAGAGTCAATCCTTTTTGTTCAAATGTCTTAAAATAAAAACCATCTGATTGTGTGTAAAATAAGACAGGCTTGTGTTTTAAATTGTCTTGTTTGTCTAAGTTCAAATTATTGCTGGAACTCTGACTGATTGATTGATTTGGCTTTCTTTTCCTTCTTTCCTAAAATAAAACACAGAGAATTCTGGTCTAAGGTACTAGGTTAGTCTCCTTGCCTATGACAAACTTAATCAAACTTTCATTTCTTCAAAACTCTCCCTTTTCATGTTCTATAAAAAATCTGACTTTATCAACAATTAGATAGCTTCAAGAGAAACATGAAAGTTTTTTTTTAAACAGTCTTTCAATCTAAATTGCAAGCCTTACTTGCCCCTCAGTGAAAGTCTACATCTTATTAGAATATATTTCAACTAACATGAATCATTATGTCTTTTATGAAATGGAATATATATGTACATAGATATATGCATAAACATACATATATACACACGTGTGTTTTTGTAGTGTTAGCAATACAAAAACCAAATTATTTTTAAATAACACCTTTTGAGCACAACTTAAAAGCTAACATTCCATTAGAATTTGGAAGATACACCAGTAATAAAACAAGGGAAAAGGAAGTTATTCTGAAAGGGAAAAGAGAATTAAAAAACTGAAGTGATATGGGAAGAATTCATGGATGAAGTAGCCCTTGAGTTTATCCTAGATAAGACAGTGTGATTTTGATTATCTATTTGTCATTTCAATGTTTTACCATTTATCTGTATTTTTGTTTACATATTGGCATGTTGGTATAGTGTCCAAAATTCTAAGTAGGAAAACCTAGGTTCAAGTTCCACTTCTGATATATAGTATCCTTGTACTTTTGGCAAATTATTTAAACTCTCATTGCTGGACTACATTAATAAAGAAATATACTTTACCAGGAATTGCCCTTTACTAATGAAATCACAAGTCTATTTATTATTTCTTACCTTTTTAAAATAATGCATTATTATCTTCATGGTTTTATTTTTGTATTGGGAAACCCATAGGCATTCTAGTATGAATATGATATTCAGAAATATTCAGAAGGTTTTTAGGTTTATCTTCTCTGTGTGAGAAATTCAAAGACATGGACAAGACTCTAAAAAAGGAGAAAGCCTGGAGAGATTGGCATCTTTATAACTGAAGGAAGTACCCACATCTCTGATACTGCAGACATATTAAAGTATGTTTTTTGATTACTAAGAAATAAAAAAAGAAGCAACCAACAATAGGTCCCAGCCCAATGCCTCTCTTATTCATTGTTTGGGTTTCAGTGAGTCAGAGTGAGTTCTGTTCTGTTCTGTTCTGTTCTGTTTTGACCAGAAACTCTGAAGGTCTTCGCCTTCTAGACTGATTCTTTTATGAAGGCAAAATAGCTATTTTGAACCTAAGTTCTTACCTAGTCTTTAATAAATGAATGGGCGTTTCCTTAGACAAACTGAGGCCAAGGAAGGACCTTAGCTTAAACAGACTAAGGTCTCCTGCTGGATCTGGTGCCACTGTTAGTCTTCCTGACTTATATCTGTTACTGAATTCTGGTGACTTTGGAGGAGAGTGAGGTTAATGACTTTGCACATCCCTGACTCACTTAAATCCTATTCATTTGCAAGCCAAAACTTCACTCTTTTGAAGGCATTGGAGAATAGAGATTGAACAACAACAACTATAAATCCCAGTAGAGGGCCTGACACATAGAAGATGTTTAACAAATGTTTATTGGTTGATTAACTGATTGGTTAAATGGATGTGATATTCATGACTACTGGTCAATCATCTCTCCACAAATATGCTGGATAATCATGGGCAAAACATCATGGACTTCTCATTTTTAATATTCCCTATTCAGAAATATTTATCGGCTATTCTGTTAACTTTTGCCTCTATACTTTATAGTCTACTTGAAGGCTGACAGATCACTCTGTTACAAAGGATGTTCACTCTGACCTGGCACTGCCCTTTTTGGCAATGGAAAAGAAAGTCTCAGACTGAGTCATTTCAAGGACAGGCAGATTAGCCAAGCACATGGACAAATTTCATTATGGACTAATCTCTCTTGTGACCTGAAATGACTGGATCTCAACTTCAACTTTCTTCCATGAGCCACAGAAGAATAAAATAAGACAAGTTCCCAACTCTATATCCCTATTTATCTGAGCAAAGATTTGCTGAACCACTTCCATAGACTGTGATCAATATAGGAGAAAATCATAGAGAATAATACCAATTTATATGAGAGATTGTAAAAGGAATAAAAAGCCAAGATTATTCTGATTATATGTTTGTTGGATGTGTCAATAACATTAATCTGGACATTTGTTGTCTTAGGTCAGAGTTTCTTAACCTAAGGTTAAGTGAAAGTCATTTGACTTGAAGAGGAAAAAAAAATCACATCTTTATTTCACTATAATTAGTCTCCTGTGTAATCTTATGTGTTTTATTTTCTGTACTTAAAAACATTGTTCTGAGGAGTCCATAGGCTTTATCAGACTGCCAAAGGGGACCATGACATAAAATAATTAAGAATCCCTACTTTGGAGTATATGACATTGTCTCTCTTATTTTTTCTCCTACCTATCTGAATACTTTTCAGTATCTTGAACCAAAGCTTTCTACCCTTGCAGCCTACTAAATGTGGGCATGCTCCAAGTCTACAGAATCAGGATCCAGAGTACAAGATCCAGAAAGATCTTGACAGGCTAGAAAAGTGGATTGACTTTAATAAGATGAAATTTAGCAAGAATAAATGTAAAGTCTTCTATAGAGGTTCAAAAATCAACTTTACAAGTATAGGATGGAGAGGCATAGTTAGACTAGTTTGTCTGAAAAAGACTTGGAGAAATAGGTGGACAATATGCTTAATATAAGTCAGTAGTTTGATGTGGCAACCAGAAAAGCTAAATAAATATTGGGATGCATTAAAAGAAACAGAGCTTTGATGAAATAGTAAATGATAATTTTTTCTGTTAACTGTTCTCATTAGATCTTATCCAGAATAATGTGCTCATTATTCTTGCTCTGCCTTGCCTTCCCTGTCCTCTATGACCTTTCCTTTCTCTTCTACACCAGTTCCATAGTTCAAAAATCATATTGAAAAATTGGAAGGCAATCAAGATAGTGATCAACTTTGATTACCTGTACTATAAATATTAGTTGAAGGAAATGGGGGTATTTAGTCTGCTCCTCAGTTGTCTGGCTGAACTATGCTACAATGCAGAGATCTGTTATGTTCACATCCTAACAAGATGACTGCTTTTTGTTTTTCTGTAGAACAAAGAGGAAGGGACATAGTTGAGTTCTCTTGCAAGCCTAAGGATAAATTTATTTAATCCTGACAGAGCATGGTAACAAGTGAGGAATGGAGTGCTTAGTGAATGTGTTTAACAGGTTCTTAATTCATTAGATTTCTTAGATCACAGAGACAGTAGAAATTTCTTTGTCTTTTGCACACAATTCCCATTTTGGAAAAGTCTGAGAGGTTGTGAAGATTGCAGAAATTGTTTAATCACATAAACTAGAAGTCCCATATGTATTTTGAACAAGGGTTTCTTTGATAATGTTGGAACTCATTGTTTCCCTTTTAATTCATTTTCAATCTCAGACCTGGTCTTAATCCAAACACTTTATGATCAGATTACAGCAATAAAAAGATTAAGAGACCTCTTTAACTCTTTGATATTAGTGTGATGATACATTAGAATTTTTTCTCATACTTTTTTTTTGTGGGGAGGGAGAGTGTTTCCTTAGAAAAGTATAACAAAAAAAAAAAAAACAGTTGCTAGGCTGAAAATATTCTCTTGTATAACACTCGACAAAACAAAGATCTAATCTTTGTGCCTCCCAGTTTGATAGACTGTTATAAAAAACTTTAAAAAAAAAGAAAAGGGAATTTCCCAATTAGTTAAATACTCATAATAAGATGAATAAACAAAATCTCAATATAAGGTCACTAATGGAAATCAATTTAAAAAAAAAAGAACCATGAAAATACTTAGTCTTAATCTTTTTAAAAACAATAATGATGATAATAATTGTCCATA
This sequence comes from Sarcophilus harrisii, assembly GCF_902635505.1. Lineage (NCBI taxonomy): Eukaryota > Metazoa > Chordata > Mammalia > Dasyuromorphia > Dasyuridae > Sarcophilus > Sarcophilus harrisii. Next base: position 439,268,146 of record NC_045426.1, on the reverse strand, counting down.
TGATTTACATTATTTTTCTTCATAATAACCTCTTGAAGGACAGGCAAACAACTAAACTCCTCATAGGAAATCAATTACAGCAGACCCAGAGTGTTGTCACATGTCATATACTGACAACCAATCTTGGAATCTTTTCATTATTCTATGCCAATTTCCTCTCAATGAATCATGGGTCTACATTTTTCAATCTAAGATTTTATACTAGAAAAAAAAAACAGACTTCTTGAGGGTGGAACCACAATGACAAAGTGGAAGAAGTCTGAACTTTTTCAATACTTCTCTACCAAAAACCTTTAAAATAATACCACAAATCAAACTCTGGAGTGCCAAAGTCAACAAAAGGTCAGGGAGAGATATTTTCCAACCCAAGACAACTTAGAAGGTCAGAAGAAAAGGTCTGGGATCCTAATGTTGGTTTTGGCACAGAGTTCACTTGGTGGCAACACCACTTAAAGATATTGGAGGTATCAATAACATCATCAGCATCTTCAGTAACTCTCAAGCCAGAGCAACTGATTAGAAAGAGACAACAGGAAACTCTTGTACTAGCTTTAGGTATAGGCTAGGGTGCTACTTAGCAATTTCAATGCCTATATCCAAACTTAGGCCATAGTTTCAAGGTATAGGGGTTTGTTTTCTGTTCCAAAGCAGCATTAAATCCTGAGAAACAGTATTATTTTCAATCATAAGGGAGCACTGCTCACATCCTTCACTTGATCATATCACTTTGGAAACACTGAAAACTTCTAACCCCCTATAATTAATTCTAAAAACAGCAGTACCTAAAAGCCTGAAGCTTAGGATAGTCCTTCCCTTCTCCCAATATCCAGTCAAGGAATTTTTAACTTTTAAAATTCAAAATCAAGAAATAAACTGCAAAATGAGATCACAATAACAAAAAAATCTAACCATTAAAAACCTATTATAGTGACAGGGAAGATCAAGACACAAATTCAGAAGATAATAATGTCTAAACAGCTATAAGCAAAGCCTCAAAATAAAAATGAAAATTCATCACAAGTCTGTTATGAATGCATAGAATGACAAAAAATTGATTTTCCAAATCAAATAAAAGTGATAGAGGAAAAACTGGGGAAAGAAATTAGACCGATGCGAGAAAATTATGAAAATACAACTAACAAGTTAGTAAAAGAGGAACAAAATATGCTGAAGAAAATAATAGCTTTAATTAAATTGACTAAGTGGAAAAAAGGTACAGCATTTGACTAATGAAAATAACTCCTTAACAAACATTATTGGTCAGATAAAAATAAAAAGTCAAAAAATCATTAAGGAAAAAAAATTCTTAAAATTAAAATTAGGTAATTAAAATCTGATGACTCATTAAACATCAAGAAACAATAAAATGGAATTAAAAGAATGAAAAATATAGAATATAAAATGTCTCATCAGAAAAAAATTGACCTTGAAAATAGACCAAGCAGTAAATAATTTAACAACTATAGGACTGCCTGATACATATTATCAAAGAAAATCTAAGCATGCTATTTTAAAAAAATTTATGGAGGAAAAGTGCCCTGAAATCTTAGATTAGTGGTGGGGGTGGGAAGAGAGGCAATTGAAATAAAGAGAATACACCAATCATCTCCTGAAAAAGATGGCAAAATAAAAACTCCAAGAAATATTATATCCAAATTCCAGAACTCTAAGGTCAAAAAGAAAATATTTCAATCAACCACAAAGAAAACCCCTTCAAATAATGTGAAGCTACAGTCAGGATTACATAAGATTTAGCAATTACCACTTTAAAGAAATAGAATGATTGAGATATAATATTCAGAAAGACAAAGGAGCTAGGATTATAAGCAAGAATAAGTTACCCAGAAAAATTGAGCAGGAACTTTCAGGAGGAAAATGGTCATTTAGTGAAATAGAGGACTTTCAACTATTCTTGGTAAAAAGATCAGAGCTAAATAGAAAATCTGGCTTTCAAATACAAGACCAAAGAGAATTATTAAAAAGTAAGCATAAAAGAGCAATTATGAGACTTCAATAAAGATAAGCTACTTATTATTCCAAGGTGGAAAATGATACAAGTAACTCCTAACAACTTTATAATTATTATGGCAATTATGAGAATTTTATTCAGGTAGAGGAAACAAGATGGAGTCAATTATGTTGGGATAATTTTTTTTTTAATGACAGGTGAGAAAGAGGGGATAAAAGGAGCAAGGGAGAAGAAGAATGAAAAAAAACTATCACACATAAAAGAGAAACACAAGAAATGGAGAGGGAAATGGTAGTAAGTGTTGGCAATACTTGAAATTCACTCTTATTTGAATTGGTTCAAACAGGGAAGAATATATACATATATATATATATATATATATATATATATATATATAAACACATATATGTATGTATATAAACACATACGTATGTATATATACATATGTAGGTATGTATATAAACACATATACATATGTATATATACATATGTAGATATGTATATACACATATACATATATATTCTGTAACACACATATATAGAAAGATGAAATATTACATCTTATAGTTTAGATTATGGATTAGATTAAGAAATGCAGTGGTCAGAAGCAAAACAGATTTTTGAACAAGAACAGGATTAAAAAGAAGACAGGTTATTCAGAAGAAAATAGGATAGAGTAAAATGCAATCACTAATCATGTTTGTGAATGTGAATGGGAGTATCTCACCCCTAAAAGAGAAGCAAACAGCAGAAAGGATTAGAAATCAGAATCCAACAATATTGCTTATAAGAAATACACTTGAAATAGAGAGAGATAACCACAGAGTCATCACAAGGGGTTATAATAAAATCTATTATATTTCAGCTGAAATGAAAAAAAGGCCGCCTCGAAATCTTAACATAAAATTTAATTGAAAACTAAATAAAACAGGCCTAAAGAATGAGTGCATTAAAGAACAAATCACAGAAACAACTAATAATTTCACTAAAGAGAACTGCAACAATAATACAACATGCCAAAATTTGTGGGATACTGTCAAAGCAGTACTTAGGAAGAAATTTGAATCTCTAAATATGTAAATTTATTAAATAAAAAGAGAAAAAAAACAAATAAATGAATTAGGCAAGCAACTAAAATAAAACCTAGGAAAAAAATAAAATCCTCAATTAAATACCAAGGTAAAAATCCTGAAAATCAAAGGAGAGATTAATAAAATTGAAAATAAAAAAATATTGAATAAAACCCAGAGCTGGTTTTATGAGAAAAATCCCCAACAAACAGATAAAGCATCAATTAATTTGATTTTTTAAAAAAGGATAAAGAAAACTAACTTGCCAGCCTCAGAAATGAAAAGAATGAATACACTATCAATGAGGTAATTGTCGTTGCTGTAGTTTGCTCTTCCTTCTCAAAGGAGACCATGATATCAGGGATGTGATGCCATGACGTGCAAGTGAATTGAATTTCAGTGAGGGAGAATTGTGAAAGGTCACCTGCCACTTTCCTCTCCAAAGCCATCTGAATCTAGTGGTAAAATATACATGAAAATGACTAGAGATGGCCCTAGATGAAATGGAAGATCTTGGTCTTTTTAAGGTAAGGTCTTCAACGGGTATCAGTTTGTCTGAGGCAACACCCATTCAATGATTAAGGCTAGGAAGCAATACAGGCAAAGAATCTTCTCTTTCAACTATACCAAAAAATTCTTAATAAATGAATGAATGAATCTGGGAAGGAAAGACCCTCTGGCCAAAGTAAAAATGACTGCTATTTACATGTAATCTGAGTCAATCAGGATCCAAACAATGACCAAATGGGGCTTGACCTAGGGAATATTGATGGTCAATTAGAATCAGATGGTTTTGGTTTAAGGCTTGGTTCTTAAGAAAGAAATCTAGTCAGCACACCCTAAGATATCTTGAGATTTCTTAGAGTTCAGAGGTTCAAAAGAGAAAAAATGCTTTTAAGAGCATCTGTAAATAAGAGTATCATAACCTATGTGGACAGGGGGAGGGAAGGAGAGAAAAAAAGATAGGAGGGAGGGAGTGATAAAGGAAGGGAGGAATATTCCAACTGACCAATTCCAATGTTTATTGCTTAGATTTCCTAAGAATTTCAATGATCATATCAATTTACAACTGAATTCAGTCAAATATTTAAATAATAACTATTCTTAATACTATATAAAGTATTTTTAGGTTCAACAAAGACATAGTCCTACCAAATTCCTTTTATAATACAAATATGGTTTTGATACCCAGGGTAGGGATGGCAAAAACAGAATTATAGGTCAATTTCCCTCGTGAATATTGAAGCAAAGATTTTAAATAAAATACTAGGATGGAGATTAAAACAATATTGATCACAAAGATCATATATTACAACCAGATGGGATTCATTCCAGGAATTCAGGGCTGGTGCAATATTAGGAAAATTATAAGCACCATTGACTACTATAACAAAAAAACCCAAAAATCATATGATTACATCCATAGTTGCAGAAAAGGGTTTTTATTTTTTAAACAAAATACAACATCCCTCTTCCAATATAAAAGAATAGAATTTACCTTTCTTAAAATTATAAGTAGCATCTTTTCAGTACTATTAGCAAGAATTTTCTGTACTGGAGATAAAACAGAAGCCTTTGAAGTAAGATCTGGGGTAAGGCAAGGGTGGCCATTAGCACTACTAATATTAAATATTGTATTAGAAATGTTATTTATAGCAATAAGTAAATAAAAAGAAATAGAATGTATAAAAACCAGCAATAAGGAGATAAACATGTCTCTTTACAGATAATATCATGGCACACTTAAAGAATCCTAAAGAATCAACTTAAAAACTTGTTGAAAAAATTAGCAGCTCTAGCAAGTTGCAAGATATAACATGAATTTGCATAAATCAGTGTTTGTATCATTAACAAAACCCAGCAGATAAAGATAGAAAAAGAAATTCCACTTAAAGTAACTGCAGAAAATACAAAATAATTGGTAATTTATCTGCCAATATAAAACCAGAAACTTTATATACACAATAACAAAACAACTTCTACACAAATATCTAAACAATTGAAAAAAATATTCATTACTCATGGGTAGGTCAAATCAAGATAATATAAATGACAATTCTGTATGAATGAATTTACTTATTCAGTGTCATATCAATGAAATTACCAAGTAATTATTTTATGTCATTCAAAAAATAGTAATGAAATTCATCTGGAAGAAAAAAAAAAGGTCAAGAATAACAAGGGAATTAATGGAAAAAAATATGAATAAGTCGCCTCACAGTACCAGATTTCAAACTATATTGCAAAACAATAATCATCAAAACAATACATAATTGCTAACAAAGTGTTAGATTATTATTAATTATACAGTACACAGTAATAAGTTATATTATTACTGTAGTATTTGATAAACCCAAAGATTCAGGGTTTTATAGAAGTCATCAACTGATGAAAATTTCTAGGAAAACTAAGAGTGGTTTGACAGAACCTAAGTATAGACAAACATCTCACTATGTATACCAAGAACCAAGCTTGGACCAAGAACTAAGCTTGGACAATCTCTCCCTTAACTTAAAAGGAGACCTCAACTTTTAAAAAATGAGCAGAGAAGCAAAAATAACTCTGACCATAGATAATTTTTACGGTGAAAGAGAACAGATTTCAAACTCTGAGGTCACTAGAAGCAGATTGTCTCTAGATGAAGCCCCAAAGGGTAATATAAATTGGTCCCCATCTCACAACGCTCTCTTGGAAAAACTTAAAAAGGATATTATAAAGAGACTTAGAAGAAAAAATGGGAAAAGAAAACAAATTATCTGAAGAAAACTCCTTACAAAATAGATCTACTGAAATGGGAAAAAGCATATAACTCCTTAGAAAATAGATTTGACAAAATGAAAAAAGAAAACAAAAAACAGTTTGTGAAATGGAAAAAAGAAATCCATAGAACAAAACAACTCATTTAAAAATTCAATTGGCCAAATACAAAAAGAACTAAAAAAGTTAACTGTAAAAAACTATTTACTAAAAATCAAAAGTGAACAAATGGAAATAAATAATTCAATAAGACATCAAGAATCAGTCAAGTAAAGCCAAAAAAAAAATGAAGAAATAGAAGAAATTGTAAAATACTTACATGGAACAACAACTGACCTGGAACATAGATTTAAAAGAGACAATCTAAGGATTATTGGACTTCCTGAAAACCATGATGAAAACAAGAGCCTAGACAATATCTTTCAGGAAATCATCAAAGAAAACTGCCCTAATGTCCTAAAATCAGAAGGCAAAATATTCATTTAAAGAATTCACTGATTACCTCCTGAAAGATACCCCAAAATAAAAACTCCAAGGAGTACTGTGGCTAAATTTCAGAACTATTGGACAAAGGAAAAAAATATTGCAAGCAGCCAGAAAGAAATAATTCAAATACTGAGGGGCCACAATCAGGATTACCCAGAACCTACCAGCTTTCACCTTAAAGGATTGAAGATCCTGGAATCTGATATTCCAAAAAGCAAAGGAACTTGGAATATAGCCAAAAATAAACTATCCAGCTAAATTGAGCATTTTATTTCAGGGAAGAAGATGGACATTCAATGATAACAGGTGAATTTCATTTATTTCCTATGAAAAAACCAAAGCTGAACAAAAAATTTGACCTCCAAATATAGAACTCAAGAAAAGTATAAAAAGGTAAAAAGGAAAGAACTCTTGAGAACTAAATCTCTGTCATGGGTATACATACAGAATGTGGGTATAATTTGATTTTACTGTATTTATTAAAATTACATTTTAAAATAAAAGGAATTAAGATTAAAATAAAGGAAATTACAACTCGCAAAGGAGCAAAGAAGACCTATTATAATTGATGGAATGCAGGTAAGGGGATGAACATTGTGTGAGTCTTACTCTCATCATATTTGGTTCAAAGAGAGAATATTAGACATGTGATTTAGCAGAGAAACTTGGCCTATAGGGAAGTGGGAGGGGAAAAGGGAAAAGGAAAGGGGGAGGTTAATAAAAGGGAAAACAGAAATAGTAAAGAAAAGGTGTAAGAAAGGGGGAGAGCTATAAATGGGAAGGGCTACTTGAAGGAAGTGGTGGTCAGAAGGGAGGAGGAAAAGAGGGAAAAGAAAGAAGAAAGCATGATTTGGGGTAACTAAGATGGCAGGAAATACAGAATTAATCATTTTAACTGTGAATGTGAATGGGGTGAACTCTCCCATAGACCAGAAGTGGATAGTAGACTGGTTAAAGGCCAGAATCCGACAATATGTTGTTTACAAGAAACACATTTAAAGCAGAGTGATACACAGAGAGCACATTATGCTTTAGACGAAGTAAAAAACAAAACAAAACCAAACCAAACCAGGGATAGAGACCCTACAAAGGCAAAAATACATCTAATTAAAAGAGAGGGAAGGAAACTACATCTTGCTAAAGGGTACCATAGATAATGAAGTAATATCAATACTATACATATATGCACTAAGTGGAATAGCATTTAAATTCCTAATGGAGCAGTTAAGAAAGATGCAAGAAGAAATAGACAGCAAACTTTATAGAGGGGGATCTCAACCTTCCTTTCTCAGAACTAGATAAATTGACCCACAAAATAAATAAGAAATAAGTTAAGGAGGTAAATAGATTATTCTAAAAGTTAGACATGATAGATCTTTGGAGAAAATTGAATGGAGACACAAAGTAGTATACTTTTTTCTTGGTGGTTCATGGAACCTATACAAAAATTGACCATATATTAGGGAATAAAAACCTCAAAATCAAATGCAGAAAGAAGGAAAATAAATGCATTTTTTCAGATCATAATGCAATAAAAATTACATTCAATAAAAGGCCAGGGGAAAAAAATTGACCAAAAAGAAAATTGGAAACTAAATAATTGAATCCTAAAGAATGAATGGGTGACACAACAAATCATAGACATAATCAATAATTTCATCCAAGAGAATGACAATAATGAGACAGCGTACCAAAATTTGTGGGATACAGCCAAAGTGCTAATAAGAGGAAATTTTACATCTCTAAATGCTTACTTGCATAAAATAGAGAAAGAGATCAATGAATTGAGATTGCAACTAAAAAAGCTTTAAAAAAAGAGCAAATTTAAAACCCCCAATTAAATACTAAACTTGAAATTCTAAATATAAAAGGGGAGATTAATGAAATTGAAAGTAAAAAAAACTAATTAATAAATAAAACTGAGTTGTATTTATAAAAAAAATCAACAAAATAGATTAACCTTTAGATAATTCGATTAGAAAAAGGAAAGAGGAAAATCAAATTGTTAGTTTCAAAAATTAACCATTGAAGAGGAAATTAGAACAATAATTCAGAGTTATTTTGTTCATCTTTATTTAAATAAATTTGATAACCTAAGTGAAATGGAGGAATACCTACAAAAATATATATTGCCCAGATTAACAAAGGAGTAAATAATTTAAATAGTCTCATTTTAGAAAAAGAAATAGAACAAGCTATTAACTCCCTAAGAAAAAAATCTCCAGGGCCAAATGGATTTGCATGAGAATTCTGCCAAGCATTTATAGAACAATTAACTCCTATACTATACCAACTCTTTGGGAAAAAATAGGGAAAGAAAGACTCTTACCAAATTATTTTTATGATACAGACATGATATTGATACCTGAGCCAGATAGGATGAAAACAGAGAAAGAAAATTATAGACCAATTTCCCTAACAGATATTGATGCAAAAAATCTTAAATAAAATATTAGCAAAAAAATTGGGAACTGTGCTTTACCTCTGGTAGACCTTTTCTTCTCTTCTTGTGAGAGGATGATGGTGATTCAAGGAGACTGAGAGACAACTGCTCTTCTCTGACCTCCCCACCAAGAAGCCATTGTATTGTCTGACCTCTCTCCTCTTCCCTCTAATTTATTTTCACAGTCCACAAGTAACACCTGTGTCAGTAAAGGCTGCTTTGCAACTCCTTCAGATGTTCACAGCTGTGGAAGCTCTTGGAGAACTGACCTGCCTCTTACAATGCATTTAGGCATGGACCTTAACAATTCTACAATTCTTCTGTTTTGTTTTGTTTTGTTTTGTTTTTGCTTTAAACAGTGATTATTCCCCCACACACACACAGCATAGTCAGTAAGTTTCCACATGCTAGGGAGTAAAAACAGCACTATAGCAGGTGTTGAAACTTGTGAGATTTCATGGAGGCAAATTTTCAAATGGAGAATAGCACTACAGTCAGAATTGGCATTTAAGTCTCTCATCAGTCTCCTGGCTTGGCCCTTTGATATATTGGCCCATCCAATTACCCTAACTACCAGGTCTCTTCTCCCTTTCCTTCCCCATGGGTTATCAAAGGAATTCTGGGAGGATCCTACTAACAAAAAAGCTCTCGAAAGCTTATGGTTGTTCATGCCCCACATTGGACACCATATATTAGGAACTTTGCTTTACCTCTGGTAGACCTTTTCTTCTTGTCTTGTGAGAGGATGATGATGATTTAAGGAGACTGAGAGGCAGTTGCTGTTCTCTGATCTTCCACTGAGAAGCTGTTATGTTGTCTGACTTCTTTCCTCTTCCTTCTACCTCCAATTTATTTTCCCAGTCCACAAGCAACATCTGTGTCAATAAAGGCTGCTTTACAACTCCTTCAGATGTTCACAGCTCTGGAGGCTCTTGAAGAATTGACCTGCCCTTTACAATGCACTTAGGCATGATCCTTAATACAAAGAGATTACAGAAAGTCATCCCCAGGATAATATAACATGACCATATAGGACTGATACCAGGAATACAGGGCTGGTTCAATATTAGGAAAATTATTACCATATTTGTCTATATCAATAAACAAATTAACAAAAATCATGTGATTATCTCACTAGATGCAGAAAAAACATTTAATAAAATTCAATAAACATTCCTATTAAAAACACTAGAGAGTAAAGGAATAAATGGGCTTTTTCTTAATCAGTAGCATCTATTTAAAACCATAAGCAAGCATCATATGTAATGAGGACAAACTAGAACCATTCCCAATAATATCAGGGGGTGAAACACTTCCACCTTGTGGACCTCTTCCTGGGATAGTAGCACTTCCTCCATGGGACTCATCCCAGGGCAGTAGCACTTCCACTGGGCAGGGCTCTTCTCAGGACAGTGGCACTTCTGCAGCGCGCCACTCTTCCCAACTCTTTTGCAGGACAGCTACTGTCCATCTGTACCTGTTCTGTAGAGGAAACTTGTAACCTCTTTGCCCTGAAGGCAGACCTCAAGAACTTTTTTTTTAAAAATTAGTAAAAAATAGCAAAGTGAACTGTAACTATAGATAGCCTTCTTTACAGAAAGAGAGCAGGTTTCCAACCCTGAGCAGACTAACAGCAGATTGTCTCCAGACAAAACTCCAAAGGGTGAATATAGGTTGATCCCCATCACACAAGGCTCTCCTAGAAGAAATCATAAATGATCTTAAAAGAGAGCTAGAAGGAAAAATGGGGAAAGGAAAGAGAAGCTCTGCAAGACAGTATGGAAAAGGCATATAACTCAATAAAAGAAAAATTTGATAAAGTGGAAAAAGAAAACAACTTTCTGAAATGTGAATTGGAAAAGGTAAAGAACTCCCAGGGAAACAGAATTTGTGAATTGGAAAAAATAAAGAACTCCTAGGAAAATAGGATTTGTGAATTGGAAAAAGAAAATAACTCATTAAAATAAAATTAATGAAATGGAAAAAAATTCCATAGAGCAAAACAACTCATTTAAAAACTCAATTGGACATATAAAAAAAGAAATTTAAAAAGTTAGTGAAGAAAGTAACTCATTAAAAATCAGAACTAAACAAATAGAAATGAATGATTCATTGAGACATCAAGAATCAGTCAAGCAAAATCAAAAAAAAAAAAAAATGAAAAAATAGGAAAAAATGTTAAATATCTACTTGGAAAAACAACAGACCAAGAAAATAGATCTAGGACAGATAATCTGAAGATTATTGGACTTCCTGAAAATTATGATGAAAAAAGAGCCTAGACACTATTTTACAGGAAAACATCAAAGAACACTGCCCAGATGTAATAGAAACAGAAGGTAAAATAGGCATTGATAGAATTCATCGAACACCTTCTAAAAGAGATCCCAAAATAAAAAACTCTAAGGAATATTGTGGCTAAATTTCAGAATTATCAGACTAAGGGAAAAATAGTACAAGAAGACAGAAAAAAACAATTCAAATACTGAGGAGCCACAACAAGGATCACTTGGGATCTAGCAGCTTCCTCATTAAAGGATCAAAGGGTCTGGAATCTAATATTATGAAAGGCAGAAGAACTTGGAATGCAGCCAAGAACAAACTACCCAGCTAAGCTGAGCATTTTCTCTCAAGGAAGAAGATGAACATTTAATGAAACAGGTGAATTTCATTTGTTTCTAATGATAAAAACCAGAGCTAAACAAAAAATTTGACCTCCAAATATAGGACTCAAGAGAAGCAGAAAAAGTTAAAAAGAACTCTTGAGAACTGTATTTCTGTTATGGACATACATAAAGAGCACATGTATAATTTGACTTTACTGTTATAATACAAAAAAAGAGAATTAGAAGTGGAAGGGGATTGTATCAGAAAAAGGGAAAAGAGAAGATAAAAAAAGAGGGAAATTACATTCCACAAAGAGGCAAAGGAAACCTATCATATCTGAGGGAATTAAGGGAAGGGGAGGAACATTGTGTGAATCTTACTCTCATCAGATTTGACTCAAAGAGAAACTATTAGACATATTTGGTTTACAGAGAAACTTCTCTCCCCTCATTAAAAAGTGGGGAGAGGAAAAGGGAAAAGGAAAAGAGCAGGTTAAATAGAAGGGAATACAGAAAAAATAAGGGAAAGATATAAGAAAGGGAAAGGGACTCCTAGGGGATGAGAGGGATTTTAAAGAGGGAGAGCTGCGTGAGTCAAGAAAAAGAAATAGAACAAGCTATTAATCAACTCCCTAAGAAAAAATCCCCAGGACCAGATAAATTTACATGTGAATTCTACCAAACATTTAAAGAACAATTGGCCCCAATGTTATATAAATTATTTGAAAAATATGGAATGAAAGGCTCCTACCAAATTCCTTTTATGACACAGACATGGTACTGATACCTAAACCAGGTAGGTTGAAAACAGAGAAAGAAAATGATAGCCCAATCACCCTAATGAATATTGATGCAGAAATCTTAAATAAAATATTAGCAAAAAGATTACAGAAAATCATCCCCAGAATAATACACCATGACTAAGTAGGATTTATACCAGGAATGCAGGGCTGGTTCAACATTAAGAAAACTATTAGCCTAATTTACTATATCAATAACCAAATTAACAAAAAGCACATGATCATCTCAATAGCTGCAGAAAGAGCACTTGATAAAATCCAACATCCATTCTTATTAAAAACACTTGAGAACATTGGAATAAATGGACTTTTCCTTAAAATAGTCAGTAGCATATATTTAAAATCATCAGTAAGCATCATATGTAATGGGGATAAACTGGAACTGTTCCCAATAGGATCAGGAGTGAAACAAGGTTGCCCACTATCACCATTACTATTCAATATTGTATTAGAAATGCTAGCTTTGGCAATAAGAGTTGAGAAAGGAATTAGAGTAGGTAATGAGCAAACCAAATTATCCCTCTTTGCAGATGATATGATGGTATACTTAGAGAACCCCAGAGATTCTACTAAAAAGCTATTAGAAATAATCCACAACTTTAGCAAAGTTGCAGGATACAAAATAAACCCACATAAATCATCAGCATTCTTATGTCACTAACAAAATCCAACAGTTAGAGATACAAAGAGAAATTCCATTTAAAATAATTGCTGATAGTATAAAATATTTGGGAATCTATCTGCCAAGGGAAAGTCAGGAACTATATGAGCAAAACTACAAAACACTTTCCACACAAATAAAGTGAGATCTAACCAATTGGAAAAAAAATATTAAATGCTCTTGGATAGGTTGAGCAAATATAATAAAGATGATAATACTACCTAAACTAATCTATTTATTTAATGCTATGCCAATCAGACTCCCAAAAACCTATTTTAATGACCTAGAAAAAATAACAACAAAATTCATCTGGAAGAACAAAAGGTCAAGACTTTCAAGGGAACTAATGAAAAAAAAAATCCAATGAAGTATCTGTACCAGATCTAAAACTATATTATAAAGCAGTGGACACCAAAACCATTTGGTATTGGCTAAGAAACAGACTAGTTATATTAGCTTTGGCAATAAAAGAAGAAAAAGAGATTAAAGGAATTAGAGTAGGTAATGAGGAAACCAAATTATCACTCTTAGCAGATAATATGATGGTATACTTAGAGAACCCTAGAGAAAATAAGAAATGTTGTATGTGTAAAAACAAGGATATCAATGCATTGTTGGGGGAGTTATGTACTGTTGTGACCATTTTGGAAAGCAATTTGGAACTATGTCCAAAGAGCTATAAAACAATGCATACCCTTTGACACAGCAAGGAAAAGAGATCTTTATGTTCAAAAATATGTATAGTACCTCTTTATGTGGTTCCAAAGAATTGGAAATTGAGGGGATAGTTATCAATTGGAGGATAGATGGACAAGTTGTGGCATGTGATTGTGCTATAAAAAATGATGAGTGGGACAGTTTCAGAAAAACCCAGGAAACTCATATAAAGTGAAGTGAACAAAACCCAGAGAACATTGTACAAAGTAATAGCAAAATTGTAACAATGATCAACTGTGAAAGACTTAGTTACCCTGAAGAAGACAACGAACCATGACAATTCCAAAGGATTCATGAAGAAAATGTTTTCCATCTCCACAGAAAACTAATAAATTATGAGTACAGAGTGAAGCATACTTTTCATCTTTTGTTGATTTTTTGCAACATGATTTTGAAACATGTTTTGCATGATTTTGGATTTATAATTGATATTATATTGCTTGGCTTTTCAAAGAATAAGAGAGAAGATGGAGAAAGTGAAAGAATATGGAACTCAATTTTTAAAAAAAGAATGACATAAATAAATAATGTATAAAATTGAAAAAAGAAAAGAAATAAGCAGGTTTTAGCCCAGGGACTCTTTTTTGTCCCCTATTTTTATCATTAGCACATAACAGTATTTTACACAGACTAAACATTTAAAGAATGCTTTTTCATTCATTGATTTATCTATCCATCCATTTACAATGACTTTCTTCTTTATATTGGAGAACCTAAAATTAGAAGACTTGTACTTCAGTCCTAGTCCTACTATTTATCAGTGTGTGACAGTGACAATCTCTCTGATTTTCCATTCTGTATCTTGAAAAATATGGGTAATGATACTTGTACTAATTACATTACATAATTGTGAAAAATTAAGATAATGTATTTAATGTACTTTGTGTAGAGGTGACAAAGACCTTTCTCAAGAAAAGATTAATGTGGTCTGGAGGGGGAAAATCTTTTTTTTTTCTTTTTTTCTATCCTTTTGCTAACAAAAATCCTGATGTTCTATGTCTTCTCATTTCTTTCTTTTTTTTTTTTTTCATATCAACTTTAGTATCTTGAGACTTTTGCAGAGTCTTGTCCCTGTGGAGCCATCTTTGTCTCCCTTCTTCTTATCCCCTGTAACTGTAAAACAATATATAAATAAACTATTAGTATTCTGTTCCCTCCCATTGAAAAAAACAGTTTAGAGTATCTTAAGATCACTTGGAGAATTCATCATTCTAACCTTTTGTTTAATGGATAGGACAAGTCTATGGGCCAAACTACAATCTTAATATAGATCCCAGGATAATGTCACACTTTTTGGAACATTGATTAGTTTTACTGAAGAGTTTTCTTCTTCCTTCTTCTTCTTCCTCTTCCTCCTCCTCTTTCAGCTCTCCTCTTCTTCTTCTTCCTTTTCCTCTTCCTTTTTCTTCCTCTTTTTGTTCTTCCTTTTCCTCTTTTTCCTCTTCCTCTTTTGTTCTTCCTCTTCCTTTGCTTCTTCTTCCTTTTCTTCTTCATCTCTCTCTTTTACAAAGGATATTTTTTGACAAAAGATTTTTTAAAATTAAATATTCACTGAAAAATTAAGATACATTTATTTAATGAAATAAAATCTGTACCAAAGTTGGTTAAAATCAGAATAAAGAGGAATGTTAGCTTGTATAACTATTGTTAGATAAAAATCATGTATTAAGTAATTTGCTGTTGTTAGCACTACTTTGAATTGTGTCAACTTGGTGAATATTTTTTAAAAAAGACGAATCATTGGAAATTTTAAAAGGTAAAACTGAGGATATTTATCTTGCAAAACTTTTCAACTATGGTTTGGGCTAGCTGACCTCCAGAGTTCCTTTTAGTATCTATTCAAAACCCAGTTTGTTATGACATTTTAACAGGGCTATGGTAAATTAACCCCTACTTTTGTTTGACAATCAAACAACTTCACACAATCATGAGATGCAATATAAACATATGTTTCTTCAATATAAAATAAAATACCAAATGCTTTCCTTTACAGATCATGTGAGATTACTAGCTTTTCCACAGTAGGATCTTAAGAAACATTAAACTTATTACTTATTGCAAGAAAGAGCAGCTTAGAACAATTAATCTAATCATACTCTTTTATCATCCCATTCTATTTCTTACAACCCTAACTCCGTTTTTCCTCCTCAAAGTGACATCCAATTTTTCCACTTCTCGGTTTTTTCCCAGCCTATTCCAATCTGCACTGACTACACTTTCCTACCTTCACAGTCATAGAAGCTCTCAGAGTAAATTACTTGAACTTTAGTGCATAGAATCTGTGATATCTGTATAGAAAATTTAACTAAAATTATTGATTCATTTTCCAAGAATACTAATTTTTAAATGTCCAATGCTTTTTCTGCTTACTGCTTTCTGTATTACCATGTCTGTCTGGAGTGGAGGAATGAATCATAGGAATTTAGTAGATTGAGAAAATGGGAATTTAAGTTACTTGAATTAGTATATTTATATTGAAATTCCCTAGTATGAAGTCAGGAATTGGCTATTTTTCTTACACTGTGATGCTGGTTAGCACTTCCCCTTAAAGCTAACACATTAGTGTATTAAGAACTTCTAGTTTCCTATGCACAAAAACTATAAAAGCTTTTAATGATAATTATTAATGAAAACAAACAAACAAACCTATGATAGTGCTTTATTTATAAAAAATCCTATGTAACACTTTTTTAAAAATAAACTTTTCAGGACATCATTATTACCTCCAAAATATATGTGTTATTAGAACCAGAGAAAGATTTCTAGCAAATTGTGTGAAGACAAAAGAAGATTTCTTCATCTAGTGAAAGAAGCTTCTTTCTTTTTCCCCCTTTGTGACCTTAAGTATACTCCGCATAAAAAACAACCATCAATTGTAACAACTGCATTCTCTACCTTACTCATCTTAGTTATTACCTAGAATCTAAAGCTAAACAGTTTTTTCCCAAAAAAATTTGTACTTCTTTCTAACTACTATTGCATGAGTAGTAAAACCACCACCCCCAAATATGCTGAAAATTTTGCCAATATCTTTGACTCGTTTCTCTCACTTTCACATACCCTTTTCTCATATTTTATGAATTGCCAAATTCTAACTATTAAATTCCTTGATATGTCTAGGATTCAAACTCTTTGTTTCAGCTACCACTACTCTGGTATAAGTCTCCTCACTATTCATCAAAATTATTGCAGTAACTTAACACAATCTTACTACCTTCATCTTATTACCTTTCCAAATCTTTACCTGGTGATACTGCCAACTCAATTTAAATCAGCTTTGCATTTAGCAAGAACTCTGTGTAAGACACTATGCTAGATAATAGAGGTATAAAACAATAATACAAAGAAGCATGCCAATCTCAAGACACAGATATTCTGTTGAGGAATACCAAATGTAAGCAGAAAAACTTTAGAAGATAGAAGATAATTTGAGAAAGGCAAAATCACTAACAACCAGGAGAATCAGGAAAAAAGTTTCAAAAAAGAGGTGACACTTAAATTGAGACTTACAAGAAGCTAAGGATATACATACATGTAGAGGGAAGGAGAGACTCCCTTTTGGGTAAGATGAACTGTCTAGATAAAGGGCACCAAGAGTGAAATGAAATTTTGAGCTAGCGAAAGCAAATGGACAAATTAGGTGGGAACAACATGTGCTCAAAGAGGAATTAAACAGCATAACAAAACTCATCATTTTTTCCTCTAAATGTCACACACCTAAACTTTTCCTATTTATTTTGAGGACATCATCATTCTTCTAGTCCTGTAAGTACAAAATATTACATTTTCATTGAATCTTCTATTTTTCTCATTTCCTATAACTAAACAATAACCCAAATTTATAAATTAGACCTACAAAACATCTCTCATACTCAGTCCATTCTCTCTAGTTACATGGATGAATTCTAGCTCAGGTCTTAGATTACTGTGGTAGCATTCTAATTTATTTCTCCCTCTTTAGTACCTGCTTCCTCCTATTCTCCCTCCACACATCTGCCAAAATAATCTCTCTACATGTCATTTTAATCATGTCATTTTCTTTTCAAAAAAATTGAATGGTTCTCCTTTACCAATAGTGTATAATATAAATTCCTTTGCCATTTAATGCCTCCCAGAGTCTCTTTTATCTCTATTTTTAGCCTTGTTTCATGCTACTCCCTTTCAGCAACCTCTGTCCTCTAACCAAATTGGATTACAGGCCAGTCTCAAAGTCTGATGCACCAGCTATTGCCTCTGTCCATTTATTAAATACATTTACCAGTCTTCTTGGACCATGCTCATCTCTATCTTTCAGAGTTCATGTTCTCCTTTAAAGCTGCTCATAATTTCCCATCATCCTTCTTTATATCATTTGAATATGAATTTATATTCTAAGCCTCTATTGCCTTTGACTGCACATATATCTGTTTTCCAAGAAGGTTAAATGTTTATTAAGGCAATTCTTTTGGTTCCTTTTTGTACCTTTCTTATGGTTTTATATCTATTAAACTTTTATATAAAATTGTCAACATTGATATAAGCATTGCATGGATATTTGTTGAATGGAATTCATTAATTTCTTTCTAAGATCTGATACAACTTCTACAAAATGCAGGTTTTCTATGAGAAAAAGCATGAAGGGACTGAAATTTTATTACATTATAGAAATCATTACAAAGAAAAAACAGTACTGTAATTTTACAACTAGAACAAAAAGCCTACCAGAGTTGAAATAAAAAAAAAAATCATTCTTTGCTTTCAAATGGAGTTACTGTAACATTTATATTAAAACTTCATTCAGAAACAAGAGCCATGTTTATTCCTTCCTTGGTCAAAGTCCAGTATAGGAATTTGCCTATGACCAAAGTCTTTCCTCATCTATGATCTTTATATTGACTTTTTAGGATGGCCTCTACAGACACTTTGATCATACTTTAATGTACCTTCTTTTTTTCTGCAAGATGAGTGTTTTTGTAGAGACCAATAGTTGGCTATGGGTTCAGTTTTATTATTTAAATGTTGCTATGTTTCTTTATTATCAAATGTTTCTCTATTATTAAATATTTTTGGATATCTATAAACCAAATGATAATGGGGATCAAGTCTAAAATAGTGACAATTTTGCTCCAGGAATAAAGCAGGATATTTTATGGTCATCTTTATAAAAGGAGACCCAGAAAGGACATAGCTCTAAGGCATAGAAAAGTCATATATGCAGGCTAACCAGGCATCTCTCAGTGCTTGAAATTCCTTAAAATTTCCTATAGCCATCTGCATTCCCTGTGCTAGAAATGTGGTAAAGAAATAGGTCCCACTTAGAATAAACATTAGAAATTATCTAGCATATTAAATTAATGATACAGTAGCTATCCTCAGGCAGAGTACATTGTTTGGTTTTTACATTATACAGCCTTTTGTTTATCTTTCAACTGGACATAAGATTCTCTGATAATTGGGCAAGTCAATACTGAAATAAAAGGGGAAAGGTGCAAATTTGATACCAGAAAATAATCATCTTTTTTATTTCTTCACTTATTAAATTTAGAGGCAAGACTGAAATATTTGAGTTGGAATGACTAATGTCTCTGAATCAACTTTTCATTTGATGTCAAACATATGCAGCAATAATAGGACCAAACAAGGCTTGTCCAAACCAAGAATACTCCCTGAGTAAGAGGCCATGTATCTATATACCACATGTGGAGGGAGAAAATACTGATCAAAATAATAGAACATAGATCCTAACATCAGCAAGAACCCAAGAGACAGGATGCAATTTGCCTTACTAATAATAAGAATATAATGATGATGAGGATGATTTAATATTAATGGTAATAAGAATCAAGGGAAAGACAATGAATATCAATTAGTTAAGGTTTCCAAAATAAATATCCACAAGTGCTTCCTCTTTTCTGGGGTAAAAATGAGAATTAACTATTGCTTATGAAAAATTAATTTTACTTTTTAGTTACATGATTTTGAATCCAATATATTTTAAGCTATACTTTAAAGTGTATGCTTCAATCTATAATCATATTTAATTAATGAGGACAAAGAGGATGCATTTCTGTATTTTAAAGGAATCAGGGTAGAGTTTGTGGGCTAATGGTATGACTAATATAATTTGTTATCTTTAAGAATTATAATTTACATGAACATAGGCAATAAATCCCAGGGTTCTTCAAATAATAAAGGTCACATAGTTAATGTCTCTTCCATTGTCTTAAAAAAAAGTAATCATTTCTAAATTGACTCTTAAAGAGGTTAGTAATTTAATGAAAACTAGTAGAAAATGCAGGAATGTTTGTGGATAATTTAGACAACTCACATTAATGAACTTCAGATTATACAGAGATCACAGAGATATTGCTCAGAAAAGATTAAAATTATAAGCCTAATACAGTAAGATAGTGAAATCTATAATTGGACATAAGCAGAATTTTCCTGAGTGTGCTATTGTTGTATGCCAAGTAATATTAACCATAATTTGGAAATAATTCCAGTGACTATCTACACATAGAAATTCATTCCCTTAACATTGGAATGATGATAGTATGTCCAATTTTCTCTACAAAATATCAAAAGATCAGCTCCTATGTTTTCCTTAATTTCTTATTCACTGTGAATAACTTCTGAGGAAATAATAACAATGAATGTTATACATTAGTTTTGCTTTCTGTCAGAAAAGAAACTCCAAATATGATTCCAGGATGAAACTATATACCTCATACCAGTAAGATAAGATTAAGGAAAATAGATGAACAAGCAGAAGAGTTAGTAACAATAATTTTAAGCACACAAAAGATTCATAATAAGACTAATGGATCTGGAAAACCAGCTTTGCAGCCTCTTTCTCTCCCCTCACCCCCTAAAATACTCACTCAGCAGGCGGTTTCTTTTCAGTTTGATAGATCCTCAGATGATTAACATTTTGATGTAGGTTTGAGTTACCAAGGGATTTTCACTTGATGCTACAATAAAGCAGGATGAATATATTGATTTATCTTGTTTACTGAAGCTAAAAGAGCTTTTTTGCTGAACCTGCATCTAGTTTCATTCTGTGAGTAAAAATTTAGTGAAGCCTGTGATTTAGATCATTCAAAAATAAGCAGAAAGAAAAGATTACATACATATATATATATATGTATATATATATATATATATATATATATATATATATATATTACACACACACACATACATACATACATACCATATATACGATGCTTGTCCTGGTGTGATAGACTAGTGTATGGAATGACAGAGCCATTTGTGATACTGCAGGAAAAATATTCTCAACTCTGGAGGATCAAGTTAAAAATTATTTCAATTATGAAAAGCTTTCCTAATATTTCTAGGCTGGAGATAAGTGGGGATAGTTAATAAACAGATAATTCTTATCTTAACTATAACAATTAGTGAATATTAACAATAAAGTCAAGGATTATTTCCTCCCTAAGAGTTGGAGAAAACAAAGAAAGATGAGGGTTTTTTTTGTTCTTTGCCATGATACAAACACACTTTGTAACTAATAGCATTTGTTAGGAAGCACACCCATATTATCATTTGCACTATCTCTGATATAGTCAAATAAAACTGAGAAAAATACATGGGTGGGTAGTAATTGATAAGGACAAAGAAATGATTTCCAATTTGCCTGTGATTCAAATACATTATTTTCTGTAGTTCTTTAGGCATGGAATTACTTCCATTATCTAGCCTCCTGTTCTTTTTTTCTTCTGCTCTTCAAAATCAGACATGTGGAAAAGAGAGAAAGTAAGATGTAATTTACATCCTTTTCCTTTTTTCCCTCCAAAGCAGGGATGTAGGCCCATCACTTTTAGGTCTGTGGGAGATCATCAATGTTGTAAGCTACATTTAAATAATATTGCTCCCTTCCAAACATGACCTTCTCTACAATGGCTTTTTTAAGTACTCTATGTTCCTGATAAATTCAAAGTTCTTACTTCTCCTTGATAGAGTTATAAGCTTGGACAAGTTACTTAACTCTACAAACATCAATTCCCTACCATTTAAAATTAGGGATGTATTAGATAATCGCTAAATTCCCTCTCAACTCAAAAATACTAAGATTTTATGATCATAGTTATTCTCAAAGCCCAAGAGGTCAATTTTCAAGTCATGCAGCATAGTATTACTAATTTTTTTCAACAACAATAATGACAATAACTAAAATTTATATGATGTCTACCACATGCCACCACCGTGTTAATCATTTCATAGGTATTATCTAATTTAATCCTTACAACAATCCTGAAATATATGTATTATTATTACCACCATTTTATTGGTGAAAAAACAGAAGCAATGAGAGATTAAGTGCCTTTCCTAGGGTGACATAATCATTAAGCATCTGATCAAATTTGAAGTCAGGTCTTCCTGACTCTTAAGTCCAGCACTAGCAATTGTGACACTACCTATCTGCCAACAGGACACAATAAGAGGTGAGAACAAATAAGAAAGTTAATTGAGATGGTTAAAGAGATTTTCCAGCAAAGGTAACTCTATCAAAGAATTCTAGGAGGCAGTCAAGGTTTAATTTTAGTTAGTATATAAAGTAAAAGACTGCATAGATATAGACCTAGAAGGATAAGGTCAGTTCAATAGACTATGAAAAACCCTAAAGTAGCTAGCAAATGGCAAGTTGGAGGTAAGGCAGAAGCAGTTTAGGTCAGCCGAGAAACATTCAGGAATATCACTCAGGAAAATCAGAATGAAAGCAGAGAAAGATACATTATCCCAGGGCTCAAAGCCAGGAGTAGCTAAATGAGTGCTATGGATGAGGTCCAAAAGAGGAAGTGAAGAAAGCTAGTATATGTATGTATATACATCCCCTTGTAGAAATATATGTTTCTTGAGTATACTGACTATGCTGGAGCCTGGTCACACTGGCTTAAGAGAGCCAACAGATTAAATATTCAGGGTGAGCATTTTCATTGTGGAAATCAGCAAATTAGGATTTGGGTTATGCTTTTTTTTTTTCTATTGTCTGGGTTGAAGAAAATATTGGAGAAAACTGTGATAGTACAATAATGCAGATAAAACTAAAAAGTGTATCATTTGTATGTATGTATATATGTATGTATGTATGTATCCAAAGAATAGTTGTTAAATAGTCATCAGAATACTTCTGTATCCTCTAATATACTGACTGGTAAGTACTTATTAATGGAGTGAATTAGAACAAAGGAAACTCTATAAATTATTGTTAAAAAAAACATGCATGGAATAAAACAAACAACTAATATCACCAAAATTGAAATGCAACATGATGTAATTATAATAACTGATTCCATATTAAAGAGGTCAGAGAGTATATTCCCTTCCTTCTTTGTAGAGGTAGGAAAATATGAATGCAGCCCTCTCAGTCTTGGATGAAGTTAGTTAATTATACTGAAATGCTTTTGCTTTCTTTTTTTCCCTTTTTTTTCCTTTTTTGTCATAAGGAATTGCTTATCTGGAAGATAAAGGATATGTATTTAGATAGTTAATTATTGCAATAAATAGATTGTAAGATTTAAAGTCAGAAAGACCTAAATTCATAATGCTAGTTGTGTGACCATCAAGTCACTTAGTTTCTACTTTCTTCAGTTTCCTAATCTATAAAATGGGAATGATAATAGTATATGCATATATATATATATATAATATACACACACACACACACACACACACACACACGAGTTGTTGTGAATGTCAAATAAAATAACACATAAAGTTGTTTGCAAAGCTTAAAGTGCTACAAAATTTGCCTATTTTTATTATTAACAGAAAGGTAATAAAAGATGAAAAAACTCAATTTCAATCTCATAATTCCTGAGGACCCCCTGAATAAGCACATTACCTATCTTCTGACAAATAGATCTTGGAGTCAGAATGCTAAAGATATTAAAACAAATGAAAATCAAACAATTGAAGGAATCATGATTGTTTTTATATTTTGGCCTTGTCTATAGGAAGTTTGGAGACTCATTCTGTCCATTACTTTCCATGAAATAAATGAATACCATCTTTTTGCATCTGGAGTCACTATTTTATTATTGTTTTGGATTTCAAGGAATAATCTTTAAAATATGGATTAGTGATTCATTTTTTGTCATTTTCTCACTATTTTTTCCAATCAAATTCTAACTCCATATATTAAGCATTGAATAGCTTTAGGTCTTTGGAATATAAAGGCTGAAAATGCCTTTAAAAAGTTTACCTATTTAGTTAGACTGTCCAACAATTATTTTTTTTAATTAACAAAAAAAATTTAAATTTGTAACAAACTCTACAGGAATTGGGAAATTTAAATTGAGTTCTTATGTTTTCAAAGTTATCTGGTTTTGGTACTGTTTATTTTTAATTTGTTGAATTTATTTAAGCTGAATTCTTATATTTTTCTAAGTTTTTTTAAACATATGAATTGCTTTTCTGGTTCATGAATTTGTATATATCTTTCCATGCTTTTCAGAAACTGTACCTTCATTTTTATAACACAATAACATTTCATCAGATTCAAATAATATAATTTGTTCAGCCACTTCCCTATTGGCTGGGCACACCAATATATTATAGTTCTTTAAAAAGAGATGATATAAATATTTTTGAACATATAAATTTCCTACCTGTTTCTTTGATCTTTTTGGAATATAGACCTAAGAGTGTTGTCACTGTGTAATAATATACGGGATCTTGAATCTTATGCAATTATCCTGAGATTAGGGTTTAAGGAAAAAAGAATAGGATAAGAAGGCACCTAAACCCTTTATATTAAAAGTTGCATTCCTGGGTCCAAATCATAGGAGAAGAGAGTGGACACATAATCCTGTGCTCTGAGTATAAGATCCTCAAATTGAGACTACTTGGATTAATTTTATGAGACAAATATTGTATTAATTTTAAATTCTGGCAAAAATGGCATTGAAATTTAAAATTATTAATGAATATTCTTGATGAATATAAGCATAAAATAGAAAATGAAATATTATCTTACAATGATAAAACACACTTTAAAAAATCATCCCAAAACAAGCAGGATTTTATACAAAATATACAAGAGTGGTTCAACAAAAGAAAAATATCAACACAATACAACTTAAAATTATTTAAATGAATATATTTACGTGCAAGAAAACTTTTTAATATATAATTCCTGTTAAAAATTCTGAAAGGAAGACAGAGAAATTCTTTTTTTTGATACAATAAATGTAATCTTCTTTGAGACAAGAGTCCAAATTATTAGCAACTGAGAAACAGAAACAATCCCATTATAAAAGAAATACAAAATGTTTCTTCTATTTCTATTGGAAATCCAAAAGGTAGGGGATAAACAAGGGATCAGTGACTTCAATTACATAAATGCTGGATAAGGAATTTTCCTCTACAGATGAAGGTCAGCATCTTCTCTGCAACTTAAAATTTGGGAGATTTGCCTATGACTTACTACTACTCGACATAATACTTGGAAATAGAAACAATTTTAATAACACTGGCTAAAGATAGAAGAATTAACATTGGAAGTGAAGATGGCAAATATTTGCATAAGAAATCATCATCTGGAATTTCAAAACATCAATATGACAGTGTATCTAGAAAAGACAATTGTCTCAATAAAAGAAGTAATTGAGACATTCCAATTCAATTTGTCACATCAAAAGGTGAAATGTTAAGCCAGAGAATCATACATTGTAGTGTGCTTTCTAGAGCCCCCAAGTTGAGGTACCAACATATACTATGCTTTCTAGAGCCCCCAAATTGAGGTACTAAAATATACTATGCTTTCTAGAGCCCACACAGTGGGGTGCCAAAATATACCATCCAGACCAGCTCTCTGGAGGATCTTGAGACCAGCCCTAGTCCTGAAGGCAGGAGACCCATGAGAATAGTAAAAGATGGAGTTTGTTCATTTCAAGTCCTCTTGTCCCTTAAATACCTTAGTACATCACTACAGCACACTGAGCATGTGCCAACTTAGAACCATTACATCACCGAATCACCACAGCACACTGAGCAAGTGCTAACTATAAACACCTTGCTATAGAAATGTGAATTCCTCTTTACTGTAAGTATCCCTTGCTTCAAGTAGAACACAGGTGGTCACACCTTCCTTGACTTCTCAGGAAGAGTGAGAGGCACCAAAGGAAGATGGGGAGCCAAACCAGATATTGTTAGCAGGTTCCCTCTGTGGATGTAGAGGGTTGCAGTTAATGGGGGAACTCTGAGTGAGGTATAAGACCCTTCAGCTCAGAGGAAATCTGCTATAATATATGGTTTGGCTCCCCATTTTCCCTTTGGAATATCCCACCTTTCTCCCTGAGAAGTCATATTGTTAACAGGTTCCTTCTAGGCTGAAGGGTCTTATACCTTACCCAGATTTCCCCCACTATCTGCGGCCCTCTACAATACATACTATGATGTACTAGCAATAAAGATCAAGAAATTATCACAAAAGGAATTTCCATACATAATAATATACATACATACATAATAAGATAAAATAATAATTTTATAATTAATTGATCTTTCTACACACATATCCTGTTTTAATATAGCTATAAAACTACAATGATTTTTAAAAATAAACATTCAATGTTCATGAATGGATTACATTATTATGGTAAAAAATGACAAAATCTTGAAAATAATTTATTTATTTTAATGTAACATAAAAATGTTAATATAATAGTAATAAAATAATAATGGTGTTTTGTAAAAAGAATTGAATAAAATGAAATCAATATTCATATGAAAAAATTAACCAACAAGAATATAAAGAAAATTGCAAAAAAGCTAATAAAGATAGTTTTGAGTTTCCAGACTTGTAGAACATATTTTAAAATAATTATATATATATATATATATTATATATTTATATAATATATATATATACACACACACATATATTTATATACATACAGACATAACATGTATGTACACATATAGAGAAAAAGAGAGAGAAATAGATAAATATAACAGAATAGGCATAGCCAACCATATGTATACACAAGAAAAACATTTCACTAAAATTAAAAAATACCATAAAAAAGTTATCTGACAAATAGACATTGCGTAAACTTGTTTGTTAAGTAGAAAAAATAAATTTAGGCTATATCTCACACCATATACCTCAGTAAATTATATCTAAATGATAAACATCTTTCACAAATACAAAAATATAAAAGAGAATTATGGATATCCTAGATTTCATCTAAATAAAAAGTGTATCAAAATATAATTTAAAAAATAAATTACAAAATGGGAAATGTGATTTGCATGACAGATATATCATTTAAAAATATATATTATTAAAAACTAAAAACAGTTCCTAATTGAAAAAGGTTAGAGAACATAGTTTATAAAAGATTAAGCAGAACTTATTAATGATCATTTAATATTATTTCATATCATGAAAAATCAAAGGGATGAAAAATTTCAGAAATATAGCATCCTTACTGAATTATCAAAATAATCAAAAAGCAATATCCTTCTTTGGTGTCATAGGAACATTGTAACGTCATTCATTGTAGATAAGATTGCATAGTAGTAGAACCTCTTTACTAAGTAATCTGGCACTGAAATTTGGAATAAATAAATGTTCTGACATGATTTCATTGTTAAGAATATTGCCAAAAAGAGGGAAAAATCAATTAAAAAATTATACAATTCTTTATAACTGCATAAAATTGGATGTTATTTATTTCCAGCAGAAGGAGAATGTTTAAGTAAGGTATATTAATGTAATCTTACATTTATATCATGAAATAATAAAATGCAATTATAATTTGTGCATGAAGAATATATTTTCTTTTAAAATCTATCCTCTGCATAGCTCCCAAATCCAAATTAATATTTCTATGGAACAGATTATTCCTTTTTTATAAATCTTCAGTGTCAATCAAACAAAATACAAATTAGGGATACTCACATACATGGATGTGTATACACATATTTGAATATACAAAGAAGATAATTTGAATAGGAATACACAATAGAAAATACATGAGATGAACTTTGAAAGAATTAAGAATTGTAAAAGGGAGAGGAGAAGAGAAAATAATTATATTCCAGTTAAGGACAATAGTCCATGTACAAAGACCTGGAGGCAAGAGATACAAGTATAGGTTTAAGGAATAGCAAACAGCACACTTTGGAATATTAGAGTTAGCTAATGAGAATAAGGGATAATCAGTCAACTAGCAAGTAAGTGTCACTATGATAAATATTAGAAATACAACGCAAGGCAAAAATCAGTCCTTGCTCTCAAGACACTCGCAATCTAATGGAGAGAAAACATATAACCATTATTTACAAACTATATATGTATACAGGTGTGTATGTATGTATCATAAATTGGTGGTAGTTTCAGAGGAAAGACCTTAAGACTGAGGAAGATTGGAAAGAGATTCTTACAGAAGGTAAGAAATTAACTGAGACTTGAAAGAATATAGAGAAGTTGAGAGTCAGAAATAGCAGGCATGGGGAACAGCATTTTACTGTGAAAAGGTTCAAAGTTAGGAGACTTTGTATGAGGAATAACAACGAGGCCAGTGTAACTGGACCATAGAGTATGTGAAGGAGAATATGGTGTAAAAAAGGAGGTAGGTTTTGAAGTATTTTCAAGGCCAAAAAGAGGATTTTATATTTGATCCTGAATATCACTAGAGTTTATTGTGTAGGGGGTTACATGATCAAACTAATATTTGAGTAAGATCTATTTAACACATGAATAGAGGATGCTCTGGAGTGGAGAGAGAATTTTCATCAGGAAACTAAACATCATTCTATTGCAATAATCTAGGCATGAGATAATGAGAGCTTGGAGTCGATTGACTTCAATGCTAAAAGAGAAAGGGAGCACATATAAGGGATGTGACAAATGTTGAAATAATATGACTTGACTACTGATTGGGAGAATGACATTTAGATTATAAACTAGAGTGAATGGGAAGATGGCATTCCTTTAACAGCAATAGCTAACTGGGAAAAAATTTATGGATAGTTTCTCAAATTAAAGATCTTATATCTCAAATATATAGGGAAACAAATCAAATTCATAAGAATATTTCATTCCTCAATTGATAAATGGTTAAAGAATATTTATAGGCAGTTTTTGGAAGAACAAATCAAAACACATTTATAATTATGTAAAAATGTTTAAATTCTTATTGATTAGAGAAATGCAAATTAAACCTACTTTGAGGTACCATCTCACCTCTAAGATCAGGTAAAAAGACAGAAGGGTAAAATGACAAATGGTGGATGGGATGAGGAAAAATTGAGAAATTAATACATTTCAAAAAATTTTAAAATGGCATTGACTCAATGAAATATTTTTTTTGTTTAAAAAAAGAAAAATGCTTCCATTATCTCTTATAGAAATATATATTATACTGAGATTTATTGAAGAACATAGGAATAGCTTACTAGACCTCAGGTGAAATATAAGAATTAAGATCCTCGTTACTGTGGTTATTTTGTGTCTTACTGTAAAGTTCTATAAAATTTGTTCTTTGACAATTCATGATGGCTACATAAAAATTAATATATGTGGATCAAAACATCTAATAGTAGTAGCACAAGCAAAGTATCCAAAGTTTTTTTTTTCCTTATTCTAAGAAAAACATCCTATCACATATTGATAATGCATATGTACTCCCACCCTAAGACAATGTTCAGATAAGGTGAAACCAAATATAGATGTATAGTGAATGATTCCACCTGACACAATGGCTTAGTACGATGCATTTTATTTTTTTAAGCATTTCTTAAATAGCATTTATTTTTCCCAGGTATGTGTCAACTAAATGTTTAGTAAATCAAAACAAGATTTTGAGTTCCAAGTGTTTCTCCCTTCCTTCTCCCTCCCCTTTTCTGAAGATGGTAGGCAGTTTGATATAGCTGAAACATGTGCTATGGTGTAAAACATATTTCTATATTAGTAATAGTTATGAAAGAAGAAACAAATCAAAAGAGAAAAAACTATGGAAAAAGAAAACAAAGTTAAGTGAAAAAATATGCTTTGATCAATATTCAAAGTCAATTAGTTCTTTATCTAGACATAGATAACATTTTCTTGCATGAGTCCTTTGTACTTTTCTTGGATCATCGTGTTTCTGAAGAAAGCTGAGTCATTCATAAATGATCATCTTTGATACTGTGTATAATGTTTTCCTGGTTCTACTCACTTCAATTTCCATCAGTTTTCACAAGTCTTTTCAGGTTTTTATGAAATCTGACTGTTTCTTGTTTGTTATTGCACAATAGTATTACATTACATTCATGTACTACAGTTTGTTCAACCATTCTTCAACTGATGGATATCCCTTCAATTTCCAACATTCTCTCACCATGAAAAGGGCTGCTATAAATATTTCTGCACATGTAGGTCCTTTTCACTTTTTTGTGATCTTCTTGGGATACAGACTTAACAGTAGTATTGCTGAATCATGGGATAATGCATTTTATCTATCTATCCATTCATTCATTCATTCATTTTTATCTATCAACATATTGTCTTTATTTTTTTCTCAATAGCATTTTATTTTTCTAATTGCATGTAAATATAGTTTTCAACATTCACTTTTATAAGACTTTGAGTTCCAAGCTTTTTCTCCCACCCACCCATATCTTCTCTTTTCTTAAAATAGGGTATACATGTACAATTATTTTAAACATATTCTCACATTAATCTGTTATGAAAAAAAATCAGAACAAAATGAAAAAAAACGCAAGAAAAAGAAAAAGCAAACAAGCAAAATATTAAAATAGTATTGTTTCATCTACATTCAGTTTCCATAGCTCTTGCTCTGGGTGAGGATGGCATTTTCCATTCCAAGTCTATTGGAATTTTTTTGGATCACCACATAGCTGAGAAGAGCCAAGTCTGTCATAGTTGATCAGCACATAATTTTGCTGTTACTGCATACAATATTCTCCAGGATCTGCTTATTTCACTCAGCATCAATTCATATATCAGTTTTTTCCAGAATTTTCTGAAATAAGCTTTATCATTTCTTATAGAATATTAATATTCCAATATTGTTATATATTACAACTTATTCAGCCACTCCCTAATTGATGAGCATTCACTCAATTTCTAATTCCTTGCCACAACAAAAAAAAAGAGCTGATAAAAACATTCCTTTTATGGTCTCTTTAGGATATAGACCCAATAGTGACACTGCTGGAACAAAGGATATGCATAGTTTTATAGCTCTTTGGGCATAGTTGCAAATTGCTCTCCAGAAATCCTGAATCAGTTAGCAACTTCACCAACAATGCATTAGTTTCCCAGTTTCCCCACATCCCTTTCAACATTTATTATTATCTTTTCCTATCACTTCCAAGTGAATAGTATTCACTTAGTATCACTAGTCAATCTGATAGATATGAAGTGGTACCTCAGAATTGTTTAAATTTACACTTCTCTAATCAATAGTCATTTAGAGTATTTTTTCTTATGCCTATGGATGGCTTTAATTTCTTCATCTGAAAATTATCTGTTCATGTCCTGTGAGCATTGGGATACACATTTTAGAAAAGAATCAAAAATTTCATTGTCTGTTAAGGACCTAATTATATGTTTTAACCCTTTTAATATAATATTTAAACTTTGTCAGTATGATTATGAAAAATAAATTAAAATTAAGTAGAAATATGACTAAAATGACAGTCAATTGATCAAATTGGTGAATTTTCCTAGAGTGGTGTTTGGCATTCCTACATGGCATAGAATGTCCACAATGTCAAAGAATGATGTTATAAAGAAATTAGAAGAACATAGGATAGTTTATGTCCCAGATCTGTGGAGTAGGAAGGAATTTGTGACCAAAGAAGAACTAGAGATCATTATTGATCACAAAATAGAAAATTTTGATTATATTAAGTTAAAAAATTTTGTACAAACAAAACTACTGCAGAGAAGAATAAAGGGAAGCAATAAACTTAGAAAACATTTTATAGTCAAAGGTTCTGATAAAGGTCTCATTTCTAAAATCTATAGAGAATTGACTCAAATTTATAAGAATTCAAGACACTTTCCAATTGATAAATGGTCAAAAGATATGAAAAGACAATTTTCAGTTGAAGAAAATGAAACTATTTCTAGTCATATGAAAAGGTGCTCCAAATCACTGTTGATCAGAGAAATGGAAATTAAGGCAACTATGAGATACCATTACAAACCTTTCAGATTGGCTAAGATGACAGGAAAAGATAATGATGAGTGTTGGAGGGGATGAGAGAAGACTGGAACACTAATACATTATTGGTGGAACTATGAATGAATCCAACCATTCTGGAAAGCAATTTGGAACTATGCTCAAAAAAGTTATTAAACTGCATATACCCTTTGATCCAGCAATGTTTCTACTGGACTTATATCCCAAAGAGATCTTAAAGGAGGAAAAAGGACCCACATGTGC
This sequence comes from Sarcophilus harrisii, assembly GCF_902635505.1. Taxonomy (NCBI): domain Eukaryota; kingdom Metazoa; phylum Chordata; class Mammalia; order Dasyuromorphia; family Dasyuridae; genus Sarcophilus; species Sarcophilus harrisii. The sequence goes on along the minus strand of NC_045426.1, from coordinate 439,236,230 downwards.
AAAAATGTTTGCGGCAGCCTTTTTTGTAGTAACAAGAAACTGGAAACTGAATGGATGGCCATCAACTGGAGAATGGCTGAATAAATTATGGTATATGAATGCTATGGAATATTATTGTTCTGTAAGAAACAATCAGCAGGGTGATTTCAAAGAGGCCTGGAGAGATTTACATGAACTGATACTAAGTGAAATGAGCAGAACCAGGGGATCATCATACAGAGCAACAACAAGATTATTCAATAATCAATTCTGATGGATGTGGCTCTCTTCAACAATGAGATGATTCAAACCAGTTCCAATTGTTTGGTCATGAAGAGAGCCATCTATACCCAGAGAAAGGACTGTGGGAACTGAGTGTGGTTCACAACAGAGCATTTTCACTCTATTTGTTGTTATTTGGGAACTGAGTGTGGTTCACAACAGAGCATTTTCACTCTATTTGTTGTTATTCATTTACATTTTATTTTGCTTCCTTTGTTTTTGTTTTTGTTTTTTTACTGGTTTGAGTTGATTTTTCTTGTGTGGCATGATAATTGTATAAATATGTATGCATATGTTGGATTTAACATATATTTCTAACCATGTTTAACTATGTTTTAAATTTCTTGCCAAATAGGGGAGGGCATGGGGGAAGGTGGGAGGAGGGGGATTTGAATACAAGGTTTTGTAAGGGCTAATGTTGAAATTAAAAAAAAATAAGAATACCACAATGTCCATAAAATAAAAATTATAAAAATAAAAAGTATTAATAACAAGTATAGAATGCAGCATAATGACATTAATGACTCATGAAAAACCATATCAAAAGCTTTACTGAAGACATGTATGACTAGCAAAGTATAGGATAATCACATTTAGAGAAGAAACAACAGTAAACAGCATATTGGAACTCTCCAGATGTTAAAGAATAAGAAATCCTCAAGTATATTAGAGTTGTTCCTTTATAGAAGATTTATGGAAGGAAATGGACAAAAAATTATAAATGAACATAAGATTAGAAATTGACATTTATTGAGTACTTCCTATATTCCAGACACTTATGCCAGGTATTAAAGACATAATGAAAAACAAAATTAGTCCCTGTTCTCAAAAAAAAATCACAGTATAACAAGAGAGATAACATATAAGCAACTGCACAAGCAAGCTATATATAGGATAAATTGGAGATAATTAACAGAAAGCAGAACTATAATTAAGAAAAGTAAAAATAACTTCTTGTAGAAGATGGAATTGTATATGAGATGAAGGAAGTCAGGGAGGTCAGGAGATCTAGATAAGGAGATAGCATTTCAGGCAGGGGGAACAAATAGTCAAAATGTCCAAGATCAGGAGTTGGAGTGAGAAATAGCAAGGAAGTAAGTATAATTTGATAAAAGGATATGAAATGTGGGGGTATAAGGAAATTGGAAAGGTAGAGGGAGGCAGGGTATGAAAGGTTTTGAATGTTAAATAGAGACATTTGGAAGTGATAGTAAATAACTGACATTCATGAAGAAGACATGATGATGAGATAATATCTGTGCTTTTGGAACATTAATTGTTAGGCAAATAGAAGATGAAATGGAGTGGGGAGAAAGAGATTTGGGAAACCAACTCATGGGTAACTGCAATGGTCTAAATGTGAGGTAGTTAGAGGTCTATTTGAGTGGTGGCAAAATAACTGTGTATGTATGTGTGAAATATGTTATAAAGTAAAACTCACAAGACTTGGCAAAGGAATGAGTATGAGGAAGATGGCATGAGATAATGAGAAGTGCAGAATGACAACTAGGCCATGAGTCTAGGAGACTGGGAGCATGGTGGTACTCATGGCACTAATCAGGAAGCTAGGTTAGAATTTAGGGTACTTCTGCTCTGCATATGTAAAAGATATATCCATTTTCTTTTGGGATACCTTTTAATTGGGAAATGTAAATGAAATTCTGCATCTACAATCCATCATCACCTCTCTGTCATGTAGGAGGGATAAAATATCACCAATGAATAATTACATACATATTATGAACAAAGTATGTCATATTTCTCCAAGGTATTTCATCATTGTATTTGTAATCTTATATAGATTATATAGGTTGAGTGAGTGAGTACTGTGGTTGTAGATCACTTGTTGAAAAGGAGATACATATATTACCATATTATGAAGCTTTTGACTTCTTTAGACTTGATTTTACAGCTGATTTACATCAATTAAACTTTTGCAAGAAGTGATGACACTTCTTGTATCTATAGGGGGAGTTCCAGGGGTAGAGCCAAGATAATGGAGTAAAGTCAAGAAGCTGCTCCTGCTTTCCCAGTTTCTCTTGAAAACCACATGAAACCAAGCCTCTAAACGGAGTCTGTTGAAATGAAACCTCTCTCCAGCTCAAGATAGACTAAAAAAAAAAACAAAAACTTCAAGAAAGATAAGTCACACTGAGATCAAAAGGATGTTCAGCCAGATCAGATAGACTCTGGGAAAGTCAGTGGGATGGTCTTAATCACAGAGAAATCAGCAAGTAACACCTTAAGTCCTGGCTCTGTAGAGGAGAAAATTGATGGGGCAGCTTCCAGTACCAGTCCAGAAGGCTGTTTCCTGGAAATAGCAGCCAAACAACCCACTACAAACATAAGGAGCCCATGTGCTCAAAGCCAAAACTCAGAGCTTCACAGGAAGCTTAGGACATCTCCACCTTTACTCCAGGAAGAGAGTTGCATTTTAAAAGTAAAAAAGAGGAAATAACTTCTTTGCCTTGTTTTTTTTTTTTTTTTTTTTTTCCACTCTAAAATTCACCTTTTAGAGCTGAGGTGTAGCAGGATTAGGTGAGTGATTCCTTGTTCTCCAAGGTGCCAGCTCATAACAAAGCTTGCTCAAAGGCTGTGATAAAAAGGCTTTTATCCTTAGAGAGGCACTAAGATAAGAGCATTCTTGGAGGGCAATATCATTATCAAGGGAGGTGGTTTTTGCAAAGGATATTTTCTGAAGGCCTACTTTATGTAGAAATCTAAGAATAGGCAAGACCACTTGAGTTTGTATATAAAAAGAGTCATTCTCTGAAGGTTCATCTTTCTGGTTCCAGAGGGTGTGACACCATTTAAGCCTGTATAATTTTTTGTTGGTGATTTTACATAACTTTACAGGGCTGTCCAGTTTTGCTCTCATCACCTATATGTGAATTGACCTTACCAAAAGGCCATTGGTTGTATTACATGAACTTTTTAATGTGCAATGAACTTTATTTATGAATTCATGAAAAACAAAAATAAGTAATGAAGATATCAGAAATATGTGTGGGTTATAAAGTCCTTAGGTACAGAGAGATATTACAGAGGCTGCAGAAGATGTACTTCTTGAATGAATTCCTTTTTAATTAAGGACAGATTTGTATTCATTTTATATCATTTAACTTGACTTCTTTTACTTGAAAAAGTATTTTCTGACCTCAATCCAAATGGTTGCCCAATCCAACTCAATATGTAATAAATCACTAGTTTGTTTCTTAGAAATATTCAGAAGTTGCTGCAAGACTGAGTAATCAGAATTGAATCTTTTTTTGATATCCCCTAGACATTGTTTGCTGACTCAGAATGAATCATGAAAAAGGCAATACAAACAAAAATGACTTCTGTAGCCAGGATATAGTTGGTCTGGGAGTAGACTTAGCCTAAAACCTGATTAAATCATGAATCATTAGATACATATTCATACTGAAAGGCACTTTAGCCAGAAAGAAGGGAGCAGTTTTTTTCTACACTGTTACATTTCCTGGCCATCCCTTTTATGTGTATCTCCCCTCTCCCCTCCCGCCACCTCTATATTTTGTTCGGGATTGAACAATGTTGAAGGGGAGATTGAGCTGACTATGTCAAGGAGCTATGTATGCCCTTTATTCTATGAATGTGTATAGAGAAGAGCAACTCCTGTGGAAGAAGGGCTTCCTTTCCGAAATAATACAAACATAATTTGTCAAATAACTATCAGAGATTGGCAGGAAAACCCAAGTGCTCTGAGAACAGATGCATTTCTAGATCAGCAGGTCTGGTTCTGTCCAAGCACTGCCACTGTCCAGGAGAAGAATGTGTGTGGAGGAGGGGCTTGGTCTTTATCAATTGCTGACCAACAGTTGGTAAAATAAGCCCTAGCATCCCAGGAATAGCATATGATCAGTTTTAATTCCTAACTCCTTTATCCTTATGGCCAGTTAAGGAAACAATGCTTGTGGAGATTAGAAGACCTTAGAATTGCTTTTGCAAAAGCAGTAGGACCACCCTTTTCAGCAGACATAACTAATGACAACTCAAAAAAGTCAGTATTTGCAGCTAAAATTCTTGTCACGATCAACTGATTGATCACCAAAAACTGTAATGGTTTTACCAATGGAAATAATGCTAAAGGGAAGATAGTAGCATACACCTTACTACAGCACCCACTTCCATAAGTGTTGCAACTGGGACTTCATGTATGTGTTGTCTCCCCATAAATGCATGTGACTTCCTTGAATTTAGGGATTATTTTATTTTTCTATTTGTAACCTGAGTGATTAGCATAGAATTTTGTATATAGTAGGCACTTAATTCACTCGCTTGAGTTATCCAAAATGGAATACATTGACTTTCAGATTTTACCATTACCAGACATTTTCGAGCACTTTTCATGACCACTAATTGGGGATATAATAGGATAAATTCTTGTTGAGGCATAGATTATATTAAGTGGCCCCTGAGCTTTTTTTTTTTTTTTTTTTAATAATTTTGAGCTTCTGTGATTCTAAGATGACTTATACTTGGGGTCTAGATTCACATTTCCTTGATTTCTATTCTGCTCCTGGCCAAGCCATAGAAAGCATCTAAGTGCCAATGGTAACAGCTTTCTTCCATAGAGTATTTAAAGGATTAAAATGTGTTTTCTTCACATTGCTCCTATGAAATAGGTAGTTTAAGCACAGTTATTCTCATTTTAAGATGAAGAAACCATGACTCAGAGGAATTTAATAACATTTCCAGTCGTACAGTCAATTCAGAATGAGAGGGCAAACCAGGTTATTTCTTCTAACTTGAGCTTCCTTTAACTTCACTACTTTACCCTCCCGGTACAAATATGTTGGACTTTATATCCACATAAACATCATCAGGATCACAATTTTGTTTTACCTTGGAAGGCATGGATTCTTTTGAGAGGTTTTGCCAGCACATACTTAACTTTTACCATATAAAGAATTAGACTAGTTGTGCTCTCTTGGATGCCATATAATGTATTCAGTGCCTCCAAACAATAATGGAATGGTAGATACTAGTTCAAGTCAAAGATTAGGATTCCTATTTTTTTTCACCATTCTTTTCTAGCTTGAAATGATTATTTCTTCCTCATATTTCCCCAGATATAGTCTTTTGAGCCAATCTGTTTTATAGAGAATAGGATATAAATTGAATAAGGGTTTTAGAATAGATGCTCACTGAGGCCTTTTTCTATTTCTAAAATTCAGTAATTCTTTGATTTGGTGAATTTATGTACAAGGTACTGTTCTAAGAACTGTGGATAATGAAATGAAAAAAAAAAAAACAAAACACTTTTTCTTTCCCCTTCTCTCTGAAAGTTTGTATAGCTTGAAGACCTGCCTGCTTTCCTTGCTGCTCTTATTAGTATGTATACCTACTCTTACTAAATATTACTTTGTAAGATTTAACAAGTACCATTTTATACTATAATGTCTTTTGAATAAGCTATGAATTCTATCACTGGGATGAAAAAAATATCATAGACACAATTATATTGATTGATTTATTCCACTGGATGGCAACCAATTTCTTGGAAATGTTATATAATAGACACAGCAGCACACTGGAGACCAAGAGGTCTAAATTGTAGTTCCAACTTTGCTAGCTAACTGATATGTGACCTTGTATGAACAAAATAAAACACTTTGTCTCCATTTTATCATCTTCTAAAGAGTTAAAAACATTTGCAATTCTTCCAAAGTCTTTTTTAACCTTGCCTTCTTAAACCTCTCCAAGTATTCTCTCATCTGGTGGAATTAACCTTCATGCTGTCCTTCAACAGGATACTTATCTCCTGACTTGGTTCATCTGAAGAAGCTGCCTTTTTCCATTCCTCAGATATTATCCTTCCTCATTTTGGCTTCCTTTGATCCCTGGTTGATTAAAGTGTCAATTAAAATCCTACCTTCTCCATGAAATTTTTCCTGATCCCCTTTGATATTAATTCATTCTTATTGACCATACCTCCAAATTATCCCATACATGTCTTGCTTGTACTTAATTATTTACATGTTGACTCCTCCATTATATTATGAATTTCTTGAATGGAAAGCCTGGTTTTGTTTTTTCTGGTATCTTCAGTACTTGAGATCTTACAGGTGCTTGTTGACTTGATATTTTAAATAGAGAGATAAGACTAGGTGATATCCAATATATCTTCAAGCTCTCTGTTCCTTAACAGTAGTTCTAGTAGTAGTCAATAAGTCAACATGCATTCATTAAATACCTACTATGTGCCAGGAATTGTTGCATATCTTTGCCCTATAGTTTTATAAGTCACTGAATCCTTACATCTTTTGATACGCATAATACCTTATAGATGAAGGAAATTAATGAGAGTTATATGACCAGAGGCTATACAGTGTAATTAAATAAACAACTAATTGGAATCATATGTAGGTGCTGAGTTTGAAATCTTACTTCTGTATGGTTGTTTTGAGCAAATCACTAAATCTTGCTGCGTCTCAGATTCCTTAACTACAGGGTGAAAACTTCAGTTGGAGTAGGAAAGTGTTGATTTCAGTGCTATGATCCCTATAATATCTCTCCTTAAAGTATTTCTAATCCAGCAGTAATTAATCATGAATTGCTTATTCATTTTAAGTGTGAGTAACCTAAAAGTAAGTAAAGGCCTAGCATTTTAAGCTTTAATATCATTCACAAAACAATATTGAAAAGCATCCATACTACTTTGGTTTTAATCTCTTCTGCACTTTTAACTTCTGTTTTCATTATAATTCTTTGTGTATTTGTCAATCTCCACATTAATTTGAAAGCTCAACAAAGATAGGAAGAACTGTGCCCTATTACTCTTCATATTTTTGAAATAATTTTCATATTCTTCAAAATTTCTTCTGAGAAGGAAAACAGTTCCTCGCACATAAAAAGTACTTTGTAAACATAAATATACATACAATTGAAATTACTGCTTTCATGATATGAGAAATTATGTAAATCTGTTAAGTGAAGAGACAAACCTGTCAGTTATATATTTTATTTCATTTATTTATACCCCACCTTTCTTCCAAATATAATTTGGAAGTATAGTCCTGCTGATACCAGCTGGAGTCTGAGCACCTACCCACAATTATCGTGGCCTCTACAACCTTCGGACATCTCCAGATATGACAGAGTAGTCTGACACCACTTATGCAGTTAGAGAAGCTTTATTGCTTAGTTACATCATGTCTCTCCTGACTTTCTCTTCCTCTTCTTCTTATACCCCTTTCATCTGCCCTTGCCAACATGCCCCAGCAACAAGTATGTGTTTAGCTTGCGTATCCAGGAGCCCAACTCCTGAGACAGTAGGGGCGATCTCGATTTAGTGCATGCTTGATGTCCTGACGTGTCTACAAGGTGTGTATCCCAAACCTTTAGCCAGTGAGGCAGAACTTATACCTGAGGCCTCAACATCCATTCCCTAGAATGAGCTGACCAAGATCCAACCAGCCAAAGACCACAAGGGTCAGATTTGTACAAGACTTGTCTTTGCACAGACTTGTTGCCTATGCAAATGGGGCATTGTGTGCAAGGTACATGATGAAGGGTCTCAAGATTAATGCAGACTCTTGTTATTCTGTTCCCTGGCATTCTTGTTGCTAGGTTCTCTAGCATCAATAATTTATTAATTAGAACTATGTAACATAGAAAACATAAACAAAACTGAAGCACAACTAGAGACAAGCTAATTAAAATTATCATCAAATATATATCCTGAGCAATTGGATATTAGATATGCAATTGGCTCTGAATTTTATTTTTTTAAGTAAGGTATAACAAAGCAAAGATGGATTTTAAGTTTTTAATTTTTATCTGATGAAAGAGAAAATGTGGGAGATATTCTATTTAGCTAGCAAGTCAATTTTCTGTATGATTTATTAAAAGGAACCACTCTTGAACTAGCATCCACTTCTGCAAACCATTTCCTATGTTAATATCCTTGCCAGCTAACAGAAAAGCTTGCCAAATAGATCCAACTATTAGACCCAGGTATGGCAACTTTCACTATGCCTTATTACATAAATTCACTCTCTATTCCCATTGATTTTGATAAAGCTCCAAATTACATGTCAAAATTTTTATATTGGGGTAAGCATAACTCCTAAGTTACCATTGGGCTCTTTCCCAAATGGATGTTTGCTAAGGATGGGGCACTACTGAAGTCTTGAAGCATATTTGAATTGCTCCACTGTCTCAGAGAATGGATAAAAAAGGCATTAGCAGAAAACCCTTATTATGAAAAAAAACTGAGTGTGATTAATTCAATTTTGATCCCCCAAGAAGTACCAGGCCCTAAGCTCACCCTCTTGGGGTACAAAGAGATGAATTCTCTTTCATTAAGTTCATTGGAACTTAAGATATAATAGAGAAGCATATTTTCCTTCTCATCCTTATACTTTTCCTTTTTAAAAAAAAAGAGTCCACTTACAGAAAGAACATGCTAACAATTTTCTCATTAACTTAACATTGACCATTTGATCGGCAGAGATAAATTCATGTTATCTAGGTTTTATTATGATACCTCAACTTCATAGTTATTATGATAGCTAAAGAATTCAATTCAATGAAATTTAATGAACATTTATGAAATACCTAATAAAATATATCTTCAGGCTTGTGATAGACCCTTAGGATAGAGCCAAAAATGAAGTAATACCTTCCCCTCAAGTAGTGTGCAGTCTGCAGATAAATTTGATATATACATATAAAAGGGAATATAGTACACAGTACTATAGTACATAGAAGGCAAATATAGAAAAAATTTGATTGGAAAGAAGAATTAATAACAATTAAGGAGATAATGAAAAGCCTTGTATGGAAAAGGGAATGAGCTTAAGCTTGAAGTGATATGGTAATTCCAAGAAGCGAAGGTAAAGAAAGAAAGTATGGCAGGCATGGGAAACATTTAGTTTTTATGAATGTATAAAGTCAGGAGATGAAATGTTAGATTGACACAAGTTTAGCATTGAGGCTGGAATAGGGTTAATAGTGTATCTTTGAGTCTCTCCTTCATGGTGGAATTTATTCCACACTATGAGGAAGAAAATGAGATAGTCTTCAAAGTACTTTGAACAAATTAATCACTTGTCATGACTTCTCTGAAGGGTTACTGAAGAAAATGCGTCATGTTTTGTCTTAAAGCCATAGTTTCTTCATTCATTATGACCCCATATGTTATAGGTTCTGGTTCACAGTTGTCAGTGATTTTACAATAAATTCACCATACTCTAACATTGTGGTTTCCAGAAGTAACAGTGTAACTATAAAATCATAATCTCAGGTACACTTAGAGGGTATATAAAATAGCATGAACATGAACAGATACACTAAATTGGACCAAATATATATAGGGGAAATCTGAACTGAAGGTGATATAATTAGGAAAACATGGAGAGATTGATATGGAAAGTACCTAAAGAGAGAAACAGCAAAAACTTCTTATTGAATCTGATAAAAATAAAACCAACATCAGTAGCTACTGACCTAGATGTTTACTCTCCTATGTATGCAAAATTCTCATGGAAGTCATTTATATATGAATCAAGGGTCTCCTTGATAAAAAAAAAAAAAATTAGAAGTGAATAAGTAGACTTTCACAAGAGATATTCAATAATAGACCAAATGACCATCACCACCACCATTGTTATATCACCATCATTATCAAAAATACAATAATAATAATAATTCATACAATATTCTAAGATTTACAAAGACCTTTGCACCATTTTCCTCACCACATGGAAGAAAATGGTAACATCCCATAGAACAAAATTCTACAGGAGAAATCAGTCCAAGACAGATGAGAACACTATAACAATGATTTTGAAGACACAAATAGAAAAAAATGCATAAAAGGAAAAGAGAAATTTATAAATTAGAGTACTAGAGAGTAAATATACTTCATTTCAAAAAAAAAAAATGACCAGTGAATAGAGAGACCATATCTTCCTTATCTCTTGAAGCTGTGTTTCTTTTACTATAATCCAAAATATTATTTACTTTTCCGCCCACAATATTAGACCACAGTTCCTTAAAACCTGCACATTCTTTTCAGGCAAATTATATCCCCTGCTCCCAGTTGGGACTTGTGAAATTGATTTTAAAACTCCAGTGTTAGCTGTTAAATTTATTCATATTCAATTTCATATATGATTTGGCCAACATTCCAGGCTTTTAAGAGTTTTTGTGAATGCTGACTTTTATCATATAGTATATTAGTAATCATATTCTATGCAAATTTGATTATTATGATATCTATGCCTTTATTCAATCATTTGTAAGAATGATAAATAGTTCTGGATTTTTCATATATTGCTGTGGCACTCCACCATAGTCCTCTATAAAATTGGCATCAAACTCTTATTGATGACTCTTGGGTATGGCAATTCAACTGGTTACAAATTAGGATTATTGTCCTTTTGTTTTACTCACATTTCACTTCACATTTCACTCACAAGAATAGTATAAGATAATTTACCAAATGATTTACTAAAATGTAAGGCAACTATATCCATATTGTTTTCTGGAATTATCAGTTTAATACCTCTGTTTTTTTAAAAAAGCAAAAAAAAAAATTGGTTTGGTACAATTTGTACTTCAGAAAACCATGTTTGTTTGTTTGTTTGTTTTTTACCATATGACAACTACATTTTTAAAAGAATTTTCACCAATTCTATTTTACAGTGTATTCTAGAATTTTCCTGGAAAAGTGGTACTAGAAAATGGACATATATATAGAAAAAACACGTACAGAAATAAATAGAAAAAAAATTCCTGTAGGAGAAAAGGAGAAGTTTGCAGATTACATATTATAATATATCACAAATACCATACATATCACCAAGTAGGCTTTATACAAGGAAAACTGGTTTAGGAAAACTATTAGTATAATTGACCATATCAATAATAAAATCAACAAAGATCATAAGACTAACTCAGTGGATGCAGAAAAATCTTTTGACAAAATACAGCATTCATTCTTATTAAAAGCACTGAAAAGCTTAATAATAAATGAAGTTTTTCTTAAAATGATAAGTAGTACCTATTTAAAACTACAGCAGGCATAATCTGTAGTAAGTATAAGCTAGAAGCTTTCCCATTTCTCTTTGAGAAAGTTTAAAAGTCCTTAAGGATGCCCAATTATCACTACTATTATTTAATACTGTACTACAAATGCTAACAATGGCAATGAGAAAAGAAAAAAGAAATTGAAGGAATTAGAATAGGCAATGATGAAATCAAACTGCCACTCTTTGGAGATAATGTGATGGCATAGTTCAAAAAAAAAAAATCCTAGAGATGCAAGCTATTTGAAATAATTGAAATAAGTAAGTTAGGAAAGCATAGAATAGTTTACCTGTCAGATTTATGTACAAAGGAATAATTTAGGGCTAAAGATGAGATAGAGAGCCTTACCAGAAGTAAACTGGGTAATTTTGATTATATTAAATTAAAAAGGGTTTGTGCACACACACACATACACACAGAGAGAAAATCAAAATTAAAAGAAAAGCAGAAAATAAGGGGGACAATACAGCAAATTTCTTTATAAAGATCTCATTTCTCAACTATTTAGAAAACTGAGTAAAACTTATAAGAAACAAGTCATTTTCTTATCAACCAATATGAACAAATTGTTTTCAGAACAAGAAATCAAAGCTATCTATAGTCAAATAAAAAAATACTCTAAATAATTATGGATTAGATAGATAGAAATCAAAACAACTTTGAGGAATGTACTCATTCCCCAAAGACTGGCTAATATATAGAAAAGGAAAAATGACAAATGTTGAAGGGGAAGTAGAAAAATTGGGACACTAATATAATATTAGTGGGGTTGTAAATCATACTGCAGTGTGACGGGAATTTTAACCAAAGGGCTACTAGATCTACATCTCAAAGAGATTTTCAAATGAAGGAAAAGAATATATATGTACAAAAATATTTATGAGTACATGATTGTGATGGAATATTGTGCTACTGTAACATAAAAAACAACAAGCAGTATGGTTTCAGAAAATCCTGGAAAGATTCATATGAAGTAATACAAAATGAAGTGAGCAGAATCAAGAAAACATTGTACATTGTATCAACAATATTGTACAATGATCAACTTTGAATAACAATTGTACTCTGCATTAAAGGGGTCCAAAACAATTCCAAAGAACTTATGATGAAACTTGCTCTTCATTTCCAGAGACAAAAATGAGAGAGTCTGAAAGACAATGGAAGTATTTTTTTTTTTTTACTTTTCTTATTTTTCTTACTTTTTGCCTTGGTTATAATATGGATTGTATGACAATATATTTTGTATTAATATACATGTATAATCTATAGAAAGTAGCTTACTTTATCATAAAGGGGGATAGAAGAGAAAGAAAGTTTCTTACTAAATTTTATAACATAAATGTTAAAATACTTTTAAAATTTAATTGGGAAAAATAAAATATAAAAATTCAAAAGAACTTCTAAAAATAATATATGTGATCACATTCTTAAAACTTTAATTTTTCAAACTAAACTTTAAAATTAAGTTTACAAAACTTTAATTTAAAATAGGACTTAATAATTTTGAATTTTTAATTTTAAAAAATTATATATATATATATATGTATATATATATATATATACATATATATATATATATATATATATATATATATATATATATACACACATATATACACCTTTCTAAGGAAAGGTCAGTTTGAATTGTTAAATACATATATTCAACAATTCAAACTGACCTTTCCTTAGAAATTTAAATGGGGGAAGGGAGAGGAGGGAATATGGCGGAGTACATCAGAAAATTCCAAATTTTCCAATATTTCCCCACAAACAAAACAAAATTGTGTCTTAAGGTGAACATAGACAAGTTAAAAACAAATAAGGCAAAAGAGAATTCCCCTTGGGACAACCTGAGAAGACCTCAATAAAGATGCCAGGACCTAGGTTTAATCAGTATGAAGTGTAAATACCTCCAGGCTAGCTGCATAGAAACAGCAAGTAGGAAGACCTCAGGTTGGCTGAGCCAGAAGGAGCCTCAGCTGAAACCATAGGAACTTTCACCTCTGGCACAGTGAGGGGAATCTAGGGTCCTAATCTGACAAGACTGAGGTAACCTCAGTTGAATAGGAATGTCAGGCCAGCTGCGTTATAGAGACACTTAGTTGGGCAAGAAGGAAACCACAGACTCTGGGTGAGTACAGAGGCCAGGAGCAGGGAAGCTTCTGGATTCAGGCATTTGCAGGAGGATGAAGTTCTTGGTTTGGGATTTTAGGCCAGAGGGGATTAGAAGTGTTTACACTAATAAACTCTCATTAAAAAAAAAAAAAAAAAGCAGGCAAAGAAGAAAGAATTCAACCATAGAAACCTATTTTGGGAATAGGGAAGACCAGGATTCATCAGAGCAGAAGACTAATGATGTAAAACAAAGCCTTTCCTACCAAAAGAGTAATGTTAAATGGTTATCTACCCAGAAGGAATTTATAGAAGAACTCATAAATGAGAGAGACTGAAGAAAAACTAAAACTGAAGCAGATATGTTTCAGTTTTGGGATACATACACACACACACACACACACACACACATACACACACACCATTCAAGAAAAATAAGGAGATTATGAAAAGAAAATCAATCAACTGGAAAAGGAGATCCAAAATCTTAAAGAAAATGATTCTTTGAAAATTAGAATTGGTCAAGGAAATTCAGTGAATTTTTAAAAAAAACAAAACAAAATATAAAGAATGAAAAAATAGAAGAGAACACGAAACATAAGAAAAACAACAGATATGGACAGAAGAATAAGAAGAGAAAATATAAGAATAATTAGACCACTTAAAAAGTATGACCAAAAAGAAAAGAATCTTGACACAATAATACAAAAAAATTGACATCAGTAATTGGATAGTCGAAAAGAAAGATTGGTGCAGGGCTGTGTGTGATCTGTCTAGGACAGCAAAACTTCCTAGGCACATATAAAAATAGTAATTATGCTATATGAAAGAAGAACCAACACAGAGGCATTGGATGGGGGAAGAGGGCTGGTAGTTCTGAAAACCTATTCACATTGGGAATAGGTTAAATATAGGTTAAAACAATACATGCACACACACACAAATACTAAGTATTAGTGTGTATACTATATATACACACTCATATATCCCATGAAGAGTATAGTACCCTCCAAAATCTATAAAGAAATAAGGCAGGAAGAATATAAGATGGTAGGATAAAGTATATAGATTAATAGGAATGGGAAGGAAAGGATTGATGGAGAAGATAAGGGGGAAGAAGGTTAAGTTGTAGCAAGGCAAGTTAAGGAGTAGAGCTAAAGTAGAAGAGTTATCAGAGGTAAGAAATAAGAAATATATACACAGACACAATTACAATGAATAGGAGTAGAATTTATTACCAAAAAAAAAGGGGGGATTAGTAATCATTTATCTCAAAATCAAATTTAAAGATTCAGTCAAGGGAGAAATCTACATTGTATGTCAGCAATATTAATATTTTAGGTGCATATATTAGTGCATATAGATATATGCATTGTATATGGGAATGTCTATACATACAACATACATGCATACATATGTATATCTGTACTTAACTGCAACTTGCTGGGGGAAAGTGGAAGGATGAAAGAGCAAAAAAAAGAATAAAGTAAACTGCACAGTAAAGAACAAAAGATTAACCTACAATGAAGAAAAGAAAAGTTGAACACTTGTGAATATAATGTATTCTAGTATTATATATGCTTTATTGAAATGGAAATTTATTGTTACATATTTTGAATCCTCCCAACATTCTGATGCACACATGACAATGTTTTTCACAGTTTTCTGTATTTTTATTTTGTTTTTCTTAGTTTGTATTTAGTTTTAAATAAATAATACTTTTAAAAGGAAGCTTGAATAAGAAAATCATGTCATAATTAAATATCATAAGCTGATGAGCACAATTCACCATCTTCTGTGTGTTCTTGTTTATAAAATATCTAATGTTTATAAATAATTTAAAATTTTCAAATGATTTTTAAGCATTAAAAATTTCTTATAAAGTGACTGTGAAAGAGATTGCTTACTGACTTGATTCATAAGGAGCTAACCAAAATGATAAATTTATACTACTCGACCAGTGCCTGGATCAATGGAAAGGCTGTGTTGTAAATTCCAGTAAAGTTTTATTTGAAGGATGTCAAGAGAACTTAACAGCAGCATTCACAGTTAATCTGTTTCCACACAAGATATAAGTATACAAGATTGTTCATATTATTGAGTCATTTTCTGAAGAGGCAGAGCAAAGGGACCTAATTCTCTACCTCATTTCTCCAGGCAACTTCTAGACAAGTCTGGAAAATCTGGAGTCAAGTCCTACTTTTGATAAATAGTGGTGGTATAACTCTAAATTAACTAATCTCTCAGTGCTCTAGGCAAGTAAGATTATAAATTGCAGAGAAAATATCAACTCGCATTGGTAGAGAATTTCCTCATTCAGGAGTCTATAGCAATGGAAAATAGGTCCAGTACCTGTTCTTTCCACTTCTTATTATGAGGATTTTGCAGTAAAACTTAAGGTTGACAGGACTGAAATGTGCTCTAGTCCCAGAGTGAGGAAGGAGGCCTGGACCTGGACAAATGCACTGGATGCTTCAATGCCAATAGAAATGGCCCTTCTTGGAATACATTCTGCTAGGAGCAGCGTGTTAGCCAGCACCTCTGGAACTAGTGGTCCCCAACTTCTTAGAGGCCAAATGTGAATTTGAAACATTTGACTTTTTAGCATCTGATCATTTGAAGCAGTAATGATTAAGGCATTGGTATCATGATAAAAACAAACAAACAAACAAAACCCTCATCTCTGGAATCGGATAATCTAGTTTCAAATCCTACTTCCAGTCCTATCTATTTTAATTAATTTAACTCCTTGGGGTTTAGTTACCTCATCTATAAAATGAGAGGTTTGGACTAGATAGCCTCTAACGTCCCTTTTAGCTCTACAGCTACTTCTAGATGAAACAGAGTTGTAGCATTGCCTGGTACACTGAGAGAGTAAATGCATTCACCTTGGACACACAACTAGTCTTTTTCTGAGGGAAGATTTGAATCCACTTTTTCCTAACTCCTAGGTTGACCTTTATCCACTTCATTATGCTTTCTCTAATTTCATCTTCAATATAAAGTAGATAATGAAAATATTATTCAGTAAAGGAACTGAGGCCACAGGAACCCAAACTCATGGTCATACAACTAGACAGAGAGGGATACAGTCCTTCTGACCTAACCATAAAGCATGCTTTCTATATCATTCTAACCTGTCTCTTAACTAGAAATATTTTCTTGGGGCAATGAAGTGGTACAGTGGATATAGCACTGGAATTGTAGTCAGGAGGACCTGAGTTCAAATCCAGTTATCAGACACTTGAAACTTTGTAATTGTATAATCATGGCCAAATCACTTAATCCTGATTGCCAAAAAAAAAAAAAAAAAGGAAGGAAGGAAGGAAAAAAGGAAGAAAGAAAGGTCCCATGATACCTGGGGAACTAATTGAGTACTTTTTGTTGTTGTTGTTATTGCACATTAACAGCAAAAGAGATGAGGATTACAACATCATATCCTATTGGCAGCTACAAAAAAACATAGCTTTTATAGATATTCAGTGCCACATTACTCAATTTTTAATCATATTGTGAAGCAATCTGGATTTCTATGCCATATGGCTCCCAGCAGTTCTGAGTGAGAAAGCAAAAAACATATTCCCAATAAAGGTCCTTCTCCTCTCCAAGTTCTTTTCCACGAAATCTGTGGGAATCTTCAGGTTCTGTTTAAATTTGGAGATGATTCCTCCCAAAATATTACGTAAGTTAACAAAAGATCCAGGTTCACTCAGGCAAGCAGAATACACTGTACCTTCCACAAAGGGAAACAATAGCATAAATATCACCTTATGTGGCAGCATAAGCTACACTTTGTTTTCTTCCTTCATCAGTTTTTCAAGGTCTCAATTCACTAGTAGCCTCTCCAGGTTTCTAGCAGCTACTTCTGTTCCTTGATTGTCAGAGTATTCTCTGGAGGGAAGATCATAAAATCGTCTATTCAGGTTTTTGAGAACAAGGAATATTTTATATTTGCTTTTGTGTCTTCAATGCCAGTACAATGCTTTGTATATATTCCAGTGACATTTAATAAATGTGCTTAAAATCGAATTAAATTGAATTTGCTTCATCTGCTGTCCTTTGAAAAGAACACACCTGTCTCATTGATATTTAAAGGATATTTACCATGAAAGCACATAACCAGTGATAACTCCAGCATAAGAAATTCCTTAAAAACCATTGAAAAGTACATATATAACCAAAAGAGGTGGCAAATCTTAATATCATGTCATTACCTATATTTCCAAAGATGTTTTGGATAGCTAGATAAAATAATTTTGATGCATATTGTAGGTGGCCCAGGAAGAAAGAATAGTTTGAAGAATTTGTGAAAGAGATCAAATGCTCAGCCCAAAGGTATGATACAGTAGTGATAGAAGATTCTAGCTATCCAGGTTTCTATTGTAGCTTACTTTCTGCCAAAATCAAGCAACTAATTATATATATATATATATATATATATATATATATATACTTCATAATTTAAATAATGGCAGAAACAATGAAAGGTATTTTTGTGAATCTAATCAATAAGAAATTACTGGTTCCCTCCTTCAGAGACAAGCAACTACCACATTTGTAATAGAAGAGTGGCCAAATGGACATAACCTGAATTTGCCCTAAATTTGAGAGAAGGCGATTTCCAAGAATTCAAAGAAGGGATGGGTAGGATCCCATGGGCCAAACTTCTATAGGGGAAGTCACAAAGAGAAACCATTCATATAAAATGAAGAGGAAAATGTCACAGAAAGAAATATACTATTTACAATTCAATGTGCAAGTTGGTAAATAGGCTTTATTTCATCTAAAGTTAAAAGCCAAGGCAGAGGGAAATATTGATTGACAGAAAAGGAAAATGTGGAACTATGGTTCTCTGAATATGAACTATTCCCCACAGACACTAGAATATATAGTTTATATAAACATATTGTTTATAGACACAAAAAACATATAATTATGTTGGTCTCACAGCTGGTATGCTATTAGATTTGGGAGTGGGGTGTATGGAATATTCAGGAAAGACTAGTACTTCTGGTGTGAGGGCTGTTTACCTACTTTTGGTGTCTACCTGCCATCTAGCTCTCATCTGTGGCTCCAAGGAGTTATAGCATGCACAATGGCCACACTTTTGTAAAAGCATCTCAGATGATAGGCTAAACAAGGCTGAAAGTAACTGACAGGCTTCAAATCTGTCAGAGAATTAGTGAGGTATCTACCCCAAACGTGAAGTTGGATGTGAACATTTTTTTTCAATAAATAATGAATACAGTGGAAAAAGCACTGTGAAACAACTAGAATTTGCCAAGGTTATCTGTTTAATCAAGAGTCATCATGAGTCATATTGACTCGTCTTGCCCCTGGGCTTTGATGATTCTGATATAACCTCGGTGATCAGAAATTGGGTATATTGTGCCATATTTTCACATCTAGGCCAGAACACTAAAAAACATCAGTTTGACTTGATAAAAAATGATGGAGAAATTTAGAAACTATTAAATGAAAAATTAGAACTTTACAGGGTCTACCAGCAGGATAGTTCAGCAGTCTCTAGAAAAGTATCATTTAACTCATCACAAATAAAGTGCAAGTGAAGTTTAGAGAGAGACAGGCTCAGTAAGAAGGCAAATGAAATTCAGTTTTATATTAATATTAACAATCCAAAGTGTTTTATGATCTTGAAGTCATTTATGAGTCAAAGATCTGTCATGCATCTCAGTAACTCAGCACTGATAGATCCATACTAACAAGCAACTGGGACATGACCCTGGGGAAATGGGCTGGGTTTCCATTGTGTTCCCAACAGGTTATCATCAACCAATATTGAAGTCATTGCCAGCTTACTTCAGGTTGAAATCTGTCACCCCTTAAGCCAAACT
The DNA here is from genome assembly GCF_902635505.1 of Sarcophilus harrisii. Lineage (NCBI taxonomy): Eukaryota > Metazoa > Chordata > Mammalia > Dasyuromorphia > Dasyuridae > Sarcophilus > Sarcophilus harrisii. The sequence continues at coordinate 439,216,944 of NC_045426.1, read as the reverse complement.
TCTAAGTGAAGAAGAGGTTTGGAATGACATTAAGCTCTTCTCATGTGACAAAATGCCTGGTGCTAATTCTATTCCAGCAGAGATCTGCAAGGTAAAGTGTCCACTGTGTTTACAACTCTGAAGGAAATCTTTGAATTATATGGCTTATGGAGATTATTGCCCAGGAGATCAAGGATGCTTCTATCATCCAGCTATATTAAGGGAAAGGAAAGGAAAAGAAAATGAGCTGCTCTGTGACAATGACAGAATGGGGGGAGGTCTCTCTGATAATTATTGACAACAAGACTCTTGTCAGAGTCCCTTTATTCAGTTAATCCTTCATCTGGAAGATGATAATCTACTCAAGAGCCAGAAAGATGTCTATAGAAAGATCCAAGGACAAATGCTGTTTGCTAGCTGATAACTGCAGGAGAAATGCTAGGAGCAGAACAGACGTATTTAAACAATGTACACCAATCTAATCAAGGCCTTTGATATTGTCAGTTATTAGAGACTGCAAAAAATTATGGCAGAATTTGGTTTCCTGGAGAAGTTTTTCAGCATTGTATATCAGTCTCATGTTGTCATGTTTGCACATTTTGAATAATGAATGATGCTCTCATGTTTTGCCAATTACAAATGGAGTAAAGAAGGGATCTGTGCTTATTCCCATGCTTTCTAGCATGATGTTTTCATCAGTGTTGTCAGATGCCTTAAATGAAGATGAAATATCATAAAAGTAAACTGTTTCAGTCATGGTAAATGATTTAACTTGAAAAGGCTACAAATCAAGAATATAGGAAGAAAAGTTGGTGTGTGAATTTTTTTCACAGATGACTGTGCATTTAATGCAGCCTCTGAGCCTGAAATGCAAAAAAGTATGAATAATGAAACTCTGCTACTTGTGCTAATTTTGGCTTAGAAATTAACACCAAAAAAACTGTTTCTTCACCAACCAGCATTGCACTATCCATAAAATTAGTTTCAGCAAATTGCAAAATTTTGAATGCTATGGATAAGTTTCATTACCTTGGCTTCTTTCTAGGGATGTACACAAAGATGATGAGATTGAAACACAATTGTCAGAACTAGCTCAGCATTTGGGAAGCTCTAGAAAACAGTGTGGGCAGAAGAGTTATTAGACTGTCTACCAAACCGAAGGTCTACAGAGCCATTATGCTGACATCACTGTTGTATGCATGTGAAACCTGGGCAATTTAGCAGCACTAAGCCAGGAAACTGAATTGCTTCGATTTGAATTGTCTTAGGAAGATCTATAAATCACCTGGCAGAAAAATGTACCAAACACTGAAGTTCTTTTTAGAACTAACTAACCTGCCAAACAATCAAATTCTACTGAATTCAATGAAATTCTGATGGATTGGCCATATTGTGTGAATGTCAAATATGCATTCACTGAAAAGACTATTTTAAAGAGAATTAGCACAAGGCAGATGCTCATGTGATGGTCAGAAGTGACACAAGGATGTTCTTGATGTCATTCTGAAGTTCTTTAGCATAAACTGTGAGGCATAACTAGCACAGGATCATTCAGCATAGTATATTCACAGTAAAGAAGGCACTATCTTCTACAAGCAAAACAGAATTGTGATAGCTCAAAAGAAGAGTGAGATGCTTAAATTTGGAGACATCTTCTTCTCAAATGTCATATGAATTATTTGTGCCTGTTCTAGTGATAGAGTCTTCTGAGCTTATGTTGCTTTGATTAGTCATAGCTAGACACACTGTACATGAACCCAGAGACCATGATGTCATTTGGCTCTCTTCCAGCATGAACAAACAATATGCTCCCATTGCAGATAGATTTTTTGGTATTGCAGGAAAAGGGATAGAGATCCTAAACTGTTAGTCTGTCATTAGCCTCAAAGGGTTTTATTTAGGGTTATTTTTTGGTAGGCCTTGTCCTGGAACTAGGGTAAAGAAGAAATAAAACATAAGGTTTAGAAATGAATGACTATTTACATTGAAATGGAGGCTTTTTTCTAAAATGAACTCATTCATGTAGAGAAAGGAGAATACAGGATTTTTTCTTTTCTCATCAAAGAACACCATTATGAGTGCAATGGGAACTAAATGACCACTTTAGATTTTAAAAAGTCATGTATAACAGGTAGAATCAAGGGCAGCAATCAGAAGAAGAATTCATAAAGTATAATAGAGTTTCATGAAGGTATTTGTAAGGAACGCTGAGACTCAGAATCACTTAAGGCTAATGAGGAAAGTTAGGGACAGAAAAAAAAAAAAACTTTGATCTATTTTTTCATTACCTTCTCTTAATCTATACAGGAGGAAAGAGCATTAAAGATGGAATGGCACTACTGCTTATTGGTGGATAAAATCATGAAGTCAAATATATTCAACTCTCATCTTTGCTTCAATTTTCTCTGATGAAGAAAATAATATTTTGACTCTGAAGAACTTAATACAAATAGCAAATAATTTGTTGAAATACAGTAATAGAAGGGAGAAGGTAAAAAAAAAAAAATAAAAAAAATACATTTAGTTTCCCTTAAACAATTTGATTCAATAGGTCAGTTTAATATTTTCCCTACAATTAGGCATGTTTAGGCTCTGTTGCTAAGACAGCAGCAACTAGAGAAAAGCTTCATGATCAAGTAAGGAATAAAATAAAAGACAAATTAGACAGTTTTAATGACAGAAAATTTTAAAGGTTTTGCATAAATGAGTCCAATGCAGCTAATGTTAGAATGGAAGCAGAATAACAAATGAAGATCTTATATGTATAAAAATATTTATAGCAACTCTTTTTTTGTGGTAGCAAAAAATTGCAAAGTAGAAGTTACCATCATTGAAAGAATTGCTGAAGAAATTCTGGAATATTTAAGGAAGAGCTGTAAAATGGATGTTCTGATTCTAGAAGTTCTCTCTAGCCCTAGAATTCATTTATGGGAAGTAGTTTCTAACTCTGAGACATCTCTCTTTCCAGAACCTCTGTTTGGGAAAAAAAAAATGGCCTGGGCAGCCATAATTTAGTCTTTTCCAGTTTACATTCTGAAATTCTCTACCTTCTATCTTTTTAGCTTTCTTTTGTTTATTGTCTTGCCCCATTAGAATAAGCTCCTCAAGGGCAGTCACTGTCCTTATTTCTGTATATATTGTAATTTCAGCACTAAACACAGTGACTGACATATAGTAAGCAATTAATAAGTGCTTCTTGTTGATTTGCTCTTTTGATTTATTTCACTATTTTGCTTTAAGAAATGAATAAAGAGGAATTTTGGCAAAAACTTTGGATGGATTTGTATGATTAGATATAAAAAAGTGAGCAGGACCAGGAAAATAATTTATTCTAAAACATCAAAATTTTAAAAATTCACAATTCTAAGACTTAAGAACTCTGATCAATGTAATAATTATAATCCAGAGAACCAATGAAAAAGGATGCTAATCTCTCCTAAAAGAGAAGTACTGAATGACTATGCAGGAGGAGAATGTTGAAGAGAAGGGGAAAAAATAAATGTCTGAAACATGGGGAAAACCCATGCAGTTTTTAAAAACACATCATTAGGAACCTTAAGACCTGGATATCTGGGACTAGGCAAGAATGATCAATAGAAAGTTCATATCACAAGAGAGGTATGCCTGGGTCAAATAACAGAGAATAATAATAAATACCAGAGAATAAAAAGTAAAAATAATAAAAAAGTAAAAAAAAAAAAAAACCCAACACAAAAAAAAACAACAAAAAAAGCAGCTGACCTTTTATTGATATGATTGAGCATGAATCCACTCACCTAATATTGAAAATATTAATATGTTTTAATAATACTGCTTTAATTTATACCATTTTACTTATTTCCTTACTTGATTCTCTCTCTGTATCTCTCTCCATCTCTCTCTCTCTCACACACATACCCCTGAGACAGGGCATTATATAAGTGTCCCCATTTTACAGATGAAGAAGAAATGGAAGCCCAGGCAGATTAAATTCTTTACTTAAATCACACAGCTAGTAAATTATGTGATTTGAATCCAAACTCAGGACTTCTGACTACAACTCCAATGCTCTTCCCATCACACAGCTTCTTTTTTATTTTTATCTCTTTGTGAATAAGTGCTGCCTTCAGTTACTACTCTGCAGATGTAGCTGGGGATTTTTCCACCTACTCAGAAACACTCAAGTCAACAGAGTTCAGAAAATGAGATTCTAAGGCATACAATATATCAAATATGGCTTTATTGAGCATTTTTTACAAAACAAAAGCTTGATTGGGGGGGTAGGTGGATGACTAGGGAAGTTGGAAAAGGTAATGCTTTCCAAGGTATTTTAAAAGGTAATTGGAAAAAAATGAGAATTAATCAAGCTCTTCTCTTCCCATAAGGTTTCTGACAATTCAAATCGACAAAAGCAGAACCTTTGGGAAAAGAGTCATGTGGTACATTTGTGTCCAGTGAGAGACTGTTGCTAGGGAGAGATTGATTATGATCTATGCTAAAGATACAAAGGATTTTTTAAAACTGAGAAATGGATAGTAATTCGTGCTTTTCCTTCTCTTTGACACTAGCTGTTGCTGTCTATATATTTTTTTTATTTTTACCTAACTACACTCCCTCTTCTTCCCTCCCTCCTTTGCTGCTCTTTATGTCCCCTGCCCCCCCCCCTCTGAGTGTCTGTCTTTCTATTTCTCCCTTCCTTCTTCTCTGTCTCTTTCTATGTGTGTCTCTCTCTGTTTCTGTCTCTCTGTCTGTCTCTATACCTCTGTCTCTGTCTGTCTCTCTGTCTCTCCCTTGAATATGAGTTTTATTTTAAAACATGAAATATGAATAAATAAAAGGTTTTTCTTCACCAGTTCTCTAATATCAACATGATATACTTGTGATGGCCACCTGCAAGAGGACAGAATGGCATGGTTAATCAGGTAACAGTCAACAGGCCATGTGGCCAATGAGAGTGTCCATGAGCTGTCCTGCACAGACTGGTACATTCCCATTGTATGTAGATAGGTATAATGAATTCAACTCTTGTAAAAGAAGACAGCCAGAATTCCATCCATTCCTAAGCAGGGTCCTATTTCATATGACACCAAAAAAAAAAAAAAAAAAAAAAAAAGCATTCTCTATCAATTTTGTCTTCATACTTAAGAAAAACATCTAAGCAAGAAGGTATAGGCAAAACAATCAAATAGACTAATTGTTTCAGTATTGGCCCCAACTTTTACTAGATATATGAACTTGGGCAAAACCCTAAACTAACCTCTTCTAGCTACAAATTTGATTTGTAAAAACAAATCATCTGTGAAATGGAAATTGTGTTCCTGATCCTTGTAAAATTGTATGAAGAAAGTATTTTGTAAACCTTACAGTGCTTTATAAATCATGAGTTATTGTCATTATTTTGAGTAAAATTTTCATTTTTAAAGGAAATTATTGACTATTGAGTTTTATCTGTTTAGTCAAAAAGATCTGAATCTTGATATCCTGGATTTTAATCTTGTTTCTGTCACTTAATAGCTGTGTGTCCTTTAAGATAACTACTAAATTATAAAGGAACAGACAATTCCTTCAATTGAAGTGATCCCCACACCTGAGTGGGATAAGTAGGTATATACTAGAGAAGTATTATCAGAATGTATACTTTCTTAAAGTCAGACTTGATTAAATTTCTATCCCAAATAGCATTACAACATGGACCTAATATCTTTCTATAGCTTTTATGTTAATTTTAAATCTCCCATATCTCCACCTCCTTTTCTGAACTAAATTTCCAGGACATACCTTAAACACAGTCCAAAACTAATTATCTTTTCCCCAAACCTCTCCCCTTGTCCATTAACATCCCTATCAGTGTAGAGGGTAACAAGGGCTTCCATATCCCTCAGGCTTATAATTTAGGCGTCTTCCTTAACTACTTGTTATCTCTCACCTCCCATAAACAATTTATAGTCAAGGTTATCAATTTCACTTTCATTGTTCAATAAGCCACTATCTCTCCTTCTCCACTGTCACACAATTTTAAAGATCCTCATCACCTCATGCCTAGATTATTGTAACAGCCTGATGGTGAGTCTGCCAGACTCAAGTGTCTCCCTACTTGCATCCTTCATTCAGCTATTAGAGTGATTTTCATAAAGCATAAGTCTGAGTTATATCATACCAATACACATGCATATATTCACTAAGCTTCTGATAATTTCAAAGCTTTTCATAACCTGCACCCTCAGGACTATCTCTTCAGGTTTCTTAAATGTTACATTCCCCAAACAAAAAAGTCCTCGCTCCTGTGACTTTGACCTTCTTGATATTCCTCAAATGCTTCAGGCATTTTCTTTGATTATCCCCCATACCTGGAATGCTCTCCATCTTAACTTCATCCTAGTGCCTCCTTTGGCTTCCTCTAAGACTTAGTTAAAATCCCATTTCCACAGGAAGACTTTTCCAGTCTCTTTTAATTTTAATACCTTTCTCTCTCAATTACTTTCTAATTATTTTGTATATAGCTTACTTGTGCATAATTTCTTACTTATTGTCTACCCCATTACCTTATGAACTACTTGAGGATAGGGACTGACTTTTGTTTTCTTTGTATCCCCAGTATTTGGTGACTGACAAAGTTCTATTTGAAGGAGTTGCCAAATAGTTCCCTGAATGTTTTGCTTTCATTCTAAATAACATGCCAAGTCTTTGTAAATAGTTTTCGTAAGGGACTTTATTAAAGACTTTCTTCTAATGAAGAGCTGAAAACTCTTTCTTATTAGGTGCTATTCCTGTTCCTAACTAGATACATCCATTTTAAACAACCTGTAGAAAAATAAAGGCAAACATTTGTTAATGATCATAAAACTAATTGAAATGAACTGATCCTTCCTAGCATTTATTTTTACCTTTGTGTTTTAAATCAGAGATTTCGTCACATTAAGGGAAAACCTGTGACAGATACGTCTGTTTTTCTTTTAAACCAAATAGGGGCAGGCCTAGACTCATGCTCAATGCCATTAAACTGACTTCCTTAGTGATTTTGTGTACAGTCTCTGCCAGGTTCCTCATCTAACCAGTCCGGGTTTCTGCAATATTGACAATTTAGAATCTACAATAAAATATGATTCTGTTTCAGACCAAGGTGGGGCCCCTTGAGGTCACTCACAGTTCTGAAAAATAGTGCATCTCTGAGCTGTGATCTCTGCTGCTACAAGGTGTAATTTCACAGGTTACTTGGCAGACTCTTGGACAGTAGCTTAGCAGGTAACTGAGGTACACTAGAAATGTGTGGGAGTTAATGGAATGCCCTAATTTGATTGTGAATTACATTTACCAGCCTTATTTCAGGCAGAAAAAGAGCAACTATTCTATCTCCAAGGATTTAATAAGTTTTCTCCAGGGTCCTTCTTTTCTAGTAGAAGGATTTTGTTTGTTTGTTTGTTTGTTTGTATTTTTGTTAAAATAGTCTGTGATTGGGAGACAGAACTAAGATAATGGAGTAACAGAAAGCAATAGATTGAAACCCATCATGGTCCCCCCCCCCCCACACACACACACACATACATAAACCCTTCAGATTTAGAAGCTGAACCCAACAGAATCTTGATGGGGAAACCCAAGAAACATCCACAAGTCACTTTTCCAGCCCAGTTCAATATAAGGAGATAGAGATATCTGTGAACACTTAAAATAAAGTTGGCCAGGAAGACCCCATGCAGAATATTCTAGCACAGAGATAATATGTCCACCAGAGCAAGCAGAATTACCAGACATACAGCATAGCATTATGACAGGAGTAGGTGTCATTTGTCAGCTATATCATTTACTATCCAGTTCTGGGTTACAGATTCAGGATAAATTAAGGAGGTGATGTGCTCAGGGGTAGCATTCAGACATGAGTAGTCACAGACCCTAAGAACATATTCGAAATTAAATAGCACTTGTGTGACTTACTTTCCGGGAGCAAAGCTGAGTCTCAAATCTTCTTTCTATCTCAATCTGAAGCCTGCAAACAGGGACCTTGGGCAGGAATTTCAGACCAAAGGAGAGTCTCAGTTGTCACTCTGAACCAAATTGTCTAAGTGGCTGAATACAACCTACTGTTGCTCAGACTCTAATCCAAGTAAGGAAATTGAAGAGCTCAGAGTAGGGGAGCAGCAAGGAGGCTTTGCCCTATATCAGAACATTTTGGAATCTTTCAAAGTTTGCAAGTCCTTAACTTGAGTGATCCCCAAGATCCTGAAATATCTCAATACCCAATAGCGTAATGAAACAGTAAAAAAGATGATCCCAAAGCTTCCCTCAAAAAATGTACAGAGAACAGATGTAACATGAAGTCTCAAGTCAGGAAACAGACTGAAAAGATGAGGAAATCATAAAAAAATTTCCCACTATAGAAATCTGTTATGATGACAGAGATGCTCATCACACTTAGAAGAAAACAACTCCAAAACCTTTACCATCAAAACTTCAAAGAAAAAGTATTGTTTGGGCATAAATTTAATAAGAATTCCTGGAAGAGATGAGGCAAGAATTATGTAAGAGTTCAAATTATTTTTACAAATGAAATGAGAGTGCTAGAGAAAAATTAGAAAAGAAATTACAGTTATAAAAAATTGAAAAGGGAACTAACAGCTTGGCATAGGAGGAACAAAACCTTGCTCAAACAACAAAAGCCTTAAACATTATAGTGAACTAACTAGAAGCCAATGAAAGCCAAGAAATATTAAAACAAAATCAAAAGAATGAAAGAAAAAAGAAAATATAAAGAACCTCAGAGCAAAAAAACTGGTCTGAAAAATAGAATAGGAAAAAAAAATTATGAATCATTGGATTATCTGAATGGCGTGATGAAAGAAAAAGAGCCTAGAACCCATATTTCAAGAAACTTTAAAGAAAACTACCCAAATCTTTTAGAATAAAAGGACAAAGTAAAAATTGGAAGAATCCACCACTTATATCCTGAAAAAGTGCCAAAATGAAATCTCTCAGGAATATCATAGTCAAAATCCAGTCTCAAAGTAAGGGAGGAAAACCCACAATTGTGAGCAGACAGAACTCAAGTGCTAAAGAGCCACAGTCAGCATTCCACATGACTAATGAGCCCTATTACATCCAGAGAAAATGGAATATAGTATTCCAGAAAACAAAGAATATATGCTTATGGCCAAAAGTAATTTGCCCAGCAAGACTGGAAATAAGGGTAAGTTCCAATATGGAAAGAAAATACATGTTCTACTGAATCCTATCTTCATCAGCTATCATTAAGGGATGAGATAAGGACCACCTGAAACTTTATCATCACTCTCACCTGAACTGGTCAAAGTAGAGAAGAATACACAAAAGTGTGTTTTGCTTGACTATACATATTTTAAAAGTAATTGTTTTTCATTTCCTTCTCAAGTGAGGTAAAGTTGGAGTAATAGGGAAAGAAGAAAAACTTTTTTGCTGATTGAAAAAAAAATGTAATTTTAAATGATATGAGATCAATTTAGAAGAGAATATGATCCTTAAAATAAAATTTAGTGATATATTTTGTTTTCATGTCATCTAAATTTCTCTTTTATCCCTCTTCTTCTTTTACCTTATACAACAAAGAATTTTTAAAGGAAAAAAGTTATGATCTAAAATTTTTATAGCACATTACAAATATCATCTTCATTTTTCATATAATGAAACTGAGGCAGACAGAAGTTAGGTAACTTGCCCAGTCCTATAACTAGAGTCTGACACTGGCTTTGAATTCAGATCTTCCTTTTTCGAAGTTCAAAATGCTAAATACTGTACCACCTAATTCTCTTATTCTGCATAGCAAGGTAGTAATGTAGAAAATAGAAAAAAATTATATTCAAAAGAATCAGAAAAAGAAAAAATTCAATAAAACTGATTATTGGATTAAAATATTTAAAGATGTAATGTTCAATACACTACCTTTACATAGGAATAATGGGAGGTATCTTCACAAATCTAGAAGACAATATTCTATTTTTCCCCACAGCATGAATAATTAAAAATATTTTTTTAATAATAGCCATTTGGGCACAGCATGTTACTTCAAAATAGCTATAGCACTTCGCATTTTTATGAACCTTTTCAGTGATACTAAATGTGAGAGAGATCACCACCTTTAGTTTGTTAGTTGAAATGTAAGGGCTTGGAAGCAGCAGCTGCTGCCTATAGCTTTAATTAGAACAATAAACTCTCTCCTTAGAAGGGTGCCTATAGGCAACAGATTAAAAAAAAGGAGAGTTAGCTCCTCTTACTTGGTGTTTATACTTGACTGGCTTCTTATACTGTAGTTCCAGCACTGTTTGTCTTAGAAGAAGACTCAAAGAACTAAGTGAGTATTCTTTATGGCAGAAGTGAATGTGACTTAAGACATCTCATACACCTGGATCACTTCCCCTCTGTGTTTCCATATTTCCTTATGTTGAGTCCCCATTTTTTTAAAAAATATCTTTTGTGCTGGGTTCTTCTGGGAGCTGAGGTTTTGAATATTGGAGGACTTTGATAATAATGATAATTCATTGTCAAAGATCAAGACGAGTCATAATCTAGAAAATACCTTCTGAGTGTGTCTTCATGCTCTCAGCTGTTCCTATGTATATATTTATAAACAAAGGAACAAACACAGAGTCCTGATGTAATTGAAGTGCTATAGAATCAGATTCTACTCATCTTACCTTATCTTTCACTACCCACAATATAGACTTTATACTAATCCAACAAGCTGCTATCACAGGCCACGTTTATTTGTATCTTATTTGATTTTGTTCATGGTTATTTTTTTTGTTTGTTTGTTTTTTCCCCTTTCCACATACCCTAGATTGCCTCCTCTTCCACTGGTGCAGTGTGGTATACTGAAAAGAACAATAGCCTATAGTGTAGCCCTTACTACAGATTAGTTGTGGTAGGTGAATAAACAAGCATTTACTAAACATCTATGAATCTAGTAAAGGGCCAAATTCTGAGGATGGAAAAGCAAAAACAATCCATGCCTTCAAGAAGTTTGCATTTTAATGGGGGAGACCTCATTTAAAAGAATAGGTATGCATTAGATACACAGTAGATGAAAGGTAATCTTGGAGGTGAGGTCACTAGCTGCTCTGGAAGGAGGATAGGTTTACTGATAAAGGTAGTATTTGAACTGACATTTGAGTAAAGACAAGAAAAAATAAGTGGTGAAGGTGAGGAGAGAGAACTTTCCAAGGTTAGGGGACAGTCAAAGAAAAGGCATTGGGAGAGCAGTTGGAGAGTTGCATAAGGCACCATTTTTCACATCTTGAAGGGTTTAAATTCCAACTCTAATGAACTAAATCCCAGATTATTTTCTTAGAAACAAGATAAAATTCCAACTTCTCTAGCTCTTGTGGCTATCTCTCCTTTTCAAATTCCTTTTGCATACTTAACAACAACTTCTTAGTTTGGTGTGTATTTTTTCTATAATTATCTTGTTCTGGATTTACTGCAAGTTTCTTGAGGGAAGGGACCATTTCTTAAACTTTTTTCTATGTCTTGAAGCATACAGGATGATGTTTAGAGACTTTATTAACATATTTGAGACACAAAATGTGGTTTATATTTATAAATTTGACCCTAATTTATTATATAAATTTTTTTTCAATACACAATTTTTGCATCCTGGAGGAGTTTATAATCTAACAAGCTTCAGTTGCATTTTTTGACAAGGAAAATGGAGTTGAAAAGGAGCTGACAAGTTTCTAGAGATCTCAAACCTACCCCATTCCTGGGCTATATGATCAATATCTAATCACTTTTACCTTTTTTTTTTTTTTGAGGGGTAACAGATGTGCTTTTTATCAAGATTGGAATTTTCATATTTGGAGTTTTCTTTCACCAATGTGAATCAACAGCTTATCTATGCCTTACAGAATCTTATAGAGCTGTCTGGAACACTCGCCTTTGAGTCTCGCTCATATTTTCATACTAATATATGTCAGAATTATGTAAGAATTGAGCAGAAACATGATATAGTAACTCCAGATCTTGAAAAGACTTTTGAAACCATCTAGACCCCACCTCTTCATTTATAAAATTGAGGTCCATAGAGACAAAATGAGTTTCTCCAAGGTCATAATAGAAGTTCACATTCATTCCAAGGTTTTTGTTCATAGAGCAAGAATCCTTTCCACATCTTTATCTTATAGTCAGATTTCTATCCATTATATTCACAGTTCTCAAAATATGACCATTATTAATGCCTTGTCATGCTGCATTTACAATTGTTCAGCCATAGGACTGAAAGGCAATATTATGTGCCAAAGTAGGGGACAGAGAATTCCTTATTTGCTAATCTACAGTTAGCCCTGGGGTCTGAGCCTAGGTAGATATTATATTTTGACCTTGCTAAAAATTTTGGAAAAGAATGCCAAAAGACCTTTCAGGTAAAGGAGATAAAAAGAGGTTATGAATGCCCATGTACAATGCCCATGTACCTAGAGATGTACTCTAAAATAATTATATCTAAAGGGAACATATAAGACAAACTCCCCTTTAACTGCCATTGTACTTCTAAGGTAGTCTATCCCATTTTGTGTAACTTGAGGGGTCTTGTTATTTGTGCTTCATTTTTACTTATGTCTAGACGAAGTCTCCCATTTCAATATAATTGCTCCTAGTTCTGACTTCTGAGACCAAGCAGAACAGGTCTAATCCTTCTTTCATATGATGAACTATTAAATATATTATGATTGCTATCACACCCTCAATAACCTCATGACATTTTCTTCAGGTTAAATCTCTAATCTCTAGGTCAATCTTCACGTGCCAGAGAGTTGAAGCCATTTATCACTAAGTTTTCTTCTGTTTGCTTTCAGATCATCAATATGTTTCTTAAAATGACCCCCAAATTGAACACAGTACTCCACACTTTGTACTAAACAAAGTACATTGGATTTGTTACCCCCTTAATCCTGAGAAATTCTCTAGATTATAGATTTGCTATAATCTCTAACATCCTAATCCTCCTGAAAGCACTAATATATGGTGATATTGTGCTATTATCATTCTTTATCAGAAATAATTTCCAAGTTAAATAGGAACTTAGAGTCATGATATTTTAAACCAAAAAATGTGACTTGTAAGAGTAGAAATTTTAGGCTTAGTTGGAGAAGAGATTTTGGGAGTGAGAGTATCTTTTAATTGTCTTTGAACTTTAGACCTTTTCATAGGGCAGAACTTTCCACTGAATATCATATTGAATTGAACTTAGCTTTTCTATGACTTGGTTACTTATCTTGGAAGAAATATTGAAGGAAATAAACTAGTTATACTTGTCAGGGAAGGCAGCAGAAAGAGTGCTGGATTTGGCGTCCATGTATCTAGGTTAAGATCCCGACTCAGCCACTTACAAACACCACTTAATCCCTCTAGACCTAGATTTGCCTATTTGTAAAAAGAAGGGATTGAATTATGACCATGAAGGACATCTGTTCCTATGGCTTAAAGTTTCAAAGGGATATAGAAAAATTTACTGTTTTCCCCAATTGATGGTTTTGTTGGAGATGTATGCATAAGTTATAATCATATATACAGAAGTACAGTGAAAGGCCCTTGCCATATAATCAGTCTAGAGTCTGCAGTTTGAATTTTTGCTCTCCTTGAACAGAATATTATGAAAAAAAGAAGGTTTAATGGAAAAAGGCAATAAGAAAATTGCTATAACTTTTGGTAAGGTCCTAATAGGCTCACATTTTATTCCACTCATTATTTATCCAAGGAAAAAATACTTCATCTGATTTTTAAAGAAAAACTCAACAAAATTGTGGTATTCTTTTTCTTTAAAATATAATGGTTCTCTCTGAGAGCAGGTTTCTTGGGGAGGTTTTCTGGAGGCAGCCTTAGTTTCAGTTAAAAGTAATAATCATCCAAATGCAACCAGGTGCTAAAAGTTCAGATCTTTTATTGTCCTTCAATATAGCTCAGTTAGCTTTCTTAGAGGCCTCTCTCTCTCCTTGGTTCTAAGAGCTCTTGCAGCTTTGTCCTTTGCTTCTGCTTTCTTCAGACTCCAGCCAGCACAAAGGTGGAAGATGAAATGAATCTCTTGTCTCCTTGCCTGGGGCTGGGCAGCTTTCTGGAGAGCCTTTCAGACCAGCTTGGTATCAGTGGGGGAAGTGCAAGAGCCCAGTCACCACAATGGTGTGAGATGATGTGAATCTGGTTGCACCTCCGAGAAAGGGCTTCTCTCTCTGAACTCATTCGACTGGCTCACTGAAGCTCTATTTATGCTCCTTCTCCAAGAGTGGGATTGTGGGATCCGAGAGTGGATTATGGTTTCCTCCCAGAGTGCTCTCTGGCCCTAAGAGCTTCTTGCTTATATGAGCTCTCTAAAGGTGTGAACACAATCATTGTTTCTATCAGTTTCACTTAGTACCTTGTTTCTTCTGGCCCATAACATTTCCTTGTAAGATCAGATCAATCATATTGAACCATGCTAAATTAGATAATTATTGTCTATCAGCTCTAATGACTTAACACTTTGTAAGGATTCCAACACAAAATTATGTTGTATTTCAGTCTGATTTTTTTTTTTCCTACCAAAAAATAGGCATGTAATATGTGGATTTAATTGTTTCATTATGTAAATTTGTTACAAAAGTTTGTTCGATTTTTGCCTCTTGTGAGAAGATGAAGGGGAAAAATTAACCCTTTTAAAATGGGGGAAAGAAAGGTTTTTTTTTTTTTTTAATTGTTAGCAGGTTTCCTCTGGGCTGAAGAGTCTTACTTGAAACAGGTATACATAAATCCATTAGCATGGGAGATATTACACAAGCATATAGTAATATAACACAGGCTAGTAATGATGTAACAAACAATAGGAATCAACATGAGGAATTACACATGTCCATAAATCCTAGAAAGAGGGTATATAAATAACAATCATACATACACCTCCTTTAGCAGCCAAAAGATAGTACAAAAGCAATCTATTTTCTATTACTTCATGTGTCGGGGAATCTAATGATTTCTGCAGATTTTGAAATCCTGTAACTATCTCATCATATAGATGTAGAGGGCCTCTGGGTAAGGTATACTTGAAGCAAGGGTACTTACAGCAGGGTATTTACTCAGTGTGATTGATGATAATGGTTCTCTAGTTCACATATACTTGGTGTGATATAATAATGTAATCACTCTAGTTGGCATATACATAGTGTGATGTAATGATGTAATCAGACTGAGGTATTTAAAGGCTGAGAACACAGTAGAGGAGATCTCAAACTCGGACACAGAGGAGACACAGAAAATGGAGACAGAAACAGAGATCCTCCCAGTGGCTCTCCTGTTTTCATCACTCTTCCACCTAAGACTTAGGCTTGTCCAGCGATCCTCCAGAGAGCTAGTCCAGACATTACATTATGGCGGTTGAACATGGGGCATAAGAAGCACAAGAATTACAAGATCCATTCTACAGGTCTGAATTAGACCTCCAACAGCTACTGGCAGGTGGCTCCCATATTACAACAAAAAAGAAAAAATTGAAATTCTGATTCCAGGCCCACAAAAAAAAAAAAAAAAAAAGAAAGAAAGAAAACAATGCCAATGGTTAGACTTTGTTGAGCAATAGTCAGAATTTCTTTACCTTCAATATCATCGTAAAATACTGTGCAGGTTGGATATCATCTAGTCACAAATATTACTTAATTAGCATTTCTTCCAGACATTCATTTTTATCCTAAATTTATTTGATAAATATGCAACATTTGGTCTTTGGAAATGTGTTCTGAGTTTGCACTACTGAAATAGAGAAGAAAATACTGTCTTGATTTAGTGGGTTAGGTCAGAGATTGAATAGTCCCTGGTGGCCACAGGAACTCTAGGCATGCAGATCTGTTGCTAGGGAACCATATTGATCCTTTCTAACCTCCTCATAGGCAGCCTCATCTGCTTCTCTGTGATTGATCGCCATCATTTACACCAGTTGGGTAGTTAGAAGCTTTGACTCTCCTTTAATATTTATGAAGTAAAAACATGACCATCAAAATCTTAAATGCTTAATGCCAATTTATTATTTTTTTTCCTGAACAGACAACTGCCTTTGGAGTTGGTCTTTTCAGTCTAATGTGTTTAGTTATGGATAGTTAAATGGGATGGTTTTGTTCTCTCGAATCTAACCAGCAGGAAGATTGGCCAAAAATAGTTTCCTTCATAATCCTGCCCCCTCTTTTCTTCTTTGGTGACATCATTTCAATTTGCCTTACTTATTCTAAGGAAGTTCCTGCTCCTCATGCTAAATATTCTGCCACTTTGAAAGAACTAAAAGGATTTAGTTAATTAGACCATAATATTAGATATCTGCCCCTTAAAGTGGAAGTTAGCTAGTATTTTCGTTACTTACAATTGGATAGATGGTGAGGTGGGATAGTATGTAGTAGAACCACATTTCAATGACATTTTAACAAAGTCTGTAGATCATAAAATCCTACAAATTCCTACTGTCTAATCTGATTTGGGCCCTTGACCAAAAAAGGAAGACTTCAGAGTCTTCTTTTTATACTATTAAATTTGCATCATCTTGGTTCAATTTGTCCTCCAGATTCTTTCCTCTCTCCTCCAGCTCTGTAACATACTTCCAAGTGCCAATTTTATAAGCAAATGAAGCTTCCTGCTTCACTGGGATAGAACCTATCTGAACTCAGCACTATCACACATTATACTTTTTCCCTCTGGTTAGATAGGAAGAAAAATGTCTATTTCTCACTCAGATTAGTCTTTCTACTTGTGCCCTTGATGCCATTTCATCTAGGACTATGCTGAAGCAATCATCACCTCTGTCTCATACATTTTTTTTTTTAAATCTCTTACTCCACTGACTTCTTATCCTCTACAAACATAATCAGGTCAATCTTTAAATATCCCTTGACATTTCTATCCTATCTATGATACTATATTTCTCTCTCCCCTTTACCAATTTTTAAAAAGTTGTTTATATCCATTTTTCTACTTTCTTATTTTGCCTCCTTATCCCTTTTAAAACTGATTCTAATTCCCAAAGATCTGAAATTATCCTCTCAATGGTTACCGCTCAATTTATAACCACCAAACCCAGTGGACTTTCTCAATATTCATTCTCTTGAATATCTCTGAAGTATTTAGCAACTCTACTCCCTCAAACACACAGCAATGTTTCTGCCAATGAAGAATCTTATGAAATTGCTCCAAAACTGAATTACTTTTACCCTAAATTTGTTTCTTCCACTCAGTGATACTATCTTTAGTCTCCCTCTTTGAATTTTTGATATTGTCTTTGTCTCTTTTTTCCTCCCTTCTCACATTTAATTACTAAGTCATTCTAGTTTTACTCGTATGATCTCCCTCTCAACAGAATCTTCCATTTTATACTTAGCGAAAACATAGGCTTTTAATAGCTGACTTTTTGTGTGTTGGGAAATGTTTTGGTATATTGTTGAGAACCATACCTTACTAACTCTACCTAAAAAAAAAAAAAAAATCACTTACCCTCAATTTCCTTATGTGTAAAATGCAAATCCTAACATTTTTCTTACAAAATTGCTATAAAATGAGATGTTTAAAAAAAAAAAAAAAAACTTTGTAAACTTTAAAACAACATATGCAAAATTGTTGTTATTATTGTAGTCTCCTAGCATAACTCCCTGTCTCAACTCTTTCCATCCCTACTCCAGGCCTTCTATTTCTTCCAGACTGATTTTCTTTAAATTTTTTACTTTACCACATCTTTACACAAAAATTTTCACTGACTTTCTATTTTCTACCAAGTAGAGTTCAGATTCATTTGCTTAACATTGGCATTAACCTTAATAATCTGTCATAATCTTGCTTTTCCAGCTTTATTTTATATATATCCTCGTGATTTACTGTGCAATAACGAAATTATATTTTCTATTCTATTATTCACTCTTTTCTATTCTTCTATTCACTCTTTTCTATTCTTCTATTCACTCTTTTCTATTCTATTCACTCTTTTCTATTCTATTCACTCTTTTCTATTCTATTCACATTCTATGCCATATTCCCTACACACATACTTGCTTCTAGACTCCCAGCCTTCATTCAGCCTTTATTCTTTCTTATGACTGTTACCTTCCCAAATTAACTTTATTGATAAAGACTTCCCTGAACTCATCTGTTAGCATTAAGTTCTTAAGACCTATTACAAGTGTGAATTTTTTTTATTCTAAAACATTTAGCATGTATTTTATTTTATAGCTCTGTGACATGTCAACTCTTCTTTCTAGAGGATGCTTTATGAAGTCATAGATGATTTCTTTAAACATTGTTTCAAGTCTTCTAGCTCAGTTCTCTGACTACAATGCATGATTAGTGTTGAATTGAAGTACTTTAAAATATAATTCCTGAAGATTAAATACCTAGAAATATATGTGATTCTATTGTATATCTTTTACATTTTAATACTAATCAAAGTAGAAGTAACAATTATACATCATTGATCTCTCTAGAAACCACCAAAGCTTACTTCTGTTTTGAAACTATCCACTGGTAGTAGATCTCAAAGGTGGATCAACACTAACAGTGCTAGACTTCTCAATTCAGTCATCTGAGAGGAATGCCAGTGCAATGATAATTTTTGTGGTGGTAACTCATCTTATTTCAAGCTAATATGAAAGCAAAACATTTTTATCAAAGTTATCTAATCCATCTTTGAAGGTTCTTTATCATTTCTCTCATCTTATACTTGCACTGTTATTCCATTAAAAATTTAAATAAAACAATACAGTTATATTTTTAGAATTTTGCTAAGGACTTGCTTTCCAATTTCTGTTCTCGATAGCCCAGTTTAACAACATTAATAAACTGAGAGTGACCACAGAAAGTCAGCCAGGATATAAAGGCCTTGATTATGTTCATAGAAGTAGGTTTGTTGAAAGGAAGAGATACTGAGTCTGAAGACTTAGAAGGAAATAATAGCTATATTCAAGCATTTGCAGGACTCTCTGGTATAAGAGATAATAGACTTGTTTGAGCCTCAAAAGCATAAACAACAGTGAGTGATGAATTGGGGGTATGAAGAACTTAAGTTTCATGCAAAGAATATCTTTCTAACATTCAGAGATGTACATGTGTAGAATGTATGGCCTTAGAAAGTAATAATTTCCTAGTCTTTGAAGGACTTGAAGAAAAGACTAAATGACCATTTGAAAATGTTATACTTGGGATTGCTTTCAGGTATGGTTTGGATTATGTGGTGAAAAAGGTTTCTTAAGATTCAAATTGCTTAATTCTGTGATTTAAAGTTGTGACCTAAATCTGTGAAAATTGTAGTCACATTAGTGAAATCACACATCTGTCAAAGCACCGGAAGAGCATTTTTAAAAGAAAAGGGAACCTAGGATACTCATTATTTCCTACATCTGCAAAATTTTTGTTCTCTAAATTCAATGGCTTTCATCCTTTTCTTGTTTCTTGCATAAAAATACTAACATACAAGACAAAATTATTTATAAGAATTAACAGGAAAGAAGGAATTTGAGTAAATTAAGAGGAAAAAAATGTTGGTAAGTGTAAAAAAAAAATTTTTTTTTTTTTTTTGTATCGATCGTCACTAAAAAAATTCACTCAAGACTTTTTTTTTCCCTGAGGCAATTGAGAGTTTAGTGACTTGCCTAGGGTTACACAGGTAGGAAGTGTTAAGTGTCTGAGATCAGATTTGAAATGTACTTCCTCCTAACTTCAGAGCTAGTGCTCTACCCACTGGGCAACCTAGCTACCCCATGTAGATTTTTTTTTTTTTAATCTATTTTGATTCTCTCTGGGTTTTATGTCAGGAGTATATTTGTGTCCAAAGAAATTTGGTAGGATCCCTTATACTATTTATTCAAAGGCTTTTGGGAAGTATTTTAATGTTTTGTAGAATTCACTTTTATATTCAAGTGGCCCCAATTTTATTTTTTTCTTTTAATGTTCATTTATGAATTGTTCAATTCCTTTTTCTAAGATAGGATTATT
Source organism: Sarcophilus harrisii (assembly GCF_902635505.1). Taxonomy (NCBI): domain Eukaryota; kingdom Metazoa; phylum Chordata; class Mammalia; order Dasyuromorphia; family Dasyuridae; genus Sarcophilus; species Sarcophilus harrisii. Next base: position 439,197,042 of record NC_045426.1, on the reverse strand, counting down.
TTAAGTGCCATTCTTTTAATATAATGTTATGTTATTTTAATAAATATTGCTCTTTCATTTAGATTGTTTCATTTGCATGTCATTGGATGTAATTGCTTCTAATGATTACTTTTATCTCATCTTCATTAGTTATGAATTGACTTTTTAAATTTTTGATGATTTTTTTAAAATTGCCTAATGACTTAATCTGATTGTGTGAGAGGCTAACAATTTTTTTTCTTTTGCTATTTATTAGCTCAATGATTTTTGCTTTCAGTTTTGTTTTTTTGAAAAAGTCTCTCCTTTGTCTTCCAGGATTTTTATTTTGCTGTTTAATTTGTTCTAATTTGTGTTTTTTTAATCTATTTTTAAAAGTTACACAACAAAATTATCTATCTTTTTTTTTCTCTCGTGTATTAATAAGCTTTAAAAGTTTGAATTTTGCTCTGTGATACTTTGGTTTCATCCCCAAAATTTTCATTTTGTCCCTTTTTGTCACTATATTTAATGCAAGTGTTTTAATAAATTATTCTTTGAATCTATTCTTTAAAATTACTCAATTATAAATTTGTTTTGAATTTTCTTTATTGAATGTAATTTTTGTTGAATTATGGTTTGAAAATGCATTTTCCATTTTGACTTTTCTGTATTTGCATGTTTTTATGCCCACATAAATCATTAAATTTGTAAAGCTGAGAAATAGGTATACTCTTTTCTAACCCCATTCAATATCCTCCCATCCAATCCATCCATTAGAAATAACATTTTCTAAAATGCTATTTATTCCCTACCCTTCTATATTGTTAATTTATATTTAGATTTATGTGTCTAAAGAACAAAATGAGGTTCCCTACTATTATAATTTTACTGTCTTTTCTCCTGTCACTTGGTTAATTGTAACTTTTAAAAATCTAAATCCAATGCCATTCTGTGCAATTTTGATCTGTTCATGTATCTTTTAGATAAGATATCATTTCCCTGCACCCATTTAATTCTATTTTAGCATTTTTTTAAAAAATAAGATCATTCTTGTTGCTCTTCTCCTTTTTACTTCAACAAAGTACAATACATTCTGTTCTAGTCTCTTATTTTAATTTTTATGTTCCAAGTATGTTTCAATCTGATATAGAAATCTGATTTGTACAATAATAAATGTTTATACATTGGTCATGTTGTGAAAGAAGAATCAGAAAAAAGAGAACAAATCGTAAGAGAAGAAAAAAAATGAAAATGGTACAATTAGATATGTGGATACCAGTTTCCATCATATCTTTTGGAATTCTTAGATTTAATTCTCAGCAACACAATTGCCTATCAAAATGGATCATTACACAGTTTTTTTTTTTTTAACTGTATTCAAAGTTCTCCTGATTCTATTCACTTTTCTGAACATCCATTCATGTGTCTCCAGTTTTTCTGACATCTGTCTGCTCATCATTTCTTATAGAACAGTAATATTTCATTACATTCACATATCACAATGTATTCAACTATCCTAATTGATGAGCATCCCCTTGATTTCTAATTGTTTGCTACCACAAAGAGCTGTCATAAAAAAAGTTTTTGTACATGTGGGTCTTTTTACTTTTTTTTTTTTTTTTTTTAAATAATCTCTTTGGGATATGGACCTAGCAGTGATATTGCTAGATCAAAGTTTATGTACAGTATAGTTCAAATTTCTCCCCAGAATGGTTGAATCAGTTCACAACTCCACCAACAATGCATTAGTGTTCCAATTTTTCCACATGTTCCAATATTTATTATGTTCATTTTCTCAATCTGATAACTGCCTGTTCATGTCTTTAGACCATTTATAAATTGAGGAATGATTTCTATTCTTATACATTTGATTCCATTCTCTACATATTTGAGAAATGAGGTCTTTATTAGAAACATTGTCTATAATAACTGTTTCCTAGCTTTTTGCTTCCCTTCCAATATTTGTTGCATTGGCTTTGTGAAAAGACTTTAACTTAATGTAATCAAAATTATCCATTTTGCATTTTATAATGTTGTTGTTCTCCTGTTTAGTCATGAATTCTTTCCCTTTCCATATATCTGAGAGGCAAACTATTATTGCTTCTCTAATTTGTTTATGGCATCACCCTTTATGTCTAAATCATGAATGCATTTTGACCTTATCTTGCTATAGGAAGTGAAGCAAGTTGCTCAATGCCTAGTTTCTGCCATACTATTTTCCATTTTTCCTAGAAGTTTTTGTCAAAGATTAAGTTCTTATTTCAGAAATTAGTCTAGGTTTATTCAATACTAGCTTATTATATTGACTTGTGTGCTTAACCAATTTCACTGATCTGCCACTTTATTTCTTAGTCAGTACCAAATAGTTTTATTGATTGACATTTTATAATAAAAATTTTAGATCTGGTATTGCTAGATTGCTTCCTTTTAATTTTCCCCCATTATTTCCCTTGATATTCTTGATATTTTGTTCTTCCGAATAAATTTTATTATTATTATTTTTTCCCTATCTCTATAAAATAATTTTTGGAAGTTTAGTATGCCATTGAATAACTAATTCAAGTTAGGTAGAAATATCATATTCAAATATATTTCTTGTAAACGTGTTGGATTCTAGCTTATAAATGACTCTGATCTTGTACTATTTTACAAGGAATTTCATTCTATTCACATTAACAGTTGTGATTAATATTTGTCTCCTCTTCAAGAGTTTTGCTTTTGATTACAAGTTCCTTTAATTTCCCTGCTTTTTTCTGGATCTCCCTCTTTCCCTTAACATTTTCCCCTTCTACTTCCCTATTTAAGATAAATTTCTATACAAGTATTGCCCACTACCTTTCCATTGTATAAATTTCTCCTTTTGTACTCCATTTGAGACAATGTCTTTCCTTCCTTCCTTTTCTTTCTCCCCTCTTCCCAGTGCATTTTTAATTTTTACTCTCACATTTTTATGTCATCTAAAGATAACAAAATAGCTCTCAGGCCCTCTGCCTAATTAGATTTGATATTATGCCTCCCAACTCTCAAATAGAAGGAAAAGGAAGATAAGGAAGGTGGTGCCTTAATGCATTAATTAGCATAATGGTGATCAGTTTAGAAATAATGAATTCATCTTGAGGGATCAATTTGCCTTTTGGAATATCATGTTCCAAGTTCTCCATTCTATCCTGTATGTTATCTGCTAAATCTTGTGTGATAAAAATATCTAATTTAATTATCTAATTAACTAATTAGCAGGGATCTTTTTTCAATTTTTCTGGTTTTCCAATTAGCTTTTCCAGACTTTGTTTTTCTAGTCCCCTGATTTGGACATCTCTCAAAAGAACCTTTCAGGGTCTTTGCCATGTAGTATAACTAACAGCTAATATTTATCACCTGTCTTCGATAAAATTATACTCATTACTGAAGTAATGATCATAGAATTTTGTAATAGATTAAGACACTTGAAATAACCTTAGAGAACAGAATACAAGAACAGGATCAGTGAGGAAAAATCCCAAAGTCGAGTTCCTATCATGACTTTAACATACCTTCTTGCTGTAACTTTAGGCAAGACAATCTCTCTAGACCTCAGTTTCCTTATCTACATAACAAGGTGTTTTGATGATTTACCAACTCAGTAATTTACTGGCATGTACCATGTTTAATAAAGAGATGCTAATTGAAATGCCCAAAGTCAACACACTGAATTAGTCATTAAACCTTTTACCCAATGCGGGCTTTCTGATTCCAAATCCAGTATTCTTTACATTATAATTTATTGTCTCTGTTCTGATTCTGCTATTGAAAATTACTATAATATAAAATTATAGAAATATGAAATATACAAAAGGTTCCAAATGATAAAACCACTATATTTTACCAGCATTCCTACTAAATATATATAATGCCTCTGCGATCCATTCCTATAAGAAGAGAGATTTACCCCCCTCCCCAGACATAGTTCTGTAATTTTTAGTTACCATAGAAAAATAAGATGATTTTGTTTCAAATGTTTATGGCTAGAAAAGAGGTATCTCCTTAATTTCATAATTCTGTTAAGTTCTCAGTAGGTATAATTTTTCAAATAGTATCAATAGATGGGGCTACTCCTCATAGGCCTTCTACAAAGTCACCATGGAAGGAACTATTTTATAGTAATCAATATAGTAACATGAACTTTTATAATGGCATTTTCCCTGTCTCTTCCTACTAACACTATTCTTTATTTAGCTGCCAAAGTGAAAAGTCCACCCAACTATATTTATCCACTGACCTACATACACATAGTCAAATCCTAGTGGATCTTACCTTGAGCATAAAGATAAAATGCTCAGTTTGGAATTTAAAGCTTTTACAACCTGGCCATTTTTTTTTATCTTTCCAGTCTTCTTATACCTATTATTTTCCACATATTCTATGAACCAGCTACTGCTTGTTTCTTAAACAAGACATACCATCTCTTGATTCTGTACCTTTTTATTGACTGTCTTCCATAGCTAGAATTTGCTCTTTCCTCACTTCTACCTCCCCTTGGATTCCCTGACCTTTAAGATTTACTTCAAATTTATCTTCATGCATGAGGTGCTGAGGAGCAATATCAGTGTAATTGCCTATATGAGTGAAGAGGAGGCTTAGAAAGATTTTAAATGCAGCAGTGATAAAAATTTTATAACAAATTGCATATGTGTTGAGAGTGAAAATAAGGAGTTAAGGAGGAAGATGAGGTTATAAGTCTATTTGATTTGGGATAATGGTGGTACCCTTGATAAAAATTGGAAAGTTGAGGAGATGGAAAAGCTCTGAGGGAAGAGAAGTTCTATTTTATATATGCTGAATTTGAAATTCCTATAGAATGTCCAAAAGATAATTGTTCATATGGGAATGGAGTTTAAGAGTGATTTGAACTGGATATATAGAACTGAGAATCATGTGCATAGAGATGACAATTGAACCCCTGAAATATACCACCCAGTGACATAGTAACAAGGGTAAAGAGAGAAGAGTCCAGGACAGACCCATAAGGGTCTCATGATTAATTGGTGTTCTCTCTGAAAATCCAGAGGAGTGGTTAGCTAGGAGGAGAACCTGAATAAAACAGCATTGTAAAATCCTAGAGGAATAGAATATATAACAATATCAAACAGGTTAAAAATGATGAGAATTGAGAAAATTAAAAGATCATTGGTAACTTAATTCAACTGAAATTCTCTTTTATGACATTAATAGCCAGATGAGAGGATTTAGCTGTTAGAAGAGTTGATGAGATCTTAGTGAATACAGTTTTATTAATGAGTTTACTGAGATAAAGCAGCTAACAACAATGGGCTAGATCAAGTGAATATTTTAAAAGCTTGTTGTGAGTATGTTTGTAAGCAACAAGGTAGAAAGCAATAAGATGAAAGATTCAAGATTGGTTTTTACAGGCTGGGTAAAAATGTTATGCAAGTGATAATCTGATTATTCTTTTGAGCATGCATTTTTGTGTTTTGCTGATCTTTTGGTAAGTCATTAGTTCTCTTCATTCTTGAGTCTTAACTCTCCTTCATTCCTTATATCCAGTCAATTGTCAAATATCAATGATAATACCTCCATGACATTTCTTGCATCTATCCTCTTATCTTCATATGGATAATACCCCAGTTAGACAATCATCATTTCTCTATCCCTGGTCCCCAACTTACTGTAAAAGGGGAAAAAATAGATTTGTTCATTTTACCCCCATTTTTAGTCTCAGTTCCTCACAGTTTCCAAAATAAACTTCCTAAATAAACCTTTCTAAAACAAAATTTCCAAGGCTAATGCCTTCCCTGCTCTAAGGTATTTAAAGCCTTCTCACAATGTCAGTTTTAACTCCCTTATTATCTTTAATATTATGATTCTATGATCCAGTCAAAATAGCAGTTTCCCTAATTCAACACTTCATTTTTGGATTCTCACATAGTTTATTATAATTTTTGGCATGTTCTTTTCAGTTCACTTGCGACTTTTCTTGGCCTCCTTAATTATTGAAATTGATAATGATTTATCCCTCCTCAAATCATATCATATATTATATGTGTATATAAATATAGATATGTATGTGTGTGTGTGGGTGTGTATATATATATATATATATATATATATATATATATATACACACACACACACACACATAGATATTCATACATATTATATCTTTTCACTTAGTAAAATGTGAGCATCAAGATACGGCCCTATTTCTTTTTTTTTAAATCTTTGCCTTCTTGGACATTCACACAGCACATGCTTAATGAATTTTTGTTCAGATGAATAGAAGAATTCTCTAACAAAGTATTGTGAACAATATTGGCATTAAAATTTATCATCAATTTGTTGAAAGATAACTAGTCAGTCTGTCAAGATAAGCTCTAAAAAGGAGACAATTTTGACTGATTTCGGTGTGTGTGATCATGTAAGATGCCATCAATGAAATCCCATAATTTAGTGCATCATTTGGAACAACTTTGCGATATAAACATTGGTCTGGTTAAACTATTTTAGAAATTTAAATCTCTAGTCTTTGAAAATAAATGATGAGAATTGACTTTCCATAGTTTTACATGCATCTTTGAGCCCCAGGGATTGATCGATCCAATCAGGGCCTTCTATATAGTTTATTTTCATATTAAAGTTTCCTTATGTAATGAGTCTAGGTAAACTTCAATATATTTTTATACAATCATGCTAAGTACAAACGCCATGGGATTCAAGCTGTGGAAATTGAACATGGCTTTTTAGTGGAAGTATTTTTAAGTTGTATTTTCTATGATCTGTCTTTAACAGAATCCCCTTCATATTGTCAAAATAATGCTATGTTGAGTACATGTACCGAAGGACAAGCAAGCCTAACTGTGCTTTATTATTGTAAAGGAACCATAGTGATCAAGAATTAATTTTGTAAATAACAATGCTGTTTGCAGCAGTTCGGCTCTAAACCAATAGTTTTAAACTTTTTTTTTTCAGCTTCTAATTCACACAGTTGGGGGGAAAAAGTCATAAATAAAATATTTGTGAAAATATTCTGTAATCATATTCATTGTAATCATAATCATTGTCACACCCACTAAGAAACATGCCATGATGTTTTCTATTTCCATATCATGATTCAATTCAATAAATGTTGATGGAGCATTAACTTTGTTTAAGATAGTTGTGTTGCACAAATAACACTATAACTCCCTCCTAACAGATACAAAATACACCCTCAATTATTTTTCTTCCTCTTAGTAAAATATATGTTTCCAAATAAGTCCTGGATCTTGCTATCTGTGTGGTCTTGAATAGATCACCAAGTCTCATTTTCTTTATTTGTTAGTCAAGAGTATTGGATTAAAATATCTTTAAAGAACTAGCCCTAAATCTACAATCTAAACTACCAAAGCCTATAAATGATATAAATATTTATTTGAATGAAGCAAGATAATCTGGCTTGTGCTGATTTCTCAGAGGGCAAGATTTAAAGCCTTATCCTTGGTATTAATAGTGTGCATGGAATTTTTTTTAAATTACCTTATTTGATCCTCATGTTAATTCTGATAGTCATTATTATAATCCCCATTTCTCAGTTGAAAAAAGTGAGTCAGACAAAGGTTAACTAAATTAGCTAGGGTCACAGATCTAGTGTCTGAAATCTGATTTGAACTTAAGTCTCTCTCTTAGCTGGTGGCAGTGTTGGACCTGAAGTTAATTAGTATAAGGGATTCTTATTAGGTCAGGTTAGATCTGAAGAGGTTTAATCAATGAAGATAATGATAAGCATAGGCCCTCTAATTTCATTAGCATAGGGAATTTCCTGGTGAGGAAACTCCCTCTAGAACACTGAGAGGTTAAATGAGTTGCATAAGATCACAAAGCCAGTGTGTATTAGAAGCAAAACTTGAATCCAGGATGTCATCATTCCAAGGCAAGCTTTCTGCTTACTTTGGAAAGAGGAGAAGGAAACGTTTCAGATCCCTGACCATAGGAATACACCTAAATCATTAATAATAGCCCACAGGAGAATAAACAATCCAACTTCTCTACAGATACAAAATTACCAAGATTCACCAAAAATGGGCCATGACTAAGGACTGGGCATGTGCTTTAAATCATGAATGTCACATAGCCTAATTAGCTTACTTGGGTCTAAGGCCTGGACAGAATGATAACAACTTGGTTATTTCATTCTTTGGGTACCTTCCTATCAGAGCCATGCCAGAAATGAGAACATAGTTTAGATCTCATGATAAATTACATAAATCGGTTTTTACAAATAAAATTTGTGAAGGAAACAATATATAAGGAAAGGCATAATTCCAGAGAGGAGTGAGCTGGAAACAAAGAACTGAAAAGAGAATAATTATTTTTACATAACTAATATGTTAGGAACTATGCCAAGTACTTTTCAAATATTAATACTGATTTTCACAACAATCCTAAGAAGGAGCAAGGCATTTGAATCAAAACCACAGCCAACCTTCAAAATTAAAATAACCATAATGTTGAAAGATTTTTAAATTGCTCAAAAGGTCAGAAGAATGGAACCATTCCCACTATGCATTCAGAATGACTCATAACAATGCATATGTTACTGTTCTTTCCATATTTAGACTTTCATCTTTGACCATATATAGTGATTCCTCTAAAACTTCCCAATTTCTATATTACTGAATAGGAAACTGGGTCTGGCCATTCCGGTATTATCACAATATCTTTTCCTACAAAGCTGCAAGCCCATTGTGTATCTTAGCTGATATTAAATCGATGACAAATGTCTCAGGTTAGGCACAACCTGGATCAAAATGCCAGTCCAAAAATCTGAAGAGATTGAATCAATAAGGCAAAAAAAAAAAAAAAAAAAAAAAAATCCTTTTTAACTAAATATAAACAAAACTCTGCAAGGAAATACATTGAGAAATACAATTCCCATGGTATATCCCACCACTCCTGAGATACTATCAATAACAGCCACAGTCCATTAAAAAAATCTATCATACCTAAAGTGTTATGTTCCCTTTATGATAGGATGTATTTTTGGATTCACCAAAAATTGTGGCTTAGTATGCTTAACCCAGTCCTGTTCTGCGTCTCAATGACTAAAGGATGAACACGAAATTTATTAAGGCCATATGACAATAATATGCTTCAGGGTCTATGCCTGGGTAGAATAAATAAAGGATTAAAAAGATGTTTATTAAGGTTAAGTTTAAATTTTAGAAGATGTTTAATGTCAAGCTTAGGAGTTAGTTGTCTGGCATTTTATAGATACAGGATATCACTATTTCTAGGCTATATCAGAACAAATGAGTTGAAAATGAAAACTTCAATTCCTATGAGTATTTTGTCAATACATTGTCAAATATCTCTATAATTAGGAAATATTATTATTTGATTAGAAAACCTTTTAAAATGAAGGTTTTATCTGTTTCTTTGATATCATTCTCCTAATGTCTAGTAAAAGGTTACATATCAAATAAATGCATAATAAATGTGGTCACCTACATTTGCTTATTGGCATAGCTGAAAATTTTATATCTTTAATTTATCATAGTGTAAAATCTATAATATCTATAATAATATCATAGTATAAAATCTATAATATATGAGGGGAACCTGAGAATTATAAAGAATTTAAGTTATCCTAGATAGTAACTAGGATGCTGAAAAATGTTCAACAAACAGTTTTCTAGGAAAATAATGTACTCACAAGATATTTTTAACTTTAATCTACTTTATCAACATTTTCTTCATAACTTTCTTAAGTAAATGGTCAATGTAACAGTCACTCCAACTCTGATTTGTAGTTTTTTTTGTTTTTGTTTTTGTTTTTTTTCTGAGGCAATTGGGGTTAAGTGACTTGCTGAGGGTCACACAGCTAAAGTGTTACGTTTCTGAGGCCACATTTGAACTCAGGTCCTCCTGATTTAAGGGCTGGTGCTCTATTCACTGTGCCACAAATTTGTTGATTTTTAAGGTATAAATGCTCAACTAAACATTTAATAATAGGCTCTTGAAAACTACCTTGAGCTGATTCCAACATACCACTGATCTTAGGTTACCTTCTTTAGCTACCTTATTAGTATTATAATCTATAATGATGCTAACAAAAAGAAAACCTGAACTTTTTAAAGACAGATAAATTCTTACAGTTCTCTATGTCTCTTTGTGAATTTTTTGATGATATTTTCTATTTATTTGCAATTGTTTGTGGATGTTCTTTATTTATTTTTTTTTTTTTGTAATTATTAAACCTTGACACCTCAACCTTTCCTTACCAACCAAAAATTAAAAGGACATATCAACTGTAATTGAAAATGCACAGCTCATTCTGCACCTCTGGTCTAACATCTCTTTGTCAAGAGTTGGGAAGCCTGCTTCGTCATCAGACATGTACAGGTATGATTTCTCTTTGTTTTGATCCAAGTCTTGAAGTCCTTCAAAGTTTTCTTTCTTTGCATTATTATAGTTACTGTATAAATTCTTCTCTTGGTTTGGTTCCTTTCCCCATGCATTACTTTAAAAGGTCTCCCAGATTTCTCTGAATCTGTCTCATCATTTCTGATGGAGTGATAACATTTCTTTATGTTCCTTCACCATAATCTTTTCCAACAATTCTATTTGGAGCATTTAGATGCTACCATAAATATTTTTGTACAAGTCCTTTCCTTTTTACTTGATCTCTTTGAACAATATGCCCAGTAACTGTATTACTGGATTTAGAAATATACATAATTTTGTAACTCTTAGAGTAAAGCTCCAACTAGTTTTCCAGAATGGTTAGGCCAATTCACAGCTTCACCAAAAGTGCATTGTTATTCCAATTTTCTATTATTTCCTCCAACAATGTTTATGTCCCTTTTTATCTCACCTTTATCTGTTTAGTATATATGAAATGTTACCAGAAATTTATTTTAATTTGTAGTTATTGCTATTAATGATTTGGAGCTTTTTGTTATGTTTGTTGATAGCTTGTTTTTCTTTTTTCGAGAACTCACTGTTCATGTCCTTTATATTTTGAGTAATTACTCTTTTGCATATATATTTGTATTAATTCCCTATAAAGCTTAAACAAAATTCCTAATTTTTTTCAGAGCTGCCCTCTGAGCATTACTCTTCTAGCTTGTACTTTTGAAGTTCAATTTTTATACCCATGTGTAAGATTTCCTGTTTGTTACTTTTGAATTTTTTCTTACTAGATTCAGAACAATGTTGTAGTCTTCCATGATTTTTTTTTCCCCTGTGGAATTAAGTTATTATTTATAGGACAGTCATAGACAGGAAATTCCATATAGAAATTAGAACCTATTGAGGACAGAGCTTTCATACAATATGTACACAGTTCAAACTGTTCAAATATGCATTAGTGCTACATTAAAAGGTCACATGTTTAAAAAAAAGATCTTAGTGGAAAGACAATAAGACAAAATTATACTAACAGCAAGGCATATAAGGCTTGAAAGTTTGACTATAAAACCTAAAAGTTAAAAGTCCCAAGTATGCTATTTTGAATCTGGAAGGTATAACCATCAGAACTAGATTCTAGCACAATTTGACCTTCTTCCTCTTCAGAAAAATACTTTTCAATAAGCTAGAGGAAGCTTTATATATCATTTCATTTTTATAGGACTGAAGTGTTTCAGTTCTGTCTAAGCCTCCACATTGTTCAATTAGGATACAAAGTTTTTCAATTTTACTTAGTTTTTCAGCAGCCACAAAAAATATTTGAAATTGCATCAAAAACAATGAAAACAATTTTGCTGTCTTTTGCAGACGAGATGAATTAAGGGTTCCAGAATTCATTTTCTTACACTATTTTAAAAAAAATTCTAATGTAATTATCCAGTGCGTTACCTTCTAGTTGATCATATGCAAATTTTAAGTGTCATCTACATCTCTGTCCATGTCATGGATTTTTAAAAAATGGAAATCTCCTGTTATATTGAACATTGTTTTTTGTATCCAACTAACCAACCAATTAATAATCCATCTCATTTTTAATTCTCACCTAATTTACATTTCTGTAACTTCTCCACATCATTGAAGTAAAATGAGTCAATCATCTACATTTCAAAGTCCCCCCCACCTTAGGATGATAGAGAAAATGTAATAAAAAAATTAAATTTCTGTTCTTGTGTTTATATTTCTACATAAAGAAAAAGCAACTGACTAAAATTTGTTTCATACATTTGTCTCTGTTGCACTCAACTCAAATAAAACAATAAATAAGATGGAGAAAAAATCCATGAATAAAGCCATTAATGATGTGGTACCCATGATCTAGTAATCTCTTGTCCATGGACAGACTCTCTAGTTTGAGGGTATTTCATATGGCAACTGGTAGTAGGAAGGAGTGACACATTGACATTAGTTTTCAGAGCTGCAATTCTCTGTTATTTTTTCTTCTTCTCTTTTGGCTGTGAAATATATTAAAAAAGCATATTCAAAGGGAGGTGGGGGACAGTTTAGGCATTTGGAAAGTATGATGGCTATGGAATCAGATTACCTGGATTTGAATCCTGGCTCTGTTTCTTTGAACTAAGGGAAACCTTGGGGTTATCATTTAAATTTTTTTGCCCTTCAGTGTCTATGTAAGATGAAAGATATTTACTTAGTATTTCTGAAATTCTCCGTTGAAAAATTGTTTCCTATGAATTAACAAGCTTCTAGATATTAATAAGTAAATATCATAAAACAAAATATCTTCTTTTAGGGTTGTAATTGGTGAGCTTTTAAAAATATTAATATCTGTTAGAGAACCTAAGACTCAAGAAAATTGTTTGTTTTCAAATGCAAAAAAAAAATCAAATCAATTAATGGCTACTAACAAAGCACTAAATGGGTACAATACATGGCTTTGTAAAAATAGATACATAGATAGAAGACTCCATTGAGTAGAAAATTGAGACTTATTTTGTAAGGTAAAACAAGTAATTATTTTGTGTTTTTTTTATTTTTACAGTTATCATGATTTCATGTATTATTAATTTGACTACCTTGCATAGATTTATATAGAGTAAATATTTAATTAAATTAACACTCTCTACAAAAACTTTTTTTCTACTTTGGGACTATAAGAGCATTTTATTAAATTAATCAGAAGCACATCATCTATTTCCACATCCTATTTATTGGCCATCTCCCAGTGATCATTACTTCCCAAACCTGTGAAACAAACCATTCAAATAACTGTTATAAGTCTGTTACCCCAGAAATATAGTATTGGCAAAGAACAGGAAAATCAGTACCCATCCTCTAACCAAAATTACCAGCGAGCACTGAGAATAGATGCCAAATACCAATCAAACTCCCAAGAAATTATTTTATAGATCTAGAAAAAATAGTAACAAAGTTCATTTGGAAGAACAAAAGATCAAGAATTTCAAGGGAATTAATGGGAAAAAAAAAATGCTAATAAAGGTGGCCTAGCTGTGCCAGACCTGAAATTATATTATAAAGCAGCGGTCATCAAAACCATTTGGTACTAGCTAAGAAATAAAGTAGTCAATCAGTAGAATAGGTTAGGATCACAGGGCAAAATAGGCAATAACTATAGCAATCTAGTGTTTGACAAAGCCAAAGACCCCAGATTTTGGAATAAGAACTCAAGATTTGACAAAAACTGCTGGAAAAATTGGAAACTAGTATGGAAGACATTAGGGCTCAACCCATACCTAACACCACATAGCAAGATAAGATCTAAATGGGTACATGATTTAGACATAAAGAGTGATATTATAAGCAAATTAGAAGAACATAGAATAGTTTACCTCTCAGATCTGTGGAGAAGGAAGGAATTTGTGTCCAAAGAAGAACTGGAACTCATAATTGAACACCAGATAGATAATTTTGATTATATCAAGTTAAAAAGGTTTTGTACAAACAAAACTAATACACACAAGATCAGAAGAGAAGCAGAATAAATTGGGACATCATTTTTACATTTAAGAGTTTTGAAAAAAACCTCATTTCTAAAATAAATAGAAAACTGACTCAAATTTATAAGAATTCAAGCCATTCTCCAATTGATAAATGGTCAAAGGATATATACAGACAATTTTCAGATGAAGAAATTAAAACTATTTCTAATCATATGAGAAGGTGCTCTAAATCACTATTAATCAGAGAAATGCAAATTAAGACAACTTTGAAATACCACTACACACCTCAGATTGGCTAAAATGACAAGAAAAGACAAAGACGAATTTTGGAGGGAATGTGGGAAAACTGGGATGCTAATAAGTTGTTGGTGGAGTTGTGAATGGGGAGAGCAATTTGGAACTATGTTTAAAACGTTATCAAACTGTGCATATCCTTTGACCCAATAATGTTTCTATTGGGCCTTTATTACAAAGAGATCTTAAAGAAAGGAAAGGGACCCACATATGAAAAATGTTTGCAGTGGCCCTTTTCCTAGTGGCAAGAAACAGGAAATGGAGTTGATACCCATCAGTTTGAGAATGGCTGAGTAAGTTATGGTATGTGAATGCTGTGGAATATTATTGTTCTATAAGAAATGATCAGGGTGATGATTTTAGAGAGGCCTGGAGAGACTTTAATGAACTGATGCTAAGTGAAATGAACAGAACCAGGGAATCATTGTACGTGACAACATCGATATTATACTACAGTCAATTCTGATGAACGTTATTTCTTACAATGAGATGACTGATGCCAGTTCCAATGATCTTGTGATGAAGAGAGCCATCCACACCCAGAGAGAGGACTGTAGGCACTGAATGTGGATCACAACATAACATTTCACTCTTTTTGTTCACTTGCATTTTGTTTTATTACTCATTTACTTTCTTTTTTTTAATCTGATCTCTCTTGTGCAGCAAGAGAATTGTATAAATATGTTTATACATATTAGATTTAACATATATTTTAACTTGTTTAACATATATTGAATTGTTTGCCATCTAGAGGAGGAGGTGGGGAAAAAAGAGGAGAAAATCTGAAATACAAGACTATTCAAGAGTCAATGTTGTCAAATTATCCATGTATATGTTTTGAAAACAAACAGCTTTATTTAAGAGAGAGAGAATAGATGGCAACCAGGAACCTTCAGAAATATGAGTCATTTCATTTCCCATCAGCATTTATCATGGAGCTAATAGGAGGAGTCTATAGTGAACAAGTGTTAATTCCTTAATATGAGAAAAAGGTTGATATCACTCTTTCTGAACAAGGAAGAGAAACTGACTTATAAGTATTTTATACTGAGTACAGTAATATTTACCTGAAACAGATATTACCGGATCCATCAGATTTTGAGCTCTTGAATCATTCAGAGGCAGGAGAGTGCAATTTCTCCAAGTTTGAAAGATAGGTTTTTAAAAATCAAAGTAAAGAGAAAAAATTGATAATGTTCTCCATCCTATTTTATTTCCTATATTTGGCAGCAAATCATTCTCCAAAAGGATGTTTTGGATTTTTTTATTGTTGTTTGTTCTTTGGTAAGTCAGAATCTATTCTACAGAGGGGGAAAAAGAGAAGCTTTAAATGTATGTATTCAAATGAGATTTACTGAATGATGTGTTCATCTATTTAGGTTTGGATAGGGTGAAAAATAAAAGTGGAACATATTTCTAATATATGTTTTGTCAATAAGATTGGGTATGAGTGTGGAGGGAAGGAATAGCAGTTCTAAAAAATTACTATCCAGCTTTCCCAAACTGGATCACATCCTAAACATGTTAGTGAGCTCTTTCTTCCCAAGCATTACAGTGTAATGAATGATAAGAAAAAAACATTATCTGTTATTATAGCTTCCATATCTACCCCCTGAGAACTTGAGATATGAAGTTGACTTGAGCACTGTAGTCAGAAGAGAGAAATCAAGGCAGAGATACAGGTGCCCAATAGTTCATAACAGGATTTATGGCAAAAAGAACAAAGGTGTCATTAAGATTGTGCATGATCTAAATTTAATTCAATTCTTCTGAATCCGTCTCCAGGCTTTACTGCATGTTACATGTGCAACACATAAGTTAGCATTTACTTGTGAGTTTTGGGTTAATAATTCCATATGTTGGGATGTCTCATGTTTATAAGGCAGGGTAGTAAAAAATGCCAAATACTAGATTAAACCTGAATATTTCTATAATTTTATCTAGTGATACTATAGAATGTAAGGTCTTTCAGGGCAGAGATGGTACGATTTCTCCCCTTTTCTACATATAGAAGTACAGTCCTCGCAACGTAGACACTAAATTATTTTATTGCTATAGTGATTATAATATCAACTACTCAGTGCAGACTGTATTATTTAGAACATCTAGGTGGTACAAGGGATAGAGAGTTTGGCCTGCAGTCAAGAAGACTCATCTTCATGAGTTCAAATCTGGCCTCAGAGACTTACTAATTTGTGTGATCCTGGACAAATTACCTAGCCCTATGCCTCAATTATTTATCTGTAAAATGAGTTGAAGAAAGTAAATGGCAAACCACTCCAATATCATTACCAAAATACCCATGGGGCTATAAGGAGTTGGAAACAACTGAACAACAACACTTTCCCAAGTTTTGAAGTCAAATGTTGATTAAAAAAATAATCACGTGGAAGCTTCTTGAAAAGAGCTGATATCTAGCTTCAGGCCCTTTCCCAATAGGCTATGTCTAAAAATTGTATACTACATACATGTATTTTTGAAAGAAAACCAAATTGCTAGTTCAGTTTTTTTATTTGAATAAACCAACTACATTTTTTTGGTTCATATAGACATTACCTTAGTTTGAAAATAATCATCTTTTCAAAGAAGACATAAGAAAACCCCCAAAAAAAGAAAGAGAGAAAAGAAAAAAATCAATGAGTTAAGAGACTGAATGACTATTACAAAACAATTGGATGATTCCCAGAAAAAGTTGAATTTGTTAACAATTGGGCACAAACTAGGACTTTTATCTGCTAAACAAAGGAGACAGTATGTATATCTTGTTTTTCTTGGCTCACTATGCTCAGTCTATTGTCAGGTGGTCTGACATCGCTTAGTCCTCATTTTTGTCTTCTTTTCCTTGATCAAATTTCTAAAGAAGGAACAGTATTTAGCTATAATACTCTTCTTACTCCCTAAAACACCATCACTGAGGAACTCTTATCAACTGACCTATCACCAACAACAGTATTAGTACTTAAATATAATACTACACACAGATGACAACAGAACTTTGCTACATAATATTTTTATATTTTTACTTAATCTGGACTTTTTGAGTGGTAAAGCATCTAATTTCTGTCTCATTTATTTCCCTTGGTATGGTCATTTGATGAAACCAAATAGATGATCATAATGTGAAGACATTGAAAGTATTTGATCTGTTTTGGGTTGTTTTTCCCCAAGTGCTATGACAGAAAAGTCATTTAATCTTTAAAAGTCAGTTTTCCCATTTGTAAAACAGAGAGGATTATGCTTGAACTACCTACTTCCTAAGGTCGTTATGAGGAAAGCACTTTGAAAATTTGAACATTCAAATATAAATGATTTTATTTTCATATTATTCATGTATTGGCATATTACAGTATTATCTGACCATATATAATCTAAAAAGTCAGGGGATTGTAGAAATATATAAATTTTACATATATATTCATATTGTAAATGGCACAAGTATATATGGATAATAGGCACATAAATATATATGGAAACATATTTATATATTCTATTGCAACTAGTAATGGAAAGAACACTGAAGAACACATATAGGCATCAAAAAGAGATTTTTAATTCTTAAAACATACATATTTACATGGAAGTCATTTGTTGTTTTAAAGAATTAGAAATGATTTACAAAGCTTTTTTGCATATTTGATTTAATTAATCTGAAAAGTACATTGAAGGGAAAAATAGAAGCCATGATTCAGATATGTGACTAGATTCTAAATCAAGACAAATTACATTCAACCACTTTATTTTTTTGCAAATAGAGTCCTTGAAACATATAGAATTGATAAGAATTTATATAAACGTACATTGGAATGAAGTCAGGAGCCGTGGGTTCTTAATAGTTTTCAAACTGAAGGAGTCACCTAACCTTTCTAGCCTTCAATTTTCTCATCTGTAAAACCAGAGATTAAACTGGGTAAGTTAAAAAAAAAAAAAAAAAAAAAAAAGTTCCAAAATTCATGAAACGTATAGCTCTGGAATGTTAATTCAATATCTAAGTAAAGAAGAAAAATTTAAAATCCAGGGTGCTGTCCATAGTGCTACCTGTTCTGGGATTGAAGAGGTTTGGGGAGGGGGAAAACTAAAAGTTGTCTGAAATATCCATATAAAAGTTCATAGAAAAGCAAAAAAAAAAAAAATGTTCTTTATGTGAAAAATAGTTACATAGAGAATTAGTTGGAGTTAAAGGAGTGTAAAAATAATACATTATTAGTAGTTTTAAGTACCAAAAAATTGGAGGCACAAAGTGAATATCATCATTTACAAAGTATTTTTGCACAATTTCCGGAAAATTTGTGACTGAGAATTCCATTCTACATGCAAAAAAACCCAATACCCTAACCACATCATCAGTAAGAAGAAATTTTTGCCTTAGGGTAAGAATTTACTTTCGTGAGTTTTTCTTTGAATATATAATTTGTTTTCCTGGGGGGAAATACCTATCATAAGCTACTGATAGACTACTGTTGATGACAAAGACATACCAAAAGACAGGATGCTGAAAAAATTTAAAGTATTTTTTTGGTCAGTGAGACTGCAATAAGCTTAAAAACTATAATTACTTAAATGACTGAAGTTCATTTGTAGAGTTATTTTAAATAAGACTCATCATTAATTTATTAAGTGCATATCATTTGAAAAAGTCCTGTGATAGGCAATATGGATGCAAAAACCAAATCAAAATATAGTCCTTGTTCTCAAAATTTGTTTATATTTTACTTGAGTTGGTGGTGGTGGAGAGAGGTATGTTTATATCAAGAGAAAGTAAGAACTGTTTGTGTGTGTGTGTGTGTGTGTGTGTGTGTGTGTGTAAAATTGTTTGAAGAAAAAAAACTAAGGGATTAAAAAAATCATCCACGGGATAAAGTACATGACGTGAGTCTTAGAGGACTCCAGATGTTGTACAAGTTAGAAAGAATATATATTGAATACCAAATTCAAGATACAAAGGTGAGAGGTAGAATTTCAAACTCAGAGAATCAAAAGTGCCATTTTATATCATGTATCAATGTAAAATAAAATTGGAAAGATGACTTAGAAATAGGTTGTGAATTTTAAATGTAAAGGTGAAAAAAAATTTGAGAAATAATAGGGACCTACTAAAAATTCCAGATAAGCAAAGTTAAATATGTGATTTTAGGCAGGTTATTTTAGAGGACTGATTTGAGAGATGAAATTATGGAAAGCATGGGGTCTAATTACGAGTCTACTATAATCCCCCAAATTAGAGGCACTGAGGCACCCAACTATAATAGTAACTATTTGAGTAGATAGAATGAGGAGATGTGGGATAAAAAGTATAGTCAACAAGATTTGGTAAATGATTTAATGCAAGGGAGAGAAGGAAGAGAAAATGTGATGACCGCGTATTTTAAAATCAGCCAGAGTCAGGGATTCAGATTAAGGGAAAATCTTGAATCTTTATTCTCAGTGAAGGTGAAGAAGGATCGAAGGTAAAAGGGAATTGGAGGTAAAAAGAGAAGCCAGCCAGACCAGAAGCCATGAGACCAGAAGCCCCCAGAGCAGAACCCAGCCAGCAGTCTCTCTCCGCTTCTCCTCCTGCCCCTCTGCCTCCACCCCGCAAAATCGTCATTTCCTATTCAACACATCAGGACCTGCACAGAGAGTGGGCAGGGGCCATTCTTTCTCCAAACATATATGTTAATATAGTCCAATTACTATTTAGCCTCACGTGCTTAGGACCTCAGTGCATCAACTCAAACCTCAGCCCATTACAAGAAAACAACTGAAAATAAAGAAATTGTTAATTATTTATGACTGTGAAAATATAGTGGTAACCTATAAAAACAGAGAAATTTAGGTATGGGGGCAGTTTGAATGTGTAGAAGGTAATGAGCTCCTTTTAGGATAGGAATTGAATTTGAAATACCTCCTCATCATTGACTTGGAGAACCCAACAACAGCCGATTATAAGACTACAGCTCAGAATTTGGAACTATGCTCAAAAAGTTAACAAACTATGCATACCCTTTGATCCAGCAGTGTTTCTACTGGGCTTATATCCTAAAGAAATCTTAAAAAGGAAAGGGACCTGTATGTGCAAGAATGTTTATGGCAGGTCTCTTTGTAGTGGCCAGAAACTGGAAACTGAGTGGATGCCCGTCAATTGGAGAATGGCTGAATAAGTTGTGGTATATGGTTATTATGGAATATTATTGTTTGGTAAGAGATGACCAGCAGGATGATTTCAGAAAGGCCTGAAGAGACTTACATGAACTGATGCTGAGTGAAATGAGCAGGACCAAGAGATGATTATATACTTCAACAACAATACTATATGATGATCAATTCTGATGTACGTGGCCATCACTAGCAATGAAATGAACCAAATGGGTTCCAATAGAGTAGTAATGAATTGAACCAGCTATACCCAGTGAAAGAACTCTGGGAGATGACTATGAACCATTACATAGAATTCCCAATCCCTATATTTTTGTCCTCCTGCATTTTTATTTCCTTCACAGGCTAATAGTACACTATTTCAAAGCCCGATTCTTTTTGTACAGCAAAATAACTGTTTGGACATGTATACTTATATTGTATTTAATTTATACTTTAACATATTTAACCTGTATTGGCCAACCTGCCGGGGGGGGGGGGGGGGGGGGGAGGAGGGGAAAAATTGGAACAAAAGGTTTGGCAATTGTCAATGATGTAAAATTATTCATGCATATAACTTGTAAATAAAAAGCTATAATAAAAATTTAATTAAAAAAAGAAAGAGAAAAAAAGACTATAGCTCAGGAATAATATTAGTATTTTATATATTGATATGGGATTCATCCACATAGGGATAGTAATTGAACATAGATTAGTTGGTGAGATTACTAAGAATTTATGAATGTGAAATTATCTTGGAAGACAAGGATGGTAAATATCTTTTGTTTTTTCCTTGAAACCTTGAAAAAATCCTTGAAAAGAAAAAAGAGATAAGGATTAAGAGGTCATTGGAATTAGAGAGACATTTCAGTTTAGTTTGAAAATTAAGGCCATGATGAAGAAGTAAAAATGAAGTAAATAGGGGGATGATATGCTAGGGTTGAAGAGGATACAATGCGGTAAAGTTTTGATTTTGGTTTTGTTCAAGAATGAAGAAGACCTGGTAATGGTTGTAAGCAGTAGGGAAGGTATCACTATATAATCAATAATTGAAGAGAGAATGAGAAATAAAATAAGAGACAAGTTCTAGAAAGAAATGGGGAGCATAATATCTAAAATACAGTTAAAGGAACTAGCAAAAAGATGTGCTACTTTTTTCTCCAATACTGGAACAAAGGAAAGTGGAGTAGTGGAGAGTTTTGCCAAAATTTAAAATGTTTCTAAAAATGCTAGTTGGAACTATTAATTTTTAACTTATCTTCAGCCTTGCCTGAAAGCCAAATTGGAATGGATCAATTTTTAATGCAATTAAATCAGTAGGAATGGATTAATTGTTTTAGTGGGTTAGCATATAGTTTGAACTATAAAGTGTTTTATTCCTTCAACAAAAGGAAGAATTCATTCATACATACATACATACATACATACTTTCAATGACTCACATTATCCAGACTCTTTTTGCAAATGTTCTGCTATTTCAGTTCATCATATATATAAATATATATATATAATCACCTGTCTTTAACTGTCATGACAACTTATCTTTCTTTTCCAAAGAGGGAAACAATACTAGGGTTTATAATATGGTAAAATGATTATTTGGAGGGGAAACCACAATGTCTGAAAATAAGAAAACAATGAAATATCCTGCAGAACATGAATGATGACTGTATCTTTAACTCAAAAACTATTTTAAAAAAAAATTTGGTGTTAATTTGATCAGCCTTTTCCATTTTCCGACTAGCTCCTATAAAATCTTATCCTTGCTCCTGCATGTTACAGTCCCAGGGAAGTATGTTCTTGGCAAAGTGAAGATTTCCTGTAAACTTACAAGAACAGCTCACCTTGTGCTCGCTGAGATCTTAATTTGAATTTACTTTGTCTATTTCTACATGATGCCAAAAATAATAGTAAAAATGCAGTCAATTTGACCAATCAAAAGAAATAATGTCAGTATAGTTGGTTAAAATTGGCCACTGACAAAATGACTAACCTAACTAGAACCAAAGTTCAAATCCAGGTTCACAATCTATAAAAGTATCAAGGCAAGAGGAACATTATGTAAATAAGATTGTTGGCATAATTAATGAGGGTTAATATTCAAACTGCAAGGTTCTTGAGTTGTTTCTGAAAGATGCACCTGCTTATATGGACAGCTCTAGTCTGGGAGCAAGAGGATGAGTAAATAATTGGTTATCAGGTTAGTTTTTCCCTCATCAATCATAACAGCCAGGCCCTATAGTGAGACCCTGCAATGTTACCTGCATGAAAAGAGGACCTTCTAGAAAATTATAATTATCCAAAGATAAGAGTTATGCAAATTAGATAAATGCAAATTCTATCTTTTATTCCTTACAGCTTTTAAGAAAGGTGATGCAGCACAGACATGATCCTGAAGGCTTTGGCTGGGGACTTTGCAATGAAGAAATGCCATTAGATGTTTATTCACCATGCACCTAACTATAAATAAAGTCAGCAATTGAGTTATAGCACTTTAAAGGAAAATCAGTCTTGTGTGTGTGTGTGTGTGTGTGTGTGTGTTTAAATAGTTGAGGGAAAAGGTCAAGATAAATAAATAATATTCCAAATAGAGATGGAATACCCCCTGTGCCTGAAATGAAGATGAAATCATACTTTATGAATCTGGTAATCCTGTAAAATTTCTTAGACATAATTCATCCTATCAGAGTCAGAAAACTCATAAAATTGAGATGTTTGCCTCTGCATAATGAAAGTATAGCCGCTCTCAAAAATAATTAATGAAATAGGTTTTGTATATTTGAGATTATCTGGAGCTGAAGCTGCTATACCCCCCTCAAAAGAATTCAAAGTTGTAGAATGAGTAGACCATTAGGAGAATCATAGTTCAGACAGACAATTAAATTGAAATAAATAACACAACATGCATATAACCATTCATTCAAGAAGAAATCCAACCTGCCTCTTATAGTCTTCTGAATGTGGACAGAAGAAGATTGGAAGATGTATGCAAAGACCCAAACAGAAACAAGTTTTTAACCTCATAATCCCCCTGTAGCAAATCTTGGGAGGAGAGAGCTTACCTAATAAGTCTACATTAAAAAAAAAAAAAAAAAAAAAACTTTTGCATCAGAGACTCTTGATTTTCACATAGTATATGGCTTTTCAGTTGTTGTATTAAACTAGTGAACATAGTTATAGAAATCAATTTCTCCATGAACTATCTATGGACAGAGATCAGTCTGAATTTTAATGTTGGCATGAATTTGTTTTCTAGTACAAGGAAGGAGATTTGTTAGTTGGTGATAGTATATTAATGAGTCATGCAACTAAATGAATCTACGTTGACCCTTCTGTTGTCAGAATGGATAAGTAGCTATAAAGTGTGGTCTTCTCCAGTGGCCTGGAACAACTCACAAGGCTGGCCTTCAAGGAAGAAATTGTATATTTACAGTGAACATTTTCTGAGGCATTCTATTACTTTACATGTGGATTAATTAGGGTTGCAGCAAGGGCTTCACCCTGCTGGTGAACTGTAGCAAACAAGCCCATAAACCTGACAAAGCTATTATTGCTTGTGTATTCCATCTTCAGAGGGAGTTGAAACATGCCCAAAGGATTGTTGCTAAGCAGACCATCTCAAGATGTTTATCAGAACCTTGAAACGATCCAATTTAAAGGTATAAAACTAATCACTGTACTGTGTTCTTGGGTACATACCAGGTCACTCCTATACTTTTTTCCTCTTCAGAATGACAGTATAAATGGAGGTGAACAATGGTTAGAAGGAAGAAGCATTAATGCAATTTTTTCCCCCTTGCTTTGGAACTTTTAGGACACATGTTCATCTTAATAGACATCATTAATCTTTTATTTTCAAGGTGTCCTAGAACTAATTCTAACTAGATTTTAAGCTGAATGTTCAATATTTAGTGTATTTATACCTTAGAAATTACACCTAGAAATCAGATTTATTATTTTGTTCATTGTCTAGACTTAAGAAATTGCTAATAATGCAGATTAAATTTTAAAATCTATGTGAATGCATTTTCCAGAGAATTCAGGTGTTAAATATTTACCATCATATCTCAGTATTATTCTATAAACATCACTTAAACTCAGCAGGAGTATAGAAGAAGGATTAGAGAATGAAGTTGCCACTAGACTGGAGGCCTAGAGACTAAAGGAAAAAATAATGATAATAATAAGCATTTATATCATACTTTAAGATTTTCAAAGTGATTTACAACTATTATCACAGTTCAATGTAAGAATGTCCAAAAATGAATTCATGAGGCTTAGTGAATTTCTGTGGTAAAAGCCAAAGCCAAAATATGTGACCTCCCTCTGGGAGTGAGTCTCTCTAAACTTAACTGAGTCAATCATATGATGAAAACCATATACAAGGTGCCTCCCATCCTTGAATACAGTTTTAAGATTTTAATAGCTTAAAACTGCTCATATTTGGTAGAATTGGGACCTTACTCATGTCTTTTCCATCTAGAGTGGGTCCTTAAGAACCCCCAATCTGTTCATGCAATCTTAAATAAACTGCTGCCATCTCCATGCCATAATGGGTCATCAGAGTACTATTTGGGTGGAACAACTATTTTAATATTCTCTAATAAGCATCACCTTTAATGAAGTGGTACTGAAGAAAGAGTGAGCATGAAGGCCAGTTCATTCCACTTTCTGTAGTAATTTACCTTACCTCATTTAAAAATTAATTGAAGAGCCAGTATAATGAAATATCTTACCCCAAATCATGAAAGATGGTAAGATTAAGTATTTTGCTCATAACCAGAACAAAATATGGCAATTCCCTCATATGGAGTTAGAGAAAAAACATGTTATGGGAAGATACTTCACTTCGTATCATGTATACTTAAATCTCAAGGGATCAGAATAAATCATGCAGTCTCCAAATACTTAAGTCCCAGCTAGGTTATCCAATCAATTATTATATACATAGTGATATAAATTCCCAATATTAATGAATGATACTTTAAAAGGAATTAATTAGGGAATTAACGTGACTTTTACTATTATATGTAAAGAAAGATGGACTCAACAAATATTCACTGACCATGGTCATAGACTGGTCATAGAATCTTAAGCTTACGGGGTACTTTAGAGGTCACTTAGTACCTGGCACATAGTAAGATTAATAAATGTTTATTGATAGATCTATCCTCTTAGCCCATACAGCATTCCTTTCTATCTCTCCTAATTGGTTATGCGTCTTCCCTACCTACTTCTCAGGGATCAGCTTTAAATGTTCCTCATGTGATTCCTAGACAGAAAGAAGAGACAGACTGAGGAGGTGGTAATTATTTTTTAGGCTTACAGTAAATAATTTAGTCTTCTCACTCTGAAGCCAATAATGAAACTTTTGCCATTTTTTTAAGTCCTGAGACACACGTGGCATGGTTAACTGAATCTGAGTATATATAGACCAAAATCAGACTGCTAACTAATCATGGTCAATGCAAAAGGTAGAGCAAGTAGGCCCAATGAGCAGACAATCTGTGAAAGTCCAGGAATGCAGATTGAAGCAGGCCAAATTGAAATTATAGAGAGTTTAGTCATGAGCTCCCTTCAAGATTAAGAATTTGGGCAGAGCATCCAGAAAGAGGACTATGGGGACCATGTTGGATCATAACATAGTATTTTCACCTTTTGTTGTTGTTGTTTGTTTACTTCTTTTTCTTCTTTCTCATTTTTTTTTCCTTTTGATCTGATTTTTCTCATGCAGCCTGATAAATGTAGAAATATGTTTAGAAAAATTGCACATGTTTAACCTACTTGCTATACAGGGGAGAGGAGGGGAAGAGGGAGGGAGAAAAAATTGGAACACAAGATTTTGCAAGGGTAAATGTTGAAAACTATCTTTGCATGTATTTTGAAAATAAATTTTGAAAAAAAATTAAAAAATTTTTAAGAATTTGGGCAGAGGTGGGGAAAGAAAGGAAATATGGTATCAGTCAGAGAATCCATTTAATAGGAAGGAATAAAGGGGACAAAACACAAAGAAACATCTTAATTAAGACAAATATACAAAAAAGAAATAATAGTTACTTGAAAATGGAGATACAAAGGACTTATAAAGGAATAATGACAATAGCTCACATTTATGCAATGTTTTAATATTTTTCAGAGTGCTATCCTCATAACAATCCTGTCAGAAAGATAACATTATTCCTACCACCACCACCACTAATACACACACACACACACACACACACACGTACAATGGAATCATTAAGAGTTTGAGTGAATGTGTTGCAAAGTTTGATGGACTTGGAGCCAGAAACCTTTTCACACATTTTTCATTGAAGAAATGATTTCACCTTTTAGAACTATAAAATGAAAGAGTTACACTGGATAGCCTTTAAGTTCCTTCAAATCATATATTTATGAACATGTGACTTGCCCAATGTGACAAAAGTGTCCAAATTTAGTACTCTGCAATACACCATTCTGCTACACTGACTCAGTAAGGTACATTGATTTCTTATTTTCAAGAATATTAATTCTAAAGGTCTCTGGCTGGAAGATGACATTGATAGGCCAGTTACTTGGGAGGAAATTATGTCAAATGATATCCTGCAATAAGATTTGTTAAATATTGGGCAGATGAACTTTAGTCATCACTTAAATTCTTTGTGCCAGTTTTCTCATCTGTTAAATGGAAGGATAGGTTTCCAAGGACTCTTAGCTCTAGCATCAAAATTTATACAATTGGATTTAACCAACATACTTTGTTAAACTTCCTCTATGCAGAATATAATGTTCTGCACTGAGAATAAAGATAAAAATGATAATTGTAACCCTCTAGGAATTTATCATTTACATAGGATAGTAAAATATCTCTACAGATAAGTAGGCTACAAAGTAGAATGTGATAATGAATAAAAGGTGAGAAAAATGCTTTAAGAAATAAGTAAAGAAGAGTTCATATCAGATCTTCATGCAAAGGTTTAGGGAATCCAGAAATAGTAGACCAGGAAGGCTATTAAGTACATTAAAGGAAGTCGTGTTGTAAAGTGGATGGATTTGAAATCAGGAAGATCGATGTTTAAATTCTGCTGCAAACATTTATTACCTGTGTGATCCTGAGGAAGTTACTTAATCTCTCCATCCTCAGTTTCCTTATTTGATATAAATATGTATATATGTATGGAATATTTCTTTTTAAAAAATGAACTCCTTAAGAATTATGCTTTTGCTTTGGAATCTCTGGGCCAAAATATATTGAAATTTCAATCCCTTTATTTCCATTAATAACTTCATTAACAATGCATTAGTGTGCCTGTCTCATCCAGCAAAGTGGCAGGGCATGTAACCAAAGAAGCTATTGTATGTGTGGCAGATAGGAAATAAAATTGAGAGAGAAGACAATTTGAGTTAGAGTTGAGCTATACAATTTTGGATGCAGGGAAATTTCTACTATGGGAAAATATTCTGTCCTTATTGCTTCCCCCAGGATCTGATATAACTATAATTAACACCCAAGAAAAAAAAAATGAAGAGTCAAGACCTACAAGGCAATAATATAATTATTGGTTAGGAGAGAGAGCTCAAATTTTGTACTTTAGAAACTTAAATTCCAGAAGGAACACAAATCTAATGAAAGAATGAATAAGTATAAAGAAACGGAATCAAAGAATAGATAGAAAGGAAGAGAATGATGAGAATAATGTAGCAAAATCTTCTAGAAAAAAGACAAAAAACAAAAATTAAAGCTCACATATTAAAAAAAATGGCATTTTAGGAAAATGAGGTCATTTTGAATTAATCAAAACACACACAAAAAAAGGAGAGTAAGAATTAGCTAAATAAATAAAAGGAAAAAATACATCAACAAGAAAATCCTAAAATAAAGGAAAAGGTTGACAAATGGAAAGTTGAGATGAGAGTAAAGTATAGATAATCTGAGAGAATAAATTGCCTAAAGTAGAATATGAAAAAAATAACTATGTAATTAGTACTAGTTTAAAAGAGAAAGGGAGACCAAAAAAAAATCCTCATTAAAAAAATAATATTAAAGGCACAAATTGAAAACAAACTTAAATTTCATAATTTTTAATGTGAATGGATTAAGCAATCCAATAAAAAACAAAACCCCGTGATCTCTGGTATACAAGTTAATCTTTCTGCTATACTTCTACTTAATCAATTCTCTAGGCCAACTATCCCAATTCTCTATCCCAATAATGACTCTTCCAAAACTTCTCCAAGTTTTCTACAGTATTCTTTCCCGTACTTTCTCATCTTACTTGCTTCATGTTAATAAAAAGAAAATGAAACGATGTACTTTCTTCCTTTACAATCCTCTGATATCACGCTATCTCATTCATTCCAATTTTTGATTGAAAAAAATGCTCCTTTTTGCCAAAGATGATCCCCTACATACAACTTTTATCCCATTCCTTGTAGCTATCTCTAAAATATTTATATTCTTTCTTCATAATCTTCATTTTTTCTATTTCTACTGCTTCATTGCTACTTATAAATATATTTATAACTTCATCATTCCAAAATTTATCAGTAAATCCTACCACTTTTGATGGGCATTGTTTAATTTTCAGCTAAGTTCCTGAAAATTCCATCTATGTTTAGTACCTGCATTCATTTTTTTCACAGTTCCTTACAACCTTCTGTAATCTGGCTTTTGAATAAATAATTTAACTGAAACTTTTCCCTTTTGTGATCTCATAATTGTCAAATCTAATGGCCATTTCTTGATTCACATTCTTCTTTACCTTTTTGTAATATTTCAAAATATTGATCGTCTATTTCTTCTGTATACTCTCTCCTTTCTGGATTTTATAATACAACCTCACATATTTTCCCTAATCATTATTAATCACTAATTTGTGTGCCAATTTATGTACTAATCATCATTATACTAAATATATGTGTGTAACACACACACACACACACACACACACACACACACACTCCAAAATGGTTAAAAAGTTTAGCAAATGCTTCAGGCAGCCTGCTTCCTTGAAATTATTTATACAAATCGTACCCCAATTTTTATGAGCTTCAATTTCTCACTTTTAATTAAATCAGGGTGAAAACAACACATTTTCACCTAATCCAAGATAAAATAAATGGTAATTATGGAAGGGAACAAAAATAAGTTCCTTTAAATAGCAAGAAGCCAGAGAAACAGATATGCAAGTGTTTAGTGCTTATAAAATATCTTCCAATGATTTAATTCCAGTATGAGTAAGAGTTATACTGTATCTTTCCTGCTTAATTAAAAAAAAAGAATAAAAACTTGCTCATCCTCTGCTTGGGTTTATGTGAGTAAAGCAAATCAAATGTAAGACTAGAATAATCAATCCATCTAATTGACTCGGCCATTTTAATGACATTTGAGCAATGGGATATCTCTTTTATGGCCGTACTTCAGTAAACAGTCCAGCTGCATCAAATCAGATCAAATGTAATTCAGCTTTTCTCATCTGGATTTAGCCTAAGGTCATTTCCACTGAAGCAAAAGAACCATTACTACTCATGACTTCCAGTTGGGTCTATCAGTCTCAGTTGTTTTACATGATTGGTCTGATTGAAAGTTATGATCAGAATCTTTTTGTACTGAAACAGCCCAAGTCTCATACTGAAATATATTAAGCTTGGTGCATCTTGTCCTGCTTGCAGAAAATTGCCTTCCAGATGCGTGGAAGAGAGAAGAGCCATACAGTGAAGTATTTTTGATTCAATCCAACAAGTGTTTATTAAGTGCTTACTATGAGTAAGGCAGAAACAATACATGTATATTAAATACCTACTTGTATACCTCAAATTATATCAAGTACTAGGGATGCAAAGACAAAATAATAAATAATATTAGTATTATAGGATCTTGTGTTTTATCAGGTAGACACAACAGATAAGTAGATTGATGACAATATGAAGAAGAAAGAGAGTGAGTATACTACTAATAAAAAATTTTCCCCTTCTACTCTGTTCTTTAGTTCTCTCTCTTATATTCTAATGAAGTGGGCAGCATTCAGATAAGTTATTATTTATTCTTCATTTTCAGAGGACCAATGACATCATGGGGTGGAGTCTTGACATGCACATGAATTGAAATTAAATGAGGCAGAGTTGTATCAGCCTCACTCTCCCAGAATCACTGAAATCCAGTGGCAAGACAATTGGCAATAACCCAGGAAGACAATGCCAGTAGATGATCTTGGTGTTTTCAATATCTAATGCAGCTCTGTCCCACAGTACTTGCTTCAGCTTGATTCTTGTTTGTTAGAACAAATAGTCTAAAACCCCCAATATATTGGGAGAAGTCTTCACATGCTTGAAGTAGATATCCACCTAACTTACCAATAGGGTTTAAGGCCCGTTGGTTACCCTCAACCTGGTTTAGCCTATCTGTTGAGATAGGGTTTGGCTACTTGGAGCTACATGTGACCTAAATTTCTCTGTGTATTTGAATTTAATTGTATATGATAGAATTACTTTCAATTGATGCGTTTGGAAATAAGATTTGAAGTATCGATACTATAATGCCAGAGAAACTGAGCAAGACAGAGATTAGAGACCAATTCAATAGTTTATTAAATGGAGAAAGATACTGGGACCAATGGATCCATGTTTGGTCCCAGGGCTGGATGAGACTATCATTTCAAAGAGTCCAGCACTGAAGTATCAGAAGGCAAGCTTTTTATAGGATAACAAGAACAATGACATAATGGGAGAGGTACTTGGGTGGGGATAACCTAATGTTGGGGGGAGGCCCCTAGGATGGCATGATGGAGGGAGATTACTGATATTTTAATGACATCTAAAATGGATAAACCTTTATCCTGTCAAACATTAAGAAGGAATGTCTATAACCTAAAGATATAAAACCTTTATCTCATCAGCCATTTAAGAGGGAATGATTACAGCCTGGGGTTTTAGGGCAGAGCTACTGAGGTAGACCTTTATCTCATCAAACATTAAGAGGGAAAGGTTATAACCTGAGGCAGAATAACTAAATAGGACAATGGGGAAACTAGGTCAGGACATCAAAAGGGAACTTTGGCACAACAATACTAAAAATTCAATCTGCATTTGATTTGATTTTAAATTAAAAAATGGATATTAAAACAATTCTCTGGTAATTTACTTAAAGTGGTCACATATTTGTATCTCCTAATTTAATGAAATATATTTATATGTTTACAGTTATGAAAATTAAATTGGAGAAATGAAATGTAAATTAGAAAATTGAAACCACAAGGACAAGGGAGGGTGGTCAGGGGTGGAGGTTATTTTGCCCAAAAGAAGGTAGGAATGGAAACTCCTTGGGCACAGGGTCTGGGTTTTTTAATCAGAGATTTGAAAAGAATGTTTTATTCTTTGCACCTAGTTTTCCACAGTTATCTTCCACTTGTAGAATGGAAGTTCCTTCAGGGCAAGAACTGAATTGAGGGGGAAACACTCTATTCTGTTAAGCATTTGATAACCTCAGACTTTCTTACTTCCTTTTTTAGAAACTCTGCTTTAGAAACCTCAGCCAATGGGGAAAAGAGGCAGGCAACTGGAGAGAGGAGCAAGTTGGAGAATAAAAAAGGAACTGTCCTTTGTGCGTGATCTCCCTGAAATTATTCTTTCTATGTCAGAGACTATGCACCCTTTCTCATGAGAAAGAAATAAACTTTTCCCTCCACTCATACTTGGATTTCTTATTGTTTTAGTGGTCACTACTGATCCACATACCCAGATGAGAATTGTTTGAGAGGGAGATGCAAAAGGTAGATGAGCAGCCCTGAAAAGGGCTCATATCTTACATCAGATGTGCTCATCCTCCAAGAACACCTCATACACTTCATTCAAAAATTATATTTATACAAATATATTCAGTTTAAATGGACCATAAACTTAAACTGTCAACAAAGTGAATCAAAAAAGACTTCCTACCAAAAATAGGATTTGAGTTCTCTTGAAAAGAAGGCTATGGTTTTAAGAGACAAAAGTGGTTTTATCACTGAAAAGTGACACTAAAAAAAATGGATTGTTGTATGCTTAGCTGCTGCTATACTCTATGAAGCACTAGGCTTTTCCATCTGACTTATATCTGATATCTCCTGTTTATTTCAATTTTTCCAGTTAACTAGATTTTATTAAGCACCTACTATTTGCCAGGCATTGTGCTAAATACTACCTCTCCCTATTAGAATGTGAATTGCTTAAAGGAAGGGACTACTCTCTCTTTTATTTTTGTTTTTATTTTATATTTATATCCCCAGCACTTGGTACAAAGCAAAATGCTTTGTACATAATGACTGCTTAATCATTCATCCATTTCTTTCATCCCTGTATCACATCCAAAATTCTCAACATTCTATGAGGACCCTCTGCTAGAGAGACAACTTAGTTGTTTTTGTTTGTTTGTTTTTACCTCAGTGATATTATCTAAGATGCTATCAGAGGATCTTCTGATTTTAAGACATGATCTTCCTTCTGTACAAACATACATCCCTAGATTGATCAAAGAGAGAATAAGAGGTCTTTCTGCCTGTTGAAGAGCAGGTCAGGGATCACTTAGAGGCCCCGTGGAGCTTTGGAAAAATCACCATGACAATATATTCTCCAGCACTACCTATCTCAATTCCACTCCCAAACGGGAACAGCAGAAATGGAATTTGGGCATGCACAAGACCATTTTGATCCTAGGGAAGGAGAAAAGAACATTTTCTTCCTACTGGTCATAATCCCTGAAGGGTTCCTTTCAAAAATTGCAAAAATCTCATTCACCTCCAGAGAGGTAAAGATGAAATCTACTGACATTCAATCTTACAAAATTTATGTAACCAAGAAACAGTGAAACAGAAATACTATAAAATTGATCATTTTTCTAAAATTGGGGACTCATAGAAGCTTATTCAATTGGAGATCTCAGTCTGATAATCAGCTCAACTGCCTCAAGGCCCAGGTCAAAATTTGGCCATAAAACAGAGATCTGTTAACACACCTTTTACAAATCCCCTCATTAGGGAGTTTCCCCTAAGAGAATACTTTGTGAAAAATAAAACTTCCTTTTGCCACAGATTTCAGGTTCATGATTTCTTTCACATTTGCCCTGCATCTTCAAGCAGAGGGGATCTCTTCCCCCTTATTCCCACACCTCAACACTATCATCATAATATTAGTTCACATCTATATAGCACTTTAAGGAGCTTTAAGGAGCTCCAATAACCCTGTGAGATATGTAATAAAGAAAATTTTAGAACAAGATATTCAGTGTCTTTCCTTTGTGGTAGTCCTAATGAAGAAACTCTCGATCCCCATGAATGCTTGACAGCTTTGACAGGGGGTGAACCCTGAAACTGTCCTCCTTGACCTTTGGGATGAACTCTGAAACTTTCCTGACAGAGACTCTTACCCTTCAGGGCAGTTAAGTGGTTTCATTAAGATTAGCCCAGGACTGCTCCCAACTTAGCTGAAATTTAAGTGTTCTCATTCAGCTGAAGATCTGAACCTGATATAACTTCAGTGGTCTCATTCATCTGGAAATCTAGGCCTGGGGGCAGTGACAACATTAAAGGGATCTCATTCAATAGAAACCCCACTCTCGGATTTCTTACAAAAAGACAATTTTAAACTCCTATCCTTGCAAAAGTCCGAAATGGGAATTATGCTTTGCCAAGGGACCTCTCCTCTTGGCACAGCTGCCTACCATGACTCTTGCCCGCTGTGAAGATACTTTCTTCTCAGTGATAACCTCTATTTCTCTTCCTGAACCTCTTGGCACTCAGAAATCTGCTTTTCTAGCAAAGCTAAGCTGGCTTCTCAGCCAGCGATAAACTTCCCTTTTGCCAGTCAGACTTTTCCAATTCGCAAATTCTTTCATGTTTGACCTGCATCAACCACAGGGGATTCCCACAACTCTCTGCACTGACACTAATAGTTTGACAGCTGTTTGAGTATTTATAACAACTAATAGCAAATATACATACATACACATATGTATATATACATATATATACACATAGATATAGATATAGATTGCTCTATGTTTCGCACATAGTGTGCCATTTGATCTCACAAGGAGCCTGTGAAGTATTATAGTATGGGTATTATACCCATTTTACAGAGGACACTGAGGCTGAAATTAAGTGTCTTGTTCAAGGTCACTCAACTAAGTGTTACTTAAGATAGTATCTAGGTATTAACATCAGGCCTTCTTGACTCTAAGGCTGATATTTCATCTAATAAATCACCTAGTTGTCTTACAGGTAAATCTTAAAGATTTGACTGGGGTCTCTGAGAGGTTGACTGACACAAGCAAGATGAAGCAATTAAACATGCATCAGAGGTGAGATTACATGTCTTTCTGAGTCAAGTTTTGGGGTTTTTGGGATTTTTTTAGTCATCAGATTCTTTCTGATCTCACTTGGGGGTTTTCTTGGCAAAGACACAAGAGTACTTTGTTATTTCCTTCTCCAGCTCATAAGCAAAACAGGTTTAAATGACTTACCCAGGACCACACAATTAGTAAATGTTTGAAGCTAGATTTGAAGTTAGAAAGATGAGTTTTCCTGCCTCTAGACTTGACACTCTATCCATTAGTGGCCCAGTCCTCTGAATCCAATTCTAGTTCTCCTTCCACATTGTCTCTACATGCCTTTCCAACACAGAGATTATTATGCTAATTTTGCAGATGAGTGTGAAAAATTAATGAGTATTTGTTTGGTTTCCACAGTTGTAAAAATTAAGTTGCAGAAATGAAACAAATTAGAAAGCAGGGACCCAAAGGGACATCAGTGGGTGGTTGGAGTAGAGGTTATCTCCCTTAAAAGAACGTAAGAATGCAATCTCCTTTGGAGGCAGGCATTGGATTTTGTGATGGGAGTGATGGTCTGAGATTTAAAAGGAATCTTTTTGTTCTTTGTACTGTTGAAGTGCATTCCTTCTTAGTGCATTCCCTAGTGCATCAGGATGGGGAAAGAGTGAGACCATAAATGTCCCTACTGTTGAGCAAACATCTTTGTTTCATGCTTTTTTGTTGCTGGAGAAAATCCCCACTATAAATCCTGAAGAGCTGGGAGGTGGGAGGGAGGAACTCTCCGTTAGGATCTATATAAACTTATTGAGAACTGTTCATTCTTGCACTCCCTTGCTGACCCTGTTTTGGTCAACACTGGGGATGTCCTTTCTCATTAGAAAGAAATAAATTCTTTTTTGCCTCTTTTAAGACAAGTTTCTGATTGATTAATAGGATAGAGGTAGGGGTCAGTGACCTTTACTACACATGAGGAAACAGACATTGAAGAAGTTAAGAAGAAGTTAAGTTATTTTTCCTGACTCTTCTTCCCATTACTGCACCTTCTCTGAATATGACAATGTCTACATCTATTTGGAGCCAGAACCAATTCATTCCATTACTGTTGCAAATCACTACTATCTGGAGATTAGACAGAAAAAGTCAATAAGCAATGAATTAGTGACCAATCATTCCTAACACTGGTTTGAGTATCTTCTTCAAATTGTAGCACTAATATATGTGAAATCACTGGTATAATATAGTATCACAACTCAACAGGAAATACTAGACACAGGGGATAGAAATGGAATCCAAGAGAATTTCTGTGGCAGGAGAAGTAGAACTGGGCAAGAAAAAAGGTAAAGAGAAGGAAGAAATCTGCTTTCAAAACCTGGAAATAGAACAGGATTCTTAAACATATGCAGAATTTTACTGGGGGTGGGACCTAACTGTTTTTGCTCACAGGTTCTACTTCTGTCTCTAAATCCCTGTTATTTTTATTTGTGAGATTAATTGCATAAACAATACAGATTGCATAGAGCTTTCTCCTCTCCTCTTTCACCTTCCTTCCCCACCCCAACTAAAAGCTTGTTTGTTGGTGTTTTAAAACCCCAACAAATTACAGTGTATGGACACCTTACCAAGCTGTATAACAAGAATTCAGCTCTATTCAGGTCAGCTCATAGCTACTATTCTACTATTTGGATAATAATGAGAAAAATAGCTCAGAGCAACATGTGTCTTTATTTCACAATTTTCTAATTAAAATAATTAAAGAAGGATCCTAAGAACTGAAGCAATATGAATGAAATCAGCATTGAGAGAAATTTTCATTTTTCTTTTTCCTTCCCCACATCTCCAATATTTTTTTTCTGCTCAGCAAAAATACCAGCATGGTAATAGATTTTAGTGAATTCCCATGACTAAATACTTTTTGGAACTCATTACAATTTTCAGTTTTGATTTCTAGCTCTAATACCTCTGCTACTGCTGTTTGCCAGACTGGAAAGCTTTCTTTTCATTTCTCTACTTAAACCCTACATATCTTCGAGACTCTAACTCCCTTATGAGGTTATTCTCTCTCTTAGATGTACTGTCCCTTAAACATCATCTAAATTTAATGTCCTCAGTAATTTAGTATGGTATGTGTACATACCCCATCAGCTTATTAAGATGGCATATGAAGGACACAAGGAGCTGCTACTTGGAAAAGCATGCATTGAAATATAAGCATTTTGGGCACTGGTTCTAGTTGACCTACCAAGTGAAGGAGGAGCCTTTTTTCAACTGTTTTATAGCTGAAATGATCAGTGTCTTCAAAAGAGCGTTACTCCATTTCACCACATAGCTTTGCTGTGTTTGTGTCTGGAGAAAAAGTTGATTCTTTCATTCATTATGAAATGAAAAAACTATGATATTAGAGGAAGGTAAAGGAACCTTGCACTGCCCCTAAGACAACTTTGTTCAGTAATTTAAATCATGTTCAACTTTTTTTGATCCCATTTGGGTTTTTGTTTTGTTTTGTTTTGTTTTGGCACAGATGCTGGAGTGGTTT
Organism: Sarcophilus harrisii; assembly: GCF_902635505.1. Taxonomy (NCBI): domain Eukaryota; kingdom Metazoa; phylum Chordata; class Mammalia; order Dasyuromorphia; family Dasyuridae; genus Sarcophilus; species Sarcophilus harrisii. The sequence goes on along the minus strand of NC_045426.1, from coordinate 439,160,006 downwards.
CCTATTTTCTTCTCCAGCTCATTTTACAGATGAGGAACTGACAGCAAATAGATGATTTGCCCAGGATCACACAGATCATAAATGTCTGAAGCCAGATTTGAACTCATGAAATTGAATTTTCCTGATTCAAGGAGTATTCTATCCAGTGTGACACCTAGCTACCATATTGCCCTCCATATTGGGCCTGGGTCCTTGGCCTTTTTTATTCATTCTTTTATAGAGAATGAAGGAAATACAATTTATAAACTCAGGAACTTGAAAGGTATACATAAATCCAGCCTTAGAAATTTACTCATACACTAGTATGGGATAATAAATCTGTTCTGAATTCTCTCTATAGTGACCTTCACCAGCTAGTTAGTCAAAAGTGATTTGTCTAATAGCTCCTGTTTGTCTATTGTGTTGGGCTTGAATCCTACATAATTCATGAAACTCCAAAACTTCCTTAGTAACAGGAATCTGGGAGACCAGAAATTGTTGGAATCCTTACAAAGTGTTAAGTCATTAGAATTGATAGAGACGATAATTATCTAATTTAGCATGGTTCAGTATGATTGATCTGATCCTACAAGGAGATGTTATAGGCCAGAACTTGAAACAAGATACTAAGTGTAATTGAGGAGACAGCGTTTAAATCTAGTTTAGAATTGATTTAATCCTACAACAAATAATGGTTTCCCAGTGATATAATGATTGGTGTGTACTCAGTGTGCAGCATATAAGCAAGAAGCTCTCAGGGCCAGACGCAGAGGCTCACTCTCAAAGGCTGAGACAAATTCATTCCATATTCCACCTTTGTGGTGGCTGGAGACATTCGGAGGGAGGTAGGGCCTGAAGCTCAAGACTTTGAAGGACACAATAAAGGACTGGATTTTAACTCCTGGCTGCATTTGAAGTGATTATTACTTTGAACTGAAACTAAGGCTGCCTCCAGAGAACCTCCCCAAGAAACCTGCTCTCAGAGAACCATTATATATTATACAAAAGAAGAGAACACCACAAGAAATACCATCTGGGTGCATAGGGCAATCATCTGGAGTGAACTTTAGTGCCCCCATCCAACTTTGGATATGAATTTGGTAAGACCAAAACTATGTAGGAAATAAACTAAATTGTAATCCTAATTACCCCCCTCAAAAAAAGTTGAAGGTGATATAAGGGATATTAGATCCTCAGAGAATTTGGGGAAATGTTTATATGGTATGGGGGTTTTGTTGATTTGGTTTGGTTTTTGCTTATATTTTTGAAACAAATATTCTTTTGCAAAAGGAAACTGGTGTGAAGTGGTTAAAAAGAGCTAGCATGCTATTTGCTGTTTCCCTTCTTAGGAAAGCTGATGTAGTGGAGATTCAAGTCAACGAAAGATGAAAATGATAGTCATAAACTCCTCATAATACTCAAGGCCTCTGAGGGCAGATATACACTGCATGGCCTTGAGAGTATAAAGTCATATTATACTCTTTATGCATGCTTTTACAAGCAATGAAAATGAGCTGAGTTGAGATAACTTTACAATGGTCACTTTGGCAATCATCTATGAACAGTATCTGTAGCTATCTCCAAAATCTCAAAACCTACTGGCTCCCCAAAGAATTTGGCCCATCCTATGCTACTTATATGAAGACTATCCAATTAATCAGAAACATATTTGGAATAAAGAATATCTTAGACACTTCCTCTAGCAAAGGTGTTTGCATTAAGACAAATCAGATCCTAAGGAAAAACAGAATACAGTGACTAAGAGGATAAATTCTGAGGATTGTGAAACTGGATTCCAGATTCCTCCCAAAATTTATACTTTAAAGTTCTCTGACTTCTTCAATTACAAAAATTGTGGAGGCAAGGAAGAGAAAGATGGAGGATAGAGCCATAGACCCAATTCCATTTAGCAGAAGTAAGATAATATCATTTCCTCTATTCTGTTTAAAACTGAAAGTAGAAGTGTATCATATCTAAAAAGTAACCTCATTGACCTTTCTGGTCCATGCACTCTTTTAATTATAATAATCCTTGTCATATTCTAGCAAAGATGTTCCCAATTGCCCATCATATTCTCAATTCATTAATTACTTTACTCTATCACTCTTTCCTCTAAATATATTATCTTGCAATCTAAGCTTCGCTTATTTCTCATAATCATCAGCAGCAATGAAATATTTCTAATGTGTAATTACTGAGAGTTAGAAGAGATTTACAATGATTTTAACAAATTGACAGCTATCAAAAACAATAGAGACAATTTAAAACTGATTTTAAAATGTAAATTATTGCTACTGTTCTAAAATATCTAGAATTAGATACTTGTCAGAGTTAAAGAGATAATTTGTAACAGTGAAAAGAAACCTGGAATCAAGTAGTAATTTTCAAAAGAAGATTGGGAAAACTGTAACTAAAAACTTGCTTGTCAAACTCTAAGCATAGTTGGATTATGTCTTTATAGAGTAGTTGGGTAGACTGTTCAAATGACTGACCAGTTCAGAAAATAGAATCATTCATTCTATTCAGTCAAGAAGCAATTATTAAGTGCTTATTAGGTACTAGGCATAATGGTAAGAGCTGCCTTCAAACTTCCCCTGAAGAGCTTTTAACTGAAGAGTTCCTATCTTCTCACTGTTCTCTGTGGCAATGAAAACTCTGATCAATGACAGATGAAAGGTTCAAGAAGTACTTTCTGAATCATCTATTAAAAATAAAGCTTTCCACCCCACCCTTCAGTTTTAATATTGGATATATTTACTTGTATTCAAATTCTGTGAGCACTGATAATTTTCTTTTGGGTATTTATTACTCACCAATTCCAACCTCCTTTCCTAGCATTTATTTCTGTGCATATGTCTTCTATGCCTTCCTCTACTAGCTAAGAGTGGTTCTATGGTATTTTTTTTTTTGTTTGTTTTTATACACTATTCCTAAAAGAGTGTCTTAGACATTGTAGGTTTTTAATAAATAAATTCAGTGAAAAAAAAAACACTTTATATTAATCAGGATACCAAACTAGCAAATATGTCATGATCATAACCAACTTACTCAAGAAATTCAAGTGCTGCCTAATGCCTATACTATCAACTATAAATTTCTTTGTTTGATATTTGAAACTCTTCCCAACTTGTTCCCACTCTCCCTATGAAGCCTTATGCCACATTACTTCTTCCATGCGTCTTGTTTTTGTTATCCTTTCTTTTTGAAGAAGGCCAAAATGATATCACTATGTTAGAGTCAAGTTACAGTGTGTCTGATGGTGACTGATTAGATCAATATGAGTTCAGAGTGAACATTTGAGGTAGCTTCTCTAATTTTGTGTATTTCAGGTTTCCTTTGAGCTAATTCAATTCTGCTTTGCTCAAAAAAGCACAGCACTTTCTCTGATGAGATCATGTCATGCTGCACTGGGTAAGCCATACTGATCTTCCAGTTCCTCATATATCATACTCCACCTCCCACTTTTTTGAGTTGGTACTACCTGTATTCCATGCTTGAAAGCAATTTCAATGTCTTCTGCCCTACCTCTTGAAGTCCCTGGTTTTCTTCCAGATGTAGTTTAAGTTCTATCTGCAGGAGACCTTTGCTTATCTCATCACCTAGAGCCAAAGAAGTGGTACAGTGATTAGAATACTGTACCTGAGTCAGAAAGACATGAATTAAAATCGGATTCAATCGATGAATAAGCATTTATTAAGTACCCTTTATGTACCAGTTACTGTGCGGTGTGCTTGGGATACAAAAAGGCAAGAGGCAGTCCTTGCCCTCAAGGAACTACAATCTAATGACCTCAGACCCCTATTAGTCCTGTGACCCTGAGCAAACTATTTATTCTCAGTCTCTTCACTTTTCTCTACTTCCTATGAAAGAGTTAATAATATAATATCCATTTCCTGGGATTTTTGTGGGAGTCAAATGATTCAGTATTTGTAAAGCTTAGTAGTGTCTGACACACAGTAGTTTTATAAATGCTTATTTCATTTCATCCTTCAGCTATTAGTGAGGCAGTTATTTTGTATCTACTTTGTTTCCATCCTGCATATGTCCATAACTGTGCATATTTCTTTCCCCATTATACTGTAAATTCCTATTTGATACTTTGTATTTGCAGTGCCAAGTACTTACTAGGCATTTAATAAATGCTTATTGATTGATTTTGAAATATAGAGATATAATAATTAGGAAAAATAGTGGGAAAGGTCAGTGAATAAATAGAAACTGTAAGACCCACCCTCTTCTAAAAATTGTAATTTTCTTTTGAGTCATTTGAAATAGTTTTAAAAATAAATGCCCAAGAGAGAAAGCCACAGCAGCTACATAACTGTTATCTTTCTCCAGGTGACCTGTACTTGCCTAAGTATCTATATTTATTCTACTTGTCATTTTTTCTGAGTCATTAGCAAATCACTGACATTCACAAATTCAAAACCATCTGTGCAATCTTCCCTAGCATCCAGTCTTTCATCCAGAAGCCTAACAGCAGATTGGTGTGTTCCCAATTTTAACCTCAGCTCATCATGACCCAATCTTGATTTATAGGATGTACTCTCCATGGGTGGTAATTTCCCTCTGTTTCACAGCCTGATGCTATTGTAACTTAAGGATCTGTACAGAAAAAAAAGAAGGAAGCATTATTTTGGGGAGGAAAATGTGAGACATTCCTTATTACATCTTTTCAAACTATTTCACAATATTCAGATTTTTTATTCTTTTCAGATTTGCACAAGGTGAGAAATGGAAGTCCTCACACTGATATTTCAAATAATATGAATAATGAAATAATTTATTAAATAGGAGTGGTATGAACTAATGCAGTCACCCATCGTTCAATTCCTTTCTATTCAATATAGAGTTCTAATATACCACTCATTATGCATGGTGAATGAGAAACACCAGAGGCTTATAACAAACCTGTTCCTAACTGTCCTACTTTCAGCCCAGCAATTGTAGCCACTGTCTGAGGAATCAGCTTATCCAGAGAAAGGGCTAGCCATCTTCATAAATTACCAACCAACTGCCTGCAGAAGGCAGATATGTCAGCCACCCTACTTGAAGCAGGAAGGCACCCTCAGGGAGAAAAAGGAAGCAGCACCTGCCAGGCAATTCAAACTACTAGCATCACCTTGACTATCTTTACCTTCAAATACTAGGAACATCCTGGAAGCCTGAACTCTACACCTGAGACTAATAGTATCCCCCAAACACCAAAAGAACTTTCACTATATACCAGTCTCTGAGGAGAGTAAATCATTGTGAAAGGATCTACCTTTCTTATGGCCATCACTAAAAATTTCTAACCAGCTGCAAAAAGTATATAAGCACTAACACCCTGGGGAGGATACATTCACTAGGCACTAGTCATGCTTTCAGTCTCTCATAGCCATTAGCCAAAGAAAAAAGCCCTGTGAAGAAGGAGCCAGTCACCCCCATCAAGTGTTAACTAAGTGATACTCACAAGGCAAATGAGGCAAACTAACTGAAGAAAGAGGCACCCTGAGAGTGAAATAATAGGAACTATATCCCCGGCAAATCAAATTATTCATGTTTTCACCACCTTGACTACTCTACTTTCTCCACTCAAACCCTAATGGAAGTATCCCAGAACCTTGTATTCAAGAACACTGAAAATAACTAACACTTCTAAGCCAGTACTTGCAGCCATTATCCTGGGAAATAATACATATGGAAATGCAGCCTGCCAGCTGCTCCTGCAGGTGTTATAAACACAACTATTGAAGATTCATGAAGAAAAATTCTTGCCACCAAAGTCTTTGATGCTGTTCAACAGTTCACCTTCAGAATCTGATGTAACTTTATTAATGAAAATGAAATAAAATTGAAGACCCTAACATCTTTTTTGCTGCACCATATCATATGGATCAGGAAACATTTTTCATGTGATCTACAGCTGAAATATCCCATTTTTTTAAATTTTCCCAATTAAGATAGTAGTTCCATGTGAACAGGACTTTATTATTTTTCTATTTATATTCCTAATGCTTAGCACAATACTTTGAACATAAATGATTAATAAACATTTCATTTATTCATTGCCTACCCTGGGTAAGCAATAAAAACAATTGAATTAAGAAAATCATCCTGAGCCAGATGTTAGTTATGATATCATCAGTGTCCATGAGAAATATCCCTGGCCAAATGCAATGAAGTGGGCTGGGGTGGAGGTGGTTGTATTCATAACTAGAATTCACAAAACCCAAAGTCTCTCCCCAAAAAGAAAAAAGTGGGATCCCATATGTACAACTGGTTTCTTTCTTCCTCTTTCAAAACTGTAAAATGTTTATTTCAAATGTTTACAGCTTTCTAAAATGATAGCCAGAACTTTTAAAAAATAGGTTGAAGTAAAAAGAAGTGCATTGAGAAGTTAGTAGATGGTGCCAATCATATGAAAAAATGCTCTAAATTACTATAGATTAAAGAAATGTAAATTAAACAATTCTGAGATACCACCTCACACCTCTCATATTGGCTAAGATGACAGGGAAATATAATGCTAAATGTTGGAGGGGATTTGGGAAAATTGGGATACTAGTACATTTTTGGTAGAATTGTGAAAGATCCAACCATTCTGGAGAGCAATTTGAAACTTTGCCTAGGAGGCTATAAAACTGCATACTCTTTGACTCAGCAATGCTACTACTAGGTCTGTATCCCAAGAAAATCATAAAGGAGGGAAAAGGACCCACAGCTGTTTGTAGCAGCTCTTTTTGTGGTAACAACTGGAAAATGAGTAGATAGCTCATCAATTGGGAAATGGTTGAATAAGTTGTGGCATATGAAGGTAATGGAATATTGCTATTCAATAAAAAATGATGACATGCTGATTTTAGAAAAGTTTGGATTTACCTGAACTGATGCTGAGCAAAACAAGCAGATTACATAGTGCACACTAACAGCAAGTATATGCAATGATCAACTTTGAAAGACTTGGTTCTCCTCAGTAGTTCAGTGACCCAAGGCAATCCCAAGAGACTTTGGATAGAAAATGCCATCTGCATCCTGAAAAAGAACTATGGAGATTGAATGTAAATCCACCCTCCTATGTTCACTTCTTTTTTTTCTCTTCCATGGTTTTTCCCTTTTGTTCTGATTTTTCTGTCCAATACAATTCATAAGGCAATGTGTATTAAAAATAAATGTATTTTAAAAAAAGAACGTGGCCTCCACCTGTATCCCAATTATAACTTGAAACTTTGCAATAACAAGTTATGGTATAACCAAAAGCTGCAGATGTTTACTTATTTTAGATAAGCATGCATTTCCCTCCTGTTTCTGTTGTCCTTTTTGCTACATTAGCATTATGTCCCTAATATGGTAAAAAGTGTGTCATTGGTTAATATTCTTTGTCTCTGGGATAGATTTCTGTGTTTAGAATGGGAGCCTGGACTTCCAGCCAATGGGAACAAGGGACGAGTCAGAGATGGTTGGCTTCCCCATTAGTCTATATAATCCTGTGTTTTGCAGATTGTGCTTTGCACTTCTCTACTGATTATAACTTGTCTGATGGGTGTTGCTCTTTCTCATGTAATTGTAAGAAATCCTTTTTGCTTTTCAAAAAAAAAAAAATGAAGATATCATGGCAGGACTTCAGGAAAAGTCTGTTTCATTTGGGTACAAGGCCAGTGCAGGTACAATGCAGGGCAGAACAGAGCAGAGAGGCCCCATATAGGTAATATAATGAGAAACTCTGAGCCAAAATATAGCAGTTAGCTACTTTATCAGAAGGCCAGTGGACCAGCAGACTATGTGTAAATGCTCTAACACAACTTCAGAAAACAAATAGTAAGCTGTTGAACCCCAACATAACAGCTGGGATGTGGGCAGGCCCACCCAGTGCAGGGAGAAAGCCTGCAAGAGTACTGATCTCAGTGCAGTGTGAAGCCCCCTCTTCCTATAGAGGAAGCTTGGGACAATCTTCCCTGTGCCCTACAATCAGACATCAACCTTTATAAATGAGCAAAAAAAGCAAAAAGAACTCTGATTTGTAATGTTTGGGCTAGCTTTCTGGAGGTCCTCAGGAAAGGCCTTGATCTCAGCAGGATAGACAACACAAGAATGGACAAGAATAGAGTCCAAAGTCTTTATTGTCTCTTACATAGTCTGCATCTGTCATAGTCTGACCCAATCTTCTCCAGTAGTCTGCTAGTCTGCCATTCTGATTTCTTTCTGACTTCCTGTCCCCAGTTCTTATATACCTATTACAATTACAGCATACTAAATATGTATGAACTAGAAAACTATTACATCACCATGCTAAGTACTAAGTATATATAAACTAGATAACCATTGCCTCATCAATTTCTCTGAAATAACATCTTGTTTTAAGTATACTTTTTTCAAGTATACTTCTCCAGAGTTCTGGCTCTCCATACTGACTATAGATAGCTATTATGAAAGAACAGAATTCAAACCCTGAGTACTCTCAAGGCAAAATGTTTCCTGATAAAACTTCAAAGTGGAATATAAACTAGTCTTGAATTTGTAGGAAGAATTCAAAATTCTTGGAAGAATTTTAATGTTTATTAAAAGCAAGTTAGAAGAAAAGTGGGGAAATGAAACGAGAGCTTTGCAGGAGAGTTTGGAAAAGGAAACACAGAAATTGTCTGAAGAAAACAACTTCTTAAAAATACATTTGATGAAATGGGAAAAATATACTGAAGAAAACTACTCATTAAAAATAGATTTGGTGAAATGAAAAAAGAAAACAATTCCTTGAAAAATAGAACTAGTAAAGTGGAAAAGGTGAACAACCTTTAGAATTGGTGAAATGAAAAAAATAAATTCAACAAACAAAACAATTCCTTTAAAAGTACAATTGGCCAAATGCAAAAAGAGCTATAAAAACTAACTGGAAAAAAATTCCCTAAAATTTAGAATTGGACAAATGGAAGTGAATGATTCAAGGAGACATCAAGAATCCATCAAACAAAAATAAAACAAAAAGTTGGAAAAAAAAAAAAAAGAAGAAGAAAATGTAAAATACCTCATTGGAAAAACAATTAACCTGGAAATTGATCCAGGAGACACAATTCAAAAAATATTGGACTTTCTGAGAACCATGATGAAAAAAAAGATTCTGGACTCTTTTTCAAAAAAAATCAACAAGGAAAACTGCCTTGATATACTGGAATCCAGAGGGCAAAATAGCCATTGAAAGAATTTACCGATCATCCCCTGAAAGAGATCCCAAAATGAAAACTCCAAGGAATATGATAGCTAAATTCCAGAATTATCTGATAAAAGAGAAAATACTTCAGGAAGCAAAAAGAAACAATTCAAATATTGTTTGAATATATTCAAATAATGAGGAGCCTCATCAGGATTATCCAGGACCTAGCAGCTTCCACTTAAAAGACTCAAAGCACTTTGAATATGATATTCTGGAGAACAAAGATCTTGGACTGCAGCCAAGAATCAACTACCCAGCAAAACTAAGCATTGTTGTTCAGAGAAAAAGATGGATATTCATCAAAATAGGGGATTTTCAATTATTTTTGATGAAGAGATCACAGCTGAACAGCAAATTTGATCTTCAAATACAGAACTTAAGAGAAGCATAAGAAGGTGAAAAGGGAAAAAATATACTTTTTCAAAGGTTAAAATGTTTATATCCCTACATGGAAAGATGATATGTGCAATTCTTGAGAACTGTATCTTTGTTATGGGTATACTTAGAGGTTGTGGGAATGAATTGATTTTAATGTGAGGATATAAAAAAGAAATTGGGGGTGGTAAAGGGACTGTACTGGAAAGAGAGGAAAGAGGAGGTAAAATTGGATAAATTACATGATATGAAGAGGCAAAAAAAGATCTATTATAGTTGAGGGAAGAAGGAAAATGTTTGAACATTGTTTGAACATTAATCTCATTGGATTTGACTCAAAGAGAAAATATCATATATATTTGCTTTGATATAGAAACTCACCCTATAGGGAAGTAGGAGGAGAAAGGGAAAAGAAAAGCAGGAGGCTAATAGAAGGAAGAAGTAGAAAGGGAAAGGTATAAAAAAGGCAAGAGGGGCTGAAAAAAAGGGAGGACAGATTGAGGGAGGTAGTAGTCAAAAGCAAAACACTGGTGAAAAGGGAAAGAGGGAAAGGAAAGAGAAAAGTAAAATAGGATAATGGGAAATACAGTGTTAATAATTTTAACTGTAAATGTGAATAGGATGTATTCTTGAAAACAGATAGCAGACTAGATTAAAAGCCAGAATCCTATAAGCTGTTTATAAGAAATATGTTTAAAACAGAGTGATACTTACGGAGTATGTATTTTTTACTTCAGCTGAAGTAAAAAACAAAAAACAAACAAACAAACAAAAAAAACCCCAGAGGTAGTAATCCTGATCTCAGATCAAGCAAAAGCAAAAATAAATCTAATTAAAAGAGGTAAGAAAAAACCCTACATCTTGCTAATGTACCATAGATAACGAAGTAAGATGATTACTAAACATTTGTGTACCAACTGGGATAACATCCAAATTCCTAGAGGAGACATTAATAAAGAAAGTTGCAAGAAGAAATAGATTGCAAAACTATACTAGTGGGTCAACTTCCCTCTATCAGAACTAGATAAATTAAACCACAAAATAACAAGAAAAAAGTTAGAGAGGTAAATATTATTTTAGAAAAGTTAGATAAATGATAGACTTTTGGATAAAATTGAATGAGGACAGAAAAGAATACACTTTTTCTGGGTGGTAGATGGAACCTACACAAAAATTGACCATGTATTAAGACATAAAAACTTCAAAATCAAATGCAGAAGGACAGAAATAGTATATGCATCCTTTTGGGATCATAACACAATACAAATTACATGAAACAAAGAGGGGGCAGAGGGGAGAGGGATAGACCAAAAGTTAATTGGAAACTAAATAATCCAGTCTTAAAGAATAAGTGCTTGAGGGGTAGCCAGGTGCTACAATGGATAGAGCACTGCCCTGAAGTCAGGAGGACCCCAGTTCAAATCTGGCCTCAGGCACTTAACACTTCCTAGCTGAGTGACTGAGCAAGTCACTCAATCTCAATTGCCTCAGGGAAAAAAATCAAAGAATAAATGGGTGAAACAACAAACAACAGAAACAATTAGTAATTCATCCAAGAAAATGACAATAGGCATCATACCAAAATTTATGGAATGCATCCAAAGCAGTTCTTGGAGATATTTTATATTTCTATATGCTTATATGAATAAAGTAGAGAAAGAAAAGATCAATGAATTGGGCATGCAAGTAAAAAAAATCTAGAAAAAAGAACAAACTAAAAATTTCCACTTAAATACCAAATTTGAAATTCTGAAAATAAAAGATTAATAAAATTGAAAATTAGAAAACAATTGAACTAACAAACAAAAGTAAAACTTAGTTTTAGAAAAAACAAAATAGATAAGTCTTTAGTTAATTTGGTTAAAAAATGGAAAGAAGAAAATCAAATTACTAGTATCAAAAATGAAAAGGATAAACTTACTACCAATGAAGAAGAATTCAATCAATTATTAAGAACTATTTTGCCCAACTGTGGGCTAAAAACCTGATAATATAAGTGAAATGGTTGTATACTTGCAAAAATATAGATTGCCCAAATTAACAGAAGAAATAAATTAGTTAAATAGTCCCATTTTAGAAAAAGAAATTGAACAAGATATTAATGAACTCCCTAAAAATTATCTCCGTGGTCAGGCAAATTTATAAATGAATTCTACCAAACATTTAAAAAACAAGTAACTTCAATAGTATACAAATAATTTGGAAAATTGGGGATAGAAAGAATTCTACCAAATTCTTTTATGACACAAATATGGTGCTGATACCGAAAGAAGGAAGTGTCAAAACAGAGAAAGAAAATTATAGACAAATTTCCCTAATGAATATTGAAGCAAAAATCTTAAATGAAATATTAACAAAGAGATTACAGCAACTTATCACCTAGACAATACACTATTACCAAGAAGGATTTATACCAGGAATGCAGGGATGGTTCAATATCAGGGAAACTATTAGTATAATTGACTGTACCAATAACCAAATTAACAGAAATCTTATGATTATATCGATGCATATAGAAAAAGCACTTGACAAAATTCAACACTCATTCCTATTAAAAACACTAGAGAACATGAAAATAAATGGAGTTCTTTTTCCCAATGATGAATAGTATCTATCTAAAACTATCAGCAAGCATCATATGTAATGGTACAAACTAAAAGCATTTACAACAAGATTAGGGGTGAGACAAGGTTGCCCGCTTTCATCATTATTATTCAATATTGTATTAGAAATATTAACTTCATTGTTCTATAAGAAACTATGAGCAGGATGATTTCAGAGAGGCTTGGAGAGACTTACATGGACTGATGCTAAGTGAAGTGAGCAGAACCAAGAGATCACTGTACACAGCAACAACAAGATTAAATGTTGATCAATTCTAATAGACGTGGCTTGTCTGAACAATGAGATGATTCAGGCCAGATCCAATGGTCTTGTGATGAAGAAAGCTACCTGCACCCAGAGAGGACTGTGGAAACTGAGGATGGAAGACAATATAATATTTTCCTTCTTTTTGTTGTTTCATTGCATTTTGTTTTCTTTCTCATTTTTTTTTCACTTTTTGATCTGATTTTTCTTGTGCAGCATGATAATTATGGAAATGTGTATAGAAGAATTATACATGTTTAACATATATTGCTGTCTAGGGAAAGAGATCAGGGGGAAGGGAAAGAGAAAAAATTTGAAACACAAGATTTTGCAAGGGTAAATGTTGAAATTATCTGTGCATTTTTTTTTATTTTGGGGTTTTTTTTATTTTTTTTAATTATAATAACTTTTTATTGACATAACCCATGCCAGGGTAATTTTTTTTTACAACATTATCTCTTGCACTCACTTCTGTTCTGATTTTTCCCTCCCACCCTCCACCCCCTCCCCTAGATTGCAAGCAGTCCTATATATGTTGAATATGTCATAGTATATCCTAGGTACAATATATGTGTGCAGAACCAAACACTTTTCTTGTTGCACAGGAAGAATTGGATTCAGAAGGTAAAAATAGCCTGGGAAGAAAAACAAAAATGCAAACACTTTATATTCATTTCCCAGTGTTTTTTCTTCAGGTGTAGCTGCTTCTGTCCATCATTGATCAATTGAGATGGAATTAGGTCTCTTTATCAAAGAAATCCACTTCCATCAGAGTACATCTTCAAAGGATCTTGTTGATGTATTTGATTTTTGGTTCTGCTATTTATTAGCATCAGTTCATGTAAGTGTTCCAAATTCTCATTCATCCTTTCATTTTTAAGAACAAAATATTCCAAAATTTCATATGCCAAATTTAAACCATTCTCCAATTGATGGGCATCCATTATTTCAGTTTTAGTCACTACAAACAGGGTTGCCAAAACATTTTGGTTAAAGGTCCCTTTCCTTCTTTAGTATCTCGGGGTATTTCAGTAGTAGTATTGGGGTCAAAGGCTATGCAAATTTGATAACTTTGGGGATAATTCCAGATTGTTTCAGAATGATTATGTTCCAACTCCACCAACAATGTATCAGTGTCCCAGTTTTCCCAAATCCCCTCCAACAATCATCATTACTTTTTCCTGTCATCTTAGCCAATCTGACGGTATGTAGTTATCTCAGAGTTGTCTTAATTTACTTTGATTAATAGTGATTTGGAATACTCTTTCATATGAGTTAATAGTTTCAATTTCATCATCTGAAAATTGTCTGTTCATATCCGACCATTTGTCAATTGAGAATGGGTTGGTTTCTTATAAATTAGAGTCAGTTCTTATATTTGAAATGAGGCCTTTATCAGAACCTTTAACTGTGAAGATGTTTTCCCAGTTTGTTCTTCCTTTCTAACTTGTTTGCATTAGTTTTGTTTGTACAGAAGCTTTTTAATTTGATGTAATCAAAATTTTTTTTTGTGATCAAATTCTCTAGTTCATCTTTGGTCCATTTCTTCCTTTCCAAGTTTGGAGATAAACTATCCTATGTTCCTCCAATTTATTTATAATTCATTCTTTATGTCTAAATCATGGACCATTTTGATCTTATTTTAATGTTAATGTGGGTCCATGTCTAATTTCTTACTAATTTCCAGTTATCCCAGGTTTTTGTCAAATAAAATTCTTATTTTAAAAAGTTAGACTTTGGGTTTGTCAAACACTAGATTGCTATAGTTGATTATTGTGTCTTTGGAACCTAACCGTTCCATGATCAACTAATCTATTTCTTAAATCAAAGGTTTTGGTGATGCTTTTTAATATAGTTTTAGATCAGGTAAGCTAGGCCACCTTCATTTGATTTTTTCATCAATTTTTTGGATTCTCGACCTTTTATTATTCCATATCAATTTTTTGTTATTTTTTTCTACATCATTAAAAATATTTTCTTGAATCTGATTGGGTATAAAATTAAATAGATAGATTGAGGAGAGTCATCTTTATTTATTCCTTGGCCTATCCAGGAGCATTAATATTTTCCAATTACTTAAATCTGACTTTATTTGTGTGGAAAGTTTTTTAATTTTGTTAATAAATTTGATTTTTTGGGATGATTCCCAAATTTTTATGCTGAGTTATTTTGAATGGAATTTTTTTGTATTTTGCTTTTGGATTTTGTTTGATGTTAAAATGTGAGGATTTTGATTTTTTTATAACCTCAACTTTGCTAAAGTTATGTATTATTTCAAAGCTTTTGTAAATCTCTGGGTTCTTAAAGTATACATAATCATCTGAAAAGAGTGATAGTTTGTTCCCTGTTATTCTTGATTCCTTTAATCCTCTTTTTGACTCTTTATTATAGTGTTTCTAATACAATATTCAATAATAATGGTGATAGTGGGAACCTTGTTACCCAGATCTTACTGGAAAGGTTCCAGTTTTTCCCCATTGCATATGATGGGACTGATGGTTTTAAATATATGCTCCTGACTATTTTAAGGAAAAGTCCATTTATTCCAATGTTCTCAAGTGTTTTTTAATAAGAATGGATGTTGGATTTTACCAAGTGCTCTTTCTGCATCTATTGAGATGATCATATGTTTTTTGTTAGTTTGGTTATTGATATAGTCAATTATTCTAATAGTTTTCCTAATATTGAACCAGCCCTGCACTCCTGGTATAAATCCTACTTTTGATCCTAAAGATCAAAAAATACATAGTGTATTATCCTGGGGATGATTTTCTGTAATCTTTTTCCTAATATTTTATTTAAGATTTTAGCATTGATATTCATTAGGGAGATTGGTCTATAATTTTCTTTCTCTGTTTTCAGCCTACCTGGTTTAGGTATCAGTACCATGTCTAAAGGAGTTTGGTAGGACTCCTTCAATCCCTATTTTTTCAAATAGTTTATATAGCATTGGAGTTAATTGTTCTTTAAATGTTTGGTAGAATTCACATGTAAATCCATCTGGTCCTGGGGATTTTTTCTTAGGGAGTTGGTTAATAGCCTGTTCTATTTCTTTTTCTAAGATGGGACTGTTTAGGATATTTACTTCTTCCTCTATTAACCTGGGCAAGCTATATTTTTGAAGATATTCTTCCATTTCATTTAAGTTGTCGAATTTATTGCCATAAAGTTGGGCAAAGTAATTCCTAATTATTGCTCTAATTTCCTCTTCATTAATGGTTATTTCTCCCTTTTCATTTTTAAGACTATCAATTTGATTTTCCTCTTTCCTTTTTTTAATCAGATTTACTAAGGGTTTGTCTATTTTGTTGGTTTTTTCATAGAACCAAATCTTAGTTTTATTAATTAATTCAATAGTTTTTTTACTTTCAATTTTATTGATCTCTCCTTTTATTTTAGAATTTCAAGTTTAGTGTTTGACTGGGAGTTTTTGATTTGTTCCTTTTCTAGCATTTTTAGTTGCAAGCCCAATTCGTTGACCTTCTCTTTCTCTATTTTATGCAAGTAGGCCTCTACAGATATGAAATTTCTCCTTATTACCGCTTTGGCTGCATCCCACACATTTTGGTATGATGTCTTATTATTGTCATTTTCTTGGGTGAAGTTATTAATTATGTCTATGATTTGCTGTTTCACCCAATCATTCTTTAGTATGAGATTATTTAGTTTCCAATTATTTTTTGGTCTACTTTCCCCTGGCTTTTTGTTGAGTGTAATTTTTATTGCATCGTGGTCTGAAAAGGATGCATTTACTATTTCTGCCTTACTGCATTTGAGTTTGAGGTTTTTATGTCCTAATATATGGTCTATTTTTGTATAGGTTCCATGAACTGCTGAAAAGAAAGTGTACTCCTTTCTGTCTCCATTTTGTTTTCTCCAGAGATCTATCATATCTAACTTTTCTAGTATTCTATTTACCTCTTTGACTTCTTTCTTATTTATTTTGTGGTTTGATTTATCTAATTCTGAGAGTGCAAGGTTGAGATCTCCCACTGTGCATATGTTTTGAAAATAAAAAAAGTTTTAATAAAAAATTGAAGGAATTAGCGTAGGTAAAAAGAAAACAAAATTATCACTCTTTGCCGATGATAGTATACTCAGTGAATCCTGGAGAATCAATTAAAACTACTAGAAACAATTAACAACTTTAGCAAAGTTGTAGGATAAAAAATAATTACACATAAATCATTGTTTTTTTTTTAAAATGTTACCCAAAAAGTCCAGCAGCAAGAAATATAAAAAGAAAATCCATTTAAAATAGCTGTAGATAATATAAAATCCTTGGGAGTCTATCTATAAAACAAAGTGAGGAACTATATGAACACAATCAAAAAACATTTTTCACATAAATAAAGTTATATCAAAACAACTGGAAGAATATAAAGTGCTCATGAGTAGGCTGAGCTAATATAATAACAAAAATGACAATTCTACATAAATTAATCTGCTTATTCAATGCCATATCAATCAAACTGCCAAGAAGTTACTTTCTAGAACTAGGAAAAATAATAAGAAAATTCATCTAGGAGAACAAAAGATCAAAAATTTCAAGGGAATTAATTTTAAAAATGCAATATCTATAGCAACTGAAGAAATATTGGGGTATACTTTCCAGAAATTTACCCATAGATGATGAGGTTGATGAATACATTACCAAAGCTATATTAGTATTTGGAAGGCTCCAAGTGAACATATAGGAAAGAAGAAATATTAAACTGCTTGCATGAGAAATATTAAATCTTTTAGAGCCCCTCTGCCAACTTCATTGTTGTATGTCTGAAAAGTTGGAAAGTATAGCAGTGATAGGACAGGAAACAGAATCACTTGAATTTTAATTGTCTTAGATTCTGGAGATCTAAACAGATAGTGAGGTCCTTACTCAATCTAAGTTTCCAAGCATTCAAGTCCTACTGCAGAGAGTGCAACCCTGATGGGCTGGATGCATTTTTCTAATGCCAAATATGTTTGCATAAACAATTTTACAGAGAACTCATGAGTCAAATGTTCACATGAAGATCAGAGAAGCAATGCAAAGATATTCTCAAGGTCTCTCTCTGGAGAAATTTGTAAACAATAATATGACATGGGAGACAATGGCAAAGTACTGCTCAGCATGACATACCTGCATCAAATAAGACAATATGTTCTATGAGAAAAGCAGAATTGTAGTGGCTTAAAAGAAACATGAGATACAAAAATTTAGAGACAACTCTAATCCTATGCTCATATAAAAATCTGTGCCTGGCCTGTAGTGGAGTCTTCTGAGTTTGTGTTGGTCTGATCAGCCACAGTCTGACAGACTGTTCCATGACTCCAACATAGTGGTGCCCCTTTAGTCTTCTTTTTAAAAAATTATTATTATAGCTTTTTATTGACAAAACATATGCATGGGTAATTTTTCAACATTGACCCTTGCAAACACTTCTGTTCCAACTTTTCCCTTCCTTCTCACCACCCCCTCCCCTAGATGACAAGCAGTCCCATACATGTTAAACATGTTAAAAATATATATTAAATATAATATATTTGTACATATTTATACAGTTCTCTTGTTGCACAAGAAAAATCAGATTTACAAAGGTAAAATAATCTGGGAAGAAAAACAAAAATGCAAGCAAACAACAGAAAGAGTACAAATGCTATGTTGTGGTCCATACGCATTTCCCAGTGTTCTTTGACTGGGTGTAGCTAGTTCTGTTCATCAGTGATCAACTGGAACTGAATTGGATCCTCTCCTTGCCGAAGATAGACCCTTACATCAGAATTGATCCTCATATAGTATTGTTGTTGAAGTATATAATGATCTCCTAGTTCTGTTCATTTCACTTAGTATAAGTTCATGAGGGTCTCTCCAAGCCTCTCTGTATTTATCCTGCTGGTCATTTCTTATGGAACAATAATATTCCATAACATTCATATACCACAATTTACCCCATTCACATTTATGGTTAAAATCATTAATTCTGTATTTTTTGTCATCTTGTTAACCCTAGATTATGCTTTTCTCTCCTTTCCCCCTTACCCTCTTCCCCAGTATTGAACTTGTGAGCACCACTTCCCTCACACAGCTTTCCCTCTTTATAATCCCTCCCCACCTTAGAGTCCCTTTCCTTTTCTTAAACCTTTCCTTTACAATTTCTGGATCCCTTCTATTTAGCCGACTCCTTCCCTTTTTGCTTTTCCCCTCCCACTTTTCAATGAGGTGCGAGAAGTTTCTCTGTAGATCGAATATGTCTAATATTTTCTCTTTGAGACAATTCTGATGAGAGTAAGAGTCACACCATGTTCATCCCCCTCCCTTTTTTCCCTCAGATATAATAGATTTTCTTTGCCTCTTTGTGAGATGAAATACCTCCACTTTTCCCTTTTTCTGGTACAGTTTCCTTTCTACCTTTAGATTATTTTTTATATTATAACAGTAAAACCAAATTATACATGTACTCTTTATGTATACTCAGAAATATAGTTGCCAAGATTTCTTTTTACCTTTTCATACTTCTCTTGAGTCCTACATTTGGAGGTCAAACTTTTTGTTTAGTTCTGGTATTTTCATCAGAAATAAATGGAATTCACCTATTTCATTGAATGTCCATCTTCTTCCCTGGAAGAAAATGCTCATTTTGGCTGGGTAATTATTCTTGGCTGCATACCAAGTTCCTTAGACTTTTGGAATATCAGATTCCAGGCCCTTTGATCCTTTAATGTGGATGCTGCTAGATCCTGAGTAATCCTTATTGTGGCTCTTCTGTATTTGAATTGTTTTTTTCTGGCTGTTTGTAGTATTTTTTCCCTTAGTCTGATAGTTCTGGAATTTAGCCACAATATTCCTTGGAGTTTTGATTTGGGGATCGCTTTCAATAGGTGATCAATGAATTCTTTCAATGTCTATTTTACCCTCTGTTTCTATAACATCTGGGCAGTTCTCTTTGATGATTTCCTGAAAAATAGTGTTTAGGCCCTTTTTTTCATCATGGATTTTCAGGGAGTCCAATATTCCTTAGATTATCTCTCCTAGATCTATTTTCCAGGTCTGTAGTTTTTGCAAGTAGGTATTTAACTTTTTTTTCCTATTTTTTTCTTTTCTTTTCTTTTTTTTTTCTTTCTTTCTTTTTTTTTTTTTTTTTTTGTTTAGCTTGACTGATTCTTGGTCTCTCTTCAAGTTATTCATTTCCATTTATTCAATTCTGATTTTAATGAATTTTCTTCATTTTTTAATTTCTTTTTGTAATTGTCTAATTGAGTTTTTAAATGAGTTCTTTTGTTCTGTGGAGTTTTTTTCCATTTTGTCTATTTTATTTTTTGAGGAGCCATTTTCTTTTTCCAGTTCACTAATTCTGTTTTTCCAGGTGTTGATTTCTTTATCCATTCTATCTTTTAATGAGTAACATGATTTATCAAGACCCTCTTTCAAAGCTTTCCTTTCTTTTCCTTTCCTTTCCCCATTTTTCTTCTAGCTCTCTTTTAAGAGCCTGGATGGGTGTGGCCAGGTCCCGAGAGACTCCAGCATTTTGGGGTTATAGTCTTTACCTCTGTGTTTATAGTTTCTCTACTGATCTCCTGGCTTGCTGCCAGAGCAGAATAGCTGACACTGTGGTAAAGTTCTTCCCACAAATTTTCAGTCAGTGAAGATCACCCTCCTCTCTCCTCCCCACCCCCACCCCCCATCTGCTCAGCATGAGCTGTTTCCTGTGCTCTCACTGCCTGCCTGATTCTGTGCCTGGTCTAGCCCTGTTCTGTCCCCACCCGTGAGGAAAAGCAGACCTTTTCTGTTGAATTTCAAGATTATCTTCTGTTGGTAATGTGTTGTAGTCCCAATATCTGTGAGTTTTGACTTACAGAACTAATTCTGAGGCTGAATTTCATTTTAAAAAATTATTTTTAGGGGAAAGGAGAGCTTAGATAGATCCATGTGTCCTCTCTGCCATCTTGGCTTTGCTCTCTCCTCACTCCCCCTCCCCACTCCCCCTCTTTAGTCTTCTTTAAGAATAAAAGGCAACAATCAACCAGCTAGTGAAACAAAAGTATCCATTGTTATTAATTTTATCTGGCATAGTACTAAGCCTGAAGTTTTGAAACAGGGAAAGAAGTTGTGGTTTGGGAAGGATTGTTGTAGTTGACACCAGTTATATTAATTCTAGGAAGGGTAGATATTACAGATTGCAAGTCTCTATCATTTTAAGAGTGGTGTACTAGTGACATGTAACCTTGGTTCTAGAGAACAGAGAAGATATTCCACCAGAAATAGAGTATAATCTCCCAGATTAAAAAAAAATAATTTGATTAAGAACACAAATAACACAGGAAATTTTCTATATATTCATTTATGGGGCCACAGCTGTTGTAGGAAGGAGAGTCTCCCTTGGAATGGAAATGGCTCATTTTAATGACCCCATAAAGTGTCATAGAAAAGGTGTTATAATCTTGAGTTGTGAGGAATACAAGAATAACTATCAATTATTAGACATTTATTAAGTATCAATTACATGCCAGGTACTATGTTAAGTGATAGAAATACAAAGAAAGTGAAATAATCTTCTTCACTTACAATCTAATTAGAGATACATTACATAAACAATTATGTATAAACAAGTTATAAACAAGATAAATTGGAAATAACCAATAGAAATAGAGCAGAAATAAGGAAAAAGAGCATTTTACATATGTAGCAGAGGTAATGACATCTAAAATCAAGAGATAAAGGGTCTTGTTTGAAGAATAGCAAGAAGACAACTTTGTGACATCACAGATTATATTGCAGAGGAGGGAGAGAGTGTAAAATAAATCTGAAAAGATGGGTAGAGCAGATTATGAATGGCTTCAAATGACAAACAAAGGAGTTTATATTTGATTATGTAGCATAAAGGGAGTAATTTAAGTTTTGTGAGAAGGAGAGGTGACATAGTCTGGTACCTTGGAAAGATCATCTTGAGAGCTGAGTAGAAGATAGATGGCAATTATGAGAGACATACAGCCGGCAGACCAATCAGCAGGCTATTGTGATACTCTAGATGTCAGATGATAGGGGTCTGTACTACAGTGGTTGCAGTGTCAGAGGAGAGAATGAGGTATATGTAAAAGCAAAAGTGAAATCAGCAGAACTAGGCAGCAAGTAAACCTGAACAATGGTAAGAGCAAGGTGATCAGAGCCCATGGTGGTTGCAATGCCAATTAAGTGATAAGCATCTTTCTAAATTTAGGCCCAGAAAAGAACTCATGTTCTATACCTTAGTTTTCAGGATGTTTGGTTTGATTTTGGTTTGATTTTTGTTTTACTTTTTCCTTTTGTTTTTAGTATATCCAACATACTTAAGTTGACAAATGCTGATTCAGAGTTTTCTGGGTTCAGCAATCAGCAAACTCAGAAATAAAGAAACAATGGACAGATTTGATATTCAAGTTTATTTGAGAGGGCATTGCCCCTTGAAGTTGAACTGGAAAAATAAAAATGAATAACATATCTTCTGGTGAAATTGCAAGATTGGGTAATTTCTATAGTAAGTGATGGGGTACTTGGTTCCCCCAGTCAAGTAACACCTTCAAATTTTGAAAATTATCTTGATGTCAGGTTATTTCTTTTTCTATAAAATGATAATTATGATCTGTTGACCTTGAAAGGAAAATGTATGTAAGTCCACAACTAGAATAGTCCTTGATCAGAATGAAATATCTTGCCCATAAAACCATTCCTATTTCCCAAGATGTGCCTTCTACATCTGGTTACACCAAGATGAAAAGAGAGGAAAGATTACTCCAAAATTTCAAAATTGAGATGATTCATTGTAAGGAGTAGTTTTTTTTTTTTTTTTTTTTTTTTTTTTTTTTTTTGTGTAGTTATAATACTTTATAAATTGCTACAGACAGGATTGATAATAGAGACAGAAAAACCCTAAACTTCCCAAAGAATTGGTAAACCCTGGGACTTGAAAATTTCATCTTCAGGATTGCTTTGATCTTGTTCAAAAGAAAGAGAAATTTTGCCCAATATTTCCCATTTCCTCGAGGCCTAGTGCTAGACATAAAAAGTTCCCAATCAATATATATTGAACAATTGATAATTAAAGTCTAAATATGGATTTTGGAGATGGGAGTAAATGATCTAAATTATTCAAGCTAGCTATTACCATTATCTTATCTTTTGTTTATATTACAGCTTAACTATGAAATCCATTCATTAGAAATATAGTGAGAAATATTTTGATTTTATACTGACAAGAAATAAACAATAAACACACACACACACACACACACACACACACACACAAAGGGATATTATATTAAAGATTATCCCTTTTATCATTTTCCCCTGATACTGGATTTCCCAATCAGTTTTAAGAAATTGTATGAAAATTTAGTTTATAGCACATTGGCTTGACATTCTTCATACTTCACAGAACAATAAACTAAGCCTCTCTTTGTCTTCAGAGGGATAACCACAATCTAATTATCACAGCAGAGTTGTATTGAAGGTAGCTGGGTCAGCCTTGCATTCAAAAAAATTTCCTTCAAAGATGTAAAATATTCTCCATCAATAAGTTACTACAAAATCTCCTCAGCTTGAGGATAAATATTTGTATTTAGTAAAAAACCATGTTTTAGCTTTAATATTCAATTCAGTTCATGTAAAGTTTAAAAGCTTTTAGTTCTTTCTTTGGTTACATATCATATTAAGAGATTATAAATGTATGACACTGTGATAAGAAATTAGTTATCCAAATAAAAAAATTTAAAAATATATACCAAAAAAGGTTAAATATCACAAGTCAATAAGCCAATTACAGCATTCAAAGAAAATGTATTGCTTCCTTTGGACTCCTGTTTTTATAGATAATGAAAGTGCATTAAATACAAACCATTCTCAGGGAAGTGGAATGAGAAAACTCCTAGAATGGTGGGTAGTATGCACATATTCATGGCTTGGAAAATGCAGGATGAGATCATAGAAAAGCTATTTGTCTAGGTTGCTAAAAGCAGAAGGTGTGCAAAGGAGAATATAGTGATATAAGGCTGGAAAAATGGTTTGGATCCATACCATGGCAGGGGTGGGGGGAAGTGAAATGGTAAATTAAGGAACTTATCTGTATGTAATGCTGAGCCATTGAAAGTTTTCAAGCAAGGTGATGGCGTGATAACAGTCACTTACATTGGACTTTAGAATATGAAAAGTAATTTGCATTCATTCATTCATTTTAGCCTTATATCAATCTTATGAGAGGTTCTATAGATATCATTATCACCATTTTATAGATGAAAAAATCAGAAGTACATAGAAAGTGGGCTAGTAACTGGCCTAGATGGAACTTGAAATAAGGATGTTCTGGATCCCAAGATTATTCCACCTGCCATGCAATACTGCTTCTCCAAATCACATGCACAAATGTTTATCTTTATAAAAATTTCTTTATAAAATAATTTTAGTAGAATTTTGAAAGATGGATTGGAGAATGACAATTAAAGAGACAACATTTTGAAGGCTATTTAAATAATTCCAATGAGAAGTAATAAGAAATTGAATTCCAGGCATATTGATTTTTTTAAAAGTGAGGGGGGGGGAAAGGACTTGAGTGATGTTCTAGCATTGTAAAGACTATTGGATTTGCAATCAGAGAATTTGGGTTCAAATCCTATCTCTGCCACCAACTAATTGAATGAGCTCAGGTAATTTTGCCAATGGGGGAGGGAGCCTCAGTTTTCTTAACTGAAAAATGAAAGAGTTGAAGGATTAGGTTCCCTTTAATTTTAAATCTTTGATCTTATGATTATTAGATATTAGTAAAAGGAAAGTTTATTCAGATGAACTTACCAAATAGAATTAAAGCCTTTACCATTTAGAATAAAAGCCCTTATCATTTAGAATTTTTTGTCAAAAAGATATTAATAGTTCCTTAATATAAAACACAACATATAAAGAGGTCCTCATCCCAAATTTACCTTGTTGCCCAGAAATTTTAAGTGTGCTCTGATCTTTTTAGTTGCAAACTCTTCTTCAATGGAAATATGATAATATATATAGTGGACATAAAAGAGAATACACACACTTAAATATACATATACATGCATAATTATGTGTATATATATATATATTATATAAACAAAACATACATATATATGTGTATGTATATATATATATGTAAAGTGTATATATATATATATATACACATATACATATACATATATATATATATATATATATTCTTTTTTGTTTAAAAAGACTCACAAAAAAGTAACCCACTACAGATTTGTAATAAACTCAGTTCTGGGGACATTAGGGATTGAGGGCAAAATTATATAGGCAAGTGTCTCTGTATATGTGTGTATGTGTGTGCATTGAACCTTAAAAGCCTTAAGAACTACATAAATATGACTGTATAACATGAGTACATGCCTCTATCACCTTATTTTTCCTCTTGTCATGACCTATGTTCCTATTGTTATTTAACTTGTTTTTGCCTCTGTTTCTATAATTTTGTCTCTTGTGTACTTGCTTTTGAGCATTGAAATTCCCCAGTTTAGAAGATCTTTATCTCTTCTCTACCATACTTCACTTGTAAAATTGGCCCATTCCTTTACCATTTCCTCTTTAATCTAGTCCTTGTCTAGGTTTAGCACCTGTCTAGCTGACTTTTCAATAAAGCTTCTTTGTAAGCTTGTAACTCTCAACCAATGAGTGAATAATATTTATTATTGCTTTTGATGTTGTTCTCATTGTGAAAGCTTTCTTGGTCTTCTCCTATGGTCTCAGTAGTAATCCATCATAGATAATGAACAATTTTAGCAGAATAGAGTTGTGTTTTCCCAGAGTTTATCTCCTTGTTTCTTCTAGAAACATGAGTAAGCCATTTAGAATGGAAATATAACAATAAACAAAAGTTTTTCTGTCCTTGTTTCTGTCTTGCTAATAATTCTAGAATCTAAAATTGGCAAAATAAGTTATTGCAACTTCACTTTGGATAAGATTCTGATAAAAATTCCTCATGAAAGTTAAAAGTCATGAGTATATTTTTTTCCTTTTTTTTAATTATAATAACTTTTTATTGACAGAATTTTTTTTACAACATTATCCTTTGCACTCACTTCTGTTCCGATTTTTCCCTCCCACCCTCCATCTCCTCCCCTAGATGGAAGCAGTCCTATATATGTTGAATATGTCATAGTATATTCTAGATACAAAGTATGTGTGCAGAACCAAACAGTTTTCTTGTTGCACAGGGAGAATTGGATTCAGAAGCTAAAAATAACCCGGGAAGAAAAACAAAAATGCAAACAGTTTACATTCATATCCCAGTGTTTTTTTTTTTTTTTTTTCCTTTGGATGTAGCTGCTTCTGTCCATCATTGATCAATTGAAACTGAATTAGGTCCATGAGTATATTTTTTGATGGAGGAGAGTTCCATTTACATTAATGACCTAATGATTAGTAGAGTCAATGATAGGGAAATTTATGAAGTAGGTGAAGCTTTGTTTTTTAATTTGCATTTTTCCTCCTTTCCTGTGCTAAAATAGATCACCTTTACCGGCATTTCTTCTCTTGAAGGGATATACACTTCAATGAGGTTTAAAATGTCCAGTTAAAAGGATGATTGAGAAATGTAGTGTGGATTAAAGAGCCAGACAATAAGGTTTGAAATTGACAATGTACACCTTCTCTATCCAGTTTCATGCAATCTCTGTACACAACTCTTAGAGCCATTACAAAAGTGATAGCTTTTTAAGCTTTCTAATTCCTAGGAAAAGTGAAATACAATGGCAACATGTCACATAGTCTCTGCTGGAGAAACTTTGGTAAATATTCTTTAATGACTGATTTGGATTTTGTAGAATATAATGTTCTAGGTGTCAAATGATGAGCAATACAAATTGCAGGTGTTTTAACTGTACAAAATATACTTGGAGGATTTTAAGTGCAAGACAGTAAAAGAAAAATCACAACCAAAAAACTCTCCAAATGCAAATGTAATGAAAATTTTAAGCTAATTAAGCAAAATATGTCTGTGGCCTTACTCAGCATGTGGTAGAGGGTATAGTTAGCCCCAGAAGGCTGAACTGTGGCTATTGATGGTATTCATCTGCACACTAAGAAGTCAGATAACTCGAGAGATTCCCAAGAGAGAAAACTGGAAATAAAGATTCCATATAAGGAATCCAAAAATTGAGGTGGAGACTGGCTCACAAAGCTTTGCTAGCTTCAGAAATGATATATGGAAGAAGGGACAACTAAACTGGTTTCTACTATAATGTCATTAAAGGGGTCAGACTTAGGTAATGGACTTTTATTCACATGAACCAAGCATTAATAACTTAATAGCATTGCTAATTTAAGAAAATAAAATTTCAGACATGCTATTTTTCAAATAGCAATTTCAATAAATAGAATGACACACCAACAATAAAATTTCAGGAAGTAGACACCATATGGAGAGTGGGTGGGGTATGTATTAAGAGAAGAGGTTATTTTCAAGAATCCCTGAAATCAATTATAGATGATTAGTGTTAAGTATATCTCTTCTTCACTATGACCTTCTTTGCAAATATATAGATGGATAAAAAAGGAAAAAAATACAAGACAAAAGGATCAAGGGAAATGAAAAATCAACAACCATAACTATGAATATTAATGGAATGAATTGTACCTGGAAAATGATGAGAATAGTGGAATGGACTAAAAATCTGATTTCAACAATATATTTCTTGAAACACATAAATATTTACTTATATAAAATTACTTATATAAATATTTGCTTGAAAGCAAAATCTATTATACTTCAAATATATCTAATAAAACAGGTGTAGCAATCATCATTTCAAAAAACAAAATTGTAAAAATTCACATGATAAAAACTGATGAGCAAGGAAACTACATTAAATACCAGATAGCAAACCAATCTCTCTCTCTCTCTCTCTCTCTCTCTCTCTCTCTCTCTCTCTCTCTCTCTGTCTCTGTCTCTCTCTCCCTTTCTCTCTCTTTCTCTCTGTTTCTCTGTCTCTGTCTCTGTCTCTATATACACATATGTGTACATATATACATATATATACAGATATATAATGTTAAATATTAAAAGTACTAAATATTATTAAAAAGTATTAAATACTAAATTAAAATGTGGCACAAGATTTCAATGTACTTTTTTTTAGAACTGAAGAAATATTATAAGAAAAACAAGAAAAAATTTGAAGAGAAATTTAGAAAATGAAAAAGAAGAGATCTCTATTAAGTATTTAATGGGAACAGAAAGGAGTTTACACATTTATATGTATGTATATTTATGATATTTTAAAAATGATAATGTATGAATGCATAAAACCTTATAGTTACAGCAAAAGAATTTAGATGAAACAATAATTGGCAAATTACTATGTAATTAAAATTAGGGTTAACAAATATTATTTTTAAAATTAATTAAAAATAATTTGAAACTGTGTAGATAAACCTAAAAATATTGTTTTAAAGAAAAAATCATAGAAGCAATAGTAAATTTTATCAAATCAAGTAACAATGAGAAAACATATCAAAACTAATGAGAATTAGCTAACGCTATTTTAAGGCAAAAAATTATGTCTCTAGAAGCTTTTATCAACCAAAAACATTACAATGACAAGTCATGTAAATTTTTAAAGCTAAAAAATCAACAATATTTAAAACTCTCCCCTCCCTCAGAAAAATTAACTTCCACCAAAATAGAAATTATTTTTAAAAGTATAAATTATTTTAAAAATGGAATATATCAAAATTATGTTAAAAACTCCAACAATATTCAATAGATAAATCTAGTGACCAATTTAAAAGAATATTCAGTAAAATATTATTTTTTGTCTGAAAGACAAAATGAATCATTTTACCAAAATATGGAGAAACTATTAGTACTGATTCAGAATAAAATAGAACAAGAACATTTTATACAGTAACAATAACATTTTAAACAATAAAAAAAAGCCATTTTGAAAGACTTAAGAACTTCAATTAAGGCAATGGCCAACTATAAATCCAAAGATCTAATGTTGAAGAAAGGTATTTTCTTGTTCACAGAAAGGGTGGTGAATGTAAAAAAAGGATAAGACCAATTTGGGAATATATCAAGAAAATTTTTTTTGCATATTTGTTGTTTTATTTTTTTTAATTGAGAGTATGATGGAAAATATAAAGGGTATAGATAGAATAGCAGAAAGGAAAAGTGGAAAAGAGAAAAGCGAGTCACTAAAACAAAAATTGTTAAAAGGAAAGGAAAAAAAAATTTAAAGACAAGTCAGACTACTTTTAATGCTACATATTGAATTTATTACATATTGAAAGGAAAATCAAAGTGTACATAAAGGTCCTCAGTTTCATATACAATTATTTGGATTCTGTTGTATGATAGATACAAAAATGCCCACTTTATTTGATGTCCATTAAATTCAGAACAAAAAGAAAATGAAACAAAAATATAATTATTTAGGTAAGATCAAACCTTCTTTCTTTATTTCTGGGATTCTCCAGATGTTTTCTTTAGTAGTGATGGTAGAATTGGGTGAAGGTTGGATGGGCGGTGTCTTGTCAATTCCACAGCTTCTGGGGTTGAAATTTCTGCTTGCCCAGAAGTAATTATGTAATTCAGATGATGGTAGACTAGCACATCTTTACTCTCATGCAAAAAATAATGGATCCCAGTTCTCTAATAAATGTATATATATATATATATATATATATATATATATTGTGTGTGTGTGATATATATATATATATATATATATATATACACACACACACACACCATATATATATATATATATATATAGGTTTCACATCTGTTCTGAAAAGCCAGCTCTGTCATAGACACTCTGGTTCTTAAGTCTTCTTTCTGGGGCTTTATGTCAAGGCTGACTAACAGGGAGGAGGGATGTTAGCTTAATCAGCACAATAGTTTCCTGTAGGACCTTAGTGCTTCCCCAGAGTACAATGAACATGAGCTATTAAGGCATGTCCTTGCAATTAACATTTCTCATCTCATCCCAGAAAAGCAACCTCCTGAATATGCTAGTGTCTTCCTCTCTCCCATCTCTTCCTGTACAAAATAAAAGGCATAGATCAGCATCTTCCTTTTCAGATACAAAAAACAACATACTCAGCTGAGCACAATTCATGTACATGTCCAATCAAATGGACAGTAGACTATTCTGTTATTTTAAGATGAGGCATCATAGTTTAAAGGGGGAAAAGGCTTGGAGTCAGAATCAGAAGACCTGGATTTCAGTACCAGTTCCCTCTTTTACTAACTACTTGACCATAGGCCAATTCCTAAATCTCAATCTCAGTGTTCTTATCTATAAAATTATGAAAATAATGACTTCACAAGAAAATTATGGGAAAAAGTTCTGCAAAGTATAAATTATTACACAAATGAAGTGTTTTATGATTGAGAAGGAACAAAAGGATAATGGAAAGAACACTGAATTGGCTGGCAGAGGATTTGAGTACATATCTCAGTTCTGCCGTTTACCCTCTATATGAACTTGATCTAGAAGAGAGAGTAAGGCTGGTGATTGTGCACTTCTGTCTGATTTAAATCTAATTAAAGAACAGGTTAAGACATCCACCCCATGATGTCATTGGACCTTTTGAAAAACAAAGGATGAACAATATGTGATCTTCTAAAAATCATTTAATCATTTTAAATCTCAATTTTCTAATTTGTAAAATGAGAAAGATTGTCTAAATTAGTGGTGACAAACTCAAATAGAAACAGAACTTTTATAAGCATCCCTGAAGGCTATATATCGACTTAGAAAAACCACATATGAATATGATCAATATTATATTATATTTGTATCTATTTTGATAAATATTTACCAATTATATCTTAACATGTTTCAAGCTACACTTGAGTGTTGCAGATGGACCCTTGGTCAGATATGTGGCACTTTTGAATTGGATGACTTTAATGATCCTTCACAGGTCTGGGTCTTTGACCCTATTAAGTTGGGTTAAATTAGGCAACCATTTGTCAAAATAAATTTTTATCTTTCTTTACCAACCCACCAAACCAATTTACTTTGTAAGGAAGAATTCATTTGAGCAAGTATTGTTTAACCAAGCTCCTTATTTTTTCCAACACATACTCATTCTTTAGAGTATCTCAAATTCATAAACAGAGCTGAACTGCTATAAAGAGATCTCTCCAGGTTTGCAGTATTCACTGTTCTCTGCATATTGATAAGTGTAAATCTATCTTTTCAGGTTATTGCCATGCTTCATTTAGATGGTGCCAAAAATAGAGCTACCAAAAACACTTTGCATAATGAATTCTCCCAGGGATTTAGAAACTACTTCTAATTAATGCTTCCTTACTGAGTGGAGGAGGAAAAAAAGACACTTCCTTCTACATCCTCCCCTTTACTCTCCCTTCTCAAATAGAGATGATGGCCACTCTGACTCTCTCCATTATGCTTAAATCTAAAGATTTCCCAAGTGGAAGATGTATTGCTGTGCAATACTGGAACACTGTGCTGTCAAGATAAATACTGTGCTTTAATAAATTCAGCAGGGAAAGTGCTTTGACTGAATGTTTTTAATATTTTGTGCAAAGATTAAAACAATTTTGCTGATGCTAGAAGGAAGTCCTATACAGGACTGCAGTTGATCCTTTTTCTAGAACTGGACTTCAAAGGAAAAGAGAAAAGAAAGGAAAAGAAAATAAATAAATGACAACCAGGTTGGACATGGAAATGTAGTAATGAGAGAGTGGACTGTTTAGATGCTTTAAAAATGATAATGTTAGGTTGCTGCATGATCTAATGGAGAGAGGAGCTAGTATGGAGAGTGAGAGCCATTGCTATCTGTTTATTTTTAAAGTGTGGGTGCATGAAAGGGGAAAGGGAGGGAGGAAAAAAGAACAGGGAATGAAAAAGCAAGGGAAAATCCTCCCTCTTATCTTTTCTGTCTGTCTCTCTTTTTTTTCTTTTCTTTTTTAATTTTAATAACTTTTTATTGACAGAACCCATGGCAGGGTTATTTTTTTACAACATTATCCCTTGCACTCATTTCTGTTCGGATTTTTCCCCTCTCTCCCTCCACCCCCTCCCCTAGATGGCAAGCAGTCCTATATATGTTAAATATGTCGCAGTATGTCCTAGATACAATATATGTGTGCAGAGCCAAACAGTTCTCTTGTTGCACAGTGAGAATTGGATTCAGAAGGTATAAATAACCTGGGAAGAAAAATAAAAATGCAAGCAGTTTACATTCATTTCCTAGTGTTCTTTCTTTGGGTGTAGCTGCTTCTGTCCATCCTTGGGCAATTGAAACTGTGTCTCCTTCTCTATGTATGTCTCTGTCTGTCTCTGTTTCTGTCTCTCTATGGTTCTCTGCCTCTTTCTCTGTCCCTCTGTGTGTGTCTCTTTCTCTGTCTTTATGTATGTGTATGTACATGTGTCTCCCTCCTCTCCATCCTTCCCTCTCTTTCTCTTGCTTAAAGTTTCTTTGGGAAATTCTACACACACACACACACACACACACACACACACACCCATGCCATAATCTGGCTTTATTTCCAAATAGAAGGACAAAATGTTAACAAAAGAAACAATGTATTTCAGTACAAATGTGAGTAAACTTAGAATCAGATCTAAATTCGAATTCACTTCCATGTAATAATATACATATATAATAATATATTACGTATGTATTTTTCAAGAGATAATTTTTAGGGATCTTACAATTCTATGATTTTATGTACTTCCTAGCTGAAAAGCTAAAGTTAGGAAACATTTCTTATCATAACTGAATGATATAACTGAGTGATAATAGTAATATTCTACTCCAATGGCTTATCATATTGTAAACCAATCCTTGGACTAGTAAAGCTGAGAAATTCAAACTTTGCCAATGTCTACCATGCTAGAAAAATTTTGAATACATACCCATCAATAAACTATATCTGCTGTCTAAGAATCAGGTTATCAATCAATCAACAAGCATGTATCAGACTTTGTGCTAGGCAGTAGAGATATATAAAATAAACCATTGCTTTCCTTCAAGTAGGATACAATATATTCTCAGGTAATGAAATGTAACATATATTAATAAATTAATGATAGTAATGATTAGAGGCAATAAAACTAGGAAAATCAAGTTAGCCCAGTATAAAGGAGCTCATCAGGTGGCAACATATTCTTTGGTTACAGACACCTAAGATAGAAATAAAAGGAAATAAGACAACATAATGTACTGTCTAGAGAGCTCTACTTTAGAATTAGGAAAACCTGAGCCACTGTACATAACTAGCTAACTTTGTAACTCTAAATAAGACTCTTAAGTTTTCAGTTCTCTAGGCAAGGCTCAAAAGTTGTAGAGCAATTACTGATCTGCACTGGTAGAGGGAGTCCATAGGGACAATGATATATCAGTGCTAGTCCTACAGACAGTATGTACAACTAATTGTGCTGGACAGAGAATACAAGACCGATAATCAGTTCCTATCCTCAAGGAGTTCAATAAATTGGGTTCCAGATGAAAAAGTCTAAATGTATTTGTTCCACTCTATTTGCTCATGAGGTTAGATCATTATAGAAATTAAGCAGATCCATGCCATTTCATACTTGTTTGTTGCCCTGCTTCCAATTTCATCTACTAATGTTCTTGGGATATGCTCTCTTAATTAGTTCTCATACCAAAAAAGTCTATAGATTTGCTTTTATCTTCACTTCTTTTTATTTTTTAACATAATTCTAATTACAATCTTCTACATTCCTTCTCTCGTTTCTTGTTAATAATAAAGTGTCTCTCTACTCAGAAAAGTGCTTAAGTATTCTCTGACTGAGCATGGTTCTATAGAATATTAAATTCTTAAGGGCACGTATTGTCTCACTTTTGAATATTTGTTCCCAGTACTTATAAGTGTCTGATATGTAGAAGACATATTTTGAATACTTTCTGATTTGTTTTAGTATTCCTTTAGCCTTCTTTTTATAACAACTATTTATTATTAGCTACTTTTTTCTTGGAAATTGCTGTAATCAAATAAATGATTGTACTTTTGTCCATTCTATGGTTGTCTTAGTTAATAAGCTGTTTAAACAGGCAAGCTGAAGCTGTCCTAGTTTCTTCTCATCTTCAAATTCAGAATTGATTTTGATCTTTGCTCTATTCAATTAGAAGATTACATGTAGACAGCTGATTCTGAGATAACACACTGATAATCATTTCTTTTCCATTAAGAGAAGTCAATTTCATTTTTGCAATATTACTTGATTCTTTTCATATCTAATATGTTCTAATTACATCCTTCAAAGAAATATATGCAATTTAGAGACATAAGGTTTCTAAATAATCAGCATGGCTTTTGTTACTCATTTCTTGATCCCAGGAAATATTTTCAATGTACTTTTCATTATTCCCCTATGTTATCACCATTGCATCAAATACATAAAAGCATATATTTAATTTGGACAATCATGTCAATTTCTTCACAGAATTTCCCTAATTTCTCATCCTTTAGAATAGATTTTGGCACATACACATATGCATCAAGTAATTTTATGATGGTTTACTTGTTTATACATATTGGGGGTTAATGTATTTATATTAGTGATTAATAACAATTGGTTTGGAATATCACAGGATTGATAGTGAGTGGAGCTATAGTAGTGTAGATTAATATAGACTTTCTAGTAGCAATATGCTGCATTTTATTTGATTATGATTCCATTATTGGAAAATTAAGAGGTATGATGTTGTTCCCATATAGTGAGAAAAGAATCCATTTTCCATCCAGTATTATTTGAGTAGAACAATGGCAGGTTTATTGTAAGAATTCCACCTAGATAATATAGTCTTTAATGTTTAATCAAAACTAAGCTTTCCCAAGCTAACCAAGACTGAATACAATCTTATCATCCACAATGTCCTTTAATGGATATTTTGATCCAGTGACTAAATGAGGAAATAGGAGGACAAATTCCCTCCTGGTTCTTAATTATTATTTTCTTCAGTACCTGAACATAGTAAGTATTTTATAAGTGCTTATTGAAATGGAGTTGAATGATTTGGGTACATAATAAAAGCAAATCTGCCAAATTATTGGCTTCCCAGAGAAACTATAAGTCATTTTTCTATTTAGTATTATCTTCCTGATATTTTCATTTTTAATACAATTGAAAATATACTTGGTGCACTCTAAAAAATTCATATGATGTATTCCCAGTGAATTTGTTCAAGGTATAAGTATATGGGTCCAATTCACTTAAAACCATGGTTCCATCATTAATAAGCTCTTTCTTTATAATCAGAGGACACAATTAGTTCAAAACAAAGGTACTTTGTAAAGTGGTATACTAAGAAAAGTAGAAGCAAAACATTTCCACCATAAACCTGGGAAATATTCTCCCACAAATAAACATGGTATCAGGCAAAAGAGCACATACCTATAGGAAACATGTGGAGTATATGTAAGGAACAATATGACCACAATAGACATTCTGAAAGACAACTCATGCTTTTGATACTTACAGATCTTCTAGTAAAGTTTTGATTCTTTTATATCTGTACTTAGTTCATCTTTAAGATGTTTTTCAGTTGGACATGTAGCCTTCACAAGATGCTGCTGAACTGAAATCTCTGAAAATTGTTGTTTTGTTGGATATAACTCCACTAGACATTGATAATCTTTCCACATCATCTAGGGCAGTGATATTAAACTCAAATAGAAATGGCTACCACTAAACTATAAGGTTCCCAGTGAAAGGTGGGATGACTTTAAAATCACACATTAACATTATCCATGTTCCATTATTTTTGTTTTTATTTTTTTCTAGTTTGATAGACTCTAGTGTTTTTCAGATGCAGCGTGTAGGTTTTTACCATGCATTTAGTCTATACATAATTATTTTCTAGATCTTTTGGAAAAAGCAGAAAGGCCTGATCTTAGGTTTGGCAAAATGGCTTCCCTGTTTTCTCAGTCTTAGATATGGAAGCCTCACCTTTCCCCAATAGGAGATATTTCCCCTATGGTCAAACTCTTTTACACAAAAAGCAGGGTTCTCCTGGCTAGCTAACCCCCTTCAAATTTAATCCTATTATGACTCATTTTTCTTGGGGGTGGGACAGGGCTTGAAGGTTACCTCTGTATCTTAACTGAAATTATAGTGAATTAGTCTAAACTAAAAGGCAGATAATGATAATTTTCTTAGTAGCTTCCCAACAACTCTAAAGCTTGGAGTTTTCAAACTTCAGGGATCTATCATCCTGCCATATAGATGAAAGATTAGAGATTGTTAGAGAGAAGCTAAACTAGATTGTTGCCTCCTCTTCATGACTAGACTAAATTCTTGTCCTGTTCATATGCAGATGAATTCAATTAAATCTAAATGATGCTGTGCATCATTCTTTTAGAGAATATAATGGTGTTTAAATTATTTTAGTAGTACATCTATTTAAAGAATGTTAGTGGATTCAAAAACTTCTCATCAGAGTTCCAGAGGTTAAGTAAAAATTTGCATTTTAAAAACTATGTGGTGTTTTAGGATCTGTTTTTATTGTCCTTATTGTCAGTTTACTATTAAAGCAGTAGATGGAGTTGCAGGACAGGGACAGAGAACCACTTTGCATTTTTATCTGTTTCATGAATTTCCATAGCCAAAATCCATCACCTCTTAAGTGACTAATCTTTTGAAGATGAGTTTCTCTATACACAATTCAACTAGTCCTCTGGTAAGTGATATGATCTATCATTTGTTCCACACTCATAGCTTCTCCAGTTTGTGTTCCATTTCACAGTTGGCACTCCAATATATCTTCTGTGATAATGTTAGGATATTCAGAGTAGGACTTTTATGGAGAAGGACTCATGCTTGTACATGTTAGTAGGGAAAATAATCCATAATCTTCTAATACATAAACACATACTTTCGAGTGCCATTTCTCTAAGGACAGAAAACATTTTGTTAAGACTATAGGAGTTTTCTTGAAATATTTGGAAGGTTTAGGGTTTTCTTCACAATGCTGATTGATTTTTCAGAGGTTAATTAGCTAATCCACAAATTTTCATACAAGCAGAAAATCAAACTCAATTCCTCTGCTACTTTTAAAATAGTTCACCATTATTGGTGAATAATTGGTGAACTGGTGTTTTGAAATTGGGAATTGGTGAATGTTTTTACTTATTAATGTAACTTGAAAATCAAACCTCCTTAAATTTTCACAGGACTTAACCAGCAACTAATATGATAGTTGGTAGTATAATGGAGAAAGTACTGGGCTTTAATCAGGAAAATTCATATTTATAAGTTCAAATCCTGCTTACTTAGGACCTGACTTGTGCCCCTAGGTAAATCACTTAACCCTGTTTGCCTCAGCTGTAAAATGAGCTGGAGAAGGAAATGGTAAATCACTCTATTATCTTTGCCTAGAAAAATCCCAAAGAGGGCATAAAGAGTCAGACACAACTAAAACCATTAAACAACAATATGACACTAGTTGTTAGTAGTTACAATCATAATTGTCTATGCCACTAATGCAAAGTGAAGAATCAAGACAATTCCCCAAAAATTCGAGCAAGTAAAAATAGGATTTAATATATCTATTGGATTTGAATTTCCTAAATTGGTTTTTATCTGCATTGACCAAACTCAATGGACCTTTATTTCACATTGCATGTGATCATAAATATTTATCATAACTTTGGAAAACTTTTTTCCTCTCAGCAAATCTATGGAAACATTAATGAGATGACAAATATGGAAAGATGTTTAGAAGTGCACATGTTTAACCTATATCAGATTGCTCACTATCTTAGGAGGGAGGGAGAGGGAGAGATGGAGAAAAATTTAGAATACAAGGTTTTTGCAAAGGTAAATATTGCATGTATTTTGTATCTTTATTGCATATATTTCTATCTTTGCATATATTTGGAAAAAGAAAATGCATTAAAAGATAAAAAAAGAAAAAAGAAAAAGAAAAATTGATGAGAAAGTATGATCAATTGACAGCCAAATGTACCAAGTGGATTGTGGCACACATTTAGAGACAATCTAGTATCCTGGATGAAGTGATAGACTTGGAATCAAACAGACCTGGCTTTGAATCCTGCTTTCTATACTTATTATTTATATGACCTAAAATAAGGCATTTAATATTTTATAACTTCAGTTTTCTCATCTGTAACATGGAGATAATATTAGTATTATCTCACTGGATTATATTGCAAACCATAGATTATGATCTAGAAAAAAACATTCCAACCTCTTTATTATTATAAAGGCAATTTATAAATCCTGATAAATTAAGAAAAATAGAGAAAAAAATGAAGCCATGCCCCCAAAGAGATAATAAGTTTATCTAATTACAGCTTTTCTTTATAAAGCACCATAAAATTTCCAAAGAAATGTCCTCACAGAAAGATGTAGTATTATCCCATCATGGTCCACTAAATCTTTGTAGCCTCAGCCATGTTTAATTTAACTGCCTAATATCTTCTTGCTTGCCACTTGCATGTAACTCCACCCCTCTCCCACCTTTCTTGATTTTCCAGTAATAGATTCATAATTAAATCAATACTGCCATTGCTACTGGAAAGGCAATATTAATCTACTTCCTGCTGGCTCTACTCACTATGAGCCCTGTGATATCAAAAACAAAGTCTTGTTCTCTTGTCATTTTTGGCTATATTCTCTCCTCCCATAAGGGAAAATCAGAAACTTTATGAGCAAAATTACAGACCACTTTTCACACAAATTAAGTCTGATCTAACCAATTGGAAAAATATTAAATGCCCTTGGATAGGGCGAGCAAATATAATAAAGATGACAATATTACCTAAACTAATCCATTTATTTAGCGCTATACCAATCAGAGTCCTAACAAACTATTTTAATGACCTAGAAAAAATAACAACAAAGTTCATATGGAAAAACAAAAGGTCAAGAATTTCAAGGGAATTAATGAAAAAAAATCAAATGAAGGTGGCTTAGCTGTACCAGATCTAAAATTATATTATAGAGCAGCAGTTACCAAAACTATTTGGTATTGGCTAAGGAATAGATTAGTTGATCAGTGGAATAGATTAGGTTCAAGGGATAAAACAGTCAACAAATATAGCAACCTAGTCTTTGACAAACCCAAAGATCCCAGCTTTTGGGATAAGAACTTACTGTTTGATAAAATTGCTGAGAAAATTGGAAACTAATATGGCAGAAACTAGGCACTGATGCATACTTAACGCCGTACACCAAGATAAGGTCAAAATGGGTTCATGACCTAGGCATAAAGAATGAAATTATTAATAAAGTAGAGGAACACAGGATAGTTTACCTCTCAGACCTGTGGAAGGGGAGGTCTTTATGACCAAAGCAGAACTAGAGATCATTACTGATCACAAAATAGAAAATTTCGATTATACCAAACTGAAAAGTTTTGTACAAACAAAACTAATGCAGACAAGATTAGAAGGAAGCAATAAACTGGGAAAATATTTTTACAGTCAAAGGTTCTGATAAAGGCCTCATTTCCAAAATATATAGAGAATTAACTCTAATTTATAAAAAATCAAGCCATTCTCAATTGAAAAATGGTCAAAGGATATGAACAGACAATTCTCAGATGAAGAAATTGAAACTATTTCTAATCATATGAAAAGATGCTCCAAGTCATTATTAATCAGAGAAATGCAAATTAAGACAACTCTAAGATACCACTACACACCTGTCAGATTGGCTAAGATGACAGGAAAAATAATGATGATTGTTGGAGGGATGCGGGAAAACTGGGACATTGATTCATTGTTGGTGGAGCTGTGAACAGAATCCAACCATTTTGGAGAAGTAGTTTGGAACTATGCTCAAAAGTTATCAAACTGTGCATACCCTTTGATCCAGCAGTGTTACTACTGGGATTATATCCCAAAGAGATTATAAAGAAGGAAAGGGACCTGTATGTGCACGAATGTTTGTGGCAGCCCTTTTGTAGTGGCTAGAAACTGGAAACTGAATGGATGTCCATCAGTTGGAGAATGGCTGAATAAACTGTGGTATATGAATATTATGGAATATTACTGTTCTGTAAGAAATGACCAACAGGATAATTTCAGAAAGGCCTGGAGAGACTTACACGAACTGATGCTGAGTGAAATGAGCAGGACCAGGAGATCATTATATACTTCAACAACAATACTATATGATGACCAGTTCTGATGGACCTGGCCATCCTCAGCAACGAGATCAACCAAATCATTTCCAATGGAGCAGTAATGAACTGAACCAGCTATGCCCAGAAAAAGAACTCTGGGAGATGACTAAAAACCATTACATTGAATTCCCAATCCCTATATTTATGCACACCTGCATTTTTGATTTCCTTCACAAGCTAATTGTACAATATTTCAGAGTCTGATTCTTTTTGTACAGCAAAATAACGTTTTGGTCATGTATACTTATTGTGTATCTAATTTATATTTTAATATATTTAACATCTACTGGTCATCCTGCCATCTAGGGGAGGGGATGGGGCGGGGTAAGAGGTGAAAAATTGGAACAAGAGGTTTGGCAATTGTTAATGCTGTAAAGTTACCCATGCATATATCCTGTAAATAAAAGGCTATTAAATAAAAAAAAAAATAAAAATTCGAAAAAAAAATTATCCCATCATGGTCCACTAAATCTTTGTAGCCTCAGCCATGTTTAATTTAACTGCCTAATATCTTCTTGCTTGCCACTTGCATGTAACTCCACCCCTCTCCCACCTTTCTTGATTTTCCAGTAATAGATTCATAATTAAATCAATACTGCCATTGCTACTGGAAAGGCAATATTAATCTACTTCCTGCTGGCTCCACTCACTATGAGCCCTGTGATATCAAAAACAAAGTCTTGTTCTCTTGTCATTTTTGGCTATATTCTCTCCTCCCATAAGAATATGTTTTTTGATTGCATGGACTATGTTTGCATTTGTATTATGTAAATGTGTGTGCATGGGTGTGAGTGAGTGTTGTGTGTGTTGGTTTATCTAATAAAATCAAAATGCTCAAAGTACCTTAGTGTCCTTTTGTTGCACATAGGATTAGAATTTTGATGTCATATATTTAGTTCTCTGAATTCTCATCTGGTGTTCTTTCTGTGATATACTAATACAGAACAATTTTTAATTAGCAGCTACCAATTAGCTGACCTTAAAATCAACTTTTTTTTTTTACTATGATATTGCTGATTAGAACAAATTTAAGTTCTCAAACTTTTAGAATCAAAATAGCTGCTTGTTGATTGTAGAATAATTGAACAAAAGGTAGTAAGTAAATGTAATGAAATACTGTTATAAGAAGTATGATGAATGCAGAAAAGAAGGAATGTTTCATAAAATGATGCTAAGTGAAGTAAGCAGAGCAAGAAAACAATCTACAAAATAACTTCAGCAATTCAAATGAAAAAAATCACATAACAACTGAAAAGGAAGATTACAAAATTACAAAGAATAAGATTGTCCCCAAAGTAGAAATATTAGAAGACATTCCCTATCCACTGCTTTGCAAAGGTTGGAGGGGGGAAGTTCTATGTGTGTGGAACATTGCCAGCGTTAGGATAAATAAATAAACAAATATATATATATATTTGTTTATTTATTATCTAACTAACTTTATATATATATATATATATATATATATATATATATATATATATTATGTGCATGCATGGAGAAAGAGAAATTGATTTTGCTTT
The DNA here is from genome assembly GCF_902635505.1 of Sarcophilus harrisii. Classification (NCBI taxonomy): domain Eukaryota; kingdom Metazoa; phylum Chordata; class Mammalia; order Dasyuromorphia; family Dasyuridae; genus Sarcophilus; species Sarcophilus harrisii. The sequence continues at coordinate 439,118,926 of NC_045426.1, read as the reverse complement.
TTTTAAAAGACTTCTTATTTTTTCTTTTGAATAATTCTTTGTAATTATTTCTAAATCCTTCTAAATGCATAAACAATCCTGTCTTCTGAAACAATTTCCCCCCTCAATCTCATCTACTGTCCTATTAAGTTTGATTACCTGTCTACTGACTGCTTCCCCTACAAAGACACCCCTGCCTCCATCATCTTCCCAAAACCCTCACTTGATCCATTCATCTCTGTTGCCTATTGTCTATATTTCTCCTTTATTTCATGGCAAAATTCCATAACCATGAAATCTATAATCAAGAGCCATACTTTTTTCCCTCTCATTCTCTTCTTAGCTCTCTGCAATATGGTTTCTGATCTTATCACTTAACTAAAATTATTCTTTTCAAAATTACCAATGATTTCTTAATTGTCAAGTCTAATGACCTTTTCTCAATTGTCGTCCTTCTTGATCTGTTTATAGCTTTTGATATTTATCTTTTTTTTCCTTGTTACTCCATTTTCTCTAAATTTTCATGGCACTATTCTTCCTTATTCTTGCTCCTTCTGTCTGACCATTCCTTGCCAGTTTCCTCTGCTTGGTCCTCCTCTAGATAATGCCTCCTTACTGTGTGTATCCCCAAAGGCTCTATCATGAGCCTTCTTCTCCCTCTCTACTATTTTGCTTGATGATCTCATCAGTTTTTATGGATTTAATTATTATCTATGTAGATAATCCATTGATTTATTAATTCAACTCTATTTTTAACCTTCCTTGGTATCACCAGAGCTTAAGAAAATGTCTGACATAGTAAATTCTTAATAAATGCTTGTGGACTTGCCTTTAAACATTAACATCTAAATGGCTATAATAAAAGAAGTGAGCAACACAAGACAACTCTCATTGTTTAGCTTTTTATTGAGTCAAAGGTAATTGGTGAAAGATATGATTGCATCAGGTCCAATCAATAAAAAAAAAAAAAACTCAAGAAGCTCTTAATAATGTTGACAAACTCTTAAAAGAGGTCATCATGCATTATACAGATGACTCCATATAGCTGATATACCTGGCAGAATTATGTTATCAATGGTAAAGTAGAATTTCTTGAATGTGATCTATCTTGCTATTTCTCTGATAAATCATGCTGCTGCTGCTTAAGTAACAGAATCCTGAGTGAAGTACTATTGCAGAGGAATGTATAGTTTTCAAATCCAATCCTATTGTTCCTCAGCATTACATTAGAATTCTAATCTTTTATTTTATTTAAAAAAATACTTCAAGTAATTGCAGGTGGTTTTAAAGCCAGATTTAGCTACTTTTCAGGTAGTGTTCCAAATGTTTACCATCATGCTTTTGGGAGGTAGCAATTGGAAGGGAGAAGAATATATTATACATATCTTCTTTAATGGCTTGCAATTAAAGAAGCTGGCATATTCTCAGTACACTTCATTATGTACAATAGCCAAAAAAGTTCTCTGAATTTAATTTATATGCTAATATACAGTAATATGTTATCTCATATTTACATATTACTTTGATAGATTTACATATAACTATCAAATAATTATTCAGGTTCTGCTCAGAATTGGAAATTGAACATGCCTTTAATGTAATACAAACCAATTTCTAAGACATTTCTCTGAGTATCTGTCTTATCTGATTGTATGCATGCATAGCTAACATTTGATGAATATTAATCTTGATTTGAAAGATGAAAAAAATAAATTCTTTTCAACCCTAGTTCTTCTGACTACTTTCCAAGTCACTTATCTAAAATCATTTTCTTTAACAGAATGTACCAAATATTAATCTCTTTGGGCACAGGTTAACTGGCTGAGCCTCTTCATTTACTGATGGTGGTAATTTTATATTACTAATCTGGTTAAGGCATTTAGGAGATTATAAAAAGTGCAAGATGGGATTTGAATAATCATTTCACCATGGGCTAGGACAAATGCCAAACATGTTGAGGACACAGGGAATTGAGTGGAACTATCAGTCAAGTTGGAATAGCTGGGATATAGTAATCATCACTTTTTGATGGAGGAGAAGAAACAGACCTGTGCTTTCTTTGGTAGGGGGAACTCCTGCTGTGGAAACTTTCTCCACTATGCAGGTTAGCAAGTTACTGCAATTTGGAGTCTTAAAGAAATGTTTTTGCAACACTGGGAGGTTAAGTGATTAAACATCATAACCCATCTAGTGTGTGTCAGGGGCATCTTCTGACTCCAAAGTCAACTCTCTACCCACTATTTCAAACTGTCTCTAGTACAAATATGAAAATAGACAATTTTAAAAACTGGAAGAATTTCAGAGGTATTTAATCCAAATCCTACATGAAGTATAAACCTTCCCCACACAAGATGGATATCATATAGTCAACTAACTTCCATTTGAAGATATTCTTTGAAAAGAAAATCAAAGCTCTTTCTGTGTATCCTAAGATAGTCATTATACTTTGTGCCATTTTCCTTTATTTCTCTTCTTCATTCTTCTTTTCTTTTTCTCCTCCCTTATTTCCTTCTCTCCCTTTTTTTTTACAACTCATCCCTTTCTTTTCCTTCTTTATTTTTCCTTCCTTTCTCTCTCCACTTTCCCTCTCTCCTTTAATTGGTTCTCTCCTTTCCTTCATTTCTTTGTTTCCTTCTTTATTTCCTATCTACTTTCATTATTTTCATTATTCCTTCCTTTCTTTCTTGGATAGAACTAATCATTAGAAAATTCTTCCCTAACCATATCTTATGAACTTAATCATATCTTGAACAAAAAAATCCATCTTCCCATGACTTCTATCATTAATCCTAATTCTATTCTTGCAAAGCCAAGAAAGTAAGCCTAATTATTCTTTAAACATATTTAATTTTTTGGAAACATTTCTCATTCCACAGTACCCTACCACTTCTTCCATTTTCTAGTAAAGCATTTAGAAAATTAAATAAAATATATATTAAATATATGCTAGGTTAGATTTAAAAACAAGAGATCTGGGTTTAAGTCCTACTTCAGGTACTTTCTAAGTGAATAAACATCTCAAAGTGTCAATTTTATTATTTGTAATCAAAATCTTGGACATTTTCCACCATCTCTCAGGAAATGATCATCCAAAGACCACTTTGAAGATTGTACTTTATAGACACTTCAAACAGAAAGCAATAACACCATGCAATTTCTATTAATAATAAAGGAAAGAACACTTCAAAACAAAGTTCTTTATGTTAAATTATATTGATATATATTTTTCCTACCATTAATATTCTTCCTGGCTTTTTCATGACTTACTGCAAGTCTAGAAGGTTTTTATTCCCTTTTTCTTACTTTTAAAAATACTGTTGTATTATTTTTAAATAATTTTTAAAAATTCTTTACTGTATTATTTCAAACTTACAAGTCTGATATCTAACAATTACTTTTTCTTTTTCTAATGTTCTAATTCTAAGTTTAAAATTCTCTCTCTCCACTTAGCCCCTCTGTCAATAATTGAGAAGGAAATAAATGGTACCCATTATGCCTAGGAAAAAATTTAAAACATATTTCTGAGCAGAAGCAGGAGGAATACATTATACACAATAACAGCAAGAATGTGCAATGATTCGCTATGAAAGACTTGGTTCTTCTTAGTGGTTCAGTGATCCAAAGCAATCCCAATAGACTTTGGACAGAAAATGCCATCTGCATCCAGAAAAAGAACTATGGAGACTGAATCTAAATCAACACAAACTATGTTCACTTCTTTTTTCTGTGTTTTTTCTCCTCTTCCACAATTTTTTTCTTTTTGCTTTGATTTTTCTTTCTCAACATCATTCACAAAGCAATGTGTATAAAAATAAATAAATTTAAAAAGAAAAAGAAAAAGAAAAGAAAAGAAATTCGAAACCCACAAGGACATAAAAGAATAATCAAGTGTGGAGGTTATTTTCCCCCAAAAGAATATAAGTTCCTTGGGAGCAAGGACTGGCTATGTAATGAGAGAGAGATTCATGTTGTGTAACTTCTGTAACATCTAATTAATGGGGAATTAGGGGAGGGACTTCTGCTTTGGATAGGAAATAAAACACGGTCTTTGGAGGTTCAAATAAATAATATAAAACAAAACATTTATGTATTAGCTATAACCAAAAATGCTAGAACATTTTTAAAAGAAAATAAAAGTGCTTCACTCTATCCTCAGAGTTCATTACTTTTCTCTCTCTCTGTCTGTCTTTCTGTCTCTGTCTCTCTGTCTCTGTTTCTCTCTCTCTCTTTTTCTCTCTTTCTCTTTCTGTCTTTTTTGTCTATCTCTCTCTCTACCTATCTGTCTTTCTCTCTGGATGTGTATAGTATTTTTCATTAAGACCTTTCGCGTTAACTTGCATCACCAAATTAGCTGTTAGTGGCTGAGTCTTCCACAATTATAGCAATGTTATTACTGTGTAAAACATTATTTTGGCTCTGCTTAACTTAGTTTGTACCAATTCATACTTATATTCCCAGGTTTTTCTGAAACCATCACCCTCATCATTTCTTACTACACAATAATATTCCATCACAATCATATAACCATCCCTCAATTGCTGGGCATCCCCTTAATTTCCAATTCTTAGCTACCACAAAAAATTGCTGCTATACATATTTCTGTGCATATAGTGTCCTTTTCCTTTTCCTTTGATATTCTTGGAATACAGATCTAGGAGTGACATTTTTGAGTCAGAGAATATACATAGTTTGTAGCCTTTTGAGCATATTTTTAAATTGTTCCCCAGAAGTTTGATTAGTTCACAACTCCAATTAAAGTGCATTAGTACCCTTATTTTTCTACATCTCCTTGAGCATTTATCATTTTCCTTTTCTCTATATCAGCCAGTCTGACAGTATGTGCCTCAGAGTTGATTTATTGTACATTTCTCTAATCATTAGTAATTATAATATCTTTGCTTTCTTCTTCAGGAGACTGTTCATATCATTTGACAATTTATCAATCAGGAAACAGTTCTTTTTCATATATAAATTTGACTCATTTCCCAGTATATGTCAGAATGAGGATTTTATTAGGTAAACTTTTTTATATCAATGTTTATTAGTTTCCTGACTTCCTTTTGGCTTCATTAGTTTTGTTTATGCAAAAATTTAATTTCACGTAATTAAAATTTTCCATTTTATTTTCTATGATGCTCTCTAGCTTTTTATATGATTTAGTTTTATCATAAATTCTTCCCTTCTGAATAAACAGGTAAATTTTTTCATGCTTCTTTGCTTATAATATTACTCTTTATTGCTAAATCATGTATTTACTTTGACTTTATCTTGGTATATGGTTTGAGATGTTATCCTATGCCTAGTTTCTGCCAAACTGTTCTCTAATTTTCCCAGCATTTTCTTTTAAATAGTAAGTTTTTACCCCCAAAAACTAGGGTCCTTGAAATTACCACCACCAGATAATTATTATTTTTTTTTACTGAATATTATGTATTTAATCTATTATACTGACAAATCATTAATACTTTATATTTTGATATTGACAATTTGGTTTTCTTTTTTTAAAATCAAATTAATCAATTGTTTATCTACTTTATTGTTTTTTTTTTTTTGTCATATAACCACCATCTCATTTTATTTTAGTTCCATCGTTTGTGTGTTTCTTTGTTTTTTTTTTTTACTTTCAATTTTATTAATCTTTCCTTTGATTTTTCAGGATTTCCATTTTGTGTTTAATTGAGGATTTTTAAATTGTTTCATTTGTAGTTCATTTAGTTGCATTTGATTCTAGCATACCACTCCAATATCGTTGCCAAGAAAACTCTAAATGAGATTGCAAAGAATCAAACATGACTGAAATTACTGAACTACAACAATGAACAAAACACATTTAAAGAAACAAAATTTGCCCTCAGTACTGCTTTGGTTACAAATCATAAATTTCTGTATATTGTTTCATTGTTATCATTATCTTTAATGAAGTTATTGTTTCTATAATTTATTCTTTGACCTACTAATTCTTTATCTTTACCTATTTAGTACAACATTCACATAGTACATTCTTATTTAGTTCACCCAGTACATACTTCTTTCTCATTCCTCCATTTTTGTTGAGAACAACTTCATAAAATTGACTCTTGCCAATGCCCTTTAAGTAAATTGCTGCTAAATGACCTAATAATGATAAAATGCTTAGCAATTATACATATTGTCTTCACAAATAGAAATGTAAACATTTTAACCTTGTTAAGGTCTTATGATTTTTTTCATCTTTGCCCTTTTATACTTCTATTGAGTCATATTTGAATGTCAATTTTTTTTTTTTTTTTAGGTCTTTCATGAATGCTTTAAAATCTACTGTTTCATCAAATACACACACACATACACACACATGTTTGGGTATACATATTTAATTTCCACTGAAGGATTATGCTCAATTCTGCTAAATCAATTACCCTTGGCTATAATTTTTGCTCCTTTACCTTTTAAAATATACACCAATTCCTCCATTCTTTCATTACACTAGGTCTTAAAGCTTGTGTGATCTTATGGCTTTTTCATATTACTTTTTTTCTGGCTGCTTGCAATATTTTCTCCTTTACTTAGCAATTCTTAAATTTGATATATTATTTCTGGGAGTTCTCATTTTGAATCTCTTCTAGGAAGTGATTGGTAAATTTTTTCAATTTCTATTTTGACTTCTAGATTGAATCATTGCAGTTTTCCTATGTAATTTCCTGAAATATAATGTCTAGTATCTTAAAACAACAACAACAACAACAACAACAAAAAAAAAAAACAACATGACTTTCAGGGAATGTAATTATTATTTCTTGATCTATTTTCTAGATCAGTTTTTTTTAATGATTTAATTCTCATTTTCTTCTATTTTTTCATTCTTTCAACTTTGATTTATTGTTTCTTGGTGTTTCATTCAGTCATTAGATTACACTTGTGCAATTCTAATTATTAAAGAATTGTCTTCTTCAGTGAAATTCTATGCCTCTTTTAAAAGACATATTTGACCAATACTACCTTTTAAAGAGTTCATCAGTGAGACTTCATACCTCTTTTTATAATTTAGTCTATTCTGTTTTTAAGGTTTCATTTTCTTCAATATTTTAATGTTTTTTTTTTTTTACCAAGGTGTTATTATTCTTTTCATAATTTTCTTGTAAAACTCTCTTTTATTTTCCCAGTTTCCCCCTATTACTTTTATTAGATTTTCTTTTTTTTTTTAATCTCCTTTTATTTTTAATCTCATTCATGAATTCTTGCTAGGCTTCCTTCTAATCTGCATTTTTTTGAGGTTTTACTTCTAAATTTTTTTATGCTCTTATCTTCTGAGTATGAGTCTTGAGTTTTCCTGTAACCATAGTAGCTTCTTACAGTCAGGTTCATTTTGGATTGCTTGCTCATTTTTCCAGACTATTTCTTAACTTCAGACTTTATTTTAAAATTGGATTCTATTCAACTGTTCAACATGCCAAACTTTAGGATGTTTTGCCCTACTGTATTCAGTTATAATTCTGGAGGTGTATAAGTTTTCAACTCTCCTAAGGAACTTTGATCCAGGAAAAGATATTGTTACTGCTTTCTTTGTCTAGGTTCTGATCCTGACCTAAGACTCTTACACTATTGCTACAGAAAGAACTACTCTTTTTCTTGAAAAAGTAACAATCAATGGAGTTGTCAAAAATTGCCTGTACTAGAACAGAGAGTCTCTATGATCTCTTTCTGACTAGTAATTCAATCCCCTTCCACTTCTGAGCATTGAGAGCTCCTGAAAACGCTTCTTCTATTACTGCTATTGTCACAATGGCCCAGAGCTGCTATTGTTGTCTTATTATGCTCCTAGCCAGTCTCCTATCTAATGTTATACGCCTCTCCCTCTAACCTCCTATTTTGCCTTGGGCTCAAAAAAATGTCTCATTCTGACCTTTTGTTGATTATGCCATTCCAGAAATCATTTTGATATGGTATTTTAAAGTTGTTTTGGAGAGAAATTTTCACAGTTTGCCTTGAATACTACCTTTACTACAACATTTTTCCCTTTCTCTTTTTATACTCCTCCCAACTAGAACCAATAATTGATTTATAATCCTTTTAATTACAATAAGGAAATGGATATGTAAATATGTCGGCTGGGGAAGATAAAGTATGGTTTGCATCTTTTTTGATTCTTCTTCCTTAGAAGATTAGCAATAAATAGCAGATTTAAGATGTATAATATTCCATCTTTCTCACTTTCATTCTAGATATAACATCACCATCACTCTGCAAATTCTCTTTGTGGGGATCAACAGAGCATGTGTAGAAAGAAATTATGAAATATAGCAGCCAGTGAGAAAGTAAGCAGTATTTCAAGGGAAAAGATAAAGGGTGGAATGATGACAGACTCTCCTTTAAATATCTAACTTTGTTTACTGTGCCAGCAATAATAAAGTAATAATAAAAATAATAAAGTAAAAAAAAAACAGAATGAGATGCATATAGAGGTCAGTACCAGTGAAAAGACATTGAATGGCAATAATCAATTGTAAGTTCTTCTGCCTGCATTAAAGTTTCTTCTAATTATGTATCCCTTCATCACTAGAAGGAACTGAATCTTCTATTCAGTATTCCTAATTCCTTCACTTACTGACATTGTAAGTGTCCTTATATAACTTATGTCCTTATATGACTCATGAGGGAATTGAGTTCATAGTCTACAGAATAAATTTTTGTGTTGTAGAGAAAATCATAGGCTAGTGCCCCATTTTCTGTACTTGTCAGAGAGGATATTCTTCTGTCCCCCAGCTCCAAAACTTCCTTGGTTACTATTCCTCTCATATTTAATTTCCACTGAAGGACATAAGGACATTGTCCTACTGGGTGTTATAAGTTAACTGTCAGGTAGATATTCCATTGTATTTCTTTGTGATTCTAGAAATGGTTCATAATATAGATAAATGATTGAACATCCTGAAATACATGGATTTGTGCCACACTTATATGATGATTAGAGGAATCCTGAATTTACAACAAACTTCCACCATGCACCCAAAGAGTATTGTATTATTATCTTATTATATTACTTTTTTCAAAATGTGAAAACAATGCATGCAACTAAAATATGACTAGAATTTAATTATAGAAAATTAGAAAGGAAATGGAATTTCTGATACTGGGAGCTTAAGAGATAATCCTAGTTAAATCCATCTTCACTAAACATACAACTTATATTAGAGTTGAGAGGAATAGTAACCAAGGAAGTTTTGGAGCTGGGGGACAGAAGAATATCCTCTCTGACAAGTACAGAAAATGGGGCACTAGCCTATGATTTTCTCTACAACACAAAAATTTATTCTGTAGACTATGAACTCAATTCCCTCATGAGTCATATAAGCCAAAAAAAAAAGTCTAGCTTCATCTTTGTCAGAAGATTATTAACATACTTTGCCATTGATTCCTCTGGAACCATGCATGGACATTGTCTCAATAAGAGTTCTTAAAAGTTTCAGGCTTGTTTGCTTTTAGTATTATTATTATATACAATTTTCTCTTTGTCTTATTAATTATATTCTTTATCACTTTATGCAAGTCTTCAAAATTGATTGTTTTTTTATCATTAATTGTCACTTTGTTCTTCTGTATCAGTTCACTTGGAAGTAGGACAGGAAGTTGAGGAAACTTTTCACTACTTCCTTGCCTCTCGGAGGAGGTGAACTGCATGAAGAATGAATCCACACAGTATCTAGGAAATGAAGAGAGAAATTGGGTGCTGAGATTTCCTTACTCCCTCTGAGAGACTATAGAATAAAAAAAAAAATAGAAAGAAAAACTACATTATGAGTTCTGTATAAGAAATAGTAAAAATTTTTCTCTTGAGTAAAAATAATAAAACCATATACTTATTTAATAAGGTCTGGATAAAGGCTAGTAATGCCACTTGGGGATGAAATACAGATAAGGAAACTGAGACCAGATTAGTAAAGGTATTTCCCTGACATGAATAGACCAAGAATAGAATTTAGGTCTTGGTGCAAACAAGATTAGAAGGGAAGCAACAAACTGGGGAAACACTTTCACAGTTAAAAGTTCTGGTAAAGGCCTCATTTCGAAAATATAGAGAGAATTGACTCTAATTCATAAGAAATCAAGCTATTCTCCAATTGATAAATGGTCAAAGGATATGAACAGACAATTTTCAGATAATGAAATTGAAGCTATTTCCACTCATATGAAAGAGTGTTCCAAATCACTATTGATCAGAGAAATGCAAATTAAGACAACTCTGAGATACCACTACATACCTGTCAGATTGGCTAAGATGACAGGAAAAAATAATGATGAATGTTGGAGGGGATGTGGGAAAACTGGGACACTGATGCATTGTTGGTGGAGTTGTGAACGAATCCAACCATTTTGGAGAGTAGTTTGGAACTATGCTCAAAAAGTTATCAAACTGTGCATACCCTTTGATCCAGCAGTGTTACTACTGGGATTATATCCCAAAGAGATTATAAAGAAGGGAAAGGGACCTGTATGTGCACGAATGTTTGTGGCAGCCCTTTTTGTAGTGGCTAGAAACTGGAAACTGAATGGATGTCCATCAGTTGGAGAATGGCTGAATAAATTGTGGTATATGAATATTATGGAATATTACTGTTCTGTAAGAAATGACCAGCAGGATGAATACAGAGAGGCTTGGAGAGACTTACATGAACTGATGCTAAGTGAAATGAGCAGAACCAGGAGATCCTCAACAATGATACTGTATGAGGATGTGGAAGTGGATAGAAGTGGATTTCTTCAACAAAGAGAAGATCTAACTCAGTTTCAATTGATCAATGATGGACAGAGCAGCTACACCCAAAGAAAGAACACTGGGAAATGAACGTAAACTGTTTGCATTTTTGTTTTTCTTCCCAGGTTATTTTTACCTTCTGAATCCAATTCTTCTTGTGCAACAGAGAACTGTTCGGTTCTGTATTGTTGGTGGAGTTGTGAATGAATCCAACCATTCTGGAGAGCAATGTGGAATTATGCCCAAAAAGTGATCAAACTGTGCATACCCTTTGATCCAGCAGTGCTACTACTGGGCTTATACCCCAAAGAGATACTAAAGAAGGGAAAGGGACCTGTATTAGAGGCCCTTTCGGTTCTGCACACATATATTGTATCTAGCATATATTGTGCCATATTTAACATGTATAGGACTGCTTGCCATCGCCGGAGGGGGTGGAGGGAGGGAGGGAAAAAGTCAGAACAGAAGTAAGTGCAAGGGATAATGTTGTAAAGAAATTTTTTTCAAAATAAAAAAAAAGAGGATCTACCCAATGCGAAAAAAAAAAAAAAAAAAAAAGGATTTAGGTCTCAGAATTTCTATTCAGGCACTTAATCTACCTCAGCACATTGCCTCTCTGCATGATCCTTACTTTTCTGTGACAAAGTGTTACTCTTGCCACGTGGACCACAAACACAACTGACTAGGACTCATTTCAGTATTATACAGCTGCACTGTTCCATTTGCAACAGTGCACCGGAGTGATCCTTGGAGATAGCAGGGATGAGTGTCTTGTATTTTCCTCTAAAGATTACTTGAAGGCTTTTCTGTGCTTTTACATAAAGTATGTTTTAACTAATCTTCATTTTTAAAACAAAACAATCCATTTTTTAGTAAGCTACAGATCTACAGATCAATTGAAATTAAGCAAACTAAACCAAATTTCAATTTCTAAGTGTAAATGCTGTTTCTTCCTTCTCCATAATGCCTCTGGGGAAGTACTGCATTCTAAAGAAAGGAATGTCAATTCATTAAGGCCTCTAAGAAATTATTTGCTATCAAAGAAAATGAAAAGTCTTGTTTTTAGAGAGAGAAAAGAGGGAAAAAAGAAACATTTCAACAACTAAAATTTCTTAAGTTTTCTAATAAATGACTTTATCTTCCTTTTTCATGCAGTATTAAGTTCTTAGAAATTATTAATATCATGTCTGCCTTTCTCACATGATTTCCCCTGTAATTTTTAAAACACAGCAAGGAATCTAGCTTCATAAACTTCATGCATATGTTTCTTTGGCATTTTGATAAATGAGAGCTTTCTTTTCTGGGTATTTTTTGGTGGTGGTAGTATTTATATCTATAATTAAACCCTAGAAACCACTTTCTCATGCTCTATTTAACTCTCTAAAATGTCTATTTGTAGAAAGGCAAGGAGATAAATAGAAGATTTCTTCCATGATACTGTTGTCTACTGCCATACCTTTTGATTCAGTGATGACATCTCTGTCAAAATGTTTTCCTCTTGTATTGTGAGGCTATTCTGGTGCAATATACACAGAATTAATTATTGTGTCTGTAATGTTATGAAATCTGAAACATTAGGAAAATGTATATTAATGAGTCAAGTCTGTTTTCTTTTAAGGGTGAAAATACCTACAAATGACTGTTTTCCTAATGGTTGTAGCACTTTTAACAACCTTCAGTACAATTTATTGTCATTGTCAATGTAGTACACTAAAATGGCAACCAGAAAACCTGAAGCTACTGTGTAACTTGATATAAATTGTTTTTAGCAGAAATCAGTCAGACCAGTATGAGTTAGAAAGTAATGCAAAAAAGTATTTTGGGAGATATTCAAAATCATATCATGGTATATAATATTTTGATTTATTGGCTCTCTAGCTTGTCAATTTTATTAGTTAAATGACTTATGCATCCTTTTCTTTTTCAAACTAATTCTGGAAAGACTTCAAGTACAAATAATATTCAGAAAGAAACATAATATAAACAAAATCAATGGATACTTGAAATGCTTAATATAGATACAAAAGAGTTAGTTACTTAGATTATTTAATCTAGTCATGAAAATTAGTTTCTGTCCAAAGCACAGAATAAAATTAGGTAAGGCCCAAGAAAAATTAAATAGAAGTTATAAAGGAAATGTAATCAATTTGTATCACCTTTTCACTAAGTGCTTCCTTTGTTTTCATGGAATTTAAAATCAAATTAAAAGCAAATGAATCAGTTCCATCTCCAAATGTGGTTTGAATAGGGCATAACTCTACTGCAAGTGCTTAGAGTTAAAAGAATGAGTCTGACACTGAACAATAATAATATTTTCAAAACATAGAATGAAGAGGATGGGAATAAGCCGAAAAACTTCAAAAATAATACAATGTAGCTGTAGGGATAAAAGGGGTTAATATGAACACTTTGTATAAATGAAACCATCTTTGGAATATAGTAATCCTAGAATATAACTCATTTACATTATACTTGAATATTTTGATAGTGCATTTATACCAATAACTTGTAAGGAGACAGCAATAACAAAAAAAGTATAAAGAAAAAGAATAAAATAGTAAAATAGTTGAGGGAAGAAGGAAAAAGAAAAGGAAAGATAAATGAATCTAAATGCAGAATTCCAGAAAATACCAAAGAGAGATAATAAGAAAGTTATCTTAACTGAGTAGTGCAAATAAATAAATAGCAAGAAAAAGAAAACACAATGGGAAAGTCAAAAGATTTCTTCAAGAAAATTAGATATATCAAGGGAACATTTTGTGCAAAAATAGGCATGATATAAGACTAAATTGTTGGGAACTTAACAGAAGCAGAAGAAATTGAGAAGAGATAGCAAGAATATATACAAGAAAGATCTTAAAATTACCAATAACCATATGATGGAGTTACTGATCTAGAGCCAGACATCTGGCTCTAGGGGTCCCTACAAACTATGGTTATCAATAAGGCTAGTGGAAATAATGGAATTGCAGATGAGCTTTTTCAAATCCTAAAAGATGTTGTTTGGGCAGTTAGGTGGTACAGTGGATGAAGTACTGGTCCTGAGTTATTTGGGTCCACACTGGCCTCAGACATTTGACACTTAGTAATTGTGTGACCCTAAGCAAAGTCATCTAACCCTACTTGCTGCGTGCACACATACACACACACACACACACACACACACACGATGCAAATTTGGAAAATTCGACAGAGGCCACTAGATTGGAAAGGAAGAATTTACATCTCAATCCTAAAAAAAGGTGTAATGCCAAGGAATGTTCAAATTACTGAACAATTCCCCTCATCTCACATATTAGTAAAGTTATGTTTAATATTCCACAAATAAGGCTTCAGCAATATGTGAATTGAGAATTACCAGAAGAGCAGGCTGGTTTTTAAGAGGCAAAACTAGAAACCAAATTGTCAATATTCATTAGATTACAGGGAAAATCAAGGAGTTAAAAAAAAATCTGCTTCTGCCAGCCTTAGACAGCATGATCCCAACAAAATGTGGCAAGACCTCAAAGAGATGAGAGAGCTAAATCAAATTACTTATCTCTTGGGAAACCTATATTTGAATCAAGAAGCAACATTTAAAACAAAACATGTAATAACTTATTGATTTAAGACTGGAAATGGAGTATGACAAAGGTATATATTGTTACATTGTTTATTTAACTTATATGGAGAGTACATCATTCAAAAGCTAGAATTAAGGTTGCTGGAAGAAATATCAACAGTATTACATGTGCAGATGATACTATTATGAAGGCAGAAGGTGAAAAAGAATCAGAGTCCCTTAATAAGGGAGAAAGAGAAAAGGCTAAAAGCTGGCTTGAAAGTTAATATAAAAATATCTAAGATCATTTGCTTGGAAGATCCTAGAGAAATAGCAAAAATAACTTTGGCATAGTTACAAGATATAAAGTAAATATAAAGTTACAGGCTATAAAATAAATACTAAATAATCAATAGCATTTCTAATAAAAACAAGAAAAAAATCTATTATAGAAAGAAACATTCAAATAATAACAAAATATATAAAATATCTGGGAATTGACTTACCAAAGCACAAGCTATTTGTATAGAGTCAATTACAAATTATTCTTTAAAGAAATAATAACAACATTTTTTGTTAATTGTTATGTAAAACAATATTACATATAATATCACAAAAATAATAAAAATTCCAACAATTTAAGTTGAAATATTCAATAACTATGGTTAGAGTGTGACAATATAATAAAAATAATAACATTACCAAAATTAATTTATACTCTTTTGCTAAGTCAATGAAATTACCAAGGGGATAATATAATAATAAAATGTATATGGGAAAAAAAAAAAACAAGATCTAAAATAACATGGGAAATGATTAATGAAGTAAGGAGTAAGAGGGAATAGCTTTTCCGGAGCAAAAGTAATCAAAATGACCTGGTAATGGTTAAAGAAGAGAAAGAAGGTTCAAAGCAACAGAATGGACAAAAGATTCAAAAACAAACAGGACTCAGTAACATATTGTTCAATAAAATAAAAAACATAAATTACTCAGGGGGAAAAAACTTCCTATTTTATTTTAAAAAACTGGGAAAACTGGAAAGCAGTTTTTCAAAATTTAGATTTAGACCAACATCTTATATCGTGTACTTATTGGATATACAACCTTAATGTTAAAAAAGCATACAATAAAAGTTAGAGAAACACGTAGAGAGCCAGAACTTTGGAGAAGTATACTTGAAACAAGGATACTTACAACAAGGTGTTAACTCAGTGGAATTGATGAGATGATGGTTTTCTAGCATATATATATATATATATATATATATATATATATATATACTTAGTACTTAGCATGGTGATGTAATGGTTCTCTATCACACATAAAATCAGTATGCTGTAATGATGTAATTGTACTAAGGTATATGAGGGCTGAGAAGGACTGAAAATGAGACATTCCATTTTTTGACCATTCTCCTGGTAGCTCTCCTGCACTTCTCCACTAAGATCAAGACTGAGCCAGAATAAAGACTCTAGACTATATTTCTGACCATTATTGTAGTGTTTATCCTGCTGAGACTAAAGCCCATCTGAAGGACCTCCAGAAAGCTAGCCCGAACATTACAGAAACAGAATATAATACTCATAGCTATGGATAGGAGATGTATTCTTTTTTCTCCATAATATTTTATTTTTCCAATTACATGTAAAGATAGTTTTAAACATTCATTTTTCTAAGATTTTGAGTTCTGAATGTTTTCTTCCTCCCTCTCTTATTTCACTCTTCCCAAGACATTAAGGAATTTGATTTAGGTTATACGTGTACAAACATTTGGACATATTTCCATACTGGTCATTTTGTGGAAGAAAAATCAGAGCAGAAGGGGAAAAACCATCAGGAAGAAGAAGCAAACAAATAAGCAGGGGTTAAAAAAATGTGCTTTGATATGCATTCATTCTTCAAGTTCTCCTTCTGGCTATGGATGGATTTTAAAAGGAAATATATATTCTTAAACAAGAATTAGAGTATATTATCAACAGTAAAAGAAATTTTTTTTATTGAAAAAGAAAAATTCCTAAATCAAATCAATGCACCTAAGATAAGAAAGATGTCCCATGGGGGAAAGTCTTTGTATCAAATTTCTATGATGAGGGTTTTGTATCCAAGCTAAAGAATCAATCAATCAGTACCCAGATGTGTGTGTGTGTGTGTGTGTGTGTGTGTGTGTGATTATGTTATTTAATAAAAAAACAAACTAAGATATTAGCAACTGGCCCTCATCACTTCCTGGCAAATAGAGGGAAGAAAAATGGAAGCAGAGTCAGATTTATATTCTTGGGTTGAGTTTATTGTAGATGACAAATGTAGTTATAAAATTAAAAGGTCTTTGGACCTTGGAATTCAAGCTGTAGCAAATCTGGACCGAATGTTAAAAAGCATACATCACCTTGCTGATAAAGATCCATGTAAACAATGCTATGTTTTTTTTCCTGTAATAGTACATGGCTATGAGAGTTAGTCTGTAAGGAAAGCTAAATGCCATAGAATTAATGATTTCAAATTTGGGGACTTGGTTAGCAAATAGAACTAATTAGTCAATACTTAAAGAAATCAATTCATGTAATTCACTGGAAGATCAAATACTAAAGCTGAAGTTTAAATATTTTGACCATACAATGAGAAGATATAATTCATTGGAAAAGACCATGATGTTGGCAAAGGTTGAAGGCAAAAGGAAAAGGGGATAGCAAAGGACGAAATGGATACAACAAATATAACCTACCTTGGACAGACTTTGAGAAACATATTATAGCATAGAAAGGCCTGAAGTGCTATAATAAATGGGATCACAAAGAATCAGACATGATTAAACAACTGAGCTTCAACAGCAACATTGTGTTCATCATTATACATGTGAGGAAACTGAGACTCATAGAGATTAATTGATCTTATCACACTTAAAAAAAAACTCCTCATACTCAGGTTCCAATTTCAGAACTCTCCTGATTCATTGATCAGCTTTATGTCTAGCGTACCACCATATGTCTGTATATTATAAAAGTTCATCCAATCAAATCTCACTTCACATAGGTTTGTTCTCATTGACAATCAGTTCAAATAATAACAAGACAAAATGATAAATACCTATTTTGTACAAAAGACTATGCTAGACATAAGTTGCCTACTGTGGAAGATAACAAAATTTACATAAAACAAGTTGCTCTTTTTACAAAATTTACACTTTGATAAGAAAGCAAGGCAAAAAGAGTCAAAACACTAATATATGATAAACACATGAGAGACAAACAAAATGGAATTGAGGTTGTAGGGTACAAGGAAGTCTTGATTTCTAGGTAGGGGAATATGAATTTGATTCTAAAATGTGATATATAAGAGAGCAAAAATAATATATATATATGTATATGTATGTATATATATATATAATATATATATATATATATATATATATATATATATATATATATATATAATGCTCAGTATGAGCATTTCCTTCTTATTTAACTTTTCCATACATTTACTTAGGTCTGAAAGGTCCACAACAATTATAATTTTGCTATCTACAGTTTTTCTTCTATAGAACTATGCTCAATTTTAAAGGATTATTCTTATTTGGAAGAACTCTTTATTATTTCCTTTTGAAGAATCATATTACAAAATTGCCTGTTGTTTATAGTAGTTGCAACATAGTCTTGTGCGATCCTGGACAAAATTAATTATTGAGTTCTTTCTTTCTGAAGGATTAAAGAATTGTTTTCTTTGACTTAGACTCTGAATTTTGCTTATTTTGGATATTTACAACTTGGAATGTTTTTCATGATGTGAATAGCATATGCTTTTTAATTTTTACTTTGGTCTTTGGTTGTAATAGAGCTGAACAGTTTTTTAACTGACTTCTTGAAAGATACTATGGAGTTTTGTTTTTTGTTTTTTATTTGTTTTATATCATGGTTTCCAGGAAATCTAATGATGATTGCCTGTTTTCTAGATTATCTAATTTTGTTAGCTGATAGCAACACTAGGTGAAAAATTATTTTAACATCATAACTCAAATGCTGTGGATCTATTTTCCAAGGATCAAAACAGCTAACATTTTAGAGATGTTTATCACCAGGTTGTTTTCAGCAAAATGAATTTTGTGGACTGAACAACTCTTACAGACATGCCATTAAGTTACAAAGTGTTTGAAAGAAATATCTATGCTGACAAAATCACAGATCCTTAAAATTTTGAAGTACTATTAAAAAAATCAAGTCTGGTTTGCTATAGTGAAGACCTTTATTATGTAAATATAAAGTCACATGAATTAGGCAGAATCCAGATGAACATCAAAGAAGCACTCTGTTGAGTTTTTATATATCTCACCCATAAACAATGGATTTCCCTGATCTATAATTTTATTTTTTCCACGCGTGCAGCTCACAATAACTCTGTACCTGTAAAGGTTATTCATGAGTTTCTATGGCCAAATTATCTTTTTTAATCATCACTTGATGATGGGGTATTTTTTGGGAGAGGTTCTTTGAATTTACATAGGATATGGATTAAATAATAATCATATAGTATATCTCTAGGCCCCTACTTTTCTAGTTTTTCTTGTTTTCTGTCAAAAGTCCAAAGATATTTCTAGTCCACAACAAGACATCATAGATGAATTTCAGAGGAAATCATGTGATAGAATTCTAAATTACAGAGGTGATAAGATACATATTAAATGCATCTTTCAAATATATGAAAACAAACAACATAATATAATGCATCTAAAAATCTTTAAACAATAATAATTTAAATAAATACCCATATTTCATGCAGTAGTTCCTTTAATTATATAAGGCTTGTTTTTTCATGTGTTTACATGATATTTTAAAATACAGCATATTAGAGATTTCCTATTATATCCTGGATGGAAATCAAATTTGTGAGCTAAAATGAAATTCTTTTCTACTTGGTTTTAAACTATAATTTTCAAAACCATATGTACTTCCTGGAAGGATTCATTCAGCAGACGTATAAGAAGAGAGAATTTCAAAGAAATCTAGAAGTCCAGACTGGTCAGTATTGATATACAGTAGAGATGCCAGGTGATTCATATGAGTCTGTATGGATGTGTATTTCTATATGAAAGCAACTTCATAATTCTGGTTAGAAAGTCTGACAAAGCTGATGCATAGAAAATATTTATTATTTGCTTCACCACTTTGAGACATGATTTTCACATAACTAGAGGACCTTCTAAGTCCCTTCAAATCTAAATATATAACCTACCTAAGCCTTAGTTTCCTCATCTGTAAAATGGGATAATAATAGCACCTACCTCTTAGGGTAAAGCACATTGTACATTGTTAAAACACAATATAAATATTAGCTATTTTAATAATGTTATTAAATGTTATTTTGATATTAATTTATTAGATCAGGGAAGTCCATTTATTTTGGATGAGATCTAAACACTTAAAAATCTTGTTTTTGATACCAGTCTGGATCCTGCCTAATTAATTTTATTATTATCATTATTAATTATTATTATCATTATAAGATTAATGAGACCCTCAGAGTACTTATCTAAATGAAAGGGATAGACTAAGATAAATTCATAAGATCTCAATTTGGAGTAAGAAGGGAACCTGGAAATCATCCATCCATCCCCTTATTTCACAGTCAAACCTTCTTTACATATACAATCTTTAGGGAAGGAGAAAGAGAGAGAGAGAGAGAGAGAGAGAGAGAGAGAGAGAGAGAGAGAGAGAGAGAGAGAGAGAGAGAGAGAAGGGAATAGAATATTCTCACTTAATCCAAATAACAATCTTACCAGATAGGTATTGTATATTATTTTACTCATTTATAATTGAGGAAAAGTTAAACAAAAGGCTAATAATGACCTTGGCCCACACAACTCTTGTCATAGATTGGATTTGAACTCAAGTTTTCCTAACTTCAGGGCTAGTGCTCTATCCACTATTGCACCCAGTTTCTTCTTAGGGAAGACAAAAGAATATGTCCAAAGTGATTTTAAAGAGAGTTTTCCAGTTTTAGCTTTGTCTGGGGGTATGATGGATGATGATAATCCTGAAGAATGATACCAGGGTACAATGACCTTGCTTTTCCTGGTTCCTCAAGAAAGCACACATACCATGAAACTCTTTATCTTCAGCATTCATTATTTTCTCATCATTCAAGAAGTCAAAAAGTAGGCTCATAATTATTAATTGATTGGTTTCTGATCATATAGTCCTTTTGTTCCAATTCTATGACATCTAATCAGGACATCTAACAGCAATGGTTTCAAATCAGCAATGTTTTATTTACAATTAATAGAGCATTTTGCTTCCTGTAAAGAAAAATATAAGTTAAAATATAAAAGGAGGAAGCTATTTAAAGCATGATATTAGAATTTTGATTGTGCAATACATATAGTGTTAGGACAAGGATTTTGAGGAATCTAGAAATCCTTACACTCAGTTAATCTAAGAACAAGCTTTATTGATTGTATACAAACATATCGTATATACATTCATTAAAATAAGCATAAAATATATAAGCTCACTTTATCACTACCATCCTTAGCCATCATTTTGACTGAGTTTCAGAAGCAAAGCTGTACAAATCTATAACTTAACCACATCTAGAGAGCTTATAGGATCATAGATTTATAGCTGGAAGCAACATGAGGGGCCTCAAGTCCCTTCCTCTAATTTGCTACATGAAAAAAAAAACCTGAATTCCAAAGGTTGTTATTTTACCGATTACACAGCTGGTAAGCATCCAAAGCAAGATTCAAACTCAGGTCTTGATTCTGCAAATTGAGGCATGAATCCTTTGGGGACCTGGGTTCCTCTTTCACAAAGGGAAGAAAACTGAAGAGCTCACAGGTTAGTCCTATGGTACCCAAGTCTCTCTTTCCACATGGGAAGAAAACTAGAGGTAGGGCCATACCTATAAAAGTCAAAGTCAAGAGTAATCTTTATTAAGCAGATATATATATATATATATATATATATATATATATATATATATATATATATATATATAATCATATACAGCGGACAGTCTAATACTGAAAAAGCTCAGCTCAGGGAAAGCAGGAAATAGTTTATATATTTTCTAACAAAGGGAGGTGGGAAATGAGCTGATCTGGGGAGGCAATGGAATGAATTAAGAATGAGAATTCCAGGCATGAGGAGACTGACTTCTTGGTATATTAAATAATAAATAAAATAGATGAGGAAGAATCAGAACAAGTGTACAATAAGATGAACAGGATTAAGGTCTTGAGTCTGCAGCTTCTACCAAAAGTTGCCCTTGAGCTGATAAAAAGCTGAAAAGTTGCCCACAGCTGATAAGCTGGTTCTGGGGTTTCTGGCAACTATAAACATCTCCAAATTCAGATAGAGCTGTGTGGGACAGCTATGACTTCAACCCAAATTAAAATTAGAGACTCTCAAGAAAAGCAAAAATAATTTATTATGATCTTGCAAGAAAGGGCAACTCCTGACAGACAAAGTGTCATCGGTAAAGGAATGCAAAGTGCAAATTGCAAAACACAAGATCATATAGACCCTAACCAGAGGCTTCCACTCTCCCTGATCTTTTCCCCTCTTCTATGAGAGAGTCCAGACTTACATCCTAAATGTGAAAATCTATCCCAGAAATAAAAGAATACTAGTAAATAAACTCTTTACTCATTAAGTAACCCAAATGTGAATTAAAAGGTTGGGGAGGGGCAAGAGGGAAATATTTATCTAAGATAATTGAACACCTGCAGCTTGTTATTGCAAAGTCTCAAATCACAATTAGGATATAGATCAAGGCCACATTCTTATGAGAGGACTTCACTCAGTTTATAGCATTTAATCACCCTATACTGTTCAATCACTCCTCTTTACTTCTTAATCTTTGAAGACCTGTCATACCATTCTTGATACATTTGCTCAATCTTGTTCTCAGTCTCCACTCCCTTTAGACCTGGTTTTTCCTTTTTCTCTACTGGAGTCCCTCCTCATCCTTTTAATACTCCAAGTCTAAGAGGACCTCCCTCTCCAAGTTGTTCAATCTTTACTATCCTGAACAGTGATGTCTGCACTACTCTTGTGATAAGCTGTATGACACAGAGGAGTCAAGACAGGAAGTAGTATGATTCTAATTAAAGCTATCAGCAGGAACCAAATAACCTGTTTCTACCAGCTGCCTCCAGACCAAGATCACCAAGAGATATTAAATGGTGAAAGAAGAGGTCTTCGAGGTAATCCTTTAGGCAAGCAGGAAGAAGGCTCTGATAATGGAGATCAGTTGGTCCCGCCATCTAAAGGTAATGCTGTCAGAAATCCAAGTTATCTCAAGCTCCTGATACTCACCCTCTGTGGAAATCCCAGTCATGTCCCTGAGGTTAAATTTTCCTTATGAAACTTACTTGTGGGCCATCCATGGTGTGCTTCCTTTCATAGCACTATGCTTTGTGGTGCTTTTCCCCTTCCCACATGCCATGTGGTATCTCCAATAACTCTACTATGCTTCTCAAAACTACTTCTGATCCTTATAGCTCACTATCTCTATTGGGGTGCTAAGTTCCTTTTAAGATTTAGCCTGCCAGCTAAGGGCATGCCCCAATCTCATGGGGTGTTCCCTTTCTACTGGGAAATTATGAAGTCCACTGAGGAAGTTATCTTTCATATACTTATATTTACTATTCCCGGTGTCTATTGTATCCCTTCATTTTGTCTGTAACCTATTCTCCCAAATAAATCTACTTTTTTGCCAAAGAGAATGTTTATTATGAATTCTTCACATGGCTGAACCCCAGCTTTTGGTATCTGCCATCATTTGGTGACTAACCTCACATCATAGATCACATCAGTGAGGACCAGGTCTGGAATGGGATATGGGCTAATTTTCTGTTGTCTTTGGCAATTTCCTTCACTACCTGTTCATTATCATCAATTTTCACACAGCAAAAGTTTAATTTCCCACAAACTCTACCTAGACTAAAGAAGTCTACAAGTAGTCATAACAATCTATGCTAGAGTACTACTTCTCTAGTCTGAGTGGTCTGGTCTGCTAACAAATCCAGTGCCTTTGTCACCTGGTTAGTAATTATTTGGACCATGGCCTGGAGTCTAATAAGCCTATTCAGCATACAAATTGGGGTTCTGTACCCCCAACTCCCATCTGGGGCCATCTGTCACCCCAACCATTTATGACCCCAGAATAATTATCAGGAAAGTAAGCAACAAGAGAAATGCTAAAAGAAGCAGATGACATATACATATATATGTATAATATCATATTATATCTAAATATATATTATATTATTATTATTTATATTACATTTATACATATATATATATATATATATATATTTCTATCTAGCAACAGATAGATAACTAGGGCAAATACTCACTTACCTACTTATTTAGGATATGATGACCACATATTTTCAGATAGGAAAGTGAAAGATCCTACATACTCAAATTGTGTTCATAGGTTCTACTAAACACACACTCTGATTATAGAAATTTGCTGAAAAAGTAAAAAAGCAGGCACATGATTATAATAAAAAGCTTCGGGCCTCAGTCTGAGAGCACATACATGATAGGATAAAGAAGCATCCTTAACTCAATTTGACTTTAGGCAGATTCAGAAATAATCAGGTGAGTTTTTCTTCAAATGAACACCACTGGGAAACTGAGTCAGAAGGAGCCCACCTTAAATGAAGGCCAACATTATCCTTCCATCCAGACACTAATTTCCATCTGTAACAATTCAGGATCACTTGTTCCAAGAGATTTTATCTCAAATAGCAAGCCTCATTAGTCAAAGCTTCAGGTAAATTTAGCTCTCAAGGATCATATATCCTAAATAACTGTTGAATATAATCTTACATTAATAATAGTAAGAGATTCATCCTAGGAAGTTTACAATTTATCTTCATATCTAAGTAGATGGCTTTTAAATTCAACATTACATGAATCGTTTTACTTTAAGATGCTCAATAACCAATCTATATCAAAACATGTTCAGATATTAACCATGTTCAAAGGGACAAAGACATAGACCACTGTTCTCAGAATCTCCTAAACAATGAGAACAACTTTAAAATAACTCAATACAACAAAGTAAAATTCACGTAGAATATAGAATATGTTGTCATAATTTCACATTAAAGAAACCTATCAGAATTAGCATTAATAACTTCTTCATCCTAAAAAGTTTTAATTCAACTCTCTCTAATTAAGGAGTCTCTATAAACTTTTTTAGAAATGTAAATAGGTATAACACCAAATGTTAAAATTCTTCTAATCACAATTAATCTCCCCTCCCACCTAAACATTCCTAATTGCAAAGTCAATTTTAGAGGTTATAAATTATCAACAATCCATTCTAGAGGTTCCTCTACAGGTCTTTTAATCCTGGTGTTCTCAGCCTCCAGACTGTAGTCTCAGTCATCTGTAACATATGATAAGATCCTTCCTACTGCTTTTTCCAGGACTTAGTAAGCTTTCACTTTTCTAGAATTGCAAACTCCAAAGGTGGTGTTTGGGCCACCAAACCTTGCTTCTTTTAACTACAACTGAACTTGCTATTACAAAGTATAATTCACAATTAGGGCAGAGGTCAAAGCTACATTCTTATGAGAGGTTTTCATTAAGTTTATCCCATTCAGAGTTTACATGCAAAGGATGACTCTTATTTCAAGCAGCTTTGAACCTCAGAAATTCTTCTAATTGTCTGATTGTTGTGAAGAAAGGAAGGTCTAACATATAGTGTAGTCATTACAGAGCCCACATTAACAATTCCTAAATTGCTCTGCTCCATACCACTTAGCTGTCTCACTGAAGAGTTTGGAATATCTTCCAAGTGTGTTTGTATGTACTTTTTATTACAAGGTAGACAAAGTCTTTTAGATCCACAGATAAAGTTAAAGGCTGGGCTAATCTGAATTCTTTCCAATTTTTATGCATATTTTAGTCACTTTAGGTGTTTCTATCTGTGTATTGTTCTCCTAATTCACTTTTATGTCAATTAAGACACAAACAATTATAAATTAGAGCTTTTCCTAGGACCTATTGCTGGCAATCAATGAGAGTCAGAATGGTTTGGGCTTAATTCATGATCCTTAAAAAAGAAATCTAGCTAGGAAACCCCAAGATATATATCTTGGTAGAGTTCAATGATCCAAAAATAAAAGTGTTTTTTTTTTTTAATAGCCTTTTGTTTACAGGATATATGCATGGGTAACTTTACAGCATTAACAATTGCCAAACCTCTTGTTCCAATTTTTCACCTCTTACCCCCCCCCCCCCCCTCCCCTAGATGGCAGGATGACCAGTAGATGTTAAATATATTAAAATATAAATTAGAAACACAATAAGTATACATGACCAAAACATTATTTTGCTGTACAAAAAGAATCAGACTCTGAAATATGGTACAATTAGCTTGTGAAGGAAATAAAAAATGCAGGTGTGCATAAATGTAGGGATTGGGAATTCAATGTAATGGTTTTTAGTCATCTCCCAGAGTTCTTTTTCTGGGAATAGCTATTCAGTTCATTACTGCTCCATTGGAAATTATTTGGTTGATCTCGTTGCTGAGGATGGCCTGGTCCATCAGAACTGGTCATCATACAGTATTGTTGTTGAAGTATATAATGATCTCCTGGTCCTAGCTCATTTCACTCAGCATCAGTTCAGTGTAAGTCTCTCCAGGCCTTCTGAAATTATCCTGTTGGTCATTTCTTACAGAACAGTAATATTCCATAATATTCATATACCACAATTTATTCAGCCTATTCTCCAACTGATGGACATCCATTCAGTTTCCAGTTTTTAGCCACTACAAAAGGGCTGCCACAAACATTCGTGCACATACAGGTCCCTTTCCTTCTTTATAATCTCTTTGGGATATAATCCCAGTAGTAACACTGTTGGATCAAAGGGTATGCACAGTTTGATAACTTTTTTTGAGCATAGTTCAAACTACTCTCTCAAAATGGTTGGATTCATTCACAACTCCACAACAAATGCATCAATGTCCCGATTTCCCCATCCCTCCAACAATCACATTATTTTTCCTGACATCTTAGCCAATCTGACAGGTGTGTAGTGGTATCTTAGAGTTGTCTTAATTTGCATTTCTCTGATTAATAATGACTTGGAGCATCTTTTCATATGACTAGAAATAGTTTCAATTTCTTCATCTGAGAATTGTCTGTTCATATCCTTTGACCATTTTTCAATTGGAGAAGGGCTTGATTTTTTATAAATTAGAGTTAATTCTCTATATTTTGGAAATGAGGCCTTTATCAGAACCTTTGACTGTAAAATATTTTCCAGTTTATTGCTTCCTTCTAATTTTGTCCATTAGTTTTGTTTGTACAAAAACTTTTCAGTTTGGTATAATCAGATTTTCTATTTTGTGATCAGTAATGATCTCTAGTTCTGCTTTGGTCATAAGAGACCTTCCCTTCCACAGGTCTGAGAGTGTAAACAATCCTGTGTTCCTCTAATTCATTAATAATTTCATTCTTTATGCCTAGGTCATGAACCCATTTTGACCTTATCTTGGCGTCGGCGTCAAGTATGGATCAATGCCTAGTTTCTGCCATATTGGTTTCCAATTTTCCCAGCAATTTTTATCAAACAGTAAGTTCTTATCCCAAAAGCTGGGATCTTATGTTGTCAAAGACTAGGTTGCTATATTTGTTGACTGTTTTATCCCTTGAACCTAATCTATTCCACTGATCAACTAATCTATTCCTTAGCCAATACCAAATAGTTTTGGTAACTGCTCTCTATAATATAATTTTAGATCTGAGTAAGCTAAGCCTTCATTTGATTTTTTTTCATTAATTCCTTGAAATTCCTGACCTTTTGTTTTGCCATATAAACTTTGTGTTGTTTTTTCTAGGTCATTAAAATAGTTTTTTGGGACTCTGATTGGTATAGGCTCAATAAATAGATTAGTTTAGGTAATATTGTCATCTTTATTATTTTTGCTTGCCTATCCAAGAGCATTTAATATTTTCCAATTGGTTAGATCAGACTTAATTTGTGTGAAAAGTGGTCTGTAATTTTTGCTCATAAAGTTTCTGATTTTCCTTGGCAGATAGATTCCTAAATATTTTATATTATTAGTAGTTACTTTAAATGGAATTTCTCTTTGTAACTCTGACTGTTGGATTTTGTTAGTGATATATAAGAATGTTGAAGACTTATGTGGTTTATTTTATAACCAACAACTTTGCTCAAAGTTGTGGAGTTATTTCTAATAACTTTTAGCAGAATCTCTGGGGTTCTCTAAGTATACCATCAAGTCATCGGCAAAGAGTGATAATTGGTTTCCTCATTGCCTATTCTTATTCCTTTAATCTCTTCTTCTCAGCTCTTATTGCTAAAAGCTAGCGTTTCTAATACAATATTAAATAGTAACGGTGATAGTGGGCAAGCCTTGTATTCCTCAGATCTTATTGGGAATGGTTGCGTTTGTCTCCATTACATATGATGCTTACTGATGGTTTTAAATAGATGCTGCTGATTATTTTAAGGAAGAAGTCCATTTATTCCTATACTCTCAAGTGTTTTTTAAGGAATGGATGTTGGATTTTATCAAATGCTTTTCTGCATCTATTGAGATGACCATATGGTTTTGTTAATTTTGTTAATAACATGGCCATATATTGATAGTTTCCCTAATATTAGACCAGCCCTGCATTCCTGGTATAAAATACTTGATCATAGTGTATTATCTTGGAGATGATTTTCTGTGTCTTTTGCTAATATGCTTTGTAAGATTTTAGCATCAATATTCATTAGGGAGATTGGTCTATAATTTTCTTTCTCTGTTTTCAGCCTACCTGGTTTAGGTATGCAGTACCATGTCTGTGTCATAGAAGGATTTGGTAGGACTCCTTCATTCCTATTTTATCAAATAATTTATATAGCATTAGGGCCAATTGTTCTTTAAATGTTTGGTAAAATTCACATGTAAATCCATCTGGTCCTGGGATTTTTCTTCAGAGAGTTGTTTAATTGCCTGTTCTATTTCTGAAATGGGACTATTCAACAATTTACTTCCTCCTCTTTAGTCTGGAAGTCTATATTTTGGAGGTAGTCATCCATTTCATTAGGTTATCAATTTATTAGGCATAAAGTTGAGGCAAAATAACTCCTTATTATTTCTCTAATTTCCTCTTCATTGGTGGAAAGTTCTCCCTTTCATTTTAAGACTACTAATTTCATTTTCCTCTCTCCTTTTTCTAATCAGATTTACCAAGGCTTATCTATTTTATTGGCTTTTTCATAGAACCAACTCTAGTTTATTATTTAGTTCAATAGTTTTTACTTTCAATATTTTTAATTTCTCCTTTTAATTTTAGAATTTCCAATTTAGTATTTGATTGGGGTTTTAATTTGGTCTTTTTGTTTTTTTTGCGCCCAATTTTAATCTTTTCTTTCTCTGTTTTATTCAAGTAAGCCTCTAAGGATATAAAATTCCCTCATTGTTTGGCTTGCATCTCACAATTTTGGTATGATGTCTCATATTGTCATTATCTTGAGTGAAATTATTAATTGTATCTATAATTTGTGCTTCACCCAATCATTCTTTAAGATGAAGTTGTTTAGTTTCAATTACTTTTTGGTCTATTTCCTAACTTTTTGTTGAGTGTAGTTTTATTGCATCACTGATCTGAAAAGAAAGCATTTACTATTTCTGCTTTCTTGCATTTAATTTTGAGTTTTATGTCCTAATATATGGTCAATTTTTGAACAGGTTCCATGAACTGCTGAGAAGAAAGTATATTCCTTTCTATATCCATTCAATTTTCTCCAAAGATCCAACATACCTAATTTTTCTAATATTCTATTTACTTCTTTAATTTCTTTCTTATTTGTTTTGTGGTTTGATTTGTCTAATTCTGAGAGTGCAAGGTTGAGATCTCCTACTATTAAGTTTTGTTGTCTATTTCTTCTTGCAACTCTCTTAACTTCTCCTTTAGGAAGTTGGATGCCATTACCATTGTGCATATATGTTTAATATTGATATTGCTTTGTTGTTTATGCTACCCTTTAGCAGGATGTAGTTTCCTTCCTTATCTCTTTTAATTAGATCAATTTTTACTTTGATTGATCTGAGATAAGGATGGCTACCCCTGCTTTTTTTACTTCACCTGAAGCATAAATATATTTTGCTCCAGCCTTTTACCTTTACTCTATATGTATCCCCTCTTTAAATGTGTTTCTTGTAAACAACATATTGTAGGGTTCTGACTTTTGATCCAGTCTGCTATCTGCCTCCTCTTATGGGGAGTTCATCCCATTCACATTTACGGTTAGAATTACTAAATCTGTATTTCCTGCCATCCTAATAACCCCAGATTATGCTTTACTTATTCTTGCCTCCCCAACCTCTTTCTCCTTTTAAACTTATGTACCCCTCTTGTATCACTGATGCTTACCCTCTTTATAATCCCTCCCTCCCCCTTTTAGTCTTTTCCCCTTCCTTCCCTTATTACTCTTTTCTTTTCCTTTTCCTCTCCCCCGTTTTAATGAGGCAAGAGAGAATTTTCTCAAAACAAATGTCAATTATTTTTCTTTGAGCCAACTCTGATGAGAGTAAGATTCACACAATGTTCCTCCCCTCTCTAAATTCCCTCAGATATGATAAGTTTCCTTTTCCTCTTTTTGGGATGTGGTTTCCTCTTTTATCCCTCCTTCCCACCTTATTCTGCCATCATCCCTTTTCCATATCTACTTCCCTTTTTTATGTTATATCAGTACAATCAAATTATACATGTATTCTTTTTGTATATCCACAACAGAAATACAATTCTCAAGAGTTATTTTTACCTTTTCTGCATCTCTTGAGTTCTATGGTTGGAGATCAAATTTTTTGTTTAGTTCTGGTTTTTTCTTCAGAAACAAATGGAATTCATTTGTTTCATTAAATGTCCATCTTCTTCCCTGGAAGAGAATGCTCAGCTTAAGTGGGTAGTTTATTCTTGGCTGCATCCCAAATTCTTGTGCCTTTCAGAATATCATATTCCAGGCCCTTCTTTCCTTTAATGTAGAGGCAGCCAGATCTTGGGTGATCCTTATTGTGGCACCTCGGTATTTAAATGGTTTTTTTTTTTTTTTTTTTTTTGCTGCTTGTAAAATTTTTTCCTTAATCTGATAGTTCTGAAATTTGTCACAATATTCCTTGGGGTTTTTATTTTAGGGTTTCTTTCAGAAGGTGTTCGATGAATTCTTTCAATGCCTATTTTACCTTCTGATTCTATTACATCTGGGCAGTTCTCTTTGATGATTTCTTGTAAAATAGTATTTAGGCTCTTTTCATCATAGTTTCTGGAAAGTCCAATAATCCTCAGATTATCTCTCCTAGATCTATTTTTCCAAGTCTGTCGTTTTGCAAGTAGATAATTCATGGTTTTTTCCAGTTTGTAATTTTTTGTTTTTGCTTGACTGATTCTTGCTGTCTCAATGAATCATTAGTTTCTATTTGTTCAGTTCTAATTTTTAAAGAATTATTTTTCTTCATTAGCTTTTTTACTTCTTTCTGTATATGTCCAATTGAGTTTTAAATGTATTGTTTTGGTCTGTGGAATTTTTTCCATTTCACTAATTTTTTTTTTTTTAAGTAATTATTTTCTTTTTCCAATTCACAGATCCTACTTTCTTGCGAGTTCTTTATCTTTTCTAATTCGCAAATCCTTCTTTCTTGAGAGTTCTTTATTTTTTCCAATTCACCAATTTTGTTTCCCTGCACTTCCTGGGAATTTTTTAACTTTTCTAATTTGTATTTCATGAAGTTGTTGCTCTCTTGTAAGGCTTCTCTTTCCTTTCCCCATTTATCTTCTAACTCTCTTTTGAGACTTTTAATGGTCTCTTCTATGAGAGCATCATGTAAAGGAGGACAGTCTGATGCATTTTTGCTGTTTGAGGTCTCTTCAGGTTTGCTGACCTGCTCTTTTTCTGCATAGAAGCTGTCGATAATTCTTTTCATCTTTTTATTCATGTTTTAAAGCCTTTAGGGTATGCCTCCTAGGCAAGGGGGTTACCAGCTTCCTCTGCAGAGCAGGGAGAGATGTAAACTGATTTCCGGCTCCAAGGTATGGGAGTGCTCTGAGTGAGAGTTTTCCCTTCCCCCAACAGGAAGTGGATTCAGCACTGGCCGAGCTATTGAAGTGCCCAGTAGGGCTGTGTGGGTTAGCGATTGCCCTAGGCTAGAGACTAAGGGGTGAAAGTGTCACTGCCCCAGGCCGGAGCCTCTTGTGGGACTGTGAGTATTAGCAGCTGACTGCAGACTGCTCCGAACTCTGCCCCAGTGTCTCTGCCTGATGCAAATCGGCCCTGGAAAAGCTCTATGGCCCCAAGCTCGAGCTCCCACTGCGCAGATTGAGGCTAACCGGACTGCGTCCTCCTGCAGTGCAGGATCACAGCTGCCCCAAGGAAAGCCGGTATACTGGGTTGGGGCTGGGAGCTTGTGCTGAGATCTATGCTTTCACTTTCTGGTTTGAGGCTCTCCTCAGGACTACCTCTCCCTGTCTGCACTTGATCTCCCCCGGCCCCGGAACCAACCTTTTTTTGGCGTGACTGCAGATTTTCTTCAGCTGGTGAGTTGTTCTACTTCTTATCTTTACGAATTGTAGCAGTCAAGACTATTTTTGAGGCTTGATATAATATTGATAAAGAGGGTAAGAGAAGAGCTTAGAAAGTCGCGTGTGTCTTCCCCGCCATCTTGGCTCCGCCCCAAAAATAAAAGTTTTTAAGAGCATCTTCAGGTAAGGGTATGATTCTTTATATATACAAAGGAAGGGAAGGGGGGAATAAAATGGAGGGAGAGTGGAAGAGAGAGAAGAAAAGAAAAAGGAAGGAAGGAAGGGTGGAAGGAAAGAAGGAAAGAAGGGTGGAAGGGTGGAAGGAAGAAAGGAAGGAGGGAAGAAAGGTAAGAAGGAAGGGTGGAAGAAAGGAAGCAAAGAAGGAAGGGTGGAAGGAAGGAAGGAAGGTGGAAGGAAGGAAGAGTGGAAGGAAGGGTAGAAGGAAGGAAGGAAGAATGGATTGAAGGAATGAAGGGTGGAAGAAAGGAGGGAAGGAAGGAGGGAAGGAAGGAGGGAGGAAAAGAGGGAAGGAAGGAGGGAGGGAAGGAAAGAAGGAAGGAAAGAAAGAGGGAAGGAGGGAGGGAAGGAAGGAAGGAAAGAGGGAAGGAGGAAGGAAGGAAGGAAAGAGGGAAGGAGGGAGGGAAGGAAGGAAAGAGGGAAGGAGGGAGGGAAGGAAGGAAAGAGGGAAGGAGGGAGGGAAAGAAGGAAGAAAGGAAGGAAGGAAGAATCGATTGAAGGAAAGAAGGGTGGAAGGAAGGAAGGAAAAAAGGAAGGAAGGAAGAATGGATTAAAGGAAAGAAGGGTGGAAGGAAAGAAGGATGGATGTAAGAAAAGGAAGGAAGGAAGAATGGATTGAAAAAAAGAAGGGTGGAAGGAAGGAAGGATGGATGGAAGGAAAGAAGGAAGGAAGGCTGGAAGGATGGAAGGAAGGAAGGAAGAATAGATTGAAGGAAGGAGGGGTGGAAGGAAGGAAGGGTGAAAGGAAGGAAGAGTAGAAGGAAGGAAGGAAGGGTTGAAGGAAGGAAGGAAGGAAGAAAGGAAAGAAGGATGGAAGGAAGGAGAGAAGGAAGGAGGGAAGGAAGCAGGGAGAGAGGGAAGAAAGAAGGAAGAACAGGAGGAAGGGAGGGAAGGAAAGATGAAAGTAGAAAGAAAGGAACAAATGCCATTTATGACATATTGTCTGTGTGACCCAGAACTGGTAACTTAATCTCTCAATATTCTAGGGAGTTTTGTGAAACTAAAAGCTACATTGATAGAGGGGATTTCCTTACCTGAAAGTTTTCCTATACTAATTAAATTACAAGCCTAATCCCTATTCTTTATTTCTTTAAGTTACAGTGTACATAAAATATTTGACATTTACATAGTGTTTTAAAATTTGTGAAGTACTTGTATCATTTTTTATTATTTGGATCTCACAAGGACCTTGTCAAAATGTCAAGTATTTACAGCTTCACTTTACAGATTCAGAAACTGAAGCAAATATTAAGTGATTTTTCAGTGGTCATACAGCTAATAACTATCAGCAAGAGGATTTGAACTAATATGCAATATGGCTTACAGTATACCCTCAATGTTTCTTTATGTGAGTATAGACATAAAGTCGTTTCTGAAACTAAACTTGTGTAAATTTGGATTGTAAAGTAAGTGATGCCTTATATTCAGTTTTACATAAGGATTTCATTACGTTTCCAAAAACAAAACAAAACAATACCAAAAAACACACCTTAAGCACAAAGGACCACTTAATCTAAGACTTGAAAGATATTTCAGTTTCATATGCTGAAAGTCTATTATCAGGTTTACATTTCCATGCCCAGAAGGGTGGTGAGTCCCACATTAGTGTCAAACTAAGGACTAAGGGATGACAAATGGCCAATATTACCTCTGACAGGAACAGCTTTGTCTTGATGTGCCAGTGTGCCCTGTTCAGTGAAGCAGCATACTATACAAAAGCTTTTAGAAGTGAGATTTTTGAAACAGATTCACAACTTTTTGGCTAATGATCACTGGCAGAACTCATCCACAGCAAAATATCCACAAGGGGCTATAATAGTCTTACAGTGGATGCTCAGTAGTTGATACGGGAGAAAGCATTGAGTGAAAATATGTACAGGACCAAATTTATGGTTGCTTAGTATCAGGGACATGAGGAAAACAATTTAATAGATATGTGATCAAGCAATCTTGGGGGAAAAACATCAACAACAACTAAGTAAAAAGAAATTTGTATTTCTGTCCCTTTTGCTTATGTGTATCATTGTAGAAATGCCACTCTGTGTTGCTAATCATAAGTTTTCCATATCTTATCTTTTTAAACCCCACTTCAAAATTATAGAGATGTACAGCAATGTGTACTGGGTGAGTTGTCTTTATAATGAATGTCATTTGTTTTAACTTTATGTCTATAGTTTTTCTAATGGTATATATGAACAGATTAGGGTATAAAAGATGAAGAGGAACTTCCAGCCAAGATGACAGAGAGGAGGCACACAACTGCATAAGCTCTGCATTTTCTCTCAGAATTTGATTCATGACAAGCCTTGGAATTAATGCTTGACTGAAAAAAAAACCCACAAATAATTACCAAAAGAAGACAACCTCAAAATTTGTCAGAAAGATCTGTTTTCGCTCGAGGGCGGGGATGGTTTTACATCTAGCGCAGATTGAGGGCAGGCAGCAGCAGTGAGAGCTCGGCAGGCAGCTCACAGACAAGAAGACCAGAGCGGGGTGGGGTATGATCTCAGTGTCTCTGTGAGGAGAGCTTTGCTACAGTATTGGATACTTTGCCCTGGCAACAAGCAAGTAGATAAGCAGAGAAGCTAAAAACACAGGGGGTGAAGAATACAACCCTGAGGGTCTCTTGGGACCTGGCCAGCCCTCCCCACAGTGTCTCAGCACGCTCTCAGAGTCTCAGAGCACAAGCTCAGCACAGCCATTGCTGTCCTGCTAGTGCTTCGCTGCTTCTCCTCTCCCCCCAGTCTGTAGAGGAAGCTTGGTAACACCACCCAGCCCCTGACCCCCCAAAAAAAAAAAAAGTAGATTCCATTTGGGTTTTTTTTTTCTTTGCTAGTTTGTCTTCTTTGATTCTTCTCTGACAAAATGAGCAAAAAATTTAAATGGACCCTAACCATTGATAGCTTCTATATGGAGAGAGAGCAGACTCTAAACCCAGAGGAGACTAAAAACAGACTGTCTCCATAGGAATCTCCAAAGGAGGATATGATCTGGTCCTCAACCCAAATGACTCTCATAAAAGAAATTAAAAAGGCTTTTGGCAAGAGAGTCTGGAGAAGTCATTTAAAGACAGAGTGGATAAAGAAATCAAATCCTTGAAAAATAGAATTAGTGAATCGGAAAAAGAATATAGCTCTCTAAAAAATAAAATTAGCAAAGTGGAAAAAAATTCCATAGAACAAAACAACACACTGAAAAACACAATTGGACAATTAGAAAAAGATATTTCAAAAAGTAAGTGAAGAAAACACTTCATTGAAAATCAGAATTGAACAAATGGAATTGAATGACTTGAGGAGATACCAAGAATCAGTCAAGTAAAACCAAAAAAATGACACAATGGGAAAAAATGTCAAATACTTTCTTGGGAAAACAACAGACCTGGAAAATAGATCTAGGAGAGACAATCTGAGAATTATTGGACTCCAGAAAAATATGATGAAAAAAAGAGCCTGGACACTATTTTCCAGGAAGTTATCA
This sequence comes from Sarcophilus harrisii, assembly GCF_902635505.1. NCBI lineage: Eukaryota > Metazoa > Chordata > Mammalia > Dasyuromorphia > Dasyuridae > Sarcophilus > Sarcophilus harrisii. Next base: position 439,083,409 of record NC_045426.1, on the reverse strand, counting down.
AAGTGAACTGCCCAGAAGTCATAGAAACACAAGATAAAATAGACATTGAAAGAATTCATTGATCACCTACTGGAAGGGATCCTAAAATCAAAACACCAAGAAATATAGTGGCCAAATGCCAGAACCACCAGACGAAGGAAAAAAATACTGCAAGCGGCTAGAAAAACCCAATTCAAATATAGAGGAGCCACAATTAGGATCACCCAGGATCTAGCAGCATCCACATTAAAAGATCAAAGGGCCTGGAATATGGTATTCTGAAAGGCTAAGGAACTCGGTATGCAACCAAAAATAACTTACCCAGCCAGAATGAGCATCTTTTTCCAGGGAAGAAGATGGACATTCAACGAAATAAGTGAATTTCATCTATTTCTGATGAAAAAACCAGAACTTAACAAAAAGTTTGATCTACAAATATAGAACTCAAGAGAAACCTAAAAAGGTAAAAAGAAATCTCAGGAACTATATTTCTGCTATAAAGCTATATAAAGAATACATGTATACCTTGTTCTAGAAACTAGAGGTAGAAAGGAAATTGTACCAGAAAGGGGGTAAAATGGGGGGTACTACATCTCACGAAGAGGCAAAGGAAACCTATTATATCTGATAGAAAGAATGGAGGGGGATGAATATAGTGTGTATCTTACTGCCATAAGAATTGGCTTAAAGAGAAAAAAATTTAGACATATTTGATTTATGGTGAAACTTCTCCCCCCTTATTGAAAAGTGGGAAAGGAAAACTGAAAAGGGAAAGAATAAGCTAAGTGGAAGGGAATACAGAAATTGTGAGGAAAAGGAGTAAGATAGGGGGAAGAACTCTAAGGTGAGGGGAGGGATACTAAAAAGGGAGGGCTGTAAGAAGCAAGTGGTGCTCACAAGTTTAATACTGGGGAGAGGGATAAGGGGTAAGGAAGGAATAAAAGCATAAACAGGGGATAACAAGATGGAAAATAATACAGAATTGGTAATTTTAACCATAAATGTGAAGGGGGTAAACTCCCCCATAAAGAGGAAGCGATTAGCAGAATGGATTAAAAGCCAGAATCCTACAATATGTTCTTTACAGGAAACACACCTGAAGCAGGGAGATACATGCAGAGTAAAGGTAAAAGGTTGGAGCAGAATCTACTATGCTTCAGGTAAAGTTAAAAAAGCAGGGGTAGCCATCCTCATCTTAGATCAAGCAAAAGCAAAAATAGATCTAATTAAAAGAGATAAGGAAGGGCATTATATCTTGCTTAAAGGGTAGCATAGATAATGAAGCTATATCAATATTAAACATATATGCACCAAGTGGTATAGTATCTAAATTCTTAAAAGAGAAATTAAGAGAGCTGTAGGAAGAAATAGACAGCAAAACTATAATAGTGGGAGATCTCAACATTGCACTCTCAGAATTAGATAAATCAAACCACAAAATAAATAATAAAGAAGTCAAAGAGGTAAATAGAATACTAGAAAAGTTAGATATGATAGATCTCTGGAGAAAACTAAATGGAGACAGAAAGGAGTACACTTTCTTTTCAGCAGCTCATTGAACCTATACAAAAATTGACCATATATTAGGACATAAAAACTGCAAACTCAAATGCAGTAAGGCAGAAATAATAAATGCATCCTTTTCAGACCACAATGCAATGAAAATTACATTCAACAAAAAGTCAGGGGAAAATTGACCAAAAAAAATTGGAAACTAAATAATCTCATATTAAAGAATGATTGTGTGAAACAGCAAATCATAGACATAATAACTTCACCCAAGAAAATGACAATAATAAGACGTCATACCAAAATGTGTGGGATGCAGCCAAAGCATTAATAAGGGGAAATTTCATATCTCTAGAACCTACTTGTATAAAATAGAGAAAGAGAAGGTCAATTAATTGGGCTTGCAACTAAAAATGCTAGAAAAGGAACAAATTAAAAACCCCCAGTCAAACACTAAACTTGAAATTCTAAAAATAAAAGGAGAGATCAATAAAATTGAAAGTAAAAAAAAACTATTGAATTAATTAATAAAACTAAGAGTTGGTTCCAAGAAAAAACCAACAAAATAGACAAACTTTTAGTAAATCTGATTTAAGTCTTAAAAATGAAAAGCCACTAAGAGGAAATTAGAATAATAATTAGGAGTTAATTTGCCCAACTTTATGTCAATTAATTTGACAACTTAAATGAAATGGAAGAACACCTTCAAAAACATAGCTTGCCCAGATTAACAGAGGAAGAAGTAAATAGACTGAACAGTCCCATTTTAGAAAAAGAAATAGAACATGTTATTAACCAATTCCCTAAGAAAAAATCCCCAGGACCAGATGGATTTACATGTGAATTGTACCAAACATTTAAAGAATAATTAATATGTACCAGTGCTACATAAACTATTTGAAAAAATAGGTAATGAAGGAGTCCCACCAAATTCCTTTTATGACACAGACATGGTACTGATACCTAAACCAGATAGGTTGAAAACAAAGAAAGAAAATTATAGACAAATCTCCCTAATGAATATTGATGCTAAAATCTTAAATAAAATATTAACAAAAAGATTACAGAAAATCATCCCCAGGATAATACACTATGACCAAGTAGGATTTATACCAGGAATGCAGGGCTGGTTCAATATTAGGAAAACTATCAGCAATACTGACTATATCAATAACCAAATGAACAAAAACCATATGATCATCTCAATAGATGCAGAAAAAGCATTTGATAAAATCCAACATCCATTCCTAATAAAAACACTTGAGAGGATAGGAATAAATGGACTTTTCCTTAAAATAGTCAGGAGCATATATTTAAAACCATTAGTAAACATCATATGCAAAGGGGAAAAACTGGAACCATTCCCAATAAGATCTGGAGTGAAGCAAGGTTGCCCACTATCACCATTATTATTCAATATTATATTAGAAACGCTAGGCTTGGGAATAAGAGCTGAGAAAGAGATTAAAGGAATTAGAGTAGGTAATGAGGAAACCAAACTATCACTCTTTGCAGATGATATGATGGTATACTTAGAGAACCCCAGAGATTCTACTAAAAAGCTATTAGAAATAATTCATAACTTTAGCAAAGTTGCAGGATACAAAATAAATCCCATAAATCCTCAGCATTTTTATACATCACCAACAAAATCCAACAGCAAGAGATACAAAGAGAAATTACATTCAAAATAACTGTCGATAGCATAAAATATTTGGGAATCTATCTACCAAAGGAAAGTCAGGAATTATATGAGCAAAATTACAAAAAAACTTTCCACACAAATAAAGTCAGATTTAAATAATTGGAAAAATATTAAGTGCTCTTGGATAAGCTGAGCGAATATAAGAAAGATGACAATACTCCCTAAACTAATCTATTTATACTGCTATACCAATCAGACTCCCAAGAAAATATTTTAATGATCTAGAAAAAATAACAACAAAATTCATATGGAAGAACAAAAGGTCGAGAATCTCAAGGGAATTAATGAAAAAAAAAATCAAATGAAGGTGGCCTAGCTGTACCTGATCTAAAACTATATTATAAAGCAGCAATCACCAAAACCATTTGGTATTGGCTAAGAAATAGATTAGTTGATCAGTAGAATAGGTTAGGTTCACAACAAAATAGTCAACTATAGCAATCTAGTGTTTGACAAACCCAAAGATCCTAACTTTTGGTATAAGAATTCATTATTTGACAAAAACTGCTGGAAAAACTGGAAATTAGTATGGCAGAAATTAGGCATGGACACACACATTAACACCGTATACCAAGATAAGATCAAAATGGGTCCATGATTTAGGCATAAAGAATGAGATTATAAATAAATTAGAGGAAAATAGGATAGTTTATCTCTCAGACTTGTGGAGGAGGAAGAAATTTGTGACCAAAGATGAATTAGAGACCATTATTGATCACAAAATAGAAAATTTTGATTATATCAAATTAAAAAGCCTTTGTACAAACAAAACTAATGCAAACAATATTAGAAGGGAAGCAACAAACTGGGAAAACATCTTCACAGTTAAAGGTTCTGATAAAGACCTCATTTCCAAAGTATAGAGAGAATTGACTCTAATTTATAAGAAACCAAGCCATTCTCCAATTGATAAATGGTCAAAGGATATGAACAGACAATTTTCAGATGATGAAATTGAAACTATTTCCACTCATATGAAAGAGTGTTCTAAATCATTATTAATCAGAGAAATGCAAATTAAGACAACTCTGAGATACCACTACACACCTGTCAGATTGGCTAAGATGAAAGGAAAAAATAATGATGAATGTTGGAGGGGATGCGGGAAAACTGGGACACTGGTGCATTGTTGGTGGAGTTGTGAACAAATCCAACCATTCTGGAGAGCAATCTGGAATTATGCCCAAAAAGTGATCAAACTGTGCATACCCTTTGATCCAGCAGTACTACTACTGGGCTTATACCCCAAAGAGATACTAAAGAAGGGAAAGGGACCTGTATATGCCAAAATGTTTGTGGCAGCCCTGTTTGTAGTGGCTAGAAACTAGAAAATGAATGCATGCCCATCAATTGGAGAATGGTTGGATAAATTGTGGTATATGAATATTATGGAATATTATTGTTCCGTAAGAAATGACCAGCAGGATGAATACAGAGAGGCTTGGAGAGACATGAACTGATGCTAAGTGAAATGAGCAGAACCAGGAGATCATTATATACCTCAACAATAATACTCTATGAGGATGTATTTTGATGGAAGTGGATTTCTTCAACAAAGATAAGATCTAATTCAGTTCCAGTTGATCAATGATGGACAGAAGCACACCCAAAGAAAGAATAATGCGAAATGAATGTGGACTACTTGTATTTGTGTTTTTCTTCCTGGGTTATTTTTACTTTCTGAATCCAGTTCTTCCTGTGCAACAAGAGAACTGTTTGGTTCTGCACACATATATTGTATCTATGATATACTGTGACATATTTGACATATATAGGACTGCTTGCCATCTGGCGGAGGGGGTAGAGGGAGGGAGGGGAAAAGTCAGAACAGAAGTGAGTGCAAGGGATAACGTGTAAAAAATTACCCAGGCATGGGTTCTGTCAATAAAAAGTTATAATTATTAAAAAAATAAAAGGGTGAGGAGAATGAGAAGGTAATGTTAGTCAAAAATACTATACCCAGGAATAAATGAATAAGAAAGTGAGAATGATAGGCAAAAGAAAAATAGTATTCCTTTTTCCCTTTAGTAGTCCATTCTTGGATCCAGAAAGGGCACAACAGAATGAGTAGCAGATAGAAGACAATATTGAAAATGAAAATTCAATATTGATAAATAAACAATTCAAAATACTATTGTCCTTGGAGGAGTAACTATTGGAAACTTTTAGAGAAATATATGAACTATTTAAGTGATGAACGTTTCCTACCATACCCCTTCTTCCAAAATCAAAAAGCAATTGGTAAAACAAGAAAGACAGACTAAGGAGTTAAAGGGAATAAATCAAACAAATATATTTGCTAAAAAGGCATCATCAATAATGATCTGGGGGAAGGGTAAGGAATATGTTGAATGGTAAATAGAAGTGCAATGAGAAAGAATAAAACTAGTATTAAATTGTAATCTCTAATAGAATACAAGTTTCTTTTCAGTTTCATTTTTGTCTGTATTCCAGTACCTATCATAATGCCTAGTACAGAATAGGTGCTTGATAAATGTATGTTGATTGATTAAATCACAGGAATGCACTCCTAGATTGGGGAGAGGGGATATGGTAGAAATCATTCAAGATCACCCTAAAATGAGTAGGTTGAGGCATAGAATAGGTATCCAATAAATATTGGAGATTTGAAATGCATAAAATTGAAATAAATAAAAGAGGCAAAAGAGCAGCAACTAACTGGGGATGCTAGCAGAAAGGAATGAGAATATAGGATTAGGACAATTTTTACCAAGGAAAGAAACAGAGGAAACAGATGAGGATATTACCACTCTAAAATCTGACTATTTTTAAGGTTCTCTGAAATACAAAGTGAAGAAAGATGTCAAATGCTCAAATACCCAAAATATGTATGATAGCCTGTTATACATTACCAATGATCAGTAGTAGAAAACCACTCACATTTAACAAATGCTTTGTTGATAAATCAAAATGAGGGCTGACAATAGAATTGCTCACTTGTATTCTTTAAATATTACAAAAACAACAACAACAACAACAAAAAAGACCTCTAGCATGTTGGACAGATCTTTTATGGAAGATTTATAGGAAAATGTCTACAAGAATCACACAGGATGATTAGGGATAGAGGAGTCTTTATTTTTTTAATCATTATAATAACTTTTTATTGACAGAACCCATGCCAGATAATTTTTTACATTATCCCTTGCACTCACTTCTGTTCCAATTTTTCTCCTCTCTCCCTCCACCCTCTCCCCTAGATGGCAAACAGTCCTATATATGTCGAATATGTTGCAGTATATCCTAGATACAATACATATATGCAGAACTGTTTGGTTCTCTTGTTGCACAGGGAGAATTGGATTCAGAAGGTAAAAATAACCCGGGAAGAAAAACAAAAATGCAAACAAATGCAAACAGTTTACATTCATTTCCCAGGGTTCTTTCTTTGGGTGTAGCTGCTCTGTCCATCATTGATCAATTGAAACTGAGTTAGATCTTTTCTTACAGAACAATAATATTCCATAACATTCATATACCACAATTTACCCAACCATTCTCCAATTGATGGGCATGCATTCATTTTCTAGTTTCTAGCCACTACAAACAGGGCTGCCACAAACATTTTGGCACATACAGGTCCCTTTCCCTTCTTTAGTATCTCTTTGGGGTATAAGCCCAGTAGTAGCATTTTGGACCAAAGGGTATGCACAGTTTGATCATTTTTTGGGAATAATTCCAGATTGCTCTCCAGAATGGTTGGATTCGTTCACAACTCCACCAACAATGCACCAGTGTCCCAGTTTTCCCACATCCCCTCCAACATTCATCATTATTTTTTCCTGTCATCTTAACCAATCTGACAGGTGTGTAGTGGTATCTCAGAGTTGTCTTAATTTGCATTTCTCTGATTAATAGTGATTTGGAACATTCTTTCATATGAGTGGTAATAGTTTCAATTTCATCATCTAAAAATTGTCTGTTCATATCCTTTGACCATTTATCAATTGGAGAATGGCTTGATTTCTTATAAATTAGAGTCAATTCTCTCTATATTTTGGAAATGAGGTCTTTATCAGAACCTTTAACTGTGAAGATGTTTTCCCAGTTTGTTGCTTCCCTTCTAATGTTGTTTGTATTAGTTTTGTTTGTACAAAGGCTTTTTAATTTGATATAATCAAAATTTTCTATTTTATGATCAATAATGGTCTCTAGTTCATCTTTGGTCACAAATCTTCCTCCTCCACAAGTCTGAGAAATAAACTATCCTATTTTCCTCTAATTTATTTATAATCTCATTCTTTATGCCTAAATCATGGACCCATTTTGATCTTATCTTGGTATACGGTGTTAAGTGTGTGTCCATGCCTAATTTCTGCCACATTAATTTCTAGTTATCCCAGCAGTTTTGTCAAATATGAATTCTTATCCCAAAAGTTAGGATCTTTGGGTTTGTCAAACACTAGATTTCTATAGTTGACTATTCTGTCTTGTAAACCTAACCTGTTCCACTGATCAATCAATCTATTTCTTAGCCAATACCAAATGGTTTTGGTGACTGCTGCCTTATAATGATAGAGGAGTCTTTAAACTATGCCAATGAGAGAAGCGCCAATCAAGAAAGATATCATTTATTTAATAATATACTAGTTAGGAGTGAATCATTCACTTGAATAATAAGTCAAATCTGTTACAGGTTGTATATTTATAACATGTTTATAATTTAAAAAGCACTTTTTTTTTCAAATTCTTAAAGAAATTTTCTTAAGTCATTTCCTTCCAAATTGATAATTACTCATTTTTTAACTAAGTGAAAAACTCTATATTAGCACCCTTTAAATTTTAGTTCATTAATTTTAATCCATGTTTCTGGTCTATCAAAATTGTTTTATACCTATTCTGTTTCTAAAGTTATTAGTTAACCCAAAACTTTGTTTTCCACAGATTTGACATTTCATTTAAAAAAAATCTAAAACCAATTTGCTAAAGAGGATTGAAGAAGTCATTGTTAAATGTATTTAATAGCAGCACAAAGAAAGGAGCTCTCATCTCATTTAAGATATCTTTCTAAGTTGATATTGTTCTCTGTTTTCATAATTGGCTAAAACTGGCTTTGAAAGTACTAATTTCAACTTATAATAAGAACAGGTGGAAATCTTTTATCTGTATCATCTAATAACTATTCCTAGAATTCTTTTGGGAAATGAGAAGAAATTGAAATCCATGACACATGTGATAACCAAGTGTCTTAGAATCACCTGGAGTCAGGATAAGCAAAAGTCCTTGGTCTTTATTCTTGGTCTTTAGGAGCAGAAGTGAAGGGGATGGATGCAAGATCTCCATGACCTTCCTTCTCTTCATCTACCACCAAAGTGATTCTGGCTTGCCTTACTCCACCCCCTAATCCCTCCTACAATTCTCTGTGTACATCAAAAGATTGAGCCAGCACAGAATAGTAGGAAGGGCCATTTTCCAAGCATATGCTAATAGAGTATTGTCCAATCGATAATTAGCCTTAAGTGCTCGGTTGTCTGATTCCAGTGCATCAGCTCAAGAGTTTCAGCCCTTTACAGACACTGAGCCAGTGACAGATATAATACTCTATTTCACTCATATGTCCATGGTTCACTAGAAAGCACCTGTGATAAGAATCAATTTTTCTTTAATACATGAACACATTTCCCTTTATCTCAGCTGAATATCCATTATATCATTGACTAGATATTTTAAAGTATTTCATTGATAAACTTTTGTTCTTATGAAGTGGATGAATTCTTGGGTGTTGATGGATAATCAAGTGCTTCAAATCAAGAAGTTGTGAAATTTGCTCTATCTGATGTGGCTTGTCTTTGAGAATAAGTGTGACTCATTTAAATTGCATTGCTGGAAAATCTGAGAAGTTCCATTTTTCCACATTCACATTGTTCAGTTTGCTTATACTATAGGAAATGCAAGTGTTAATTGGTTAATAAAGTATGGGAGAGGAGTCAGAAAGATCTGGGTCTAAATCTATCTTTACCCCTTAATAGCTATGTGGTCCTGAATTAGTCAATTAATTTCTCCTCCTCACCAAAGGCAACATTTAAATCATAAAGGAATAGTAAGCTACAATGCTGGTGGAACTTCTAGACACTAACAAAATCACAAATATTTAGTACTCTGAACTGTTGAATCAACATTCACTCTACTAAAATATTCATTTTAGGCCAAGTCTTTGATGGAATTGATTAAGCACCTTGTATTTATGGCTTTGGGCTAAGTACTTAGCAGATACAAATCCAAAATAGTACCATTCATATAGCTCAGAGATTACTTCCCAGCAACTTTTTTGAGAGTGAGGGAATACAGAACTATTTTTGTTTTGGGAAATACCATTATGGAAAACACTTCTACCAAATGAAATCCTTACCTTGTCTCATAATTATATACTTGAGAGTTACCTAAAGTTGAGGGAAGTAGTTGGTGCAATGGAAAGACCTGGATTTTGGATAACCTAAGATCAAATCTAGCCTTAGTCACTAACTATATGACTCTGGGCAATCATTTTACCATGAAAAAAAAAAAAAAACTCAGTTTCCTCAAATATAAAATGGAGATAAAAGCACTTCCCCCCTAAGGCTGTGATGAGGATCTATTGTGATACTATTTGTACAGTACTTTTCAAAGTGTTGCATAGATAATAGATGTTTAGTAAATGATTGTTTCCTTTCTTAAGTATTGGTGTCAAGTGATTTGTCCGTAGCCCTGAAGGTATGAATCAGAAGTAGGCCTTATGTTTCAAATCTCCTTAGTGATTGCAGTAAAGAAATAATATTTACATGTATCCAATATAGTAAATATTAAAATGATTACATATAAAACAATACAAAGTGAGACAATATTATATTCAGTAATTGTTCTGGGCAATGGGAATATAAAGATAAAATTAAATACTTTTCCTCAAGGAACTTCCATTGGAGGTAGGGAGGGAGACATTTAATAAATAATGTATAATAATACATTATTAATTAAATAAATAATATTTATTTATTTAGGGACTGTCTTTATTAATATTTAGGGACTGCTTTACATTTCTAGTCATTCTCAGAGAATTGGTAGGGAACTGATTGACCTTTTACTGAACTATTAGTGTTTTTCTCACATTACCTAGAAATGATTTAATTGTCCCTAAATAATAAATAAATAAATGTAAGGTGAATACCAAAAAAAAATACTAATTTATTTGAGGGAATGAGATGTTGGCAATTGGGGAAATCTAGAAATGCCTTTTGAAGGAGAACTCACTTCTTGCAAGTCTTTTAAAAAGTTATGGATTCCAAGAAATCAAAGTGAGAAAGAAGAATACTCTAGGTATGAAATGTTCTAAGAATCTAAATTTGGCATGTGTAGAAAATGAATTTGAGGGAAAAAAAAGACAATGAATAGAGACTCATTAGCGTCTTTTAGACATCATCATTTAGAGTAATCCAGGCAGGAGATGAAGAATTAAACCAGATTAGTTATGGAGATGAGTAGAGAGGAGGGGAAAAGTAAAAAAAAAAAAAAAAAAAAGGTTATATGAAAGTTGAAATGGAATGATTTAAACAACTTGTAGATATTGATGAGATCAATGATGTGATCCTGCCTATATAGCTGAGATTGATTGAAAATGAAGATCAGAGATGTTGAGAAAGTTAATGGACTGGGAATAAAGGATATTTGAAGGGACATATATGTGCAAATTCAAGGCCTCAAGTAAAGGGACAGGTGTTAGGGTGATGAGCTGTCATTCTCAGGCTACAGGGGTATATATCTCCTTTATTCTTCAGTTAAGCTCTTAAAAAGAATTGTCTATATGCATTACATTCATTCCTCTATGCATCCCTTTGCAATTTGGGTTCTAATGTTATCATTCAAGTGAAACCATTTTATCCAAAGTTACCAACAATCTCTTAATTTTTCAATTCTGACAAGCATTTCTCAGTCTTCATCTTTCTTCACCTCTAAAGAACTACCACTATCAAGCATCTTCTTCTTCTAGATGTTCTCAAAGCCTTGTCTTTGAGCACACAGGACCTCTTATGTTTGGTATCTTGCTCACAGAAAAGAGTAGCCCAACTTATTCTATCCAGGAAACATTCTGGTTTCCCTAGCTGGCAATTTCCCTTCTGAGTTAGAACTGGCAGCTGCCCCACTGATCTGTTCTACTACTGAAACAGGACCAAAAGTCTCAGTTGATAATCTACTGTATTTAAGAATTTCTTCTTCACTTTCCTAGACACTGTCTGAGCAGGACTGAACAACCCTTTCACTCCAATAAGACTGACCTTTCTGGGGATGTGAATATTAAATCCCATGAAGTGGGCAGTCACATTATTAGAATTTACACTGCATATTTCTAGTGGTTGAGAATAAAAAGAAATTATTTAAATATAACTATAACTTCAAATACTTTGAATTCAAATAATGGGATTACTTCATACTAATTGGTTGGAACATCACTGTTAATATAAAAAAAGGAATATATATGCTTTCACATGTATCTCATAATAAGATTAATTATTAATTAATTAATTAATACATGTTTATTGATGGATTATTGAAGAGGAAGGTCATGGGTCATAAGAAAGACAGACAAATAGTATGGGAAATTGATATCTGATTAATTAAATCTCAAAGAAGAATGTTTTTAGTGATGATAATATGGCAAGGTCTGAAAGTGGCCACTGTTATTATTTTGGAAGAGTATGGGAAGTATAGGAGATAAAAGTAGGTCCTGATCTTGGTTTTAGTAATAAAAAACAAGTTTTGGCAGATCTTGATTTTAGTAATAAAGAACAATTGTGGCAGATCATTATTAGATTGAGTAATGTTTGATTTACACACACACACACACACACACACACATCATTAACAACATAGAAAGCTCTAATCATAGTAAGCACTAAAGCTGAGCTGATTAATTCCCTGGATGTGAGAACAGTTTATCTGTTGTTCTTAATGTATTTAAAGGAATCTATGAACTTCAATAGGAAAAAAATACATCTGTATTTTCATTGTCATCTACCTGAAATGTGGCTTTTTTTCAACTATGACCAAACATTATTGCAAGAAGGGCCCCATGAACTTCACCAGACTGATAAATTTCTTATTTTAATAGACTGTTCCTAACACTAAAAATGTTAAGAATTCCTGCTCTACAAGATCACTGCAACTTGTGAGGAGGGTCAGCAGGATTCTAAAGTGGATAGAATTTAATTTGCTAAGTTAATGCATCCTTTTCAGAGAACAGCAGTTAGTCTAGAATAAACTGCATGAATTAGGTTAATGACTTTAGGTTCTATTAGCAGCTCAAGTAAATATCTACTTCTTTATATTTGGTACTAGGATTCTTGTTGTTGTGTGTGTTTCGTTCTGTGTTTTAAATTAAATGTTAATGGGAAAACCATACTTTACATTGGATAACTACAAATTGGTTTTCTAGGTTTTTCTGTAGTTCCATAAGGAAACATAGATGAATATGTAATTGGATTTAAAAACCTAGCCTAATAGCCAATAGACAATATCTTGTCTACAGAACTTCATTTAACATGTCCCTAAGCATTTTAGAAAGCTAAATTGAAAGTGTTACCTGAAATTTCTTTCAACACACTGAATTTATCTTCCTACAACTGAAGGCACATAATCTATACACTTATTTGTTAATTACTATATAATGTATATAAATGTGAAATGAGTGATAGAGAAAGGACAATGGAAAGCTTTTATAAAATTAATAGGGGTGGCCACAGATTGATCAAGGACAGGCTGAAAACTACAGCTGGACAACTCCATAAAATTTAGCCTTCTGATGTGTATGTATAGGAGATAAAGCCTAGTATTTTTAGAAATAACATAATAGTAACAAGATGCTGCTTCACATTTCTAGTCATCCTCAGAGAGTTAGTAGGGAACTGATTGACCTTTTACTGAACTTTTAGTGTTTTTCTCAGATTACCTGAAAATAATTTAACTGTTCCTAAACTAATCCTAGTTGAGTTTATCCAATTATGCAGAACTGCAACTGAGCCAAGGTAATCGGAACTTTATCCAAGGGCACTGAAATTTGAAATAGTGAAGAAAGATCTAATAATCTTTCAGCCGCAAAAAAAAAACCCACAAAAAAACAGTTGGGCTTAATAGCCAATTGTTTAAAAAATTAGTGATTACAATAAAAAGTTGCTGGATGAAAGTACCTTCTCCTGGTAGTCTCAACCCAGATCATTTCTTCTCTAGTCCAATCTCACTCAATCTCCAGCATGAGCCTCACATGATATGTATGGTATCTACTACCTCTGAACTGCAAGCTGAACTGAGTACCCCACTTTGTGCCAACTGTACCCCCCTCCCACAGACAAAGATGCTAGTTATCTTCTTCCCAGTGTCAAAGTACAGAAGAGAAAATTGTTGAAAAATAGTTCTTCATCATATCCTACAAATGTGTCAAAATGCATTGGGGGGGAAAATATATGCTTTCTGAAATGCTACAAAAGTAAGTAATAAAATGAAAGGTGAACAATTTTTCTTGACTGCCCAATCAAGTGTTCAACTTATTGCTTGAAATTGCAACTTCTCCAATACAGCAACACATCATTGACAAATTCTGAGAGTTTTTGACATAATCATTAAACAAAGAAAACTGGTTTCTATACCTTTGTTGACTCTGATTTCTGGTCATCTTTGCACAAGCAAAAGAAAGCAGATTTAAATAACTCTTGCTTTTCCTTTACATGAGCACTGCCTTTGGAAGCCATAAACAAAGAAAATTGCTAGTGAAAGAATATTTGCCATTACACTCACTAAGATGATTCAAAATAATAAATTGCCCTTTTTTCAGTCTAATTATTTAAGAATATTTTGAAATGATACATTCTAGTCCATGAAAAGCTTTTCTTTTTAATATTTATAAGCTCAACCTTTGTTTTTAACTGTCAGGAATATTTTTCCTGTTTTTCATAGTGATAAAATAAAAGACATACATGTTTTAAAATCTGACAGGGCAGACATTTTGTTTTAACTTGTAGAAAATGTAAGTAAGATTTAACTGTACACCAGGTAAATAATGCAAACATACCATTTCTGTAATAATACTATCTATATTTATACAGAAACACATGCATATATATATGTCTATACATATGCATATATATGTGTGTGTGTGTTTCTGGGTGTATGTGTGTATATGTGTGCATATTTTTGTGTATGCCTACTGGTTGGAAGGGATAAAAGTACAAAAAAACAGATAAGAAGGAAAAAGAGAAATAAGTGAGCAGAAAGAAAAGAAAAATTTAAGGGAATATGGGAAGGAAAAAGATAAAGAAAGGAAAGAAAGATAAAAATGAGAGAGAAATGAGGGAGAGAAGAAAAAAGAGGAAGGGAAAAAGGAAGGATAGAAAGAAAAATGGTAAATATGATAAGCAATGAAGGAAAATAAGGATTATTAAATTCTTAAATGTTCAGAAGGTGAGGTCATGTATTCACAACAATGAGGAATTGACATAAGCTTTGCACAATTTGAGAGCCCAGACTTAGCCAAACAACTTCAGAGAATAATTTAGAGAAGTCTGGAGAGAATAGAGACTGTATCAAGAGACAGTATAAAAAATGGAGTATGTAATGCGGATGTAATATAATGTAATAAGGCCAGAAAGATAGGCTTAGAATCAGATTGTGGGGAGCTTTGAATGCTAAACTCGGGAGTTTATAATTTATACTACAAATAACAGGAACTAACTTCAAGGTTGTTGGTTTGTTGTGATAGTGGTGATGGTTAAAGCAGATACATCTTCAGATCTGTCTTTGAGAAAGATTCTTTTGGAAGATGTGAAAAGGATGGCATAAGGAGGAATGAGACTAGAAGCATGGGAAGCAATTGAGATGCCATCAAAATAATTTAGGCAACAGATGATAAAAATTTAGATTGAGGTAGTTGGCAGTGTATATGGAGACAAAGGTACATATGAGTGAGATATAGAAAGCAGCATCAATAGAATTTGGCAATATTTTGGATGTTAGAAATGGAAGACAAGTAAGTTAAAGTTGGCTAAGATTTCAAGTTGGTTTGAATAGGAGGATCCAAAATTAAGAAATCACAAGGAAGAACAAATTTAGATAATTGTTTCCTTTGGGTGATTTTCCTTTTGGATGATGAAGTGTCAGAAGGTCATGCAAATGTGCTACTTGGTGGCACTAAACTGAAGGGTTGGTTAGGATTGGGTATATAGATCTGAGAGTTATCTGTATATGTGATATTTGTATCCTATTTTCATGGATAGAGAAAACCAAAGGGCTTAGGACAGAGCCTTAGAAAATAACTATATATGGAATTCAAAAAGAAGGTGGAACAACAAAGTAAATGAATAAGGGCAAGTCAGACAAGTAGAAAAAAGAAGAGATCAAAGACACAGAGGCCAAGAAATCATCCCTTATAACAAAGAAGAATAAAAAAGGATTTGGTGAATGTATTGGTTAATTTTGCTGATGTCTGATACCTTTAGTCTACCACTTTTGCAAAGAGGAGGGATATGTTTATTATTCATTTTCTCAATTAAACAGTTCAAATTACCTTTATTGTTCTCACACTGTCACTTTCATTGGAAATATGTCTATATTTCTATTTATTATATTCTGCATCCTTTGTATCTCTTCTATCTCTGTACTCTTCACATTCATCATTTTACATTGCTCTAATAACCATTACATACTATATACTATAATGCATTTAGCCATTATCCAAACAATAGACTGATCTAGTTTCCAATTATTTGCTATTATGAAAAATGACGTTGTATACAGTAACAGCAATATTGTTTTAGGAACACCTTTCATGATCAAGTCATTTTGACTATTATAAATATATAAATTTAAAATAAAGAACATATGAAGAAAGACACTATCTGCACCCAGAGAAAGAACTGGTAACTATAAGTATGTATAGAATAATTTATATATATACATATACACACACACACAAATGTTTGTGTGTGTGCATATACATTTATGTGCAATAGTAGATATGTCTAGAACAAGGGGGAAGGAAGTGGGGGAAAAGAAATTTATGTAATAATTTGATTATATATTTAAAAGAAATAGAAAGTTGTACATAATAGATTTGCAGTTTCTGTTCAATCACTTTTTTATTATACTGTATTATGGAAAGGCTTGTTTTGTTCTATAAATTTAAAATAAAGTAAATTTTAAAATAAATATATTTACAAAGATATATAATGCAATTTTAAAAATGCTACTATAATACTTCTTTTGGTGCATATAAAGCCTTTTTTTTGTGTCTTTGAATTATTGTGGTAGGTGCCTAACAATGGAATCTACCAGTAGACCTGGACATTCTAGACACATTCTTGACATAAATACATACTGTTCTATAAAACATTTGGCTTGAGAGACAAAGGTATTTGATGACATCTCTCAAGCATGTGGAACATCTATGTGATGTAATAGATAAAGCACCAGGCTTGGGGTCAGGAAGACTCATCTTACTAAATTTAAATCTGGTCTCAGACATTTACTAGCTGTGTGTCTCTTAGAAGCCATGTAACCCTGTTTGCCTCAGTTTCCTCTTCTGTAAAAATAAACTGGAGAAGGAAATGGCAAATCATTCTAGCATCTTTGCCCAGAAAATGCTTAATGAAGTCATGAAGAGTTGGACATGACTAAAAATGACTGAACAACAATAAAATATGTCCCTAGAATAGAAGTACAATATACAATGGGAACACAGAAAAACAAATGTCATATTTAGGGGAGGGAGAAAAATGGAGGAGATCAAGAAGGTATAGGATAAAAGGTAGCCCTGGAGCTGAGTCTGGAAGAGAATCAGGGATTGGCGAGAACATATTGAGGAAATAGTCCAAGCATGGAGGATAGCCTAAGCAAAGGCATGGAGATAGAAAACTAAATATCATATAAAGGGACCAACAAATAGTACACATTAATAAGAATATAAAGAATGCCAGATACAGCTCTACTTCTTTTCTTTAAAGGCTTCCCTGGCTTCCTTCAAATCACGCATAATATCCCATATTCTATAGGAATTTTTTCCTGATTACCAATAATTCTAGTGTCTTTCCTCTGTTGATTGTATCAAACTTATCCTGTATATAGTTTATTTTGTTCCTAGCTATTTGTATATTGTCTCTCCTATTAGACTGCAAGATCCTTAAAAACAGGATTGTCTTTAAATTTTCTTTGTTTCACCTAGCAAAAAAATTAATAACTTTATTGAATAATAACATGCAGTAATCCTAGTAAGAAAACTTTAGCCAGATTGTCAAGAGCTTTAAATGCCAATCAGAAAAGTTTGTATTTTGTTCTAGAAGCAAGATGAAGATACTAGAATTTTGGGGCAATTAAGTAAAATGATTAGACCTATACTTTAAGCCTGTCAGTTTTGGCACCAAATTATGTCTCCTTTCTGAGAACAAACCTAGCTAAGAGTGTTGAAGCACATAACCTATAGACTTGTCAAATTGTGAAGAATTTTTTATCCATGGCTATTCATGACAAAAAAAAAAAAAAAAAAAAAAAAAAAAAAAACAACCTTCAGTTCTATCCTGCTGCAAAGATGGAAGCAAATTATTGGAAAAGGAAGTAGAAATCACAGTTGTTAGACTATCAGAATCAACGCTCATGCTCTAGCTATGAGACAGATGGTGACTAAAGAGTGGACATACTATTGAAGGAAGTAAATCTTATCAACCTTAACAATCTTATAAATGAAACCAGAATTAAAAAAGGAATTTGTGAATAAATACATTGATGTCTTACAGGGTTGCTTTAAAGATTTAAAAAAAAAATAGTTTATAGAATCAAGAAATTTCAGACTTGGAAGAGAACTTGATGTTTTTCTAGCTTAACTTGGGGGGAACAACTTCTTTCTAGGCTGTCACAGTTGGGTTTTTTCATGTGCCCAAAATCAACAGGAAATATTCCTTCATACATACTAAATCATCTTGAATTTCAGCGTTCATGATAAATATTTGCAAAAAGACCACCGTGAAGATAATTGCAGCTTAAGAGCAGATCAGGAGGTAAAGAAATTCTATAAATAACAAAACATGACCCTTTAAGTTAAATAATATTTTAGTAGGGACTCCCATTCAAAGATAAAAAGAGAATGTGATTGAAAACATTATTCAAGATTAAGACTCAAAAGCAGAAAAAATGCTTACATGTTGAGAATTCATATCTATATAAGTTTACATTTCATGAAGAAAATAGACAGATGTTAAAAATTATACATACCAAATAATATCACAAAAATTAAGTTAATTAAATTTTTCTGACAGCAAATAATTGGGAGTAATTTCTAAATCTGTTGTTTGTATATAATCCAACTTGTTAGAGCAAATGTTAAAATTAATGTCAAATTATAGAAAATAATAATAAGAATATATGGTAATGAACTGTTTAGATCTCATCTAAACCATTTTTATGTTGAAAATAACGAATTGATATTTTTTAGAAGTAGATATTTACAGACATTATCAATCATTAACTAACACTAACTCCTAAATAATCCAACACAATAATAATTCCATATAAATTATCAACCAACAGGCATTTTTAATAGATCATTCACAAAGTACATAAACTGTATTATATGATGTTTACATCTTGTTTCTCCGATGATTATATGAGTTCCTTGACGTAAGTGACAATATTTTTTGCCTTTTTGCTTAGGCAAGTTCACAGTAAACACTAACTTCTTAATAAATGTTTGTAATTAATTTATAAGCAAGATGTTTTAGATATAAATTAAAACAAACCATCTATTCATTTAAGAATCTTACATTCTTTGGAGCAGACAACATGTACATATGTAAACATGAAATATAAACAAAGGTATTTTTTATGGGAGAGACAATATCATCCGGGGGATCAGGAAATGTTTCATGAGTAAAATGGTGCTTGAGTTGAATTTTAAGGGAAAAAGGATTCTAAGTGGTTTAAAGTGAAGAGAGAAAGGATTTTAGGTACAGGATATAATATGAAAAAAGGAAATGGAAAATGGAGTGTTATTTACATGAGAAAGAGATGGGGTAAAAAAGGGAGAACAGACAAACAGAAAGACAGACAAAGAAACACAGAGAGATAGGAACAACAAGAATGACAGTTTGTTGGATCATACATTGTATATAGGAGAGCAATATATAATAAAATTGTAAAGAAGCCCAGTTTTGAAGGGTTTTACATGCCAGAGAAGTTTGCACTTAATGCTAGATTTAAAGGGAGCCATTCAAATTTATTGAATAATGGGTAATATGCCCAGACTTTATGAAAGTCATTTAGGCAGTTGAATGAAGATGAATTGGAGTGGAGCAAGACTAAGACAGAGGTATCATTGCAAAAGTCTAAAGGAGATGTAATAACAGTCTAGATCAGGATGGCAATCTTGGAAATACAAAGGACAGATGCAAGAAACATTGTGGCAATAGAAATAATACTTTGCATTTGGCAACTGATTGGGTGAATGGGGTAAGTAAAGATGATGAAGATGATCTGCATTTGTTAACCTTGGTAGTTTTAGAGATGATGATGTTCTCAAAAGAGGCAGGGAAGACTATAGAAGACTAATGAGTGAACTTACCAGTATAAAAATCTTTGGTATTTTTGCCTAGAATGGAAGGAGGGTAGAAGGAAGGAAAGAAAGAAATAGTAGTCTGGGATACTACTTCAATCCAAAAACTTTTGATCTCCTTGCCTAAAAGAAGGGGGAAGGAAGGAAGGAAGGAAGGAAGGAAGGAAGGAAGGAAGGAAGGAAGGAAGGAAGGAAGGAAGGAAGGGAGGGAGGGAGGGAGGGAGGGAGGGAGGGAGGAAGGAAGGAAGGGAGGAGAGAGAGAGAGAGAGAGAGAGAGAGAGAGAGAGAGAAAGAGAGAGAAAGAAAGAAAGAAACGGAGACAGAAACAGAGAGAGACACAGTGACAGAGACAGAGAGACAGAGACAGAGAAACAGAGACAGAGAAACAGAGACAGAAACAGATGGACAGAGATGGGGGGGAGAGATGGAGAGACAGAGACAAATACAGAGACAGAGAGACCAACAGAGATAGAGAGACAGAGATAAATAGAAAAGAGACAGGGATATAGCAAGAAAGAGGCAGAGAGACAGAAACAGATGGCAGCCAAGAACAATGTCTCTTTAAAATAGCAATTTGTTTGTAAAATCATATGGAGGACGATAGTAAATGGTTATTGACAGAGCCATATAGAACAAAAATGAGAAACAATTTAAAGAAATACAAGTTAAGCTCTATAAATTACAGTCTCTGTGTTGACTTGCTTTAGAAGTAGCTCCTTCACCTCACCTCACTGGTGTAGCAATAACAATCTATACCAATGAAATCACAAATCTTGTTCCTACCCACCCAAAATGATTCTATTTTTTTATATTCTATTACTGTGCAAAGAAAGATCTCTGAAAATTCTCTTATCTTCATTTAATTAGGTGTCTTTATTTTGAATTATATAAGAAATGATATATTTAATAATAATAGACTGATGAATTGTACTAATTTAAAAGGGGTAGAGGGGAGAAGTTAGATGATGCAGCAAATAGAGCACCACCCCTCAAGTCAGGAGGAGCTAAGTTTAAATTAGGCTTCAGATACTATTAGCTGTGTGACACTGGGCAAGTCACAACCCCAATTACCTTATCCCCCCAAAAATTATAGGACATTTATCAAGAATGTAACAAAACTTGGGGGCATTTGAGGGCAAAGTTGGAAAGAGGACACAAAACAAATAAATAAATGAACAAAAGTCTAAATTTGCATAACAAAATTTTTCTTCTTTCAAGAACAATGCAACTATCACAAGTGTTTTCTAAAAAGAGACAAAATCTCAAGATAACTTTAGAACAGAGGTTGGGGGAAGTGGGAAGCATGGGTTTCATTATTACCAAAAATAGCAGTTGCTAACATATTAATAATTATTGAGCCATATGCCTACAATTGGATCTTTATAAAATTTTAACAAGAACAATCTACATCAAAGGCATTTGTGATTAAAGCAAGAGAAGTGGATAAGCACTAGTGTTCAACAAGAGACTATATATATATATATATATATATATATATATATATATATATAGTTCACACAGCACCATAAAAGATGGACAGAATGCAAGATTGCATTTTTCTTATTATTTTTTGGTTAGCTGTAAAACATTTGATTTGTAGAGCAAAATACAACCTTAAAAGCTTTCTTGAAATAAGATGACTCAAGTATATGATGTCAAAATCATGCAAAAACATAGTAAAAAATAAACTTCTCATCTAGATATTTTAAGACTTTCATAGTCTGTCTCCAGCCCAACTTTCCAGACATTTCACATTGCTTCTTTTAAGGAATTATGTTCAGGACAAACTGTTCTGTTTGCATTTCCCAGAATGCAACATGTCATCGCCTACTTCTTTGCCTTTATAGAGTTCATCTTTACATTTTTGAATCCTTTGCTTCCTTCAAGTTTGAATTTCTGCAACTGCCTACATGGTCTGACATTCCCTAAAGTTATTCATATTCTTTCTTCTCAAATTTTATTGTTTTTACTTACTATTTAAATGTTATCACCCTACTGCCCCTAGAGGGTTTCCATCATAGTGCCTACACATTGTAGGCATTTAATAAATTCTGATTGATTGAATGAATAGCATATGTAGAATTCAATTATATCAGGGTATTAAATTAAAGTCTATATTTTTAAAAAATATGCTGCTGACAACATTTTAATATAAATTGTTTCTTTTGTAAACCTATGGATTTAATTGTATATATTTAAAAACAGTGTTATTCTAAAAAGGAATTTGTCCATAGAATTCAGTGAATTGCCAAAGATACACATGACACAAAAAAGTTAAGAAAACCATAAATCAAAGGAATTATTCCACTGGGCAGTGACATCTTCCAAAACAGTGAAAATTATGCTGTTAATCACATCAATTCCTGAAACAATGTAGATAGTCTTGTTTTACATCAATAATCATTCAAAATACTTCAGTTTAAATCTTCTGACAGGAAAAAAAAAGTATATGAATAATTACTCTGGTTCAGAAAAATGTGTACTTGGAAAAGAAATCCAGAGCATTGACTTAATAGTACCATATTTCTTGGAAAGAGAATGACCATGAAAAAGGAGGAAAACTAAAAATTGAGCAGGAAGAAGTATGATAGACTGTTTTGTGCAAAAGGCAGTGCTTGTACTAGGCTTCTCCCCAAACCACAGACATGTCTTTTTCTTTACCTGTAGTCACATTTTTTGTTTTTACATTATTGAATCGTTAATATTAATAGTCATTTGATTGTGAGTTTCTTGAGGGCAGGGCCTGTTTTTTGCCTCTTTTTGAATTTCTTTCACTTAGCATAGTGACTGATACTTAGTGAATGCTCAATAAATATTAATTGCCTGATTACATATCACCCTCCCCCTTTCCTACCAACTGAGTTAATCTATGTAGGAAAGAATAGGAAAAAAGATTCAGTAAAAACTAACAACATACGAACACATCAGCAGAGATAGAAGACATAGTTAATGTTCCTCACACATATTACTTGATTTCTACAAACTTAACAAAGGGGCAAATTTTCTCATCTCTTCCCTGGAGTCAAGTTTGTTCATATTATTTGTAAAATATTCCTTTTCAGTCTTGTTGTTTGCATTTACATTGCAATTAGTGGGTACCAAGTTTTCCTGGTTCTACTTACTGTAATCTATGTAAATTCATAGAAGTCTTCTTATGCTTCTCTGCATTCTTCATATTCTTTATTTCTTTTAGCTCAGTGATATTATATTAGTGCAGATATCAAAATTTATTTATCCATTTCCCAGTTTGTGGTCAAACATTTAGTTGTACTTCTTTACTAATCAAAAAAAAAAAAAACTGTCTCACTTTTTTTTTAGTATGTAAAAGATCTTCCTTTCTTTTGACATTCTAAAGAATACATGCTTTACAATGAGTTTCCTGGGTCAAAGAATATGAATATTTTAATCCCTTCCTTGGCAAAATTCCAAATTATTTTTAAGAACAGTTATACAGTGACCTATATTTTAGCATCAAATGATATTGTACATTTATAAGTCATTTTACAATCTTCAAAGAATTAAAGTCCCATAACAATAAAAAGCCAATGAATGAATTAAGTAATAAATGGAAAAAAAACATTTATTAAGCACTTTCTATCTATTAAGTATTGTGTTAGGCAATGGAGATACAAAGTCAAAAGTAATAAAGTCCTTATTCTTGAAGAACATAATATCAATACAAACACAACAAAATAAAAACAGAATAGAAACAAATAACAGCAATTCAGGAAAGGAAAATGGTGACCAAGAAAGGGAGTTATCTTGTTGAAAATTATATACCAATTGCAAGGAAGTTTTAGAGTATTTACATAACCTTTACTTTTCAGAATGCATAGTAATGTAGATTTAATTACTGTGTTAGAAGAAAAGGTCCATGTCTATAAAGAAGAAAGCATATTTGTTTGAATGAAATATACTAAGATATCTGGAATAGATAAATGTGAAGCGTGGTCTGGGAGCAGATTATATTAATTGATTAGCAAATCAATCTCAGTTCCATGGCTGAGTTGCAATTCACCAAGTATAGAAACAAAGACTCCTGTTTTTATGGTACTATTTCAAGTTAAGGGTAGAATGTTATAGTGGGGTACAATTATAGAGTGGATAATAAAATTTACCATGAGTAGAGAAATACATGATGGAAGTGAACAGCTACAAATGTTATAAAGGATTATTTCAAAGAAATCTATTTCCTGAAAAAAAAAGAGGAAGGTTGGTCATGAAATAAGATCAAAAGGATATTTAATAGACAATTATTTTGCAATTTCCCCAGGCAACAGAGCATCAATATTTTGGTATCTATGTAATGTTAAAAAGATTTAGAGGATGGATCTCAGTACAGAGTAACATCTAGGAGATTTATGTTAGTATAAATCCATGGATTCCATGGACAAAATTCATGGGCAAAAGTAACTTAGAAACTGAAGACATGGATGACTTATGATTTTACTGTTGGAAGTAATACCCAATTTGAGATTAGAGATAAATAAAATATAGAAGTACCAAATATGTGTGGACTGTTATGGAAACTTATAGCTCAGCAATGAACAGACAAATAAATTAAAATGCTTTTTATAAATTGAGAATATAGTCCTTATAGTCCTATTGATCAGAGAAATGCAAATTAAGACAATTCTGAGATACCACTACACACCTGTCAGATTGGCTAGAATGACAGGGAAAGATAATGCAGAATATTGGAGGGGATGTGGGAAAACAGGGACACTGATACATTGTTGGTGGAATTGTGAACACATCCAGCCATTCTGGAGAACAATTGGGAACTATGCTCAAAAAGTTATCAAACTATGTATACCCTTTGATCCAGCAGTGTTTCTACTGGGCTTATATCCCAAAGAGATACTAAAGAAGGGAAAGGGACCTGTATGTGCCAAAATGTTTTTGGCAGCCCTGTTTGTAGTGGCTAGAAGCTAAAAAATGAATGGATGCCCATCAATTGGAGAATGGTTGAGTAAATTGTGGTATATAAATGTTATGGAATATTATTGTTCTGTAAGAAACGACCAGCAGGATAAATACAGAGAGGATTGGCGAGACTTACATGAGTGAAATGAGCAGAACCAGGAGATCATTATATACCTCAACAACGATACTGTATGAGGATGTATTCTGATGGAAGTGGATTTCTTCGACAAAGAGAAGATCTAACTTAGTTTCAATTGATCAAGGATGGACAGAAGCAGCTACACCCAAAGAAAGAACACTAGGAAATGAATGTAAACTGCTTGCATTTTTGTTCTTCTTCCCAGGTTATTTATACCTTCTAAATCCAATTCTCCCTGAACAACAAGAGAACTGTTCAGTTCTGCACACATATATTGTATCCAAGATCTACTATAACCTATTTAAGTACATGACTGCTTGCCATCTGGGGGAGGGGGTAGATGGAGGGAGGGGAAAAATCAGAACAGAAGTGAGTGCAAGAGATAATGTTATAAAAAATTACCCTGGCATGGGTTCTGTCAATAAAAAGTTATTTAAAAAAAAGATTTAAGAACACGAATAATTCTGAAAGTAGTCTAGCAATGGCTTATCCCTTGATACTTTTGATAGGCCTAGCACAGCCTTTCACAAAGTCACTAGAAATGAGTGGAAAAGCTAAGGAATTCTTCTTTTCCCCATCAGATACAAGAAAAGAGATGAGCAAAGAGAAATGTTAGTCTTCTAACAGGAAGGAGAAACAGAGGGTACCAGATCCCTCAAAAGATCATCTTTAAGCTCTAATCACTGCTTTTAATCTAGTTGGAACATATATTTCTAGTAATTCCTTTTTACTCAGCCTAATCCTTTTGGAATCTTTACAAAGTGTTAAGCCATTAGAGTTGATAGAGACAATAATTATCTAATTTAGCATGGTTCAATGATTGATTTGATCTTAGAAGGAGGTATTTTGGGCCAGAACTCGAAACAAGGTACTAAGTACAACTGATAGAAACGATGCTTGTGTTCACACCTTTAGAGAGCTCATAAGTATCTAAGTACTCAATGGAGTTCACACGTTTGGGAGAATTCAGGATTTAGAAAGAGATATATGAATTCACACCTCCCTTAGTGCCAGAGAGCATGCTGGGAGATATCCCACAATCTCACTCTTGGAGAAGTAGCATAAATACAGCTCCAGTGAGCCACTGGAAAGAGTTACTTGGTAACATTCCCAGGAGTCAGAGAGGAGCACTCTGGGAAAAAGCCCACAAGCCTTATCTTCAAGGCAAGAGGGATTTCATCGTATCTTCTACCTTGGTGCTGCCTGGAGTCAGAAGGACAAACCTTTGGATTTGGAGACATTCCGGCAGCAAGTGGAGAGATAGGCCTCTGAGCTAACCAGGCTATATTGAAGGACACAATAAAAGATCTGAACTCTTTTTAATTCTAAACTCCTACCCAACTGAATATAAAAGGGAACATGCTATCTTTTGCTTTCCAATTTCTAAGGGTTAATGTAGAATATCCACTACTACTGTATTTTAAGTTTCATATCAGATTTGAGCCAAGTTATTTTTGCCTTGTTGAAAATAGAATCACTTCTTACTCCTGCCAAAATGACATTATATCCCACCTTTTGTTCTCATTGAAATGAGATACCCAATGGAGTAAATTATGATTTCCATATTCCAAAGAGTAATTGAGTATCAACTAAGAATGATGATGTCACTAAAACTGATAAGTAGGTAAGTGTCTGACAAAATATGAAAACCAAGTAACTATCATTGAATTTAGCAATAAAGAAATCATGTGTGACCTTTCAGAGAGCTATTTCAACAGAAAAGTGGTTTAGAATATATATTGCTTTTTATATCCTTGTATATTCCTATCTTGTATATTTCCTCTCCTGCTTGTAGAGTGCCACTACTTGTAGTAAAGAAGGAGAAAAACAGATCACCAAAATTAAATACTACATAGGTAAAGTCTGACATTAGTAGTTGTGTTCTATTCCTATAATTTCTCTCATCTACAAAGAAGATGGTGAGATATCTTCTTATATCTCTTCTTTGAGACCAAGCTTGGCTATAATTTTATTTCATTTGGTTTCAAATAGTTTTTGTTGAAATTTACATTTGCAATATTTGAAGCTATGCATGTATTTTCTTGAATTGATATAAACTCCCAGTAATCATTTCTACAATTAACTTTCTTATTTATGGCCTACCCAATTGGGCTCAGCTGAAGGACTCTGGACCCCTAAAGTAGCAAAACAATACCCTTACTGGTCACTGAGCTGAAAGTGCTACTGACTCAATGGAGACACAAGATGGACTGAGTCTCTTCTCTTTCACCAATAAGGTAATTGCTATCTATCTCTTAAATCATAAGGTGAATAGACTACTACTTTTTCTCTCATCCAGTAGCATCCAGAGAGCATGCCTCATGACTGTTCCAATGTAGCAACTTGAGTAGAGAAGTTCAGCTAAGAAATCTCAAAGCAGAGCTACCTCATATTTTGTGTTCCTTTGCCTCATTGTATAAAATCCAAGAGCAATCTTGATCTAAGCATATTAAATCTTGGGGCCAAAATTGTGAGTTTGAGAGATTGTACATTTTGGGTTCTTTAAATGGATCTGATTGACTAGTGGCAAATAGTTTCCAAATCTGTGAATCCAACCACTAAAAAAGAGGACAAATAGAATTCCTATAGTGACTTCATAAAAGAAAGGGAGCTGGAATGAATTTTAGACACTATGAGATTGAGGTATAATATAAATTTCTATTCAGGAGTCCCATGAAATGCTTTGTGTTTTGATAATTTAAGTGACAAACTTCCAGGAATATACAACTGGACTTGTTCCTCTCACTAGTTTTAAATCATCAGCAATCATCAATTTGTGAGAACCTTTAATTTTAAGCCTCTTTTGGTTTTGGAATAAATAACTATTACATACATGATGCCTACTATACATTGAGTTCCTTTCCCACTTCTCCTCTTTTGGGGAAGCCCTAAAACATGGGTTAAATTTGAATCTTCAAGTAATTTTCCCAGAGAAATCAAGATAGGATGTAAAGAATCAAAATGATAGAACTGACTGTCCTGAATCCAGTCCAATTATAAATACAAGGACACAGAAGTGAGAGGGTCCACTAAGTGAAGTGGAAGAAGGCACAGTTACTTTTTATTTTATTTGTTTATTTATTTATTTTATTATAGCTTTTTATTTACAAAATATATGCATGGGTACTTTTTCAGCATTGACAATTGCAAAACCCTTTGTTCCAATTTTTTCTTTCCTTCCCCACACTCTCTCCCCCAGATGGCAGGTTGACCAATACATGTTAAACATGTTAAAACATAAGTTAAATACAATATATGCATACATGTCCATACAGTTATTTTGCTGTACAAAAAGACTTTGAAATAGTGTTCAGTTAACCTGTGAAGGAAATCAAAAATTCAGGTGGACAAAAATAGAGGAATTAGGAGTGGTTCATAGTCATCTCCCAGAGTTCTTTCACTGGGTGTAATTGGTTCAATTCATTACTGCTCTATTGGAACTGATTTGGTTCATCTCATCACCAAAGAGGGCCCCGTCTGTCAGAATTGATCATGATATAGTTTTGTTGTTGAGGTATATAATGATTTCCTGGTCCTGCTCATTTCACTCAGCATGAGTTCGTGTAAGTCTCTCCAGGCCTTTCTGAAATCATCCTGCTGGTCATTTCTTACCGAACAATAACATTCCATAATATTCATATACCACAATTTATTCAGCCATTGTCCAGTTGGTGGGCATCGACTGTTTCCAGTTTCTAGCCACTACAAAGAGGGTTGGAGGGCACAGTTTCTAACCTCTACTACCTTGATCCAGATTTTCTAAATAATCCATCATGTAATCCTCAAATAGAGATATTTTTATCTTCTCTTTGACTATCATTCTAGTATCTAGTAGAAAATATTCTAATATTTAAAAATTATTTTAATTGGGAATAGATTTTTTAAAAATTATATTGAGATACTATGGTTTGGTGGATAGAATATATGTCTTGAAATCAAGAAGACATGAATTCAAAACTCACCTCAGGCATTTTCTTCTCAGTTGTGATTTTACTTTTTCTCCTATTTTGGTTTCATTAGTTTGGTTTTCTGCCCTGTTCTTTACATCAGAATGACTAAAAGTTTATCATTTTTGTTTATATTTAAAAAAAAACAGCTTTTAGTTTTGCTAATAGTTTATATTGTTTTCATTTTGAATTTATCTACTTCATCTTTAATTTAAAGATTTCCTTTTTTGAACCTTATTTAGGTTTATTTCTTGATTTTCTCTTCTTAATTAAACATTTAATCCTTTCATGATCGCTTTTTTCTGTTTTGTCAATGTAGATTCTTGGAGTTACAGTTTTTCATATAATGACTGCTTTAAAAGCTTATCATTTTTGTTTATATTTCAAAAAATCAGCTTTTAGTTTTATTAATAGTAGTATATCTTTTTTTTTTTCCATTTTGAATTTATCTGCTTCATTTTTAATTTAAAGCTTTCCTTCGGGAGCAGCTAGGTGGTGCAGTGGATAGAGTACCACCCTTGAAGTCAGGAGAACCTGAGTTCAAATATGGCCTCAAACATTTAACACTTTCTAGTGTGACCCTGGACAAGTCACTTAACCTCAATTATCTCAGGGGGAAAAAAGATTTCTTTATTTGGGGTTATTTGTTTATTTCCTCCTCTTAATTGCAATTTAATCCTCTAATGATCTCTTTTTTTTTTTTTCTATTTTGTTAATGTAGGTTCTTGGAGTTATAGTTTTTCCTATATGACACATCCCAGAAAATTTTATATTGTCATGTAATTTTAATCATCACTTACTGAGTTATTAAATATTTCTAATTTGGTCTTTAATACAATTACTTTTAGGATGCTACTATTAAGTTTTATTTAGAACTGTCTTTTCCATATTATTTATGATTATTTATATTTTTTATTACAATATGGTTTACAAAAATGTATCTACTATTTAGAATTTTTAATATTCATTTGTGATTTCCCTATTCCTAAATCATAGTATGTTTTTAGAGACTTTCATGTAATTCTGAAAATATGAATAATCTTTAATGTTTCCTTTCAGAAGATATAAGATTTTCAGCTCTAAGCCTTCTAAAAATTTATTTAATTCCATTTTTTATTTTTAATTCATATTTCTATCAAATTTGTCTAGTTCTGATAAAGGAACAGAAAAATATTCTATTATTATATTTATTTTACATGAGATCAGAATAGCACATTTGTACATATTTATAGCACATATGAATATACATTATTAGAATGTTCCTTTCTCAGATAGATAGAAAGATAGCTAGCTAGCTAGTGAACTAGATAGATAGATAAATAGATAGTGATAGTTATATGTAGAGAGATATACATGAAGGAAAAGTTATTCAAACTCATACATATATAATATATATATATAAAATATACTATACAGTTACATTTAAATATGTATTTTATATACAATTCATGTAAGTTTTTCTTTATGGCTAGACTATTTGATATTAATACTGGTTTTATTAATACCTTATAATAAGGCTTTATTAAATGCTTAATAATGGGTCCTTTAAGCATGTTATAATATCCTTGATTAACTCTTGAAATTATAATTTTTTATTTTTATTTTCTGATAACATGCTTACAATTGCTGTTTTTTATTCACTTCATGCACAGTAAATCTTGTTCCAGTATCTTAAATTTCTGTATATATTTCCCTTACAGATATTTCCTAAAACAGATTATTTTATTTTCTAATCTAATCTAATTTTATTAGATTTTAAAAGTGTATTCACATTTAAATTTGAGAAATAGGCATGTATATTTTTCTTTTTGTTTCATTACTCTTTTAAAAAAATAATATTTTTGGTTCCTTCATCTTTTAAGGCATTAAATTGTCCCTGCAAGTAGTTTTCCTTCCTTTCCTAAACTATTTTGATTCTGCTGTTCCCACAGGGTTTTCATCCTTCTCTTTCCTGTTGCTTGCCCTTTGCTCTAGTCTGGGGATATTACTTAAATTATTGATTTATTTGTGCTGCTTTTAAGTATATTTAATTAACATGCATCTCAGTTCAGTGGTTAGTTCAAAATGTATTCTTTTCTGACTTCTTAAGTGTCTTAGTTTTATTTTTGACTATATCTGTTTTCAAAGATGGGTTTTTTATTTGTACTCTTTATCAATTCTCTTTTCTCCCAGTCTATTTTGAAGTTTTATTCTCTAATTCATAAAGCACATCATTATTCATTCCTTTTTTAATTTCTCTGAGTTCCTCATGGAGTAAAATTTCTAAAATATTAGCATTGAACTCCTTTTTTTTTTTTAACCATTTTCCATGTAATACTTTTATAGATCTTGATTCCTTTTTTCTATTGTGTCTCATTTTCTAATGTATTGATTTGAAGTGAGTAGAACCAAGAGAATTCTCATTCTACACAGCAACAGCAAGATTGTGTGATGATCAACTGATGGTTGTAGCTCTTCCCAAAAATGAGATGATTCAGGTCAATTCTAATAGACTTGTGTTGGAGAGAACCATCTTTATCAAGAAAAAAGACTGTGGGGACTGAATATGGATCACAGCATAGTATTTTCACCTTTCCTGTTGTTTTTTGCTTGCTTTTTTTCTCATTTTCCCCCTTTTGATCTTTTGTTTATACTTGCTATGTAAGGGAGGAGATAGAGGGAAAGGAGGGAGAAAAATTTGGAAAACCAAGCTTTGCAAGGGTAGTTGTTGAAAACTATCTTTGCATATATTTTGAAAATAAAAAGCTATTGTTTTTTAAATTATTGATTTGTTGAGGCAAACAATGTTGGAGAGAAGCTGTACTATCTGGAAAAAATTACCCCATGTCACACGTATAAATTATTTCTACCCTTTGCTTTCTCCGTTTTTCTTCACCAAGACCAGGGCATCTCATTTCTGGTTCCATCCCCAATTCCCACTAATTTTTAATGCTCACTGTCTTTTAAAATGGAACACTTACAAGACCAGGATGCTATCCATGAGTGTATATCATTTTCAGGAAAAATGCTGCCCAATGTATTAATTGTCCCTATATTAAGCACATCAACTTGTGTACCTATTTGGCTTCTAGAGGGCTGATTCTGGAATCAAGAAGACATAGATTGTCTGCTCTTAGACACTTTCTAGTTGTGTGAACCTAGGCAAACCATTTAACTTCTATCTGCCTCAGTTTCTTCAAATGTAAAATGGCTGTAATAATAATACTTATATTTGAGAATTAAAAAGAATGTGAATGTGGAGCATAATGTAGTTTTCAAATGGGGGTGGAAGAAGAGGGCAAAATGAACAGAGATAATGGCCTAGAAAAGAACTGTGTATCAAAGAAATTGGTATTCAGTAAAAGGGCAAATAGGGATAATGATCATAAGATAGATGGAAGAATGGAATAATAAAATATTATAATTTTTGAAAAAAATTTTGAAATTCATGAACGTGAAGTGGCACACTTGTAAGTGATAGTAAGATAAAGGAATTGCTAGCATTCCTAGATAGCCTCAGACTATTCTGAATTTGAATATTCTCAAAATTATTTTGCAGCTCCATAGTATATTTTTATATTTCTATTCCATTTCTTGCTTCTTACAAAAGCTCTTCTATATTTTAAAATGGAAGCTTTTTAAAATAGAAAATGATGTTTATGTGTCACCAAAGTTTCCATCATTTTCCCTTCAGGTACCAGATCATCCTTGGTGAGAATTATTTCCCAACTTTATAATGATTTACCTTTATAAGGATGTATTTTTTATTAATGTAAGAAAAATATTGATAAGTCACTGACAGTAATGGACAAGAGGCATCACAGATGTCCAAGTAACCAAAGTCTCTTATTGCTATTAAAAAAAATTACTAACAAAATATGAATGGCCAATTATTGTGGATAAGACAAGAAAATTGATGTAACAACAATAATAATAGCTAGGATTTATGTAACAGTTTAAGGTTTGCAAAACATTTTA
The DNA here is from genome assembly GCF_902635505.1 of Sarcophilus harrisii. Lineage (NCBI taxonomy): Eukaryota > Metazoa > Chordata > Mammalia > Dasyuromorphia > Dasyuridae > Sarcophilus > Sarcophilus harrisii. The sequence continues at coordinate 439,050,671 of NC_045426.1, read as the reverse complement.
CAAAAATTTTATTATGTTTTCATAAACAATCCTTGAAAATAGATACAATTATTTTCTTTTGGCAGATGTGATAATTGAGATAGAAATAAAGTGAGTTGTCCAGGGTCACAATGCTAGAAGGTATCTTAGTTCAGATTTGAACTCAAGCTTTCTTGATTCCAGGTCAAGTTCAGAGCTCTAACCTTTGTACCACCTATTGTCCCAATATATCCAAATCAGAAAGTCCTATTTTTGTAAACTTTAGAACTAGCAATATCGTCAGTCTTTCTAACCTACAATACCAGATCTATTCTAGAACAGAGATGTAAATACCCGATCCCTGATAGTCATTTGTCTCCTTTTGCCTGAGAAATCACATAGAAATCACATGGATTATTTTTGTTCTTTGATTTTCACAGTGATATATTTTAACTTTTTTTTAAACAAGACTCCAGTTTCTCTGATAACCGATAAAATGGAAAGGCATCACTCAAATTCCTTTATCTTCGTTTATTGGAGAGACAAGATCCTATATACTTATCTACATAGATACAATACATATGGCCTTGGAAGTAATAAAAACATACACTTAGTGATGGTCATTTGAAAAGTTTCCCTTTCCTCTAAATTATCTAGAAGCAAAATCCTCAACTCTTTTCTTTCCTTGATTTAGCAAAGCTGGATTCCCTACTAGTTAGTCTGCTTCTTACTCTATTAGAAAAGTGGTTAGAACCATATTGCCCTTTGTGACTTAATACCCTAATAATTATTCCAATAGTTATTCCTACTATTCCAACTAGTGTCACAGTGGAAGATCAGGAGAAATGAAATACCTTTTGATGATATCCATGTCAGTGATCTGTTTTTCTAATTAGTATTGTCTTTCTGTCCAAGAGGTCTACCTCTAGTATATTCAAGTGATAGTACCAATACTACTTCTTTCTGGATTGGTCTTCATTCAAATGCTTTTTAGCCTGCTTCTCCACACTGTAACCTCTGTTTTCTTATGAATATATCATTTTAATTATAATGCTATTCGACCCTCCCTTACTTTTGCCTATTTTCTTAAATAAGATTTATCCTTAGAGAATCATACTCATGGTATGTTTCACTCCACCAAGTCTCACTGATAGTGATGAGGTCAAATTTGTCTATTGCATTAGGATCTTTAGCTCACTTTACATACTAAATACATTTTGATATATGCATGCCCTAAAATTTTATTGCTGTCATCTTCCTAGGCCTTTTTCTCATCCTGTTAAATTTATTCCTTTAAAGAGAATAGATTTCTGGGTTATTCTGGGTCTTGTTTGAAAAATTCTTCTCTTAATATCCTTCAACAGGGAACCAACAACCACCACTACTCCTCTCTTCTTCCTCGGCCCCTTATTGAATTATCTCTCACTTGAAATAAGCTGTGGCTGCATAATATCATTCACCAGAGAACAAAGAGTTGTTTTCTCATCAGAGTGTCCAGCTCTCCTCTTGAAAAAAAAAAAAACTTAATCTGTTTTTAGTTTCAAGTAATCATGGTTTCTTTTCTTCCTTTTTTTTTCCTTTCCCCCATAAATATCAGATTTTAATCCATTTTTGTATTATTTTTGTTCTTTGATTTTCACAGTAAAATCTTTAATTTTTTTATGATTCCATTCTCTCTGATAATCTATAAAATGGAGAAGCATCACTCAAACTCCTTTATCTTCATTTATAGGAGTGACAAGATCCTACACACATCTACATAGATACAAAACATATGGCCTTGGAAGAAATAGAAACATCATACATTTAATGAAGGTCATTTGCAGACTTTCCCTGTCTTGTATATTGAAAAGAGTTAGAACCTTAAAAATTATACTGAGATTTATCCTTCTCTCACTGTCCTCTTACTTTCTTTTCTGAACTTGTCTTGCTTTACTTATGTTACCAAGTAAGGTATCCATCTTGAATCCATTTGTCCATGCTATCATATTTCTTTACATTCTCTTTGAATCCTCCTTCTCCAACTCCTTTACTTCAGATTCCTTTTTGTCCCTCTCAATTGGGTTCTTCCTCCTTTTACCCTTTACCTCCCTCTCTCTCAATTTCTTGCTCTATGCTTTCCTTCTTTTTCTCCTTCCTATGATTTGAAATCTTTTCTTTCTTTAACTATTTCTCCTCAATCAGTGTAAGTTATCCTTTGTCAACTTCTCCCCAAGTCCTCCTGAATTTTCCCCAAAAAATCTGATAGTTTGTCTTTTTTCACAATTCCAAATATCCTTGAAATTATCTTCATAATTTCATATGATAATTTACCTAGATATTTCTTCTGTTCCTACCCAACAATCACAACAGAGAAGGCAAAAGCAGAGGACAGAGGAAATTCGGAGTGGAAACTTGTAAGTAATATTTTGTAGGTAATTCCTAAATTTTATAGGTAAGTCCTAATCAGACTTACAAACTCTCTCAGACGTTTTCCATGACCTCCAAAAAGTCTGCCATTCAAGATTTAAAAATAATTGTTTTACATCACATTTTTAGTCCAAGAGGGGAAAGCAAATTGTGCCGATCACATAGAGTTTCCGCATACTTCATTTCTTAAATGTGTGTGTGTACTGAAGCCAATCAAATCCATTTTATTTTGTTCATAATTTTCATATAAATGTTCACATATCATATATGTTTTATATATTTAATGTATATATTTCCAACTACCTTGCTCTCTCTTCTCCACTCTTTATTATTCAATTGAAAGATTATATATAACTCAGGAAAATTTGCAGTTATTATATCATACTATTGTCTAACCATAACACTAAACCAGAATCAAAGAAGAAGTCAATGAAGCATTTTCAGTCATATAGGAAGCTTTCGTTGATTAATCCCTTAAAGAGTGAACTAGTGAGTACTAAACAACTTTATTTTCTTCCTGGAAATTCTAGAGTGAAACATCTTAAAATGATTTTTATAGTCACATAAAAAGCACTTGTTGCCAATAAGTAGACTACAGGTCCTGAGAGACTTTTATAGATCAAAACTTGAATTACAATAGCAATAACCTTAACATAATCCATGAGAGCCAAGTGAAAGAAATGATATTCCATTTTTATCCATTTGCAGAAAATTATCATGACCTGTTTTTCATATGAACCTTATAAATCCTTTTCATCTATTTTGAGTATCTATAGGGACTTGCCAATGGTGATAATCAGGAATCCTCTAGTATCACCATTTCAAAGATTAACTTCTAACAGAAAACACTAGAGTGTCATTAACCAATTCAAAGGGAATTGTCCATTATAGGAGTCTGTAGAATGGAAAGTGCCTTTTTAAAGAGGCTTTCTAACATTTACATGAGAATCTCACTAACCTTGACCAGTGAAAATAAAATTAGATCGAGAAAATTCTTGGGACAAATGAAAAAGCACTCAGGATGAGGCTCCAAATTTAAAATATGACAGAGTTACACATATAGTAGACACATATGGATGAAATACTTATTGTTCTGATACTCCAAAGACCTTTACTTTCTCTTCTGAAGTCCTTTGGTTCAGTTGTTTCTTCTGTGAAGGTGTCTCAGTGGGGATCTCAGATCCTAATTATCTCCACACTTGATGGTCAAATACTAAATGCCCTTCCCTCTCCCTCCCTCTTCCTCTCCCTCTCTCATCTCTCCCCTTCCCCTATCCCTCCTTCTTTCTCCATGTCTGTCTTCTGTAAGAAAAAGTTTTGGGACAGACCATCAAATTCTCTCTCTCTCTCTCCCTCTCTCTCTCTCTCTCTCTCTCTCTCTCTTTTCCTGAGTCTGTCTCTGTTTCTCTGTCTTTCTGTCTCTCTCTTTGTATCTCTATCTTTCTGTCTCTGTTTCTGTCTTTCTCTGTGTGTCTCTCTCTATCTCTCTCTATCTCTTGCTGTATCTGTCTTTCTAGCTCTGACTCTCGGTCTCTCTGTCTCTGTCTTTCTCTGTCTCTCTCTCTCTCTCTCTGTCTCTGTCTCTATCTCTGTCTCCCTCTGTCTCTTTCTGTCTCTGTCTCTGTGTCTCTCTCCTCTTTCTTGCTGTCTTTGTCTCTCTGTCTGTCTCTGTCTCTCTATGTGTGTCTCTTTCTGTCTCTCTGTCTGTGTGTGTGTGTCTCTCTCCGTCTTTCATAGCCAAATGTCTTTTCCATTGCCAAAGACATTGCTCTTATGAACATTTTCTTCCATAAAGTGACTGCCTTTTTATATATGTATTAATCTAGAATATGCATCTCAGGTCCTTGTTGATCATACAGCACTTAATCCTGCCTTCTTCCATGGATGACTTCTCCTCCACTCCTGCCTCAAAATCACAAGCCATCTCATAATATTTTCATTTTACTGTTAGATTTTTTTTGATTAACTAAGAGAAAAACATTCACATATCCTAAAAGTATTAGTGAATAGACCCATCTTTCTAGTTAATTCAATACCCCACTAACATTTCGGGATTACTTTCTGGGCTTTCTGAGATTGGGGGGAGGAGTTGGTTGAAGATGAACTTCTCTGCATAAGAAAATAGAAATTCTGTCTTCTACCTTATTCTACATCTCAAAACATCATCTCCTATTCTCTCTTCCTTTATTTTACTCCCTGATAAAGTCTCCTCATTCCACATTAAAATTATCCCCCCCACACATACAGTGTAACCAGTTTATTTGTGGAGTGCTTAAGCAAATTTCCCTGGAAATTACCTTCTCTTCCAATAATATTCTTTTACTCCCTAAAGATCAAATCCTTTCCTGAGGCCTACAAATGTACTGCTCAGGCCTCACCCATTAGTTAAAATAAATTTAAAAACCCTAGCTCTCAACATTATCTTCCTTTCAAACAATCATCCTTTATTTCTTTCACACTCTTGGCTGAGCTTCTATAAATAGTTGTCTATACATTTTGACTCTCATTACTGCACTTTGAATTATTTCCCAGTCCCTTGAAACCTTGTTTCTTCACTTATTGTGCAACTTAAACTGCTTTCTCCAAAGTTACACATTATTTCCTAAATGCCAAAATTAAGAGTTCTGAGTCTTTGTAATTAAACTTCATGGGATTAATGCTATGTAGGCATCTGAACTAAGCTAAGGTCCTAGTTTCCCCTCCAAGAAATCAAGGTCATGGGAGCAATTATCCCTCAAGATGTTTGGAAAATTTTTTTTACTTGCAATTTCTTTTTAAGAAATAATGCAGGTCCTTTTGGAAATACAGAAGGTACATTAAGGACTCTTTCCCACTGACCACAATAAAACCTAGCTACAAAGCAGCCTATTGATTCAGTTACACTATGGTCAAATCATGTCTCCTGGATACACTATGAATTGCGCTGCCCCATCATACTGAAACATCAAAAGGCTATAAAGATGATGTTATCCACATTCCCCTGACACAAGCACAATACATAGAGTTCTATTATATCTCTGCTTATTTCCAGGCAGGAAACTCCCTTCTGTCAGAGGCCAGGGTGTTTCAAAGTAGGAAAGGGGGAAGAGGAATAAATGTTTCTATGACTTCCTGCTATAGCATATGTGTCCGGCACACTGTTAAACACATTACAGATATTTTGCATGATCCTCACAATGGCCCTGTCAGGCAGATGCTATTATTATTCCTATGTTAAAGTTGAAGAAATTGAAGGAAACAGTTTAAGAGACTTCTCATGGTCACATAACTAGTAATTATCTGAGGCCAGATTTGTACTCAGGTCTCCCTTATTCCAGGTCTATGACTATATTCTCTTTATCACCTAGCTGCCTCTGCAAACAATTTGACCTATTTAATGAAGGAAGGAGAGAAAGGATGGGTCACTGGTGGTGACAATTAAAAAAAACACAATTTATACATGCACAAAACTTACCCAGTGATAAAAAAGCAAGATGCCTGATGCTTTTAAATTTCTAAACTTTTCAACCCCCTCTTGTGATTCCTGATGAATCATCCCCTTGATACATTTTACCTCAGCATTTAGCACTGAGTTTACACGATATTAAATGACTAAAAAGTATTATGACTCTATAGTTAGAGAGCCAACCTGAGAAAGGAAGACCTAGATTCCAATGGAGACTGACACATATTATCTGGGGAATCCCACCCATGATTATAAATTGTAGCACAAATGTCCATTTATATTGCCAAAAGTTGTTCCTCCATGGGAACCTCTGCCAATGAAATTGCAAGTCCAAAATTATGTCATTTCTTGCTATAATTTCTTTCCAAGAATCCTTATGTTTTTATTCATTTGAAGAGTAGCCTAGTATGAAGAAAATACCAAACTTAGAATTAGAAAAGACTGAGATCAAATGTTGCTTACTCTCTATGACACATTCTTCTCCTTTCAGAATTACATTATAAAAGAGAGTGAGAATATAATACTTGTAGTATCCTCTTTACAAGGATGTTGTGAGTTTTGAAAAAAATGTCCTTTGTAAAATACTTTGCAAACCATTAAAGTCTTATTAAAACATTCATTATCAATATGGAAATATATTTTTTTTATTTTTAAAGTAGGAATTTGGCTTTTTTTCACACGCAGCTTTCTCTTTTCCTACATCCTCAAAAATGTCACAAAAGGTATGCTTAATACATATTGTTACTGCTTTTCATTTCCTGTAGTTTACCAGAGGCACAGAGCATTGGTCCTTTCACAATGATCTAATAACTATAATAAGCATAGATCAATCTCTGTAGCATCTTCCAATTATAAAGAATTTCACATACATTAACTAGTGGGAAAAGAAAATTGTAAAGACAGAGGGAAGGACCAAATATAAACTTTGTTGGCCTCCCAATTTTGCCACTGTCAGTGGATACTGCTGACTCATACATCCTTTCATGTATTTTATGCTGCATGGAAGGAAAAGTTTTCAATTAACAAATCTTCCCACTTCCAATAAAACTCTCTAGTTAAAAAGCATATTTCAAATGTAGAGCCATCACATTCATTTTAAACTCTGGATTAGCTGTACAAATGGTTCTGAGGAATCATTACCCCTGCAGAAATTGTTTGGTCCACAAAATTTATAATAAGAGTTTCCCAGATGTATAAGCCATTTCCATTTCCTCCACAGAAATCAAGGCTGAAAAAATACATGCACCTGATTTTATATGCTCAACTCCTCGGACAAAGAATTTCCAAATAAGAAAAATCTAAAGGAGGGGGAAAGTGACAAAGATGAGACTGTATTTATGAATGTTCTTGTTAAGCACATTTCTATGTTTTCAATAGCCCTTTCCTGATCTTCTACCTAATATTCAGAGCTCCAAAATTTAGCCAGAGCTATAGTCTGTCACAAATTTAGAACTTTTCCAAATGTCAAGCAGGCTTCAGTGGGGGCAGAGGAAATGTGGTTTAAGGTTAAGAGCCAAAGAGCTGCGTGAAGATTAAATGCTTTATGTCCACTTTAGTCATTAACTCACTTTGTGACCTCAGGCAAGTAATTTACCATCAATAGCTTCAATCACACTACCTGAAATAAAGGGATAATGATGCCTTTGACCTGATCATGACAGGATATCATACCCCATTAAAGGAAAGAAAAAAATAGAATACTGTGACGTATCTGCTCATGATTCTGTAGTATGGAAACTATTGAGTTCAAAGAAAAACTGGACCTATTATCCTTCAATGGCATAGCGAAAATATTTTGCAGCCCATTCCCATCCAAGAGAAAAACAAAACAATACAATACAAAAAGCCCTCTATTTAATTGTCAGATGAGCAGACTTCAAAGTTTTCCTATGATATAGGTAGAAACATGATAGTTTTTTGAATGAAACTTTGAGTCAGAAGATCTGATTTTGAGACCCACCTTGAGCATTGACAAAATTTGCAACCATAAGCAAAGCACTTAACATTTCTGAAGCTCAATTTCCTCATCTGTGAAACTGAAAATACTATTATTTGTACTACCTACCTCATGTAGTTGTTAAAGTCAAACAAGATAAGGCATATGAAAGTACATTGTAATAGTAAAGTAGTATATAAATATGAACCATTATTAGGAAATAATAGAGCGATGCATTACTGTAAAGTAAGTTATTAAAGGTAGGAAGAAAGAAGCCAGAGATGAATTGCCTGTCTCCTTGGTCAGATCTTATCCCAAGGGAATAATCTGAAGGGCTGTTCCAGGAGTGAGTTTGTAAATGTTTAATAACCAACTCTAATAAAAAAAAAATACTGTCAACACATTTTAAAGTTTGTGTGTTATTTTCATCTTTTTCTAAAGTTTAGACAATCAAGAAAGCAATAAATCTAGTTTTGATTTGTAACATTTGCTGATTTTCAAAGTCTAAATATTCACTCTAGAAATTTAACAAGCAGCTCTCCCACCCAGAATGATTTGACTCCAGGACATCACTTTCCTGTTCTGAACTTTGCTTAGTCTTATGGTTGGTTTTTTGTTTTGATTTGTTTTGGATTTTTTTGGATCTTCCCATATAGAGACCTCAACCAAGTGAGCAATTAAACAACTAAGTAACTGCTTTTGGACAAATTGGTAACTGGCACAAACATAGAGGATATATCTGTAGTAGATATTTATCCATTCATTGAAGTGTAATTTATTAAATTGCAAAAATATTATTATTATTAGACAACAGGAAACATTCAAATTGAATGTTAAGTATTCATATAATACCTACTCTACCAGTCTGTGCTAAGGGCTTTACAGACATTATCCTGCTTTTATCCTTGTAAATCAGGCTAGGTGATTATCCCTATTTTACAGTTGAGGAAAATGAGGCAAACAGGTTAAGTCCTGAGGCTGGGTTTTAAGTCAGCTTTTCCTCACTCTAGACTTAGCTCTCTATCCACTGCACCATTAGCTGTCTTAAAGGTAATTAAGATATGATATTACAAGGAAACAATTTCAGTGCCTTGTACAATTCTCTAAACATTCACTTATTAGATTTAGCAGAATATTTTAGTAAATAACATTCATGTACTTTCAGGTTGATTTCTGTTGCCCTTTCAATTGGTGGGCATCCAGATTTTAAAGGAACTGTTCAGGCAATAGCCACACCTATGCTTCTTTCTCTCTTACAGTCTCTTAAATTACATTTTCAACAAGTCACTCTACCTCTACTTTCATACCTATCATAACTGGGAAATTGTGAACCAATGAAGAAATCTATTCTATTTTTAGATGTCTTTCATTGTTAAGAATTCTTATTTTTCAAAAAGTTAAAGACAATGCTTATTCACTATGCCTTCTCTTCCCCAGGTTTAACATTCTAAGATCTTTCAGTAAATCCCAATGTGATTTTATTTCTTCAAAAATATGTTTTTTTTCCCTCTGACCTATAGTTTATCAATATTCTTTGTAAGATAAGATAGAGTATCCAAAGCTGAACGATGAATAATTCTTCCACTCTGATCTGACCAAACTACATCTGTCGTATTATCACTTCCTATGTTTTAGACTGGTCTAAGGATATATTACCTTTTAAGCAAATACACAAAGCCATTGATTCATCTTGAATTAGTAATGCACTAAACTCACATATATACATATACACACATACACAAATATATATGTATATATTATTGCCTGAACAGTTCCTTTAAAATCTGGATGCCCACCAATTGAAAGGGCAACAGAAATCAACCTGATATTTGTACACAGAGGGATACATATACAGGATGCCCTATATTTCCCTATATCAAAACTTAGCTATTATGTCCTATTCCTTTGAACGACTGAGATAAATGAATAGGAATAGAGTCAATCCACAGCAAGAGTTCCTAATAGAAAGTTCCCCATTGTGGACAAATTTTCCACTCAGGCCAAAAAACATAAGGGGAAGTTTTCCACTAAGAGTAAATATCTTTGGTCCTATTGAGATGAACAAAAATTTAACAGGTAGAGTTTCTGAATAATTAATAATCAATTTATTAATTAGACTAGCTGGCAATCAACAAATTTATGGTCAGTGGTTTCTCTTCACACACCAAAGGAGACCCTAAAACACCTTAAAAATATCTTTTAAGCTAATTCCCCTATCAAGTAAAAATTAATCTTGATTGGTAAATATTTAATGAGGAGTCTTTAGTTCTTTTGCTGAGAACTCGATTTTATCATTAGACTCAGCAATCTTAAGGCATCTGAGCAAGGGAAGCCATCTCCATTTGGTCCTCTCTAACTAGTTCTTTCCTTCATGAACTGGGTTGCCCTGAACTCTAATGGTGGCAATGAGGAATTCCTCCTCCAGGCAAAGTCTTGCCTGACTAGATTTTGTTTATACTCTAAACAAAAATTAGGTTTCCCAGTTTGGTGGGTTCTAGTTCAACTAGTAAGCAAGTACCATAAGATGTAGGGGCAAATTTCATCACTCAGTTATGCTCTTCAGAGGCTGAGTGATGTTTTCAGTATATGGGTTTTAATAGAAATAAGAGGATCATAAATTAATAATTAGTTATTAATATAATAGTATGGTATTAATTTTCTCAAGGCTATTCTCTGATTTCAAAGATTATAACCACCTAATCTGATAAACTCATCTATGCCATTGTGTTAATAAGTAGGCAGTTATTTTCTCTTCAAGTTCCCTAGCTAGAGAGATGACACTTTAACCTGATGAAGACTGTAAAGAAAAATTGCAGCCCTGTGGCAAGACATAGAGTAATATATCAGGATATATAATTGTCCCTCAAATAATAACACATAGAAACTTGCTTATTCTGCCCAAACAAAAAGCTATCCCTAATTCAGCACCTAAAACTTATTTTTTCTTCTTTTGGAAAGTATTCCTTAGTATGTTAGTAATAACTTATTGTACCAATATGAATGGAATTTAAAGAGAATAGAGACAGGTAGGTAAGCATTTTCTATAAAGACTTTTAAGTAATGGAATTTTTTTTATCCATTTAGGTCATGATCAAATTAAGAAAATAATCATTCAATATTATCTGGCTTCACATACTCTGTGGTTCTGCCATCAGCTGCAGAACAGGTATCTTATTATTATCCATGTTAGGCCATCATAGGAAATCCAAAATACTGGCAACTGCTATTCATATGGAGTTACTTATGGATCATCTCTTTGAAAAGAACTTGTCTTTAAATTGGCCTTATTCTGCTATTATATAGATTGAATTTATTGATTAGGCACTCTGATGGATGAAGATCTAAAATCTAAGTTTCAAAACTATTAGGAGGGCAGATTCTTTTCCTTATTTTTTTTTAATTTGCCTCTTTTTCTCTTTTTCCCTTTTCATTTTCTCTGTTCCATTTCCTTTTTTCCTTTTCTTTTCTTCCTTCTTATAATTTAAACAGTAATTTTATTTTCTTATAATATGCTCTTTGACAACCTACTAAATATGTTGTTCCTTGTTTAAGACTCTGAAAATATGCCAATCTTGTCTAATCTAGTTACTGAACATTTAGAGGTAACAGGAGTTAATTAGTTCCCAAATTGGCTTTCTTTGTTTGGACTAGGTTTATTTCTTTCATTCTCATTTCTCATTGCATTTAAAATTCTTACTCAGTTTTCTAGCTTTTTTGCTATATGTTTTGCATGTTTGTTCATGATAACTCTATTTTTAGAGGACTAGAAATGCTCTCCTGCTTTGTTTTGTTTCGTTTTGTTTAATATAAAACCCCTTGTCCCTCATTTTTGTCTTTTTGGGGACTATGTAAGGAATATTCTAGTGTTGGTCTTTTCATTTTCAATAATAAAATCATTCATTACACAATCTTCACAAACATACCCATTCCTAGAATAATTTTGCAAACTCTCTGTCATCTTCCTTTACAATTCTGCTCATAAAAGGACTTACAACTGAGCTATTAATTCTTTGTGGTATTGGAAAAGTAATAATAATGTTGATAACATAGTTCTCTCAGGCTCTTGGGGCAGTACTCATATTTTTGATCTTATATTTCAGAGGAAGTTGCTGACACTTCTCCAGGGTAGAAGCAAAAGAAACAAAGGATGTCTGGGAATGAAGATACTTAAATTCCATTTAGCACCTTTCTTCAGATGTAGCCCAAGTGCTTTTCACTTATTCAGCCCCATATGATTCCCTAGGACTCAAGCTGTTGCTATTCACTCAGAAGCTTAAAAAGTATATAATCATCAGGTCCAGAAAGAATAAGCTGCAGGAAATTGTTTTGAGTAGAATAAAGCTTTCTTTGGCTTCCTGCCACCTCTCTTTTCTGCCTCCATCTTTTAAGTCCCCTTCATCAGATGCACTCAAAATACCCATTGGAATAAGATCTATGAGGGCAGAGATGATGTTTTATTACATGCAAGTACAGAACCTAACACAATGTGTAAGATTCTCAGCAATTTTTGTGTTGCTTATTAAAAAGAAAGAAAAAAAAAGAAAGGTCTTGTCCTTCTCAGACAGCTTTCTATTCTCTCCTTCAACAAAATTAAGTCTCTTCTTAGTTCCCCTTAGCTTTTTTGAGTTGTTCAGTCATGTCTGACTCTTCAATACCTCATTTGGGGTTTTCTTGGCAGAGAAAATGGAGTGGTTTGCATTCTTTCTCCAGCTCATTTTATAGATGAGGAAACTGAGGCAAACAGGATTAAGTGATTTATTCAAGACCAAACAACTAGTAAGTTTCTGAGGGTGGATTTGAATGTAGGAAGATGAATCTTCCTGACTCCAAGCCCATCACTCTATCCACTGTGCCACCTAGTTGCCTTTTAGCTTAGTGATGGAAAATAATCTAAAAAAATATATTTCTATTTCACTCTCAATATATCTGTAATCTCATAAATGTGGATATTCCATCTAATTATGAAGATATGTCTATATCTTGATGGTTTTTATCCACATTTTTCTGTAGAAAAAATGGGCCTACCCAACATGTCAGGGATCTCTCCCTAGTTCTTTGGATCCTGTTTAGATAGTAGGAGAGCATATGGGTTCTATACTATTATACCCTGATCATATCATCTAGGTTTTTGGTCATACATGTCTCTAATGATAACTTTTATCATATTTCTCTCAGGATAATGAACTAATCTCTGATCAAATTTTAATGATTTATAATATTATTGATTGAATCTGCTATAAATGCATGCTTTCTAACTTCCTCATACTCCTAGAAGTTGGCACAGTTGACCTTTGCTTCCTTATGAAATTCTACTCCCTTAAAATCCTTGATATCCTTCTTCCTCATTTTTCTTTCTCTTTCTTTGATCACTATATTTCTCTGCTTTGCTGTTTTTATTCTTTTAAAAAAAAAACAAACCCCTCCTTCCTCTCTTCGGTGATTTCCTTCACTCATGACTTTAATGCTTGTCTCCATATGCTTGGTTCCTAAAGTTATTCTTTTAGGCCCCAACTCTCTCTCTAGTAATTACTACCAAATTTAAACACCTGATAATTAATTCTAATTGAATGACCTGAAACTATGATGTTTTTGAAGTACTGAAATCATGCAGTGCCTTGCACATAGTGGGCACTAAATAAATGTTTATAGATTAACTATTAATATGCTACTTTCCCATATCCTTAGTTTCTAAGCTTTTGTTAACTTTACATCCAAATGTCTCTCATATCCATGACTTCCTTTCCATTTTTATACCATTATTGCTAGATAAGTCATTGGTTACCTCATACAATTCATCTGAATTATTATAGTATGTATACCTCATATCCATGCTACCAGTACACCTCCATTTTTATTCTCTAGCCAAATTATTTTTTAAATCTTTTCTATACATAGCTGTCAGATTCATTTCACTAAAACTCAGAAGATATATTTGACATGTTTCTTTAGATTACCTTCATCTGTTGGCACTAAGGCACACATCAATAAATAGGTGAACTTCTCACCTAAAACATCAAATTAGATATAAGTTCTCTAATATCATTCCTAGTGTAGTTAACCCTGCTCAAAAACCTTCTGGGACTTCTACTGACTACCAAAATTAGAGCAAATCTTTTAGCTTAGCATTCAAGGCTCTGTACAACTTAACCCTAGCCAATTTTTTCCAGCCTTTTTGCCTCACTCTTTATTCACCATTCCTAGAATGGGACCTGTCTCCCAAGCCTCATTTCTCCATGTTAAATATATCAATCAAAAGCCAAAAAGCTTACTTTCTCAAGAAGTCAACCCTAGTTTGCTCATCTGAATGTGAATTATTCCTCTGTAAATGTCAAAAAAAATCTTCATTTGTATCTCAAGAAATTTTTTTGGTGTTGAAGTAATGGAAGTTAAATGACTTGTCCAGGGTTACATAGCTAGGAAGTATTAAGTGTTTAAGGACAGATTTGAACTAAAGTTTTCCTGATGGGGCTGGCACTCTATCCACTGCACCAACTAGCTGCCCTGAGAAAATTATTTTAAAGACACATTCCTTATATTGACACCTACGAATATGATAGAGAAGTGAATTTTTGCCCATATGTCATTTAGTATGTAGCCTGTGAAGAGTGGAAATCAGTGGACGAAGCTTCCTATAATTGCATAAATAGCACGTAGTGGAAGTGAGCTACTACATAGTATGTGTCATGAAGAACAATGTCCAGGGATGAGTTGGCGAGCATGATTCCTGATAAACCTCCGATTGTAAAAAGAAAAATGAAACCAGGGCTCATAGTATAGCTGGGGATCATTTAATGTTACCTCCATGTAGTGTGGCTGACAAATTTTGTCACTCTAATAATGTATCTCATCTCAAATCTTTAAATCTTATATCTTTAACTTTAAATCTTAAACTAGATATGTATGTTATCTCTGGAAAAGTTTCTCCAATTCTTCAAGTGATTGCTCAATTCCTTACTTTTTATTCATGAGCCAGATACTTTCAATCTTTTCTTAGCACAAAGCCTAGCCTAATGGTAACTATTTAATAAATACTTGTTGACTTCTTGACTTTATTTGGTTTTTCTACCTCTTATTCCCACCATAACTATAAATCCAGGAATACATTTTTATGACATAGAGTGTCAGATCTCCATATATCCAATTTGGGTTTTTTTTTTTTTTTTTGATGTATTCCAATGTCAAATCACAAAGATACATTCTAAACTCTTGTGTTTCTAAATGTAAATTATCGGTGATAAAAGATTATCACTTGGAAGTGCTATTTTCCCTAAAAACCTATTTTCAGGCAACCAAGTTTAAAAGTTAAGTGGGATACTCCCACCTAGGTAGTTGTATAAGTCTTCTGTACTGAAAAGTAAATTCCTTGAGGTCAGGTACAACATCAAATACAGCTATCATTCATAGTAGCTAGATGGTAAATTGGACAGAGTGCTAGATTTGAAGTCAGGGAGACCTGAATTCAAATTTTTTTCAGCTATTAATTAGCTCTGTGACCCTGGTAATTCACTTACCATCTCTTAGTCTTAGGTTTGTTTGTTTTTTTCCATCTGCAAAATGGAAATTTTAATTGCATCTTTCTCATATGGTTGTTGTGAGAACCAAATGAGATAACAATGTAAAGCATTTTGCAAGCTTTACAATGCTACAAAAATAGCTGTTATTATGTATTATTTAACCTAAGTAGTATTTCCATTGTGGCTTAAATCCCAACTAAAATCCCATCTTTTACTGAAGCCTTTCTTACCTCTTATTTCTAGTATCTCCCTTCTGTTAAATGTTACTTGTTTGTTTTGTATGTAGCTTACTTTGTATATAGCTATAGGCATATTGTCTCCCTCACTAAATTATAAGCTACTAGAGAGAGGGACTATCTATCGCTAGCATTTATCATACTATCTGGTGTATAGTTAGTGTTTAATAAATGATGGATTGATACACCTTGCAATTATTAGATATATCATATTTAAGGAATTAATCTTCAATTTTTTTTTACCATTTCTGAGAATTAACAGAATGGTAGTAGGTGTCTGAAAATGTGAAGTAAAAAAACAAAGAAGTACTAAATGCCTGGAAGTTGAATTTCTAATTGAGACCTTGCAGACAACTGTTGAGGGCAGCTTGTGTTTATATTAGAGATTTGGAGAGAATCTGCTAAAATCGAAAGCAGATCAAAAACAACTAAACAAACTAGATCCATCTGTGAGAAAAGGCAGTGAAGACTTATTTGGGATATACTATCTCTCCACCCTACTTATGAGGCAATTACCATGGCCCAAGAATATGGTAAATAGTTCAGCCCAACTATTTCTTAAGGGAGTTATAAACAAGAATAGATCCCAAATCAAACCAAACTCAGAGAACTAAAGACCTCAATTCTAATAAATATGGAGGGCAAAATAATTTTGTTTTGTTGGACAAAATGCGTTAGTTTTGTATTCCTGTAGTATCTAGCAGTGGTATACTAAGAAATGTTCATCCACCAGTTCTCCAAAAATGCACGATACATTTAAGTTAAATCTGCATAATACTTTTTCCATTATTCACTTAAGTCTAGATCATCAATAAAACACTAATTATGGCTTGATTGGTGGTCTTTGATCATTTTCAAGATATATATATATATGCTTATACTGAAATTTTAACAATTAAGGTTAGATTTCTGGAATATTACTTAAAGCAGGGGTCCTCAAACTTTTTAAATAGGGGGCCAGTTCAGACTGTTGGAGGGCTGGACTATGGTAAAAACAAAAGCTATGAACAAATTCCTGTGCACGCTGCATATATCTTATTTTGAAGTGAAGAAACAAAACAGGGACAAATACAATATTTAAAATGAAGTGAAGTTAAATCAACAAACTTACCAGTATTTCAATGGGAACTATGGGCCTGCTTTTGGCTAATGAGATGGTCAATGTCTGATTCCATATTTGTCACTGCTAGTTGTAACAAGTGATACAAGTGTGCATCTGTTAGTCTTGATCTGGTTGGAGATTTTAAATGTTTCATTCTAGAAAAAGTCTGTTCACAGACAAAAGTGCTACCAAAGATGGTTGCCATTTTGAGTGCATGGTTCTTGAGATGAGGATATGACTCAGAGGGGAGAGATGCATAGAAATTATGAAGACTGCTTGACTTGAATGTGTCTTTCAGAGCGTCACAATTCTGCAGTTCAGCCAGTTCCATTTGGTAAATTGTATCCACATTTTCAAAGTCAATAGAAAATGGGTTACAGAAAAGCTGTATGTCCTGTTCATGGAGATGAAGCTCTTTAAATCTAAACTGGAACTCCTTTTGCAATTTTTCCAGTGAATCCACACTTTTTTTTGGGAATGCAATCAGCGATTTTTCCGCTAACAGATTTTGAGTTATGGAGAGATGGCAGAAGTTTTCCTCCTTCACTTGTTTAATGAGGAGGCCTAATTCTACTTCAAATGCTTTTACATGTGATTGCATATCACAGATGAGCTTCCCCTTTCCTTGAAGTTGCATATTGAAATTGTTGAGTAGCTCTGTTACATCTGTCAGAAAGGCAAAGTGTCATTTCCATTCTGCATCATTGAGCTCTGGTACTTCTTTGTTTTTTGGAAGCAGAAAAATTGTAATCTGTAGAAGTAAGTCATAGAAACATTTCAAAACTCTCCCTTGACTGAGCCAATGGACTTCTGTGTGATATAGAACATCTTCATGCTCAGCATTTAGCTCAGACAGAAATTCCTGAAATTGTCTGTGATTTAGTGCATTAGCTCTAATGAAGTTAACACAAGATACCACAATTTTCATAACATAGTCCCACTTCAGTAATTTACTACACAGCGCTTGTTGGTGGATGAGGCAGTGTATGCTATTGGATGAGAATGGTTAGGTTTGTACATCTCTTGGTTAATGCGAGCAATTACTTCTTTGTTAGACCCCATCATGCTAGGAGCACCATCAGTTGCCATGCTGGCTAGTTTAGCCCAGTCCAGCTTCAAACCATTCATAGTTTGGCAAACTTTTTCATAGATATCCTCTCCTGTAGTTGTTTCTTTGATGCTTTGCAGTACAGCAAGCTCTTCTATGACTTCAAAATAATCATTCATCCCACAAATAAAATTAGAAGTCGTGCAGAATCACAAACATCATTGCTTTCGTTGAGTGCCAAAGAAAAAATATGAAAAATTTTTTATGGAGTTTTGCAAATGCTGATGTAGATTGTGTCCCATTTCTTCAATCCTCCATGTAATTGTAGGTCCTGAAAGACTCACTGTACTAAATAAATCAGCCTTCTCTGGACACATTTCTTTGGCAACAGAAAGAAGGCATTCTTTAACAAATTTTCCCTCCACAAATGGTCTGCCAGTGCATACTATTACCTTGGTAACTTGAAAACTTGCTCACAGTGATGAAATATTTAGCTGCTTCTGCTTCACAAAAATATTTTGCTGAGTTGTCAATGTATTTCTCAGTTTTAATATTTTATCTTTTCTCACTTCTCCAACCAAACAATCATATTTATCTTTATCATGAGTTTCATAGTGTCCACGCAAATTATATTCTTTGAACACAGACACTATATTCTGGCACATCAGACATACAGCTCTTTCCTTGTACTGAATGAAAAAGTAATCATAAGTCCACTGTTCTTTGAATATCCTACACTACAAGTCAATTTTTCTGTTTCTTGATATCATTATTTCTAGGGATTCCAAATTGCTATTAGCAAAATACCAATATATATACACAGCGCTACAAAAAACAATATACCAGCAATAACTTTGGCCACACAGAGACATACAGACTGCAATGCCCAACTTCCTCCTAGCTGCCTCTGCCCTGTGATGCCTCCGTTTTCCCCACTCTCTCTCCTGCTTTTCACGCCCCCGCTTCCAACCTTAACTGCTGCAGTGAATTCCCCCTGCAGTGGCCCGTGATGTGCACAGCATGCACTGTACATCCCCTGCACCTGTCTCTTGTGGTGACTGCTGTTATTGTACAAGGCCGCGGGCCGTCAGTTCTCCGTCTTCTGCATCTCTCTCCCCTCCCTACACCATACACCCTGGCCTGGGAACTCACCTCACCTCGGTATTGCCTCACACTCTGTCTCCCCGCCTCAGCCCAGTGCTGGAAGTGTGCGTTGCTAATGTGAGTTTAGGTCAAACATCACTTCCGTTCTGATTTTGCCATAACCCGGCGGGCCTCATAAACGTCCTCAGTGGGCTGCATCTGGTCTGTGGGCCATAGTTTGAGGAACCCTGTGTTAAAGTATAGTAATGACACAATCTTAGCTCTCTCCTATCTCTAAGAGCTAGTTACAGCATATCCCTGATACCAAGTGACAGATATGTAGACAGAGGGTAAAACTGTGTGTGTGTGTGTGTGTGTGTGTGTGTGCACTAAGTACAAGCACACTTTTATTACTAAAGAAGATGAAAATAATGGAAGAATACCTCTCTATTCTCTATGGATAATAAAGAGATCATTGAAAGAATAGATGAGTCATTTGGAAGTGGGGAAGTAAATAAAAGGATACTGAGGAAGAAAAAATGAGTTGTAACTTTTATCTGGAGGTTAGGAAGAGAAGAATGAAAATAAATACGAAAGTAAAGCAAAATATGAGCTACATTTGGAGCTATATAATAATCACAAAGAGCTCCTTTGATGTTATTTGATATCTACTCTGTGTAATCATATGTAGTAATATCCCAGATCTAAGCTGCCTATCATGTTTGTAGAATTGGGGGAGGACAAGGGAGGGAGATAAGCTCTTGCTTCTCTGCCTTTTCTATAAGTCCCCACCAAGTGTATTCTACTTTCCCACTAATATATGCAAATGATTATCATCCTAGTTACCTTTAACCACTTAATATCAATTAGTTTTACAAAAGGATGTTTACTTCAAAGACACAAGCAGCAAAATACAAATATTTCCTCCCTGTACCTTGGGGACTTTAGTCTTTCCTACTCTCTTCATCAACAAAATGAAGCTATAATTTGCTGACTTAAAATGGAAAGAGGATCAAATGTCCCTATTCACTGTTCCAGCATACCATCATCCTTTCTAATCACCCAAGGTTTCAATTTCTGCTGTGTATAAGCACTGTGTACATTGGGATACAAAGAGAAAGAGAAAAAGAAAAAAACCTGAAGAAAGTGGGCTCACTCTTAGTTTGGTACATTTATAGCATAGGTTAAAATGCTACACTGCTGTAAGATGAGTGCCTATCTCAAGTACCACTTGGAGAGGTCCCCCACTTGGAGGAGTGACTTGAGTCACTAGTACTGAATGGGCTATATAAACCAGATCCTGGGACATTTAGGATATTGTACTTCCTTCATCTTAAATGAAAGAACTAATGTTAGGACATGCAAAGAACCCAGGACTGAATTCACAAGGCCACTCTGATATCTTCAGGGAAGAGGACCCAAGGTCTCTTTTCTTATAGCATTGTGTCTCACTGAATGCCATCAACCAAGGAGGCTGATAAATCTACTAAGAATCCAGCCAAAAAATTTTACAGAGAGTGGGCCAAGGCTGACTCAGCTGTTTTTGAAGACAACTCCAGTTCTGACTATTCTAGAAATCAGAAAATTTTTCTCCTACCAGTTATAAAATGTCTCGATGTACTCAAGCTTCTCAAAAACACTTCCATTATACATCATTACCACTCTCCAAGAAATAGGCTCTTCAGTCTCCCTGTAGGAATTTACATCAGCCTAATATGTTGATATACTTTGCACATGGAACAGACCTTGTTACACATATACCAATTTATGTACATATTGTCGTCCCCCTTACTTTTCCAAAATAAGTTGCTTGAGGGTGGGGACTTCCTCTCCCCACCTCCCCACCAATTTTCTTTGTATCATCATCTATAGTACACTGCAGGCAAAGAGTAAGTTTTTAAAATAAATCTTTGTTGATGGATTGAATGATTATAGAACTACTCTTGCCCTGAAGCAGGCACTATACTTGTGGACAACTCTAATTTTTAAGAAGTTTTTGATTCTCTGGCTAGATCAGATCTAAAAATAATAAGTGGACATTATAGGAGAGCCAAAGTTGGGCTAAAAATGAAGAAATTTTTTCTAACAGTTGGAACTATCTAATGACCAAACAAAAAGTCCAAAAAGGTCATGGGTCCCTGAAGCCCTTCCAGCACAGATTGAGTTACCTGTTTCAAAATTTTTCTAAATACAATAGAGGGTCTGCATTGAAGGGGACTCACATCTCTCAGAGATTTAGATCCTAAAGGCATCACAATTATGAAAGGCCTTTCTTGATACTCCCTAAAGTTATTGTGCCTTATACCTAAAATGTCCTTGTATTTGTTGTAAATTATATTGTAAAATGTATATATTGTTGTAAATAATATATAAATATATATATTATATATATGCATGTAAATATATATATATATATATATATACTTTTGTATACTTCTATTATTTCTTCTTAATAGAATATAAGCTTCTTTTTTCTTTGTGTCTCCATACACAGTATCTGGCAGATGAAATTCTCTCAAAAATAAAGGGTTTTGTTTTTAATATTTTCAAAATCCAGAAGAATGCTTTGGGGACAAATCAATCTACATGTTGAAAACATTGACGTCAGCTGTTCTTCCCCAATGTTCTATGATTTAGTAGTAGATTCTAGAAACTGGTTAATGGGGCTTGACTTCTTACTGAAGCCTAGGCATGATTCTATGAAGCAGTATTCACAGAAGCATAACTCAAAAGATGGAAAAAATTTATCAGTGTGAATTAGTTGGACTGAACTTTAACATTTTGACTACTCCCTAGTTAACCATTATTTTCTTTTGTCACTCCCAATAGATTTAGGATTGACCAATACATTTTGGCTTTTATCCAAATGAAATTTTATCAGTTTAGAGACTTTTTGTGGACATGGAAATTCTATTCACCTCTGACTCTACCTGAGAAATCTGAAGAGAAGAAAGAAATTAAGAGTCCTACTGCTATGTATAATTTAGAAAGAAAGAAAAGAAAATTTAGAATATTCATAACATTGAAGGGTTAAAATAACAAAGTATCCCTACTTCATAGTTTTGACAAGAATTGAAGCTAGTAGGATATTAGAAGACATATCCAAACGTTCCTTCAACTTCTGGTTTGACTCCACAACTTACTCTAATATTAAATGTCCATTTTTCTCTCTTACAATTATTCTCCTTTGACAATTTTAAGTCAGATTAAGCTATTCACATTCCCTAAACTTCATTTGCCTTTTCCCTTCCTATATGCTTTTGATCATCATGTCTTCCCTCTTGTTTAAAATGGTGCCCCCCCACCTATTAACATCATAGTCCTTCTCCAAGTCCCAGTATATGTTCCCTCACTCATAAAACCTTCCCTGTTCCTTCTATTTATCAAATCAAAATAACAAGTATTTATTAAGTGCCTGATCTATGCCAGCTGCTGTACTAAGTACTAGGGATAACAATCCTGGATCTTCCTAGTCTATCCCTGCTCTTCAGAAGTTTCATAGTCTAATTAAAAGAGAATCTGATAACAACTATGTACAAACAAGGCATATATAGGATAAACTGGAAATAACTGAGAGAATTAAGTGATTCCTCCCTTAATCAGATCACTGGGGTATTACTTAGTGGTACCTAAAGTACTGCAAAACATTTTATCCACATTATTTCACTTGGATAATAATTCAAAACAATGCTGTGTGCCAAGTGCTTTGACCTCATTATTCTCGTTTTACAGATGAGGAAAACCAAGGTGCCAAATGGTTTCTGTATAAAACCACTCCTAGTCCTGCCATCCCAATGCTAGTGTCTTCTCCTCTGCTGTGTGTGAAATGTGTATGTGAAGTACAGAAAATATCCTTTGGCTGATTATCCCAGATTCAAGCTACTATGTCTGTTAGTTCTAGAGTTTGGGGAGGGGAGAAAAGGGAAAAGAGGTCTCTCTATCCATTGACTATTTTATATAATAAACATTAAAGGCAAGATCTGAACCCAAATTTTCAGAATCACAGATGCATCACTTTAGTAACTAGTAACTACTTTACAATGTATGAGGAATGTAATGATTTACTAAATAACAACATGGCATCTGATAGAATGACCAGTTTCTAAAAAGGTGATTTATTTAGAATATGCAGAATAATACATTTTGCCATAAAGGCTTCAAAACATTGTTATTTCTCATAGCTTTTCTTTCTTTTATGCCCAATGCTTTAAATAAAATATTTATAGGCTTTAATTAAAATAGATTTGGATTTCAAGTGGATAGATTTTAATGCTTTCTAGCTATTTATTTACATACATTAAAGTACACACAATATTAATGACATTTGATTTGGAAGAGAAGTTACTCAATTATCTGGTAGCCTTTGTTTCAACATTATGAATAGCATCTGGTTAATAGGAATATTTATAGAAATCAATCAATGATATCTTGAGCCTGACATGGAAAAAAAAAAAAAAAAGACTTACCATACTTTGGTTCTAAAATAGCATATCCTGGATTAAAGGCCATTCTCCTTATCACTTTCCCAAGGGAGTCCTACAGGCTAAACATGATACATTGATGAACTTTTACACCAAATTCGCCCATCCTTGAAGCATTTAATTAGATCCCTTCAATATCTTTAATGGTCAATCTCAAGATAGTCTCTGTGATATCTTCCATAATAAAGAACTCCTGAATACATCCATTTTCTTTGTCAAGCAAAAGTTGAAATGCAACATCCAACTTTTCTAAAAGTTTCAGGGTAAGAAGAGGAGTTAAAGATGTTAGAGATAGAGATAGAGATAGATAAATAGATAGATAGATAGATGATAGATCGGAAAGAAAGGGAGAGAAAGATAATCGATAGATAAATATAAGCATAGAGATAGAGAGGGCCAAGCACTGGGGATACAAAAAATAAACAAACATGATAGTATCTATATTTAAAAAAACTTAAATTCGAATGGGGAAAAAACAAAATATGGAAATTCTGGAAAGTGAAGAGGAGAGAAAAGGAGGTATCATTGTGGGCAGTGAAGCAGGCAGGCAGTCAAGAAATAGATAGATTACAGAGAGTAACAGTGAGAGTCAACTTATGCATGATTGGTTCTTTCCAAAATTGTAGTATTGGTATTCTAAAGATAATAGCTAGCAATTAAAAAAAAAGATGTTCTTTAAAACGCATATCTCTTAAGTAAATATGTTTCAAGTTATAGATTCAAAGAAAATTAGAACTAGAAGAAATCTTAGAAATCACCCAATTAAGCCTACCAATTTCACATATGAGATAATTAAGTCCCAGAAAGGTTGAATCACTTACCCAAGTTTGCATTGCTAGTTAGTAGCAAAGGCAGATCTAACTCTTAAACCACTGCTCTTTCATCACAGCTTTGGGTCTTGCTATTTTCCAGTCAAGAAGTTATTACCCTAAAATAACCCTACTCTTTGTTACCTATGAAGAATTATATCTTTATCTTACTCTCCTCATAGTTAAATTAAAGCATGCAATAAGAAGCTTAGTGACCTTGTAAGCTGTTTAGCAAGTAACTGGATCATATATTTGAGACTGGAAGGGACTTTAGAGACCATTTATTCCATCTTGGAACATCTTGTCCAAGCTCTAGATTTTACACACGAGGAAACTGAAACCAAGAAGGGGGAGAGATGAAAAAATAAAGATGTGAGGATAAAAACTTTCAAATTCAGAAAAAAAATCTGGACAAAGTTGTTACAGATATTTTATGGGGAAGTTAATACCACTAATTTATATTGATAGTGATCATTATTAATTATTTTCCAAAATGACTGGAGTCATTAACATATTTTAAAACCTTTAACAAAGAAGTCTATGAATGAATAAATATTACAAGATACAGGAGAAATTTTCAGTAATTTGGAGAGACAAAATGTTGTATTTCTGTTTGTTCAAGTTTTTAAGTCCGTTCTCCATGAAGAATGATACAACACACTTGACAGGTGATCTTGTTTAAGATCTGTTACTCATTATAGCCATCTGCACTTAGACCTGTACCACTGCCAATTATCCCTTCCCTCAAACTCCCTCAGTCCTAAAATTCCACTATTAGAGATTAAGTCCTTTGGGTTAATTCATTATTAAATCAGGCAAGAATCCCATTTTAAAATGCAAATATCCCTGAGAAAGCAACATTATATATATGTGTAAATACATATACACATGGACAAACATATATTAGATAAATTCCACAAAGAAATAGGAGTAAAGTACTATGAGATTCAAATTCAAAAACTGTTCTTCTGGTTGAGGGCTTCAGAAAAGACTTTAGAAAAGAAGTGATATTTCAGCTGGGTCTTGAAGGAAGTGTGGAATTTAGGTAGTTGAAGGTGATAGATGGGAAATAAGGGAGTAGTTTGATAGAGTAGAATGCCTTCCAGGTAGAGGGATTTGTTCAGTTCATTAAATAATAATAATACTTGAATTTTATGAAACATTTAAAATTTAATAAATAACTTCACATGTACTATCTAATTAGAAACTAACAGCATCTCTATGCAGTAGGTTCTAGAGATAATTGTTATCTCCATTTAATAAATGAAGAAAATAAGGCTCAGTAGGCACTCAGCTTCTCTGGGCTCATATAGCTCTCATCTTGATGACACTGAATAGAGATTCTTTCTTACTTCAAGTCTAGTATACTTACTATACAAAATATATAGTATTTTCTATAAATTATATGTGCATATATAAGTATATATAAATTACTTTGAGTTTTTATTTATGCAAAAGGTTCTTATTTAGCACTAAAGAAGAGAAAAAGATAAATAAGCACTGCCCTTATAGTGCTTATAATCCGAAAGAAAAAATATGTATACATAACTATGATGCAAAACAGTATAACAAATACAAAAGAAATGCACAAAGTGCTATGAGATTGGGAATATGTGAGAGATTGTTTGAAGCTGAACAAAGGAACACATGAAAAAGCTATTTTTTCCTGTCCACAAAGGTGGTTTGTCTGACTGATAGAAGCCTGTACCCCATTCCCTGAATTTGACCTTCCTTTTCTCTTTCATGGCTATTCTCTCATGTCTGGAATTACATATACACATATTTGTGCCTGTCAACTTTCTTGGAATGAATTGAACTAAACTGTTGGTTTTTGCTCAGCAGTGGGTTTTGAACTTGTTTATCTCTTCTCTTTATCATTAAAAATACTTCTTTATTTTCATTCCCTCAGGCCCTGCTAGGTAATCTGATGATATAAAACACTAAAAAGTCTTAATGGCTTCTAGACAATAGACAATAGACCAATAGACAGAATGAGGGTGTTGGGCTACTGAATCAGTGGTAGGAGAAAAGGATGAAAGGGAGGAGAGAGACACACAAATAGAAGATGAAAGACTTCCAAAGGCAAATTTTTACTTAGAGTAGGCCCAGCATTCTCGTTGTGAAACAAATATAAAGATAATCATCTAATTTCTGCATTCGGGAGTCATATTAGCTCACAATATCTTTTCCAACTTATCTCTCATACTCCTCTTCATGGACTCCATGGTCCAACCAAATTATACTCTGTACCCCATTCCCTGAATTTGACCTTCCTTTTCTCTTTCATGGCTATTCTCTCATGTCTGGAATTACATATACACATATTTGTGCCTGTCAACTTTCTTGGAATGAATTGAACTAAACTGAATTGAATTATAGAGCATTTCAAAATTTTGGAAAGTATCCCATATCTCCCACTTCCCAGGCTTCCACAAGCTACCCACTCTTCTATTCTAGTCAAAATAGCTTGAAATGTTTTCAGTAGAAGAATATGCTCCTGGGTGAATAACAGAAATGGTAACACTTCTGAAATAAATATGAAGCCAGTCACATGTGAGTTTTGCAGAAAGCTGGGCTAAAGAATAAAAACCAAATCCATGCTGATTTCCCTTTTTTCCTGACCACCTGCGCATTTTCACTAAATCTCTATGCCCTCTTTCTTAGCATTTATGGACCCAATTATTATTTGCACCCACTGTGCCCCAGCCTTCTCTATATTTCCCCAATTAAATGCAATTAAACAAAAGTCACAGTATTCCAAAGAATATATAACCATGGTTGTATATATTTCATTGGGTGCCATTCACCAAGTTTCCCTAAAATATCCCATTACTATGACAAACCACAATAGTTTACATGGTAAGAGTAGTACATCATATTTGCCTACTCCTTGAGTTAAGAACTCCAATCACTTAGACACATGTGCAAGTCCAAAAGAGTATGTATGTTGTGGCTAAACTTTGTAATTATCATTACTTTCCTATAACAAAGTCATCTAGTGATTTCAGATTTCTCCTATCACATACAACAATAGAAATATTATAAATCCATTCTAATAACAATTTATGGCAGAACTGACTTTGTACAATCCTCTTGTTGGCAAAATCTGATTAAAAATGATTTTATTTTTCTGCTACTCCTGCAATCATTAAAATAAAATTATAGGGACAAAAGATACTTTTATCATCAAGTTCATACTAATCAGTTTACAAATGGACTAGTTCCAGAGGAACAGAAATAACTGGCCTAAAATCACACAGTTACTAAGTAGACAGAATGTGAGCCCAGGTCTTCCACTTCTAAAGCAAGCTCTTTCCTAGCCCTATGTTGCTTCTTACTCTATACTGGTTGTTTATTTTGCCTCTAATCAAAAGGCTCCAAAAATTATTTTATTGACTAGCAGAGAATCAGAACTTTGCAGTTCTAAAGGGAACTTTTTTATCGAGAGAAAATAAACTGCAATGATAGCCAAACATTCCACAAAGTCTTTCATTACAATCTTGTCCAAATGTTAATGACACATCTCACTACGTTTCTAAGCAATTTTAACAGAAAATGTCAGGAACTGGTTAGAGATGAGCTTCCCTTGTCAAAGAGAACGATCAGCATTCTATTATTTCTCAACCAAATGAGGCTTGAAAGAACTAATCTTTATTCAACCCTTGCCATGGCAGGTTTTGTCATTGTTAAAAGCATCCAAATCAAATACAAGAACTCTCACAAAGAGAACAGAAGGAAAGGAGAGGAGAGAGAAGGGATGCTAAAAGAAAAGAAAGAAAGAAATGAAATGAAAATGCATAGTACAGTTGTAATCTAAATCACATTAACATAAGTTACAATTTCTTAGCTGAATTGGTAACAGCCTCTGGAAAAGCATGAGAAGAAAGGGAAAAAAAAAAGGATGAATTGATTTAGAGAAGACCACAATTTGGATATCCTTTTATCTCTTTCCTTGCCACCACAATCTAGAGCCTGCATAATGAATTAGTAGATATGTCACATTATCCAGGGTTGTCCTGCAATTAACCTCCCATGTTACACCACACACACCAGCTCCATTTTCTTCTATTCATCCTGTCTCTCCAGAGAGGTCTCATGAGACTTCATATTTGCTAAATTTGCTCTGGTGTGACCTAGAATTGAAAATAAACCTTGAATCAATATCTTCCATTATAACAATCAAGAGTGTTAAACAGTTTTTATTTGACAGAAGTGCATTCTAGCAATTCACAAGTGAACTTTTTGAACATATAAAAATATAAACTGATTAGTGATACACATAAATTAATATCATATGTTTTCATGTGTTGCTGACTAATTCAAATCATTTGCTACTAGAGCAGGAATTGCTACAAGTCTGCAGGGTAGATTCCTAAAAATCAGCTTCATTTAGAAATTAACATGCTATAAGAGTCAGGATAATGCATACCCTGACATCAACATACTAATGTTTTCATTGATTCTATGAATTCTGTTTCTCAGTTGCTGTGGACACCACTTCACACTACATCACAGTCTTCAATAAGGGCATTTTAAAAAGCTGTTAGCAGGATAAGATTTGTCCCAGAATGCCAACTCAGCAAGCACTGAAAAATACACTGCTATATAGGAAAGAGATGTGCATGAGCATTCTAGAAAAAGCAAGAAGCAACCTTTTTAATGTCATATGTAAACCAAACTTCAGTGTCTTAGGTAAACAAATCTATTAACTGTGGATTAGAGACTTCAAATGGAGAAATCTGAAGAGAAACTTGAAGTAGCTAGTATTTGCCAAGCACAGTATTAAAATCTGGGGATACAAACAGAATCAAAAAGATAGTTCCTGCCTCCAAGGAATTCATATTCACATTAATAGGAGAGAAAATAAGAAAACAAATACATATACATATGTTACATATAGAATAAAGAGAAACAATGAAGGGAAACACTATACTTTTTAGTTTAGGTTTACAGTTTATCCCCATATACAAGACTTGACTTGTCAATTTTTGTCAATTCTGTGCAAGCATGTCCCATAACTCACAACTGAAAGTTCTTTTTTTTTTATCTTTTTTTATTTTTAATAATATTTTATTTTCCCAAATAAATGCAAAGATAGTTTTCAACATTATTCTTTGCAAAACCTTGTGTTCCAATTTTTTCTTCCTCTCTCCCTCCACCATCCCCAAAGTAACAAGCAATCCAAAATAGGTTAAACATGTGCATTTTTTCTAAATATATTTCCATATTCATCATATTATACAAGAAAAATCAGATCAAAAGAAAAAAAAACATGAGAAAAACCAAGCAAACAACAACAAAAGATGAAAATTATATGCTTTGATTCACATCTCCATAGTTCTCTCTCTGGCTCCATCATAAGTCTATTGGAATTGGTTTGAATCACTCATTGTTGAAAAGAACTAAATCCATCACAGTTGATCATCACATAATCTTCTTGTTATTGTGTACAATTTTCTCTTGGTTTTGCTCACTTCAAATAGCATCATATAAGTCTTCCCAGGCTTTTCTGAAATCATCCTGTTTCTTATAGAAAAATAATATTCCATTACATTCATATAGCATAACTTATTCAGTCATTCCCCAACTGATGGGCATCTGCCCAATTTCCAGTTCCTTGCCACTACAAAAAGGGCTGCTATAAACATTTTTGCACATATGGGTCCTTTTCTCTCTTTTGGGATCTCTTTGGGATAGAGACCGATGAGAGACATTGCCGATTCAAAGGGTACACAGAGTTTGATAGCCCTTTGAACATAGTTCCAAAAATGGTTAGAGCATTTGACAACTCCACCAACAATGCATTTGTGTCCCAGTTTTCCCACAATCCCTCCAACATTTATCATTATATTATCATTTCTTAACTTTGACACTTTGCTCAATATTACAATGGAAGAAATAATAGCACCTATCACCCAGGGTAATTGTGAGGATTAATGAGATAATATTTATAAAATGCTTAACATAATGCCTATGAACTAGTATGAACTTAATAAATGCTTATTTCTTTTCTTTTTGAATGCTTATGTTCTATCTAAACTGACCTACCATCTATCAAGTTTTATGAACTTGTTCTATTTTCACCTTCCTTGTATTCACATGAGCTGCATGCCATAGTAAGAATGCATTCCTTCCTCATGTCTACATTTTGAAATACTTGTTGTCCTTCCATGCTCATCTCAGGTTCACTTCTTAGGAACCTTTATTTACTCCCCTGGTTGTTAATGAATTCTCCCTCTTCAATTACTATGTGAGTGGCTCACATGAAGCAGGGATAGATATGAGATGTAAGATTTGAACGTTCTTATTTCTATCCCTGTTTGTAGAGAGTAGGAAGAAAGAATAACAACACTGGCAAGAGATCAGTGTATAAGGGCAGAAAAGATCTAAAACCTCTATTTCTCCTTCACTCTGCTGTCTTCAAAAGGGATATTGGCTTAGTATTATATTTGTCAAATATCAAATATCCATAGTCTGAGTATAAGAAACTTACTTTCTCTGTCACCAGCTTACCTAAAAGCAGGTATACAATAGCTAGTAGACTTCTCTGTCATTTATTTATACATGTAAAGTTGGTGAAGGAAGGTGAGTAGATGAGTTTGTAAGGGAAAAGGAGAAAAAAAATCTCTCAGTTACCAAGGAGAAAAAATGAGTTTACCAAGAGAAGTTTCCTTTTAACAAAAGAGTCTAGGGTTGTAGCCACCAGAAATCAAGGAATATATTTAAGGACCAGATTCCCCATATATCTTCCATTCCAAGGAAATCTATCTATCATGCAAAAGTACATACTTGTCTTTTGGTTTCAATCTCTCAAGTTCCTTTTGCTGCAATCTGCCCCAAACTGAAGAAAATCCCTTTTCCCCTCATGCGGTTATATGTGGCATAATATGGTAGCTCAATGCCTGACTCCTGTACAAGACTATGATAGGAAACTGGGCAAAAATATGAGGTGAAGGGTAATGTCCATATTCAGTTCTACTCATGGACTTTTGTTTGTTTCCTTTGTATGGAAGACCAAATGAATCTTGGAATTAAAAAAAAAAAAACTGAGGGATTGCTTTGGTGAAGATACAACAAATGGAATTATTCCAAATGGGTTCAGTTTGACAATTAAGGTTAAATAAAAGCTTCAGTGACTATTTAACTTAAAGTTAGATTGAGTTTTGGGACAAAGCTATGGATTCTTCTAAAAGGAGCAAGATTCAAAGACTGATTAAATACCTGGGGTAATATTTAACTAAAATATCTTGGTACCTGTAAGTAAAGATTTTTTATGCTGAGAAAGAAATGACAGCCAAACTGGGGCTCTGGCAATTGATATATTACCTTCCTACGGGGAGGAATAAAGTTGAAGACTTGTTTTTAGTGTGATAACTGTGTTTCAATGACTGCCAAAAACTGGCAAGGTGGGGAAAGAGCTGAAACTTAAAGTTTTGGCCTCTAAGCTTTGAGAGAAAGAGAGATAGAGACAGAGAGAAAGAGAAAGTAGGGAGGAAGAGGGAGAAGGAGGGAGAGGGAGGGAAGGGAGGAGGGAGAAAAAGGAGGAAAAGAGGGAGGGAGGGAGGAAGGAGGGAGAGGAGAAGAAGGAGGGAGAGAGAAAAAGAGAGAGAGGAGAAGGGGGAGGGGAGAGGAGGGACAGGGAAAGGGAGAGGGAGAAGAAGAGGGAGAGGGAGAAGAAGTGGGAGAGAGGGAGGGAGGGAGGGAGGGAGAGAGAATGAGAATAGCATATAGACTGTGTCTTAGGATAGGAAGGTAATACTTGAGCTAAGGCCAAAAGTTTGAAATAGAAAGAAACTCCATATAATTACCAGTAACCTGAAAACTAGTAACCTGATTAATAACCTCAGGACCATTAGAGTAGCACCAAGGAGAAACTTTATGATTCCTAAGAAAAGTAGAGGGCAGACCCCTGGATTTCAAGCAAGATGGCAACATTAGAAGAGATTGATGATTCAGCAATATCAAAGGCATGGATTGCCTCTCCACATCCATGACATGCACATGTTGCCAGTGTGTATCCCCTTCTATGTCTGACCCATGGCTGTGTGAATTCTCCCCAATAAAGGAATTTATAGAAGAGTATGCCCCAGTTTTCTGAAAGAAATGATCTGTTTATTGTTTTTCTTTACAATATAATTTCATTAAGTTACTCTTCTTTGTTCTATGATTCATGAATGAAAATAAAAATATAGGCGGGGGCTTGTAAGCATTGGTCTAGAGTTCTTGGAGACTCATAGATTGTTTTTATCTCAACTAGTGAAATTCATATGTGAGGAGGGTGCCACAGATGAAATATATTAGGTGAAGTAACATTCTCCTTTAGAAAAGTAGTGAAAGGATTAAACAAGCTCATTTCTTTTTTGAAATTTTACTTTGTTTTCCAATTTATTTCTTTTCTTTCCTGTCTAATCTCCCAAATTTAAAAGAAAAGACCTTTATAATAAATATGTATAGTCAAACAAAACAATTCCCTGCATTGATCATAATCAAAAACATATATCTGTTTCTGTACCCAGAATCTATCACCTCTTTGTCAGAAGGCAGATAGCAGAGATCCATCTTCTGGAATCATGATTATTTATCGTGTTCATCAGAGCATTTTAAGTTTTTCCAAGCTGTTTGCTTTACAATGTTATTATTATAATATAAATCAGAGGTCAGCAAACTAGAGCACTATGCCTTCCACCTTTTTTTTTTTTGTACAGACTGAATGCTAAAAATGAATTTTTATATTAAAAAGTTTTTAAACTTTTAGAAGTTTCTTTTTTATTTTAAAGTTTGTAAAATGCTAAAAACCATTCAGCTCTCTAATGTGCAAAAACTGAAGTGAGAGGGATGGATTTGGGCCACCAACATGTTATAAATAGTTTTTCTGGCTCTGCTTACTTCACTATGCACAATTCCGCCAACATTATTTGTCCTTCATACTCAAAGAGGACTAATGATAATACAATGTTGAGATAACAGTAGTGGATGACAGGTGGTCTTGACTTTCATGGATTTGTGAGGCAGAGTTGCACAAAATCATCATCCTTATTCTCTCTTCCAGTCATCAAAGTCCAGTGACAAAACACAAGTTAAGATGATTGGTAATGATCTAGAATGTAATAGATGACCTTTATGTCTTCGCTGTCTGACAAAGCTCCATACCCTCTATAGCACTTGCTTCATCAAGTTCAAACACATCTTCATACAAAATCCCAATAATCCCCAACAGTATTTAGAAGGGAAAATCTGAATTATTAACAAGAGAGATGTACAGTAAAATGACTTTAAGTTTTTTACCTCATACCCTTCATATTGGTAGAGATGATAAAAAGACAAAAATAGTCAATGCCAAATGTTCTCTAGGAATATTTATACACATGAAAACATTATCTATGGAACTGTGAATTGAATTCTGTACAAAAATACTGATATATTAATATTCTAAAATCTTATTACTGCTTATATCTACCACAAAGTAGTCAGTAACATAAAAACCCACATACACCTTGATGTTTTGGAAGCATTTCTTTGAGGTGACAAAAACTTGGAAATACAAAGGATATCCATCCATTAAGAAATGGATAGATAAACCATATTACATGAAAGTAATAAAATAATATTGTATTATAATAAAAAGTCTAATTCAAAGGGACATAGAAAAACGTGATCTATTATGAATTTAAGAAAGCAAATCAGGAGGACATGTAATCATAACAAAATAAATAAAAATAATTGCAAAAAATAACTTCAAAATTCAGATTATATGCAATGGTCAACCTGAGTTCCATATGACTCATGATTAAACATACTTCCTTCATAGTAGAAAAGAGATACACTATAAATTAAGGGTTTAGTTTCTGATGATTTTTTTCTTATAAAATAGTTTATGTAGGAAGGATGTATTGAGGGCATTGGGAAGTAACATGTAGAAGAAAGCAAAAGGAATCAATAAAATTTTTTCTATGCCGAAAATATTCTCTCCTCCCTTTTTTGGATTGTTTCAACTTTCAGGAAAGAAATGATACTAACAAGCTTTACAATTAAATAAAAATACCAGTGATAAGAATCTCAAAAGGGAAATATGATTAGCCTTACAGGACTTTTTCAGCAATAAAGATAATGACTCTAAGTAGTAAACATGTTCCACTACTTTGAAATACATAAAAACTTTCCCATGAGTAGATTTTAATCTTCTATCCAGAACATATTCCCTAAATCTAAAGCATGTAAAACAATAACTTCACAATTTCCAATTTACTTATTTTCTATGTCTGGAATCAAGTTAGGAACAGACCAGAAATACTTCCTGACACCACTATTTCCTTCAGTGGTAAAGCATTTTAGTAATATTCACTCTTTTACAAAATTTTGAAGTCCTTTTTAATGCTTTCATCTTCCTTACTCCATACTGAAGCAGTGACCAAGTTCTGTTGATTCTATTGATCCTATCTTCAGAGTATTTCATCCCTTTCTTTTGTTTCCAGTGCCCATTATACTAAAAAGGTCCTTATTCCCTTTTGTCTAGACTATTATTAAAAGCTTCCAACTGGTCTGCCTTCAATCTTTACCTGCTCTAATCTATCCTACCCCCCATGATAAAATTATCCTGAAATATTATTTTATATCATTCTTGTGCCAAAAGAAAAAAAAACCGTCAAATGGCTTTATTCTAAAATTATTTTTTTCATTTTTGGGTGTGGAAAATAATGATTATGAGATTCTCCAAGAACAACAAAGAGTAAAGTTCTAAGATAAAACCATTTATGGCATCATATTTTCAGACACAAGGAAGTAAGATCTCTAAAATAGATATAATTGGATTGTAATTGGTATCTATAGGATCATTTAGAAAGTGAAAAATATGTTGAGGGATCTAGATCTGACCAATTAACATGAATAATTAAGAGATGATTATATATAAATGTGTCAGGAATAAGGATGGAACTATAGCTAAAATTAACAACAATTTTTGTAGCAAAAATCATTAGTTTTTTATGTTAAATGTGTTTATTTCCTAATAATGATGAGACTACTGAATTTAGAATCTGAAGATCGAAGTTCAAATACTGCCTCTGCTAATTACTATCTGTATGATCTTGGACAAGTCACAACTTTTATATGCTTTGGTTTCTTTATCTGTAAAATGTACTTGAACTTTAAAGCCAATTTCAACTCCAAAGTTGTTTCAGTTCAAAATATTATATATATATATAAAATAAACACATCAGTGACAATCAACAATTATCCTGAGTCAAATAAATGTTCTGTTCTGTAACTGGGAAGATAATACATACTGGAGAGCAGTGAATAGGGAGAAGCACCATTTGTTGAAAAAGTAACAGGATTATGAGTGAGAACTAGATTGACATCTCATTGCATCCCTATCTAGGAACTGATTTGATCTTGGTTCATAATTCCAAAACTGAGGGATAAGAGAAAGAACATGCAAGGAAAAGGTATTTGGTAAGGAATGGGGAAAGGATAGAGAATTTGGAGTGAAGAAATGCATGGCTGGTCCCTTTTTTCTGAAATAGTGGTCTAGGAGAGGCAGTCACAAATCAAGATAATGTAACCCCAGATGTCATAGGGTGAATGTTTCTCTAGAGTCGGAAGACTATTAGAGAAGTAATGTGCAAAGAGTAAGAAATAAAGCTCTCAGAAGTTAACCCCTCTGTAAGTTCCTCCTTCCCTATGGTCTGACTGTTTTCAATAACTAATAAGTTGGTCTATGATATGACATTTACTCAGCAGGCATTGCCATCTCATATTGTGTACTCTAACCTAAAATTATTTCTATTTGACACTTCTATTGCTGTAAAATGAATCAAGTTCTTACTTTAATAGTTCTTTAAACAAAAACTGTTTGCTTAAAATAATATCTATGTGGGTATACATATCAAACTTTAGCAAACTTGGTTCCAATCAAGATCCAAACACATGGTTGAAATGGAGTCAATCCTAAAGGAGCCTGACCTCTTTTGGAAAAGGAGCTAGGGCTTATTTTTTCATACTCTTTGACTCAGTAAATTCCTATTTCCACATTATCCCCAGGAATAATTTTTTAAAAAGTTATATTTAAGTTCACATTTATGATTCTCCCAAAAGGGGAGAATAAAAAAGTACTCAATTTAAAATATGAACCAGGAATAGAGTAAATATTTATTGTCTACACACAAAAGAAATGCCCATAATGTATAAGACTTGAAGAATGCATTGATAAAACAAAAACATAAGATTCAGTAACTTAACTTATAAGTACTATTACAGTTTCTCAGAAGGGTTCATATCTCTCATTTGACACTACCCAGCTCTGAGACCACAAATGAGTCACTTAAACTTCTAAGTCTTTTTTCTCATGTGTAAAATGGGGATAATAATAGATATAACACCTGATTCACATGGTTCTTGTGAAGATAAAATGGGAAAATGTATATAAAACACCTTGAAAACCTAAAAGTGCTATGAAAATGCCAGCTCTTCTTAATGTATTTATTTATTATTATTTTAAATCGGAAAGCTTGAATGATTATTTAATCTTTCACCTTTATCAGATGGCTTCTAATAGTGCTCATAATATCTTCTAAATTTTCCTTTTATCAAATGTAATGGCAGTTATCTTTACTAAGTGATAAATTCATAATTTGGACATAAGAGTGAATCATCCAAAGCAGTCAACTAAGAGATTGCTGTTTTCTGCCAGACAGTTGATGTAGTAAATAATGAAACATATATTTGTTTGTATGTTATCTCCTCCATTATACTTGTAAACTCCTTGATGATTAACACTATTTTTTGCCTCCTTTTGTATCACCAACATTTAATACAGTGCTTAACACATAGTAGGTGCTTAATAAATGTTGAGCTTACCTTATGCAGAAAGTCTTCCATGATTCCTCTTAATTATTGATGTCTTCTCTACCAACATCACATAGATGAAATGTGCACCTCCCATTTCTTTGAACTCATGTTATTTTATATTATAGTTATATGTGAATGTGTAATATTCCCATATGTGCTGTGAAGTGAATTGAGTTACACCTCAGCCAGGAAATGAGATTCAGAGCTTTAAAAATTCATAGAAGGTTTTTCTTATGGCTTTTGTTTGCTTTCTTTGTTTTGGATCCTGAAGGAGAAAGCACCTGATCTGAGCTTTGAAGATATCTCAAAAGGCAGAGGTTGGGAAAGAAAGCATTTTCAGCAAAAGGAACCACCTTCCTAAGACTTGGAGGAAGGGGATGAAATGTATGAGTATCAGCAAGCGGGCCAGTTGAATGGGAATACAGTCTTTGAGACAGACTAATACAAAATCAGTCCAGTTTAAATGTTAAAGAAAGGAACTAGTATTTTATCCTATAAACAATAGGAAGCCATTGGAGCTTCTTGACAGTGCAATGACCTAGAAGATTCTAGAAGACCTGAGTTGCCAATTTAACTATGTGACTCAGGGTATTTCCGTTAACTTCTGAATACCTTAATTTCCTTCCATAAAATAATAATAGCATCTATCCTCTACAATTATTGTGAGCATAAAATGAGGTAAGATTTAAAAAGTGCTTTGCAAATTTTAAAAATGCTATATAAATGTTAAATGTTGCAATTGTTCTCTCTTTCATTTTTTTTTTATGTCTTTTCCTTTCTACTCTTTAGGAATATCAATCTGGCAGCTGTTACTTTCAACATGGAAGAGGCTGGAGGCAGGGGAACCAAATAAGAGTATATTATCATATTCTAGACTCAAGGGAATAGTGACCTCTATCAGGTAGTGAGTCATTTATGTATAATTTGCTAATAGAATAATAAACTCTATTTTGTCTTAAAAGGCCAAGATCATCAGAAATTCATAAGCAATTTTCCTGATGCTTGTATTTTTTTTCTTTCTCTTTATGAGAGTTGAATTATATAATTGGTCATCAAAAACAAGGTCTTTCTTTAAATATCTGCAGTATGCATACTGAAAGCTTGATTGGTGATCAATAATGTAAAATTCTAGGACATATCTTCAACTGAATTTCTTTATCTTTCCCTGAAAACAAAAACAAAAACACTTCTCTTCTGGATTTCCCCAATGCTATTTAATTTTGCTAATACTAATATCTTCCTTATTTAGGAGACCACCATTTTTCCAAGTCATCCAGATATACAAGTTCAATGTTATCCTCAATTCATTGTCATTCATCTTTTATATCTATTTATATCATAAGGTAGCCAGATTTCTCAGTGAAGAAAGTACAGGTGTTGTTGTTTGTCCTTCATTTTTGAAGAAGAATAATGACATCATGGATGACATTTTGACTTGCATGTGTAAATTGAATTAAACTCACTCAGAGTTGCACAAATTGTCAACCTCACTTTGGCTTTTTGAGTCAGAGAAATGCAGCGACAAGACAAAAGTCAAGAAGATTGATGATGGCTTAGGATGCAATGGATGACCTTTATGTCTCCTATGCCTGACAAGCTTTAAGCACTTCACAATGCTTGTTTCAACTGTTCATGGCTATTGGAACAAATTGTTCTCAATCACCCATTCCACTAAGTGAAGTTACATGCTTGGAGTAGACCTTCTACTAACTTACTAACAGGGCTGAGGTCTGCCAGTTACCTTCAACCTGATAGAGCTCCTCTGCCAAAATGCTTTATCAGAATGTGGCTGCTGTGCATGCTATAACTTCTTGGAGCCATAGGTGAGAGATGGGTGAATCAGGTAGACACTAAAAGTGGATGAGAATCCCTGAAACAGGTCTTCACACTAAATTATAAGACTTGGAATCTAGAAGACCCGATTCCAATTTGCCTCAGTTACTGATTATGTGACTCAGGGTACTTCCCTTAACCTCTGAATACCTTAATTTCCTTCCATAAAATGGAGATAATTCCCTAGACTTATTATGAGGATAAAATGAGGTAAGATTTAAAAAGTGCTTTGCAAATTCTTAAAATACTATATAAATGCTAGATGTTGCAATTGTTCTCTCTCATTTTTTCTATGTCTTCTTTTTTCTACTCAGATAACAACTTAGTTCAACCCCCTTTGGATCTTGCTACCTTAAATCTCACTGAATTCCAATTCATCCTCTACAAGTGGTAAAGTGATTTTCCTAAAGTATATATCTAATCATGTTGCTTCCCTACTCTATATACTCAATAAATAAATGATTTCCTATTGTCTCTAGGATCAAATATAAACTTCTCTGTTTGGTATTTAAAGCCCCAGATACGCTAACTCCCACCAGCATTTTTGCACATTATTTCCTTCCATACACACTAACACAAGTAAACCAGCCTTCCTGCTAGTCATTATGCATGGTATTCTATCTCCATTTTCCAGGTCTTTACACTATTTCTGCTGCCTTCCTGAAATGCACCCCCTCCTTTCTTAAAAGACTAAAAAACCTTGAGTATTCAAACTGAGAATAGTTTTCATTGTGTGCTCATATGAAGTGTTTTAATGAATTTGTGTTTATTGACTGCAGGAAGAGGTTCTGATTGAAAATGGATTAGTCAATTCACTAAAATCAGTCAAACCAATTATGACTTAAAAGCAGACTAAGACTAAATATGGTAAATACAGTCAACGCTCTCATTAATTTTCTTTTTAAAATCATGAACACTAATTCAGTAATGTTTAGATGGGTGAAGGAGGACACTAATTATATAAGTCTTGTACCTCCCACTCACTCCTGAGACTATTCCCTTCATCCAAGTGAAAATCCTACATATACTGAAAAGTCTACAGGGTTGGAGCAGATAGTCATGAGGAGCATTATGTCTGAAGTAACTTGGAGAACAAAAGAACAGTTAGTCTTGTATATATGAAGACCTCTTTGAATAATAAGCCTGAACAATTTTCTGCTTTGCAGGATTAATGGTTCTGGGAGAGGGAGGGAGGATATCATCAGAGAATAAAAGCTCTCAAATAAAGAAAGTAAGAAAGGAGATTTTAAATTGCATTACTAACATAAATTTTTTAAAATAGAAACAATTAGCACTTTGACAGCTACAATAAACACGTTCTGTTTGCTTTAAATCCTTGACCCTTTTCTTCTTTGCCAGGCCTAGAATAGATCATGCAAGATATCTATATCTATATCTCTATGTAGATATATATAAATATATCTACATAAATATATATAGATATATCTATATATATCTACATAGAGATATAGATATAGATATATGGAGAGAGAGACAGATATTTATATATAGTATGGGTGGATAGTAGATGGATAAAGGTGAAACAGTCAAGGAGGTAGATGAATTTTATTGCTACAGGGAATATTCAGTAAAAAAAGAACCTTCTGTCAGTGCAAGTCAGTATCTTTACCACAATTTCTAGATTCATTAGAACATGGAAAAATTATGTGACTTGCTAGAAGAGGATCACACAGTGCATATGTAGTAAGGACAGGATATAATCTCAAGCTATATAACTCCAAACCCAATTCTCAGTTGTCAAGACTATAATATCTCTCAATGAAATGACTTTTTCCAAAATTATGGGGGGAAAAAAGAGGACACTGCATGTTTGGTTCTGGTCATTTATATAATCTAAGAGCTGATTTACATACAGTACTTTAATGTTAGTACAATGTTAGTATATATATATATACACTCAGGCCAATTCCAATGATTTTGTGATGAAAAGAGCCATCTATACCCAGAGAGAGAACTATGGCAACTGAGTGTAGATCACAACATAGTATTTTCACTCTTTTTGTTATTGTTTGCTTGCATTTTATTTTCTTTCTCATTTTTTCCTTTTTGATTTGATTTTTTCTTGTGTGGCAAGGTAATTGTATAAATATATGGATCTATTGGATTTAACATATATTTTTACTATGTTTAACATATATTGGATTACTTGCTATCTAGGGCAGGGAGTGGGGGAAGGGGAAAAATTGGAGAAAAAAGGTTTTGCAAGGGTTAATATTCAAAAATTATACATGCATATGTTTTGAAAATAAAATGTTTTACTAAAAAAAAAAGTAAAAAGAAAAAGGGCTGAAAGGGGTTGTCATTTCTTTAACCATAGTGAGTTGGTGAGTCAGATATAAAGAAAGAATCAGACTTTAAACCAGGTCTCAATTTATTCTGCATCTAGTTTTCTTTGCCAATTAGCTCCCGACTCCCCCACAGCCCAGTTTTCATGCCAAATAATGCTATTTCCATGAGTGTTCAAAATGAGCAGAGACTAAAAAGTGAGTAAGCCAAGAAAATCTCTTAATGCAATGAATATATTAAAACATAGAAGAATACTAGAAGAAAAGTCTGTAGAAAATGGGGAGGGAAGAAACATTTATTCAGTACTTAGCATCTGCCAGGCATTAAGTCCTTAGCACTTTACAAATGTTGTTTCATTTGATGGTCATAATAACCGTGGAAAGTAGGTGCCTTTATTATTCCTATTTTGCATTTGTGGTAAATGAGTCCAACAGACTTTAAGTGACTTGCTCAAGATCACACAGTTAATAAATGTCCAAAACCAGATTTTAATCTGGGTCCATTCTGACTTTACATCCAACACTTTCTTATGCCACCAAACTGCCTAAGGCCAGAGTAGCAGAATAATTCTACAATTAACTAGGAGACCCCAAAAGAGAATGTAATAACTATACCAACCCATGAGTGGTTAAAAAGCTCAGTACCTGTCATAGATTCAGTGCTTAATACATTGATAGAGTAATAAAAAGTTAAAAGAAAAAATAAGATGAGATACTAGATCTCTTACCAAAATTTTTTAAAAAGACAATTGAAGGTAGCTAAGAAATGAAACCACAGAAATTGTAGAATCAAATGATACACTGAAAAACAGAATGGAGGAGACATGGCTAAAATGTAATGATAGAACAAGAATTATAAAAACATATCTAAAAGACAGGAAAATCAGAAGAATGCATGTGAAAAGTCCCTATAATTAAAATTAATTGACCTGAAAGACAGTGCTCAAAATAACAATCTAAGAGGAAAACTGACCTACTGGGGGGAAATTTTTAAAAAAAATTCTGAATTCCATAGTTGAAGAAAAACAAAGGAAAATTATCTGGAAATATTAGAAAGAGAGGACAAAGTTGATAGAAATCAAATGACTATGGACAATTTCATTTCACCCAGAAATGTTACTGTCAATTTTCAGGAATTACAGCTTAAAGAAAAAAAATGTTGCCAATGGTTGGGAAGAAAATATTATTATTGAGTGGTAGGATAGCTGAATGTAATATATGAAAAAGTAAAGAAATATAGTCTATACCCAAGTATATTTTACTTCATAAAATGGATTATTATCCTGTGGGTGGGTAAGCAATGAGAACTAAATATAATTTTTAGAATTAAGTATTGCCAAAAATTCCTTGGTCAAGAAAATTGAGTTTAATCCCAAAGGACATAGTGACATTGACACCTTTTGAAATAATAGTTACACACACACACACATAATGATTTTGGGGGGATTATATATGTTTGTTGTGTAGAATAGATTAGAAGAGAAGAAGGGGAGTAGTTAAGGAGCTGTTGTATAACCAAGAATTTGTTATGATAGTTCATGAAATTTCATAGGATTATAGAGGGTTTAGAGCTGGCAGGAACCTCAAAGGCAAACTAGCTCTATCTTTTCATTTTACACATGAGAAATCTAAGTCCCAGAGAAGTTGTGACTTACCAAAGGGATACAGATTACAAAAAGCCAGACCAGTTTTCAAAACTGGGTTGTCTTGCTCCAAATCTTCCAATATATCATACTACAGTGGTAACAACAGAATATTTATGTGGAAAAAAAAAAGTTGTTTTTAAAGGCACAAAATTTATGTCTAGGGTTGTTTACTCCAATTTTTGATAGACTCATTTCTGTCCAGTGAATATCATCTGCAAATTGAGAAAATAAGTTTTGTTTGCTTAGCTGTTGTTAATTCTTCAGTTCAATAAATATGGGGTTTCCTTTTCCTTTCATCTAATGCTAGGTACTAGACAGATGTATCATGAAGCTTACTGTCAAAGAATTTACAGTTATGTGCTTGAGAAAATGAGGAAGAGAAAGCAAGCAAGCATTTATTAAGCACCTACTTTGTGCTAGGCATTTGTATTAAACATTTAACAAATATTATCCCATGTTATCCCTTGATGTAGGCATTATTTTTATTCTCATTTTACAGATGAAGTAACTGAAACAAATGGAAAACTCACCCAAGGTCAAAAAGCTAATATGGATAGCAGAGGCTAAGACCTCTGGTCTTCCTGATTCCGAGTCTTTTCATCTATCCATTTCACTATCTAGCTGCCTTGAAAAAAAAAAGATGACTAAATTATCTATAAAGTTCCCTGTGGTTCTTAGATGGATAATAAGTGCAACTGAACTGATTTAAACCTCCATTTTAGAAGTTCCAGAAGTCCAGGTTTTGTCAAACCAGACAAAAACATATATTTTTCAAACATTCAACTAGAATTGAGTAGCCACGTGTGACATGTTATTGGACAAATCATTTAACCTCTCTGGGCCAAAGATCCATCCCCCTCCAAAAGAAATAATGAAAGAGATTAGATCAAGGATTTTTATCTTTTTTGTTTCATGAATCCATTTGGCAGATTGACAAAGCCCAGAGCCCTCCGTAGAATAGGGTTTTTAAATGAATAAAATAAATTACAAAGGAAATCAGTTAACTGATTAACTAAATCAAATAAAATATTTTTTTTAAAATAAAGTCACAGGCCTCAGATTAAAAACTGCTGGACTAGTGATAATTAATTAGTTCTAAAACTAGGATCACATTCTGACAGGATAATCTTCCTAAAACATGGTTTTCATTTCCAATCATCAGATCAAAATTGTTCAATGAGTCCCCATGGCTGATGGAACACAATCCAATTATCTTAGCCTGGCCTTCAAAGCCTTCCATAATTTTTCTCTCCTTTAATTTTATAAGCCAGCTAGGTGGTATAGTATAAGAGTGCTGAGTCTGCAGTCAGGAAGACCCAAGTTCAAAAGTCTCCTCAGGATCTTACTAGTCTTGTGATCCTGGGCAAATTACTTAACCTTGCTTTGCCTCAGTTTCAAAATCTGTAAAAATAAGCATAGTAACAGCACATAGTTTCTTGGGTTGTTGTGAGAATCAAATTAGATAATATGTAGAAAATATCTAGCTACATAAAAATATATATATATATATATATAACTTAAATATATTCTATAAATAGAAATGTATATATATCATATATTTAAAAAATAGTTATATAAATATATTTTATTATATATACACATAAATGCTATATAAATATTAGATATCAATTTTAATCTTGTTATTCTGTATACCACTTTACAACTTTATCTCTTTGATCAAGGTTCTCCCATTGCATTTTTGTAATCTCATGCTTTTTTCCAGATGAAAGACATTGACTAGCTTCTTTTTTCATGACTGAGTTTATGAAAGCTATTCTTGGAAAATCTCCAGTGCTGGA
Organism: Sarcophilus harrisii; assembly: GCF_902635505.1. NCBI lineage: Eukaryota > Metazoa > Chordata > Mammalia > Dasyuromorphia > Dasyuridae > Sarcophilus > Sarcophilus harrisii. The sequence goes on along the minus strand of NC_045426.1, from coordinate 439,006,220 downwards.
GTGACAGAAAGTATGTACTCACACACAGATAGACAAATGGGAATAATCCATTCATTCCACACAACCTCTTAGTTTATTCTTGCTAAGAAGCAAAAAAAGCCATCCAGCCCAGCTTATTTCCTTCATGAAAAGTTGGTTTTTTTGGTTTCCTTCCTCTCCAATCTCTGGAACAAGAATGTTATGAGTATACACTTATTCTAGTATCCTTTACTCATTATCTCATAGCATCAAACTGATCTTATTTTGCTCCTATGACAGAAGCAATATAGGGTTCCAGTGGGTCAAACAGGCTACTTTTTATTTTGAAAGATGAGAAAGCTATGCCTGAGATTTTCTTGGTCCAAGAAATTAAAAATTGAGTTTTAGTTGTTGTTGTTGCTTGTTTTGGTTTGTTTCCCCTCCCCTTAATATTTTTATTTACATGTATAGATAGTTTCAACATTTACTTTAAAAATTTTTGACTTTCAATTTCTTTCTCCCTGCCCAAGATGACATGCAATCTGACATAGGTTATACATGTATAATCATACTAATCATGTTGCAAAAGAAGAATTAGAACAAAAGGGAAATGTCATTTAAAAAAGTGAAAACAATATGCTTCAATCTGTGTTCAGAGTCCATAGTTCTTTCTGTGGATAGCATTTTCCACCATGAGTTTTTTGGAGTTGCCTTACATCACTGTTTGGCTAATAAGTCTATAAAAGTTGATCATCACACAATGTTGCTGCTACTGCATACAATGTTTGAGTTCTACTTACTTCACTCAGCATCAGTTTATTTAAGTCTTTCCACATTTTTTTCTGAAATTTACCTGCTAATCATTTATTATAGAACAATAGCATAACAATACACAAACAATAGCATAGCATAGATTCAAATATCACAATTTGTCCAATCATTCCCCAACTGATAGGCATCCCCTCAATTTCCAATTATTTGCCACAACAAAAAGAGCTACTATAAAATTTTTCTACATATGGGTCCCTTCCCATTTTTTTATGATCTTTGTGGAGTGCAGGCCTACTAGTGGTATTGCTAGATAAAAGAATGTGCAGAGTTTTATAGCCCTTTAAACACAGTTGAAGACTGAGTTATTAGCATGATTCCCTGATAGTCTAAGACTAAGACTTAAATCTAAGATCAACCTATGAGTAGTCAGTGCTTTTCTGATTTAATGGATGTTTGCAAATCATTACACCCTGCCCCTGATGTGTTTCTTTATGGAGATGATGAGGAACTCATCTATCCAAACTATTGTAATGTCCATGTTGAGTATTCTTTCATGGTCTAGGTAAACTTTTCTTTTTTATTAACTGTTAGATTAATCACATTTCAGTTCAGTCTGAAACCTGAAACAATCCAGGCCTAGATGATCTTTTCTACCCTTAGCAATTTAAGAAATCTCTTCTTTAATTAGGAGTTCAGGAATTATAGAAACCTAAAAAACACTATTGAAAATTCTCTCAGAATATTATTCTTCCAGTCCTCTGTCCTCCCAGTTCCTAATTTATGGATTTCCATATCTCTCTCCACTCTTCCCTTCTCAGGCACCATGGATCAACACCAGATTTGAGTCCTGGGAATTTCTGTCAATGAGACATTACTCTCCATAATGAGTCAAGTCAAAACATAGTCAATGAGCTAATTTATTTTGCTTAGATATACTTGTTACTAGCAAATTTATTGAGTCAAAAGGAAGTTACATCCATATAAAAAGGAGATACACATACATATATCTTGGGGTGGACCTGTGATTTCATTGATTTCATTCAACCAATGTAGATGAACTCTTGCTTTTCAATTTATTGTCTAACAGAGTTGCCTGGGGCACTGAGAAGTTAGATAACTTGCCAGAGCCATTCCAGACTCAAACCCATTTCTTCCTGATTACAGGATAGCTTCTCTGTAACTTATAACATACTGCTTTTGACACATATAATGAATATTTCTTTAATTAATTTAGGACTACAGCTAAAATAGTTAAAAACTAGGAAAATAGTGGATAAACAAAGAAACAAAAAAATTCTTTATTAAATGTTATATTTATATTGGTGAGGCAATATGTTATAATGACAAGAACAATGCATTTGGCATTCAAATACTGATTTAGCTAATTACTTTCAGGGTCACTAACAACTTTCTGAGTCACTTCACCTTACTGAGATTCATTTTGTTCATCTATACAAATGAATGGTTTGGACTACATGAGATTCCTTTTAACTCTAAGTGATATGAGAATATTAAATTAAATAGTTGACTATTATTTTGTGGAGCTACTTTTTTTTTTTTTAATTTAATAGCCTTTTATTTACAGGTTATATGTATGGGTAACTTTACAGCACTGACAAATGCCAAACCTCTTGTTCCAATTTTTCCCCTCCTTCCCCCCACCTCCTCCCCCAGATGATAGGATGATCAGTAGATGTTAAATACATTAAAATATAAATTAGATACACAATAAGTATACATGACCAAACCGTTATTTTGCTGTACAAAAAGAATCAGACTCTGAAATATTGTATAATTAGCCTGTGAAGGAAATCTAAAATGCAGGTGGGCAAAAATATAGGGATTGGGAATTCAATGTAATGGTTTTTAGTCATCTCCCAAAGTTCTTTCGCTGGGCATAGCTGTTTCAGTTCATTACTGCTCCATTGGAACTGATCTGGTTGATCTCATTGCTGAGGATGGCCAAGTCCATCAGAATTGGTTATTATACAGTATTGTTGTTGAAGTATATAATGATCTCTTGGCCCTGCTCGTTTCACTCAGCATCAGTTTGTGTAAGTCTCTCCAGGCCTTTCTGAAATCATCCTGTTGGTCATTTCTTACAGAACAATAAAATTCCATAATATTCATATACCACAATTTATTCGGCCATTCTCCAATTGATGGGCATCCACCCAGTTTGTGGAGCTACTTTGAACATAATTTCAGAAAGTTGTAACAAAGTCGATGTTCAAGATTATAAAACACAGAGAAAACTCCGATTTGTTCAGAGCATAATAATAGTATTAAAAAGCAATCAACTATGTGTTTGTGATGGAATATTATTATTCTATGGGAAATGATGAGCAGAATGCTCTCAGGAAAAAAAGCTGAAAAGTCTTTCATGTACTCAAGCAAAGTGAAATGTACTATACACAAAGTAATAGTAATGTTCTGGGATGCCCAGCTGTAAATGACTGTTATTCTCAATGTTTCATGACTATTCTGAAGGACTTGTAATGATAGAGAAGTAACTGTATCTGAATAGAGATTGAAGCATACTTTCTGTCTCTCTGTCTCTGTTACTTTGTTTCTGTCTCTCTGTGTCTCTGTTTTTGTTTCTCTGTCTCTGTCTCTCTTGCTGCTTCTCTTTCTGTGTCTCTGTTTCTCTTTCTATTTCTTTCTCTCTCTCTCTCTCTCTCTCTCTCTCTCTCTCTCTCTCTCTCTCTCTCTCTCTCTGTCTCTATTTTCTTGAAGGTCTTTTTTTCATTATGGTGAGAGATCTGTTTTCTTTCACAATATGACTTCTATGGAAATGTTTTGACATAACTTCACATAGTGGTTTCTTAATGGGGGAGGGTAAAGGAGAGAATCTGGGACTCAACCATTTTAAAAACAAATGTAAAAAATAATTGTTTTAAATGTAACTGGGGAAATATTAAATATTTAATAAAATTTTAAAATAAACAATAAAAATCATTTAAAAAAGCAACCAACTTCAACTATTTAACTGTTTGAATACAAAACATTTGAACTATTGAATCAATTATGTGCATAATTGATCTATTCAGCTCTGTAGAATCACAGCATCTTAGAAATGGAAAGAATCTTAGAGACAAACTAATTCATTTTTTTCCTTATACTGTGTAAAATTTTTCTTTTTAATCCATATAAAATATGGAATCATTTTGACAGATAGTTTTACTGGTAATATTTAATTTGAATTAAATTTAATTCACATTTATAAAATGCTAGTAAATAGAAGAAAAACAAGGCTATGAATTTTGATTCGCCTTTCCTTCTGAAGAAATTATATTTGGAGAGAAATTTTGCCATTCATTTCAGTGACTTCATAGTGTAATAAAAATTTTATCTCAACTAAATGCAAGTTGCAAAATATTTTGATACTGCATTTAAAAAAAAAAAACAAATAAAAAGTCCTAGTGTTTTAGAGTTGAAAGATTCAGAGCTCACTTAGTCCAATTTTGCTGCTAAAGTACAAATACCCATTGGAAATTTTCTCTATCCTTGATTGATGTTCATTTGTCCTTCTACTGTTTGACAAAATAATATTTCTGTCTCACAAACTACCCCATTTGTTTTTTTTTTTTTAAAAAGAACAGTTATAATTGTTAGAAACTTCCCTCTATTGAGTCAAAATCTGCATATAACTGCTGCCCATTCCATGATCTTGTTCTATATACCTCCAGTGTAGTGAACTAAAACAAAACCCACTTTCATAATATTGATAAACCTTCAGGAATTTGAACATCCTCTTGTCAAAATGGAATGTCAAAATGTCAAAAATTCCTTTTATATGGAATGATAGCCTCTTTTTGTCACTTCCCCATTCCGTTCTTCTCTTTTTGGGGTTAAGCATCTGTGATTGATAGAGCTAAGAACTGTCAATTACTATAGTCTTTTCAAACAAGTGAAAAATTATTGAAAAATTGATTGCTTTTCCCTATAAAGTTTTCTATAATGCTTTGTAATTATGCCTTGGGGTAGCTTCTCAATATTGAGGGCAGACTTCATGCTAAGTCAGTTTTTCTGATGACTCTTTTCCATTGTAGGCCATTTTATATTTGCTTTATTTTTAAAGAAGACTCCTAGGATTTTTCTTCCTGACATTTCAGACATGACAGACAACTTTCTATCTTTATCCTGATCATTTCCCACTTTTTACCTATCTTCTGAAATGTGAAATCAGTTCATTAAATCATGAAGTATATCTTTCTTGGTGTTTGGGGTGGAGAGGGAGAGCTCTCCTGAAAACCCAATTCACTAGATTTCTTCTTAGCATCTCATTTCAAATCATATTCCAAAACTTACAAAACATGAATTCAGAATTTCATTAAGATGCTCTGACTGACTATAAACCTTCCTATGAAGAGAACAAAGGTAATGCTGGGCATAAATCCATGTTCACTATTGATTTGAACCTGCTCTTTCCAATCTCTTGCCCAAGTCAATAACGATATGTATGATGACTATGTATTTGTTGTTGTTGCTGCTTTTTTAATTTTGAGTTAAAGATTCCCTGACCTTTGAAGACTGTTAATTGTATCTCTAGATTATAAAAGGTTTTTTACTGACTTTCTTATTAGTAGCATTTCATTTTAAGGCAGTATTAGACATCATATATAGACGTTCATATTAGGATGAAAATTGTGGTAGAGGGATGATGAAATCAGAATGAAGCCCAGAAAATAATGAACACAAAGCTGACCAAGGTGCTTTCCTTTACAAGGAATTGCTAATTGGCTTAAGGGTTGCTAGTGATAGAATATAATCTATTATGAAAAGGCCAAGATGACAGATATTCAAATCTTAACTCCTTTTTATACTCACTGTATAACACTAACTTCTTACTACTTCAGATAATTCACCATCCTATAAATTTTAATACAGTTGCTGATCTACTTTGGTAAAGGTAATTTCAACCCTGGGAAATCATTACTGGATTTATTATCTAAAAGTTACACAGATAACAAGAACTTTCTGATTTGTTTTAATTTTTATCCAGTCATTTCAATCATGTCTATCTCTTTGTGATCCTATTTAAGGTTTCTTAGCAAAGATACTAGAGTGATTTGCCATTTCCTTCTCCAGCCCTTTTCATAGATGAGCATACCAAGGCAAATGGGTTTAAATAAGTGGGTCAGATCAGAGCTAGAAAGTGTCTGAGGCCAGATTTGAACTTAGGAACATATCTTTCCCAGGAACTAGGTGGCACAGTGGATGGATAGAGCAAACACAGGGTTTTAAAGTCAAGAAGACCTAAGTTCAAGCTAGCCTCACATACTTTCTAGCTGTTTGATTCTGAGCAAAGCACTTAATTCTCTTTTCCTTAGTTTCCTGATCTGTAAAATGAGCTGGAGAAGGAAATAGCAAACCACTCAAATATCTTTGGTAAGAAAACTTCAATAGGGGTCACAGAGAGTTAGACACTACTGAAATGACTAAACACACACACACACACACACACACACACACACACACACAAGATGGCTTCCTGCCTCCAGGTTTGGTACTCTATCCATTCCACCAGCTATTTGCTCAAATTTTATATTTATTTATCTTCATATATTCCCTCTTTTATCTCAGCTTATAGAATTTAAGCTGTTGAAGGAATGTAACTATTTATAATGGTTTGATTTGATTTGAGTTTTTTTTTTTTAAATAACAAACACCCTGACACATAATAAGTATTTAATAAATTCTTGTTGAAATATCTTGAATCCAATTAGGAAGCATCTTAGTACACTGAAAAGAACAATGGAGTCAGTGAATTCAGGTTCAAAACCTATCTCTACAACATCTGATCCATATACATTTGATGTAATTCACTTAACCTCTCTAGACCTCATTTTCATCATTCTTCATAAAAAGGAGTCTAGACTATATGGACTCTGAGGTCCTTTCCAGATCTAGCTATATGATCCCATGAATTTAAATAATTATAATAATAGCTGTGAACTGTGTTTATTCTTCTATACAATTATGAAGTCGTCATCTCTATTTTAGGCTCTAATTCAAATGAAATATTACTAGTAAAATGTTGGTTTTAATTTGAATTAAATATTGATTTGCACTTAAGTTAGAAAATTTCTTTAAAGAAATTTGCATTTGAAGTACATGATGTTGAGGGAATCCCTTGAGTAGAGAAAAAAGAACAAGGCTGAAGTGTAGAACTGGAGGACTTACTTCATAGTATGATGTTTATATGTAGTACAGTGTAATTGGAAAACAACAACATTATATTCGGAAAAATAGATAAATGGTTTGAATGCTGGTTGTTCTACTTACTGTTTGACTTTGAACAAGTCCCTTCATATCATCTTTTTTTTTTTAAATTTAATAGCCTTTTATTTACAGGATATATGCATGGGTAACTTTACAGCATTAACAATTGCCAAACCTCTTGTTCCAATTTTTCACCTCTTACCCCCCACCCCCTCCCCTAGATGGCAGGATGACCAGTAGATGTTAAATATATTAAAATATAAATTAGATACACAATAAGTATACATGACCAAAACGTTATTTTGCTGTACAAAAAGAATCAGACTCTGAAATATTGTACAATTAGCTTGTGAAGGAAATCAAAAATGCAGGTGTGCATAAATATAGGGATTGGGAATTCAATGTAATGGTTTTTAGTCATCTCCCAGAGTTCTTTTTCTGGGCATAGCTAGTTCAGTTCATTACTGCTCCATTAGAAATGATTTGGTTGATCTCGTTGCTGAGGAGGGCCTGGTCCATCAGAACTGGTCATCATATAGTATTGTTGTTGAAGTATATAATGATCTCCTGGTCCTGCTCATTTCACTCAGCATCAGTTCGTGTAAGTCTCTCCAGGCCTTTCTGAAATCATCCTGTTGGTCATTTCTTACAGAACAGTAATATTCCACAATATTCATATACCACAATTTATTCAGCCATTCTCCAACTGATGGACATCCATTCAGTTTCCAGTTTCTAGCCACTACAAAAAGGGCTGCCACAAACATTTGTGCACATACAGGTCCCTTTCCCTTCTTTATAATCTCTTTGGGATATAATCCCAGTAGTAACACTGCTGGATCAAAGGGTATGCACAGTTTGATAACTTTTTGACCATAGTTCCAAACTACTCTCCAAAATGGTTGGATTCGTTCACAACTCCACCAACAATGAATCAATGTCCCAGTTTTCCCACATCCCCTCCAACAATCATCATTATTTTTTCCTATCATCTTAGCCAATCTGACAGGTGTGTAGTGGTATCTTAGAGTTGTCTTAATTTGCATTTCTCTGATTAATAATGACTTGGAGCATCTTTTCATATGACTAGAAATAGTTTCAATTTCTTCATCTGAGAATTGTCTGTTCATATCCTTTGACCATTTTTCAATTGGAGAATGGCTTGATTTTTTATAAATTAGAGTTAATTCTCTCTATATTTTGGAAATGAGGCCTTTATCAGAACCTTTGACTGTAAAAATATTTTCCCAGTTTATTGCTTCCCTTCTAATCTTGTCTGCATTACTTTTGTTTGTACAAAAACTTTTCAGTTTGGTATAATCAAAATTTTCTATTTTGTGATCAGTAATGATCTCTAGTTCTTCTTTGGTCATAAAGATCTTCCCCTTCCACAGGTCTGAGAGGTAAACGATCCTGTGTTCCTCTAATTTATTAATAATTTCATTCTTTATGCCTAGGTCATGAACCCATTTTGACCTTATCTTGGTGTACGGTGTTAAGTGTGGATCAATGCCTAGTTTCTGCCATATTAGTTTCCAATTTTCCCAGCAATTTTTATCAAACAGTAAGTTTTTATCCCAAAAGCTGGGGTCTTTGGGTTTGTCAAAGATTAGGTTGCTATATTTGTTGATTGTTTTATCCCTTGAACCTAACCTATTCCACTGATCAACTAATCTATTCCTTAGCCAATACCAAATGGTTTTGGTAACTGCTGCTCTATAATATAATTTTAGATCTGGTACAGCTAAGCCACCTTCATTTGATTTTTTTTCATTAATTCCCTTGAAATTCTTGACCTTTTGTTTTTCCATATGAATTTTGTTGTTATTTTTTCTAGGTCATTAAAATAGTTTTTTGGGAGTCTGATTGTATAGCATTAAATAAATAGATTTGTTTAAGTAGTATTCTCATCTTTATTATATTTGCTCGCCCTATCCAAGAGCATTTAATATTTTTCCAATTGGTTAGATCAGACTTAATTTGTGTGAAAAGTGGTCTGTAATTTTCTCATAAAGTTTCTGATTTTCCCTTGGCAGATAGATTCCTAAATATTTTATATTATCAGTAGTTACTTTAAATGGAATTTCTCTTTGTAACTCTGACTGTTGGATTTTGTTAGTGATATATAAGAATGCTGATGACTTATGTGGGTTTATTTTATAACCAGCAACTTTGCTAAAGTTGTGGATTATTTCTAATAACTTTTTAGTAGAATCTCTGGGGTTCTCTGAGTATACCATCATGTCATCGGCAAAGAGTGAAAATTTGGTTTCCTCATTGCCTATTCTTATTCCTTTAATCTCTTTCTCAGCTCTTATTGCCAAAGCTAGCGTTTCTAATACAATATTAAATAGTAACGGTGATAGTGGGCAACCTTGTTTCACTCCAGATCTTATTGGGAATGGTTGCAGTTTGTCTCCATTACATATGATGCTTACTGATGGTTTTAAATAGATGCTGCTGATTATTTTAAGGAAGAGTCCATTTATTCCTATACTCTTAAGTGTTTTTAATAGGAATGGATGTTGGATTTTGTCAAATGCTTTTTCTGCATCTATGGAGATGATCATATGGTTTTTGTTAATTTGGTTATTAACATGGCCAATTATATTGATAGTTTTCCTAATATTGAACCAGCCCTGCATTCCTGGTATAAATCCTACTTGATCATAGGGTATTATCCTGGAGATGATTTTCTGTAGTCTTTTTGCTAATATCCCTTCATATCATCTTAACTGAGATTCCTCCTCCATCGTTCTGGAAAAGGACAAATATAATCCCTATTTTCAGAAGAAAAAGGAAGAAGAACAAGAACAGGGAGGAAAAGAAAGGAAAAGAAAGTGAGAGAACAAAAACAAGAACAAGAAGAATGAAAACACAAACAAGAGTGAAAAAAAGAATAAGAAGAATGAGAATAAGAACAGGAATGAGAATGAAATAAGAACAATAACAAGAAAAATAAGAATGAGAAATAGAACAAGGAGGAGGAAAAGAACAAGAATGAGAACAGGAACAAAAATGAGAATCAAAAAGAACAAGAAAGAGAATGGAATAAAAAGAATAAGAACAAAGAAAAAGTTATTGAAATTTTTACATTCAGTAAAATTGATTTTGTTTCTTGGCAAAATTCTAGAATACATCATTTTATAAAGAATTATTTTTCATTCTCTATTATTTTTAATTTCTTTCTCTCACTAGTTTGCTAATTACTAATAATTTATTTATTTTCTATGTCTTCAGGATATAAACTCTGAAAAGTGTCCCACATGAAGACAAACCCTGAACACAGTGAAACAGAAATGAGAAGCTGGAAGAACTTTAACTGAATACTAACTGAACAAAGAGAGTTTCACCTAATTTTTCCACACCAAAAAAAAAAAAAAAGAAAAAAAGAGGAGGGAAAGAGACTTCTGTTGGATTAAGAAAGACACAATCTGCTAATACACTCAATCTTTGCCAAATATAACAAAATGAAAAACAGGTCACCTATAATATGATGTTTCCTGTTTTCCAAGCCCTCTCCCTGTAACTCCCCATTATTATCACCTCACCTACTTGACAGTTTGTCAGACTTGCCAAGAGAGATCACACTTTCTTTTCCATCCACTTTAGGGATCATATAGCTGAATGTGGGCTCAGGAAACACGGTAACTAAGATTGTGAGTCAGAGATGTTAAACAGTCTGCAAAATTTCTGAACCAGATTAAAATATCATTTAGAAATATTGAATAAATTAACTGAATAAAAATAAAAATAAGAGGGTTAATGTTAATATGTGATTTTCTAAAATCAATGTGTGACCCACAAAGACCTCATGTACATTTTAGTGATCCCATTTCTCTTTGAGTTTGACATCACTGTGCAAGCCAGCAATGAAATCAACAACTGACATCACGTGGAGGAAGAAATTGTTTGTTCTCTTCAGTTTTTAACACACTTACTAACCCCATTGCATGCATGCATTCAGCATAAGTGTTGCCCTCTGGCTTCTTGGGTATGTGACATCCTGCCAAACTCCATCACCACCATCATCACAGTCACTGAAGATGGCTTAATAAACCACAATATCACTGAGAGCCAGCCTCCCTCTAACATATATATATGTGTGTATGTATGCATGTATGTATGCATACAAATATATATGGATATGTGTATATGTTTGTGTGTGTATGTGTGTGTTTGTGTGTGTGTGTGTGTGTGTATATGAAAAAGACATGGGCAGTGAGCATCCAGAAAAGGAAGTGATGTTCATAAAGAGCCTGTATGACTTCATCAAGAATAAATCATGCCAGGATAACCTTACTTCATTTTAGATGGAAGTTTTAAACTAGTAGAACAGGAGAATGTTATAAATATAACTTAAATGGAGACACATAAAACATTTGATTATAAGCATCTCATGATATTCTTGGGGACATCATATAAACATATGTGTTAAACAATATGGTTCAAAGTCATTTTGGCAGGACGTTTCCAGGGATGTTCCCCAGAAATCTATCTTAAAGCCTCTGCTATTTAACATTTTCATTGATGCCTTGGACAAAGGCTCAGGCAGTATCCCTACAATTTGTACACCATGCAAAGCTAGGAATAATTGGTAATGTATGAAATTTAAGTCAATATTGAAAAAGCTCCTGGCAGACTTGAATATTGGACTAAATTTAATTCAATGAAATTTAGTAGGGTTAAATGTAATGTCCTATGTTTGAGTTCATAAGTATAAGATAGAGGAGGCATGACTGAATAATAGTTTTGAGTAAAGATAAAGATCTGGGGTCTTTGTGAATTATAAACTAAAAATGAGTACTGGTAATATTATATGTTAGCAGCAAAAATAATGTCAATATAGTCTTAGAATGCATTACAGTAGGCACAACTTCCAAGAATGTGAGAGACCTTCTATATCTGAAGACAAAGAATATATGTAAGTGCACTCCCATATGTGTTTCTTTGCATATTTGCAGATTTTTCTATGTATGGGTGTGTGTGTGTGTGTGTGTGTGTGTGTATGTGTGTGTGTGTGCACCTTAAGTTTTGTGCTCATTTCTCATTGCCAAACTTTTGGAAACATACTGAATAGTTAGAGAATAAGCAGAGGGCAAGGGACTCAAGTTCATGTTAAACAAAGATTGATTTGTGTAATATAGATAAAAGAATGCTTGGTTTAGAATTAGATGCTGTTCAATTTTTCCATTGTGTCCAACTCTTCCTGACACTATGGACACCAATACTGTTCATGGGATTTTCTTGGCAAAGATTCTGGAGAGGTTTGCCATTTCCTTCTCCAGTGAATTAAGTCAATAAGAGTTGTGACTTTTCTAGAGTCACAAACCTAGTATGTGTCTTGAGGTCAAATTTTAACTCAGATCTTCCTGATTCCAGACTAGGGTTATGTCTACTGAGGCATCCAACTGACTCTTTAGAATTAGATGTTGTTTGAAAAGGGCTGAAATTCTGAATAGATGCACTTGAATCAGACAACTGAGCACTTAAGACTAATTACCTATTGAACAATGATTCTATTAGCATATGTTTGGAATTGCTCTTCTCTCAGTTAATGCTAGCTCAATGTGTGGTATTAAGAGAATTGTAGGTAAGGATTAGGGAGTAGAGTGAGAGCCACAAAGGAACTTCACTTTGTGGCAGGACAAGGAGAAGGGAGGTTGGTGGCTAGCTTGTGGCAGATTGTCTGTCTCCTTCACTTCTCCCCCTAAAGATCATGGACTTTTACTTATCCTGACTCCTGCTCTTCCTGAGGCCTCCACGGAGCTAGCATGGACTTCACAGTTGTTCAATCGTTTTCAGTTATGCCTGACTCTGTAACACCATATGGGATTTTTTTGGTGAAGATGCTAGAGTAGGTTACTATTTCCTTCTCTAGCTAATTTTACAAATGGTGAAACTGAGGCAAATGGGTTATTTGTTCAGGTCTCATAGCTAGTGTCTGAAACTAAACTCGAACTCAGGAAAATGAGCCTTCCTGACTCCAGATCCAGTGCTCTATCCACTGTGCTACATAGCTACTCTGGAATTAGATGACGGGTTCAAATCCCACTTTTGACACTACCCATATGACTTTGGGCAATCCATAGAACTTCTCTGTCTGTAACCCCTCTTCTGTAAAATAGGGAGTATCACACATAAAATTATAAAGTCCCTTATAATTTTATGAACTAAGGATATTTAGTTTATAGGAGAGAAAACATACTACATGGAGGGGGGAAACACCCTAGCAGTGCTCAATATTTCAAAAGTTTTGACACTATACTTGTTTTTATTGGGTCTATTAACAAAGGCTGGAAGTTGATAGAGAAATCAATCAATCAACACTTACTTTGTGTCAAGCAATATGTGAAATTCTGGGATTTAGGCTTAATTTCAGAAAAAACACATGTAATTAACAGTTATAAAAAGTAGAGTGGGCTATTCTGGGTAATAGTAAGTCCCACCTCACTCATTTGCCCCAGTAAAGGTCTTTAAAGAAAGGATAGATGACCACTTGTTTTTTTGTATGGTGTCCACTACTAACATTTTTTCCAGCTCTGAAGAGAGTGTGATGGACTAACACTTATAGAACACTTACTTTGTGTAAGGCATTATACTAAGTGTTTTACAATTATCTCATTTTATCCTCACAACAACCTGTAACTCAGGTGTGATTATTGTGCCCATTTTACAGATGATAAAACTGAAATATGCAGAAGTTAAGTTACCTTTGCCTCAGGATTTCTCCTTCCTCTCTTTTTGGTGCTTCTTCTCTCTCCAAGCTTGGATTTCTATTCCCATTCATATCTCCAACCTCACCTAGCTACCAACCCATTCTTTCTTAATCCTGGCAAGAAAAAACTTTCCAGCACTTAGGTGTGGAGATAGAGTCAAAGGATTTCATGTCATCTGTAATATGAGCAGCTCTGTGAGGAAGGAAATAGGTAGGCATTGACTGAAGGAGATACACTGTTATTCTGAACCAGGGCCCAGGAAGCACTCCAACTATGACCATTTTTAATTTTAACACTACACAAGCAAAGTAGCAGAAGGATCAGAACAATAGGTAATTGTTCTAGATAATTTAGACTTCCACACTCCCAAATTAACTACTCAAACATATAAATAATTGCCTTCACCCTCTGTTTCACTTTGCCACAGTTGGAGATTTTCTAAAGGTTTTTTTTTAAATTAATATGTAAATATCACTTCATTTCATACTCTTCTTTGACCTAGAGGAAGTTTCAAAGAATAAGGTGAAAAGAAAAATTAAATTGTTAATAATACATTGCTTCCTATTGTCTCAGTTATGAGATCCAGGGTTTCTTATTATAAAATTATAGCACATAAACTCCAATCTAAAAGGCACAATGTGTAGTATTTGTCTCAATGCTGATAATGTCAGTGATTTATTTTGGAACACAATCATTGATTTCTGTGCTCTTTCTTTTCTTAATCAATTAATTCATTGCAATTTACCTCTTGGTGTCAGCTTCATAAATGCTGATTATTAAGTGTTTTCACAAAATGTTACTACATGAACTTGAGGGCTCAACAGCTGGCTTTCTCTGATCAAGGCTCAGCAGAAGTCTAGAATACCTATATTCACCATCATCAATATTCATTTGTGGGGCATCTTCTGACTGTAGAGCACAGTGGTAGGCTCTAAAAATGCAAAGATTTAACAGTCCTCATGGGGCAGTCAAGAAAAATGCAAATAATAGTTATAATGATGTAAAAGCAAGATGCTAAATACCAAATTAGATTAGTATCAACAATAGGTTTTATACATGTTCAGATGAGTCCAATTCAGAGCAACCGTTTCTTTAGTGACTTCTGTTTAGAGGATTAAATATAGATAAGAACAAAGTATAGATCAAATATGCCCCTGTCTTCATGTAATTTATAGTTGAGTAAGAAATAATAATATAAATATGTATAATTTAAAAAGAATAGAACATACAAAATCTGAGAAGAGGAAGGTTGTTGTTACCTGACAATCAGGAAATCTTCTAGTAAGAGGTGCCATTTGAGTTGGGCTTAAAGAGAAGGGTAAAAACTCAACAAATTGATGAAGTGCCCAGAGGAGGGAAGCTATACAAGCAGCCCGTGCATTTAGGGACATTTAGGGGAAGCCTTTATGGGGGAGTTAATAGCTAAACTCATCCTAAAAGGTTTAATTAAGTAAGGAGGCAGGCAATTGAAGCAAGGGAAGAACAGGAACAGAAGTGGTAGGAATATCTATAACCTCAACATGGACAAATTGCTTTTTTTCCCTTTAATATGGAAAATGTATACTATATGTTTAAGATTCACATCACCAATAGGGTAGCTCAAAAGAAAGATTGGCAGAATCAAGGTAAAAATAGTAATTATGTTATACAAATGAGGTGCAGAGAGAGAAGAGATACAGAAGCATTAGATGGGGATGGAAGGTTTACAATTCTGAAAACCTATGCATATCGGGAATGGGTTTAATAGCCAACACTACAAATATACCATGAAGGATACAGCACCCTACAAAATCTATAAAGAAATAAGGGGAGAGGGGATGGACAGATGGGGGGAAGCAAAGGATGAGGGAAGAAGACAAGGGAGGGACCTTTGGGTGAAGGAAGATTAAGTAATAGCAAGGCAAATTAAGAAGCAGAATTAAAGCAAAGAGTCAGTAGGCATAGGAAAGATACGTATGTATAGTGGGGGGGTATATGTATATATCTACATACATATATCTTTTCTTAACTATGTCTTTTTTAGGGATGTTGGGGGGATGGAAAGGTGGAAAAACAAAGTAAATTAAATGAACAGCAAAGAACAATATACAAGGAAGTAAAGAAAAGATGGACACCCCAAAATTTAATTTCTCATATATGCTTTCTTGATCTGGTACTTTGTTGTTATGTATTTTGAATCCTTCCTGATGTTCTGATAGGCACATGATAATGTTCTCTTTTGTTTTGTTTTAATTTTTTGTATTATTTTTTTATTTTTCTTATTCTATTTAAATAAAATTTTAAAAATAAAATGAAATAACAAAGTTTCCATAAAACAAATACAACAAATATATGGACTGTTCATTCTTTTCTGCTAAAAGACTTTTTTGTACTATTCTAATCTAATTCCAGACAGTAATAAATATAATCATGATAAATAGTTATTAGGCCTTCTCCTAATGTAGCTGTCCACTTCCCTGAAAATTTTTCAATCTCTATTTGTATCTGGATATACAAGTATATCCAATTTAGCATCAAAACTGTTTTAAGTGTTGTCCTTCCTGAAGGCCACAAATACACAAAATGACTCCTTATATTTTTTAGATCCTTTAGTTCAATCAACTTGAAATTAACTATTATCTTTTCTGCATTATTGTAGGCACTTAAAAGCTGAATAATAATAGTCTGTAGTGAAAGGTAATATTCTAATGCAATAACCAATTTTTTTCATTTAAGGCAAAGACTATAGGAATTGATTAGAAATCTCATCTACAGACATATTTAAGTAGACAATAACTGGTTGACAATCTAGACTATGGTTCACCAAGTCCCCTACTTAATAATCTAATTTGTTCAGCAATAAAATAAAATCAGTTTCTCAACATTACTGGAAACTTATATCTTAATTTACCAGTAATGATTTTTTTTTCTTCATGTGATTTCAATCTCTTCTTTCAGTTTCAGATATCTCATGTTGTTTGGAATTCAAAGCTTTTTTCAATGATTGTTGCCATTGTATGGGTCATTAGGATTTGATATCTGCTCACTTTCTGAAAAGAGATGGTGACAATGATTTATATTAACAAAGCTGTCATTCTCCAGTCATTTAGCATTTGAATAATGTTGCACATTTTTTTTCTCATTTTGAAAATGTCCATTGTTTGTTTCCATTTTCCACCAATGTCTTCTATGAACTGTGTCTTAGTTATAAAAAAAATTGAGATGAGATCTGAGTCTGGGGAAGGTGCAATATTTTATAAAAAAGGCACAAGAGAGTAACATCAAGGGCCTGAATATGGGTAGCATTTAGTAAACTATTAAATATCCTAAATGATTTTGCCTTCACAGTTAACTTCAGGAGTGTCTAGGCAATAATTTTCTTTAATCTTTTTCTTCTTTCCCTCTTGATCCTTACTGATTCTCAGTATTCCCACTCAGTAATCCCACTCATTAGAAAATTCAACAAAAATGTATTAAGCATTGGTTGTGTTGGAAGTCAAGTAGTATTGGTACAATCAATAGAGTTCTGGGCTTGGAGTCAGAAAAACTGATCTTCATGAGTTCAAACTGGCTTCATACATCTACTAACTGTGATCCTGAGCAAGTCATTTCTCATCTATAAAATGAGCTGGAGAAACAAATGTCAAACTGCTGCAGTATATTTACCAAGAAAACCACATAATAGGGCCATAAAATGTTGGACACACTGAAATGACAGAAAATAATGGATAAAATTCAGGAGTTAGAGTCAGGAATAGTTAAGTTAACTAACCATTTACTCTAGCTCTGTGATGAAAAATCACTATTTCACCTCTCATCTTCAGTTTCCTTATTTATAAAAATGCAATTAATACTAGCTGCAGATGCAGTACATTTCATCCCTAACAGGCTAGTTATAAAACTCGTTAGATGAGTATTTTTTAATGAAGCACTTTACAACTTCTAATTTCTCTTATTTCTAATTTCTAATATCAGTTAGAATTGAGGAGAAATAGCCTTGAGATAGCTAGGTGCCTATCTTTAAGAAGCTTGAAGGGGGATAAAAGGCTAACAGAAAAATTTAATGCATGTGTCTTTGTCTGCAGACACAAATGAAGGAATAGTACATATATATATATATATTATTTATAATAAACCCAAAGGTCCAATTCATTTTTCTTTTTCTGATGCCAGTAATACAACAACTTATCTTTTCATTTATCATCTACCTATACATATATATTTGCATATGTATATAACATTTTCGTCTCCTGATGGTCATCTTGTGATAAGAATTAAACCCCATCATTGTCTGCATAGGCATTTGATAAATTAGTATTGAAAAGATTAATTCTGTTAGCAAGGTAAAAGCTATTGAATTCCAAGAACTTTCCTCTTTTTTGAATTTTACTATTATGTCAAGGCTAATTCCACACCCCTCCCCCCACACCATTATATATGTCACTCAACTGTCATGCATAAAGCACTTGATTTAACCACATGGTTTTTTGCAAAGCAGAAATAACATTCTTCTTTCTAACATAGTTTGCAACCTTTTAAGATTTCAGTACACACAATTCTGAGATGATAGTTCATATTTCCATTTTACTGCTTTCATCAAAAATGAAATCCAGTTTTTAAAATGAACCTAATCCCTGCTCTTTGCTGAAGTTGAGAATTGAAATCTTACTTTATTCTCTGGATAACATGAATCAGATAATATAATACATGGCTGCCTTATGAATGATTTAATTAAAATTATTCAATAATAAAAAATAATAGGAATTACCAAACCAATATTCACAAATTACAAAGACTCCTATTGTTGTGGTGGCAATAAGATATGATTTTCACATGTCAATCTATATTTAAATTTGTTGTCTAAATTTTATTATCATTTCTAATCAGAAATAAATATATTTTGGATTTGTAGATTAACAAAAATTTCATAGTTCTCCAAACATCTATGCATAACAAAATATTTCTTGACAAGCTACAAAAGCAAATAAAAGCAAGAAATTGACATTACTCCATTTTTATCTATATCATCTTAAAACTCAGATTTCAAAACTTCTAAATTATCCATGGGTCATTCCCTTTCTTCAAAGACTTCCATATTCTTACATGAAAATGTCTCAATTTCTTCACTTCCTGATAAAGTAAATGGAATTTTTTAAATGTATCTTTATCAATGAATGATTTTAGCCTGTAATCTCAAACTTTGCAAATTGCAAAGTATAAGATTCTTGTACCTATATGATTAAAATGGACTTTATTCATAAAAATATTGGTTATATAGGCAAAGTTGTAAAATGAACTTCAAACAATTGGTTATTATTTACATTTAGGGTGCCTGCAAAATAAAAAGCTTCAGTTAAATTTGCCTGGCCAGAATCTAGATTTGTGATGATTCAATTGACTTGGTCTTTCCAGCATTTACTAAAAGACCTATATGGAAAATAAATTGCTCAGCAATGAAAATACATCACATAAAACCTCAGATGTCTTTTTGGTGGGGATTTTATAAATTTCAAAACTATTCCCAGTGGCCTCATGCATGTTTCAGAAATGGATCCTAGTAATAAATAAATAGGTTAAGAGAAAATATCTGTTCTGGGGAAAGTCTCAATATATTTTTGGAGAACATGTGTATGAAAAATAATGTACTGATAATGTCCCATAAGTAGAAAAAATGCATACAATTATCCTTTCAATAGCAGAGTACAATATTTATTAGTGAAATTTTGCCAGACTTAAGTTTATTTCTTTTAAGAGTTTACTTTTTCTCTCTGTCTTTGTTTCTGTCTCTGTCTCTCTCTCTCTCCTTCTCTCTCTGTCTCTCTTTCTTTGTGACTTTCTGTCTCTCTGTCTGTATCTCTCTCCCCTTTCTCTCTTTTTCTCTGTGTGTATTTGACACTCTGTGTCTGTCTCTCTCTATCTCTCTACCTCTCTGTTTCTCTACCTCTATGTCTGTCTGTCTGTCTGTCTGTCTGTCTCTCTCTCTCTCTCTCTCTCTGTCTCTCTGTGTGTGTATGTGTCTCTCTCCATCTCTGTATCTCTTTCCTCTCTTTTTCTCTCTCTGTCTGTGTGTGTTTGTCTCTCTGTGTCTGTCTCTTTTTCTTTCATGAGATACACACACACACACACACACACACACATACACACGGCATCTTATAGAAGTACAGGTCTAGGAATAAAAGTTAAATGAAATACATTATGAATAAGTGAGGAGAGGAAAGAAGGATAACCAACTTTTACATAATAATATAATCCAATTAGAATGACATCCTTGGGAAATCAAATGTATCTATGTAAAAGGATTATACTTTATCAAATGGTGATGTGATTCATTCAGTGTTAGAGGAAAATGAGATCAAAGTTCTATCTTTTCTTTCTTTGAAATCTCAAAATTTTATTCCTTCACTATCATTATTTTAGCTGATTAAAAAGTACATATTGTTATTTAAATTTCCAAACCTTTCCCAACTCCCCAAAAATGAAGATACTAAAAGTGAAGAAGATGAATTTCAAGTGGTAAAGATATAATGAAAGGATGACTATGGTAACAGTGAAACTAAAGTAGCCCGAATTAAAAAAAATGTGTTTGGTTAACTCAACTGCTAAGTGAATCTATTAAATGGTAGCATGAATGGAAAGAATAGATGTATAGATAGAAGAGATCTGAGTTTAAGCTGTACCTCTGACCTTTACTAGCTATAAGAAGTTAGGTGATCCATTAACACTCCCTATGTATGACAGGTTTCTCATCTGAAAAATGAAGAAAATAATACCTTTAGTTTAATAATATTCTCATGTTTTGAGGATAACATGACATAATGTATATGACACTTCTCAATTTCCCCTCTTCCATGCTATTAAAAATCAGGTCCTTGGAGCCATGGAAGCTGGAACTGAAAACAGCGAAGAGGAAAAGTGCCATCTGGATGGGAGGTTTCAAAGGAAAGAATGTGAGAATGGTATGAGATTGGGTAGAATGCCATAAGTTGTGGAAAAGAAAAGAGAAGGAGGTCAGGGAAATGGCAATTGCTCTGTATTTTCCTCATTATCTTTCTTTTTAGTTATTTTTCCTGCAACTTTACTAAGGCCTCAATAAGGAGTTTAGATATTTGCTTGAGATAGACACAAATTTGTGGGAAATGCATATAGAACTCAGCAATAATCTAAAGGAAAGGCTAGTGTAGAATGACTAATAGCCATGGCAGCAAGCAGAACAAGACCAGATCAGAGACAGGGTAAGAAAAGCAATAAGCAGTGTGGCAGATTCCACCCACAGTCTCCGATACCTAGACTAGTAAAAAAAAATCTATGAGTGGCCAATGCCTTTCTCCCACCAGAGCAACAGCAACAGTAGAAGGAGATTGGGATCTAAGTACCTGAACTATGTTTCTTTGAGCTCATGTATTTTAGTTTGCTTGGGAAAATGGGATTTGAAACTGTTCCAAGCATGAAACTAAATGATGAGGATACAGATATATAAGAGAATATGGATCAGAGAGGGATATTTTGTTTTACAAATTACAAGAATGGTGAGCAAAGCCATAGAAGAGTAAATTGACAGACCCTTTCCTGTAGTAATGGAAGTATTGATTTGTTTATGGTTATAGAACTAGAAAGGGAAGAAAGCATGCAGCAAAAGGCACACACATGGCACCAAAACAGTTTGTGAAAAGTTGGGCCAAGGAATAAAAGAGAGAAAGACAGTCTAGATATAAAAGACCAGTTTGGCACTAGTCAGTCAGGAGATTGAAGGAATTCTGAAGCTTCAAGTGTTAGGTCTACTAGGATATCATCTCTGGTAGAGGTGGCAAGGAATTTGATAGGAAGATAACTGTATTTTCTATGTTAGGGTATTCATTATAAAGCTTGCCTAATATGTGTGTGCATACATATATATGCATGTATGTATATATGTGTGTATGTATATATTATATATGTATATGGGTGGATGGGGATATGTGTCAATACTTGCCTTAATTTGCAGTTTAAGTAGGCAAATTTGATTAAGAATAGACTGGAAATTAGTCCAATTCCCCTCATTTTACAGAGGAGAAAAGTGAGTTATAGAAAAGATAAATTAGCAAAGAGCTGGTCTCTTGAATCTGCCTTCCTCTTTTCACAGTGATGCACTGCAACTTTGGCATTAATATAATTATAAGAAATCTTGCTATGCTAATAACTAATTAATTTAAGTAAGCAAAAGCTAACACTCTGCAGGCTTAGTGAGGACAGCAGTGATTCACAGATTACAAGCTGAGACAATCTGCTTCCCTAACTCTTCCTCTCCTGCTGCCTCTCATCAAGATACTTCCTTATTTCTTGGTGAACTGGGACAGATTTCTCCTTATATTCCAATATTCCCCCTGTGCAGCCCACATGCTTTTAAAATGCCTTGTGTCAAAGTAGATATTATTGGAACTACTTATCAAGTGGGACTGGAAAGAGGAGTTAGCTTCAACAGTCTCAATGCTAATGGAATCTGTGCACATCATTTCCACCCACTGCTTTAATAATAGAATTCACAATGCCCACTCTATACTTTACCCCCACAATTCCTATCTTGAGTTCACTACTTCAAGAGAGAAATCTGTTTATCTTTCTCCCACTCATCGTTTTCCTTACACATATATCTTCTATTCTCAGAGAGCATTATATATACATATATACATATACACATCATATTAGCAAATATATCTCTATGTAAAATTTAGAGGTATACAGGAATATATGTGTGTTTCCATGACAATACATCTTTTCATATCTTTTGTCTAGTCCTATTTATTCTTATTAAAATATTGTGTACTGCATAATATATTTTAGATTTGCTTTGTACCAAATACCTAATATGTCAAGAATGTTTAAAATTTCTACTGATTATTATAATTCACATATCTATGATATTATAAAACTTTCCATTCCACTCAAAAATTCATTCTTTCTTAAGCTGATATTGATTATTGTATCAGAGTCTCTTCCTAATCCTATTATCCATCCATAGCTTGTTACCATCAATAGTGTTGACAAAGGAAGCCTCTTAAGTTGTTATTTAAACGGTTCTTCTACTATGTACATTGAAAAGAAAGATTTAATAATAACAAATGAGCTACTTTCTTCTGATCTATGAAACCACAAGGCAGGGGAAATTTCAGAAGCACACATTAACAAGAAATCCATCTAAAGGAAAAGTCTGATTATATATATAAATACACCATAATAAGACTAGAAACCCCCAGGAAAAGTAGAGCATCTTCACATACTGATCTTTATTCTAATTGCAAAGCTGAAGTATGTAAAAGTCAACCACTGATCCAATATAATAGAATTTTTTTTTTTTTACAGATTTTCACACAGAAAGTTTATTTAGTCACTTTAAAGATTTGTAATTTCTTCAGCATGAATACTCATTTCACCAGCATAAATAGCAGCCATCCCTAATCTCTCATGATAATGAGCCTCTTCACATTAGAGTCTACTGGTTCTCAGTGGTCAGGCAGAGACATGGATGAACACAAAATCTATAGTCAAAACATTATCATCATAAATTATATTCAGCTTGCACTTAATAGTTTTTAAAGAGCATGCCATAAGAATTCTATTAATTTCAGCTTTGTATAATGGAATATTTGATCCTCACAACTACTTTATAAAGTAGGTACTCTTGTTATTCTCATTTTACAAATGAAAGAACTATGGATGAGAAGAGAGTAAGTGACTTTTTTGTAGTCACAACTTCAATTCACAACTAATGAGAATCTAAGGAATAATTCGAATTCAGGTCTCCTCGACTCTAAATTAAGCTCTCTATTCAATGTTCTGATTAAGCTGCATTTACTGGCATAACAAGAATTCAATATAATTTCCACACTAAGATTAAGAGTAGAGCTTTTGGAGAGGTCTTAAAGTCATGTGTGTGCGTTTGTGTGTGTGTGTGTGTTTGTATACATATAAAATCACACTCAAATATATATTGACTAATTATTGACTTTGAAAACCACAGATTAACATCTTTTATGTTTTATTGTATTTTTATTTATTTTAGTAGATACTTTAATTACATTTTAGGGCATTATTCCTCAAGTTTGATACCTATATATTATAATTTTTTTTTTATTTTTTTATCTTTTATTATTAGGAAACTGAGGTTCCTGAGATGAATATCAATTAAACATATTAATTAAAATCTTCATAATTAGAAAAATGGAAAAATCTTGAGGCTACTCATACACTGTAAATATTTAATAAATTTAATAAATTTTAATGTGATTAAGCTGGAATTAAAAAAAAATAATTTCCTGCAAACACAAAAGGGAAGAAGCAATCAGGAGTAGACAACAAAAGGAGAATGTGTTGGGAGATGGGACATCACAAAGAAATATTTAAGAATGCTATTAATTCCACAGATCCAGTGGAACTGTCATTTAACTTTTTAGAAATACCCTATTAATAAACTGGTACCACACATTCAGAAGCCCCATCTAACAGTGGGGTCACAAAAGAAACCAATGAATAAGCAGAGGAACTGACTATATTTTAGAATGAAATGATAATCTAAGACAAACTTGGATTTTGTAAAATTGGAGGATTAGAAAGATATTTTTGCCTTTGATGAAACAGAGAAGTCCAGAAGAGTGGATGTATTTGGTTCAAGGGAGGCATAGAGAGCTCTTTTTTTCCCATGCTTTTGAGATGTCTACAGAACATCTATTTTGGAAATACCTAATAGGCAATTGATGATAGAAACTGAGATTCAGAAGAAAGAATAGAGCTGATTCTGGGAGTTGTCTACATAAGTAGGATGTGACTCCATGTGGAGGCTACTTGAAAAAAATGTAGAATGAGAGAAAAGAGCACAGGGAAGAATCCTGGGATATGCCCACAGTAAGGGAACAAGACATAGAGGATGATCCAATAAAGGACAGTGAGAAGAAGTGGTCAGACATAGACAATAAAAAATCAAAAGAAATTTGTATCATGAAAATACAAAGAGAAAATATCCAGGAGAAGCAAGTCAATAGTGCTAAATGCTGCAGAGGTCAAAAAGGATAAGTTTTGGGAAAAGGTCATCATATTTGACCAATAAGGTATCACAATTTCAAGTGAGTGATGAGGTCAATAGCTAGATGTAATGGGCTGAGGCTTGAGTTGATGCACTGAGGTCCCAAGCATGTGAGGCTAAATAGTAATTGGACTACACTCTATTAATATACATGATTGGATAAAGAATGGTCCCTGCCCACTCTCTGTGCAAGTCCTAATGTGTTGTATAGGAAATGACAATTTTGGTGGGTGGAGGCAGAGAGAGAGACAGGAAGAGAAGCTGAGAGAGATTGACCTTGGGTCCATACTCCTAGCTGCTGGTCGTGTGGCTGCTGGTCTAGCTAGCTTCTTGACTCAGCTGCACACATTGCTATTGCCCATTCTCTTCCACCTCCGATCTTTCTTCACTGAGAATAAAGACTGACGACTTTTCCCCTAACCTGAACTCCTGACTCAGGCTGATTTTAAAATACGTGGTCTTCACATTTGGCGCCCAACAGTGGGAACCAAGGACTGAAGAAGTCTCCAGTGACCAAAAACTTGGGTGAGTATTGTTAATAGACAAACAGGGAACTTATTTTCTTAAAAACTAAACCAGTAATCTTTTTTTGGCTAAAATGGGACAAATGCTAGCTAAAGACTCTCCATCCCCACCCCCAAACCCTTCAACCCCTTCAACCCCACCCACACGTGGTGATATAGAAAGCATGTTTAAGCTTATAGAAGGACAAGGGCTACTTATAACTTGGGAACAGGTAGCTAGACTTCTGGGTACGTTAAACCGCATCTCCCCTTGGTTCGTAGAGCAGGAGCAGATCTCTCGAGATAACTGGTCCCTGGTTGGACAACAGTGTCTGCATATTACAATGAAAATGGTCCTCATTCAATTTCCATCTAGGCATTCTATTTATACAATATAATTCAGTTAGCACTAAGAAACCCTATCCCTAGAAGAAAGAAAAAAGTTGCTTCTCAGAGTAGCCAAATAAGGAAGCCTGATATTAAGGAGGAAGACAATGAAGAGATTAATGACCATATCCCCATAGGGCATGGAGACTTAAGTGAGCAAGGGTGTGGTGACTTTCCACCTCAGGAGGCAGCTTCAGCTCCACCTCAGGAGCAAGTGATTGACTCTCCTCCATCAACTCCACCCTCCAGAATGGAGGGAGAAGGGGCAGTGGGGGAGAGGGGGAGTGACAGCACCAGCACCTCCCCCTCAGCATCCAACTATTCCTATGAGTAGATTGCAAGAGGGCTTAATGAAGGCCAAAGAAAAGGGTGTAGATGTGAGGGAACTACAGCCCTATATTTTTTCTGTAATTTCCCAGTTTAATTCCTCTGGTCAAGAAAGTCGAAGATACACTCCTTTTAACATAGAAATCCTCAAAGACCTGAAAAAGGCTTGCACTCTTTATAAGGCTATATCAGCTTATGTTAAGATGCTATTACAGAATTTGGCTTTTGAAATCTTGACTCCTAATGATTGGAAATCTATAGTAAGGGTATGCCTAGAATCTGGACAAAATTACATGTGGCTTTCTGAATATAGTGAGCTCTGTAGGATACAAGCCCAACAAAATAGTCAAAATGCAGTTCATGCTGCAATCACCTATGACCTACTAACAGGTATAGGTCCCTATGCAGATGTCACAGTACAAATTAATTATTCAGTAGCAGCATATGAGCAAATTGCTGCTAATGCTATCAAAGTGTGGGCTTCGATTCACAATAAAAATGACAAAGGTGAAGCCTTCACAAAAATAACACAAGGGCCAAATGAACCCTTTGCTGACTTTGTGGGATGTTTCAGACTGCTATCACAAGAACTAATGGGGAAAATGCATCAACAGATGTTTTAATAAGGCAACTTGCTAAGGAAAATGCTAATGAGGTGTGCAGAAGAATTATACTAGGACTGCGCAAGGATGCTCCTTTAGAGGAGTTCATAAGATGCTGTGCCACAGTGGGCACAAATGCCTTTTATAGCCAGACTATGATGCAGACTTCCCAAGACCCCAACATGGGAAGACAGGGTCCCTTTTTTCAGGTATAAAGAATGGCAGTCTATTGTGATTAATAAATCTTCAGATGTAACCTGCATTCACTACATAAATAAATTTGCAACTACAATAAATGAGTTCATTTCTGGAACCTTTTGTAGTGAAAACAACTTTAGAGAGAGGGAGGGTTAATTAATTATGTTTAAATACTCTTGCTGCCAAATTATAATTTAGCCTACTTGTGTTATGTTTGAGTCCTAGAAAATGGAATCAGAAGGAGGAATTAAGGTGATATTTTTCTCTCTTTTTCTTTTTAAAGATACAATTCTAGTGTTACTCTAAATCAGTAGACATTTTTTTTTAAAAATATATCTGAGCAACTACAATTTTCTGCCCAGATGCATAAAAAGAATCATGACCAATCATGTGTCATATTGTCAAGCTCAATCATATACCATTCCATCTTAAGCTATCTTAGCAATTTTCTTTATTCTCCTCTTCTTTCTAATGTCTTCTTTGAAGTTGGAAGAGGATAAAATCACTTTGATAGGTGCTAAATGTCAATGTGATGCTTTGACAGAGGGGCATTTTACAAAGAGAGAAGGGGAAATGAAGCATAATAGGGGTAAAAATAACCTACTGACAATTCCTTACAGAGTTAATGGCAAAGAGAAATATGAAACGTACAAATCAGTCCTACAAAGACAGGTTACCTCTAATTCACCACACCTAATGGCTCACAATCTCTACATGTTCCAGAAAAGTATGAAAGAAAAAAAAATGTACTTACTGACCCTCAGAGCTTCCATCAGATTAGTGAAGCATTATACTAGCCTTTTGCCCAACTTCCTTGCTTGACTTTCAAGATTTACAGCTAATGTTTCTGAAGCATTATACACTCAAAAGAAAGAAACCAATAATGAAGTAATACTATTACTTTGTGTGACAATGTCAATATCATATTGAATATAAATAAATACAAGAAATAATCATTCTAAGTCATTAAGCTGGGTAGAAACAAGAAGTAGTTTCCTTGTTTTTTTCCTTTTTTTTTTTTAGAAGCCCATGACTTGAACTGAAATTTATCTCCATTATTCATTTCATACCCCTCCTCAAGAAAGACTTATCAAAGAAGAAGGATGTGTGCAAATGTAAAATAAAGATTTGGCTGTATCTTATATTTCAATTTAACTCGATGCATATAGATTTAATGCAAAAATATGAATCAGAAACTTTTTCAATTTGCAAAATGCTAAAATTCAGACTCACTAGTCAGAGTATTGCATTTCACAAGCATATGGCATCTCATGAACATATGACATTAGGAGTGTTTTCAGAGAAGCTTGACCAGAGTAGGGAAGAGGTGAAAAACTACAATATATACAGATCCTCTTAAGAAAATTAGGATGGTTAACATGGCAAAGAGAAAATTAAGAGAAGGCATGATAGTATGAGTGATGAGGAATGAGGGTACCAATGAAGAGGTTAGGCAGGAATGGGTGGGGTTCATTCTCTCCAAAGTTTGAGTTCTGAGATAAGAATTCACTAAACTCAGAGGCTATGGTAAAAAAAAAAAAAAAAAAAAAAAAAAAAAAAGCTTTATTGTTAAAGAAACACCAAGAAGGATTCTCTTGGCGGGCATATCATTCTCAAGAAAGAAATGATCTGCAAAGAGTAATTTTCTGAAGACCCATTGTATGCATGAGCCTAAGGAAAATCTCAAGTAAATGTAAAATCTTGCCTGGAGTTGTGACTTCCCCCAGGAAAGCTTATGTTGCTCTGAGAGGATGCAAGGCCATTTTGGGCAAGACCATATCAAAGGAGACATTTTTTGATGTTTTACATAATTTTACAGGGCTCACTCAGGTCATACAGAGTTTACTCTCATCATGAGTATTTAAAATTTTGCCATATAACATAGACATTAAACTTGGTCTTCTCAAGCAAGGTAGAAGATTTCAGTTGGATATAAGAACATTTCCTAACAATTAGAGCAGAAGTACTAAATAAAATTCCCATCATTGTAGTTTTTCAGGCAACAAATGCATAATACTGCTTGAGGACATATGTAATTACAGTGGTTGAGAAGGATAAGGACATATGGATTTTTTAACTTTATAATTGTATAACAATTTATTTTGAGGCTTATAGACCCTTTTTGTCCTGTTGGCTTAAAATTTATGATCCAAAGGTGGCTTTTTAAATATCATAAAATATGAATGTCAGAATCTAATCCAAATAAGAACACACACATACACACATTCATGTACAAACATGTGTATTGTGCATATGTATGTCTTTTTATGTATTTTATTTTAGGCATTTAAAATTTAAAAGAGATCTAAAGACTTCACTAAGCTGACATAGGAGTTCATAACACATATACAGTCAAAATCCTGCATTAATTTTTATTATACACATATACCTTCTCATTTATGTTATTTATGTCTATTTCCTCCCCTAAATCTTTCAGAAGATCTAATGTAATACATAACTGGAGTTTTTCATGTGATATCCCTTGCTCATATACAATACCATCCTATTCACATCAAAACCTGGTTAGCCATTTCTCAATGGATGAATAGTTCCTTAATTTCCAATTTTTTCCACCATGAAAAAAAACTGCTCTAAATGTTTCTGTACATATAGATTCTTTTCCTCTTTCTCAAATTGATAAGTGGTCAGTGGATGTGAATAGGCTCAATATGAATATATCAGTAGAATATAAATTTCTTCATATGAAAAAAATCTAAGGTCTAAATTACCATATGAAAAATTATAATTATTGGAGAAATGCACATTAAAAGAGCTCCAAGGTATCATTTCATATCTAGTAGATTTGCTAAAATGACAAGAAAGGAAAATTACTAATGCTAGCACTGAGAAAATAAGTAATTCACTGGGATTTTATTTACTTATTTTCAACATTTATTATTTTAAAATTTGAGCTCCATATTCTCTTTCTCTTTTCCATTCTTCCCCAGTCCACTGAGAAGACAAACAATATGATATCAATTATATCATAAAGTCATACAAAACACATTTCTAGATTGGCTGTTGCAAAAAAAAGCCAGAATAATAAAGTGGAAAAAATATGCTTTAATTTACATTCAGAGTTCATCTCTCTGGAGATGGATAGCATTTTCTTCAAGGATCCTCTGGAATTATCAAGAATCATTGTTGTGAATAGAGTAGCTAAGTCTTTTACAGTTAATCATTGTTACTGTGTACAATTTCCCCTCATTTCATTTTGTATCAATCTGTATGTCTTCCCAGGTTTTTTTCTGAAACTATCTTGTTTGCCATTTCCTATAGCATATTAGTATTCCATCACAATCATATATCACAACTTGTTCAGCCATTCCTCAAATGAGGAATTTGCTGCTCCCAAAAGAGCTGCTATAAATATTTTTGTACATTTGTTTTTCCCCCTTTACTTTGATCTCTTTGAGATACTAATGGTGCTGCTAAATCAAATGGTATGCATATGTTTGTAGCCCTTTAGGTATAGTTCCAAATTGTTTTCCATAATGGTTAGACCAATTCAAATGTCCACAAACAATGTATATGCTAATTAACTTGTGGGTGGAAATGTGAACCAGTCTAACCACCCTGGAAATCAATTTGAGATTTTGCCCAAAAAGCTATTAAACCAAGAATATTCTTTGACTTAATAATACTGCTACTAGGTCTATAACCAAAGAGATTAAAGAAAAAGATAGTAGCTTTTTAAAATATCTTGGAGCTATTGAAATTATACACAATTACTTTGTATAATCCATTCTTACTAGGTAGCATTTTCTATTTTAGCTCTTATGGTTACATTTCTTCTAACTATTCAAAAATATATAGCCCAACAATTGATTCTGACGGACTCCCATATGATAAAAAAAAAAAAAAAAAAAACCAGCAACAACAACAACAAAACTAAGCTTCTTGCCAGATATTTTTGTAATTTTATTTTTTGGTATTGACTTTGCCAGAACTTATTGAGTTTCTTTTTGGAGCTAAAAAAGCACAGTTAATTATAATCCTTTAGTTCTTCAATATCAAACCCATGGAGGAACAAAGTTTATTTTAGCTTACTTTAGAGCATTTTATGAACTTCTTTGTAGATTTTGTCTACTTTCTCTGCTTCTATAACCAATATTAACACATAAACTGATTGACTTAATAGTGGGGTTTTTTGCTTATACAAATTATGAGTACCAGAGGGATATATGTCAGTGGCACAGCCATGTTTAGGTATATACCTTAAGATGAACATTACCATGGGTCCTTCCCTTTCACCTAATGACTTGCTATTAAGTCCAACACTCTGTTCATGGATTTAGTATGATAGGTGAAATGATTTAGTATGACCAAGTATCCCATGAAAAGATGTTTTGGGGGCGGAGCCAAGATGGCGGAGAAGACACACGCGTCTTTCTAAGCTCTTCTCTTACCCTCTTTATCAATATTATATCGAGCCTCATAAATAGTCTTGACTGCTACAATTCGTAAAGATAAGAAGTAGAACAACTCACCAGCCGAAAAAAATCTGCAGTCTCGCCAAAAAAGGTTGGTTCCGGGGCCAGGGGGGAGATCGGCGCAGACTGGGAGAGAAATTAGGTTCCGAGGAGAGTCTCAAACCGAGGGTGAAGGCACAGATCTCAGCACAAGCTCGCAGCCCCAACCTGCAGTAAGGGGCTTTTCCTTGGGGCAGTTGTGATCCTACACGGCAGGAGGACACAGCCGGGGTTAGCCTCCAATCTGCACAGGGGGGAGCTCGGCTTGGGGCCGTAGAGCTTTTCCAGGGCCGATTTGCATCAGGCAGAGACACTGGGCAGAGTTTGTGGCTGTCTGCGTTTTGCGGTCTGCTCTCAGCTGCTAATACTCACAGTCCCACAAGAGGCTCCGGCCTGGGCGGTGACACTTTCACCACTTAGGCTCTAGCCTAGGGCAAGCGATAATCCACTCAGCCCTACTAAGCAGTTTGATAGCTCGGCCAGTGCTGAATCCACCTCCTGTTGGGGGAAGGGAAAACTCTCACACAGAGCACTCCCATACCTTGAAGCCGGAAATCGGTTTACATCTCTCCCCTATTCTGCAGAGGAAGCTGGTAACCCCCTTGCCTAGGAGACCTACCCTAAAGGCTTTAAAACATGAATAAAAAGATGAAAAGAACAATCGACAGCTTCTATGCAGAAAAAGAGCAGGTCAGCAAACCTGAAGAGACCTCAAACAGCAAAAATGCATCAGACTGTCCTCCTTTACATAATGCTCTCATAGAAGAGGCCATTAAAAGTCTCAAAAGAGAGTTAGAAGATAAATGGGGAAAGGAAAGAGAAGCCTTACAAGAGAGCAACAACTTTGAAATATGAATTGGAAAAAGTAAAAAAATCTCAGGAAGTGCAGGGAAACAAAATTAGTGAATTGAAAAGAAAAATAATTCACTAAAAAAAAAATTAGTGAAATGGAAAAAATTCCACAGACCAAAACAATACATTCAAAAACTCAATTGGACATATACAGAAAGAAGGAAAAAAAGCTAATGAAGAAAATAATTCTTTAAAAATTAGAACTGAACAAATTGAAACTAATGATGCATTGAGACAGCAAGAATCAGTCAAGCAAAACAAAAAATGACAAACTGAAAACCACGAATTATCTACTTCTAAAACGACAGACTTGGAAAATAGATCTAGGAGAGATAATCTGAGGATTATTGGACTTTCCGAAAACTATGATGAAAAAAGAGCCTAGATACTATTTTACAAGAAATCATCAAAGAGAACTGCCCAGGATGTAATAGAAACAGAAGGTAAAATAGGCATTGAAAGAATTCATCGAACACCTTCTGAAAGAAATCCTAAAATAAAACCCCAAGGAATATTGTGCCAAATTTCAGAACTATCAGATTAAGGAAAAAATTTTACAAGCAGCCAAAAACCATTTAAATACCGAGGTGCCACAATAGATCACCCAAGATCTGGCTGCCTCTACATTAAAGGAAAGAAGGGCCTGAATATGATATTCAAAGGCACAAGAACTTGAGATGCAGCCAAGAATAAACTACCCAGCTAAGTTGAGCATTTTCTTCCAGGGAAGAAGATGGATATTTAATGAAACAAATGAATTCCATTTGTTTCTGAAGAAAAACCAGAACTAAAACAAAAAATTTGATCTCCAAGAATAGAACTCAAGAGATGCAGAAAAGGTAAAATAACTCTTGAGAATTGTATTTCTGTTGTGGATATACAAAAGAATACATGTATAATTTGATTGTATTGATATAACATAAAAAAGGGAAGTAGATATGGAAAAGGGATGATGGCAGAATAAGGTGGGAAGGAGGGATAAAAAGAGGGAAACCACATCCCACAAAGAGGCTAAGGAAACTTATCATATCTGAGGGAATTTTAGAGAGGGGGAGGAACATTGTGTGAATCTTACTCTCATCAGAGTTGGCTCAAAGAAAAAATAATTGACATTTGTTTTAGAGAAAATTCTCTCTCACTATTAAAAACGGGGAGAGGAAAAGGGAAAAGAAAAAGAGTAATAAGGGAAGGAAGGGGGAAAGACTCAAAGGGGGGGAGGGAGGGATTATAAAGAGGATAAGTATCGTGATACAAGAGGGGTACATAAGTTTAAAAGGGGGAAAGAGGGTTGGGGGAGGCAAGAATAAGTAAAGCACAATCTGGGGTTATTAGGATGGCAGGAAATACAGATTTAGTAATTCTAACCGTAAATGTGAATGGGATGAACTCCCCCATAAAGAGGAGGCAGATAGCAGACTGGATCAAAAGTCAGAACCCTACAATATGTTGTTTACAAGAAACACATTTAAAGCAGGGGGATACATATAGAGTAAAGGTAAAAGGCTGGAGCAAAATCTATTATGCTTCAGGTGAAGTCAAAAAAGCAGGGGTAGCCATCCTTATCTCAGATCAAGCAAAAGTAAAAATTGATCTAATTAAAAGAGATAAGGAAGGAAACTACATCCTGCTAAAGGGTAGCATAAACAACGAAGCAATATCAATATTAAACATATATGCACCAAGTGGTATGGCACTCAACTTCCTAAAGGAGAAGTTAAGAGAGTTGCAAGAAGAAATAGACAACAAAACTGTAATAGTAGGAGATCTCAACCTTGCACTCTCAGAATTAGACAAATCAAACCACAAAACAAATAAGAAAGAAATTAAAGAAGTAAATAGAATATTAGAAAAATTAGGTATGTTGGATCTTTGGAGAAAATTGAATGGAGATAGAAGGGAATATACTTTCTTCTCAGCAGTTCATGGAACCTATTCAAAAATTGACCATATATTAGGACATAAAGACCTCAAAATTAAATGCAAGAAAGCAGAAATAGTAAATGCTTTCTTTTCAGATCATGATGCAATAAAAACTACATTCAACAAAAAGTTAGGGGGAAATAGACCAAAAAGTAATTGGAAACTAAACAATCTCATCTTAAAGAATGATTGGGTGAAGCAGCAAATTATAGATACAATTAATAATTTCACTCAAGATAATGACAATGATGAGACATCATACCAAAATTTGTGGGATGCAGCCAAAGCGGTAATAAGAGGGAATTTTATATCCTTAGAGGCTTACTTGAATAAAACAGAGAAAGAAAAGATTAATGAATTGGGCTTGCAACTAAAAAAACTAAAAAAAGACCAAATTAAAAACCCCCAATCAAATACTAAATTGGAAATTCTAAAATTAAAAGGAGAAATTAAAAATATTGAAAGTAAAAAAACTATTGAACTAATTAATAAAACTAAGAGTTGGTTCTATGAAAAAGCCAATAAAATAGATAAGCCTTTGGTAAATCTGATTAGAAAAAGGAGGGAGGAAAATGAAATTAGTAGTCTTAAAAATGAAAAGGGAGAACTTTCCACCAATGAAGAGGAAATTAGAGAAATAATAAGGAGTTATTTTGCTCAACTTTATGCCAATAAATTTGATAACCTAAGTGAAATGGATGACTACCTCCAAAAATATAGACTTCCCAGACTAACAGAGGAGGAAGTAAATTGCTTGAATAGTCCCATTTCAGAAAAAGAAATAGAACAGGCAATTAAACAACTCCCTAAGAAAAAATCCCCAGGACCAGATGGATTTACATGTGAATTTTACCAAACATTTAAAGAACAATTGGCCCCAATGCTATATAAATTATTTGATAAAATAGGGAATGAAGGAGTCCTACCAAATTCCTTCTATGACACAGACATGGTACTGATACCTAAACCAGGTAGGCTGAAAACAGAGAAAGAAAATTATAGACCAATCTCCCTAATGAATATTGATGCTAAAATCTTAAATAAGATATTAGCAAAAAGACTACAGAAAATCATCTCCAAGATAATACACTATGATCAAGTAGGATTTATACCAGGAATGCAGGGCTGGTTCAATATTAGGAAAACTATCAATATAATTGGCCATGTTAATAACCAAATTAACAAAAACCATATGATCATCTCAATAGATGCAGAAAAAGCATTTGATAAAATCCAACATCCATTCCTATTAAAAACACTTGAGAGTATAGGAATAAATGGACTTTTCCTTAAAATAATCAGCAGCATCTATTTAAAACCATCAGTAAGCATCATATGTAATGGAGACAAACTGCAACCATTCCCAATAAGATCTGGAGTGAAACAAGGTTGCCCACTATCACCGTTACTATTTAATATTGTATTAGAAACGCTAGCTATAGCAATAAGAGCTGAGAAAGAGATTAAAGGAATAAGAATAGGCAATGAGGAAGCCAAATTATCACTCTTTGCCGATGACATGATGGTATACTTAGAGAACCCCAGAGATTCTGCTAAAAAGTTATTAGAAATAATCCACAACTTTAGCAAAGTTGCTGGTTATAAAATAAACCCACATAAGTCATCAGCATTCTTATATATCACTAACAAAATCCAACAGTCAGAGTTACAAAGAGAAATTCCATTTAAAGTAACTACTGATAATATAAAATATTTAGGAATCTATCTGCCAAGGGAAAATCAGAAACTTTATGAGCAAAATTACAGACCACTTTTCACACAAATTAAGTCTGATCTAACCAATTGGAAAAATATTAAATGCTCTTGGATAGGGCGAGCAAATATAATAAAGATGACAATATTACCTAAACTAATCTATTTATTTAGCGCTATACCAATCAGACTCCCAAAAAACTATTTTAATGACCTAGAAAAAATAACAACAAAGTTCATATGGAAAAACAAAAGGTCAAGAATTTCAAGGGAATTAATGAAAAAAAAATCAAATGATGGTGGCTTAGCTGTACCAGATCTAAAATTATATTATAGAGCAGCAGTTACCAAAACTATTTGGTATTGGCTAAGGAATAGATTAGTTGATCAGTGGAATAGATTAGGTTCAAGGGATAAAACAGTCAACAAATATAGCAACCTAGTCTTTGACAAACCCAAAGATCCCAGCTTTTGGGATAAGAACTTACTGTTTGATAAAAATTGCTGGGAAAATTGGAAACTAATATGGCAGAAACTAGGCATTGATCCATACTTAACGCCGTACACCAAGATAAGGTCAAAATGGGTTCATGACCTAGGCATAAAGAATGAAATTATTAATAAATTAGAGGAACATAGGATAGTTTACCTCTCAGACCTGTGGAAGGGGAAGGTCTTTATGACCAAAGCAGAACTAGAGATCATTACTGATCACAAAATAGAAAATTTCGATTATACCAAACTGAAAAGTTTTTGTACAAACAAAACTAATGCAGACAAGATTAGAAGGGAAGCAATAAACTGGGAAAATATTTTTACAGTCAAAGGTTCTGATAAAGGCCTCATTTCCAAAATATATAGAGAATTAACTCTAATTTATAAAAAATCAAGCCATTCTCCAATTGAAAAATGGTCAAAGGATATGAACAGACAATTCTCAGATGAAGAAATTGAAACTATTTCTAGTCATATGAAAAGATGCTCCAAGTCATTATTAATCAGAGAAATGCAAATTAAGACAACTCTAAGATACCACTACACACCTGTCAGATTGGCTAAGATGACAGGAAAAAATAATGATGATTGTTGGAGGGGATGTGGGAAAACTGGGACATTGATTCATTGTTGGTGGAGTTGTGAACGAATCCAACCATTTTGGAGAGTAGTTTGGAACTATGCTCAAAAAGTTATCAAACTGTGCATACCCTTTGATCCAGCAGTGTTACTACTGGGATTATATCCCAAAGAGATTATAAAGAAGGGAAAGGGACCTGTATGTGCACGAATGTTTGTGGCAGCCCTTTTTGTAGTGGCTAGAAACTGGAAACTGAATGGATGTCCATCAGTTGGAGAATGGCTGAATAAATTGTGGTATATGAAAATTATGGAATATTACTGTTCTGTAAGAAATGACCAACAGGATGATTTCAGAAAGGCCTGGAGAGACTTACACGAACTGATGCTGAGTGAAATGAGCAGGACCAGGAGATCATTATATACTTCAACAACAATACTAGATGATGACCAGTTCTGATGGATCAGGCCATCCTCAGCAACGAGATCAACCAAATCATTTCTAATGGAGCAGTAATGAACTGAACTAGCTATACCCAGAAAAAGAACTCTGGGAGATGACTAAAAACCATTACATTGAATTCCCAGTCCCTATATTTATGCACACCTGCATCTTTGATTTCCTTCACAAGCTAATTGTACAATAATTCAGAGTCTGATTCTTTTTGTACAGCAAAATAATGTTGTGGTCATGTATACTTATTGTGTATCTAAGATATATTTTAATATATTTAACATCTACTTGTCATCCTGCCATTTAGGGGAGGGGGTGGGGGGGGGGGTAAGAGGTGAAAAATTGGAACAAGAGGTTTGGCAATTGTTAATGCTGTAAAGTTACCCATGTATATATCCTGTAAATTAAAGGCTATTAAATAAAAAAAAAATAAAATAAAATAAATTAATTAATTAATTAATTAATAACCACAAAAAAAAAAAAAAAAAAAAAAAAGAAAAGATGTTTTGGGGCATATCAAGATCTACACGGGTAACTACTCCGGGATCAACTTGTGGCTTGTCCTATTTATTTATAACTTTTATATCTTCTAGTTTCATTTACAATGAAAAACTCAATACTGGTGTCTTGTCTTTCATTTCTTCAAGTGGTAAATCAATTTGTTCGTGTGTGGCAAAGATTTTATTTAGAGTACTTGCAGTAAAATTGACTTTATAGTTAGCCTATAAACATTGATTCTTATTATTCTCTTTCCCCTTCCTTTAACACTTTATCGCCATTACAGTGAAAGTAGAAAGAATTGAAGAAAAAGGAGAATTGTTTTGTATTTTTTTGGTTTCATGGTCAACATGACCAAAGAATTCACTTTGACTGACTGACTTCATAGTGGTGATACCATTCATTTTCTGGCGGGTTTTCAAACAGTATATACATGGTGTCACAATGACCTTATTATCTTATATTCCTTTCTAGCTTGCTAATAATACTTGCTATTGGCATTATCTTCTTGAATGTAGGGTCATCTCACTATGATCAGGTCAATAAGGCTTTTGAAATAAGAACTTTCATTTTTTCAAATAAACAAAAAGACTGATAGATCTCAGTTCTGTGTAACTCCTTGATACTTTCTCATGATGATGTGGAAGGAAATGAAAAATATTAGGAGGAAGAAAATGAAGAAGAAGGGGGTCTATTATCACCTTGTTTTTGGTGTTTTCATCTCCTTTCCTGAGAAGTTAGGGAGGGCATGATCACCTCCCCTTGGGGGTTCTCACATCCCTGAGAGGTCAGGGATGGCATGATTACGTGTGTTCTAAAACAAAAGAAAGCAGAAGATGTAATGGACTAAAACTGAGCAGATGCACTGAGGTTCAGACAAACAAGCACTTAAGACTAATTACCAATTGGACAGTACTCTAAGCATTTGCTTGGAAAATGGCTCACTCCACCATTCTGTGCAGGCTGGATAGGTATATAGGGAGAGGGGGGGGGGGGGAGAAGAGGGGGAGTAGGATGAAGGAGGTGACTCAGGGCCTTAAAAGAAAGAGGAGATTCTTGTGTCCACTCTCTCTTCTCT
The DNA here is from genome assembly GCF_902635505.1 of Sarcophilus harrisii. Classification (NCBI taxonomy): domain Eukaryota; kingdom Metazoa; phylum Chordata; class Mammalia; order Dasyuromorphia; family Dasyuridae; genus Sarcophilus; species Sarcophilus harrisii. The sequence goes on along the minus strand of NC_045426.1, from coordinate 438,967,437 downwards.
CACTTCAACAAAAAATAAAAATCAAGGACTTTTGCTTATCCTGACTCCAGCTGATTTTAAAGTATCCAGGATGCTAATTCAGTCATCACATTTGGCACCAAACATGGGGCTGGAGATGGAAGAGAATCTTTTCCTAACAACTTGTGGCACACCCATAATTGCAAATGCTTGTATAAGGAATTCAGTGACTACTCAGGCTGTCTCTTTTGCTGCTGGTATTGCAAAAGTGAATCCTGAAAAAGTGTCTACTATAACATGGATAAAAGACAGACGATCAAAAGATTTATAATGGGTCGCATCCATTTGCCAAATTTCATTGGATCTCAGACCACGAGGATTCTTTCCTGGAGGAAGTGTAGGAGTGCAGAAAGGAAGGCAAGCTACACAGGCTTTTACTATGTTCCTAGCTTCCTCTCTTGTTATCCCAAATTGTAAACATAAAGCTCGAGCAGCCTGATGATATTTAGAATGAGATTCTTGGGCTTCTTGAAATAAAGGAGTATTGGCCAACATGGTTAGAAAGCTATCTGCCTTTGAATTACCATCAAAAATAGGACCTGGAAGTCCACTATAAGAGTGGACATGCAAGATATAAATCTTATCTGGATGCTTTCTCACTTGCTTTTGAAGTTCTTAAAAAGTTGATAGATATTGGAAGCTACAAATTTTATTTGGGCTGTGGCAATTCTTTGTACCACACCTACTGAATAGGCCAAATCAGATATCATATTTACATTTCCTGGATAATAAATAAGATCCAGCATGACTGTATACAATTCATTCTGCTAAGTGGACTGAAAAGGAGTTCTGACTACTCTCTTTATAGTTAAGTCATAAGAGTATACAATGCAAATATTATGTTTGGATGCATGTATAAAGATAGTTGGTCCTTTAAGAGGAAACTTAGAAACCTTTACTTCAAAAATCCATTGCCAAAAATGTAATATAATTGGGAGCTGTGGCCAATAAAACTTGCCACTCTGGGATGGTTTCATAGCATACATTAATTTGTGTATTGGTATAAAAGGTGTATATCTTGTCAGGTCTTATCCCAGATAATTGTACTGCTCACTTAATGGCCTTTAATAAAATTCTAGCCACAAGCACTGGGTAGGGAGTAAGGCTTTGTTCTGGTTGTGCTGGGAGGTTTACCCATTCTATCACACTGTCTCCTTGATGAAGGACTGCTATGGGTGCCTCTTTTGTAGCAAAAATTGATGTTTCTTAGAGTTTCTGAGTGACTCTTTCAACCACATTGAATAAATCCAGGTCAACTTCTCTCAAAGCTTCTTGAGTTTCTTTTGTATGCTGGCATGGTGAGTTTAAAGCACTATCTCCCTTTAAAATGTCATATAATGGCTGCAATTGATAGGTAGTCAAGCCTAACACTGGACGCATCCATTGGATATCTCCTATCAGTTTCTGAAAGTCATTTAAGGTGTTTAGCTTCTCTGTTCTTAACTAAAGTTTTTGTATTGTAAGCACCTTAGAGTATTCTTCATATCCTAAATATTGAAAAGGAGCATGCCTTTGAATTTTTTCTGGAACTATATCCAATTTGTAGTTCCTTAGTCTTTGTTTCTATGGTCTTTTGTAGATAATGCTTCTAACATTTGTTCCTCAGGTGCACATCCTAATTTATCATCCATGTAATATAATAATTTTACTTTTGGAAATGCTTTTCTTACTGGAGTAAGAGCAGCAGCAACATACATTTGACACGTAGTAGGGCTATTTTTCATTTCCTGTGGTAAGACTGTCCATTTATATCTTTTATAAGGCTCAGCTAAGTTAACACTGGGCACTGAAAAGGCAAATTTTTTCATGTCCTCCTAATCCAGAGGCATAGAATAGAAACAATCTTTAATGCCTATAACCCAAAGAGCCATTCTCTAGGCCAGGGGTCCTCAAACTACAGCCCACGGGCCAAATGTGGAAGCTGAGGATGATTATCCCCCTCACCCAGGGATATGAAGTTTCTTTATTTAAAGGCCCACAAAACAAAGTTTTTGTTTTTACTATAGTCCGGCCCTCCAACAGTCTGAGGGACAGTGAACTGGCCCCCTATTTAAAAAGTTTGAGGACCCCTGCTCAAACTAGGCAATTGAGTAGCAAATGGAAGTCCAGGCTGAAGAGTTCCCATAGTTTCCATTTGTTCATTTACTTTTCTTAAATCAGTCAATATCCTCTTTTTCCAGATTTCTTTCTTATAACAAATACAGGGGAATTCCAAGGACTTACAAAAGGTTATGCGTTTCTTTGGTCAAGTTGCTCCTGTACTATATCTAATAAGGCCTGAATTTTCTTGCTAGCTAAGGGCCACTGTTCTATCCACACTGGTGTATCAGTTTTCCATTGAATAGGAATAGGTGACAGTGCAGGCAGGCCTTCAACAGTAGCCCTGCCTAAAAACCTGAAGTACTTATTTGTAATCCTAATTGTTGTAAAATGTCTCTTCTCCACAGATTGATGGGGATTTTTACTCCTTTTATAAGGAGTAAAAAAATTCCTGTTTTGCCTTCAAATGTCCATCTCAAATGGGTAGCACTAACTTCAGCTGCTATTGATCCTCCTATGCTAGACTTATCTTAAGATTAAGTATCTGCCTTAATCTTTGGCTCCTGACTGGGCCAGTTGTACAATCTGCACCTGTGTCTACCAATCCTTCTAATGGTAGGCCATTTATATTGATAGTGAGCATAGGTCGGTCAGCTGTAATAGCTGCTGTCCAATATATTCCTTGATTCTGTTACTCTGAGTCAGAATCTGGGCACATTGCTTATTAGGAATCTGTATCAGTAAACCTTATCGCTACTACTTCTCCTGGTTGATGTCACACATTGTCTACCTGTATTAGTGATTGAGCTATTATCTACATATTCCCCAGTTTCCCACATCATTGTGTGAATGAACACTGTTTTGTAAGTACTCTCAGGAGGTGAAATGGTCAAACCGACTGTGCCTGGAGGCAAGGGATCCATAGGCTAGAGAGGAACAGATTTCACTTCTCTAGGAGGTATCTCAGTAGTTCCAGCTGCATACAACTCTATTCTCCCCAATTGTAATCCCTTTCTCCCATCAGGTTGCTTCCTGGCTGGTTGATTATGTAATCCCTTTCTCCCATTAGATTGTTTCTTGGCTGATTGGTAATGTTTGAGTACTGAACTTCTAAAGATTCTCTGGATATAGCATCGGCTACCATCATGCCCCAAGTATTTTTTGCCTTGGGCCCCCCATCCTGTTTCTCTGAATCAGTTTACATTCTGATGCCCAATGGAAGCCTCTGTTGCATTTTGGACAGGGGGTTTTGGTTCTTTTTCTCCCACTCTGATTTTTCACTCTATCTTTATGCCAACAATGAGCTTTCAAATGCCTTACTTTATCACATTGAAAGCACTGATGAGTCTCTCTGGAAGTCCCTTGCCAAAAGGTACCCTGTCTTCCCATGTTCAGATCTTGGGAAGTTTGCATCATAACCTGGCTATAAAAGTATAAAAGCTATTTGTGCCCACTGGGGCACAGTGTCTTATGATCTCCTCTAAAGAAGCATCCTTGTGCAGTTCTAGTATAATTTTTTACAAACCCCATTAGCATTTTCTTTAGCAAGTTGCCTTATCATAATTTCTGTTGCTGCATTTTCACCAATAGTTCATGTGAAGCTGTCTGCAGACATCCCACAAAATCAGCAAAGGGTTCATTTGAACCCTGTGCTATTTTTGTGAAGGCTTCTCCTTTGTCCTGTTTACCTGGGGTAAAGCCCCAGTGCTTTGATAGCAGCAGAAGCAATTTGCTCATATGCTGCTATGGGGTAATTAATCTGTGCTGAAGTGTCTGCATAAGAATTTACACTTGTTAATTGGTCACAGGTGATGGAAGTATGAACTCCACTTTGACTATTTTCTTGGGCTTGTATCCTACAGAGCTCATTATATTCAGAAAGCCACAACAGGTTTTGCAGGTCCTAAGCATGTCCTTGCTATAGATTTCCAGTCACTGGAGGTTAAAATTTCATAAGCCAAATTCTGTAATAACATCTTAACATAAGATGATGTAGCCCCATAAAGAGTACAAGCCTTTTTCAGATATTTGATAATTTCTAGATTAAAAGGAGTGTATTTTCTCCTTTCTTGACCTGAAGAGTTAAGTTGTTCAGTCACAGGATATATTTCTATTCTCAAATCAGCTGTATTTGCCCTTCTTCTTTCGCTTTAAGTAGTGCCTTTTGCAATCAAGTTATAGGAGGGGGTGATTGCTGGGGAGAAGGTGTTGGTGATATCACTGCTTCCCCCCCACACTCCTCTTTCTCCCTCCACCCAGGGAGGTGAAAAACTCAGCTTTCTATAAAATTTTACACAAACAATGAACAAAATACAGTTCACTTTTAGATAATGCCCAAAGAGCACCAAATTAATTTGTTAAAGTTGCCATGGTAATGTCAACTTTTTGGACAAAGGATCAGTGGTGAACAGAAACTAGTCACAGTTAGGCAGAATGATTTTACATTTTCATTGGATGGAAAACCAGATTGATGAGAGTCTGTCAGTTGCATCTGCCATCTCTAAGAAGCACCAGCTGTATATTAAGCCCCAATAACATTACAAGATGACAAATGAAACAGATGAGGCTTACTACTAAAATGAGAAGCAGCATATGAAGGAAATTTACTATTGTAAATGAATACAAGAAATTATACACTGAAAACAGCTTTAAATGCCCAAGTACTGTTTTTTTTTTTTAAGCAAATCTAAAGGAAATTGGAAAACACCAAATGAAAACAGGATAGGGCATGTATAACCTATGCTTTATAACTTAAAAATGTTTTCCTTGTGCCAACCCTAGAAGAAAGCTAATAGGAGTAAAATATTAATCTCACAGGAGCTAGGACTGTGTCTTGATGATTGCGTCACTCTCTACTGGAGCTTTGTTTTAGCAGTAGTAGACACATTATGAGATGTGATTAAAGGCGTCTATTATCCCCATTCTGCATATTTATTAAACTGTGGCTCAAAGACATTAGTGAAATTGAGCTGAGGCCCAGAAAGTGATTTGCTTAAAGTCACAAAGTCAGTAAGTATTTCCTCTGAGATTTGAACATAGATTCGGTGGTTCCAAATCTAGGGTGTGGCCTAGCTGTTCTCAATAGGATCATTCTATAGAAAAATATCCTATTTTTCTTTTATATTCCATTATTTTGTTTTTATCTGTGAATTTTTTATAGAAGCAATATTTAAGTATGTGGTTTAGTAACATGAGATGTAAACAGGAAATTATCTTCAGTTGATTTACTTACTAAATGACATTATTCCTGTTTAAATTGCCCCTTAGGACCAGGAGAGAGTTGCCAAATGATTCCACTGCAGGTGAAAGCTTTTCAGAAATTCATAGGATCATAGATAAAGGTTAAGAAAATACCTTAGAGGAAAACTAGTCCACACACACACATACACACACACACACACACACACACACACACACACACACACACACACTTGCTCTACATTATTCAGCTAATAAGATAGAAAGCTAAGATTTGAATCCAGATCCTCTGGCTCCACATCATCCATAGAACCACTACAACATTTTGAATCCTTACTTGGGAGTTTTAACATTTTCTTTTTCAATGAACATAGACCATGACTGTGGAGCTTTCTGATTGATATTTATAACCCCTGACTTATCTGTTTCCAACCATAGAAATTGATCAAACACTGAACAAATTGCCAGTCAAGCTGGTCATTGAGACAATAGAAATAACTACCCTGCAAATGACAAGTTACTGGACCAAATGTATATAGTCCAATTATTTCTGTCATCTAAATAGGACTATTCATAATCCAAGTTACAACTCAACATTTGACTCATAAAGTCAGTCAATTTATAAATGTGACCATAGTTTTTGTCTCATTGTCTCAAGGACCTCCCTCTTTCCATTCTTCCTTTCATACTGTATCCCTTTTCTCCAATTCTCCTCACAGACATGAGGAGCTAAACACTAAAATTTATATCATGGCAAAGTAGGAAAATGATGTATAAGCTTAATCAAAAAACTAACATCCTTCCCCACTTATACCCTATACACACAAACCTCTCGTAGGACTTGGTACTGACATTTCTTACCCAGCACTCTCTCCACTGATAATTCTAAATTTCTCACAATGACATAATAGTCTATGGACATCTAACCTTGGACACAAACCAAGCCTGCTTTCCTCTATGAGCAAAGTGAATATGTGATTCTAACTTTCTAATACTGTATTAATACATTACTGTCTCCCATTAAATTCCCTGCTATGAGACTAGAGGAAGATTAGTGATAGCAAATATACTGGAATGGAAACAAATAGTTAATTGCTTCAAGGGAGAAAAGGAGGAGAAAAAATTTCTCATCTAGGACATTTTTCAAAGATGAAAAGGTAGCACCTTGGGGAAAAATATATCTAATAATAAGAGGATGTTTTTCACTGCTGTCACAGTGATTCATCCTGTTAAATTGAGCACAGAAAAGGTGACCCTTTGCCCTTCTATGTCCCTTTCTGATGGTTGGCAAGGGATTAATAGGCAGCTAGTAAAGTGAGACAACATCACTGAGAACCAGAGTTCTTGGAAGAGGGCAACATCTTGGCAAATGAATGAAACTTGGCAGGAGCAAGTAGTTCCTGCACCAGCTACCCAGGAGATGATAAATTGGTTCAAACAAAGGTCTGTAATTTGGCTTTGTAAAAATTTGTCTTTGATTTGCAAAAGTAGAATATGCAGTGAATTGTTAAATGGGCCTATAAACATTTTAAATTAAATAATATCTATCACTGTCTATTTTTTCTTTTCTCCATTTTTATTCTCATTTTAACTTATGTTTCCCCCAAACCTCTCTGTAGATGACTCCTAAGGTTGGAAGGCTGGAGGGTGGAGAAGGGAACTCATGTGGCAACTTGCACATGGATCTCCTTGAATAAACTACCTCAATTTCAAGAAACTATGTGGGTCTACGTTAAACTAAAACATATCTCAAGAGCCTCCATACCTGTGTTCATTTTTATTAGGCAGAAGAAACAATTCATTAAAAACAAACATCTATTTCATGAAATTATATACTAAGAAAAGTAGCAATAGAATGTTTTATGCATAAACTTGGAGCTTTTTCTTCCACAAATATGTAAACCAGCCTTAGGAATAGTTTGCATGCTTACAGAAAACACATGGAAAAGTACAGACATTGAGAATAAAACTATAATAAGAATATATAAAAATATAGCTCTTAAAGTTTTGAGAGATGCTTTATAAATAACATTTTTTAAAGCAAAGATGGAGTGATATTCAATTAAAAACATTGTTCTGAGGTTTATAAGCCTGCCAAATAGAAGTTTAGAAGATACTTTTCTAAAGAATCATTGAAGGCTAACTGAATCCCCCACCTAGTTAGTTTATTTAAATCAAAGACTCTGGCTTGTCTTCTATTCAAAAGAATTGGAAGGTGAAAAATTAAAAATAAAATCCATTACTGTAGATACCCCCCACAACCTCAATGCTTTGTTTCAAATTCCTGCCTTTATATATGTATGTCCAACCTTAATCCTTTTCAAGTTTGGAGTTCAGCCCGACTTTTATTCTGTTCTTTATTTCTGGAGTCAACTTCACTTATCTCCAGCTAAGCCTAGCTTCTTAAAGATTATGCCAATAGAGCACAAACTTTGGCAGGTTCCACTAACCAAGAAAAGATACATGAAGGTAGAAAACACATTATATCTCTACTGTAAGGACCAGACTGGCTAAATTCATACTAAATGGCCACATTAATTTGGTCACAGAAACAGGCATCTGGAAATGAGATGGCTGAAATGCATTGTTCAGAAACCATTTCAATGTCCTTTTTTGTGAGAGATGTAGGAGAATGAGGAATAGTGACAGCAGTTCAGATTTATATATTGTTTTATAATCTATGAAGTACTTTCCTTATAACCATTTTCAGAAATAGGCAGCATATACATTATTATTCCAATTTTTCAGATAAGGAAACCAGTAAGTAATGTCCTTACAGAAGTTAACATGATTTGTCCATCATCTCTCAGCTAATGTCTGAGCTGAAATTTGAGTCTTGGATCTTCCTGATTCTAGGTCCAGTATACCTCATCAGGACTCCTCTTGTCAAAAGGGATAGTTGTTTCTATCTTAATTTTACTGTCATGCTTAATTTATATTAAATTAGAGGAGGTTCCTTTTTTTTTTTAAATGGCTACATATATACACCCTCTTCATTTTGTACTTTGCCCAACTCAAAAGAAAGGAACTGACAAAATGAGTCAATGTGAGCCAGGAAAGAAGGTAATGAGCCCTTCTTTTTCTTCATATCCCCAGTGATAATCCATGTAGTTTTGGTAGCAAGGTATCATCGGCATCAAGGAGTCCTGATCTATGGACTCTCCTAACTTTCTCTATTTTCTAGATTCACAGAGAATCTTAGGACCTACAAAACTAGAAGGTATCATTCCTTTGACCTGATACACATGCCAGGAAAATGATGTTAAGATCAAAATTTCATTTAAAACCACAAAAACAACTGATAAATCATTATGAATTTCCATACTCCATGAACTCTTCACTATATTTCAACCTTCTTTTTGATGCAGTTGTTTACAATTTATAGTTGTTTAACAACCTATTTCATTTCTTAATATATGAATATTTTCCAAACCTTTGTTTTTGGACCTGTCCATCTAGTACATGGTGGTTTACCCTATCCAAATCAGTCATTTGATCCCTTCTCTTTCTTTTTTGGTGCGGCTAAGAGAGAAAATGGAGGTATACCAGTCCTGGTCAGGAAATTTGAATTAAAATCAAACCTCAGCCACTTACTCACCATATCTCCTAAAGTTATTCACTTAACCTCAGTTCCCTCAACTGTAAAATGGGGCTACTAATAGCATCTTCCCCCTGGCTCAAATGAGATAATATTTTTTAAGTGTCAATTTTAAAGTGCCAAGTACATAATAATCATTTAGCAAAGCTTATTGCTTTATTTATCTCCTATGTCTTGAGACCTCCCAAACTTTCTGCAAAGCCTTAATCTTAATCTCAAATCTTCACCACCAAAACATGAACATTTGACATGTACTGAGATGACATTTTAATAGAAGGATAGAATCTATGAATCAAAGTAACAGATGAAACAAAGCTGGGAGGAATAACTAACAGTGACAGATTAACAGCCAGGATTCAAAAACATCTCGACATTGAGCTGAATCTTATAAGATGAAATCCAATAGGGAACTTTTAAAATTTTAAACTTGAGTTCAAGAAATTGACTTAAGAAGTTCAAGGTAGGGAAGATACAGTTACACAGCAGTATGGATTAAAAAAAGGCTTTGGTCAACAACAAACCCGATGTAAGAAAACTGTGATATGGCAGCAGAGAAAGTTAACAGGATCTCAGACTGAATTAAAAGAAATGTAGCTAATAGGAGTGAAGCAATCAGAATCTTTCCATTCTCTCCCTTCATCTGACCACATCAGGAGAGTGTCCATTTCAAATCCAGGCAGAGCCTAAGAAGGATACTGATAAGCAAGAGACCAGTTGGAGAATAGTATATATGGTAAAGAGCCTTGAGTTTGTGTCATAGACTTACTGTCCTGTCAAACTCATTAAAATAAGTATCTTTTTAATATCACAATATTCTGATGGTAACAGTTGACACTTATACCTTAACTGGAGCATTATAAAAAAACTTATGTGTTGCTTACAATCAAATGGTTAGAATATTGATCCACAAAAGTTTAAACATTATGTTTGCTAATATATTTTGCAATACTAAATTTCATAATTTCAATCTGTGTAGAATGAAAAGTTTTTAAGATATTGAGATACAGAAGAAGAAATCAAAATCACATGGGAAAAGGTACATTTCTTATTCATAATCCCCTTTGATTTTACAGATTTGCCAAGGATATTTTCAATCAACATACAGAAACTGAATTTACCTAATAATACTTTTTAATAAAATACAAAAAACAAAATTTTATCTGCTCATAGAATAAACCTGAATTTCTCAATAACTAGAATAGGAATAGAATTCTTTTCTTTCAAGAACTTATTGCAAAGCTCTCATTAATGAATCATTTCTTAATTTCCTTAAATGTTTTAAAATTACCACAAGAACCAAACAGAAAAACATAGAACCTGAACCTCAAAATTCCAATCAGTGGCTGATATGAAAAGAAAAGAAAGAAGCCAATGATAAGATCTCTGGAATAACAGAGATTCTCTCATATGTTTGACAAAATTTTGACCAGATCAATCTTGTGCCTCAGTTAATAGGAGAAGATCTCATCTCCGTAGAGATGTTGACATGGGGTAATGAAAATTTCTATAGTTCTTCTGAAGATAAGAAAGAAGAAAAAGAAAAGAAGAGAAGAGAAAAAGCATGAAAAAGCATACTTATGCTACCTCTAAGGAGATGATGTGAAAAGTGGTACCATAGCAGTTATCAAAACCTCATACAAAAATGCTGCTAAATACAAACAAACCAAAGCCCAAAAGTTTTCAGCAATCAGAATTCCCAGGGGATTTAGGAAAAGTTTTTTTTTCCCCAAGTCTCAGTCCTAATTCAAAATATAAATTGTTAAAGAAAGGAAAGAAAGACACATGAAAAGGATCATAAAAATAGACCTTAGAAGAATCTTGTTTCCAAGGCACAAAAATGAATATAGTGGTGGGAGACACAAAAAAGGAGTTGGTATTCACTCATGTAACATTCACAATATAAAAAAAATAATAATCATAGGAACAATGAGAAGACCAATATCTCAGGGAGACAGCATAGTCTATAGAATGCTAATTATAAAAGAGAAATAATAGGATAGCAACTGGCTTCAAAAATATTTCTATCTAAACACCATTGAACAAGAGGGAAGAATAAAAGAGAAATGACAAATAACTTGCAAATATAGAAGCACGTTAAGAATCAATTGCATAAATAACTGTATGGACATGTATACATATATTGTATTTAAGTTATACTTTAACATATTTAACATGTATTGGTCAACCTGCCATCTGGGGGAGAGGTGGGGAAAAGGAGGGGAAAAGTTGGAAGAGAAGGTTTTGCAAGGGTAAATGCTGAAAAATTTTCCCTTACATATTTCTTGTAAATAAAAAGCTATAATAAAAAAAAGAATCAATTGCATACCTTATCTCATTTGACCCTTAATATAATCCCAAGAATTTAAAAAATACCAATACGTTTATTAAATTCATTTCAGTATTATGTTCTCAATTATTATTGGATGAAAGATGGGAAATAAGAATTAAATAAAATATTGCTATTAATTTTATTTGCTTTCAACTATCTTGCAGATGACAATTAAGAGCAGCTTCTATTTATCAAAATCTTTACAAAAATCTAATTGCTTACAAAGGCAGATCAATAAAGAAGCACTTTGGAAATACCTATGTGTCAGGCACTATGCTAGGTGCCAGTGACAAAAAAGACACACATACATACACACACACACACACACACACACACACAATGAAACAGTTGCTGCCTCAAGAAGCTTGCATTATATTTGGAGAAAAATATATACACAGCAATGTAAATTAAAATGTTATGCAAACTAATATAAAGTTACATGTGGGATAGCTAGCAACTATGATGGGGAGAAACCAAGTGAACAGTCTCCTCCAAAAGAGGAAACTTGAGATGGTTCTTGAAGATAGCAAAGGATACTGAGAATTAGAAGAAAGAAAGAAGAGTATTCTAAGCTTAGGAGTCAGTGAGTGCAAAGCAAAGTGTTGGGAGAAAGAATGTCAAATAAATACAAATGCATAATAGAGACCATATGAACACAAAACAATTACATGAAAAATACAAGATAATGAGGGAGAGTAGGCACTGGAGGCTGGAGGAGAAAGGGTCTGGATTTTTGTAAAATGGTGCACTTGAGCGGAACTTTAAAGGACACAAGGATTCTAAGAGATAGAAGTAAGAAGATAACATACATCCTAGCCAGTTTCACTTTTTAATGATGAAACTGAGAAGCCCACTACAAGTAAATCAAGCCTTATACAAAGAAGTGAATCATAGAACCATCACACAAAGGACCCAGTGAAAAGACATGACAAAAAAAGCATTTCAACTCGAGCTTTGGCCATCAGAACCACCAACAAGAATGAGAGAAGACTGGTGATTTTGTTTCCACTCTGTATGGAGACCAAAGGAACTTTCACAGTAACCTCTAAGGACTTCCCTCTGCTGAAGAATCTGCCAGTACCTATTAATTCATAACATGCCAATGTGTTCACAAAGCAGGGATTGGTCTCCATTCCAGAAGAAGTTAATGTCTTTTAGGTATCAAGAAGAATGGAGTGTTCCTCAAAAGAATAGGAGAATTTCTTCAAATAGACAACAAGGAAAGAAAGTAATTTTAAAAAGCAGAAAAATATACTAGATACATGTTCAGGAAGATATGAAAAAGAAGAGTGTGGCAAAGAAAGGAAGAAAGGAGGACAACTAAATACAAGGCATTCCAAGAGGTATGACACTCTTGTCAAAGATGGAGGAGCCAGATAATCTATGGACAAAGTAGCTTCTTTCAATCCAAGGAATGATGCTGTAAATTTCTGAGTCATATCAGAAGAGAAGTCATTTATTAATGATCTAAGAAAGGAGAAACAAATAGTTGATAATTCCTTGATATCTTGGCAATTCTTGTCCTGACATTAAAAATAGAAAATCCTACAACTTTCCCAAGATTTATATACAAAATGTTATGGAGAATGTTTCCGGAGTTGGCAAAATTGCTTGACTTTCTCCAAGAGCATTCATATGAAGAGAATAGAAGAAAGCAGATGGTCTGGATAGCATAGGGTCAAGTTTCAAAAAGGCATGACTAATAATGGAAAATAGAGTCAAATGCTTCTAGTATTTGGCTGAACACACATTCACACACACACACACACACACACACACCCCTAAATTACTAAATTACTACTAGTTTACTAAATTGCAATCTCTTCGTACCCTCTTTGAGGGTAGGAGGTATTGGGAAGTTTTTTTGGAGGGGCACTATAACCCCAATGCCTTGTACCCATAAAGTACTTTAAAGCTCCTAGGATTAAAAAATTACTTATAAAAATATTCTGAAACTTAACTAAAACTGAGAACCACTACCCACCTATGATAACTGATGGAAGTTCAAATGATACCACAGAAATCTAGAAACTCTCTCTAAGAATTCTGAAGTTCTGAATAAGCAACTGAAGTCTCTAGGAGCACTGGTGGTATTTTAACCTTTGTTACCTATTAAAGGGAAAGATTTTAGGAAAAAAAGTAGATTTACAATATAAATGAATGGGGAAAAACGTGTATTAAGTTCTTCCTATGTATCAAGCACAAAGAATACAAATACAAAAGCAAAATTATCCCTTCCCTCAAGGTTTATATTGTAATAAGGGAAAACAGCATATACAGTTGTGATAGGAAGAAATGGGATTCTGGTTTAAGTAATCACCATCATAGGGAATGGAATCTATTGATATATCAAGATAAGACTGAATATAAAGTATTTATCTAGTTATTCCTATGAGGCAAACAAATTAATACAATGGCAATATTAAGTTGATTATTGTTTTTAAAGCAGGAGATGGAAAGATATTTAAATAGCTTAGCTCCATCCAAAGCAAGACTAGTGTGGAAGATAAAATAGAATAATGGCAGAGAGGAAAATACGATGCTATACAGATCCAAAAACTAGGACCTGAGTGATTTAGTTCCTCTACTAGCTACTCCGAATCAGAGTGATTTATCTAATCTAAAGATCTCTAAAGATCTAAAATCTCTAAAGAGGTTTAATTTGAGTGAAAAGCTGTGGTAACAACAACAGGATGGAAAAAAATAGAGGCATATTAAAGTAGAATATCAGGGAAAAGTCCTTCCCAATTAGAACTGACCAAGAAAAAACTATGCTGTCTTATGAAGTATTTAATGGGAAAGCAGATGATTGTTGAAGCTGCTATGGAGAATTCTAGGTTTAGGTGTAAAATAGACTCAAAGACTTTGAGATCCTATGCAAAGCTGGAATAAATGTATTCCAGCTTTCCTTAACAGAGGAAGTACAGTATCATAGAAAATAGTCCCAGGCTTTCATTTAGACCTCGATTTTCATCCCAGGTATACCTCTTACTAAGAATAAAACCTTGGATAAGTCATTAAATCTCTTTGTGCATCTGTTTCCTCATCTATAAAATGGGGGTGACATTCGTGTTAGCTACTATTTGGGACTATGAAGAATAAATATACCTTGTGTTCCTTGTGTTGTTAAGTCCATTCAACTCTTGATGACCCCATTTGGGCTTTCCTTGGCAAGGATATTGGAGTGGTTTATCATTTCCTCCTCTAACTTATTTTACAGATGAAGAAACTGAGGCAAATAGAAATAAGTGATTAGCCCAGAATCACACAGCCAGTAATTAATGTCTGAAGACAGATCTGAACTCAGGAATATGAGTCTTCCTAATTCCAGACTTAGCATTCTATCCACTGCACTACCTTACTTGTCCTGTGAATCTTAAAGCCCTAATTAAATATGTAATTTTTATAGACTCACAAGATGTTAGGGATTTTTAGGACTTTAGAAATCATCTAGCACAGCCTTCTCTTTTTACAGATGAGAAAAGTGAAGCCCAGGAAAATTAAACAAATTGCCCAAAATCAGTACTGAAATTCAAGCCTCCTGATTCCCCATTCGAGCAATCTTTTCTCTGTACCAGGAATCTGAATTCACTTTAGCCAAGAAAGAAAAAATGTCTCTTGCTAATACAAAGTCAAAAGCTATTCTTACAAGTAAACTTTGACTATGGTTAACATTTATCTGAACACATGTTTCTGAAAGAATAAATTGATTTGAGAAGTGCAAGAAATTAAATGGAAACTAATACTCTATCCTTTAGGTTTTGATTATTCTCTTTTCATTTCTTATATATTCCTCCATTTCAGAAAATTAAATATTTCTTGAAAGTTTTTTAACAATTTGATTTCAACCCATCTTCCCATACTAATTTGACATTCTCCTCCCTCACATACTATGTTCCAACCAAAATGGACCACTCATAGTCCACAATATCCAAATTCCATTATCTGTCTCCACAATGTTGCACAGATGACTCACTTTATATGGGTTCCTGTGACTTTAATATTCTCTTTCTTTGGAAGAACTATGAAAACTGAATGTGAACTAAAGGTATTTTCACCTTTTTTCTTTTTTTCTTTCTTGTGTTTTTTCCCCTTTTGGTCTAATTTTTCTTGCACAACATGACAAATATGGAAATATATCTAGTAGTATTGTGTATTTGTGACTTGCTGTCTTGGGGAGATGGATGGTGGGGGAGGGAGAGAGGGTTTGAGACAGAAAAACTTGCAGGGGTTAGTATTGAAGACTATCTTTCCCTCTATTTGAAGAGGGTGACCCTAAACAAGTTATTTAACTCTGTCCCCAAAAAAGTATGTACATGCAAATACAAATTAAGGTATTAACATAATTGAGCAAGACATAAAAGATCTCAGAGGCCATTCAATCCACTTGAGTGCAACAGAAAGAATGAAATATTTGGAAATGGAAGGTATGAGTTCAGCTCTAGCTCTTCTCTAAGCTAAACGTATAACTTAGGTTAAGTCATTTTATCTCTATGGGATTCACTTTTCTCATTTCTTATAGAATTAGATAGTTAAATGACCTAGCCTTTTATTCCTTCCAGTTCAACATCCATAAACTTATACCTAAACAATAATTCTCTCCACATCAGGCCCAATCATTAGTCATTTATTTAAAAACTGAATTACTTCAACCTATTAAATTCATGACAGCCTGTCTCCAATTATTGAAAATGTTTCCTCCTTTATATAGCTCTCTTTCTGGAATCACCCTTCTAATTTACACTGTCATGAACATTGAAAGCAACCAGAGGATGACACAATTTCTCTGCTCCTGGTCCTAAGAGTAAGCCTGAGTGTTTCTAATACTGTCAATTTATGCACATGCTTAGCATATCAGATTGCTTGGTGTCTTGGGGAGGAGGATGATGGGAAGAAAGGGAGAAAAACTTAGAATACAAGGTTTTGTAAATGTAAATGTTGAAAACTATCATTGCATGTATTTGGATTTTTCTTTTAAAAAGAAGAAATACAAATGTAAAAATTCAACAACAACAAAAGGGAATTTATTAATGTGGTATATTAAAAACAATTGGTACAATAAAACCTCCCTCTCCTCTCCCCCGCCCAAAAAAGATCCTATTCTCCCACTATACGGAAGACATGGGAAGAGTGGTCACAAACATAAAATACAATTATGAGACCATGAGTAAGGAACATGTAGGGCAACAGGGTATCCCCACGGTCCTGACACCGGAAGTCATTTCCTCACTTTGTGGGTTCCTCATGAACTTCCCCTAAGTATAGCTCTTAGTTGGGCACTAAGGATTAATTCTTTGCTAAAATCAAAAACCAGTGCAGGGTAGGAAGGATGCAGTGAATGACTCCATAAAGCTGCTTCCTCCTGTGAATGAATGACTATTATATTTATAAAACCCTTTAGGGTCAAGTTGAATAAATTATTTCTTTGGCTACAGGATAGTTATTTAAATTCGCAAAGATAGCCATCATTTTCTCTTTAAGACGCTCCTTTTCTAGATTAAATATCACCAATTCATTGAACTGATTCTCATGTTGTCTTGTTATCATAACCAACCTCAACTAATATATTACTGCTTTTTAATGTCCTTCCTAAAATGGATTGCTCAGAAATGAACCTAATATTCACTCAGATGTATCTTGACCAGAGTAATCAGTGAACCTATCAGAAAACCATGACTCTTTTAATGTATCCTATGATTGTACTGGGGTTTTTTGTGCAATGCTATTTTGGGGGGGAGGGGATTCATGTTATACTATTATCTCATATCAAATTTGCAACTCACTAAAAAAAAACCTCTCACACAAACAATTGACCCACTCATTATGAAACTGGAGTCAGAGAATCTAGGCTTGAATCTTTGCTCATCTATTTGCCATTGGCATAACTATGTGAAAAATGGCAATTTTTCTGGGCCTTGGTTTTCTTTTCTCCCAAATTGCAGAGTTATATTGTTTCTCTGCTCAAAATCTGATGCTTTAGACCAGTCAGGAGATCATCATAACATACCTGAATAATTTGATGAGCACTTGTTGTCATCCAGGTTGATACTCCTTCTGTCAAGTACAGATGCAATACTCGTGAATTTTCATTCTGTGCATTCTTGTCCATATGTTCATAATTTCCCATAATGCACCCCCAGAGGACCTCCCCAGGGCTTCTAACATATTTCCTTTGGACTTTTAATAATATATGTGGACCAGACAACATTGCAGTTTTCTACCTATTGCTCCTCCCTGCATCATAGTTAACCCAAATCAATATTTCAATTCAAAGAAAACATTGATATATCATTGAAGATCAAAATCTACCTTGTTAGACATGTGTGAAAATGTGTGTGTCAATGGGTATATTTGTGTGCATAAAAAAGGAGAGTAGGAGAAAGAAACTGGATTTCATTCACTGGAATAAGAGTCTCCTAGATGAAAATAGTCCCTCTGTAAAACACATCAGACCCTTCTTAGTAAAATAATCTTAAGGAGCTGCCTAGGCCATTGAGATGTTAAGTCACAGTCATAAAGCCAGCAGTCAGGATGTATCAAAAGCAAGATTTGAACTCAGGTCTTCCTTCCTCTATCTACTCTTCCATGCCTATATTATACATGTGTATGGAGATGAATATATATATATATATATATATACATATATACACACACACATATATATACATTTATTTTACATACTTATAAAATATAATTGACATTCCCATATACATACATTTTTTTATATATCCAGGTATATTTTTTATTTGTTCACATACAAGCACATAGATTTCTTTATTCCTCCTAGTATTCATCTCTTGATAATATTTGATAATTCTTGGTCCAACTTTTTACAGATTCATTTTTAAAAGATGCACATAGATCATTTGTTTTTCTTACAATTTATCATGAACAACCCACCATTCTTTTCTTATATGCTCATTTATCTATTTGAAAAATGAGTGGGATATAAGACAGCATATTATAGATAAGAAATCTCTCTACTGTTATTTTACATTCTTATGATTTTCAGGTATTGCCTAGGAAACCCTAAAATCACCTCTCTTAATTCAATATAGACTGAGTTGATGTCCATGAAAAATTCATGTGAGTTATGGCATTAATATGGAAGCTTTATTGAGAAAATTAATAAATCAGATATTATTTAGTCATGAGTTTCTCCCAGACAACTGAAAGTTACTTCAATTCTTCCATTCTGATTTGTCTCAGCTCAGTTGAAATCTCATTTCCTTCCTTACAAATCCCCTATAACAGCTTCACAATGAAAGGATCACAGGACTGAAAATTGGAAAGAACCTTAAAGGTCATTTAGTCTTTTTTTTTAACTATTCTTTTATTATTATTATTATAGCTTTTTATTTACAAGATATATGCATGGGTAATTTTTCAGCATTGACAGTAACAAAACCTTTTGTTCTAACTTTTCCCCTACTTCCCCCCACCCCTTCCCCGAGATGGCAGGTTGACCAATACATGTTAAATATGTTAAAGTATAAATTAAATACAATATATGTATACATGTCCAAACAGTTATTTTGCTGTACAAAAAGAATCGGACTTTGAACTAGTGTACAATTAGCTTGTGAAGGAAATCAAAAGTGCAGGCAGACAAAAATAGAGGGATTGGGAATTCTATGTAGTGGTTCATAGTCATCTCCCAGAGTTCCTTCGCTGGGTGTAGCTGGTTCAATTCATTACTGCTCCATTGGAACTGATTTGGTTCATCTCATTTTGAAGAGGGCCACGTCCATCAGAATTGATCATCATACAGTATCGTTGTTGAGGTATATAATGATCTCCTGGTCCTGCCCATTTCACTCAGCATCAGTTCATCTAAGTCTCTCCAAGCCTCTCTGTATTCATCCTGCTGGTCGTTTCTTACAGAACAATAATATTCCAAAACATTCATATACCACAATTTATTCAGCCATTCTCCAATTGATGGGCCTCCACTCAGTTTCCAGTTTCTGGGCACTATAAAGAGACCTGCCACAAGCATTCATGCACATACAGGTCCCTTTCCCTTCTTTAAAATCTCTTTGGGATATAGGCCCAGTAGTAACACTGCTGGATCAAAGGATATGCACAATTTGATAGCTTTTTGAGCATAGTTCTAAATTGCTCTCCAGAATGGCTGGGTGTATTCATAATTCCACCAACAATGTATCAGTGTCCCAGTTCTCCCACATCCCCTCCAACATTCCGCATTATCTTTCCCTGTCATTCTAGCCAGTCTGACAGGTGTGTAGTGGTATCTCAGAGTTGTCTTAATTTGCATTTCTCTGATTAATAATAACTTGGAGCATCTTTTCATATGGCTAGAAATAGTTTCAATTTCTTCATCTGAGAATTGTCTGTTCATATCCTTTGACCATTTATCAAATGGAGAATGGCTTGATTTCTTATAAATTAGAATCAATTCTCTATATATTTTGGAAATGAGGCCTTTATCAGAAGGGTCATTTAGTCTTACCACATCATTTGAGAAATATAAAAAGGGAAGTCTGGAGAAGCTATATGACTTGCTTAAAGTGTCACAGATCATCAAAAGGAATGGGAGTCTAACTCAGGTCTTGTAACTGCAAAGCCTGCCACACTGGTGGTAATGACCTCTCAAGTCATTCCTGCTCTAAATCTAATTTTTTAAGCTTTTTATTTTCAAAACATATGCACAGATAATTTGTCAACATTGACCCTTGCATAGCCTTGCATTTCAGATTTTCTCCTCCTTCCCCCCCATCCCCTTCTGTAAGTGACAAACAATCCAATATATGTTATATATGTTAAATTCAATATGTGTAAACATCTATATAATTATCTTGCTGCATAAGAAAAATCAGATCAAAAAGAAAAGAAAATGAGTAAGAAAACAAAATGCAAGTGAACAACAACAAAAAGAGTGAAATGCCATGTTGTGATCTACCCTCAGTTCCCACAGTCCTCTCTCTGGGTTTAGATGGCTCTCTTCATCACAAGGTCATTGGAACTAGCCCGAATCATCTCAAAGTTGGAAAGAGTCACGTTCATTAGAATTGATCATCATATAAGAGAACATTGTGCACAGTAACAACAAAATTATGTGATAATCAACTGTGATAGATTCAGATCTTTTCAACAATAAGATGATTCAAGGCAATTCCAATAGATTTGGGATGGAAAGTGCCATCTTCATCCAGAGAGAGAACTATGGAGACTGAATGTGGATCAAAACATACTATCTTTACCTTTTTTGTTATTGTTTGCTTGGTTTTTCTTTTCTTTCTCATGTCCCCCCTTTTTGATCTAATTTTTTTTTTGCATAGCAGGGTGAATATATATGTTTATAAGAATTGTACATGTTTAGACTTTATCAAATTGCTTAATGTCTTGGAGAGCTGGGGGAAGAAAAGAAGGAGAAAAATGAGAACAAAAGGGAACAAAATGAGAACAAAGGGAAGAAACTACCTTTGAATGTATTTTGGAAAATAAAACACTATTAAAAAAAAAAAAGTTCCCTCTACTAGTATGGTTAGGTTTCTCCTCTGCAATCCTTGTGAAATGGCCTGATATGCTAAGACATTAAATGATTTGTCCAGGGCCACACAAAAGTTGTTACATGTAGAACTTAAGCCACAATCTTCAGGTCTAAAGCCAGCTCTCCGTCCACTAATCCATACTGCCTCTTGGCTTTCAAACTGTTGTTACATCAGTGATCCTAAAATCAGAACTGAAAAAGACTAATAATACTAACTACCATTTAATGTTTTTTAAAAGCCACTTTCATATAGAGGTTTCACTCTAACCATAATTGGTGCAAGGCAGTTTTTCAACTCCTCCAAATGGTAAATGTGTTTTTATTTGCCCTCACTCTTTGAGAATGAACAATGAACTTGCATGATTCTATGATTTTTTTAGTTAGATATGGACATCCAGGTAGCCCAGGGGATAGAATGCCAGGCTAGGAGTCAAAAGAGTTTATTTCATGAGATTTAGACACTTACTGGCTGTGGGATCCTAGGCAAGTCGTTTAACCTTCTTTGCCTCAGTTTCCTCTCTTGTATAATGAACTGAAAAAAGAAATGGCAAACCACTCAAGTATCTTTGCTAAGGAAATTCCAAATGGGGTGATAAAGAGTTGGACTGCCTAAAACAACTGAATGACAATAGCAACAAAAATATACATAAGCCTCTCATGTATTTGTGAGAAGGGCATAAACCTTGACCATTTTCATTTCCCAGCTATTCATTTCCCTATCTTTCCTCAACTGCCCTCTCCCCACCCCCACAGTCCTTTCTTTCATTATGCAGGCATAATTTTAGCTTCTCTGATATCCCCTTCAATAGAGAGTTCTAAATTTGCAATCTGACAAGATTCCAGTTCAATATTAATCTGCAATAATATCACTATGTGAGCTAAGAAATAATGGAGACTAGGAAGCAGAAAATAAAAGAAGAAAAGGAAGTCAGATATAATAATTGAAAGTGTATTTCAAAACTTGGGAAGAATTAAAGTGGCTTTTTAGTCAAGAGCTATGTTTCAGGTATAGGTCTCATCATATTGCAAAAATTTTGAATTTCTGTTCAGTTTCTCATTTGAAGAGCTCAAAGAATTTTATTCACATTCATTCCTTCATCTTTGTTAAGAAAGCAATTGTTAAGAAATAAATATGAGTAAAATACTGATGAAGTGACAAATATTTTCCTCTACACTTTTCCACCCCTTCTCCTCTTCTCCTGCACCCCTGCCAAATTACACATTAAACACAACAGATCATATACTATACCTTAGAACCATTCCAGAGTATCCTAGGCTTTTTTGTGGCTGCTAACACATGAAGAATTTATTAAAGCTCAAATGAGTCCCAAAGTTTGCAGGCCCATCAGGAGAAGGAGTTCATTCTCAATCATTTTCCAAAATTTGGTTCAAGATATTCAACAATCTAAAAAGAAACTTCTAAATCCCAGAGAAGTCTTAAATTAGGAATTTTGTTATCGAGTGCTAAACATGAATCATAGTTGTACCCCCTACAATCCCTTGTTTGTTGTTATCCACAGATGTCATCTGCATAAGAATTCAAAAATAAATCAGTGACTTTCTCTCCACAATAGATGTCACCTATTATATAGAACTAGCTTCAGAATCCTGAGCAACTATGCTGCATATAAACTATGTAAACTATAATATTCCTAAGAAAATTACATCCTTTTCAAAATAAATAGGAAAATAAGAGTAACAAAATATATAAAAGAAGATGGCAAACATTTTGCAGCTTTTATTATACACACATATTCTATATGGTCCACATTATAGAACCAGTTTCAACAATACTTGAATTTAATACTGAACCATTTTCTCACCAACAATTGTGCCGTCTGGCACATCTGTACCCTAATTTCCATACCCTTTTTCTGCCTCCTTTCTTTCTTCTCGTCAATTCTGGAACAATAATCAAATCTACACTACCATATCTGCTCAAGAAAGTTTCTTGATCTCCTTTCCTTGGTTCTTCTTATCATCCTTATATCTTTATCAACCCAAATGCTTTTCCTCGGCCGCTATTCTCCTATGTTTTATCCTTTCCTATTAAGGCATAAATTTTTTAGGGGTAAAGAGCAGAATACTTTTATATAGGAATACCCTTATTAAATTCTTTTACATTCATTCATTTGCTCATTCATTTCTTGTATTGGAAATTTATTGAGCACAGGAATGTTGTTGTTCTATATTCCTTAACTGATGCTCCATGGTATAGATGACCATGATCTTGAAAACTTTGCCAACAGATATGATCTCTGACAAATTCTACCAACAGTATTTATAAAATCCAGACAGACTGTGTATCTCTTATCCTAAAACCAGCTTAGTCCATCTTAGAAAAGCAGCAGGACCATCTAGTGATGAACTTGAAAGCAGCAAGGCATAAGAACCATCTACTAAGCACTGGCAAACTGTTGGTTGATAAGTATTGACAATAATAAATTCAAGTATCTTCAGAAATTTTAGAGCAACATGATTCTAGTAGACACAAGCCCCATTCCATTCTGTTGGGTTCCTAACACAACAAAGCAAAGATATGATGATGTGTTAGCTTCTAGGCACTGGGAAGAGGAAGATTCTGAAGGACAGATAGAAAAAAAGGAGCTATGAGGGTAAAACAAGCAACTCAGAAGAATTAAGGTTTATGTTTTTCCTCAAATTTTAAAAGGTTGATTGTATGAGGTTTTATTATAATAAGAAATAAAAAGTGAAGTGGATTATGGAAAATGAATTGTGGGAAGAATTCTCAGGGTCTTTGAGAACAAAAATCTCACTGCCTATCTGTCTTCCTTCCTGCCCTCAGACCCAGCAAGGTAACCCAATAATGCCATTAATGAAACGCTCAATTTGGATTTTGCCACTTTATTAATAAACCAAATATATCATTGTGCTAGTACTTAAAAAAAACAACCTTAGCCACTATAATAACGAGATCAATTTAAAGCCAAATGATCTAAAGCTGTAGTTGTCAGACATGGGTGACAATTGAAAATCTTAATCAGAATTTGAAAAAATATTTTGTATGCCTCCTAAGTTAGTCAAGAGAAACCCATTTATAGCTGAAGCCTGAGACAGAACAATCTGTCACTTAGAAATATTTGGGTCAGTAATATGGGCTGAGAATGAACACATGATCAGAAGGTGTGTAGGATCCAAATAAATTACATACTTCTTACACAGTGAAAAGATTCTCAATGCTGGAACATTGTTCCCCTTTCTTTATTCTTAACTATATAAAAGGCTTCCATTCTAGCTATCTTAGAGGATATTGTATTTATTAAGGAGATAGGATTTGAATTGGGGAAGACCTGGGCTTTCTAATTACAATATGATTTATTTGAAAATAGAGTAGATTTTGTGGCCATTGAAATTTAGGATTTGTAGCATGAACAAGGCAAAGAAAGTGTGAAAAAAAAAGGTACATCTCCAAGTAGAAAGGGCATTTTAATAGAGAAAGAAGATAATTTAGGTGTATACTTGCAAGAATAATGAAGAAAATCAATATTTTATTTCTTAACTTTAAATCATTGACATAGAACAATGCATCTTTCTATGAAGTTTTTTGTCATCTTTGGATGTTTCATAACTCATAAGGATCCCAAGAAAACATTAAAGTAATAGATAACTACATATATATACTTCAGAGATGGAAAAATCAATGCATCTTCAAGGTACACATACATAAAACCTGTCTTTTGGTTTCCATATAATATGTATGAAAGTGCTTTATAAATTTTAAAGTATTACCCAAGCATGAGATATGTTGCCCCCCCGCCATTAGATTGTAAGCTTCTTGACTAATTTTATCTATTTTTTTGTCTGTTTGTTGTTGTTGTTTTGTTATTTTGTTTTGTTTTTTTTTTTTGTATCTCTAGCACTTAGCACAGTACCTGGCATATAGTAGAAATAATAAATTTTATTGATAGGAATTGTAAAAAAAAAAAAAAAGCGGCAAAATCTTTTCACCAATTTACTAGTCACTACTACTAATTGTAGTCTCATATGATTTAAAGTTAAAAGGGACCTTACAAGTTATCTAGTACAGTACTTCTTAAACTTTTTCCACTCAGAATTTCTTTTCACCCTTTACATGATCCAGAATAGGAATGCAAATCAAATACTTTCTGAAAATAAATCATAATTTATATGGAATAATATATATGGATTAATTATAATAATTATAATATTATATAATTATATAACATATAATTATATAATTATTTCCTATATTTATATTTTATCCTTTATATTATATCCATAATTTATAATCCCCACATCCATATGGGGTCTCAACCCACAATTTAAGAAGATGGAATTTAGTCTAAATTCCTCATTTTATGCATGAGAAAATGAGAACTATGGATTCAAAATAATTCATTCAATATCATACAAGTTTCAAGCCCAGGATTTTAATTCAGATTATTTGACTTCTCTTTCTGCTAATCTCTCTTAAATCGTATCTTTCTTGTATATAAAATGAAAATAATAAAATTTGCATTATCCATAATGCAGGACTTATATAAGGGGTAATAATCAAAAGTTCTTCCTAAATTGAAAAATGAAAGAATAAATGAATCAATCAATTTATTAAGCAATTATTAGTACAAAGTACTATACTAAGTACTGGGGATATGATTAGAAAAGTAATATGATCCTTCTATCTACTTAAAGAGCTCAAATTACAATGCTAGAGACAGCACATATAGGAAAGTTCAGCCTCTGAGTACCTTGATGTCATTCAATATGAGAAGTCACATAACTAGAGGAGACTGACCAAAATCAGAAAGATCTGACTTTTTTGTCAAGGATAAAACATTTAACCTTTCAGTACCCAAGCAATTCTTTCTAACTATAAATTACCGCTGAGTCAATAACATGAATTTAATGGAAGTTTTCACACAGGGAGTTCCCTGTAGAATAACAACACAATTCTAGACCAATCAACAAACAAAATGACTATGCCTGCTAGTTTCAGGATCTGTGTTCTTTC
The DNA here is from genome assembly GCF_902635505.1 of Sarcophilus harrisii. Classification (NCBI taxonomy): domain Eukaryota; kingdom Metazoa; phylum Chordata; class Mammalia; order Dasyuromorphia; family Dasyuridae; genus Sarcophilus; species Sarcophilus harrisii. Next base: position 438,941,747 of record NC_045426.1, on the reverse strand, counting down.
TAGTACCTTTGTGCACTCTGTGGATTACTCCATATAATTTTTTCATGTCTTTAGCCAGTACTTCCCAAACTACCCATGCTTTGTGATATTGTCCAATTTGTGCTTCAGAATGTCCAGTAAAGCATTCCTTCTGTGCATCTTTGTTTCAATTTTCTCATTTCAGAATACTTTAAGGTAGCACTGGCTTCTCCTTGGGTAATCTATTCACACTCCTTCAACCCAGTCTTGTTGCTTAGCAGCAAGCAGGGCTTTAAAGCTCAAAGACAAGTTATATTCCAAGAACTCATTGATGATTGTTATGTTTGACTAGTTAATTTTTAAGCATGACTACTAGGTAATATTGGTTTAGCTTTTACAAATTTCTAAAGGGAAATATTATATCAAATTTCCTAGTAACAAAATCCACTTAAGACACACACACACACACACACACACACACACACACACACACTGTAATCTATGGATCTGAGTCTTTTTCATACTGAAGAAAGCAAATTCAAAGCCATAATCAGGATATATTTAGGGATTTTCCCCAGTGTACCTAATTTAGAGAACTCATAATTTAGAGAACACAAAGAAACAAAAGAATTCCTTTGAAAAGAGTGCTTAAGTGAGTTCTACCTTGCATACAAACACAAACACACATACACATATGTATGTGTATAGTATTCCCTTATTAAAATGTAAGTTCCTTAAAGACAATGACTATATTTCTTTTTGTCTTTATACAGCCAGGTCTGAGCACAATGTCTGACACATAATAAGTCATTCTTCCCTTTTTAACATTGCCATTTGCCCTGGACACAAATTTCTACTTATATATCTGAGTAAAGGACCCTCTTAAGAGCAAAATGAAGCCATGTCATTTTTTAAGGATATTATCTGATAGAACATTTCTATTATCATGAATACTGGCCATAACTTTTTGTGAATAAAATATTTAATTTTAAGATATTTTATTCACCAAGACTGATTTCAAAAAAATTCCAAATATTTTCCAAATTGAAAATTTAACCTTCAGTCTTTTGGCTCTGGGAACCCAACACGCAATGTTTAGAAGTGGTTATCATAATATTAATGATAATGATTTAGAAGAAAAAGGAGAGGAAGCAGAAGGAAGTAGCAGAAACTAAAGTCATCATTTTTAAAATAACAGCAAAACAAAGGACCACACTGTGCAGGCCCTCAATCCTAAACTTTAATAAAAGTAAAAATGGAAGCCAGTCATTACTCATCAGTAAGAGTGCTAAATTATTAAATTACATGTCAGAGCCTACAAGAATTTGGACTTCAAAAGATATTAAATATCTATGAACTTCAGAAAGCCTTTGCTGCACCACACCAAACCCCATTCCCTTCAAGCTTTTCTTCAAACAGACTTGATGTGACAAAGATGATTTGATGCAAAAAATAGAGAACGGTTTTTATTGTAGTGGTCCATGCTGATCATAAAACCTGAGGCATAAGAACAGTAAAAGAGTCTAAGAATAGGTCTTTGAATAAGAAGTTAGAGCATGAATTTCAAGCCATTAAAATGATGACAATATTAATAGTCACCTGAATATCCCTATGATGCTTCTAGAGAAGAAAAGGCAATATACAAATCTTAAGTTATAAAAAGGATACCATAAATGTTCAAAATCCAGAAAGAGAGTCATATCCTTTTTTCATCTTTGTTTTCAAGTTGTTAATAATAGTGCTTTTCAAATCGAAGTTTTTATTTCCATTCTGTAGCAAAATAGCAATTCCAACTTCAATTTTTGGTCAAACAATGTAGACAAATTTTTATATTTATCAGAATTATCTGAAGCAACCATATCAAAAGGTATATAGATTTGTGTTACAATGAAGAATGAGCTGAGATATAATACACTGGTCTACTCAGGAAAATTGTGAGGGAAGGAGTAGGATATGGAGGTGACAGGATGTAGTCAGGGAAGTTTGTTGATCAATTTTATTCTGGAACTGTATTGCATCTAGCTATTGAGATTTGGACACCTTCATTAACACATAAATATATTTATGACTCATGGAATTTGAGTGATTGTTTCATGATTAGGGGTGAAAGCATTTGGTTTAGCTGTCATCTATCATGTATCAAGTATTGAGAATATGGAACTTGAGCAAACACACAGTTTACCTTGCAACCTAGGAACTGCTAAAGCATTTCTTAGTATAGAAATATGTAGAAACTGCCTGTTTCTATGTGGACCAGGAAAAAAATTCCTGGACCCTGACTTCCTGGTCCCAACATTGATAATAGAATAAGGTAATCTTTTAAGCCAACAGTTAGCAGATATAGAGAAGTGATTCTATGATCTGAGCAGTGGAAGTTCCTAAACCCCAAAATTTTGAAGAACTATCTAGAATTTCTTAAGCCTAACATCCTTGACCAAGGGAAATAAATTACTAGGAATCCAGTTTTCTGGAAAGTGAAGGAAAATTTCCTAAGTAGTCTCAGTTTTTAAGTGCTGACTTTCTATCAACTTCAACATTAGGCATTATATACAAGACAACGTTTTAATAGGAAAAAACATTAGTTCTTGAGCACTTCTAGTCTATAAAGGAGAGTGTTGGGAGAGAAGGAAAAAGATTGCATAAATTGACCCTAAAACTGAAAGAGCAACTATGGGCTTGCCATGATAAGGGGAGAAAAATACTCAGATTTTGAGTTCCACCACTATCATGAATCATGTGGGTAGGGCAGGTCTGAAGGCAAACATCCATTCCTTTAGAACTTCTAATTTATTTCCCCTGCAATGCAGTCTATGGATTTGAGTAATACTATTTTTTTTAATATCTGTGTCAGTCTCTGGATAAGAATAGAATTTAACAAAATAATGGGGAGTTCTCATTCAAGCAAACCCAAATTCATTGCTTTTTCAAGAATATAAACCACAGAGTAGCACTAGGAGTCTCATAACTAAATAAACTCTCCATCAGGAGTTTATTCTTTACCTTATTATGTCATATACCCATAGGACAATCTGGTGAAGTACATGCATGAATACTTTCTTGGAATAATGCTTTTATCTTCAAGAAACAAATTAGATAAGATTACAAAGAAAATCAAAGGTAGTGCAAATAAACACATATTTTTTCCCCATCCAAGTTCACAGACCTCCCTGAAACTTATTGGCAGAGCCTTTAGAATCCAGGTCAAGAACTTCTGCGTTAGAGAAAAGATTTTCCCTGGAGAGGGAGGAAAGAAAATAGATGCTAAAAATATATCTCAATGGATTCGTGAGGGTATAGTCACAAAATTCTGATGATTTCCTATCATCAATTCAATTCCAACAAGTATTTGTTGTGCATTTACTATTAGTCAGATACTGTCCTAAATACTAGAGATACAAAGAAAAAGCAAATAGTTCCCATCCTCAAGGAGATTATATTCTAAAGACAAGCAATGTATATGGAATGTTGTATCAGTACTTGTACCAGGTAACAATGAAACACTCCCTATTCAAGGAGTTGTGTCTCACCCTAGAAATTAGCTAGTCATGTCACGAAACCAGGCCAGATTCTATATTACTGATTCTAAATGGCAGAAAGGTAATTTGACATCTGGATATAAAACTTTTTAAGTTAGAAAAATCTGAGTTCCAAGTTCTAACACATGCTAGGTAATTGATCCTGAGGAAGTCACTTAACCTCTTAGTTTGCTTCAGGTAACTGGAGCTATGGATAACCTTGGTGTCTTTGATGTATAACCAAACTATAAGCACTCCACAGAGCCTCTTTTAGCTGCCTTTGAAACAAACTGCCTTCGTCACATTTCAAATGAGGAAGTCTTCACATGCTTGGAGTAGATAAACCCTCAGTGAAGGCTCTGAGGACCATCAAGCACCCTCAGCCTGGTTTAGCCCATCTGCCTAGATGGTCTGCCAGGGTATGGCTGCTGTACATGCCATAGCTTCTTGGAGCTACAGATGAGAATTGTGTGAATCAGATGGACACCAAAGGTGGAAGAACAGCTCAGGAGCCCTCACGCCAAAGGTGATAGTCTTCTCTGAACACCTCAGGCATAAGTTACAGATTAACCAGAGACTGAGGATTTCTCCCATCTATTAAAGTCACTGGAACCCAGCTTCTCTTTTTAAAAAATATGAATGGCAAGGGGTTTTTTGTGTTTTTTTCCTTAGCTCCTTTTTACCTCCACAGGGAATAGATGGGGTAGAGGAGGGAGAGTCAGCAGGATTTTGAACACAGAGCAGGAACAAGAAAACCATGATTCTGACAATACATTTGCACTATCTCTGTGACCTTGAGCAACTTCTCTGGGCTTAATAAAAAATCAAGGGTTTTCATTGAATTATATTTCAGTTTCTTCCACTTTAAAAGGAGTATTGGACTAGATCAATGGTAATTAACCTGTTTTTATGTCATGTTTCCCTTGCAATCTGATTAAGCCAGTGGACCTCTTTTCAAAATAGCATTTTTAAAATCATAAATCAAAATGCCCAAAATTATAAAGGATACCAATTTTATTTTTTGAAGATAAATTTGTTTCTATCCTTGTTCACTTATCCCTCTGAAATCTATCCATGGACTCCTCTGGGTATTCCCAGTATAAGAAATTCTGCACTAAGTGAACTAGGTATTTCTTAAAACTGTAGCCTTAAATGCTATTCATTTAAGGAGAAATTTCAAAGAATACATTTTCTAATTAGAGTCCTCAATTCATTGGCCCCTCTGAAGGATGTATCCTTCTGTAATACACACTGGCAACTCCAAAAGAGCATCTGAACAAGTCATTTCAATAGAGATGCAAATGGAGCAAATTAGGGCTGTAACTTCCCAGCAGTTCTCTGGCAAAGAATGACAAACCCTATAAGAAAAGTCTCATTAGCACCAAAGAATGAAGAAGCTATTGGGAACATTCAAATATTTTCTCCCTGACTAACAAGGAATTGCAGACCAAAGGACTATGCTCAGAACATTGTGATATGTTGTATTTTGGCCAGGTTGCCATAGCAATATTTCTAGCCTCTCATTCCTTAGGGCATATCACTTCTACAGTGGAACACACTAATCTAGCTCAACCTGAGCCAGCCTTTTATTTTTATTTAAAACTTCCAATTTGACTTTTTATTTGTTACCTCCCTACAAGATATAAAAACAAATATTAAACATTAATTTTAATTCTTTAACTTTTCTGGACTTCATTCTTCACTTGTAAAATCCAATTTATCAATTTAAAATTATTAACCATTTAGTATATGCAAAGCATTATTTTAATTCTGGAGTACATTCTAAGAGGACAAAGGTATCAAATTTGTTCCTCTTGGTTCAATCATCCCAGAAAAAAAGATTAAAATTAATTGGGAAATTATTTAGCAAGATAAATAAAAATATAATAAAATGAAGATAATGTTAATTTGTGATTGAATACACCACTTTGTACACCCACTCCTCTGATCCATTTGACATCATTGGACTAGGGGAAACAGAAGGGTGAGGTGATAAATGGTCTCATCCAAAAGATTCTGCAAATGTTCTGAGTTCTATGTTTCAAATCCTTTTCACTTAAATTTCTTGTTATTTACCTACCGGTTAAAATACTGAAGAATTCTATGGCTCAGTTCCAATTGAAATATTGCCTCATTGTTTCTCCTTTATCAGCATACTGATCAAGGAGATGGAAAATAATTATAAATAAAGCCATTCCCCAAGGAGATCTGCAAAGACAACTCTTTTCCTGATAAATCTGACACCTCTTCAGCCTAAATAATAAGCAACAGAGGTGTTGATTCGGTCTAGCCCTAGCTACACTGAAAGAAACAGTTATCACTTCCAGTAATGTGTACAGCCATTTATGAAACAATCATAAGAGAGAGCAGGAGACAGAAACCTGATTTGATAGGTCAAGAAAGCCATTTTCAAAAGATATTCATTTATGAGTATGAAAGCAGTAACCTCAAGGGTAGGTATTTTGAACACATAAATGACTTCTACGGTTTAATGGAACTAAAATGGTAGCTGATTATTAAATTCTAATGAGATGAGAAAATTACTTCTAGACTAACAATATGTAGAACAGGGAACTCAGCAGCTGTAAGTTATTGTTTGCTCACTAGTTCTGGATTCATATTCAGTAATGAGGATTATAATGTGTATCACAATTACAACTATAATCATTTTATACACTATCACTTAAGACACTCTTACATTAATGTATTTATATACATATAGATAATGTCTACAATTCTAGATCTCTATCTCTATCTCTCTCCCAACCTCTACTTTCCCCTCCTCATTGACTCCTTTCTTTCCTCTGATAGCTATCTTCCATAACATATACATACATTATGGTGAGACAAAGCAAAACTGAAACAACCCTGTTAAAAGTGCTTTATAAATGCTAGCTATTATTACTAAATGAGTAGTCCAAATCTTTTTCTAACTGTAATTCACGGATAATGTCTCATGCATCTTCTCACATGTAAGTACCACTTAAAATATCCTGCTCTTTATTTATTTACCTATCACATATCTCTCCATTGTTCTTTTAATTGCTACCAAATTTGATACTTTGTAGTTTGTGGTGTTGCAAGATTCATGACCAAAGTAATATTGAAAGAAGATATTCATTAAAAATCAAAAGTTGTGTGCCAGGAAACAGCTTAGCAACATTAAAAGTAGGTCACAATTTTGCAAATGTAATCCAGTCCCACACTCCTCTTAATACTTAATTATGAGTTAAATTCACCCCTAGCACCTGTCCCAAATGAATGTTATTGATTTATTAATGGAATGAACTCCCCAGGTACTCATTTGTCAGTGTGGATTAAGCAACTTCCACCCATTTTGTCTTTTTCTGAATGGGTGATCTTAATAGTCAATCTCTTTTGAGTAACCATGGATCTCATTGAGAAAGCTCTATAATATCATGGATTTTATTGTAATTGGAAAAATGTCATCTACAATCATCCACAATGACCTGGAGGTTATCATCATATACATTGGGATTCGCTTTTCCACTAACAGCTCATGTAGGACATGTGACATGAGGCTGGTAAATAATCTTAACAAGTATAGATAGTTTTCTATACTATTCCTCCCTCAATGTTGATAATCAAAGAGTCATTAGATAGTGTTTTCTCTCTTATTGCACTTATCAATGAACTTTGATAACCTTAATATATTCATTAAATCATCATATTGATATATATCCCTGGTGATATTTAGACATCTCAATAATTATCTGTCAAATTAAATTAAAGATCCTCAAAATTATCTATGATGAGGAAGATTCAAAGAGATTACAAAATGAGGAATTAATTATTTGAGACAGAAGAAGATATTCACAAAAAATGAAAGGGTTCCTGTTTATTTAAGATTCTTAAGACATCTTCTGTTATTCCTTTGAGATACATGGTTCTAAAAATGTGTAGTCCTCATGATAACAGAAATGAAATCTACCATCATCCATTATGTGAACATCTATGACCCCAGGGGAAAAAAGAGATAAGAATTAAGATGTTAGAGTGAAGATAGTGTCACAGAAAGCAGGCAGATTTTATTCAGTTTACTCCCTTTGCATTTGATATAATGAATATCAAAATCACAGTGAAAATGGTAAACTTAATGTGTCATAATGAATCCACATTTTCTTTATTCAGTTAGATAGTAAAGGCAAGCATTAATATTTTCACACAAAAAACTTAGTTTTCCATTCAAGACTTATATATTTTTAGCCTAGGTCTCAACAGATTTTTAAAATCTCTACTACCTGGTACATGTATAGCAATAGATGGATGTGTAGTTACATGAAGAGATAGATGAGTAGATGGACAGACAAAGGATGAGTAGGAAAAATGATTTGTGAGTTGGACATCTTTACTTTTTTTTTGCATTATTTCAGGTACAGCTCTGCATTCTAAGTCATCTGACTGGAGTCAAACATATATTGATAGTACCTATGTTGCCATGGGAACTGAATACAGCCTACACATTGAGATTTACAGGCAGATAATTTAAGAAGCCCAGGAGCAAAGGATGAGAGTTTGATATTGTCCCAGTAGCCCTGGGGCAAATAAAAATTAAAGAAAATGTTAGGAATGGGAGAATAGATGTGGTTATCATAGACAGAAAGAACACTGGCTAGGAGAATAAAGCATTTTCCTCTAAAAGTCTGATTGTCAGAATTTTCATTGTGACATTAATTTGTTTAATCCAAAGGAGGAAAAAAAGTCCTATTTCCTCTCTGAGTTTGTTCACCAGATCTTAACATTTATTTCTTTGAATTTCATTGAATATATTCTTAATTAACAGTTTTGTCCACAAATACATATAGCTAGGGAGCAGAACACTCATTCAACCCTTCAGCATCTCCATTCTCTGCCAACCCTTTTCAGAACTATGATACAGATAAAGCTGATTTTCAGGGCCTTCCTACAGCATTTCAGGCAGCACCATTACAATGTCCCCTGAATATATGACTAATTGATTTCCCATTGGATACAAAATGAAATTAAATTTAAAAAATTAATTCCATTAGTTTTTTGTGTTCATAATAATAGGTTCCTGGAATTGGAGTAAGAATGATTTGGATATGAATCCTGCCTCAGTCACTTACTGTATGACTATACAGTGTGATATGATGAAGCGTTTGATTTGGAGTCAGGAAGATGCTCAAATCCCCACTTCAGACTCTTTTGTAGATTTGCTTGCTTGTTGTTCTTATATATGTAAGTTCTTTGAGGGGATTATCTTTTCTCTCCTTTTATATCCCCAGCACTTAGCATATTGTCTGGCATATAGTAAGCACTTAATAAATGAACACTAGCTAAGTGAGTTTGGGCAAATCATGTCAATCCCTTTCCGCCTCAGTTTCCTTATTTATAAACTGAGAAGGTTGGATCCGATGACTTCTGACCAAACTTTAATCACCCCACAGCACCTGTTTCAGCCATCTTTTTGGTAAATAAATTGTTCTTATCTGTCTATTCTGCTTCACATGCTTAGGGTAGACATCCCCATAATTCATTGATACATTTGAGACAGATCAGTCATCCCCTGTTATGGGCCAGAACTCTGAACTTGAAACAAAGGATTCTTACAAAGTACTAAGTCAATGAAATTGGTAGAGACAATAGTTGTCTAGTTTAGCATGGTTCAGTATGATGGATTTAATGTTGCAACAAATAATGGTTTCCTAGTCATATAATGATTGGTTTGTACTCAGTATGGAGCATATAAGCTAGAAGCTCTCAGGGCCAGACAGGACAGTGCTCTAGAAGCTCTCGGAGGCTGAGACAGATTCATTCCATCATCCTCCTTTGTGGTGGCTGGAGGCTGAAGCACAAACCTTTGGATTCGGAGAGATTCAGAGGGCAGAGAAGGAGGCAGGAGCTCAAACTCTCGGAATCAAGGAGAGAGATAGACCTCTAAGAAAGCTAACCGGGCCCCAGGAAAGGAGACAAGACTTTGAAAGAGACAATAATGGATTTGGACTTTAATACCTGGCTGTATTTGGGGTGATTACTGAACTGAAACGAAGACTGCCTCCAGAGACCCCAAGAAAACCTCAAAAGAGAACATTACCTTTTAGAGAGAACATTACAACCCCCAACTTGGTTTATCCCACCTGGCAAAATGGTTTTTTATCAGAATTGGCTGCTATGGATTTTTGGAATCACAAATGAGAGTTGAATAACTGGTCTAGCAATGGATGAGTAGCCCTGAAAAGAGCTATCAAGAACTCACATCAGAGATGCTAGTCTTCCCTGAACACCTCATCCATCCCTTTAAAAATATAAATAATATTGTAAAGGACTATATAAATGTGATCAATTGTTAACACTGAATAGATGAAAAAGAATTTATTTAGTGTTTACTATATACATGGCATTGTACTTAGTCTTGAGGATACAAATATACATACAAGAGATAGACCTGAAGAGGTTTTACTCATAATGATATATTTACATCATAAGAGAGACAATAAAGATCCAGCAGTAGTAGCCAAAGAAGGGTAGTTTGGCCTGAGAAGTCACAGGAATTTAAAATCTTAAGATTTCATAAGCAATGGCGATATTGTAGTAAAAAGAGGATGAACTTAGATTCAGAAAGATTTGGGTTCAAATCCCACATTAGACATAGTAGTGAGACCCAGCATAAGTCATTTAACTTTTCTAGGGCTCAATTTGCTCACCATTAAAATGAGAGCATTTTATCCCATGACTTCTAGAGCCTTTTTTTTTGACTAAGCAAGAGGTAAAAGAGGCATGAAGTAAAAGCATACCATAGCAGAGTAGAAATTGGCTATGCCGAAGAATAGTCCCAGGAGGAGAGTTTGGAACTACTTCCTTTATATCCTCTGGACATGGTCTCTGGATCTGACTTGTCTGTAGTGTGGGAATTCTGGACCATGTTCTCTCATAATCTCAGCCCAGAGGATCTGCCCAATGTGCTGCAAGCCTTCATTGCTTTCTCCCTTCATCACAAGCACACCAATAGAATATTCAGGCTATCCATTTGTCCTCACTTTTTCTTGCTAAATGACCACCCTATTTTCCCCATATCATTCATTATTTTGATATCATCTTTTTATTCCTCATCTTTATATTTTCTTAATGGTTATATGTTACATTATGCTCAGACTTACCTTTCCAATACCTCTATGTAATATTCATTTTGAATTCCTTGGAGACTGTTATATTCCATTTCTTACCACGATAAAAATCATTCTAATACTGGTATTTAAAATAGGATTTTCATATGTGCAGAGATGTATTGTATTGGCAAGAAACTGGAAACTGAGTGAATGCCCATCAGCTGGGAAATGGCTGAATAAGTTATGGTATATGAATGTAATGATACATTATTGATCTATAAGAAATGATGAGAAAGTTGGATTTTAGAAAGACCTAGAGAGACTTACATGAACTGATGCTAAGTGAAGTGAGACAAACCAAGAGAACATTGTGCACAGCAACAGGAAGATTATGTGATAATCAACTGATGGACTTGTAATTTATCAATAATGCAGGGATTCAAGGCAATTACAATAGACTTGTATTGTGTCTGTATCCAGAGAGAGGACTGTGGGGACTGAATGTAGATCATAAGGTAATATTTTCACCATTTTTTGTGGGTTTGTTTGCTTATTTTTTTTTTTCATTTTTTCCTTTTTATCTGATTTTTCTTGTGCAGCATGATAAAATGTGGAAATATATTTAGAAGAATTGCACATATTTAACCTGTATTGGATTATCTGATGTCTAGGGGAAGGAGGGGGAAGGAAGAAGAAAAATTTGAAATACAAAGTTTTGCCAAGTTGAATGTTGAAAACTATCTTTGTGTATATTTGGGAAAATAAAAAGCTATTATTATTATAAAAATAAATAAATAAAATATGTGTTTTACTCTTATGGAAAACCTGGAGATATTAAAGGCTTTAAAACTTCCCAAAACCAATCCAGTAATTTAACTCTCACTCCAACTCATTGTCCATCTGGACAACATGTCTCAGATACACACCTTAAGAAACAAGCTTAGTAGGTCATATATCCAAAGACATGTTTAAATTTGGGCAACAAATATTCTTTAATCCACATGGTTATTCTTGTGTGAATACTCTTTTGAGTAACCTCAGGTACCCATGGTTTGCTAGGGCTATATGTAATGAACACAATATCATCCACAAACAGAAGCATCTAGAGGACCTCACCAATCTCAGAGAAATCTGTGGAATTGCAATTTGGACTCTCCTTCACAATGATAAAAACTGTTTGGAAGAAACTTAAACTTATTTTACACCTCATCTTTTGTATATGATCAGAGAGTCATTTAACAAAGGTATTTCTGTGCAATATCCTTCGGGGAATAATGAATCGTTTTAATGGGAAACATTGTGTTGAAAAACAATTCACAAAGGGCTTTTTTGCTTACTGAATCAAATGCTTTTCATACTCAATAAACAATAAATAGAATGGAGTTTTATATTCTTTATACTTTTCATCCAATAAAAAGTGATAAAATGTTGTATGTTATAGAATAACACTTACAAAAGCCTGCTTCTTCCTTATCAGTACTCTACTAGAATATGCCTTCAGTTTGTATATAGATAATTCTCACAAAGATTTTTGTACAGATGGAAGAGTAGATTATAGTTTCTTGGGGTATTGTCTTAGTTTTTTTTTAACTTTCCAAAGAGACCTTTATTTTATGAGGTAATGCTACTTAAAATTGTCCATTACTTTCTTCACAAAATTTAAAAAATGAGTTTAAATATTATAATTGTTTGACCTTTGATAACTACTTCTCTCTGTCAAATAATTCAGAGATTTGCTAACTATGGGGCTTTCTGGGCTATTTTGCTTTCCTTATTGTAGTGATTAACTTACGATAGTTAAATTTATTTTTAAAATATTACAGTCATTGCTGATATTATTTTTTTTTGGTTAGTTCCTGTCTTTTATGTTTACTTATTTAAACCTTTCACAATTCAGTTGCCTCCTGAATATACTATTTTTTCTTTTCATTATGATTCTTTCTATTTTCCTTTTGTCCTAATTTCCTAATTTGATCTTAATCAATAACAATTCCTTTTTAATGGCAAAATATAATCTATTTTTTCAGACATTTAGTGCTTTACATATAAAGCATCTGCCAATCCTTTGAAAAAAAAGTTTTATCATTATAGAGAGATGTTCAACTTTAGCAAAATTCATTAAGATTTTGACCTTTAATTTCTTTTTCTTGAACTTTACTTTTACATGTTTCTTTATATCCTTTTTCTACATTTTCTACATTTCTACATTCTTCATTCATGTTGATATTACCAAGTATGAAAGTGATTAGGAAAGTTCTCATGAGGTTCTTCATAGGATTTCTCAATCATGTCATCCCCAGAAACTAATGTCAATGTAAAATATCAATAATTTTCATAGTGATCTTTGCAAATACTTATTTGTATTAAAACATACAATATAAAAACTCCAAGAAATTTTTTTTCCATTGGCAAATAGAAACAAAATCTATTTTTACCAATTCCTTCTTGTTCTATCCAAAGAATATTTGTGAATTGCCATTCTATTAAGCTGTACAATCTTTCTTTCATCCAAGTTTGTTTATAAAAAGAATGCAAAGATTCTTATGATTCCACTCCTCGAACTATATTCCCACTTATTAATGATTGTACAAGGAAATTAGGAGTACTGAAATTGTTTGATTTTTAGAATCTTCTATTCCATTTCCCATCATTCTGTTATCATTTATAAAGAAGTAGAGGAAAGTTTTATAGAGCCAAAGGCAAGTTTGTATTTATTTCCCCATCAAGTACATTGAGTCAAAATTATTATCTTGCCATTAAAGTCATCTGTATTAATTCATTTTTTATGATTAAAGACTAAGAACAGAGACTGTATCACTTATTGCAGGGGTCCTCAAACTTTTTAAATAGGGGGCCAATTCACTGTCTCTCAGACTGTTGGAGGGCCGGACTATAGTAAAAACAAAAACTTTGTTTTGTGGGCCTTTAAATAATGAAACTTCATAGCTCTGGATGAGGGGGATAATCTTCCTCAGCTGCTACATCTGGCCTGCAGGCCGTAGTTTGAGGACCCCTGACTTATTGCATCTAGGTGTACATAGCACTTAGCACAGTTCCTTACCAGCTACAGGTACTTCATAAATTGCGGAAGGAATTACAAAGAAAAAATAAGATTCAAACCTTTAAAGAATCTAGTATCTTTCAGAATCTATAATATTGGTACAGGATTTATAAGTGTTCAGAAAATGGACAAATTTATCATTTATTTGATCCAATATGTCAACAAGACAGTTGAGAAGCCTTTTTTTAGTCCCCATGCTAAGCACTGGGGATACAAAGAAATGCAAAAAAAATGGTCTTATATTCTAATAAGGAAAATGACAGATAAATAACTGTATGTATACTAAATATACTAAATATAAGCATAGTAAATATGTCTCCCATAATTAAAAAATGTTGGGAGTTGAGAAGAGCCAAGGAAGCACACCTAAATAATAAGAGGTTTGAATTGAGTCCTAAAGAAAGTTAGAGATGAATGAACAGTATTCCAGATATAAGAAAAAACAGTGTAAAGACACAGGGAAAAAAAAAGAAATGGAGTGTCTTGTACAAGGAAGAATATATAGGACAGTACTACTAGATGTTAGAGTATATAAAAAAGTAGTAAAGTATAGGAAGACTGGAAAGGTAGAAAGGACTAGGCTGAGATACTTTAAATAGAAAACAAAGGGTTTTATATTTGATCATTAAAATAACAGGGAGGGAACTATTGGAGTTTATTGAGTAGGAAAGGCCAATTAAGATTTGACTTGTGTTTTAGAAAGATTATTTTGGCAGCTGAGTAGATGATGCATTAGAATGGAGAGAGATAATGCAGGGAAATAATTAGAAAGTTATTGCAATATTTCAGGCAAGATGTAATGAAAACCTGAATTAGAATGAGGTATGATAAAAACCTGACTTAAAGTGAAGTATCAAGGTGAGTATAATCTTAGATGATTAAGTGGTAATCTAAAACAAAGGTTCTTAAACCCCATATGTGGTCATGTAACTAAATGTGGGGAGTAGCAAAATTATGATTTCTTACTGGAGAAAAAAGTAAAAATATCTCAAGTATAAAGGGGTTGTGAGTCAAAAAGCCAATCTTTCTTTTGAGTTACCATATTATTTATATGAATCATAAACATATGGTCTATATTTTCATAAAAAAAATAAACAATTTGTCCATATTTAAACAGTTTGTCCATGTTAAGTTTCTTTAAAATGATCTTTCAAAATAACAACAAAATTCATATGGAATAATAAAAGGTCAAGAATCTCAAAAGAATTAATAAAAAAAAATCAAATGAAGGTGGCCTAGCTGTACCTGATCCAAAACTATATTATAAAGCAGCAGTCACCAAAACCATTTGGTATTGGCTAAGAAATAGATTAGTTGATCAGTGGAACAGGTTAGGTTTACAAGATAGAATAGTCAACTATAGCAATATAGTGTTTGACAAACCCAAAGATCCCAACTTTTGGGATAAGAATTCATTATTTGACAAAAACTGCTGGGATAACTGGAAATTAGTATGGCAGAAATTAGGCATGGATCCACACTTAACACCGTATACCAAGATAAGATCAAAATGGGTCCATGATTTAGATATAAAGAACGAGATTATAAACAAATTGGAGGAACATAGGACAGTTTATCTCTCAGACTTGTGGAAGAGGAAGAAATTTGTGACTAAAGACGAACTAGAGACCATTATTGATCACAAAATAGAAAATTTTGATTACATCAAATTAAAAAGCTTCTGTAAAAATAAAATTAATGTAAACAAGATTAGAAGGGAAGCAACAAACTGGGAAAACATCTTCACAGTTAAAAGTTCTGATAAAGGCTTCATTTCCAAAATATATAGAGAACTGACTCTAATTTATAAGAAACCAAGCCATTCTCCAATTGATAAATGGTCAAAGGATATGAACAGACAATTTTCAGATGATGAAACTGAAATCATTACCACTCATATGAAAGAGTGTTCCAAATCATTATTAATCAGAGAAATGCAAATTAAGACAACTCTGAGATACCACTACACACCTGTCAGATTGGCTAAGATGACAGGAAAAAATAATGATGAATGTTGGAGGGGATGCGGGAAAACTGGTACACTGATACATTGTTGGTGGAACTGTGAACGAATCCAACCATTCTGGAGAGCAATCTGGAATTATGCCCAAAAAGTGATCAAACTGTGCATACCCTTTGATCCAGCAGTGTTTCTACTGGGCTTATACCCAAAGGAGATACTAAAAAGGGAAAGGGACCAGTATGTGCCAAAATGTTTGTGGCAGCCCTGTTTGTAGTGGCTAGAAGCTGGAAACTGAGTGGATGCTCATCAATTGGAGAATGGTTGGGTAAATTGTGGTATATGAATGTTATGGAATATTATTGTTCTGTAAGAAATGACCAGCAAGGTGAATACAGAGAAGCTTGGAGAGAATTACATGAACTGATGCTAAGTGAAATGAGCAGAACCAAGAGATCATTATATATACGTCAACAACGATACTGTATGAAGATGTAATCTGATGGAAGTGGATTTCTTTGACAAAGAGACCTAATTCAGTTTCAATTGATCAATGATGGACAGAAGCAGCTACACCCAAAGAAAAAACACTGGGAAATGAATGTAAACTGTTTGCATTTTTGTTTTTCTTCCCACGTTATTTCTACCTTCTGAATCTAATTCTCCCTGTGCAACAAGAAAACTGTTTGGATCTACACGCATACATTGTATATAGGATATACTAGGACATATTCAACATATATAGGACTGCTTGCCATCTAGGAGAGGGGGTGGAGGGTGCGAGGGAAAAAATCGGAACAGAAGTGAGTGCAAGGGATAATGTTGTAAAAAAATTACCCTGGCATGGATTCTGTCAATAAAAAGTTACTATAATAAAAAAATGATCTTTCATATTGATTCATATGTTAAATTTTCTGTTAAATTTGAGTTTGGTTGATAGAAAGTCCTGAAAATCTGCAAGTTTGTTGAATGTCTTTTTTTTCTCATTCAAAATCATAAATATTTTTGCTAGATATGATACTTTTGGCCACAGGCCTAGTTCTTTTGATTGTCAGTAGATATTATTCTAGGACTTGCAGTTACTTATTGTAGCTGCTGCTAAGTCTTGTGTAACTCTAAGCTCCAGCATATTTAAATTGTTTTCTTTTCTTGTATCTTGCAAAATTTTCTCTTTGATCTTGGAGTTTCAAAATTAGGCAATAATAATCCTCTGGCTTTTCCATAAAAGATCTGTTTGAGGTGGTAATTGATGGATGTTTTCTATTTCTACTTTCCCCTCAGCTCTATCACTCCAGGACAATGTTCTTGGATTATTTCCTGCATTATTGTGTCAAGCTTCTACTTTTGGTCAAACTTTCTGGCAGTCCAATTACTCTTATGTTTCCTCTTCTTGTTCTGTTCTTCAGACCTGTCATTTTTCTTATGTTTCACATTTTGTTTTATTTCTCATTCTTTATAAAAAGAATATTTTATATATATAGGGTTTTTTTTTGTTATTTCTTGATCTCTCATAGCTTCACTGACTTTTCCTTGCCCGATTCTAATTTTCAAAGAATTATTTTCACCTTTGAGACTCTGTACTTCTTTTTCTAGTTGATTAACTTTTTTCATAAGCTTTTTGTTTTTCTTGGATTTTTTTATTTTGTTTCTCCTCAATGTCTCTCATATGATTTTTAAATTCTTTTTTGAGTTCTATAAATTCTCTCTGGTCAGGGAACCATTTCACATTATTCCTTCAAAAAAGGAGTAATTTACTTTTTTTATTAAAGTGTCCTCTGAACATGGATCCTGGTCTTCCATGTTTCCATAATATGTTTCAATGCTGGGGTTCTTTCTTCTCGGCCAATTCATTTTTTAATGAGATTATTATTGTAACCACCTCAAATTGTGGGGTGGGGTATGGTGCCTTCAAGCTATTCTTCAGCTCTCTATTCTGACCAGAAACCCCAAACTCACAACAATGCCCATAGCCAGCAGTCCCTGCCCCACTGCTTCTGTATTCACTGGTGCTGGTTCCTTCTCTCCTAGAACCATGTCTCAGCAGCACAGCTGGGCCTAGTGTTCCCAATCAGCCAAGGTTCAGCCAGTTATTCTGGACTCAAACTTTAACTCAATAAATAGTCTCGGTAGGTGAAAGTCTCTCTGGTTCCTACTGAGGCTCCAGCCATACCCAACTAGCCTGAGGGGTCCCCACTTGATGGTTCCCTGGAGCTAGCCTGGAGATGTCAGCACTTTAGTCAGATTAATCCCCAGCCCAGGACCTCTCTTCCAGCCTTCTTAGGTGGTATCAGGACAACCTCCCGTTTTACTCCCAACTCTTTTTGATTTTTCACAGTCTATGTTC
This sequence comes from Sarcophilus harrisii, assembly GCF_902635505.1. NCBI lineage: Eukaryota > Metazoa > Chordata > Mammalia > Dasyuromorphia > Dasyuridae > Sarcophilus > Sarcophilus harrisii. The sequence continues at coordinate 438,923,821 of NC_045426.1, read as the reverse complement.
ACCCTGAGAAACAAATTTGTTCTATTTGTGGGAGAAATCTGGAGAGCTTGAAATTTACCAACCTATCTGCCATCTTCCCAGAATCCTCCCCAGTTCTGTGTTAATGCTTCTGTATCAAATGTCACAGTTTATCCTCCAAATAAATACCAATATGCCAGAATTCGTGATTTTTTTTTTAAGGAACATAGACATGAGACTTATTCTAGGCCTAACATTGTGGATTCACTTACACAACTATCAAGCTCCTATTTATCTTGAATCCAGAAGTAGATGATGAATTTATCATACACTCCTAACATGCTCTCTTCGCCCATTCTCAGAATACTAGGAATATGTAACTATGAATTTCATATAATACTTCTACCAGAGCTATAGCATAATTGTTCTCAAACTTTGATATTACATGGTAAGAGGACTTTTGGTCCCAGTGTTATACAAATCTCTCAGGGTTCAAGGCTTTAGCAGAATTTGCATTACTAGAATTTACAACTACCTTAATTTAGTATATCCTAGTATACCTAGTATATCCTTCAAAACAAACCCATTGGTTTCAGTAGTTCCCCCAGAGAAATCATCCCCAACAATAATTCTATCTTTGCTCACATAAATCATGTCTCAGTTTTATCAAAGTCTCTGCTCTAATCTCCTATTCCAGTCTCCCTACTTATACAATTACTGATCCACACATAATCAAAAACACCCAGGGGCTGAATTTCATATTTCCATGCCAAACAATCACCAACATCCAAAGTATTGTCTTTTTTTTTTTTTTTTTACAGTTTTATAGCCCGAGGAGTAATTATCAATGTAGTTTTTTGTTCCTTTCATCTTCCACATATAACTCTGAATGTTCCCAAAGACTAATATCAAATATACAATGAGAACTCAAACAAACTGTATTTAAAGGGAACTATGTGAAAAGTGGATACATAGGCAGCTAGGCTTGTATTGGGTGAATGGGCCAATCCAACCTGCATAAAAATGGGGAAAACAAAACTTCTAAATGAACTGAAATGTAAATGTATTTTGAAAGATTCTTTCAAGAGGCAGGCCAATAAAGCAAAATGTATCAAGCTCTGGATTGGAGTCAGCAGGTTAAGGTTTTAAAATTCTGGATCTGTCTTATGTGAGTAGCATAAGTTCTCAGAATGTCTGATTTTTTTGCTTTTGAGCCACAATTCTGGAAATGAACAAAGGCCACAAAACTTTAAAAAGGAACAATTTAGTGAATTTAACTTCTATTTCTCCATAAATTCCATAATCAGCTCTTAAATAGCTAGTTTGTGAGCATTTAAAAGAAAGTTATTGGGAGATACCAATTCATTTTGGTGGAACTGTGAGTTGACCCAAGCATTTTGGAAAGCAATCTGGAATCAAACACAAAGAATTATAAAACTACGTATAACCTTTGTCCCAGCAATACCATCATTACATCTATTTCTCAAAATGGTCAGGAAGAAAATAAAGAATCTACATTATTTAAATCAGTTTTCTTTGTGGTGGCAAAGAACCAGAAACTGAGGAGATGCCCACCAATTAGAAAATGATAAGCAAGTTGTGGTATATGATTGTGGTAGAATACTATTATGCTGTAAGAGATGATGAGCTAGTAGATTTTGGAAAAAGCATGGAAAGACTTGCATGAAATAATGAAAAGTAAAGTAAGCAGAACCAAGAGAATGTTGTTTGTAGAATAATTGAGAGCAACCAACTTATTCTTTGTACTAAAAATTTTCAAATCAACTACACAGGACCCATTATGGACGATGCTGTTCACTTCCAGAAAAAGAACTGATAATTAAAAATGCATGGTATGATTTGGCATTCCAATTCTCTGTTATCTAGTGGCCTTTTCTAGTGTGAGGTATGGAGGGAGAGAGAAAAAAAAATTTAAATACACAGCAGAGAACAAAAGAAAATTTAGAAGGAAGCATGAAAAAGAAGGGTGGTTTTGAAAATGATGTACAGTATTCTTTCATAATTTTTCCAAAAAAGAGATAAACAATGTGAAATGCAAATTCATGGTTTTATATTCAATCTTCTTTCATGTTAATTTGTGTACATGAAAATGTTAATTTTTGTCTTTTTGTCTTTGTTTAAAATTAATTTTTAAAAAACTTATAAGATGATTACTTAGACTTATGACTTCTGAAACAGTTCATTCCAAACCATCCTAATTTCCTATTTTGACAATTTAATTGGATGAAGAGATTCAGGAAATATTGCAAACATAATAGGTGAATTTCAGCAAAATATGAAATCTCTCATGTTGACCTCATACACAAGAAGAACAGAGATGGACTAGATAATTAAAACAAAATGTGTATTAAAAACTAATTGAAAAACTAGATCTAAAGAATAGCTTTAAGAGATCAATGCCAATTTGTAGGAAACTTTTCAACATCATATTCTAAGGATCTGCATTCTACATTTTTGTGAAGTTTATAAAATTTTTGGTCATCATTCCTGAAAAGCATCATATGGTTTATCAAATTTTCAAATAACATTAAGCTGGAAAGGATAACTAGAACTTTAAAAGATAAGGTTAACCTGTAAAGAGATTTCAATAAGCTAAAACATTAAGCCAATTCTAATAAAATAAAATGTGAGAAATTTTACAGATTATGCTTGATAAATTGAAATAATTCTTCAAGAGCAGAATGGAGGAGATTTGGCTAAATTGTAGTTCAAGTGAAAACAAAGTTTGAAGTGATGGAGATTAATGGAATGAATGAGTGGCTGAAAAAAATAACTTATAGAGTACTTACTATATTCAAGGCACTTTGATAAACAATGTGGGTATGAATAAAAAAAAATAATCCTTGCTTTCAAGTTGTTTCCATGCAAATAGAAGGACACAACACAAATACCAATGGCCAAGGAAAATTGAAGTCATAGGAATGGATCCATTTATTCAGTCATTTTTTTCAGTCATGTTCAATTCCTTATTACCCCATTTGGAGTTTTCTTGGCAAAGATACTGAAACCGTTTTCAGTTTCCTTCTCTAACTTGTTTTACAGATGAGGAAACTGAAGCAAACAGGAAAAAGTAACTTTTCCAGAATTGTACAACTAGTAAGTTACTAAAACCAGATTTGAATTCAAGATGAGTTTTCAGGTCTGGCCACCCACTGTGCCACCTAATATCTGAGACCAGATTGTTTTTTACACTTTTTACTTTCAAAACATGTGCATGGATAATTTTTCAACATTAACTCTTGCAAAACCTTGTGAAGCAAATTTTTCCCTTCTTTCCTCTGTTCACCTCCCCTAGATGGTAAATAATCCAATATATGTTAAATCCAATGTTAAATCCAATACATGTATGTATATTTATACAATTATGTTGCTGCACAAGAAAAATCAGATCAAAAAAAAAATAAGAAAGGAAACAAAATGCAAACAACAAAAAGAATGAAAATGCTATGCTTTGATGCACACTCTGTTCCACAATCCTTCCTTTAGATGCAGATGACTTTCTTCATCACAAGATCATTGGAACTGGCCTGAATCTCATTGTTGAGGAGAGTCATGTCCATCAGAATTGATCTTTGTATAATCTTCTTGTTTCCATGTATGATGATCCCCTGATTCACTCAGCATCAGTTCATGTAAGTCTCTCCAGGCCTTTCTCAAATCATCCTGCTGGTTGTTTCTTATAAAACAATAATATTTCATAACATTCATATATTATAACTTAATCAGCCAGTCTCCAACTGATGGGCATCCATTCATTTTCCAGTTTCTTGCCACTACAAAAAGGGCTGCCATGAACATTTTTGCACATGTGGGTCCCTGAGACCATTTGAATTCATTTCTTCCTGACTCCAGACCCAGAACTCTATTCATTGTACCACCTAGCTGCCTGAATGGATACATAGAGAGGCTCTAATAATGTTCTCTCCCTAAAAGAAATGGTAGTATTGATTCGATTATTATTCCAAGAGTAAGGGGTAGGAAGTAGGGGAGTAGTGTTCATCGCCATGACAAGAAAAAATTATTTGTAATAAGTTTTCACTAATCAGCACAGATCTAGGGTAAGAATTTGAGATCGGATTGGGAGGTTACATGGCAAGAAACATGGCTTAATGGGAGGATGGACATAGTGACTACAACGATTTCTGGAGTCAAGCAGGTATGGCTGAATTTTCAGTGCTCAGGAGAGTGCTTCCAGAAACTAGTTAAAGGTATTGTTGATTCGGTAGAATTTGTTTGTTGGTATTTATGCTTCACTCAGGCCAAATCTATTATCTTAGAAGAACAACTACTTTATCTCTTTATTTTTTGTTGTTATACTTAATATTCTTATGATTTTCTTTTTTTAGAAGAAATCTGAAGTGTCTGGAAATTTATGAAAAAAAGAGGAAAAAAATTTACATGATTACTTTGTTAGATATTTGAAGGGAATAGCAAGTTACACATGGTAGATTTGCAGTTTCATGCACAATCATCTTTTCTATGGTACTGTGTTATGGAAGACAAGGTTTTTCAAAAGTGAATTTTGAAAATTATCTCTGCAAATATTTTGGAAGTAAAAGGCTATTATTTTAAAAAATAAAAACCAACTCAAAAAAAATTTTTTAATTATATTGTTTTTACTGTATGTTCTTTTGGTTCTATTCATTTATCTCTTCATTATTTCATGCAAATCTTCCCATATTTTTCTAAGATCATTGATATTGTCATCTCTTATAGCACATTAGTATTCTATCACAATCATATAGCACAACTTGTAATATTCTCTAAAATATGTTTTCTGGGAGCAGGTTTCTTTTCAGTTCAATAATCACCTCAAATGCAGTCAGGAATTAAAGTCCAAATCCTTTATTGTTTCCTTCAAAGTCTTTTCTCCTTCACTTGGGGCTTGGCTAGTTTTTCTGGAGGCCTTCTGTAGTCTTGGTTCCCAGAGCTTAAGCTGCCTTTTCTGGCTTCTGAATCTCCTCGACTGAATCCTGGCTGAGGCTCCGAAAGCTTCCAGTGGGCTTCTCCTTTCTGGCCCTGAGATCTCCTCCTTATATGCCCTACACTGATTATACACCAATCATTATATCACTAGGAAACCATTATTTGTTGTAGGATTAAATCAATGCTAAACTAGATTTGACCACTGTCTCCTCAATTTCACTTTTTTAGTACCTTGTAAGAATCCTAACAACAACTTGTTCAGCCATTACCCAATTGATGGGCAGCCCTGTAATATCTAATTCTTTGTCACACAAAGAGATGTTATCAACATTTTAGAACATGTTCTTTTCCTTTTTCTCTAATCATCTGTGGGAATAGACTAGTAGTGGTATTGCTGAATCAAAGGAGATAGTCATTGATTATAACTCTTTCTTCAGATTTTAACAGTGTCTATCTTCTATATAACTACAAGGAATCACTTTCTACATATGCATGCAAGCAGAGAAAAAATAGTAATGCCCTTCACTCTTCAATCCTTCTTTGTATGGAAATGTTTGCCATCTCCTAACCCAACACCACTTAACCTACTTTTTTGTGTAGAGGTTCCATTTTATAAATGGCTGTTTCAAATGTGGCACTGATACCTGGATGCAATTCCAAAAAGTGATCAAAATCCAACAAAATTTTTTAAATGATCTATGTTCAAATCCTATTTCTGCTATTTGCTAACTGTGATTTTAGATAATTTATACTACCTCTCTCCAACTCCCTTCCTCATCCATATAACAAAAAATTGAACTAGATTATTTCTAAGGTACTTCCACTTCTAAATGTATTATTCTAAGAAATACCTCACATATCCTTTTCTATAAAATGAAATAGATTCCTATGTGCTCAGAGGACCCTTCTACTCCTAAAACAATAAATTTAACATCTTTTTTAAATGAACTACTTGGGGGAGGGAGTGACAAGACACTAGTTCCACAGACGTTTTAGTCCTAGGAAAATCTCCCTCTCTGGCACTATTAATTGCCCATTATCACACCTGTATGCAAAACCTCTTCTTTATTTGTGACAGAGATCAAAGAGATCAATGATTTTATCCACTATCTTCATGAAATTCATTTATACTATCACTTCTTCAACAAATGCTACTGTATACCAGGTATTGGGTCCTCAAACTATGGCCTGCGGGCCAGATGCAGCAGCTGAGGACGTTTATCCCCCTTACCCAGAGCTATGAAGTTTCTTTATTTAAAGCCCACAAAACAGAGTTTTTGTTTTTAACTATAGTCCGGCCCTCCAACAGTCTGAGGGACAGTGAACTGACCCTATTTGAGGACCTCTGCCAAGATCTGAGGACCCAAATTTTGGAAAGATCTATCTTTATCTAGTGTTTGAAATTTAGGACAATATTTGCCCATGTTCAGTCTTGTGGCTTTTCACTCATTCTCTACAATATCAATATAATATCAGTGAAAATAAAATTTTCAAACTTTGAAAGGACTGGTCTTAGGAAGCCTCATTTAGAAGTATATGGCATGATAGAAGTTGAATTTGGCAACATAAAAAGATACAAAAAGATTGTTTGATTAATAGACTCTTGAAAATATTTTCATTCTCATTCTTTACCTAATAAGAAAAATTTGACCCAGAGCTATAAGTATGTTATTCCCATCAGTCGATGTGACTTTCAAATCCTGACAATCTGTCAATATTCACAAAGGGTGGGCATTCTCCTGAGCTAAGTACATGAATGCTTCTAACCATAGCCCCAGTTTGAGGTACATAGTTTATTATTTCTACATGAGGCTATGTTCCATTTTACAAAGACTTTTTAATAATTTGTTTTAACTCTCTATGATCTCTTGTCTCCAGATATCTGTCCCACCTCTGCTGGTGTGAAATTGTTAGTGAGCAAGAGGAAGCTTATGAATGTAGGCAGGAGCTGAGATCAAGCTCAATATGCTGAGTTCATTTTGCAAATGAAAGAATAACTTGAATGCTGTCAACTTGTTTTCTTTTTTTAATGCATTTCTGTTCATGTTCAGTGAGTGAAGATTGAAGCCAAATTAATAGAATAAACTAATGAGGAAGAGTTAAAATCAATAAAAGAAGAAATAATCAAATTTTGTATCATTTCCCAGAGGTCAGAAAATCATACCTGAAAAAAAAAAAAAAGACATCATGACTGACTGTCACTCAGTTTAAAAAGGAAAAAATAGCATTATCTGACATAAGAAAGGAGTAATAGAGTAGGGAGAGGAGAAGAAATGGCTCCCTATCTAGGTATCTGTACATAGTAAACATTAAATCATGTTTGGTGATTGATTGCTATATTAACTGGTTCCATGGCTTTGGGTATACACTCAATTATTCTGGACCTCAGTTTCCTCATCAGTCAAATAAAAATTATATATATTTTTTTACTATTATTGCCCAGGGATATTGTGGAGATCAAAAGAAAGTGTTTAGGAAGTCCCAAAACTTTTAGTATAGTTTTAAATGATCAAACATTTAACATGATTACAACAAACTCTATAAATACATGCTATTATGATCTCAAGAATCATGAATTATATTTAATGATATGACATAGAAATTTAAATTAGCAATTATCTATTAATTAACAAATCAAAGGCATTTATCAAGTGCTTACCATGTGCCAAGCGTTATACTAGGCACTAAGGATTCAAAAGCAAATATTCCCTGCCCTCAGGAAGCTTGCCTTCTAAAAGAGGAGGCAAAATACAATCTTTATAGTTGTAGATGGAGATAGGTAGGTAGGTAGGTAGATAGATAGATGGATAGACAGACAGATAGATAGATATACATATACAGATATAGAAAACATGCAAAGCAAATGCAAAGTGACGTTGTAGAGAAAGGCACTGGCATTTCAGGATCAGTCCTAGAGTAATATATATGAAATGCTAAACACCCTAAAGAAAGACTTCTAACTTCTAATATATAGGTAAATCCTATATGGAGGATTTACAGTCAAGGCTTGCTGTAAGGGAATGGTATGACTGGTTGTATCTGGACCTTTAGGAAAAGGGAAAAGGATTGAACATTTATATAATACTTACTATGTTCTGGGCACCATAATAAATAGTCATTGTTATCTGATCCCCATAATAACCCTGTAAGATAGCTTCTGTTATTATCATCTTCATTTTACAGTTGAGAAAAACAGAGGCAAACAGGTTAAGTGGCTTGCCCAGGTCACATAGCTAGTAATATCTGAGACAGTATCTAAATTTAGTTTTTTTTCTGAATACAAGTACATCACTCACCACCTAGCTGCCTATCTCTTTGGAGAGAATACCTACATAATTAAGATAATAATTCCATTAAACCATTGATAATCTAGCTACTAAAATCTTTATATGTTCAAAAATGGAACAGATGTTAATTATCAATTAATCCAAAATCCTCACAAGGCCAAAGGAGATATAATTTTACTATAAAAAGTTCATAGCAGTCCCCCCAAATCAATGCACCCTCCCAAAATGAGTCAATTATTCCTTTCATAATTTCTAAACTCTAGCTTACTCATGTCTTCAACTATGGAAATTCTAGACTGTTGCTAAGTTTATGGAAGTTCTGAATTCTGTTATTGTTGAACAGTGACAGAAAAGATGTCTGGAAATTCAAAATATTGAGGCCTGAAGATTAAATTTAAAACTCTGCATTGGTCCTTCTTCAGTTTTCTCTTTACTTTTTCTCGCTTGGCAACTTCATCAGCTCCCATGGATTAAGTTATCATTTTTATTCAAAAAATTTCCAGATTTATAGGTAACTTTAGTCAAATAATACAGTCAATTAAAGACAATTTATCTATTCAGCCCTAATCTCTTTCTCAGTCTCCAACTCTAGATGGCCATTTCATCTACTGAACATTACAAAATAGATATCCAATAGGTATCACAAACAACACATCAAAGCAGAACCCATCATCTTTTTCCAAAATGTTACTTCTTCCAAATGTTGCCATTTCTGTCAAAAGAATCTCCTTCCAGATTCACAACCTCAGTGTTAGTCTTGACATCTCTCTCATCCCAATAAGTTGACAAATTTTCTCTTATTGATCTTCACATCTATTGAATATATTCTTTCCTCTATTTACTAATCATTGTGATCACTGAACAAGTAATCTTTCCTCAGGGTCTTCATCTGTAAAGTAGGAACAACTATAGCACCAATAATAGAGCTCTTATAAAGATCATATTATATAAAATTCATTAAAGTGCTTTGCAAATCTTAAAATATTGAATAAGTGCTAGTTATTATTTTTAATGAAAACAATGGCAATAAATTTCATTCAACTACATGACCAACAGAGATCATATAAATATATATGGACATATGTGTGTATATGTATACGTAAAGCCATATTATGCATGCTTCTGTTTATCAATTGTTCTCAATCCCAGAGGTGGATAAGATCTTCCTCCATAGTCCTTTGAATTGATTTGAGTATTTGTAATACGCAGAATAATTTAATGGTTAACAATTATTATTTAAATCATATTGCTATTACTATATACAACATGCTTTTGGTTCTACTAATTTCATTATCCATTGTTTCATGCAAATCTTTCTGTGTTTTTTTTTAATCAACCTGCACTTAATTTCTTACTAGTCTGTCAACAAACATTTATAGGTGCTTAACCTATTATCTACCAGACACTGTGATAAAAAGAAAGGCAATCTAATGGGAGAGACAATATGTAAACAATTATGTAAAATCAACATATTACAGGATAAATTGAAGATAATCTCAGAAGAAAGATTCTAAAATTAAGAAGGACTAGGAAAGCCTCCTTGGAGATGGTTGGACTCTAACTGAGACTAGCAGGAAGCTAAGGACACAAAGTAGCAGAGACGTGGGAAGAAAGAGTTCTGAGCAACAAATGAAAATGCCCAAAGTCTGGAGACAATGTCTTGTCCAAGGAACATGTAGGTAAATGTAATTGTATCGTTGGATATATTGAAGAATGGTTAAACTGTTGGAAGGCTATGGTGATAGGGAAAGTCCAGGTAACAGAGAAAAAGCAAAGAATTTAATGTTTTATTCTGGAGGCAATAGGATTACTAAATAAACTTATTAAACAGGAGAATAGTATGATCAGATTTACATTACAGAAAAATAAATTTGAAGTTTAATACAACTATAATGGAGAGAGATTTGAAGCAGGGAGACCAACGAGGAATGAGGATCTAAATCCAAATAATAAAATATCAGTGGAGAGAAAGGAGATCATGTGAAAGATGTTGCAAAGGTAAAAATGATAATATTTGACAACTTATCTAATATGGTGAATGAAAAAATACTACTCATTGTTCTATTTCCATTTTATAAATAACTGTTCTTAGAATGTCCTGGATTGATTGGGTCTCATGCTAAACTTTCAGCATACTGATTTTCCCTCCTAATATTTTTCACTGCTATTTGACATACTATTCATTCTTCCATCCATAACATCCTTCTAATTAGTTTATATAACAATTCAGCATTGTCCTTGACATGTCTCATAACTGAATGAAAAAAGTTGTCAGTATCCAACATTTCAGTTACAAAACATTTAAGCAGAATAGGAAATACCCATTTAGAATGAACTGATGGGCCTTAATAAGGCTTTATAGGAACACGCATCAGTACAGTTATTCTTATGAATTAGGGCCCTATCTCCAGAAGATTCCTATAAAAAGCTAATACCTAGCAAAGCCTATTGGTCCATTTTTATGCTAGCAGTATTAGTTTATCAAATTAACTAGTTAATCAAAGTCCTAAATGATTAAATGATAATAAAGAATTATAAGAGCTGGGAAGGATTTTAGAATTCAATCCCTTCATTTTATATATGAGTTGAGATCTATAGAAGTTGAATAACTTGCCCAGAGTGCTGTAGTGGCAGAGGTGCTATAATTTGAATGCATGTACTATAATTTCAAATTTCATGTCCTTTCCACTGTGACAGATTTAATGACAGGAAAGAAGAGAATAAAATAATGGTTTAGACATGAAACACTACACAAGAAAATTCAGACCAAATATGATGATATAAAGGACAACCTGTAAAGAAATTAACTCCAAGGGGAAGCTATATGGTGCAGTGGATAGAGCAAGAGTCCTGGAGTCAAAAGGACCTGAGTTCAAATCTAGCCTCAGACACTTAATACTTCCTAGCTGTGTGACTCTAGGCAAGTCATTTAACCCTAATTGCCTCTCAAAAAAGAAAAATAAAGAAGCTAGCTCAAATCAAGAAAGAGATTATCAAAGCTCAAACCTTACATTACTATCAGTCTTTATCAACTCTTATGAGAAGAGGAAACTAAAATGTTGTGCATTTACATTTTGTACATTATACATGCTGTCCAAGAAATCCTACTCACTCTGGATCCTAATGAACTCAAGTTAAAAATGTGAAAACTTTACTCACTTGATCCACTTTTGGAGGGAGAGAGAGCTGGAAACATCTGAAGGTAATTGAAACGTAAAAATTTTGTAGCTACACATATTAATCTATAGGAAGACATCAACCAACATTTAATAGCAAGACATTAAAGAGAATAAAAGATAAAAAATACAGAAAGACAGGGACATAGATGGATGTAGAAATAACAGATTAGAGGAATGGTAGATTAGATAACTTTTTATATTAAATTAGCAAATAAAATATTAAAGTAATTCAATTCAAGTCAAAGTGTGTGATGCTAGTGGTACAAAGACAAAAAGAAAACAGGCCTTGCCATAAAGTAATGTGAGTACACATTATTAAATGAGTATAGTGTCATCCCCACTTCCACTTTGGGAAAAACCTTGCATTTGGAAAGGTTTTTACCTCTGCAGGACAAACCCAGATAGTTTTAATCGAGCTAGAAGGATTTGAGCACAGGTTGAACAATGGATTGAATCTGTTGTCCTTAGAACCACCCACAGTGAGGTTCATCACAAGAAATCTGTGTGTTTGTTGATGATTTTTTAAACACAGCTCATGAAAATGATCTATTAAGTTCCAGGGTTATTGCAATCATATTTTTGAAGGGAGTATACAAACTAATAAGATCAGTTTGAAGCTTTGAAGTTAAGTTATATACAAAGTTTGATAAACAACACATTGTAAATATGAAAACAAGAAAATTGCCAAAAACATCTACCCTGAAAAATCTCTATTGTGTTTCATAGCAAACAAGTGTGATAACTGTAATGGTCTATGCTGGTACTATAGAACTAAAGATGAAACGTGTTTTCTCCCTCTCATTAAAGACATGTGGAATTATGTGGATAATAGTATATGCTGTCAGGTGTGATCATTATATCTATGGACTTTGTTTAAATGTCTGTTTGCTATAAGAAAAGAAAATTATTGTACTATAAAAACAAGGCATTGATAATTTTATTAAAAAGGGGAAAGAAAATCTGCACATACAAAAAGAATTCCCAATTTATAGTGCCTATTCTGATGAGTTATAGACCATGTAAATTAGATAAAAAAATCTATGGAGGTGTTGTCTTTCAGAGTTTTTTTTAATTGTTAAGCTGAGATTCCAGACATCAATATCTAATCATGAAGATTGTTATGTGGAAGAATGAGTACATCAGGAAATTTACATAGCCTTCCCATCTGTGTTTCCTCTGATTTTAAAAATTAGAAAACAACTATTCAAAAAAGGGCTTGTCACTGAGTCATAATAACAACCACCAAAATATGGGACAGGGGCAGGAATTGGGGGAAGTTTGGTAGTCTCAAATATGTTTTCCCAACTAACAGTCTACTAATTATTTCCACCTAAATTGTTGAATTTATCAGGTCCCATAACTATGTGGCACTCAAACATAAAGAAAAACAAACTCAAGGAATATGCAAAACCCTGAATTAATAATTAATGAAGACCAAAGGATATGGTCTTTTGCTTTTGTTGAAGATAAACAGTAAACATAGAAGCTAGCATGAATCAAACAGATGAATGCATGCATTAGTTACTGCAATACCAATAGAGTCTTTAAAATGTCAGAAGAAAAGTATACTTTAATAAAAATACATCAAAGTATGTTGAAAAATTAATGTCAGTGCATACTCTATGCAAAAAAAATGCCATGCAAACATAAAGTTGAGATTAACTGCACACATCACTAAGTTTAGACTTATGAGTCTCTTGCTACAACAATCTCTCCCCTCCCCTATCAGAGTTCCTGGACATAAAATATGGGCAAAGCCATGGCCAAATTGCCCTTATAACATATACATATACATATACATATATATATATATATATATAGTTGGCCATTTCCATTTACAAAAAAAAAAACTGCACACATCAGCATCAAAGAGGTACAGAGCCCTTGTTTCATATAATAATATATCCTTGCATCCCAGAGTATTTTAAAAACACATTTTTTTTCATACCCACTTCTGTAAACTTATATTAGGAGAAGCTGATGTCTTTAATTACACTTTTCTTATAATACATTAAAAAGAAGTGCCCAGATCTATATCATGCATATATCAATGATAAGTATTAATTGGAGGAAATGACTGTATTCTATATCCAATCACTTAATAGTACCTCAAATATATAAGCTTTCACAAGCAATGATAGAGTATACAAATGGTTTGGCAATGGATTCATTCTGACTTTGGGGCACTACAGAGATTCTAATTACAAGTAAATCATATAATGTAATTTTATCCTGTATCCTGGAAACCTGAAACTTAGAGTTTAACATGTACCAAGTAAATTTGGGAGATGTTGCTTAAATTACTCTTTGGTTCACATCCCCAAACAGAACTTCCCTTCAGAACTTGAGAACTTTTAGCTTTTGACTAATTATAGATGTGAGTAAAAGGACCCAATGCTCCCATGAAAGCACTCAAGCTAACTATACATTTTAGAATCAGGACAGCCTTTATTTTACTCCACAGACAATAAAAAACCCAGAGGATTAAAAGAATGGATAAACAAACAATACAAACCCTCCTTCTAATGATCCCTATCTTCTACCCACAGAGCCTTATAATGCACTCCAAACACATAATGTTTCCTGAGTTTGAGACTTTCCTGAAAGAGTCATACATTTGGAATTGCCAGTCAATTGATCCTCCAATAATGGACATATAGTTTGTGCATGAGCCCATTTTCAAAGTTCCAGTTTACTGGAGCCAATCTATTCTTGCATTCTGTTGATATAGCCTTTGAAAGCTCAAAATCACTTCTCCCTCTAGAATCCCCAATTTAATGTGGTGAAACAGTTCTTTGCTGAAGAGACATTAGCTTAAGAAAAAAAAAAAAAGATGTTTCATTGATGCCTTTTGTTTTCATATTAGTCATTTGTGGGAACCTCTCCTCTTCAGATTAAATCTTTTCTTGTAACAAACAAAAACTGCCAATCTAGTGTATGCATCTAATAGTTATCTATACTATTTTGATCTAGTATTCCCATATCTCAAGGAGATATGTTTCTTGCCACTTCTCCAAGGAAATCTTTGATTATTCAGTTACTCAGAGGCAGATAAATGGTATGGTTAATAGAGTATTCTCCATCATTTCATAGAAGTATCCCTGTATGTCTCTTAATTCCTCATATACATCATGTACCATATACTGGTTTGTGTTTTTCTGCATGTTTTCTTAGTCTTTCCACAAGTAAAAGGTGTTCTTCTAGTTTTTTAACTATTAATATCTTGAATATTTAAACCTTTATTTGTTTTTTTTTATATTCTTGGGATATATGCCTAATAATGGCATCACTGAGTCAAAGGGCCACTATCTTTGTGAATTTAACAGTATTTTAGAAGCTTTTGATGTGACTTTCTTCTTGTTTATGAATTTAAATTTCTTTTAGTAATTTTTTTAACTAAAATTTTCTTTCAGGTTCCTGACTCTTGCTTAATACATTAGCAAGATTATTTCCTATCATGTGTATTTAGTTACTAATCTAAAATCAAAGAAAAATTGAATCCTGCTATTTGTTCTTTATTCCTTCAACAACAACAACAACAACAAATCCAATCTATTTCTGACAGAATATATCAATAATTATACAGGGTTACCCTGGACACTAATATAATCATTAATTCCAGTGACAGAGAAAATCATGAAGTCTCTGTTAAGACCTATAGTGTCATGTTGCAATAGTGGAAGGATTATTAAAACTGATTCAGGAAGCCTTGATTTCAATAATGGTCTATCATTATTAACTCATTAAATATTTAGTCATTTTTCTCACATTGTTGCAAATTGATTCCAGAATAGTTGGACTAATCAGAGCAATCAGTAACATATTCATACCCCTTCTTTCCCAAAATCCTCCACTACTGACTGTTTCCAGTTTTTGTCATTCTTGCTAATTTACAGGATGTGACGTGAAACCTCACATTTATTTGTATTTCCATTCTCTTGCTATTAATGATTTGGAGAAAATTTTTCAAACATTCATTAATTTCTTTTGAAATTATACTCTGACCATTTTTCTACTGAAATGGCTTTTGTTGTCATATGTGTCAATTACCTACATATCTTAAATATCAGACTTTTTTTCTAGTGATATTGATACACTTTTTTTTCTTATTCAGTTTCTCTTCATAATTTCTCTTTGCTGATTTTGTTCATGCAAAATGTTTTTAAATTCCTTGAAATCAAAATTGTTTTTCTTCTCCATCTACACATAGGTATGATAGGTGCTTCCTTCTGTTCTCTTATGATTTTGTATGTGAACATTTCCATTTTGATCTTATTGTAGTTTATATAGTAAGATACTGATTTAAACTTTATTTCTGTCAACTGTTTTCCAATTTTCATACTGTCACTTTTCTTAAATAAATCTTGTCAAAAAATGAGTCCTCCCCTGAGTAATTTATTTTCTTGAATATATAAAACACAATACCATTGTTTTCGATTTCCATTCATATTATTTTTAGTTTTGTTTTGCTAATTTAATCTAATCCATGGATTTTTGATACATCAACTTTTCAGATCTTTTACAGCTCTTCTTTTTCAGTTATTATTTTGAACCCTTTTATGTTCCCCCAGTACAGCTACCAGTAATGATCTTAGAAAATTTATGTAAAGCTTTTGTTCTTATTTTTTTCTTTTAAAATATTAATATTGATAACATCTTTGGATTTTATATCATCATCATTTCTGAATACTTCCTTTCATCTCTCGGTATGAATTTTAAAATAGAAAAAGTAGATCAACAAAAATAGTGAATATATCAAGTGATTCTAATAATATAAATAGTGTTCCACTCCCATAGTCTTCCACTTCTGCAAAATATGGAAAAAGATACATTTTCTTATTTCTTCTCCATGGCCACATTTGGTTATTACAATTATAAATCATTCAATTTCAATGTTTACATTTCCTGTATGTGGCTGACTCCTGTAGTGATATATCTATATAGAGATATATATAGATATATCTATATATACATATATATAGATATATCTATACACACAGATTAATGAGGTAAAATATCTGTGGAAATATTGAGGTGAAAAGAAAAATCAAAGACCAAGTGAGGAAAATAAGCCAAGTATAAAAAATAATTGCAGTAATGAGAAGAGTATAATATGAAGAGGTTCTAGTTTTGCTTAATGAAGGGAGACAATACTATTCATTTAGTATATTGATATGTAATACTAATGTAAAATTAACAATAACATAGTACAGAGAATAAGGTCCATAGTCCAGATTTAGAGTCAGGAAGGCCTTATCTCATTTCAGTTTTACCTTTGACAAATACGGGATTATCATTGAAAAGTCACTTAACTTTTTACAATTTCAACACAATTCTCTGAAATTATAAAATGGTGAACTGCCAATGGGCATCTGAGTTAAAGAGTTTCCCTGAGGTGATGAAATCACCTGTACCAAAATAATGGTAATGATATTTTTCTTCATCATCATCAGTCATCATTATTGTGATCTTCATCTCTTTATCCTTTCTTTTACCATCCATTCAGTTGCCCAAATGTTCTCATTCTTTTTTCTTCCATAGCTTTACTTTTATTCCTTGCCCTCAAAGGTTAGTGCACTCCCAACCCCCACCTTCATTCAAAAGCAATTTACAATTGCACCTTCTTATGTTTTATTCTCTCTGCCTGGAAAGTGAGAGGCTGGGATTAACTTCAAGGATTGTACTCCAGTGTCTTTACCCCAGGTGATTGTTTTAGTGTTTCTTTTTCATTTTATCTAGCCCAGGCCCAACCCCTGGGGAAATTTAATTCTATCCCTGAACTCTTTGCAGTTTATGTGGAGGAACCCTCCTGCTCTTTGCTCAACAGAGAACAGGTCAGGGATGAAAAGTCATAATAAAGAATCAAGGGGAAAAGTAAAATAAAACACAGTTTTAAAAACACAGTGTTAAAAGGAGCAGTAAAAGATATAGCTATAATAGTAAAGAGATGGTCTTCTACCTAATTCTGCCTGACTCTGTTCTCTGTAAGCTAGTTCTTACCAGACTTGTGTCTGTATCTAGGTATGACTTATGACCTAACAGGTAGATAAGTTTGGGTCCTTACCCTTCTCCTAACTAAGGCTCAGCTCCCTTATCATTTAAAAACTAGATCCAGCCATTTCTTGGCATTTTCTCCAAAACTCAGAAGAGAGTAGAGAGCAAGAAAATTGAAGCAGACAAGGAAAATATTAAATTTTAGCATGTTAAATTCTCAAATGAAAAAAGAATGGTTAGACTTGTTCTTTTTAGTTCCAAAATATGATACCAAGAACAATGGTTGGAGGGAAATTACAAAAGTACAAATTTAACCCATTATCAGAGCAAACTGCAATAGAAATACACTACTTAAGAGAGGTGGTAGATTCTCTAAATCTAAAGGTAAATTCCTTTAAAGTCTTCAGATAGATTCTGGATAATCATTGTCAAGTACTTTGTTGTACTTTGTTGATTATAGGAAATCTTTATGGTATAGGTTAGATAAGCTGATCAATGAAAGGCCGCCCAACTATAAAAAATCCATGATTCTAAGATTCTGATTTCCTGAATTTTCTAGTATTGGAACTGAATTCCCCTCTGACATTTCATGTTAAGTTTTTGACCTGAGGTGTTAATGGGCACCTCAAATGTCTGAAAATGTCTGAAATGTCTGAAAAACTGATAAAACTGATACCCATTGAATCTAAAGAAAATGTATGTTTAGATATGGGCAACTTTCTAGAAGTACAGGTTCCAAAGAAACTTATGGAAGTTCCCTATGTCATTGAAATCATGAATGCAATGCTTTACATAAATAAAACTAAAAATAGCAATAATAGTAATATCACTAATACTACCTAATAATTATACATTACAGCTATGCCTAATAATATGTATAATAACAATAACTGATATTTATATATTGCTTTCAAACATGTGTAATACTTTTCATCTAATTTCTCATTTGAAATTTGAAAATTCTCATTTGAAATTCACAACCTGTGAGTTTCTGTGAGGTAAACATTACATCCCTCCCCCCCCCCCCCCCCCCCCCCAGTTTAAGGAGCTAAGTGGCTCAAGATTTTGTTTCATGAAGACCTAAATTGAAATCTAGAAAAGTCATAAAGTCATTCTGTGCTTCAGTTTCCTCCCTATAAAATGATGTTACTACTAGTCCCTATTTACTCATTATCTTAAGGCTGTTATGAGAACCAAATGAGTTGAAAAATGTGAAATGCTTTGTAAATCTTGAAATACTAGGTGAATATTATATTTGTGTTTCATTTTGTAGTAGTGGTAGTAATAGTAGTAGCAATAGCAGTAGTAGCAGTAGTAGCAGCGGTAGTAGTAGTGGTAGTAGTGGTAGTAGTAGTAGTAGTAGTAGTAGTAGTAGTAGTAGTAGTGAGATTAGTGGCAGTAAGAGAGTTGTGAAAATCCCCTTTTGGTTAGAGGTACAGGTTCTTTGTGAAAGAATTCACAAATCTGAAATATTAATGGCAAAAATGGAAGTTTATTGTTGGATAGGAAGCCAGTTTTGCTAAGAGACATTTCTTTAGTGGCAAAGTCCTATTAGGGAAATGGAGGTTGGCACTGAGAAGAGAATCTCTTCTCAGCAGGCAGGGTCCTACTTTGGACATTCTGCAAAGTAATGAGTACAAGGAAATCTATCATATGAGCACCTCTTGGTGAGGTGGAGGTGGGGGGTGCTGAGGCAGCCTGAGCTGATCAGACTAGGATCTCCCAAATGAAAGGCTTTGAAGGCTTCCTTAGCCTGAATTTGAATAGAGATCCAGCTTGCCCTAGAAATGGCCCAGTCACATGACACCACTTAACTTATCTGGGGAGATATGCTTTCCCAGGAGGGCCTGAGACTCCAAGATCAAAAGGGAATACAGTTTCAGAGTGATAATTTTAAAGGAAACACAGTTTCATACCCCCTTCATTCCCTGCCTCAAGCAGAGATACTAGGGGAGGGGTTTCAAGCCAGGAGGGGAGGTGTGAGATGTGAAGACAGTAGCAAGGCATTTAATTGTGTGTCCCAGTCTGCAGGCTGGAGGGCAGTTGAAAATTCACAGCTTGAAACCTAGAGGAAACAAATCTCAGGAACTGTTAAAAGTAGGGTGTTATCCAGGGTTGAGATGGTAATATTTGGGAATGGGGGTTCACTCTGTGGGCTGCCTTAAGAATGCTGATAGCCTACTCCATTATGCTGAACAAACCCCACTGCCCACTGAGCTCCGTAGCTGAAAGTAGTTAAGGAGGTAATTACTGGCAGGGGGATAGAATGCCAATCAAGAAAAGTAGGAGAGAAAATGCTAGGAACAAAAAAGTTCTCATCTTTGGAGAAAAGAGTGAGAGAAAGAAGGACATAGACAACTTCATCCTTCTTCCTCCAATGTGTTTCATAGGAATATTCTGAAATACCTGAGAAGTAAAAGTTGGGCTGTTTGTCCCTTTGCTAGGAGCTTAGGCAGGCTTAGCAAGTGCCCTGAGACCTTCAGGGCCTTTTCAATTCTGAGGGAAAAAAGTGTTAGCAAAATCGAATGCAGTTTGGAGTCCCCTTTCTTTCCAGACAGCCCCGTGAGCATGCAAAATATGAAAAGCATATTTGGAGTCAGTATAAGTATCCACTCTCATTCCCTTCCCCAGTTCCAAAGCTCTGGTTAGGGCAGAAGTCCCATGAGGCAATGATTTAGCTTCTAGGGTGCCAGTGAGAGTCACCATAGAATATCCTGCCTGGCTCTTCCCATTTCTAGGGAGCAGGATGGCAGGGTCAAGAGTGTGATGCACCCAGAGAGTCAGGTCAGATAGGAGACCCTGATATCTATTAGGTCTCCCACCAAGCCACTGATGTTCTTTGGCTTCTAAAATGCTCTGAACCCCAGGGGTTGAAATCTCTAATGGCTGTCCCAAAGTTAGTTTTGAGTCTTCTTCAATTAAAAAAGCCATGGCAGCCACAGCTCTGAGGCAGGATGGCCATCCCAGAGAAACCAAGTCCAATTTTAAAATGTATGGTATAAGCATGCTTTCTGAAAGGGTTAGCAACTCTGACTCCTTTAAGAGATAAATAATCTGTCTGGGATGGACATGGCCCTGCCTGTCCAAATTGCAAATCAAGATAAAACTGCTGATAAACTCCTCAAGATCTCCTAACTCTCTATCTAAAAGTTCATGGGTGAAATTTTTTCTGGAGGTCTGAGAAGAGAAAATTGAGTCCCTACTCTCACCATTAAATTATACCCCAATAAGAGAACAGGATAGGAGCATTTAAATGGCAAGTTCCCAAGCTGAGCAGGCAGAGGAGAGGTCTCAAAACAGGTTTTGAGTTTCCCTGTAATCCCCACTCTATGGGAGGAGGGGGAGAAAACCAGAGTTGCAGAGAAATAGTGAAAGAGAAAGAAATTCAATGGTCTTACCAGCCACTTCCAAGAATAGTAAGGGTACCGCTATTGATGGCATGTTGAAACTGGAGGGAAGGGGAGCTTGACCAAACCCCTAACTCCTGCTGGAGGGCAGGGAATTGGGGAGACAGCTCAACCCTTGTGGGCAATCTCTCCTCCAGCACTCCTCCTGCTTGAACCCAGGACAAGGACTGAGGAGTTTAAAACACGAATCTCTGTAGTTCCCTGGAGTAGCAGTTAAAAATAGGGATTTTTCTCCATGGAATTTCTCCTTAGCTAAAGTGTGATTCCTGAAATTAAAAACTCCAACAGCTGTTTGTAACAGTGAAGTGGGAAAAACTTGAGGACTCAAAATTGGTCTCTCCAGGTTCCTCCATTCCCAAGGACAGATGAAGGAGAGTATTGGCCTTGGACCCCTCAAAAGGCTAGGTGGGGTCCCCAGAATAGCCAGGTTTCTCCTCAGTCTGGGAGGGATTAGACATTGAAAAAGGCACTTGTGCTATGAGTGTCTTTCTCAAAGAATTAGGCCATTTCTGCCAGTGGGCAGAGGTAAAAATTAGTATCCTGTGAAAAGCTGGAAGTCCCAGGATTTAATTCAGGTGGGAAAGAGAGTTTCTGAAAGGGATTTAGGAGTACATAGAAATGCAAAGGAAGGCTCCTTTGTCTCTAGAGGGACTGGATGGAGGGAATCTGATTCCCATCCAGCAAATCTAAGCAACATCTTAAGCTTTCCAGCCTTGAGATTTTTCAAGCCAAATATGATTCTGCTTAAGAAAATATTCTTAGAAACAGAGGTGTTTTATCCCATTTTTGCCAGAAAAAGCCTTAATTTCCCCGATTCTATAGCTCCTCATCTTTCTTTAGATGTCTCTAGAGATGGAGAGATGACAAAATGCTCCCTAAGTAAGGGGGCATTTTTGTCAGAGAATGCAAGTATTCTCATACCAGACATCCCTGAGAGAAAACTGCTTGAGCCTGGGGCTCTGTCAACTCAAATCTTCCCGGGTGTTTGAGTGTCCTAGCTATAGAATAGACAGCAAATACTTTACCTCATCCAGATTTTGGGGGTTTTCCCGGTCATCAGGGAACCAAAAATGATGATGTTAGTGGCAGTCAGAGAGTTGTGGAAATCCCCTTTTGGTCAGAGGTGCAGGTTCTTCATGAAAGAATTCATGAATCCAACAACATTAATGGCAAAAATGGAAGTTTTTTGTTGCATAGGAAGCCAGTTTTTCTAAGAGACTGACTTCTTTAGTGGCAAAGTTCTATTAGGGAAATGGAGGTTGGTATGGAGAAGAGAATGTCTTCTTAGCAGGCAGGGTCTTACTTTGGACATTCTGCAAAGTAATGAGTACAAGGAAACCTATTATATGAGCAGCTCTTGAAGGGAGGCTGGGGCAGTCTGAGATGATCAGACCAGAATCTCCCAAATGAAATTGCTTTGAAGGCTTCCTCAGCCTGAATTTGAATAGAGATCCAGCTAGCCCTAGAAATGGCTCAGTTGGATAACACCACTTAACTTGTCTGGGGAGATATCTCCTTTCCCAGAAAGGTCTGAGACTCCAAGATCAAAAGGGAACACAGTCTCCCACCCCCTCCAGTAGTAGTAGTAGTAGTAGTAGTAGTAGTAGTAGTAGTAGTAGTAGTAGTAGTAGTAGTAGTATTAAGGAACATAAATCTATAACCCTCAAAAAGGATTATCTAGACCAACTTAGTCATTTTATAGATAAAGAAACTGAGTGATTTGCCCAAGGTGACACAATTCATACATGTCAAGAGCAGGCTCTGAACTCAGATCTTCCTGATTTGATTTGATCCAGGACTTGATTTAGTCCTGTTGTAACAAGTTTTTTGTATTGATAAGTCAGAGTGATATTGTTCCATGAGTCAAATTAACTCAAATACTACATGGGGAAGGAGGACAATGACAATGAAAAGTCTATTTTGATTGCATTGAGCTTAAGATGACCAAAAGTAGTGCTTGGTTTGAAAACATAAATGATGAGGTGCCACATTATAACTTTTAAGAACCTCAATCCATTTCATTGCTTTTTAATAATATGGAAACATACTGTGACATTACTTTTCTGTTCAAGTCAGGGAGAATGAGTTGTCATGATAATTGCAGTGGATATTTGGAGGAAATACTCTTAACCAGATCATCTGAAGATTATTTTTTTTTCCTTTTCTACTTTTCTGCTTTTTTCTTTCTCTACCTTTATCAAATACCTTTAATCAAAAACTTAGAGGGATGGAAGGCTTAGAGGGCATATATACACCTGTTCACTTTCTTTAAAAAGTCAAAGAGTAAATAGATAATATCTAGTGTAATAGAAAAATGTTGAGCTACAAGCCAGTCTTAAGTGCTTTAATTGTTGGTATTGCTGCTGCTATTGTTGTTCTTCAGTCATTTCAGTACTGTCCAAATGTTCATGATTCCATTTCGAGTTTTCTTGTGTGAAGATACTGGATGATTTGCCATTTCCTTCTCCAGCTCATTTTACAAGTGAGGAAACTGAGGCACATAGGGTTAATTGACTTGCCCAGGATCACACAATTAGATCTGTGATCTGAGATTAGTCAGGTGTTCCTGACTCTAAGTCCACCACTCTATCAACTGTGCCACTTAGGTGCTAACCTTTAATTCCCTGTGATTTTAAGTATATCCTAATTTCCTCATGTGTAAAATGACAAATTCACACTACATGATTTCTCATTTCCCTTGCAATTCCAACATTCTATAATTAATGTTATAGATTCAGGAAAGAAAACAATAACAAGCATTTCTCACAGAGACTTGTTACCCAAGATAGAGGGTAATATATTGCCATAGAGACCTGATAACACAGAAAGAGCCAATACAATCTGAATAGCTTTAAAAAATGAAGGGGGGGAGTGCAAAAGGAAAAGACATGAGGTGCATGTGCTGCTTTACATGTCTTAATATAGTATACAGTTAAATTTGGGCTTGCATCAACTAGTTGTTTTTTATTTTACCTGGACTAAGCTGTTCTGCTTTCAGCACAGTCTAAATGAAAATGCAAATCTTTCTTAAAACTGAACAAAGCTGAGAGGCACACCATGTAAGAAACTCCCCCAAGAATGTGGTAATTACCATAAATACAATATACTTATAATTATAATTTCACAAATAGATCTTTTCAAAGCAGGCATTCATATATATGATTATGCGAAACAACTAAATATAACAGCCATTATCAGGGTTGTCAATATGCAAATACTATTTCCAACCCACTCTTCTAATATAATTTAGCAAATAGAATTAAATACTTCAGGGAAAATGAGTCCTTCAATTTTCTGAAGTTAGCAAACATCATCTTTCTAGATATATGCAATAGCCTCCCTATTCATTGCAACACATCAATCCTTCACCAGTAATAATTAGAATTATTTCTGTGAGCTTTTTAAGGATAAGATTTTTTGTGTCCACCAGGTTATTATACTGTGTATATCTATCCTCTAAATTATTTTGTTGTAGCAAGAGAGGTATCATAGTATATCAGAACTCAGCTTGCTTCTCCAGAGATAGCAACTGAAATGATCTATCAGAAATGCAATTATTCTAAGGAAGCTTGTTTTCTATATGCTTCTAAGTTACATCTCTCAAAAATAGAACTATATACACAGAGATACATATACACACATGCACATGAATCTACGCAGGCAGTTCATAGTAGCTTTCATTAACTAGTCATTATAATTTAATGGAATAGGATTAAAATCAGAAATTTGCATTTTCATAGTACTTGCATAGACATTATTCTCAGCTTCAGCATGAAATATCTGTAGTATATATGTGCTGAATATTTTCCACTTTCAATACTCCAAAAGGCTCTGTTAGAAGATATAATTGACTATTGTTTACATCAGAATAAAAGCTAGCTTTATAACTTCTGTAGCAGTTCAGGTCTTGGTTCTTATATTACTTAATTATGGAATATTTTTGATTTGCAATGATTCCAACAAAGCTACTTCTATATTTGCTCTGTATTTAATTACCAATTTAATTCATTGTTTATAAAGGTCATCCCTGAATTTACAGGTTTATATTGTGAGACTGGAGATCATATTCAACAAAATTTGATGATAAAACTAATTTAAGCAAATATATCAAAAATTGAGATCACAAAGAGTCTTGGTTATCATCTTGTCCAGCTGCCTTATTTTACAGATAAAAAAAAAATGTGACTCAGAGGGTCACTTATACAAGATCATACAAGATTTGAATAGTAAATAGCATACCTGGGGTCACAATGAAGGTCAGGTCATTTCAGGTCTTGTCATATTTACTATTTCCTGTTCTAAGAATTGAGACAATTTAAAATTGTAAAAGATATGTCATAAAGCTGTGTATCATTATGTCAAATGGGCACAATTATCAGTCTACTCTAAAAATAAATTTTATTCATCAATATTTATATTCTTATATAACAAAAAAATAGGAAAAAGAGCTCAGGCATTTGGGTTTTTATGGCATTTTATTTTTGTAGCCTTGGCTTCCAGTAGGCAAGAGACTATGGGAGTGCTCGGTCTGATAATGGGTATAATCAAATTTGCAAGCAATGCTTGCAAATGAAGCTACAAGGATTAACTAACAGATTCAGTATATAAAAAAAATCTCAGTAGACTAGAAAGCTTGAATCTAAAAGAAGAGATTTAAGGGAAGTAAATATAATTAATTTTATTTTTGAAAATATAAGAAATTATGGCTACATGTATGTAGTTCTTCTGAAAAAAAATATCTAATCATTTTAGTTTTAGGAGAAAAAAATGCTGCAAATAAAAACACAAAGAATGAACCACAAACAAGGTTGCTATGAATCTTTATTCAAAGTACAAATTGGATCTTATAGGTGACACTAAGATGGATAGAATAATAACTACAACTAGAATACAGCTCTGAAAGGACATAGAAAACTCAAAAGGAACAAGATAGGTAAAGGGATGGCTAAATGGTAGTTTTATATTAAGAAAATACACTCATGTTAAAAAATCTAGGAATCATAGAAAGGAAAGAAGGATGGTAGAGAGAATAGAGATAACAATGAACAAAAGCAGAAATAGAAACAACATTAACAGATATTACAGACCACCTTGAGAGAAGGACGAAAAAGCTGAGATCTGGAAATAAATTATAAATCTGGCACTGGTGCATGGATATATGAATAATGTGACAATTCAGCTTTTTAGATGTCTGTTGGTGCACTCTTGTTGCCAGAAGCAAAGACGTTAATAATGTATTGAGTTATAACAATGATAATTTTATCCTTTAAAAGGTGAAGGAAGCAACAAAATGTATTTCTATGATAAATCTGAATCTTACCATAAAATAAGTGATTGCTGGGATGAGAATGATGGTGAACTTTGGGGACAAATACAAAAATTTGGCACAATCTTATAAGAACAGTTCCAAGAGTACTAAAATTCAGGCTGTACTTAAGCTGAGAGGGCCAACTAAGGACACCAAAAGAATATTTTCTTGTGTATTTTGGAGAAAAGACATGACTCAAAGGAGGTTTACAACCACTATTCTAGAATGTATGAAACAATGATAATGAACAACAATACTAAACAATGGAGAGAAAGGAGAGGTCTTTTACTTCTCTTTTTTTGTTTAGTTTTGTTTTCTCTATCTAGAATGATAGTTAAATGGAAAAAAGCTGAAGTGACTGAAAATATGATGCCTAGCGTAAGCAGAGAAACATCTGTCTTTTGCAATGAACTATATCACATCATTGAACTTTGGACAATACAGGTCTTAAATGGCTCCCATTAAAAGATTGTATGAGCATGGGATACTTAGGACATGCTCTGCCTAAAAAGATGTGTTATTTTGAGGACTTGGCTCACCCTAGAATCAGAACCAAGCTTCTCCAAGGAAATATGTTCTGTGGTATGTTTTAGACAGTGGATCTTCTGGGGTCCAATGTCCTCCCCAAAACTCCATGTAACCTGGGTTAGATTCATTGCATTGTAGAGTAATGAAAAAATGAACAGAAGTAATTGCAGAGTCACTTTAGGTGAAGAAAGACTTTTGAAAGACTGTAGGAAACTGGAAAGATATCACAAGACTGACGAAGAGCACATCTTTGTGTGATATTCAAAAAAAAATAGAAAAGATAGAATCTACATATAATAGACATGAATTTGTCTAGATTTCTTTTTTTAATTTAGAATTATTATCAAAGGATAGACAGTGTATATTTTGGGGGAAAGGGGTGGTTATCACAAAGAGATATTATATCTTCACTAAGAATATATCATGCCACAAATTAGCCTCATTGTTATTTATTAAAATTATTAAAGCAGTGTGTAAAAAGAATGCCATATGTTCAATAACCTAAATTGGATCAAATCATTTGACAGTTTGTGTTATTCTTATAGAGGAAAAATGGTAAGATATGGGGGGGAAATGGTAAGATATGGGTTAATATTGCAGTAAAAATCATACCTAATTAAAGGACTGGATATTTCATTATTGAATAGTCACTATTGGATTGATGTCAACTTTAAAGGTCTCCAATAAAGTGTCTAGGGATCTCTTCTTGGCCCTATACTATTTAGCATTTTTTAATCAATGACTTGAATAAAGATCATATCATGGCATTCTGTAAAATTTCTAGATAATACAAAGCTTGAGAGAGATAGCTAACACTTTAGATAGATCCATGATCCAAAAAGATCTTGATAAATGAGAAAAAGACTAAATCCAAAAAGATTAAGTTTAATAAAAGAAAATTGTACTTTTTGGTTTGTAAAATAAATTTCAGTCATATAAGATGAGCAAAGCAGGCTATTGACTATTTCATCTGAAAATTATCTGGGAATTTTAGTGGAATAATATAGATCAACAATGTGACATCAGATACACATATAAAGAAAAGCTAATACAATACTCAGTATATTAATAAATGCATAGAAACCAAGACATTAGAACTGATCTAGGCACTATATTCCATTAGCAGACCATATCTGGAGTACTGTGCTCAGTTTGGGGAGCCATATTTAGGAAGAACATTGTTAACCTGGAAAGCTTCCAGAAGAAAGCAACCAGGGGCATAAATGAACTTTGAGATAATATCATATGAGGTCTTATTAAAGCAATTGGGCAATTTTAACCTGAAAAGAAGAATCATTGTTGTTGTTGTTGTTTGTTTGCTTATCTTTTTTCTTTCTCATGTTTTCTTTTTCCCTTTTGTTCTGAGTGTAAGGGGGAAACTGAGGACCTCTCACTTGATAATTCCAAACCTAATTTCAAGGGTGTATTAATCATTAAGGCTCTGGGAAGGAGAACAAAAGACTTGCTCTTCTAGCAGAAATATCTGATCTCCTGGATCTTAACTTGTTAGAGAAGAATTTAACTATTTAATAACCTGGAGATATTCTAAAAGGTCTATAAACTGGCTAATCTCTATTTGTTGATTAAGCCTGAGGTAAACTAATATCCTTGGTTATTCTAGTTTAATAAACTACTTACCTCTAAACAAATTTCTTTGTGGGGGATTGTATGGTTTCTTATAAAATCATTGACTAAGGTAGATTGAACTTAATACTTAGATTTAGTTTATCTGGAGAAATGAAATAGGGTAAATAGTTGTAAGCAGTTGCAAAACTGACCATCATAAAATTCAGGTCAAAATTTAACAAGTTTATTTTACTTCCTAGCATTATTCTTGTAGTCATGACTATATAACTCATTTCAATCTCTATGGAAATTAACCTCTCTAGACTGGTTTGGAATCCAGTTTGGAGAAATTCTCTTCTTGCAAGATTCTAAGAATAAATACTTCTATTCTTCACTTGGGATATCTCTGAGTATTTGTAAATTGGATTTGCCATACCACACAGTTCTAACATTTCTTTGCAGGATGAAGAACATAAAAATATATTTAAAAGAATTATTCTATTTAACTTATTTTGGATTATTTGCTGTCTAGAGGAAGAGGAAAGAAGGGAAGGAGGGAAAATTTTGAAACACAAGATTTTGCAAAGATGAATGTTGAAAACTATCTTTGTATGTATTTGGAAAATAAAAATCTATTATAAAAATAAATACACTGAGTAAATATACTTATTCTTAACTTCATAAGATAGAAATTCAAAGAGGCAAACTTAGAGAAAACACAAAGAAAAAACTTCATAACAATTAGGGCAATCTGAAAAATAAAATAAAATGCTTCTCAGATTTTAAAGCTAGATGTAGCCTTAGTTGTCATCTTGTTTAATCCTTTCATTTTACATATGAACCAATATTCACAGAAGTTTATTGACATTGTCGATATTTTATCTCTCTTAAGTGTCAGACATATGACTAAAACTCAGACTCTCTGATTCCAAACCCAACATTATTTTTCATTGTAATTCACTTCAAGCTGAAGCTACATGACCATTTACTGTATATATTGTAGAGAGGATTTTCATTTGGGTATTTGCTGAACTAAATAATCTTATTGTTAGTTATCTTTCAACTTTGATATTTTCTTTTCTGGCAAGGCAAGCTCAACATGCAATAACAGTAATAAAGAGGCCAAAAAAACGAATTCTTTCTCATTAAAAGATACAATGTCCTAGAATAAAGAGTTGTTAGTCCCATTGTATTCTAACCTTGTCTGACCACTTGTAAAATAAACATTGTATTTTATTATAGGTGCTACATCTGAGGACAACAATAATCTGAAGCACTTCTAGAGATTATATTAACATCACTTAAAGGAATTAGATAAATTGGGCTGAAATAAAGAAAATATGAGGAGGTATGATAAATCTCTTTAATTCTTTAAAGGGCTTTACTATGGAAGAACAATTAAACTGGTTCTACTTGGCCCCAGAGGTCATCAATAATAATAAAAGGAAGAAATTACTGAGAGGTAAATTTAGGTTCAATGTAAGAAAAAATTGCCTATGTCATAGTCCTTCCTAAAATGGAATGGTGTGCCTCAGGAGGTGTTGAGTACCCTCTTTTTAGAGATCATCAAAACAAAAACTGGACAACCACTTGTAATATAGTTTGATATAAATATAGTTTATATATAAATATATATATAAATATAGTTTGATCTAATGCTGTCCAGTCCAAATAAGTTTTGAGGAAGTTCTTACCATGTACATGATATTATGCTAAAAGGATAAGAAGATAGGGCTAAAAAGTAGTGCTTGCCCTAGAAAAACTAATATTTTATTGTACTAGAGGGCTACTGAGCACTCTGCAACTTTGAGATTGTGTTGAATTTTGAAAGTGTGGAATACAGAGCCAGTGGACAAAGGAGCTTAAAAATGAATTTTGCAAGACTAGAATAGTTCCAAGTTTTGCTGAAAGATCAAATTATAGACATTTTGTAAGCCAGCAATATTTTACAATAAAAAGATCAAATGAAACTACTTTGAGAAGTCATGTAACAAAAATTCAAGATATCTGACTTTAAGGGAAGGGGGAAGCATTTTGAAATATTGGAGCATTGCCTCAGAAGACCTTTCAAGTTCTTATTAAATATTCATTGTGACCGACTTTTTTAATCAAACAGCTATGCAACCCAAGCTTGTGCATAGCCATATAACTAAATTCTATGATCTCACCAAGTCTTACAAGTTGAACATGGGCCAGGTATCGACATCACTACTTGCATGGAATCATACCTAACTA
The DNA here is from genome assembly GCF_902635505.1 of Sarcophilus harrisii. NCBI lineage: Eukaryota > Metazoa > Chordata > Mammalia > Dasyuromorphia > Dasyuridae > Sarcophilus > Sarcophilus harrisii. The sequence continues at coordinate 438,893,412 of NC_045426.1, read as the reverse complement.
TGGAAAATTGTGTCATTAGAAATTGCTTGCAAGCCCCAATACCCCAATACGCTATGTGAAGCAGCCAGATGTTGCCTTGATGCCTTGTCCTTTCCCATCTTGTACAGCAAGTCTCTGCAGCCCTACTTCCAGTGTCAGGAACTATTTCTTCTTCAATACAGTTGAGCATATGTTGTCAATAAAAACAACAGGAAACCAATTTAAGTACCTCTAGTCTGGACTCAATGTTCAAGATGGGCTAGCACTGCTAATGGTGGCTCATTCTCATGAGGCATGTAAAAAGCAAAACTGCAAACCATCAGTGTACATTAAGGATCCCTTGGCATTTTTTCACAAGATCAGGACATATTAGTTAGCTGTCCAAATTGCAACCAGGGAAATTACACTCTTAATCCCTACATATCCCCTGCCAATTTAAACATGTACAGTATTTTTTTTTTGGTTCCTGATTTAAGCAGCTAAGTACTATTGCTGTGCACTATTAAACAGCCACTGGATCCAATCATGATGAAGATGTGGGTGAAGATAAAGGGAAGGGGTTGGAATAATCCTAGTAAGACATTATCTTTAAACACTAACTTGTATCAAATTCAGTAAACTGAAAGAGATAAAAACATGGCTCAATTAGAACAGTTAATCAAACAATATATACCTCTTTCCAAACTCATAGAAAAGACCAGAAATAAATTTAATTTCTCTGCTATGTCCTAACCTACTAAAGTTATGAAGCTTAAGTAATACATCACAGAATTCTTTTAAGGTCCATGAACTTTCTGCTGACTTTCAGGCCATGTTCTGAACTTTCTCAATGACCTGACTTACATTCTTTCTCTCACCTCTATCCTCTTCCATCATCCTCAATTATTTTACTATTTAAGTTGAAAGTCACTTTATCAGTCAGAACATGCAATTCTTCAGTCTCTTCAACTCTTAACGTTTGTTACTCCACTTCAGTTAGACAATGATATTGACATATTTTAACTGTCCTCCCCTATAGAATCTTGAAACTTCCAAGATCCAGAACTTGGAAACTACATTCTCTAAACATAAATCCAACAACCTGAATCTTCCACACCATCATTTACACTGAATTTTTGCCTTGGAGCAAGGCCTCTGGAGCCTTGATTTCTTCACATCCTTTCATCCCCTCTCCCCCATTCCTACCCTAGACACATATGCCTCTATATATTTCACTGGTTATCAATAAATAAATCAATCAACTATCAACAAGAATTTATGAAGTGCTTATTGTAAGCAATGAGGATTCAAAGAAGTAAAAATTAGCCCCTCACTTCAAGGCTGGGCAACAAGAACACTAATAGGTCCATTCAAGAAACATGCAGAGTATATAGTCTTACAGGAGAAAGTAATCTTATAGGAGAAAATACTAGCAATTGATGGAAAAAGGAAAAATTTCCTGAAGAAAATAATGATAATAATAACATTGATATGTATTAAGGCACTAGTCTTATGGTTTACATAGTGCTTTGTAAATATTATTTCATTTTATCACTCACAATAATTCTGGTAGAAAGGTATATTGGATAGAATGCTAAACTTACAGTCAGGCATACCTGAGTTTGAATCCTATTTAATAAATATCTAGTGATTGGAATAATCACTTTTATTCTCTGAGCCCCAGTTTCCTTAATTGTAAGATGAAGATCAGAGTACCTAGTATTTACTTTTCAGGTTGTCATGCAGATCAAATGAGATGAAATATGTAAAGTTCTTTAGAAGCCTTAAAGCTCTGGATTAATGATAGTTATCATTCTTCATTACACTCTTTCTTCCATAAGCTCCTAGAATAGTGCCATACTCACAGAAAGGGCTTGATATACAGTTGTTTAATTGACCAACCAATAAAGATAAACTATCAAATGAAGAGATTATTTTGATTATAGCCTACTAACTTCTTATATGCAAACAAAAGTAATGAATTACTAGTTGACAATTGACAGTTTGAATTCACCAAATATTTTATCAAGTCTTTTGGTTTGGATTCAGCAAATGTAGGTTCAGATTCTATGATTTACTGTTTGTGTGAGTCTAAGCAAGTCACTTATCCTTTCTGGATCTCAGTTGCATAATCTTTTAAATAACAAGATCAATTCTCAGGTCTCTTCCTGCTCTAAATCCATAAATCTATAAACAAAAATACATGCAAAGTATTATGGAAGGCCCTAAAAGAAAATATCATTATCTATTGAAAAATCTAGCTCCATAAATAGGCTTAGCAGAATGATGATAATGAAAAGATTAGGAAGTCAGGGATAGAAACAATAAAATCTCAGAGGTGTGACCAAGGAGTTAAACATGATTGACTAAGAGTTACTGATTTTAAATCTGAGAATAAGAACCTTTCACAAAGATTGCTGCCATTTCTTTACCTTTAAAAATAAAAACAGATTTTCTCACTTATCTCATTGCTACTGGTATATTTCCTAATAGGTGTTATTTATGTAGCAACAGCAATGTATATCTAGACTAAACTTTGGTTTTAAAAATAAATATCCTTAATTTGTCTTTCTGCTTAAATTAAAGCCCTTTGGGACAGAATACCCACTAGCACCCCAAGCAATACACTTTATTTTGGGAGCATTCTAATCTTAGGACTATCTTGTGAAAATGAAGACAAAACCTGCTTCACTGCAACTTCATTGAATCATAGAATATCAGAATTGGAATAGAGTTCTGAGATAATCTAGTCCAAATTACACTTACTCAAGAATTACCCAATACTAGCAACTATCATAACCAGCAATTCTTTACTTGAAAACTTCCACTAAAGAATTCTTTACTTCATGAGGCAATTCATTCTATTTTTAGAAAACATTAATTGTTCAGAAGTTTTCTCTAACATAAACTCCAAATTGCCTCTTTGAAATTTCTCATGCTTCTTGGAACAAACTCCATGAGAACACATTTTTACCATCTCTTGTTACGGGATGAAAGTTGCTACTAAGGAATTGATACACAAGGTAAATAAAAAGATGGGGAAAGAGCTCTCACTTGCCCTTGAAGAATCCATCACCTTGTAAAACTGAAATATATCTTTGAGTGATGAAAGAATTGACAGATAATTGCTGAATCATGTTCAATGATATTTGAAAAATAACAGAACACAGAAGTGTTGATTAGAAAAGAGAACATAATCTAATTTTCCCAAAAGGGAAAAGAATATAAATGGAGAATTACAGGTCAATGAAGATCTTCAATTATTAAAAAAAAAAAAGATTAGAAAATGTTTGGTTTAAAAAGAAATTATTAATGATCATCTAAAAAAAGCAGTAATCACAAAGAGCTAATATGGTCTTATCAGGAATGTATCATGTCAGTTTATTCTTATTGCTTTTTTTGATAGGGTTGGCCTACAATATGTGCTTAATAAATTCTTATTATTTGATTGATTCCAATTTTATTGAATTACTGAATTAAACAAATTTTAATTAATAGTGTCATGTCAAGTTAAAAAGAGATCTCCAGTCGTGAACTTAAAGGAAATGTGACAGATCCTGAGACTTAAATGTTTTATTAAGAACTTAGTTAAAGGCATAGGGTCAGTGAGATAATACAATGAATAGAAACCTGGACCTGGAGTAAGGAAGATTTAAATTCAAACATAGTCTCAAACCCTTCCTAGCTGTGACAGAGACAGAGAGAGGCAGAGAGAAAGAGAAAGACACACACGCAGACAGAGAAAGAGAGTAAATATTTATTTAATGTTTGCTTTGTTCATGGTACTGACCTATTTGCTGTGAAATATTCAAGCAGGCAAGACAGTCTCTGGCCTAAAAGACATCATAATATAATAGTTAAAGACATTAAATAAAAAAGATATAGAAAAGGGAAAGGAGAATGACATGGTGTGGAAATGGCCATGATGTGGTATGAAGGACTAGAAGAAAGCAAAATAAGTCAAAACCTCACCTATCTGTTCCAGTGGTAGAGTCCATGGTTCTGGTTTGTGGGAAAAGGAAGAAAGAAGATGCTACTGGTTGCTACTTCAGGTTCATTCAACCCTATTTCAGCCAAACCATGCTTTTTGTAGAGGTATTCATCATGGTAACTGTGCAGTTTGGCCTCATAATCATGGCATTGCTTGAGTTAATGTTTGATTGCTATATTCGGTATCTGAAAGTATTTTATATGGAAGTGTAATGGCATATGTTCTATTTGACCTTGGAAGTCAAAACTAGAAACAAACAATGAAAGCTGCATAGTGGCAAAATTGAGATTCACATTGATGAAAAAACTCTTAAGAATTATAGCTGTCCAAAAATGATGTGTTGCTTTGGAAAGTATTATTGTTGTCACAAGGCTGACAAATATCCACCTATATGCCCTTCATCAGGAAATGAGAAACTATGAGTATTTGCCTCTAACTCCTCCACCCAATAGTGGATGAATTTTGAAATGGCTCTATATCATTACTATGAAGTAATATGATTCCATATCATTACTGGGAAGAAAAGCAATTGTTTCACTTTCAGAAAATCCAGTTTACAGGTACACTTTCATACCTATTTTTAACCCCAAGTGTGTTAAGTGGTGTTTTGTCATGAAAAAATCTGAAAAATTGAGTTCCAAGCAAAATAAATTTATTAGTAAACTAGAAATTGCCAACACGGGTCAATGACTTCTCAAGAACCAAAGACTCTGACTGAGACCAACAGGCTTCTTTTATACTCAAAAAGATAAACTAGTCACAATACATACTCATGGAATTTACAGAAATGAGAAGTTTCAGAAGAACATGGAAGTAGGTTGATTTGTAAAATTTGTCTTGGGGGCACTCCTGACCCTACATGACAATATTAAAGGCAAGGTAACTAGATACTATAACAATATGCAGTAAGAGTTTTACAATTTCTAGTCACACAAGAGTTTCTGGGAATAAGAAAATAGGAATAGGGAAAAAAGTGAAACCCTTAGGAAAACTTGATTAATAATATGCTTACATCAATGTATCTTAGTTAAGCATCATGTGGAAGGACTATATTTTTATTTTTTCTAATAAATGTATTTATTTTTAAATACACATTGCTTTATAAATCATGTTGAGAGAGAAAAAATCAGAGCAAAGGGGAAAAACTATGAGAGAGGAGAAAAAAACAGAAAAAAGAACCGAACATAGCATGTGTTGATTTAAAGTCAGTCTCCTTAGTTCTTTTTCTGGATGCACATAGAATTTTCTGTCCAAATTCTATTGGGGAAAAAAATTGGCAAACTACTCTAGTGTCTTTGCCAAGAAAACCCCATAGAAAGTACTAAAATTATTTTCTAAATAACATGAGAAAATGGGCCTCCTCATCAGAAGGTATCCAATATGCTACTGGGAAAGAATAGAGAATAACTACAAGTAACTTCAGTGTTAATCAAGCAGCTGGACAGATTGAAAGGAAATTTCATCTGGTGATGAAAGTCTGATGCTATGAATGACAATATTGCATAGCAACTGGAATATAAGATCATCAAATCAAGGTAAGCCAGGTGTGCTCAAAGAGGAGATAGAAAGATCAAACATCAACACCTTGATTTCAATGAATTTAAGTGTATGGGAATGGATGAATTTAAGTCAGGTGATTATTAAGGCAAGAATCCCTTAGAAGAAATGGACTGGTTCATACTGTCAAAAAAAAAAAAAGGATGAGAAAAACAGTACTGCGACATAATCTCAAAAACCAATAGAATGAAATCCATTTGAATCCAAGGCAAACTGTTTAACATCACATAATATAAACCTATGCCCAACTACTGATACCAAAAAAAGACAAAGCTGATCATTTCTTGAAATAGCATCCCAGAAAAATGTCACATTCATCATAGGGGATTGGAATGCTAAAGCAGGAAATCCAAAGATCATTGGGATAATAAGAAAGTTTGGGCCTTCAGAGTCTTTTAGACAATAAGGAGATCACATCAATCAATCCTTAAAGAAATTTAATTCAGGCTATTCACTGGAAGCTTCATATTGAAGCTGAAGCTTAAATACTTTGACCACATAATGAGAAGATGACACTTATTGGAAAAGACCCTAATGTTGGGAATGATTGAAAGCAAAAGGAAAAAAGGGATGACAGAGAATGAGGATGAAATGTATAGTTAGTTTAGGGAAATTTAAACATGAATTTGGACAGATTTCAAGAGATAGTAGAAAATGAAAGGGGTCCATAGAGACACAAGGAAATAAATATAACAACAATTGAGCAACAATAATGACACCTATAAATTTAGGTTAGCTCCTACAAGAAGAAAGACACTCCATACCCTGACAAGATTCACATACAATCTTCTAATAAAAGCAAAGCTCAAGCTCACAAAAGAGAAAATAATCCCATAGAAGGCTAGAAAACTGATTACATTATCAAGATAGAGCCTCATACTGGTTTGATTATTTCAGTGTCCCTACTTGATTCTTTTAAAAAATGTCTTTTTATGGATCGTCTATCTATAATTAGCTAGATTGATAAATTGAAGTATTACCACGATCAAACCAATCATGGTTAACAATGGAAACTATCATATCTTAAGCATTAGCTTTAGTACAATAATTAATGCAGCAATTAACACTAAGCCAAAATAAACCACAGACCTATAGCAATAAGAGTATATATTACTATAATAATTAGTATATCTTCCTTTTTAAACCAGGCAAAAATCGCAGAAAACCAAGAATAGGTATCACACAATGTATTGCCAATATCAGTTACATGGGTCTCTTGTACAATTTGCTGGGTTTCAAATATGTTTGTAACATGTTTGTTTGTTATGAATGTTTGTAACAATTTCTCCTGACATTGATAAATGAAGGATAGGACTGATGGATGAAAGCTCAGGTTTCTCCTTGGGCAGCAGTAGGAATATTTAACACCATACAATCCTGCAAGACCATTTTAGCTAATGAATTTACTTCTAACTGTAGGGAGGAGAGGGCATTGAAGATTTCAGAAATGCTTTAGACTAATTTCTCAGCCTCTATGGAAAGATTTCTAATTGAATGAAATGCAATTCCTGCTCCATAAAAGAGAAAGTGCCCAAAGAATCTTTTGTCCATGAGTAGATTTAGCAACATAATTACTGTAAGGTTTCTGTCCCCTCCTCCCAATAATCTCTCCTTTTGGATTTATGCTACCATGGCTCTAAATTTCCAGTGATTTATTTTATCTATAAGCCTTTTAGAATGAATAAAAACTGATAAAAGTAGGGCTACATAGACAATTCAGCATGTTCCTTACCAACCTGGGAGAAAAGAAGCAAAAGCTAAACCAGCACAAATGAAAAATTGGCCTGGGGTTACTAGTCCCCATGGCAACTCTTAAATCATCTCTGATTTACTTTTCCAAAACTGTCTTATCACTATAAGTGAAGGTTATAAATGAGAGGTTCCTGGGTTAGGGGCAATCTTTGTTCTTAAAGAGACAGGTCTTAGTTCAGATAAATGGGTGGGCTTTGTTAATACTCAGGGATAAAAAAAAGAGTAAGGTTATGTTTTACATTGTTTCTCATATTTGTAATAATTGTTTGAGTTTTATTTTTAGTAATTCAAAGAGGAATTTAAGAGGAAAGGCTGGCAAAGGTAGTTCAAGGGGTTCTGATAATGGAAAAGGTATTTCCTTCAGATTCTATATAAAGAGTTACAAGGTTCTGGGAATATTTAAGAGGCTACATTGTTATGGTTGCTGGGGTTTGCCATGTAGATAGACTGCAGTTGGTGCTGTAGAATTTACAATTAGCAAAAACAAAAGGTACAAATGGCATTACAAAGAGTATGATATGTTGCTAATTTCTTCAATTACTAGCGATCCTAGTTGGCCCAAATAGAAAAAAAAAACAAAAAACAAAAAAAACTATGGGTCAGGACTGCTTTAATGATGACAGATCCAGAATCCATGGACTCCAATAGCTCTACTGTGGTATAGATAATAACTTACTTGATTAAGAATACATATCACAGCATTATTCATTGCCTAACTTTTTGAAGGAGACTGAACTGGAGAAGAGAGGACTATGAATATCAACTCTAAGATCATGAATAGACAATAGAGAGGATATCTTATTAATGGTGTGATAAATAAGAATACATAGACTAAAGCAGTTATTAAATAAAACTTTTTTTTATTTAACTTTTTTAAAATTTCTTATGAGTTGGTAGGGTTTGGTATTTTTCCCATAGGCACTGGTTACATTGCCTATATGCAGTTACAGGTCACAGTTCCAGAGGTAAGAAGAGCATTAGCTCATCAGTGCTTGTGCAACATGGGTACAGGATCACGTCACTAGAGTGGAGAAGAGTACTTGTGGTCTCTTTCATATTAGATCACAGGCCAAGAGAGCACTGACCACAATCTCCTTAGAGTTTTGGAAGAACCAAAAACCTATAGACAGCCAGAGCCAACTCTGAAGATAGCAGCAAGAAAATCCTGAAGCATGGGCTAGGTAGGGCCTCCCCATCCCAAGTGAGCAGAAACCAGTTATGAAGAGAGAGTCAATGATAAAGGAGGCACAAAAACTTTTGAAGAAATTTAATACCTTAAAAAACAGAATTTGCCAAAAGGTAAAAGAGGCACAAAAATCCACTGAGGAGAACAATTCCCTTTTTAAAAAAAAGTTAAAATTCATAAAAAGTAGCACTGGAAAAAAAATCTTAAAAGTAGAATGGTAAAAAAAAAGTACAAAAGGAGGGGAAATGACATTTAATAAAAAGAGATGATTTGCTAGTATTCCTGATAAAAACAATAGAGCTGAATAGAAAATTTAATTTTCAATGTAATACTCAGGAAAAGCACAAAAGTGTAAACAGAAAAGAGAAATCATACAGGATTCAATAATGTTAATTTTTTCCTACTACATGACAAAAGGATACATGTAATTCCTTTAGTAGTAGTACAGTTAGAAGGAGTATATATAGACAGAAGATATGTTTGTGAATTGACTAGAATGGGATGATTTTTAAAATATATATATAATTAAAGAGTAAAAAAAAGGGAAGCACTGAAAGAAAGGAGAAGGGAGAAGTAGAATGGCTAAACAGTCTCACTAAAGCAGTCAAAAAAAGAAGAGTTTTTACAGTGGAGATGAGGAGGTACTGGTTAATGTTTGAACATTATTCTCATCAGGATTGACTCAAAATGAGAATAAAATAAACTTTCTGTTGGGTATAAAAATCTCTATTATCTTACTGGGAAGTAGGGAGAAAAGAGAAGGTGAGATTATTTTAAAAAAGAATTAAATGAAAGAGACATTGGTCATAAGCACAACAAATTTTTGAGGAAATAATGGGGGTCAAGGAGAGGCAGGAAAGGATAAAAAGAGGGAAAATAGGATGGAACTAAATACACAGTTAATAATCACAACTGTGAATATGAATAGGATCAACTCACCTATAAAATGGAAGTGGATAGCAGAATAATTTTTTTTTAATTCAACAATGTGTTGTTTTAAAGAAATACATTTGAAGCTGAGTGACATACTCAGAATAGAGATAAGAAGGAGGAGCAGAATCTATTATTCTACAATTGACACTAAAAAAATAAAGGCAGAAATAATAATCATGATCTCCGGCAAAGCAAAAGTAAAATAATTAAGAGATAATGAAATTACATTTTGTTAAATGATATCATAGACAATGAACTAATATAAATGGTATAGCATCCAAGTTCTTTATTTATTAAAGTTTTTTAATTTTCAAAAGATATGCATTGATAATTTTTCAACATTAACCCTTGAAAAACCTTGTGTTCCAATTTCCCTCCCTTCTCCTTACTGCTTCCCCTAAATAGCAAGTAATACAATATATGTTAAGCATGATAAAAAAAAATGTTAAACCAATATATGCATGACATATTTATACAATTATCTTGCTACACAAGAAAAATCAAATCAAAAAGAGAAAAAATGAGAAAGAAAATAAAATGCAAGCAAACAATAACAGAAAGAGTGAGAATGCTATGTTGTGATCCACACTCAGTTCCCACAGTCCTCTCTGTAGGTGTAAATGGTTCTCTTCATCACAAGATCATTGGAACTTGTCTGAATTGTCTCATTGTTGAGAAGTGCCATGTCCCTCAGAACTGATCATTGTGTTATCTTGCTTTTGCTATGTAGAAATAAAACTGATACAGACAAGATTAGAAGGGTATTATTAAATTAGGAAAACATTTTTACATTTAAGGGTTCTGATAAAAGCCTCATTTCTAAAATATATAGAGAATTGACTCAAATTTATAAGACTTGAAGCCATTCTCCAACTGATAAATGGTCAAAGGATATGAACAATATTCAAATGAAGAAATTAAAACTATATGTAGGCCCATGAAAAGGTGCTCCAAATCACTATTGATCAGAGAAATGCAAATTAAGACACCTCTCAGATTGGCTGAAACAACAGGAAAAGAGAATGATGAATTGGAGGGGTGTGGGAAAACTGGGACATTAATACATTGTTGGTAGAATTGTGAATGAATCCAACCATTCTGGAGAGCAATATGGAACTATGCCCAAAGAATTATCAAAGTGCATACCCTTTGACCCAGCAATGTTTCTACTGGGCTTATATCCCAAAGAGATCTTAAAGAAGGGAAAGGGACCCACATGTGCAAAAAAGTTTGTGGCACCGCCCCTTTTTCATTAATTCCCTTGGTATTCTTGAACTTTTGTTCTTTCAGGATTTTCTTGTTGTTTTTCCGAATTCTATAAAATAATGTTTGATTGTTGTTTGATTGGTATGGTATTAAATAAGTAGATCATTTTAGGCAGAATTTTCATTTTTATTATATTTGCTCAGCCTAGCCATGAATAATTGATATTTTTCCAATTGTCTAGATCAGGCTTTATTTGTGTGAGAAGTGTTTTATAATTGTGTTTATATAATTCCTTTATTTTTTTCTTTTCTTATTGTCAAAGGCAACATTTCTAGCACAATGTTGAATAATAGTGGTGTTAATGAACATTTTTGTTTGATAGATCTCTGAAGTCAACTAAATGGAAAATTTAAAAATTATAGTTTATACATGGCACCTTCACAAAAAAATAACCCAGTATTAGGACATTAAAAACCTCACAATCAAGTGCAGAAAAGCAAAAATATTAGCTGCACGCTTTCCAGATCCTAATGCAATAAAAATTAATTCAATAAAAAGCCATGGAAATAGTTTAAAAATTAATTGAAATTAAATTTTAAAATTTTGAAACCAAATAATCTAATCCTTAAAATTAGGTCAAACAACAAATCATAAAAAAATCAATAATTTCATTAAAGATAATGACAATAATAAAATATAATACCAAAATTTATGAGATGCAGTCAAAGTAGTATTTAGGGGAAATTTTATATCTCTAAACACATCAATAAAATAGAAAAAGATAAACAAATTGAATAAGCAACTAGAAAAAGTTAGAAAACAAACAAAAAATTCCCACATCAAAATGAAAATCCTGAAAATCAAAGAAGATTAATAAAATTGAAAATAAACAAAAAAATTGAACTAATAAAAAGATCTAGGAGATGGTTAAAAATAATAAATAAACCATTGGTTAATTTTAAGAAAAAAAGGAGGAAAACTAAATTGCCAGTATCAAAAATAAAAAGGATGAATTTCCCACTAATACAAATGAAATTAAAGCAATCAGTAGAAGTTATTTTGCCCAATTATGTCAATAAATCTGACAATCTAAGTTAAAATGATGAATATTTACAAAAATGTAAATTTCCCAGATTAACAGAAGAGGAAATGGAATGCTTAAATAATCTTATTTTAGAAAAAAGACATTGAAAAAGACATCAAGAAAAAATCCCCAGGTCCAGATAGTTCCACAAAACATTTTTAAAAATTAATTCTTCTAGTACAGAAAATCTTTAGAAAAAATAGAAAAAGTAGGAATCCTGCAAAATTCCTTTTATAACACAAATTGGGAAAAGTCCATAAAATATAAAATCAGGACTAAAAATATTCAAGAGGCAAGCCAGTGTCTGTAAAGGGCTAAAACTATAAAAAAAGTGTACTTGAATCAAACAACTAAGCACTTAAGGCTAATTACCTATTCCATATGAGACAATGACTCTATTAGCATATGTTTTGGATAAATGGCTCTTCTCACAGTTAATGTTGGGTCTTAAAATAATTGTAGGCAAGGATTAGAGGGTGGGGTGAGACAGACTAGAGTCACTTTGTTGCAGGATGAGGAAGAGAGAAGTTGGTGACTTTGGCCTAGAGAATCAAGGATACATCTTTGGGGAGCCTGTGACAGTTTGTCCGTCTCCTTCACTTCTCCCCCTAAGGCCAAAGACTTTAATTTATCCTGACTCTAGCTGACCCCAAGGCCTCCAGGGAGCTAGCTTGGACTTAACAAGTGTCCTAGTTTCATCCTAATTGCCTTATTATAATGCTAAAGATGACTAAACCCAACACAAATGGCAAAGAAAAAATATCTATTCATCTAGGTAAGTCTATTTCTTTCCATCATCTTGAGAGGTATTAACTAAAGTAGGAGCAGCAGAATATGAGACCATCAGAATTGAACAACAAAAAGTAAGCACTATATAGTGGCACATGTAAACAGTGAATCCAAGAATCCTTTGTTCTATTTTGATTAGTGTCATCATGGTCAGTAGCACTTGCAATGAACCTTCTCGGGATGTGGAGTACTGCTATTTTATTTAAAGTTCTTTCTGTATACCTTGTTGATGAAATTAAATTTGTACAGCAAAAAGTTCAAATGTCCAGGCTATAGTGCTGCTCCTACACTGTGGATTTCTCCTAGTCTAGTCTACAATTCTCAGATAAAAGAAGCAACAGATGTTTCTCCTCCTAATAGTGAAGTATACACTTTAGAAAATGGCTTTATCTTTATGGGAAGTTGATCAAGCAATATTTCATGTGGAAAAATATTCAGTTCTATCCTTGGTGTATTTAATAAATGAAATAAAGGAAGTGAAAGGACAGCAGGACACTTCAGATGACTCAGAACATTTTTTGTCTAAAGAAATCTTAAGTTCTTTGTTCATGAACTCTACCTGCCCTGAACTCTGAAGGTCGTAGTGAATATAAAATTTAGGAGTTATTCTTATGTAAGAATAGACATGAGAGAGCACAGTATTAATAAAATGAGATGACCTCTGAAAATCAATATAAGCAGGAGTCTCAGACCTAGGAACAGTTTCCTTGAAAAGGACTTTACCACAAATTGAACATTAGCTTTGTAGATGCTCAAATGTAATGTGTACTAAGGAGCAACTATCAAAAGTCATAGCTTAGAAGGCATGCTGATTACATGCATAACATGTTGTACAAATACCACTGACCTGAGTGGTGATGCCCATATCAACTATTTCTTGAGTGTCAAAATACACATGCATACATACTATGAACAAACCAACACACTTAGGGAAGAAATTCCAGAAGAGAAGTGGCTTACCATTCTCAGTCTCCCAGAATACTGAAACCTATTTTGCCTTACATGGTTGTTTCCATTTTAGAGTCATTATAAGGCCACTTAAAGACAGCAGGTCCAGAAGATTTTGCATATCCTAAATGTTAGAGAGGAGCTCTAATATGTGGGTTGCTCCTTCCAAGGAAGCTCATTTTGTCATGCCATCAGCTTGATTGATTCCTTTTGGGTTGGTTCTATAAATGTGGGCAGAGTAGTGAATAATAGAGCACTTGGAATTTGTACAGCAGATGGAAGGTCCTTGATGTTTTCTGCATTAGCAATGACCTTAACAGATGAATTCAGGAAACCTCTCTGTAACCATACTATCTCGATGGCATGATAGATTTGAAAGGCTTATCAGGAGTCAGTGTAGATATTGGCACTTTCTCCCTCAACAGTTTGAAATAACAATGAAGCAGCCTAGACAGTTTCAGAGACTACAGGGACACCTGTGTATTTGTCACCATTCTCCATAAAAAGGAATCATCAATATATAGTGTCATGTGGGGTCTTTTATAGGGATATCAGAAACATCTTTCTCAGCTATTTTACCATAATAGAATAAACACAGAGGGGCTCACCTAAAGTAGGTAGATCAGGGAGAAGTGTGACAAGGTTCAGGATGGAATACTGCTTCAGTCTCTGCCCAGAAACCTCACCTCATATCTTGCAAGAAAAGATTTGAATGCAATATTTCGATAACAAAGTTTCACAATAATAGAACTTCAATCTCATGGGAATACTGCATTATAATTAGGGTGCTGGGGACAGATTCCCTTTTGATCTGTAAAATTGACACTCTGAAATTCTGTCCCCTTTTATTCCTAGCCTCCCAGATTCCACAGGGTCTGAGAGAGAGTATATCTCCCCAGCCAAGTTAAAAATCATTATTCAATTGGAAATCTTGATCAAAAGCACTTCATTGATCTTTTCGGGATGCTGCTTCTTCAAGAAATTCCAGATTCTCGAAAAAGATCTTGGTCTGATAATCAGCTCAAACTGCTCCCATCCCCCCACCAAGATCTCCTCATAAAGTAGGTTTCTGTTCACTCACGTCTTTGCAGAATTTCCAAAGCAGGACTATGCCCCATCCCTTTGAATAGCTGCCTGTCAGGACACCTGCCTACTGTGAAGACATTTTGTTCTCAGTGCCAGCCTCCCTTTCCCTAATAGGACTTTGTCACTAGGAAGTCAGTCTCCTAGCAAAGCTGATTTCTCATCCAACAATAAACTTCCATTTTCACCACTTAATATTTTGGTTTTGTGAATTCTTTCATGAAGAACTTGTGTCTTTGATCAAAAGGGGATTTCCACAACTGACTGTCATTAGAACCCCATCAAGGGCTCCTAAACTAGATCTCATACACTAAATGTGATTAAAGATAAATTCTGATGCAGAATTTGAGAGAGCAAATTTGGGTTTTGAACAAGTGAGGCAAGTGATGCCATATCCATTGTCTTATTCCAGGTGAAGACTAAACAGTATTGGAAATATGGTTAAATAGGAATGCTCATAAAGGTAAGAATAAAGGTAAAGAATAAATCTATCAGAGTAAAGCAGATGGTGCTTTAAATAATTAAAGCAATATGAGCTCAGAAAGCTCTATCACAGGTTGGGCATATATATTCTTTATAAATATTTGAAATGGAGATGTTTTCAAATTTGTATGTTATGCAGAGAGGTCCTGGGCTACTGTCTCCCATGTTTCCTAATTCAAAGTTCTTTAGCGAAATCTTGACAATGCCCTTGTATTGTATTGTATTTTACATCAGGCACAGGCTTGGACTTCTTGACAGAAAAAAAATATGATTGTTACAAGGTGATTTGCATAAATTAATGATAGGTTGACCCCTGAGAGAATTGATAATAGAGGAAATACTCTCTATGGCTTCAAGGAACACTGATTTTTGAAGCTTAGATAGTAGAGGTCCTCCTTTGGTTTTAATAGTGATGAGTACAGCAAAATTTAGCAATCCAACATCTAAGGGGGAAGTAGCTCTCAAAGAATCAGGAATATGGCAAGATTTCCTGACTAGTTAGAAGAAATACAAACAATTCATCTGAGAGGCTCCATGGAAATATAAGAATATTTTTTTAAATGTTCATAGAAATCTATAAGCATCAGAAACATGAACAATGAGTCCTCAGGGACATGTAAAGACAAAGAACCATTATGGGAAAATGAAATAGTGGCTCTGTGCTTGCTAGAAGGTCCTGACCTAGGATTGGGAAAAAAAAAGAATGCTTTATTAGGAGAGGGCCAGAAGTGATAACTCAGAAAGAGCCCGGGGATTTCCAGAAACTCAAGCAATACTGAGCAGCCACAAAAGTATAATCAGATAGAACTACCCTGGTTGCTTCACTGTGCAATAAACAATTATAGAATATGTCACACACTTTCAACAGTAACATGAGATTCTTTGTTACAAGGAAAGCTACTACTGGGGCTATAACATTTGTATCAAGGCAAACAAAAGATTTTTCTTTGGGTTCTGCCCTCTAGGCCAAGCCTTCTTACACGAATTCTGAAACTATTTATCCCTTTTATCTTAAAAGTTTTATTGTTATGCTGTTATTGTTGTTTCTTTGTTCTTCAGCCCTGCCTAGCTAGGTGGCCTTTCCCCTGACAATAAAATACTCTAAGGGCTGACTTCTCTAAGCTCTGGGCTGATAAGTGGCTGTAGCTGATATGTTCACAAGACTGTGAGATTTGAAGCTTGAGGTTCTTTATGGGATATTGTAAAAATTGCTCGTAAAAAATTTAGGTTTTACTTTCTCTGTTCCTCTCAGTCTCCCCCCCCCCCCTCCATATACATATAAATGATACTTTTGAGTTTGCTAATGTCCTTTTTATTTCTTCTAGGGCATCTCTTCTAGAAGTGTTTTTGAATTTCAGGAATGACATTTCAGTAATAAAAGCTGAATTGAGGATCTTGGGCATTCTGGGATTGGTTTGTCCTGCTTTCCATATTTATTAGAAGTGATATTTTTAAGCCTTATCTTGGAAGTTTTGTCACTAGAAAACTGCTATGACATATCTCACTATCATTTTTCTAACTACATTACCACCTTGACCACCAAACATAACTTCATCTCCTTTTTCTTACTAATCTCTTTCCAATGAATTTTATTTTTCTTGTATAAAGAGTATACTCTTCAGAAATATACACACAGAAGATGAGGTTGACACATGTATTGCCAGAGCTTGTTCAGTGTTTGGTAAGTTCCAAAAGAAAGTGTGGGGCAAAAGAGCCATTAGAATGCCTACCAAACTGAAGGTCTACAGAGTTGTTGTGTTGGTATGCCTTGATAATCTACCAGCACCATGCCAGGAAATTAAATTGCTTCCATTTGGATTGTCTTAAGAAGATTCTGAAGATCACCTGGCAAGCAGAAAATTGAGGTCCTTTTTCAAGCTGAACTGGCAAGCAATAAAACTCTTTCACATAAATGCAATTCTAATGGGCTGCCACATTGTTGAAAGACCAAACATACACTGGCTGAAAAGACTATTTTAAGGAGGACTCATATAAGGCAAACCCTCACATGGAGGTCAGAGGAAACAATACAAGGACATTGTCAAGGTTTCTCTGAAGAACTTTCAAATATGAAACATGGGAGACAATAGTACAGTACCTCTGCATAGTGCTGTCTACTAGCAAAGCAGAATTATATGTGCTCAACCTATAATAGAGCTTTCTGAGCTGGTATTGCTCTAATTAGCCATAATCAGTTATACATACATTGACTCCAAAATCATGATGTCATTTTGGTCCTCTTCAATTACAAAGGATAACAATAAATGATGATTATATCCTCAATATTTTGCCATAAATTTTAAAATATATTTTATTAATTTTAAAATATTTTCCATTTAATTTTTTTTACATTTAAACAGTTTTAACATTCATTTTTTTAAAATTTCACTTCCATATTCTCCTCTTTCCACCCCTTCCTGAATCTTGGAGAAGGCAAATAGTATAATATCAATTATGTTTATGAAGTTATGTGAAACATTCTTATATTAGCTTTGCCATGTATTCTTTTTTCTTTTTTTTTTAATTATAGCTTTATATTGACAGAACATATGCATGGGTAATTTTTCAACATTGTCCCTTGCAATCACTTCTGTTCCAACTTTTCCCATCCTTCCCTCCATCCCCTCCCCTAGACGGCAGGCAGTCTCATATATGTTAAATATGTTAAGGTGTTATGAGCCAGAACTTGAAATAAGGTACTAAATGGAATTGAGGAGACAATGGTTAAATCTAGTTTAGCTTTGATTTAATCCTACAACAAATAATGGTTTCCTAGTGATATAATGATAGGTGTATACTCAATGTGAAGCATAAAAGCTAGGAGCCTTAACCAGGACTGACATTTGGAGAAAGCTGGAGGCAGAAGTTGGCAAAGGCAAAAGACTGGCAGCAGGAGCTCAAGCTCTTGGGACCAAGGAAAGAGATAGGCTTTTAAGAAAGCTAACCAGGCCCCAGGAAAGGAAACAAGACTTTGAAAGAGACAATAAAGGATTTGAACTTGAACACCTGGCTATACTTGTGGTGATTACTAAACAAAGGCTGCCTATAGAGACCCCAAGAAAACCTCAACAGACATTTTAGAGAGAACATTACATTAAGGTATATCCCAAAACAAATATTGTACATTTTCAGTTTTTTCTTGTACAAGAAAAATCGGATTTAGAAAGATAAAAATAACCTGAGAAGAAAAATAAAAATGCAAGCAGTCCACACTCTCATTTCCCAGGGTTCTTTCTCTGGGTATAGCTGGTTCTTTTCATCATTGATCAATTGGAACTGAATTAGATTTTGTCATTGCTGAAGACAGCCACTTCCATCAGAATTGATCCTCATATAGTATTGTTGTTGAAGTATATAATGATATCCTGGTTCGCCATTTTACTTACTCAGTTCATGTAATCTCTCAAGACTCTTGTATTCATCCTGCTGCTTATTTCTTTGAACAATAATATTCCTAATTTCATATAACAAATTTACCACCATTCTCCAGTTGATGACATCCATTCAATTTCCAGTTTCTAGTCACTACAAAAAGGGGCTGCTACAAAATTTGCAGAAGGTCCCTTTCCCTTCTTTAGTATCTCTTTGGGGTATAAGCACAGTAGTAACACTGCTGGATCAAAGTGTATGCACAGCTTGATAACTTTTTGAGAATAGTTCCAAATTGTTCTCCAGAATGGGTGGATCCGCACCTCCCCAAAACAATGATCATGTCCCATTTTCCCATCCTCTCCAACATTCATCTTATCTTTTCCTTCATCTTAGCCAATCTGGGAGGTATGTTGGTATCTCAGAGTTGTCTTAATTTCATTTCTCTGATTAATAGTGATTTAACATCCTTTCATTAGTGAAATAGTTTCAATTTCATCATCTGAAAATTGTCTGTTCATATCCTTTGAACATTTATCAATTGGAGAATGGCTTAATTTCTTATAGAGTCAGTTCCCTATATGTAGGCCTTTATCAGAACCTTTAACTATAAAAATGTTTCCCCAGTTTATTGCTTCCCTTCTAAACTTGTTTGCATCAGTTTTGTTTGTACAAAAGCTTTTTAACTTGATATAATCAAAATTTTCTATTGTGATCAATAATGATCTCTAGTTCTTCCATTATCCCAATTCCTTCCTCCTTCCGTTGGGGTAAACTTCCTATTTTTTTTAATTTATTTATAATCTCATTCTTCATGCCTAAATCCAACCCATTTTGATCTTATCTTGGTGTATGGTGTTAAGTGTAGGTCCATGCCTATTTTGCCATACAATTCCAGTTTTCAGCAGTTTTTGTCAAAAGTGAATTCTTATCCCAAAAGTTGGGAATCTTTTTTTTAAACACTAATTACTAAAGTTAAAAACTATTTTTGTCCTTGAACCTAACCTTTCCACTGATCGCTAGTCTTTTCTTAGCCAATATGGAATGGTTTGGTGACTGCTGCTTTGTAATATGGTTTTAGATCGGTAAAGCTGGTCACCTTCATTTGATTTTTTTCCATTGTTCCTTGAAATTCTTCACCTTTGTTTTCCTATGAATTTTTTTTTATTTTTTTTCCTAGGTCATTAAAATGTTTCTTGGGGTCTGGTATAGCACTAAATAAAATAGATTAGTTTAGGTAGTATTGTCATCTTTTTATATTCCTGGACATCCAAAAGGATAATATTTTTCGTTTTTAGATCGACTTTGTTGTTGGAAGTATTTTATAGTTTTGCTCAAGTTCTTGCTTTCCGGAGATAGATTAAATATTTTATACTATTGACAGTTATTTTTAAATGGGTTTCTCTTTTTTCTCTTGCTGTTTTTTTTGTTGGTGATGTTTAAAAATTTGAGGATATGTGGATTTATTTTGTATCCTAAACTTTGCTAAAAGATGTGGATTTTTCAAATAGCATTTTAATGAATCTCTTTTTCTCTTGTATCTATCTCATCTACAAAAGGTGATAATTTGGTTTTCATTTCCTACTCTAATACCTTTAAGCTCTTTTTCATCTCTTTTGCCAATCTAGCACTAATACAATATTGAATAATAATTAATGGGAGGACAACCTTGTTTCCTCCATCTTATTGGAATAATTCGTTTACCCCTTACAATGATGCTTATGACGGTTTCAATATATGCTCCTGGCTATTTTGGAAAAGTTCATTTATTTTTCTATTTTTAATAGGAATAATATTAGATTTTATCAAACATGCATCTATTGAGATGATCATATGATTTTTTGTTAAGGTTATTGAATAGTCAATTATGCTAATAATCTGGTTTATATTATCCTGGGACAATTTCCTTAACCTTTTTAATATTTTATTTGTTTTGCATCAATTTCAAGGAATTGGTTATAATTTTCTTTCTCAGTTTTCAACCTACCTGGTTTAGGTATCAATAATTCTATGTCATAAAAGGAATTTGGTGGGTTCCTTGTCCCTATTTTTCAAATATTTTTTAATTTATTGGGTTTTTTCTTTAAATGTTTGTCAATTCATCAGGTTCTGGGACTTTTTCTTAGGGAGTTGATTAATAGCTTGTTCTATTTCTTTTTCTAAAATGGGACTATTAAGCCAATTTACTTCTTCCTGGGCAAGTTATATTTTTGAAAGTATCCATCCATTTCATTTAAGTTATTTTATTTATTGGCATAAAGTTGGGCAAAGTAATTCCTAATTATTGCTCTAATTTCCTTTTCATTAGTGGCAATTTTGCCCTTTTCCTTTTTAAGATTAATAATTTCATTTTCCTCTTTCCTTTTTTCTAATCAAATTTATCAAGGGTTTATCTATTTTGTTGGTGTTTTCATAGAAGCAATTCTTAGTTGTATTTATTAATTCAATAGTTTTTTTTTTTTTTCAATTTTATTAATCCCTCCTTTTATTTTTAGAATTTCAAGTTTAGTGTTTGACTGGGGTTTTTAATTTGTTCCTTTTCTAGCTTTTTTAGTTATCAGCCCAATTGATTAACCTTCTCTTTCTCTATTTTATTCAAGTAGGCCCTAGAGATATAAAATTTCCCTTTATTACCGCTTTGGCTGCATCCCACACATTTTGATATGACATCTCATTATTGTCATTTTCTTGGGTGAAATTATTAATTGTGTCTATGATTTGCTGTTTTCCCCAATCATTCTTTAGGATGAGATTATTTAGTTTCCAATTATTTTTTGGTCTATTTTCTCCTGGCTTTTTATTGAATGTAATTTTCATTGCATAGTGTTCAGTGGATGCAATTATTTTTATTTTTTTATTAAAGCGTTTTATTTACAAAACATATGCATGGGTAATTTTTCTTTTTTTTAATCATTTTTTATTATAACTTTTTATTTACAAGTTATATGCATGGGTGATTTTACAGCATTGACAATTGCCAAACCTTTTGTTCCAATTTTTCCCCTCCTTCTCCCCATCCCTTTCCCTAGATGGCAGGTTGACCAATACATGTTAAATGTTAAAGTATAAATTAAATACAATATAAGTATACATGTCCTAACAGATATTTTGCTGTACAAAAAGCATCAGACTTTGAAATAGTGTACTATTAGCCTGTGAAGGAAATCAAAAATGCAGGTGGACAAAAATATAGGGATTGGGAACTCTATGTAATGGTTCATAGTCATTACCCAGAGTTCTTTCGATGGGCATAGCTGGTTCAATTCAATACTGCTCCATTGGAACTGATTTGGTTCATCTCATTGCTAGAAATGGCCACATCCATCAGAATCAATCATCATATAGTAGTGTTGTTGAAGTATATAATGATCTCCTGGTCCTGCTCATTTCACTCAGCATCAGTTCATGTAAGTCTCTCTAGGCCTTTCTGAAATCATCCTGATGGTCATTTCTTACCGAGCAATAATATTCCATAATATTCATATACCACAATTTATTCAGCCATTCTCCAATTGATGGGCATCCCACTCAGTTTCCAGTTTCTGGTCACTACAAAGAGACCTGCCACAAACATTCTTGCACATAACATATAACACTAAATGGTCCCTTTCCCTTCTTTTAGATTTGTTTGGGATATAAGACCAGTAGAAACACTGCTGAATCAAAGGGTATACACAGTTTGATAACTTTTTGAGCATAATTCCAAATTCCAAATAGTTCCAAATTGCTCTCCAGAATGGCTGAATGTATTCACAATTCCATCAACAATGTATTGGTGTCTCTGTTTTCGTACATCCTCTCCAACATTAAGAAATGCATTTATTATTTCTGTCTTTCTTCATTTTAATTTGAGGTCTTTATGTCCTAATATATTGTCAATTTTTGTATAGGTTCCATGAACTGCTAAGAAGAAAGTGTACTCCTTCTTGTCTCCATTCAGTTTTCTCCAAAGAGCTATCATGCCTAACTTTTCTAGTATTCTATTTACCTCTGTAACTTCTTTCTTATTTATTTTGAGGTTTGATTTATCTAATTCTGACAGTGCAAGGTTGAGATCTTTCCACTATCATAGTTTTGTTTTCTATTTCTTATTGCAGCTCTCTTAACTTCTCCTTTAAGAATTTAGATGATACACCACTTGGTGCATATATGTTTAGTACTGATATTGTTTCATTATCTATGCTATCCTTTAGCAAGATATAGTGCCCTTCCTTATCTCTTTTAATTAGATCAATTTTTGCTTTTGCTTCATCTGAGATCAGGATAGCTACCCCTGATTTTTTTACTTCACCTGAAGCATAGTAGATTCTGCTCCAGCCTTTTACCTTTACTCTGTATCTCTCACCCTGCTTCAAGTGTGTTTCCTGTAAACAACATATTATAAGATTCTGATTTTTAATCCAGTCTGCTATCCACCTCTGCTTTATGGGGGAATTTACCCCATTCACATTTATGTTTAAAATTACTAATTCTGTATTTCCTGCCATCTTGTTAACCCCAGCTTATACTTTTCTACTTTCCTTCTCCCTTACCCCCCTCCCCACTATTAAATTTGTGAGTAGCACTTGCCTCATGCAACCCTCCCTCTTTAGGATCTCTCCCCCCACTTTAAAGTCTCTCCACTTTTCTTAACCCTTTTCCTCACAATTTCTGGATTGCCTTCTATTTAGCTTATTCCTTCCCTTTTCACTTTTTCCCTCCCATTTTTCAATGAGGTGGGAGAAGTTTCTCTGTAAATTGAATATGTCTAATATTTTTTCTCTCTAAGCCAATTCTGATGAAAGTGAGATACACACTATGTTCACACCCCCCCCTCCTTTCTTTCCCTCAGATATAATAGGTTTCCTTTGCCTTTTCATGAGATGTAGTACCTTCACTTTTTCCTTTTTCTGGTACAATTTCCTTTCCATCTCTAGCTTCTTTTTTTACATTATAACTATAAAACCAAATTATACATGTATTCTTTATGTATACTTATAACAGAATTATAGTTCCTGAGATTTCTTTTTACCTTTATATGTTTCTCTTGAGTCCTATATTTGGAGATTAAACTTTTTATTTAGTTCTGGTTTTTTCATCAGAAATAGATGGAATTCACCGATTTCATTGAATATTTATCTTCTCCCCTGGAAGAAAATGCTCAGTTTGGCTGGGTAAGTTATTCTTGACTGCATACCAAGTTCCTTAACCTTTTGGAATATCAGATTCCAGGCCCTTTGATCCTTTAATGCAGACATTGCTAGATCTTGAGAAATCCTTATTGTGCTTCCTCTGTATTTGAATTTTTTCTGGCTGCTTATAGTATTTTTTCCTTGGTCTGATAGTTCTGGAATTTAGCCACAATATTTCTTGGGGTTTTGATTTTGGGATCTCTTTCAGTAAGTCACCAGTGAATTCTTTCACTGTCTATTTTACCCTCTTTTTCTATAATATCTGGGCAGTTCTCTTTGATGATTTCCTGAAAAATAGTGTCTATGATCTTTTTTTTCATCATAATTTTCAGGAAGTCCAGTAATTCTCAGATTAACTCTCCTAGATCTATTTTCCAGGTCTGTTGTTTTCCCAAGTAGGTATTTAACTTTTTTTTCAATTTTTTGATTTTTTTGGTTTTGCTTGACTGATTCTTGGTATCTCCTTGAGTCATTCATTTCCATTTGTTCAATTCTGATTTTTAATGAATTATTTTCTTCATTTTTAAATTTCTTTTTGTAATTGTCCAATTGAGTTTTGAAATGAGTTGTTTTTTTCTATGGAATTTTTTTTTCCATTTTGCCAATTTTATTTTTTAGAGAGCTATTTTCTTTTTCCAATTCACTAATTCTATTTTTCAGAGAGTTGATTTCTTTGTCCACTGTATCTTTTAATGAGTAGGGTGACCTATCCAACCTTCTTGCCAAGTTTTCTTTTCCTTTCCCCATTTTTCTTCTAGCTCTCTTGTAAGAGCCTTTTTAATTTCTTCTATGAGAACCTTGTGTGGTGGGGATCAGATCATATCCCCCTTTGGGGTTTCATCTAGAGACAGATTGTTTTTAGTCTCTTCAGGGTTTGAAGTCTGTTTTCTCTATCAGTATAGAAGCATCTATAGTTAGAGCCCTCTTTAACTTTTTTACTCATTTTGACAAAAAAGACAAAGAAAACAAAAAAAATCAGCTGCGGTTTGGTTTGGGGGCAGTATGGTATTATCAAGCTTCCTCTACAGACAACAGGAAGTAGCAGTGAAGTAGCAGTGGGATAGTACTGACTTTGCTGTGTCTGCACAGCAGTTTTGCTCTGAGAGCCTGCTTAGTCACTCTGGGCGTTGGGTGGATGTGGCCAGGTTCCAAGAGACTCTAGCATTTAGGGGTTATAGTCTTTACCCCCTGTGTTTATAGCTTCTCTGCTGATCTATTACTGGCTTGCTGCCAAAGCAAAGTAGCTCACACTGTGGTAAAGTTTTCCCTGCAAATTTTCCTCTGGCTGAGATCCCACCCTTCCCCACTCTGGGCTGCTCAGTGTAGCTGCCTTCCAGTGCTTTCACTGCCAACTTTCCTGACCCTGTACCTTGTCTAATCATTCCCGCCCACAAACAAAAACAGACCTTTTCTGGAGAATTTCGAGGATATCTTCTATTGGTAATGTGTTTTACCCCAATATTCGTGGGTTTTTTCAGTCAAGCACTAATTCTGAGGCCTTTCATAAAAGAAGTAGTCTGAGGGAAAGGAAAAGCTTAGATAGATGCATGTGTCTTCTATGCCATTTTGGCTCTGCCCTCACCTCACCGCCCCCCACCATGTATTCTTAAGTCACCTTGAATATATTATATATTTTGTTTACCCAATGAGATTGTAAACCTCAGGGTTTACAGGGCTAAATGAAATAAATTGAAGTCTTTCTCTTTTCCATAGCATGATACTACGGAAAGAGGTCTAGCCCTGGGACCAAGGGATGTCAGTTCAAAATTTTGCTTTTGATGTTTACTACCTGTAAGTCTTTAAGAAACTCATTTTATTTCTCTGGAATTCAGTTCCCTCATCTATAATATAAAATTATTTGATTACATCACCTCAGAGATCCTTTCTACCTTCAGAATCATGGATTCTATAGCATCCTACTTCCCTCTAGAAACTCAGAGCTTAAAACAATGTCCTACATCTCATTCACAGTTAATAAATAATTCTGCTTGCACTTCCTAGGTCTCTTTTCTTTAACTATAGTATCAGAACTTATTTCTTTACAGAAATCTTCCAGAAAATGGTAGCTTTCCTAATTTGTTTGAGACACCTAAATTTTTGATATTTATTGAATTTTTATGTAGGTCACCAAGTCAATTTCTACTGCTATACAGTAGCTAAATTTTATAGATCTTACTTTTTTCTGTTATGCTTCTTCTTTTGAAGAATAGAAGTATATTGTAACAGAGCAAATATTATTTCTAGAGTCACAGCATGAGTTCAAATTCATCCATTTCCTTATAACTAATATGACCTCGGGAATGTCATTTAAGTTTTTAATTTTATGAATATTAGAAGACAGACTTTTGGGGGAAAATCACCCACATATTTCCATGATAAGTGAGGAATACTTTCTTCCCTTTAAGTTAAAGGCTGCATTTCATCAACCAAAAACCTGTCATAAACTAGGACTCTCTTTACTTTGAAATCACTTGGGCAATAAAACATAAATGGTTAGAAGGCTGAACTTTATCGAATAAATAAACGACTTTGCCTGAGAGAAAAAGATAGAGAAATTTACTATGAACTAGAAATCATATGGATTTTTAATAAAATGTCTTGCTCAGTATAAACAAAAATCCACTAAACCTAAGTTATTATATATACATATATGTAAATATATGTATATACATATAAATTGAAAATATAATAAAATAGCTCACATTTATATGATACTTTATGTTCAACAAAGTGCTTTACATATTTGATACTGTGGAAGAAAAATATTATTAATAGTACTATACTTTTCAGTTTTAAGCTTAAATCTGTTTGCCTCAGTTTCCTCATCTCTAAAATAGGATTAATAATAGAATGTGGTTCTTGTGAAGTTCAAATGAGATAATAATTGCAAAGTGTCCCCACATAGTAGGCACTATATAAATGTTAATTATAATTATTATATCTGCCAAAAAAATATTTGATTTATCATTAATCTAATTCCAAGCCATTTCTAACTTAGAGACAGAGAAATAAATTGAAAGACTGACAAAGAAAAAGACCAAGAAATGTCCAAAATAGCATAGTCCCCCCCTCATGTCTTCTGAGATGACTCTCAAGATTATTTCAGATAATATTTATAGTATCTTCAACAAATAAATTATGTCTTAAAATGGAATCTGGGTAAACATTAAAAAATACTTGATTAACCAAGTTATCATTCCCCCACTCCTAGGGTAAACAAAGGGGTTTCCTCCATTCTATTGGTATCTTAATTCCCTTCTCACTGGGGAAGGGTAGATTCTGGTGCCAACTACTTAAGGAAATGTGAAGGTAATGCTATAAACAAAAAGAATAAAGTTTGACTATTAGCTTTGATCCAATTCTTTAGGAAAACCTTTTTGTCTTTGACACATCACCCACATTTTCCAGGAAATTTTGTAAAGTATTTGTAGAGAGTATTTCTTAACAATACAGTAATCAAACAATTGGGAAGAGAGGAAGATAGGAGGGTAAAGACAATTAATTTGGGTTTGAACTTGTTGTGTTTAAGATAGTTTAAGACATCTAGTTCAATATGTTCAATAAGCAACTGGAGACGCAAGACTGAAGATCAAAAGAGAAGTTAGAATTGGGATTGTGTTGACATTTGAAATAGTTTAATTCAATTCACTGACAAAATATCGAGCACCCTACTATGTACCTTGGAGCTTTTCTGGCACCATGTAAGATATAAAAGAAGTGAGATATCATAATTACTCTTTTTAAAATTAATCTTTTAAGTTCTCTATTTTTTACTTTAGTTTTTAAAAATAATGATGTTTTTTTTTTCAAAATGCTTGCAAAGATAGTTTTCAGCATTTATCCTTGATAAACTTTGTGTTGCAAATTTTTCTCCCTCCCTTCTCCTCCAGTCCCTTCCCCTAAACAGAAAGTAATCCAATACAGGTAAAACATGTGCAATTCTTCTAAACATATTTCCATATTAATTAGGCTGCACAAGAAAAATCACATCAAAAGGGGGGAAGATGAGGAAGAAAAAAACAAGTAAGCAAACAACAATAAACAAAAGTTGAAAATACTATATTGTGACCCACATTCAATTCCCATAGTCCTCCCTCTGAATGCAGATGGATCTCTCCATCATATGTGTATTGGAATTGCCCTGAATCACCTCATTGTTAAATAGAGCCAAAGTTTGTTTGTTTTTTATGATGAGGAAAACCTAGGTTTATTTATTTATAGTAGATGGGGAGGCATCATCAAGGAGAGATAGAAGATCAGTGATAATCTGATGGAAAAGATGGAATGGAATAGGATCACCTATTCATGTAAAGAAGTTACCCTTGTCAAGGAAAAAATCACTGGTCTATATGATTCAGTAAAGGAAGAGATAGTAGCAGAAGATGTATAATATGAAATGAGCAAAGAAGTTCTTACTAAATGACTTCAATTTTATGGTGAAATATAAGACAATTCCAAGCTAAGAGGATAGGGGAAGTGAAATCATAGAATGTTTGAAGAAAGATTTTTCTAGAAAGATTGGGAAACTAACCATGGTGAGTGAGATAACAAGTCAATTAGAGTGGTATAAAAAGGTTCACCTTATCATAGCTAGGACCCAGTTGAAAATTAAACTTTACTGCAATCAGTCACTATGGTTTTATGATTTTCTGCAGTAAGTGAATAGAAATAAAGGTAGGAGATGATAGCAATCCAAGGCTGAGATGTGTTAGGACAAGATCTTCAAAAGGATAAGAAAATAAGATATTTGAATGACAGGACATAGGGAAGGTATGAGAGTGTAGACAGTGCAATGGTGATGCTTGGAAATATCAGTAATGGAAGGGTTTTGAAGCTTTTGGTGAAAATTAAGGAAAGAATTTGTGGCAACAAGGCAGAGGGAAGGTTAGAATAATAATAGATTGTAAGCAGATAAAGGAATTTCAGATACATGTAAATAGAGGAACATGGAATAATTATGGGTAATAGCAAGATCAAGGATAATACCAATTCTAAGTGACAAGAAGTTGGTCTGAGGGAACCAGCAGTTTGAAGAACTGAAACATTAAAGTGCCTGAGAAAATACAAATATATATATGTTGAAGTCCCCCAGTATAAGAACAGAACATGATGAGAAAAGGAACATGGTGAACCAGACTCTAAAGTCTTTTATTCTTCTTATTATTATTATCATTATAGCTTTTTATTGACAGAACATATGCATGGGTAAGTTTTCAACACTGACCCTTGCAAACACTTCTGTTCCAACTTTCCTCTTCCTTCCCTCCACTCTCTCCCCTAGATGGTAGGCAGTCTCATACCTGTTAAACATGTTAAAGTATATCTTAAATACAATATATGTGTACATATTTATACAGTTCTCTTGTTGCACAAGAAAAATCAGATTTAGAAAGGCAAAAATAATCTGAGAAGAAAAACAAAAATGCAAGTAGTCCACATTCACTTGCCAGTGTTCCTTCTCAGGATGTAGCTGATTCTGTTCATCACTCATTAATTGGAACTGAATTGGATCTTCTCATTGCTGAAGACAGCCACTTCCATCACAATTGATCCTCATATATTATTGTTGTTGAAGTGTATAATGATCTCCTGGTTCTGATCATTTCACTTACCATCAGTTCATGTAAGTCTCTCCAAGTCTTTCTGAAATCATCCTGCTAGTCACAATAATATTCTATAACATTCATATACCATAATTTACTCTCCAATTGATGGGCATCCATTCAATTTCCAATTTTTAGCCACTAAGATAAGGGCTGCCACAAACATTTTTGCACATGTGGGTCTCTTTCCCTTCTTTAATATCTCTTTGGGATATAAGCCCAGTAGTAACACTGCTGGATCAAAGGGTATGCAGACTTTAAAGTCTTTAAGCAGAGAAAAGTAATGCTTTGGTGGATAGTAAACAACAGCTATCAGAAGTTTTTTTGGATAGTGGATATGGGTTGAGTGAACTGACAAAAAAATTATTGAGTGGTGATGGTAGAGGGAGAACCTAATAGTGGAAATTGGGAACAAAAAGCAAACTTCCTAATAATGACTTGGAGTATGAGTAAAAGCTCAAAAAATGATGGAAAAACTGTTTAGAGAGATTTTGACATCAGGAATAAGACAGTACACAGGGAGAACAAGAAAATTATGGAAGAAAAAAAGAAAATTAGTTTGTTTTACTTAAAGATGAAAACTAGTTTGTTAACTATGAATCAAGCATTTCAGAGGGCACCGTAGGAGTTGGGAGCATTAGAGTGAGATGTTAGTGGATTGAGTTGAAAGAGGTAGGAATAATGTAGCAGTGAATTGTTCAAAACTGGTTTGAAAAATGTCAGGTGTGAGATTTGAAATCCTTGGGATTGAGAGGGGAAAAAGGGTAAATTAGTCTATTAATCATTGAGCAATGAGTTCAGATAAATTATCAGATAAATTCATGCTCAAGGCAATAATTAGCCCAGGATTTCAGATAGTTATGTGTAACTGGAAGAAAAGAGAAAATGCAGGAAAATCCCTAGATAGTAGCAGGACAACAGATATGGAGTAGTAAGAATTCAGAGAAGCTGATAGGAAACCTTCCAGACAAAGTAGTACTGTGGAATTATATGTAACTAAAGAGGATACTTGAAGGACAGTGGAATGAACACTCATATGACAACAACAAGAACAATAAGTACAGGCATTCTCTATACTTCTGGGTAAATTTTGGTCAATTTTGTGTAAAAATGTGACTTCATGAAGGATATAATTTGTGAAAGCTCACCAGTTCCCTTCTCTTACCTTCACCACAAGCATCCTCAATTCATACATGGATTCAATTTGTATAGATATGGATGTAGGTACATAGATCAGTAGTTATTAATATCCTTTCTTTCTCATTTTTGTTAAAATAAGAACTGATATTTTCCTATAACTTCTACATGTTTCTATCTTTCAAATATCTTAATGATTCTATTCATCATTTGTGTTTATATTTTTCAGACTTCAAACTCTAATTAATATATTGGCCAAATATAAAAAGACTAATTATAAACTTCTTTCCACAGAATTGAAAAAAACTAAAGATAAAATAAAGCATATATTTTCATGTATTGGCTTCTTTAATTGGTCATACTTGTTACAAGAAAGGGTTCTATTGGAGGGGTAGTGTAAAGGGCCAGAACTCTGGAAATATGTATTTGAAACAAGGATTCTTACAACAAGTGGAATTGATAAGACAATGGTAATCTAGTTTAGCATGGTGATTGATAGTTCTCTAGTTCAGTATGATTGAATTAATCTTATAACAAATAATGGTTCCCTAGTGATATAATGATTGGCTTATACTCAGTATGATGAATGGATTTAATTGTAACAGTATTTAAGAAGGTCAGAGTCAGACCTAGAAAGGGAATTGAATAGGACCAGAACAGACTTGGGGAAGACAGAGGACTGGAGGTTGGAGCACAAGTTCTCAGACTGAGACAGACTTCAAGACAGAGACTATCGTGGTGGTCCTCCTGCCCCCCCACACACACACACACAGAAAGCAACACACATTCCAGAGGACTTCCAGAAAGCTAACCTGGGCCCCAGGCAAGGAAACAAGACTGGGAAGGAGACAATAAAGATATTTGGACTTTATCTCTGACTATTCTCATAGTGACTACTCTGCTGAAAGGAAGGCTGGTCCAGAGATCTCCAGAAAACTAACCAGAACGTTACATTTTGGAGCCTGAAGCTTGCTAAACTAGATAACCATTGTCTTATCAATTCCACTGAGTTAAGACCTTGTTGTAAGAATTTCTCCAGAATTCTGGCCCATTATATCAACTCTTTAAAGAACTTCAAGACCAAGTGAGAAAGCATACAGGTAAGATTTATATCTTCCATGCTGACTCTCATGGTAGTCTTCCAGATCCTATTTTTGATGGAAATTCAAAGACAGCTAGTCTTCTAACTATGTTAGGCAATACTACTTTATTTCAGACAGCCCAAGAATCTCATTCTAAATATCATCAGGCTGCTCGAGCTTTACGTTTACAATTTGGGATAACAAAAGAGGAAGTTAGGAGCATAGTAAAAAGCTGTACAGCTTGCCTTCCTTTCCACACTCCTATTCTCCCTCCAGGGAAGAACCCTCATGATTTGAAACCCAATGAAATTTGGCAAATAGATGTGACCCATTATAAATCTTTTGGCTGGCTGTCTTTTATCCATGTAGTTTTTCAGGATTTACTTTTGCAATACCAGCAGCAAAACAGACTGCCCAATTGGTCTCTGAATTCCTTGTACAAGCTTTTGCAATCATGGGTGTGCCACAAGCAATAAAAACAGATAATGAGCCTGTATGTATTTCTAAACATTTTGCACACTTTTGTGCACAATATCAGATTTTACACACCAGTTACATACCTTTTAATCCTCAAGGCCAGGCAATAGTAGAGAGGAGAAACAGACATTGAAAGAGTATGGCTGATAATGAGACTGTTACAGAATTTTAAAACCCACAGGAATCATTGGATTCCCTGACATGAAAAATTGTTGACAAGACTGTTGCAGAACTTCAAAACCAGCAGGAATCATTAGATTCCCTGAAACATGATGAGACTATTGCAGGATTTCAAAATCAGCAGGAATTAGTGGATGGATAATGGACAATAGATTGGTTTTGGACTATTTCTAGAGCTTATGGACATATATAATTCCTCATGTTGATTTGTCATTTGTTACATCACTATTAGCCTGTGTTACTATGTGCTTGTATAATACTTCCCATGCTGATGGATTTATGTATATCTGTTTCAAGTGAGACTCTTCAGAAACCCACAAATTTGGTTTGACTCCCCATTTCCCACTGGTGTTTTCATTTCCCTTCCTGAAACATCAGGGAGGCATGATCACCTTTTTTGTTGTTTTCACCCCACCCCCTTTTCTGAGAAGTCAGGAGGGATGTGATCACCTCCTTTTTGGGGTTCTCACCTCCCTGAGAAGTCAGGGAGGGTCTGACCATCTATGTTCTAAAATAAAAAAAAGCAGGAGATGTAATGGGCCAGAGGAGAAATGTACTTAAAACAAGGATTCTTACAACAAGGTGTTAACTCAGTGGAATTGATAAAACAATAGTTATCTAGTTTAGTATGGTGATTAATAGTGCTCTAGTTCAGTATGACTGAATTAATCTTACAACAAAATGGTTCCCTAGTGGTATAATGATTGGCTTATACTCAGTATGATGAATGGACTTAATTGTAATAGAGTATTTAAGAAGGTCAGAGTCAGACTTAGAGAGGATTGAATAGGACCAGAATAGACTTGTGGAAGACAGAGGACTGAAGATTGGAGCACAAGCTCTCAGACTGAGACAGACTTCAAGACAGAGACTATCGTGGTGGTCCTCCTGCCTCCCTCACAGAAATCAAGACACATTCAGGAGGACCTCCAGAAAGCTGTCCCGGGCCCAGGTAAGGAGACAAGACTGTGAAAGAGACAATAAAGATTTTTGAACTTTATCTCTGGCTATTCTCGTGGTGATTACTCTGCTGAAAGGAAGGCTGTTCCAGAGACTTCCAGAAAAATAACCAGAACATTACAGGGTAGCAGTCTTTTTTGAAGTAACATTGATATAAACAATGTTTTAAAGATCAATAAAATCATAAATGTGTTCATTTTACTTGTAAGATACTATCAATTATTAATAAAATTACATACACATATTCAGAAGAAAACTTAAACATTGTTTAATTCCATGCCATAATTTTTCAAATGAAGAAACTGCTTTAAAGGCAAAATTGCATATTAAAGTTCACTTAGCTAGTAAAAAGCAGTGGTGGGATTTAAACCAAAGTCTTCGAATCCAAATCCCACATTATTCCACTCCCCCAGGTTACAACTATTTCTGTGGTTTTTTATGCTTCTCTTAGTACTGCAGTGCAAGGTAACAAAATGTCCAATGAAATTATGTTTCTTGTTGTCTTTGGGCATATGATAAAACCAAGTCCCTGATTTGCCTCTTCCAGTAATCTGTATGAAAGAAAAATATTTGAAAAAAAATAACAAAAGCAATGTATTATTTCAGGACACTCCCAGAATATCCTAATCTCATTTGCTTCATGAGAAAGTTAAAACCAAAACAAATATGTGATGTGAAATCACTGAAAGAAAAAGAAATTATTGTGGTTCTTAAATTTCCCCTGACAAGTCTGACTCAAAATCATTATTGATGAAAATACTATTTATTTTTTAAATATAAATTGAACTACTTTAAAATGACTGCAGAATTTTAGGACTGGGGTTCAGGATATAGGCTGAAAGCTTCAGAAATCCTCTAAATTACCCTTCCCCTCTTATAGAAATTATGTCCACAAAAGGTTAGATTATTTATGCAAAGTCACAGGAGTACCACTCTGAAGGCAGAAAGTAAAGAATTAAGAAATCTCTTGCTGAAAATGAAAGAGAAGAATGTAAAATCTGGTTTAAAGCTTAACAGAATAAATTAAAAAAAAAAAAAACTAAGATCTTGGCAATGTTGCATCACTTCCTGGCAAATAGAGGGAGAAGAAATGAAAGTAGTGTCAGATTTTATATTCCTGGGATCAAAGATCGCTATAAA
Organism: Sarcophilus harrisii; assembly: GCF_902635505.1. NCBI lineage: Eukaryota > Metazoa > Chordata > Mammalia > Dasyuromorphia > Dasyuridae > Sarcophilus > Sarcophilus harrisii. The sequence goes on along the minus strand of NC_045426.1, from coordinate 438,859,323 downwards.
GAATGCAGCCATAAAATTAAAAGATGCTTGATGGAAGGAAAGCTGATAAATCTGGATAGTTTACTGAAATGCAGATATCACCTTAAAGGAAAAGAAAAAGTCTAGTCTATGTTTTAACAAAACTATGTTTTGTTTTGCTGTGTTTCCCAAAAGCAACACTTGGCTATATGGAAAGCAAAGTGCCACAGAATCAATGCCTCTCTGTTATGGTGTTGGAGAAGACCTTTGAGAATTCCTTAGACAGCAGGTAGATCAAATAAGTCAGAACTTAAGGAATTAATTCAGACCATTCATAGGAAGGTCAAATACTGAATTTTAAATACTTTGGCCACATAATAGGGCTCACTGGGGAAAAAAAAACTTTGATATTGGGAAAGATTGAAGGCAAAAGGAAAAGAAGATGGCAGAGGATGAGATAGATGTCATAGAAACAATGAACTTGGACAGACTTAAAGAGATAATGGAGGATAGAAGGACCTGGCATGGCATAGAGTCATGAAAAGTTGGACAAGATTGAGCAACTGAACAATATAATAAGAAACACAGATAAAATTCAAACATAAATTCTCCTGAATCTAAGTCAAATAATTAACTACTGTTTATATAGAACTTTAAAAGTTGCAAAATGCTTTATATAAATCATCTCATTTGTTTCTCAACAATGCTGTTAAGTAGAAACTATTATTATCCCCATTTTACAAAAGAGAAAACTGAGAAAGGCAGAGATTTAGTGAATTATCAAAATTAATTACAAGTTCTTGGGACACAATATTTACTAAATGAATGCTAATTGAATTACTGACTCAGTCACACAGCTAGTAAATGTTTGAAGTAGAATTCAAATTCAGATCTTTATGACTATTAAGTCCAACAGTCTATTTAGTACCCCACGTATCTAGAAGTTCTTTACATATTTCTATAAGATGAATGTTTCCCAAATGTACCTTACTGAAATATTTGATCCTTTTCAAAGACAGGATTTGATTTTTAGGTGGTAATCACATAAACTCTTACTAACTATTTAAAAATCTACTGCTTTTGATTCTTAATTTCCTCTCTAGACTAAAAAAAAAAAAACTATGTATACCCTTTGATCCAGCAATATCACTGCTAGGTCCATATCCCAAAGATATCCAAACAAAAAAGGAAGAGGGCCTATTTACACAAAAATCTTTCTAGCAGTTCTTTTTGTGGCAGCAAAGAATGGAAAATTGAGAGGATGCACATCAATTGAGGAATAGCTAAATAAGCTATGGTATTTGATTGCAGTGGAATATTATTGTGCTATAAGAAGCAAAAAGCAGGACGATTTAAAAAAAAATTTGGGAAGACATACATGAAGTGATTCATGAAAAGACCAGAACATTGCCAACAGTAACAGCACCGTTGTATAATGAACAACTATGAATTACTTAGCTATTCTCAACAATATAATGATTCAAGACAATCCTAAAGAACTCATGATGAAGTATACTATTCGCTTCCAGAGAAACAACTGATATTGTTTGAATACAGACTGAGGCATACTATTTTTTTCTTTTTTTTTTTCTTTCTGAATGCATACTGAAGCATGCTATTTTTCATTTTCTTCCTGTTGTTCCTTTTTTAATTGAGATCTTCTTGTACAAAATAATGAATATGGAAATATTTCACATAATTAAACATGTATAACCTATATCAAATTGTTAATTATCTAAAGAGAGGATGGGAGGAAAGGAGAGTGGGATAGAATTTGGAACTCAAAACTTTAAAAAATTGTCTTAAAATTGTTTAAACATGTAATTGAGGGAAAATTATTAAAGTAATTGTGCTTTTAAACTACCTAATAAGATTAAATTTCCACAAATATCTGTTCAATGGTATTTTTAAAAGACTTTTTTTCCTGCAAGGCATTTGGGATTAAGTGACTTGTTAGTAAATTTTAAATGTCTGAGGTCAGATTTGACATTAAGTTCTTTGGACTCCAGGACTGTCATTATGTTCACTGTACCATCTAGCTGCCCCAAGACTTTATTTCTAAAGAAAAAAAAAGTGGAACAATCCACCTAAGCAATTACCAATATGAAGATGAAGATTCCGGTAGAATCCTCTCTAACAAGAAAACTCCCATTGTGAAAAAAATCTCCAGCTGTTAACTTCAAAAGTTTCTTCGAATACTGCATTATGGAGTGTATATACGTGTGTGTGTGTGTGTGTGTGTGTGTGTGTGTGTTTGTGTTGTGCCCTAATTTGTGGATCATAGGTTTATTTCAATCCTCATTCATCTCTGTAGAATGCTTCAAGCAGAAATAAAGTCCCAGAACTTAAAAGTTGGAAGATATTTCACTGATAACCTAGTTCAACCTCATCATTTTACATATAAAGAAATTAAAACCAAAAAGATTAACTCTTTTATCATAGCTCACAAAATTAGTCATAGATTCGGGCCTATAATCCAGCTCTTCTGACTGCTTCTTTCCATTAGGCCACAATGGTTTACCTCACTCAATTTTCCATTAGCATAATTATATTGGTTGCCTACTTTGGTTCTGCTAATTTGGAAGCCATCAATAGCTTACATTGATTTTTCTGTGGATATGCATTCACAATCACCCTTCTCCTTACTTACACATTCCAAAGACTAACTTTTTTCCACTAAGAGATAGAAATTGCGAGGATTTAAGAAACTGCCCAATAAATATGTTTCATACTCTAAATGTCATATGATCATCAAGAGAGTTGCATCTAAGTAATAATATGTTTCTTTCATTAGCAGTCATAGCACAGTCCCAATCCTGTGATCTCTTGGGAATGGTTGCAGCAGTAGACTAATGGACAAGCTAGCAATGGAAAAAGGAAAGGATTTATTTATATGTGTAAAAGGTGAATTTTATAGCTTGTCATCTGACCCTGAAGCATGAAGTCCTATTTTCTTTTCTACAAGCTTTGCTTCATGCAATTTAATGTTGTTACCACTTTTCTAACAGGAAATAGTGGTGGATTTTTTTTCCTACTAAAAAACAGTTGCAACTAAAATTAAATCTGGAAATAGGGCATAATATTTGGAAAGAAATTAACTATTAATAATAAAATGTTGGTTTGTTATCTTTCAAGAGCCAAGAGCAAACTTCTTTTCCCAATTACCTAGTTATTGCTTCAAGCATTTAGTTTACATCAGATATAGAACACTAAACTAGGCCTGGTGTAGGGAATTTATAATCCAGTTTTTAAGGAAAGTACAATATAACTCATTGTTAACAAAGAAATGTATAATATAAAGGAGCCAACACTGTATAAGAAAGCAATTTCAAATTGAATAATTTTCTTTTGCTCATATCTATAATGGTAAAGCAAAAAATAACCAGAGAATTTTATTTTTCCCTTTATTTTAGTTGCCTGTAAGAATGAGAACAAAAAAGATCAACTGGTCATGACATGAGAATGAGGTTTGACAGAAGGATAGTACATTTGCTCCATTTTTGTATTGTCAAGGTAAAGCAAGGAAGGCTTTATTTATATGTGGATCAACATCATATAGTATGGGGAAACAAGAACAGGTAACAATTTGCAACTTAGGAAAGAATAACCATGCAAATAGAATCACAACTGTAGTGTAGCATTTGTGTTTGAGCAGTTGCCTTATAGGAGATGGTCAAAATAGTCAGAAAGCCACATTTTGTAGAATTCTGACAATTGCCTTAACAAAAACTATTTGTTAGTGAGATGGCAGATATCTACAAAAATATACATCTATATATATAGTCTTTCATATGTCAGTGGGAGAAAATGGGGAGGAAGACTGGTCTCAAGAAAAAGTTTATTCAGTAGTTCATGATAGAAAGAAAACCATTTTGAAGAACTGATTTGGACTCTCCTAAAGATGGAAGAGTTTAGAAGTACAACATCCTATTCCATCAAAAATAAACTGGGAGTGGAGGGTGGTACAGGGTGGGGAACATGTGACCAAGACATGCAAGAGAAATATGTTAAAGAAATCATGCAAAGTCTGCAGGTATCAGATCTGTGATCTATCCAGGAATGACTGCATAGGGAAAATTTCCAACATGGACCAGAGATAACCCAGGGAATCCTAGAACCTGAAGCTGTGTCCTGAGCAGAAAAGACAAAAAGCCCTGAGTTTAGCCAAAAAGTCTGGACCCAATAGTTGTGTGTCGCTGACTATATATTTGGAATTTTATAGAAATTACAAAGGAAAGGCAAAGAATAAGATATATTCTGGATCAGAAATCCTGAGTAAAAACCTCTGTGTGAAGACCAACATGATTATAAGCCACAGCATGTATATAATCACAGCAAAGAGAGCTGTCCAACTGCTACTGAGACACTGAAGAATATAGTAGTCATTACTCAGATTCCTGAAAATACATATCAACAAAAGAGAATACACCACCATTTCTTATAGAATGCACATAGAGTTTATCTCTGACAAAAATCCCAATTCTATAAATAAGACTGGGAAAATTCATAAACTCAAAAAACCACCAATAATAAAGAAATATTATGAAACCAAGAAAGCTCAAGATGCAAAGCCAGAAGAGGATAATAACCTGACATTATCTATAATCATGACTACAAAGACAGTCATTTATTTACCAAAATTTCTGCTGAAGTTCATGTTATTTACCCTAAGTTATATTTTTCTCTTTCCTTTCCTCCTTTCCTCCTCCCCAGTATTTTGCTTTTGATGACCACCTCCCTCAAGCAGCCCTCCTCCTTAAGAGACCCTTTTTAATACCTTTTCCCTAATTCTTTTGTTTTCCCTTCTATTCCCCTTTTCTCTCCCACTTCCCTATAAGGTGAGATGTTTCTCTGTGAAACCAAATATGTCTGATAGTCTCTCTTTGAGCCAAATCTGATGAAAGTAAGATTCACACAATGCTCATCCCCTCCCTTCTTTCCCTCAATTATAATAAATCTTCTTTGCTTCTTTGTGAGATGTAATTTCCATTATTTTACCTCCTTTTTCCTCTTTTTCCATTATGATCCCCTTTCCATCTCTAGTTTCTTTTTCATATTATCATAATAAAATCAAATTATACCTGTACTCTCTAAATGCACCCATAATAGAAATATAGTTCTCAAGAGTTCTTTCCTTTTTACCTTTTTATGTTTCTCTTGAGTTCTGTGTTTGGAGATCAAATTTTTTGTTCAGTTCTGATCTTTTCATTAAAAATAGGTGAAATTTTCAACAATGAGATGAACCAAATCAGTTCCAATAGAGCAGTAATGAACTGAATCAGCTACACCCAGGGAAAGAACTCTGGGAGATGACTATGAACTACTACATAGAATTCCCAATCCCTCTATTTTTGTCCGCCTGCATTTTTGATTTCCTTCACAGGCTAATTGTACACTATTTCAAAGTCCGACTCTTTTTATACAGCAAAATAGCTGTTTGGATATATATATATATATATATATATATATATATATATAGTATTTAACTTATACTTTAACATATTTAACATGTATTGGTCAACTTGCCATCTGGGGGAGGTGGGGGATAGTATTTAACTTATACTTTAACATATTTAACATGTATTGGTCAACTTGCCATCTGGGGGAGGTGGGGGAGGGAGGGAAAAAGTTGGAACAAAAGGATTTGCAACTACCAATGCTGAAAAATTACCTATGCATATATTTGTAAATAAAAAGCTATTTTTAAAAAAAAGAAAGAAATAGGTGATATTCACCTATATTATTGAATGCCCATCTTCTTCCCTGAAAAATAATGATTATTGTAGCTGAATAGCTTATTCTTGGCTATCATCCAAATTCCTTTGCCTTTCAGAATATCAGTTTCCAGGCCCTTGGATCCTTTAAGGTGGAAGCTGCTAGGTCCTGGGTAATCCTTATTGTGGCTCCTTGGTATTTAAATTGTTTTCTGGCTGCTTTACAATATCTTTACAATTTAAATTCTTTCTGGCTGCTTACAATATCTTTTCCTTGGTGCAATAGTTCTGAAATTTAGCATGATATTCCTTGGGGATTTAATTTTGGGATCCCTTTCAGGAGGTGATCAGTGAATTCTTCTTTCTATCTATCTTTCTTTCTTTCCTCCTTTCTTTCTTCTTGCCTTTCTTTCTTTCTGTTTTTCTGTCTTTCTTTCTGTCTTTCTTCCTGTCTGTCATTTTGCTTAGACAATTGGGGTTAAGTGATTTGTCCAGGGTCACATAGCTAGGAAGTGTTAAGTGTCTGAGGCCAGATTTGAACTTGGGTCCTCCTGACTTCAGGGCTGGTGCTCAATCCACTGCACCACCTAGCTACCCCATAATAAATTCTTTCAATGGCCATTTTACCTTCCGATTCTAAGATATCAGGGCAGTTTTCCTTTGTGGTTTCCGGTAAGATAATATCTAGGTTCTTTTTTTCATCATGGCTTTCAGGAAGTCCAATACTCCTTAGATTGTGTCTCCTAGATCTATTATCTAGGTCAGTTGTTTTTCCTAAGAGGTATTTCATATTTTCTCCTATTTTTTCTTTTTTGTTTTTGTTTTTGTTTCACTGATTCTTGAAGTCTTGAGTCATTCACTTCCATTTGTTAAATTCTAATTTTTAGTATATTATTTTCTTCAGTTATCTTTTTAGGTCTTTCTTATATTTGACCAATTGAATTGTGTAATTCATTGCATTTTTTTCCATTTCACAAATTTTATTTTTCAATTAATTGGCATCTTTTTCATATCTATTTTTTGGGCATTGCATGCTTTTTCCATTCCTTCTTGCAATGATCTCATTTCCTTTCCACATTTTTCTTCTGACTCTCTATTAAGATCTTTTATGCAATCTTCCAAGAAAGCCTTGTGAAATGGGAACCAGCTAATATCTCCCTTAGGGACTTCATCTGGAGTTGCTTCACATTTAGGAACCTCAGGATTTGAGGCCTGTTCTTATCTCCCCATAAAAGCATCTATGGTGAGAGTTATTTTTGTTTTATTGTTCATCAATTTTTAAGAGTTGAGGTCTGCTCTTAATGAAAGGAGCAACAGCTGTTTTAGTTTGCCCTGGGACAGTTCTGTTGATTGACTTCCAGAGCTGTGTAATGTAGTTCTCTCCCCGCTTTTGTAGTGCCTTTTGTAGCAAATCTGCCAAACCACCTGCTTGCAACCAGGACAGAGTAGCCTAAGAGCCTCATAGAAGATTCCCTGTTGCCCAGAAGATACACCACAATGCCCTGGCTCCCCACTCCAGCTCCTTGCCCCAGGTTCCTTGTGTTACAGTCTGGGCTCAACTGACTTGTCCCCCTGTTAAAAGCAGACCTATTCTGAAGTTCTTCCAAGATATCTTCTTTTGCAAATGTGTTGTACTCCAAATATTTGTGGGTCCTTTGACTCCAAAAGAAGTTTAGAGGCTTAATCTGTTATTGGTTTGAGAGAAAGTTAGAGGAAGTCACAGAAAGTCATGTCTGCTCTCTGCCATCTTGGCTCTGCCCCCTGGAATTCATGGAAGAAGTTTTAAAATGTTCATATAAAAGAAATGAGAGATTTGAATAAAGGAATGGAAAATGAAAATGAGAAGTCTCAAGGAAAGAATAGGAATAAGATTAAACAGGTTGGATGAGAAAATACAAAGTTTTATTTGAGTTAGACTGACTGAAGATTAAATTAAACTGAATATAGATCAATAACTGCAGAAAACATTTAGAAGCATTGGAACAAAATTAAAAGACATTTTTGGAGACAATCAAGGTTAAGTGACTTCCCAGGATAACACAGCCAGGCAAGGTCTAAGACTGGATTTGAACTGAATCTTCTGACTCCAATATAGGTGCTCTATCCACCATTCCATGTAGCTGTCGTAGGTTAAAAGACTTTCAAAAAATGTAAAGTTTCTCCTATCTAAAACAACTACTGAGGAAAACAGAGATAAGTATCATAAAAAACTGCATTAAAAAAACTTGACACCATATTTACTTTAGGAAATTATATGTGAAAATTGTCCAGATGTAAGTGAACCTGATGGCAAAGTCAAAATAAAAATAATCCATCTCCTGAAATCAAAACTCTGAGGAATGCCTCATATCAAATCCAAAGCTTTCAGGTCTAAGAAAAAATATTGCAAACAATCAGGGCAAAAAAGTTCAGATACTAAACAGCCACAGTTAAAATCAGTTAAGATCACATACAAAAAGAGAGGACAGCTTGCAATATATAAAACAGAAAATAAAAGATAAATATTTGCAACTGAGGATAAACTACCCCAAAATATAAATATAATCTTATAGGAGAGAAAATGGATATTTAGTGAAATAGAGGAATTCCAAGTAATCTTGATGAAAAATCCCAAATTGAACATATACTATGAAAGGCAACCACATGAGTCAAGAGAACTATTGAAATATAAATACTTTTGAGCAATCAGACAATATTAACTTGCCCTTATTATTTCTTGCCCTTTTTTGTGAAATGAACCTCTTTGGAAAGTTATGGATCCCTTCTCAGAATAATGTTTTCAATTAATAAAAATAAATACAAGTAATTATGAAAGAAAGATATCAATTGAAAAATAAATAGCAAAACATTTTTATAAAAATTCACAAAATATAGGGTCAAAATCCTTGGATTATATAATCACAAAAAGTATATCATACAACAGGATGGAAAGAAAAAAAATGTTCTTAGAATCCTAATGTTTTCAAAAAGGAATAAGAAAATAGGCATGAAAATAATTTTATCATCTAAATAAGAGAAGCCCCCACCATAAAAAAAACTTAATATAAACTGTACAAAGGTAGGTCAAACATAAATGCACACATCTATGAACCACCCTTTCTACCCCCAACATATACACAAGCACACAGATAAATGCACATGCACAGAAAGAATATGGTATCAATCAATATGTATTAAACAGTAAGGAATTGGGAAATAAAAAAGAGAGTAGAAACGGATTAAGAGGGAAGGTAGAGTCAGGAAATAATTAATGAAAATCTCTGTCTTTGAGGGGTAAAGTATGAAGGAAAGAATAAAGGGTGGGAAAAGGATAGTAACCTGAAACAAGAAACAAAGCAAGGGAAAAAGAAAAAGTTTGGGAATAGAAATAGTTTGTATCAAATAGAGCCTCATATTGTTGAGTATGCTACTATTTCAAAATTTCACTTTTTCTATAATGAGTTTAAGGAGTTAAGAGTGAAAAAAGGAGAAAGTAAAAGAGAATACAATATAAGGAACCACACAATTAAAAATCAATACTGCAAAAACATGAACACATCCATAAATGATCTTAGTAGAATGAATTAGAAAGCACAAACCAATAGTGTGTTGTTTTCAATAATGATATTTCAGACACAAAGATTCACAAAGAATTAAAATATGAAGATAGAGCAAAATCTATTATGTTTCAGGTAATTCAGGACAATAAATAAGGCAAAAATAAACTTTATTAAAAGAGATAAGAAGGAAAGCTGCATTATGCTTAAAGGTACCATGAATAATTAAGTTGATAACTATATATATATATATATATATATATATATATATATATATATATATATATAAAATGCAAAAAATGCAATAATATCTAAATACTTAACCAAAAAGTTAATTGAATTTTAGGGGAAAATAGTAAAACTATACTAACTTGAAATCTCAACATATCCATCTAAGACGAAGGTAAATCTAACCAAAAGGTAAATAAAAAGAAAAAAAAAAATGAATAGAATGTTCTTAAAGTAAGGCATGATAGGTCTTTACTGAATACTGAATAGAAACAAAAGAAAGCATTCAAAATTCTAAATTGCTTACGATGCTTTTATAAAATTTGACTTTATTTGGAAATTAAACCCTTCAAAATTAATGCCTTAAGTCAATAAAAATATTATAATTAAATATAATATATTAAGATAAAATTATTAAGGATAATGGAAAAGGGTTAAAATTAATTATAGATCAAGTCAAAATGTATGGATTGAAGAATACATTAGAGAAACAATAGAATTTTTTTTTAATTTAATAGCCTTTTATTTACAGGTTATATGCATGGATAACTTTACAGCATTAACAATTGCCAAACCTCTTGTTCCAATTTTTCACCTCTTACCCTCACCCTCCCCTAGATGGCAGGATGACCAGTAGATGTTAAATTACATTAAAATATAAATTAGAAACACAATAAGTATACATGACCAAAACATTATTTTGCTGTATAAAAAGAATCAGACCCTGAAATATTGTACAATTAGCTTGTGAAGCAAATCAAAAATGCAGATGGGCATAAATATAGGGATTGGGAATTCAATGTAATGGTTTTTAGTTTTTAGTTATCTCCCAAAGTTCTTTCTCTGGGCATAGCTGGTTCAGTTCATTACTGCTCCATTGGAAATGATTTGGTTGATTTCGTTGCTGAGGATGGCCAGGTCCATCAGAACTGGTCATCATATAGTATTGTTGCTGAAGTATATAATGATCTCCTGGTCCTGTTCATTTCACTCAGCATCAGTTCGTGTAAGTCTCTCCAGGCCTTTCTGAAATCATCCTGTTGGTCATTTCTTACAGAACAGTAATGTTCCATAATATTCATATACCACAATTTATTCAGCCATTCTCCAATTGATGGACATCCATTCAGTTTCCAGTTTCTAGCCACTACAAAAAGGGCTGCCACAAACATTCAGCACATACAGGTCCCTTTCCCTTCTTTTATAATCTCTTTGGGATATAAGCCCAGTAATAACACTGCTGGATCAAAGGGTATGCACAGTTTGATAACTTTTTGAGCATAGTTCCAAACTACTTTCTCCAAAATTGTTGGATCTGTTCACAACTCCACCAACAATGCATCAATGTCCCAGTTTTCCCACATCCCTCCAACAATCATCATTATTTTTTCCTGTCATCTTAGCCAATCTGACAGGTGTGTAGTGGTATCTTAGAGTTGTCTTAATTTGCATTTCTCTGATTAATAATGACTTGGAGCATCTTTTCATATGACTAGAAATAGTTTCAATTTCTTCATCTGAGAATTGTCTGTTCACATCCTTTGACCATTTTTCAATTGGAGAATGGCTTGATTTTTTATAAATTAGAGTTAATTCTCTATATATTTTGGAAATGAGGCCTTTATCAGAACCTTTGACTGTAAAAATATTTTCCCAGTTTATCGCTTCCCTTCTAATCTTGTCTGCATTAGTTTTGTTTGTACAAAACCTTTTCAGTTTGGTATAATCGAAATTTTCTATTTTGTGATCAGTAATGATCTCTAGTTCTGCTTTGGTCATAAAGTCCTTCCCTTCCACAGGTCTGAGAGTAAACTATCCTGTGCTCCTCTAATTTATTAATAATTTTATTCTTTATGCCTAGGTCATGAACCCATTTTGACCTTATCTTGGTGTACAGTGTTAAGTGTGGATCAATGCCTAGTTTCTGCCATATTAGTTTCCAATTTTCCCAGCAATTTTTATCAAACAGTAAGTTCTTATCCCAAAAGCTGGGGTCTTTGGGTTTGTCAAAGACTAGGTTGCTATATTTGTTGACTGTTTTATCCCTTGAACCTAACCTATTCCACTGATCTACTAATCTATTCCTTAGCCAATACCAAATGGTTTTGGTAACTGCTGCTCTATAATATAGTTTTAGATCTGGTACAGCTAAGCCACCTTCATTTGATTTTTTTTTCATTAATTCCCTTGAAATTCTTGACCAATAGAATTGTGTCTTAAAGAAAACATCATTAAATAATACACTAAAACTTGGAGCCAAAGAAATCCAAAGAGGAAAATGTATATCTTTTAACACTTTCGTCAATAAAAAAGAAAAAAATGACGATATGCTACTAAAAGTACTAGAAAAGCAATAAATTTATGAAACTAATTAAATACCAAACCAGAATCTCTTAAAATTCAATTAGATTGGTTAAAATTTGAATGAATAAATAAATGAAGAAACAACTAATAAAATAGCTCAATCATTTGACTAATCTTAGAGGAAAATCACACCACCAGCATTAAAATAAAAATGAGAATTCACAATATATAAAAAACAAATTAAAGAAATTACTAAGAACTATTTTTCTCAATTGTGCCAACAAAATGAGAATGTTAAATTAAATAGATGGATGTCAACAAAACACAAAATGTCCAGGTTAATAGAAAGAGAAATAGAGAATTTAAGTAATTGAATGAGTAAGAAATGAACTTGAAAGAGAAAAAAAAACCATAGTGAGTAATAAATATATTATATCAAACATCCAAAGAGTAATTCCCCAATATTGCATAAATTTTGCAAAAATAAAAAAAAGATTCTTCTGATTTACTTCTGTGATACAATGTGGTCTTGATACTTAATGAAGGGAGAAAGAAAATATAAAGAAAGTATGAGCTAATGAAAAAATTAATACAAATATTTGTAAAGAGGTCACAACAATACATTCAACATATTTTTCACTATGACCAAATAGGATTATATTCCAGGAATAGATTAGTTCAATATTAGGGAAAACTATGAGCATAACAGGCTGCATGAATAGCAGTTATGATCAATTATATCAATAGATATAGAACACGCTTTTGACAAAACAGCCATTTTTATTTTTAAAAATAAATAAAAAGAATAGGAATAAATGGGCTGTTCCTAAATTTGGCATGTCTATCTAATAACAAAAGTCATTGCTATATGTAACTGAGATAAATGAGAAAGCTTTTCAATAAAATCATTCATAGGGCAATGATATCCATAAACAAAATATCATTTAACACAGTGCTAAAGCTTTAAGCTATAGCAGTGAGGCAAGAAAAAGAAAATGAGAGACTAAAAGTAGTTAAAGAGCCAACAAAATTATAGGGCTTCTTTGCAGTTGATGACAGTCTTCATAGAGAACTCTAAAGAATTAACTAAAATTAATTAAAACATTTAATAACTTAAGCAAAGTTACAGGATGAGAAATAAGGAATAAGTCTACCCAAAATACTAGTACAGTTTCAAGTCTTAATAGCATTTTAAAGTATTAATTGCTTTCCGGTTTTAGCAGTGCAGTTTTATGTTCTAATATCAAAGCTGTACTTTTGAACTATCTTGTATAAATTACTTATAAAACTTTGCAAGAGAAAATTAGAATTCCATTCAAAATAATTGTAAACTTATAAATATTTAGGAACAGCTAGATGGCACAGTAGATAGACCACTGGACCTGAAGATAGGAGGACCTGAGTTCAAATCCAGACTTAGACATTTAATACTTCCTAGCTGTGTGATCCTAGGCAAGTCACTTGACTCCAATTGCCTCACACACACACCTTTTTTTAAAAAAAATTATAAATATTTAGAAGTCTATATATACATATTTCTGTCTAATAGTAACCAACTCTAAGACAGGGTGGGGAGAGAAAAAAGGAAAAGAGAACTTTATATTATATATATATATATATATATAATATGCATATTATGTATGATATATAACTATTAATATATACAAATAGATAATATAACTATTATGTATAATTGCATAACATAACTAGTATATATTTAAAAGGAATAGGAAGTTGTGCAAAATAGATTTGTAGTTTCATGTACAATTATCTTTTTTCTATTCAACTGTTAAGAAAACGCTTGTTTTATTTTTTAAGTTCAGAATAAATTTGATTTTAATTTTTTTTAAATCTAGCTAAAAATACATATCCAGGAACCATATTGATATAACTACAAAACACTCTTTGCATAAATAGAAATCCAAATAACTGAAGTTAGTAATTACTCATATTTACTCAGGCCGTGTAAATACAAATTTTTGTATTTCAAAGTTTTGGTGCAATTTTAAGCTTTAAAAACATAATACTTCAGTAAGAATTTTGAGATATCTGTACAATAAAAGTAACTAACATGGTGATACAGGTAAAAATGTCTGGCACAAATTCAGTTTAGACTGTATCATATAATACAGTCTATACCACAATAAACTCCAAAAGGACAAATGGTGTCAATATAAAATATATTTAGATATATGACAAATAAATTTTAAGAGAACAGATTTAAATGATATCCTTTGTGACTACCCACATACAACTTTTATTTTTCAAATGTGACCTTTTTAAGAGTAATATGTCAAACATTTCTAAGGAAAAATAATAAAGGTATTTGGCAACAAGGGTTAAATCTCATCAATATGAAGTTAAATTATATGGACTTCAAGTAACTTTCTGTAATTTAATCTGTTATTAAAATGTCTTAATTGCAAGAAACAAACACTATATGCTTCCAAATACCCATATAGTTGGTAGCTCACACAAAAATCATCAGAACAAGTATATTTTCTAACACTCACAAAATTTTTAGAATTATATATACTATTTCAAAGAACCAACCAACTGGTTTTTCTGCCACATGTATTTCTCTACTCCAGTCTTGCTCTGTACCTCTGTCAAATCCTAAAACAAAGGTCTAATTATATCCCTACCCTATTCAATGAATGCTCATGTTTTGCTGCTATCTTCAGAGTCAGATATAAAATTCTTTGTCTTTCAAAGATCTCCAAAAGCAGATCCCTTTCTACCTTTTGAGTCTTCTTTTGCCTTACAGCTCTTCCTCACCCCATAATGCATTTTACAATCCAATGACTATGAATCTTGCTTTTCCTCAGTCTCCCATTACTGTAATGCTCTCCTTCCTCATCTCTGCCTTTTAACTTTCTCAGATTCCTTTAAGTTTCAGCACAAATTCCACCTTATACAAAGAAACCCTTCTCAATCTCTCTCAGTCTTATAATTTATCCTATATATATCTTGCTTTTTTCCCTTTTTTTTTATCCCCATAGCACAGTGCCTATAATATAGTGACATTTTAATAAATATTAGCTGACTGATTATAGCCTAATAGTAACATCTTTTAGTGATCATAAAATAAACCTTAGGTTTTTGGAACAACTTCTGATGTATGTGTGTCTGTGTGTACATATATATATATATATATATATATATATATAGAGAGAGAGAGAGAGAGAGAGAGAGAGAGATAAAAGTGTACAAATCAAATATTGGGAGATAAAAGTGTACAATAACCTTTTGCAACACATGAGATGAAGATTTCTTTTCTCAACATACCTTAGCTAAAACATACCATATTTTTTGTAACATCAAAGAATATGAAAAAGTAGCCAACAAAAATTGGAAAGCATAAGGTCATAGGAAACTGGTTCCAAATTGAAAACAATCCAATTAAGCAACTGTGCTTCTCTTGCAAGAGATTAAAGGGAGAGGTAAAGTCACCTCTCAGGTGGTATGAGAAGTTCATCTAAAGATCTTTGATTTCATTCAGATAGATAGATATTTAGATAAAAAGATATATAGATAGAGATATGTAGATATATATATATATATATATATCTTAAGTAAAATCTACTGAGTATTCAAGTTTTTTTTAAGTCAAATGTAGATTGTAATTTGAAAAACAGAATAAGTCTTATAGACCCAGGTCCATGTGTTTGTGCTGTTATTTCACTATCTGGAGCACATCTCTTTTCCTCTACACACCTCATTATTTTTTATCTGTAACATGGAGATAATTATTTACATGATCACATTGTGGGATTGAAAGAACCAAATATATTAACATGTGAAAGAACTTTAGAAATGAAAAAGTCAGTATAGAAATTGAAGCTATTATCAATTATTTTTAGCATTACTTTCATCACTCAAGTTTTGGAAAGTCCTACCAAGTAGGAAAGGATTATATAAATTTGAGGTTATCATCACCAGAAGGTTAACCGCATTAACTTTTGTGTCTATGACAACTCATAGAGTTGTTCTGTTAAGGTATGGAGGTTTTGTTGTCAGCTGACTTTTTATAATACTTACTGAAGCAATATTACTTATTTTCAACTTTTCTACTATTGAAACAAGCCAACAGTAGGATGAAACTAAGTAATAAAGGTACTAAATAGGCTTCTCTGAGCAAGAAAAAAATGGATATGTTTTGGTTTAAAAAGCACCTATAAGGTTAGAAGAAGGCATTAAGTGCCTTATAGTTTATGGTTGTTTTTATTATATAAGCTTTGATTTTTTTAATGTAAAAAGTCATTATTCTGAAATAGAAATTCAAGAATCATTTACCTTAATTATATGCAAGATATAACTTCACTACAACACAAACTAATGAAAGGTCAGAGAGGTCAAGAAGACAAAGCTTTTTTTAATCCCAGAATATTTGAATTATTCATCCCCTTCTTGAAAATGTGTCAGGTTCAATTAAATTCACCAGTGTTTTTCGCTGTCAACTAGGAGCTTTCTACAAAATGAAAAAAAAAAAAAACTATCATCTGATGAGAGATTTGACATATATATATATATATATATATATATATATATATAGAGAGAGAGAGAGAGAGAGAGAGAGAGAGAGAGAGAGAGAGATTGTTGTGATATAAATAGAAAAGGTATTAGCTTTTTAAGAGTTTTAGTTTTCTCAAATTTTCATTTTTAGAAATAGTTGTTCAAGATACTACTTCCCCAAAGTTTGATTTATAGACTTGGAGCCTTGGCATCCATAATCAGTTAAGCACCAGTGCTTTAATATTTTGATGTATCTATGATCGTACCAAATTCTACCGATACACACTACAAACCAGCCACATAATCTCATTTTGCATCATTCCAGAAGTAATAGGTTTCAAATCCCATCCCTGATGTTTGCTACCTTTATGACCTTGGACAAATCATCTAAGCAACCTTGACCTCAATTTCCTCATCTCTATAAGAGCATTGAACTTTTATGTCCCTTCTAGCATTAGATCTATCATCTGTTTCCTTAAAAAAGATCTATCAATTGATAATTATTTCCTTATTTTTTTTTACATTTCATGGATATCAGGAAAGAATATTCTATTTGATATGATTAACAGATATACATTTGACCATATGCCATTCCCTAATAAACAGGTGGTCAAGGGATATGAAGAAACAGTTTCTCAGAAGCAAAATTGCAAATTGTTAAGAAACTTATGAAATACTCCAAATCACTAATAACCAGTCAATCAACAAACATTTATTGAGTGCTTACTATATACCAGGTACCATGCTGAGAGTCAAGGATACAAATATAAGCCCAAAGACAGTCCTTATCCTCAAGAAGGTTACATTATAAGACAAGAAGACAAAACATAAAGGAGAGGTGAAAATATGATAAGGGTGGAGGAGGTTGAGAAGGAGATAGCAACATGACAGAAGAGTGACTAAATATTGAAAATGAATAATGGTTAATCCTTTTCCCCAAAATGGAGATTGCAGGAAGAAATTACCAATAGGAAAAAGAACCAAAAAACAGTCAGAAGGCAAATGAGGAAAAAAATAAATAAATCAAAATATCTCATCAAAGACCATGACATGAAATGGTCAATAAAAAAAATGGAAATAGGAAATGTTGGAGGGTTTAATGAAAGGACTGCAACATTAGTGCTTTTTAGGTGAAGTTGTAAATTAATACAATCATTCTAGAAAGCAATTTAAAATTATTGAAATAAACAGCAAAAAATTCATTGATCACAAGAATTACACTGCTAGAAATATACAAAGGTTATTAATATAAGGAAAAGCTCCCTATATATTACTATATAGTAGTAATTTTTTATGGTATTAGCAAACTGGAAAACAAGTAGATGCCCACTGATTAATGAATGACTAAATGAATCGCTGTACATGAATGTAATGGATTATTACTGTACTTTACAAAATAATTAATACAGAGAACTATATATAAAAACTAATATAAAGTGAAGTACAAAAAAGAAAATAATATATGCATAAATACAAAAATTTAAAGTGAAAAGAGAAAGCACAAAATAATCAAAAATTAATGTTGCAAAGCTAAAAACCAAGCTTGGCCTGAAAGAAAAAAAGTATGAGAAGACATCTCCCTCACTCCTGTTGTAGGGGTGGAACATTAAATATATTATCTTATTTCAATAATGTATTGATTAGTTTTGCTGATTTTTTTCTCTTTTTTTCTTTTTTTTAATCTTTGTCTTATAGGATGGCTCTTTGAACTGGATAGAAAAGAAGAAAGAGGAGTAGATTTAGGCACATAAAATCAAAAGAGATAAATTTATAAGGGCAGCTAGGTGGTACAGTGGATAGAACACTGGACAAGACACAAAGAAAATCTGAGTTCAAATCAGGTCTCAGACAATTACTGGCAATATATCCCTGGATGAAACAGTTAATTCTATTTACCTCAGTTTCCTCAACTTTAAAATGAATTGGAAAAGAAGATGGCAAACCACTGCAATGTCTTTGGCAAGAAAAACCTTCAAAAGAGGTGACAAAGAGTTGATTGTGACTGAAATGACTAAACAACAACACAACAATTACATATTTGTAATAAGTTTTGTTTTTCTGTTCTTCTTAATGTTTACAAGAGAAGAAGGGGAATGAGAGAATTTGGAACAAAAAATAAAATAAGATAGAATTTTTAAATAAAGTTTACTGTAAAAATTAGTTAAAATAAAAATTTCATGTAAACCAGTGAAGTCTGCTATGTTTCATTCTTGATACATGACTGACCAAACTACCTTCCTTTATGGTTATACATGTCTTTGATACTATCTTTTATGTCACCTCTCGTGCAAATCATCACTGGTAATATGCTAGCCTTCTTGAATTTTCTAGTCAATCCTTCACTTGGTAAACATTGATTAAGCACTTAAAGTATTCAAAGCAAGAATTAAGCACAAATGTTATGGAAATATGGCCACAGTTTTAATAAGAAGAGCTCAGGAGATGCAAAACATTCCAAAATATGCAATCATTTTACAAAATCTAAAAAAATAAGAGAATACACACAAAAAATTACAGAGATTCCAAGTATTATTAGAGAATAAAGAAATTACTTAAAAGTCAATTTAGACAATTGTCATCAGATCCAATTTTTGTAGCCAAATCAGAGAGACAATTCACAGCTTTTGTTCTAGATTCTTATAATAATTTGGGCAAAAATGTCCATAGCTCTCTGAAATTAAAGACCATGTAACTAAATAGCATTTACATAATGTTTTAAGTTATTATCTCATTTACCAGCACAATGACCCTGAAAGTTAGGTGCAATTATTTCCCCCATTTAACAAATAAGGAAAATGAAGCAGGAGAAATTAAGTAACTTGCACAGTCATACAACTAATAGGTGTCAAAGGCTATGACAAAATTTAGGTCTTCCTGGTTCCAGTTCCAGTGTTCTATCCATTGTGTCACATAAGTAGCTGCCTAATTGGCAAGAAAAGTATGGAAAGCAAAGCTAGCCACCTAATCTCACAGTGCCAGATAAAACAAATTTACTGGATAAACCAGGTAAATTAGTTAGCAAAGAAAAACAGTTAACTTGGTGCAATACTAGGTAGAGGGTTCTTTTTAGACATAGTAAAAACTTGCTAAGGCAATGCTTTTATTCTTTCTAAACCATCATTGGACTTTCAAGATTTCTTTATATTTTATTACAATTCTTACAATTCATCAAGTTCATGATGGAATATATTTAAATAAAACCTTCTTTCTTCCTTAGGTATCACCAATAGGAATGCTTAAGAAGACTTGATTAGCTTTTTTTTCAATTTCTTTTATTCTTGTAAAAAAATCTCTCAACTTTCTATTCTAGTCAAAAACAGTATCTCATATATAATCTGAAAAACTGAAGTATCCTGAGATGTCATTTATTACTACCATATGGAAGACTTTCACCTTAAACATCTATGGAAGAAATGCTAATCACATTGTTCCATTCTACAAACGGTTAACTACATCTTTGTTATTTGGATAAATGTAAAAATACTAGAAATAGTCCTGATCAGATGTTTAGTGGCAAAGACTCCAAATTTCTTTGTTTTGTTTTAATAAGCAATTTGGTTCATAAAAAGAATGTAGACTACATAATCACTGTCACTAACTCCAGAGATTGCATTTTCCCCACTGTACCATGTATCTAGCGAAGCAGGGCTCTATGGTTTCTCCTTGTATCTCCAGGACTTGCCTCAGTGTCTAACATATAGACATTAAAGAAAGATGTTTATGTATTTTTTTAATTGAAAGAAAATCTTTATCATGTTGATGATTTGATTCCTTCTTCTGAAAAAAAGTCAAAAATAGTGTGGACTTTGTGAACTTCAACTCTGCAGTGAAGGGTTTCCTCACTTCTTCCAACCTGTTTGAGACATTTATTTTTTAAGGAAACTGAGACCTAGGTCAAAATTCAGTAGAAAAGCATGTCCCACCTACTGTGTTTGAATACCAAAGAAAGCTATGATGAAAACCATTTCTCAGAAAAAGAATGCAACTTGTTTTTAATGGCTAAAGATAATGTAATCCATCCTGGGATCCTGAAGTTGTTGATGCTTATTAAAAAGTGAAAAAGCTTATCAAAGACTTTTAATTCTCTTTATTATAACAAAGCCTTTGGTAAAGTGTCAACACTTTTACAGCACTTCTGTGTTTCAGAATCTAATGCTAGATGAACAGAGAATGTACTGCTATCTCATTCAGTATTCTAGTCACAAGATTGTGTTTCTTTTTTCTTTCCTAAATTCTGCTAACATATCTCCTCCTACCTGTCACAAAAAATGATTGTATCAAACAATTAACATAATAGACTTTTTTAAGCAAGCTCAACTATGACAGTAATGATCCATTTGAAAATACAATATTTTGTTCAAATAGTTCCTAAGCAAAAATCTCTCTATAGCTCTAACTGTCAGGTTTCTAGATGCTTTGTACAATGTAATTATTATTTTCTTCCATTCGGATTCCTATTTTAAGAATTGTCAGTAGATCCATGGAACTGACAACAGAGTAAAACCTCTGCAAATATCATAAAAGCTTTTATCTAGTCCTGTCAATGTGTCTACTTCCTAGTGAACCCTTCCTTCTACCTAGTTCTTATTCATGAGTTTACAAAACTCTATAGTC
Source organism: Sarcophilus harrisii (assembly GCF_902635505.1). Classification (NCBI taxonomy): domain Eukaryota; kingdom Metazoa; phylum Chordata; class Mammalia; order Dasyuromorphia; family Dasyuridae; genus Sarcophilus; species Sarcophilus harrisii. The sequence goes on along the minus strand of NC_045426.1, from coordinate 438,838,454 downwards.
AGAATAATTCAAAGGTTAGTAGACTTCTCTTCTCAACTATGGTGTCTTATTTCTAAGCATGTCAAGCTAATTATTCTTCCAGTGTTTTGCAGAGGCTATGAGACCCCCCTCAATGTTGGATGAATAATCCAAACAATTATCTTATGTCAACTAGTAAATCAGGAAAGAAGTATGGATATTGTAAGCTGGGAGGGGTGTCAGATATCATCAAATTCAACCTTTCCCTCCATTTTGAATATGAGGAATCTGAGAAATGAAGTTAATTTCTCAGAGTGAAACAACCAGTTTCTAAGGCAAGATTTGTTTTTAATTATAACACATACAAAGATAATTTTCAACATTCACCCTTGCAAAACTTTGTGTTTCAAATTTTTCTCCCTTTCTCCCCCTCTGCCCTTCAATCTAGACAGCAAGTAATCCAATATAGGTTAAACATGTGCAATTCTTCTAAACATTTCCGTACGTATCATGCTGCACAACAAAAATAAGATCAAATGTGGGAAAAATTAGAATAAAAAAAAGAAGCAGGCAGCAACAACAAAAATTAAAATAATATGTTGTGATCCACATTACCCATAGTCCTCTCTCTGGATGCAGATGGCTCTCTCCATCACAAGTTTATGGGAATTGGCCTGAATGACATTACTATTGAAAAGACTAAGGCAAGATTTATACTGAGGTCCTGTTGAAGGTTCAATGCTCTATTCACTATGTCAAACCAAATTATATTCCCACCCCATTTCCCCAAAAACTTTCAAAATAACACTAACTTCCCTCCAGACTCTCTAGCAAGGGTCCTCAAACTTTTAAAATAGGGTGCCAGTTCACTGTCCCTCAGACTGTTGGAGGGCCGGACTATAGTAAAAACAAAAACTTTGTTTTGTGGGCCTTTAAATAAAGAAACTTCATAGCCGTGGGTGAGGGGGATAATCATCCTCAGCTGCCACATCTGGCCTGCAGCCCTAGTTTGAGGACCCCTGTATGGTAATGAATTTACTGAAGAAAAAAACTCCCTTTAAAAGCAAAATAGGCCAAATGAAAAAGAAATACAAAAACTTACTGAAAAAAAGATTTCCTTAATAATCAGAATTGGTCAGCTAGAAGTGAATAAATCCATGAGACTAAAGAAACAATAAAATTAAGTCAAAAGAATGAAAAATAGAAGAAAATGTAAAATATCTCATTGGAAAAACATGAAATAGATCAAGGAGAGATAATTTAAGAACTATTAGATTATTTGAAAGCTGTGATTTTTTAAAAAGAAATCAGACATCACATTTCAAAAAAAAATGTTCAAGGAAAACTGTCCCAGTATATTAGGTCCTGAGAGCAAAATAGAAATTGTAAGAATCCATGAATCACATCCTGAAAGAGATTCCCAAATTAAAATTCCTAGTTAGGGAAAAAAATTGGATACCTTGAATCCATAGACAAGATCACACAAGATCTAGCAGTTTCAATGTTAAAGGAGAAAAGGGCTTAGAATATGATATTCTAGAAGGCAAAAGAACTAGGATTACAATTAAGAACAGACTACCCAGCAAAACTGAGTATAACCTTTTTGTGGGGAAAATAGATATTTAATGAACTAGAAAACTTATAAACATTGCTGATAAAAAGATCAGAACTTAATAGAAAATTTGACATTCAAACAGAAGACTCAAGGGAAACATAAAAAAGTAAACATGAAAGAGTAATCATAAGGAAATTGATAAAGTTAAACTGTTTATATTCCTATGTGGAAAGGTAATACATGTAACTCCTAAGAACTGTATCATTATTAGGACAGTTAGAAAAAGTATACATAGACATATGGCCTAGGTGTGAGTAAATTATCTTGGGGTTATCTTCAAAAATAAAATAAAAAGGTGAGAAATAGGAATATAGTAGAAGAGTGAAGAAAGAGCTAAAATAGGAAATTTATTAACATAAAAGAGATATGCAAAAAAGAACTTTTATACTGGAGAGGAAAATCATTATATAGTAAGCAATGTTTGAAAGTCACTCTCATCAGAATTGTTTCACAGAGGGAAAAAACATATACACACAGACTCATTTGCATATACTAATCTATTTTGTCCAATAAAGAAATAGAAAAGGGAAAAGATAAAGGATATGGGAAAGGGGTGATAAAAGGGAGGACTTATTAGGGGAGACAGTGATCATCAGCAAAACAAACTTTTGAGGAAGAATAGAATAAAAAGAGGGGAGGGATAAATAGAAAATAGAATGGAAGGAAATGAATTGTAATCATAAGTGTGAATGTGACTGAGATGAGGAACCTATAAAATGGAAGTGAATAGCAGAATGGATTAGAAAGAAGGATCCAACAATATGTTGGGAACAAGCCACACTTGTAAGAGAACCAGCCACACTTGTAAGAGAAAGACACACAAAGTTAAAATAAAGAGCCAGAGTAGAATCTTTTATGCTTCAGCTGAAGTTAAAATATAATAAGGGTAGCAATCATGATCTCAGACAAAGCAAAAACCAAAATAAACCTAATACAAAAGACATAATCAGAGAATGGATTGTAAAATCAAATTTTAAAAGATTATATGATGAGAAGAAACAAGGACAGAATGGAATAAATCTTTAAACCAACAGGATAGCCAAATTCTGAAAGTGCCACATTATTGACCCTGAGGCAATTGACCATACTTCATCTTCCATTCTGAAAGAAGAGTGAGAAAGAGAAACAAATAATGCCAGTATGTTACAAACCCTTGGATATATATTGAGAAATATAGGCAGAGAATTATTTTTCATATATTGTAAAGATAAGTATTTCTTTATATACATTATTTCATTAAAGCTTCACACATTGTTATAATCATTTTGCAGATGAAGCAATTTAGGGAAGGCAGCATTGCACAGTGGATAGAAAATTAACCCTGGAGTCAGACATACCTGGGTTCATATCCTAACTCCAGTCCCCAAGGGCTTTGTGACCAAGAACACATTTCCCTATAACCCCAGGCAACTTTCTAAGACTATAAGATAAAACAAAACTTATCATCTTTCTCAGCAAAAGGTAAGAGTTCCTTATACTGATCAAACCATAAATTGGTATTAAAAGTGAAAGGGCTCTGAAATTATTCTCCCTTATAACAGTGTCACCATCCTGATGCAGATCTTTGTTACTTCACAACTGGACTATGGCAATAGCTTAATGGTTGATCTCCTTCTTTCAATATCATCCAATCCAAGTCATGCTCCACTCAACTGGCAAAGTCCCATTCCTAAGAATATCACATTTTTTCTCAATAAATTCCATTGGTTCCCTCCAGTAACAAATCTTGGTTTGGATTTTAAAGTTCTTCATAACCATAAACATAAAGTCCTTCATATATTTCCACTTTACTCTTCACCATGATACTGGTCTCCTTGTTCCTTGTAGAAAACGCTTATCTCCCATATTTAGGTATTTTCATCAGCTGTTTTCCATACCTGGAATGTTTTCTACCCCCTCCCTTCTGGTCACTATTGCCTAAATTCCATGGCTTCCTTCAAGTTTCAGTTATAATCTCATTTTCTGCAAGAATGGTCTCCTGGCAATAGTTCAATGCCAATACCTTCCTTCTGAGATTGCCTCTAATTTACCCTATATATCCATATTCTATAAACATTATTGTTTGCATATTGTCTCCATCAAAATGTGAGCTCTAATAGATCAGGAAATATTGTTGCCTTTCTCTGCATCCCTACTGCTTAGCACATAAATACTTGTTAACTTGATTTGAAATGTGGTCTAAATTTCTCCTTCACCAGCTCCTATCACCGTAACCTTCACATAGAAAATCATTTTAATAAAAGCATATTGAATGAATATTAATGAACATGATATAGGTTCAGAAAATAAGGATATTTGATAAGTGTATTTAGAAGATACTTAATAAGTCTTTGTTGAAATAAATTGAATGTTTATTGAATTTATGGAATCACAGGATTTTAGAATTGGGTAGTACTTCAACATGAATCTAGAACCCAAAGCCAAAAGGAATACTCATTGTAATATACCTACCAAGAGACCATCTAGCCCCTATTTGAAGGCATCCAAAGAAGTGGGCATTCCAAGGTAACCTATCTAGTTTGAGACAACTCTAATTGTTTTTTATAAGTTTCAGGACATCAAGTATAAATTGTCTCTTTGAAACTTCCATCTATTATTCTGGGATTGTTTTTTTGGAAGCAAAAAGGCTAGTCCTTAAAAATAATTGAAGACAATATATTTCTCTGAAGGCTTTTCTTTTCTAGGCTTACTATTCCCACTTCATTTAGATGATTCTCATATATTAGGGGCTCAAAGCCATCCACAACCTAATAGTCTCTCTGAATGATCTCTAGTAAAATAATATCCTCTATGAACTATGACATCTGGAATGGAATGGAATACTCAAATTATAATATGACCAGATTAGCATATAGGTACTATTACTTATTTTTCCTGGAATGCCTCTCTTAAAGCAGCCCAAGATCATACTAGGTTTTTTTTTTTTTTTGAAGGCATGGCTAGCAACCTCTCTTCCATTAAAATTTGTAAAGTTATACTATTTGACAAAAATAGTATGGTAGAAAATAGGCATTGACCAATATCAAACTAACTATATCAAAACAAGGTTGAAATGGGTTCATGATTTAAACTTTGCTTTGATACTATAAGCAAATAGGGAAAAAAGGGAAAGTTTACCTCTCAGATCTGTGGATAAGAAAGGAATTTATGGCAAAAGAAGAAGTAGAAAACATTATGATATGCAAAATGGATAATTTTGATTAGATTAAATTAAAAATGGTTTATATAAACAAAACAAATGCAGTCAAGATTAGAAAGTAAGCAAAAAACTGGTTTTTTATGTGTTCATAAATTTTCAGATGAAGAAATTAAAGCTATTTCTAGTTATATGAAAAAATGCACTGAAACACTATTAATTGGAGAAAGACAAATTAAGACAACTTTGAGGTACTACCTCACTACTCTTGGATTGGCTAACATGACAGCAAAAGATAATGATAAATGCTGGAGGAGATGTGAGAAGACTGGGATACTAATACATTATTGGTAGAGTTGTGAACTGATATGCAACCATTCTGGAGAGCAATTTGAAACTATGGCCAAAAGTTTATCAAATTCTGCATATCCTTTGATCCATCAGTGTCTCTACTAGGTTTATATCCCAAAGAGATCATAAAAAAGGGAAAGGATCCACATATGCAAAAATGTTTGTAGCAGCCTTTTTTTGTAGTGGCAAGGAACTGAAAACTGAGTGGATGTCCATCAGTTGGGAAATGGCTGAATAAGTTAAGGTATATGAATGTAATGGTATATTATTGTTCTATACGAAATGATCAGCAGGATGATTTCAGAAAGGCCTGGAGAGACTTACATGAACTGATGCTAAGTGAAGTGAGTAGAACCAAAAAACATTGTATATTAACAACAATAAGATTATGTGATGATCACTTTTGATGGACTTGACTCTTTTCAACAACGAGGTAATTCAGGCCAATTCCAATAGACTCTACATCCAGAGAGAGGACTGTGGAGACTGAATGTAGATCACAACATAATATTTTCATCTTTGTGTTGCTTGCTTGCTTGTATTTTTTCTCTCTCAGTTTCCCTCTCTGATCTGATTTTCCTCACACAGCATGATAAATATAGAAATATGTTTAGAAGAATTGTACCTGCTTAACCTATATTGGCTTAAGAAAAGATCAACACAAGGTTTTACAAAGATGAATGTTAAAAACAATATTTGCATTTCTTTTAAAAATAAAAAGCTATTATAAAATTTGTGAAGTTAATTTCTGAAATGAAGTTTGAGACTTTATATTTATAACTAATTTTCATTTCCTTGGTTTTACCTCTATCCTTTATTCTCCCATTATCTTTTTAGATCCTTATTTTCATTCAATGTGTTAGTTATTCCAGCTTTGTCATTTGCAAATTTGATAGTCATCTTTTCTTTGTCTCAATCCAAATCTTTGATATAAGTGTGAAATATAATAGGGCTAAGCAAAAATTCCTTGGGCACTCTACTAGAGACCTTCTTCCAAGCAGGTATTGAATCATTCATAACTATTCTTGGAGTTAATTAACCAATTCTAATAATATATTTTAACCCACATCTCTCAATCTTTTCCACAAAATACCATAAGATACTTCATCAATTACTTTATTAAAATTGAATCATATTATATACATATGATTCCCCTGTCAGAAAAGAAAGGAAATAAAATGCTTTTGGCATAACCTGTCCTTGATCAAGCCAACCTACTGTGGTTTTTTACAGTTACTACTTCCCTTTCTAGATTTTCACTAACCAAATCTCTAATATTCTATCTAAAAATTTACCAAAAACCAAAATCAAATTCACTTACCTACAGATTAAATAAAATTATCAAGTACAGGTAGGTGATCAGCATTTTGCTATTTCTTATGCTTTAGAATTTCATCAAGGTATCCAATCTGTCATTGAGGAGGAAGCATTGTATAGTCAGTTGGATGACTTGGGAGTAAATGGCAAGCTGCATTAGTAGAGAAATCAGCCAAAAATCAGCCCCGAGGATGTGTCAGCTAGATTTCAATAATCTTTATTATGGAGTCTTTATTGACAGAGAATATCTCCCTAGTCTTCTGCTAAGCCAGACTTTTACACAATTGAATCTATGAGAGAATAAATCACTAATCTGATCTGCCTTCCAAAAACCATACAATTAAAATGTCATCTGGTGCAGTGCTCCAGATTTGGAAGACACACGGATACCAAATGGCAATGGAATAGTGAATTTTGACTTAGGTCCCAATTTCCTTAAACAAAAGTTAAACATATTAGGAAAAGTGAGGAAGCCCTTCAGTGGAAAAATAAGGTTCACAAAGCCCACATCATTTCTGAATTTATGCCGGAAGAAGGCATCAAACCCTCAAGATAATAAAGACATTTCTTTTTTCATACAAAAAACACCCTTCTTTCCTGTCTATTTGTAAGGCACTATGGAGAGCACTGAGAATATAAGGAGAAACTATAAAGTCCTGGTATTCTGGGAATGGTCCAGTGGGTGAAAAGCAATCTCTGGAGTCAGAAGATGTGTGCTCAAATCTCATCTCTTTCATCAATCTGACAAGGTGTGAGTGACCTTATGCAGGTCACATAAATTTCACAAACCTCAATTTCCTCATCTGCAAAATAAGGGGTCTGGATTAAAAGCCTCTAAGGTCATTTCATGCTCTAGAATTATGATATTTTGATTTAACATAGGAAGGAAGAATCAAGAAATCAGAAATACTAACAAGCTCTCAGGAGTCTTCTTAGGAATCAGTAAAATTCAGAGATTTCCTGAACTTTTTTGGAGGGGAAGATAACACACTTCAGAGAAAGCATAAGTAATAAGTTTTTCTCCCAAGTGCCTATCTCATGCCAGCTTTGAGTTCTCACTAATAGCAAGTTTTTGTTTCTCAGAATTCCTGCTATGCCTGAGAACTTTTCTTCTCAAGTCCCTGGGGAGCAACAATAGCAATTCAATTAGCATTGTTTCAAGATGGGCATCCATTTTCTATTGTTCCTTGGAATAGCTCAGTGAGAAATATAGAACTGAAATTTTTAGGTGCTTGAAGAATATCTTTTTAAGCTCCCTAAAAAGCCCCCAACATAGAATAATTTTCTAACATAAGAAGCAATTATAGTCCACATTCTAGTACTCTTACATGATGTGCAAGTCAACTTGGGCTGCTCCAGACAGAAATTAACAAGCAAACACTAGAGTGCAGTACAGAATAAAGGGAAATTTCCCATCTAATTAAAAACAGGATACTTGGCTGTAATTTCAAGGGCCATCAAGTAAAGGCTTATAAAACTCTATGATCTGTGCATAAAGATAGAGAATCAATACTAAAACTACAATAAAATTAGTTTGAGCTCAATTTAAACTTTCCAAAGCAAGAAATTTGAAAGCATTCTGTTTCACCCACTGTTCCATTCCAAAGTTCAGTATAAGGCTTTTGTGACAATTATAATATGTGGCTACCAAAGTTGTTCTGAAATCTACAGCATCAATATATAATATTTAATGGTGGGAAGCTAAATCTATTCTCTGGCCTAACTTAGAACTTCATTAGTATTTCTGTTGTCAAATCCCATTATATAATAGGTTCTAAGCATATGGTTTTACTTGTTGGAAATTTTTATATTTAAAAAGGCTTAAGTAGCAATTAAATTATATTCCACAAAGTTTTATTTACTCTGTAACATGGCATTTTCAAGTAGGCTGAAATATACCAAGACTTAGGTAAATTAACATCCATGACCTTTTCTACTGCTTATATGGTTTTCCAATAAAATTGTGTCCTGTGGTTTGGTAGATCTTCTATCCATCATTGTTTTAAAGTTGCCATGTATTCATTGAATAAAATTACTGCAAGTGTATATGATGTGTTTGTCTAGTCTTGTTAGTTCATTGGTAGAGGAAATTTCTAGAAATGAAACTTCCATTACCAGTGAAAATCAGCAACAGTTGTGCATCTTGCTGTGCATCCAGATTTAAAAGGTACACAGATACCAAGTGACAATGTGATAGTGAATTTTGCTCTGAGTCCCAGATTCCTTAAACAAAAGCTAAGCAGGTTGGGAAAAGTGAAGAAAACCTCAAATGATGAAATGAGGTTCACAAAGCCCACACTATTCCTGAATTTGTGCCAGAAAAAGGTATCACACCATCAAGATAAGGACATTGGGGCCTTGTGATGTTATATGATTTACTTGGTGATCCATGTCAGAGGTGGGATTTGAGCATAGATTTTCCTAACAAGAAGCATATTCTCTAGCTATTATTTCTATTGTTCCTCTCGCTATATTGCATAGAGGGACAATAAGAGTAGATGGCATGTATATAATAATGCTTTAAAGTTTACTAGGCATTTTACATGCACTGTCTAATTCAATCATCACTACAAAACTATGGAGTAGGTATATAATTATCCTCATTTTGCAGATGAGGAAATTGAGGGTTAGAGAGGGTAAGTATCCTACTCAGGATTTCATACCTAATGAGTATTATAGGAAAAATTCCATTCCAGATCTTGTCTAATTTCAAATCAAACTTTATTCATCTTCTCAGGAGGTATGTTCAAACCAAGCAAAAATTATTTTGGCTTTCATTTCTCTTATGAAATGGCTGCCATTGAATCTTGGTGATACCCTTTTTGTCACATGCTAAGTAGATGTAGCTTCACCTCTGGTACTCCCTTATCATATTGGCACTCGGTTATTTACAGGATGATTATCCCTGGGGGTAGTTTCTCAAGATTCAAATGGGTTATTCTATGGGTCTATACTTATGAAACAAGTTTGTAAGCCCCAACTAGTAAATTTACTTTTAATAGTTGGTCAATATATTCAATTAGATCAAAGTAAAGGCAGTTATTAAAATGGCAAGATGCAATAGTAACAACAATAACTATAAAATGTTCCTCCTGTAAACTTGAAGAGAATACTCATGGGAAGAATGGACATAAACTTAGAATATAGTATTACTGAGAAATACATGCAGGCAACACATGTGGCCAAGGCAACCAACACCTCTGCTACTGCAGGGTCCCCAAATCCTTTCTTTTCATAACGACTTGTTACATTGCTCCTTACTAAACAATATTTCTTCTGGGGGAAAGAAGATAGGGTTACTTATCTAAGCTTCCTGAATTTGTTCTTTCTGTATCTCAACTCTTGACAGCCAGGGTTAATACTCTTAATTCCATATTCAATTCTCTTCTCTGTTGCCAAAGAATTGATTCCTTGAAGTAGCTCCCTGCTTTAAATTCTGCCTTACTGTGCTTGTTTCTCCATACAGAGGATGTATCTCTGCTCCCTGCTGACTCTCAACTGTGCCACAAACTCTCTCAAATTATTGGTCTCTGATAACTAGCTATCTTCTCTACAAATTGTTCCCTGCTGGATGCAGTATTTCCTACAGGGATGTGATACTACTGTAAGATATCATAGGAAATACAAGGAAAAGAAGAGACTTAATTCCTACCTTGTCTGATTGCCCTGTTGTAAAAATGTAGGCATCTCACTGTACAAAGTTGCCTTGAATACCTCATGCTCTCACTCTTCTGCTCTCCATATTGCTGCTCAGGACTGGAAGATTTATCTTTTATGAGATATCTGAGCATGCCCAATTTTCGCTTTAGTATGTGATAAACCAGGTTCTTTTCAAGTTCAGAAAAGTCTTTAAATGTCATAAAGGAATGACAATGCACAGATACGTATCTGCAATTCACTAGTATATTAATACATCCTAACCTTAGTCATCTGCACTTTATTTTCTGTCATTATATCAACTAACTAATGATCACCATATATCTCCTTACTTCACTAGATAAATATTACATCTTCATAGTCATCACAACCAGTGTTGATGGTGTTCATTCTCCTTTTTTTCCAATTAGCAAACATTTTTTGTTGTTTTTTTTTCATTTTTTTATTTCTCATTTTATTTTTTCTGGTTATATATGTATATTAACTTTTTACATATCATTTCTTTATGAATCATATTGGGAGAGAAAAATCAGAACAAAGGGGAAAACCACAGGAAAGAAAAAAACAGGAAAAAAAAGAAGTGAAAATAGCATGTGTTGATTTACATTCAATCTCCATAGTTCTCTTTCTGGATGCAGATGGTATTTTCTATCCAAAATTTATTGGGATTGCCTTGGATCACTGAATCACTGAGAAGTACCAAGTATTTCATAGTTGATCATTGCAAAATCTTGTTGTTATTGTATACAATGTATTCCTGATTTAGCTTATTAGTAAATTTATAGAATAATAGATCTAGAGTAGGACAGAAATTAGGAGCTATGTAGTTCAATTCCTTCATTTTACAGATAAAGAAACTGAACCCTCCAGAATTAAATAACTTGTTCATGATTATACAGGTAGTAATAGTAGTAGTAATAATAATAACAACAATAATAAATAATAATAATAACCCAAATTAAAGTGTTTTCACATCTGTAAACTGCTTTACAAATGTTATTCCATTTGTTCCCCCCAAATGAGGTACTATTATTAACCTCATTGTACAGATGAGGAAACTGAGGCAGAAAGTGGTGAAGTGACTTGCCTGTGCTCACATAGTGATGTCTGATGCCATATTGACATTCAGTTCTTCTTTCTTCATAAATCCAACACCACTGAACCAACTAGCCCTATGTTTCAGAATTAGAGTTTGGAGTAAAGTCTTCCAAAGTAAGAGACAGTCTCTAGTCTTCAGTATTTGTAAATCTCAAATGAGATAATGTATAAAAGTGCTTTTCTAACTAAAATGTTTTTGTCAGTTATTTTTAAACAGAAATAAACTAAAAGTTAAGAGAATATTATGTGCACAAAAAAACACATGATAAAAGGTAAAATGTGATGATATAAAAGGAGAAATCTTATTAACATTCTCCAGGAAAATTGGCACAGAGAGACTCTGTAATCAGACTGAGAAGTAAATTTTGAAATACTTTATGAGTTTTGCATCATTTCTAGTTTTCCAATACCTTTTTTATGGTTGTCAAAAGAAATAGTAATTGCATCTAAAGGTAATTTCCCCAAGTTTCACTTGCAAAGGAAAAGCACTTTTCAAGGAAACACTCTGCAAAAGAAAACAATTACCCAATTCTGTAAATTTTTGAAGATTCCAAACAACTTTAGTTAATTTGATAAGGATATAATAGAGACTCTAGTTTTCCAGAGTCTCTATTTGAAATAATAATATCATGCTCTACGTTTTCCCATGAAAACATGAAAAACAGTATCTGTCATCAAGAAAATGTATTTTGGGAGAGAAAAGAAAAGGAATTTTAACACTCTGTTCTTTAAATTATTTTTATCCAGACATGTAGCTTGGACAAGGGCTTTGAATTTCCATGGTTCCTTCACACAAACTTTTATTATTCATAAATGAAACTATAAGGGGAAAAAGAATTTAGTGAAAAACAAGGAGAAAGTGAAACCAATGTTAGCCATATGGTTAGGGCCAATGGGAAGAAGATGTTTCTATACTGTTTTACAGATTACTCTAGTAATGAGTTTCCAAATTTCCAAAAATATTTTGACATCTATGATTATCACTTCATCTTGGAAGTATTCACTTACATATTTAGGTACAAATTTCTTCATATCTTTCCCTTTGATTTTAATGCAAAAGAACAATAGGTGGCATCGAATAACTCTCCCCATTAAACCGAGGCATCATTGCTGGGATTAATGGAACTTTCTATAGAGCTGACACTTAGCAAAGATATTACCTCTTTTTTGTTGTAGTAAGCTTATTTATTTTTAATACACATTGCTTTATGAATCATTTTGGGAGAAAAAATTCGAGCAAAAGGGAAAAACCATGGGAGAGATAAAAAAAAAAAAGAAGTGAACATACCATATGTTGATTTACATTCAGTCTCCTTAGTCCTTTTTCCGGATACAGATGGCATTTTCTGTCCAAAGTCTACTGGGATTGCTTCAGACCACTAAACCACTGAGAAGAACCAAGCCTTTCACAGTGCATCATGGCACATTCTTGCTGTTATTGTGTACAATGTATTCCTGGTTCTACTTGTTTTGCTCAGCTCCACATAGTTCATGTAAATCTTTCAAGGCCATTCTATAATCACTTAGTTCATCATTTTTATAGAACAATAATATTCCATTACCTTCATGTACCCCAACTGCTCAGCCATTCCTTAATTGATGGATGCCCTCCTTTTGCAATTCTTTTCTACCACAAAAAGAGCTGCTACAAACATTATTGCACAAGTGGGTACTTTCCCTTGCTATTTGATTTCTTTGGGATACAAATCCAGTAATGGCACTGCTGAGTCAAAGTATATGTACAGTTTTATAGCTCTTTAAGATTAGTTCTAGATTGCTCTCCAGAATGATTGGATCATTTCACAACTCCACCAATAATGCATTAGTATTTCAGTTTTCCCCCATTTCCCCCCAACATTTATCATTATTTTTCCTGCCATCTTAACCAATCTGAGAGGTGTGAAATGGTACCTCAGAGTTGTTTTAATTTGTATTTCTCTAATCAGTAGTGATTTACAGAATTTTTTCATATAACTATAAATGCCTTTAATTTCATTATCTGAAAAAAACTTGTCTGTCCATATCCTTTGACCACCTAACAACTGGAGACTTGAATTCTTATAAATTTGACATAATTCTTTATATATTTTTAAAATGAGACCTTTATCACAAATACTAGCTGTAAAGATTTTTTTCACAGCTTTGTACTTTCTTTTTAATATTATTTCTGTTTGTTTAATTTGTACAATTTTTTTTTATTTAATGTAATCAGAATTGTTCTTTTTTGGTCTTAAATTCCTCCCTTCTCCAAAGATCCAATAGCTAAATTATCCCTTGTTTTACTAATTTATTGCTCTTATCACCCTTTATGAGCAAATCACATATCTATTCTGACCTTATTTTGGTATGAGATATAAAATGTAGAACTATGCCAATTTTCTGATGTATTATTTTCCAGTTTTTCCAGCAATTATTTTGAAATAGTGAGTTTTTATTCTAGAAGCTAGAGTTTGGGGGGTTATCAAATACTAGATTGCTATAGGCCTTGATTAATGTGATATATCTAATCTATTCAACTGATCTACCACTTTTTTTCTTAGCTAGGACCAAATAGTTTTGATGACTGCTACTTTATAATATAGTTTAAGGTTGGTACTGCTAAGCCACCATTCTTTGTATTTTTTTTCCACTAATTCCCTTGATATTCTTGACCTTTTGTTCTTCCAGATGAATTTTTTTAATTATTTTTTTCTAGTTGTATAAAACAATGTTTTGATGGTTTGATTGGTATGGCACTGGACAAGTAGACCAATATAGGCAGAATTGTCATTTTTATTACATTGCCTCAGCCTAGCCGTGAACAATTAATATTTTTCCAATCGTTTAGATCTGATTGTGTGTGTGTGTGTGTGAAGTGTTTTGTAGTTGTGTTCATATAGTTCTTGGGTTTGTCTTGGCAGGTAGACATCCAAGTATTTTTTTTTGTCTACAATAATTTTAAATGGAATTTCTCTATCTCTTGGTGATGGACTTTGTCAGTAATATATAGAAATGTTGATGATTTGGGTGGGTTTATATTATATCCTGCAACTTTGCTAAAGCTGAGAAATTTTCCAGTAGATTTTTAAGTGATTTTCTAGGATTGTCTATGTATATCATCTTATCATCTGCAAAAAGTGGTAGTTTTATTTCCTCATTGCCTATTATAATTCCTTTAATTTGTTTTTCTTTTCTTGTGGCTAAGGCCCACATTTCTAGTACAATATTGAATAACATAAGGCATGGGCAATAACAATAACAATAGGCATCCTTGTTTAACCCCTGATTTTATTGGGAATGGATCCAGCTCCTCTCCATTACAAATAATGCTTGCTATGGGTTTTAGATAGATACTGCTTCTAAGGAAAGCTGTCTTTATCCTTTTGTTCTCTAGTATTTTTAGTAGGAATGGGTGCTATATTTTGGCAAAAGTTTTTTCTGCATCTATTGAGATTATCAGATGATTTCAGTTGCTTTTGTAATTGATATGGTAGATTATGGTAATAGTTTTCCTGATATTGAACCAAGCCTGAATTCCTGGTATAAATCCCACTTGGTCATAGTATATTATCCTGCTGACAAGTTGCTGTAATCTCTTTGCTAATATTTTATTTAAAATTGTTGTACCAATATTCATTAGGAAGATTGGTTTGCAATTTTCTTTCTCTATTTTAGCCCTTTCTGATTTAAGTATCAGTGCCATATTTGTGTCATAGAAGGAATCTGACAGTACTCCTTTACCTATTTTTGCAAATAATTTACATAGTATTGGAATTAATTGTTCTTTAAATGTTTGATAGAATTTCCTTGTGAATCCATCTAGTCCTGGAGATTTTTTCTTAGGGAGATCATTAACAACTCATTTAATTTCTTTTTTCTAAAATGGGAATATTCTAGTATTTTATTTCCTCTTCTCTTAATCTGGGCAATTTATATTTTTGTAAGTATTCATCTATTTTTGGTTATATTGTTAGAGTTGCTGCCATAGAGTTGGGCAAAATATCTTCTAATTATTGCTTTAATTTCTTTTTCATTGGTGGTAAGTTAACCTCTTTTATTTTTAATGCTAGTGATTTGGTTTCTTTTTCTTTCCTTTTTCTGATCAAATTAACCAGAGATCATTTTATTTTGTTAGATTTTTCATAAAACCAACTCTTAGATTTGTTTATTAATTCAATAGTTTTCTTAGTCCCCATTTTATTAATCTCTCCTTTGAGTTTCAAAATTTGGTATTTAATTGGGGGGTTTTAATTTGTTCTTTTTCTATCTTTTTTAGTTGCAAGCCTAATTCATTGATCTCTTCTTTCTCTATTTTATTATGTAGCTGTTAAAGATGTAAAATTTTTTCTAAGAACTGCTTTAGCTATAACCTATAGGTTTGGATATGTTGTCTCATTATTGTCATTTTCTCTGAAGAAATTCTTGTTTTTGGGACTTGTTTTTGACTCACTCATTCCAACTGGTTTTTAGTCTATCTTTCCCTGGCCCTTTATTGAATATAATTTTTATTACATTATGGACTGAAAAGGAAACATTTACTATTTCTACCTTTTTGCACTTGTGAGATTTTTATGCCCTAATACATAGTCAATTTTTGTGTAGGTGTCATGTATTGCCAAGAAATGTGTATTCCTTTCTGTCCCTATTCAATTTTCTCCAGAGGTCTATCATTTCTAGATTTTCTAAGACCCTATTAACCTCCCTAGTTTTTTTTTTTTCTTGTTTTATTTCATGGTTAGATTTGTCTGATTCTTAGATGGGAAAGTTGAGGTCCCCTACTAGAATAGTTTTGCTATCTATTTCTTCCTGTAACTGGCTTAAAATCTTCTTTAGGAATTTGCCTGCATGCACATTTAGTAGCATTAATACTTCATTATTTATACTAACGTTTATCAAGATGTACTTTCCCTCCTTATCTCTTTTAATAAGATCTATTTTTACTTTTGCTTTATCTGGGATCACAATTTCTTTCCCTACTTTGTTTCTTTCAGCTGAAAGATAATAAATTCTGTTCCAGCCTTTTACCTTTACTCTGTGTTTCTCTGTGTCAAATGTGCTTCTTATACACAATATATGGTAGGGTTATGTTGGTTTTTTTTTTAATTCACTCTGCTATTTACTTCCACTTTATGGGAGAGTCTATCCCATTCACATTTACAGTTATGAATGTCCTCAGTCCTGTTTTTTACCCATCCTACTGACTATCTTATGTCCTATCAACCTTCCCCTTTTCTCTTAGTAGTATCTTTTCAACCCAATCCACCCTCTACATTATGTTCTATCAAGCCTTTCCCCTTTTTCTTACCATTTTTCCTAGTATTTCTACTCTCCCTTCTATCTTGTCCCTCCCTTTTCTTCTCCTCTTCCTCCTTTTTTTCTCCTTCTTTATAAGGTTAGATAAATTTCTATTATCTAACTGAATGATTTTGATTTATTCCCCCTTAAAGCCAAAACTGATGAAATTAAGCTTCAGACAATGCTCATCCCCTTGCCTTCTTTCCTGGATTGTAGTGGGTCTTTTGCACCTCTTCATATAAACTAATTCTCCCATTATACCTCACCTTTCCTCTTTTTCCAGTACAGACCTTTTTCCAACCCCTTTATGTCATTTTCTTTGATGTCATCACATCAGGGACCATTCACAACCACACCTTCAGGCCATGTGATATCCTCCATATATATGTCCTAGTGACAGATACAGTTTGCAAGAGTTACAGATATTGTTTTTCCTATTTAGGGATGTAAAGAGTTATATATATATAATTTCCCCCAGTTTACCTTTTTATGGTTCTCTTGAGTTCTGTGTTTTGTAGATAAAATTTTCTGTTTAGTTCTGTTTTTTTTTTTTCAATAGAAATGATTGAAAATCTCTTACTTCACTGAAGCTCCATCTTCTCCCCTGAAGGATGATACTGAATCTTGCTGGGTAGTTAATTCTTGGTTGTAAGCCCAGATCCTTTGCCTTTCAGACTATGCCCACACAGTCTTTATTGTAGAAGCTACCAGACCTTGGATAATCCTGACTATTGCCCCTTGATACTTGAATTGTTTTTCTCTGCCAGCTTTCAGTGTTTTTCCTTGAGATGATAGTTTTGGTGTTTTGCAATAATGCTCCTTGTAGGATCTCTTTCCAGAGGGGATCAATGGGTTCTTTTAATTTCTTTCAATTAGTGCCCCACCTCTGTTTCTAAAATATTGAGGCAGTTTTCCTTAATTAGTGCTATCCAGGCTATTTATGACCTTCAGGTAGGCAAATAATTTTTAAAGTGATTCTTCTGGATCTATTTACCAGGTAGGCTATTTTTGCCAATGAACGTATTTCACATTTTCTTCCATTTTTTCTTTCTTTCTAGTTTGATTCTTGCTGTCTCACAAAGTCATTAGCTTCTATTGTCCTGTTCTTACTTTTAATGTGTGATTTTCTTCAGTTATCTTATATATCTCTTTTTTCCATTTGGTTAATTCTACTGTTTAAGTAGTTATTTTCTTCACACAATTTTTTTCCTTTCTTTTCCAAACTGTTGACATTCTCATGCATACCTCTCATTTCTTTTCTCAGTTTTTCTTCTACCTTTTTTATTTGTCTTTTGAAGTCTTTTATGAGCATTTCCAGGAATTCTCTTTGGGCTTGAGACCAATTTATCTCACTCTTTGAGATTTCTTCTTTGGACATTCTGTCCTCTGAGTTGAAGTTTCAATCTGTCCTGTCACCATAGTAGCTTTTTATAGTCAAGGTTCTTTTCTGTTTCTTACTCATTTTCTTTTTTTTTTCTTTCTTTTTTTTATAATTATAACTTTTTATTGACAGAACCCATGCCTGGATAATTTTTTACAACATTATCCCTTGCACTCACTTCTGTTCCGACTTTTCCCCTCCCTTCCTCCACCCACTCCCCCAGGTGGCAAGCAGTCCTATACATGTTAAATATGGCACAGTATATCCTAGATACAATATATGTGTGCAGAAGTGAACAGTTCTCTTGTTGCACAGGAAGAATTGGATTCAGAAGGTAACAATAACCCAGGAAGAAAAACAAAAATGCAAACAATGTACATTCATTTTCCAGTGTTTTTTCTTTGGGTGTTGCTCATTTTCTTTTGATATTTCTTCTTCTTCTTCTTCTTCTTTTTTTTTTTTTTTACTTTAAGGTGGAGCTCTGCTCCTGGAGTAAAGGTCGATCTTTGAGTACAGGAGCCCCTTGTGTTTGGGGGTGGGGGGGGGCAGCTTTCCCTGTTCTGTTAAAGAAAAAGCCTGGTTTTCCAGAGTTTTCCTTCTGAGCTGGGGCTGGAAGCTCCTCTACTAAGCCAGGACTGAGGGTCTTAGTTGCTGATTTGCTGTGATTAAGACCTTCTCAAAAGCTTTCCCAGAGTCTGTCTGATGTTGGCTGAATACCCTTTTCACCCCAGTGAGACTAACTTTTCTTGAAGTTTTTTCAGTCTGTCTTGAGCTGGAAAGTGGTTTCATTCCATCAGATTTTGTTCAGAGGCTCAGTTTCGTGTGGTTTTCTAGGAAAGCTCAAAAAGCTTCCTGACTTTACTCTGCCCCCAGAACTGATATTGATTCTTTTAAACATCATTTTGTACTCCAAATAATAAATTTTCACAAATATTCCATGTACCTATAAAAGAATAGTAACAGATGAAGATAATAAGTAAAAGCATCTAGATTAAGAGATTATATAAGCATTGGAAATTTATTTTCATGATATCCATTATGGTAAATTACATCCAAGTGATAATCAGGAGTACACTGGAACTAGATTAAGCCAACTCTCAACAGTCAATATTAAATTTTCAGAGTAAGCCTTTAAACCTTGCAAATCACCAAATATTAGAAATCAGGGATCGATTTATTATTTTGTTGATTATCTAGACTTAAGAAAGTGATAGAGAAAATGTTAATGAATGATACAGCTTAAACTTAAAAGCTTGCTATGTATACTTTTGAAAAAGAATTGTATTTGAAACATTACCCAGCATATCACTGGGTGACATCATGTGTTATAATAATACTGATGTTTATATAGTATTTTAAGTTTACAAAGCCCCATGTACATTATCAGATGAAATTTTCACTGTGAGGAAGCAATTACAAGTAATACTATCTTTCTTTTCAAATAAGGAAACCAAGGCTCATAAAAGTTGTGACACACCTTATAATTGTTAGAGGTAAGAATTAGACCTAGCTCTTTCTGGCTCCAGGTGCTACTATATTGTCTATTATATTGCACTGCATCTCGTTAACCAAGTTTCAGTACTCACACGAGCAAATTGAAGTACCTATGAATCATCCTCTCCCTCCATTGCATACCTTTTTTTTTTGGTTGTTCATTGAGTTATGTACCATATTAATTGGTTCTGCTATCATTAACCCAGACCTCCATAAAAGGGCTAATTTGTATTTATGTATTTTGCACAAAGATGTAAAATCTAAATTCATAAAGAGAATACTTATATCATGAGCAAACTGAACTTGTATTCAGGGATAAAAGGGTGAGGAAGAATGGAAAATATGAGAAACATGACATCACAGATTGTTAAAGAATCTCTAGTTCATTAGAGTTGTATCACTTGAAGCAATAATTCTTGGCCATTATTCAGAATCATAATGGAATATGCTTAAAATATAAGACCAAAGGATTTAGAATTGAAAAGAATGTTAGAGGCTATCTGGTCCTCATTTTATGCATTAATCAATTAATAAGCATTCATTAATCTTATACAATATGCCAGATAATTTCTGCAAATGTAAAATAGGAATCCCACTCCTGAAGAAGCTCACATTGTAATAGAAGATACATTATATATGTAAATTTATACCTATGAGATTCATATGGAGTAGATGGAAGGGGAAGAAATTAAAGTTCAGAAAAGTTAGATGATTTTTCCCAAAATCAGGCACATAGTGAGTTGGACCAGAATTCTAATACAGAGCTTCATTTGGCAAATACAGTGTTTTTATTATAATAACTTACTGCCTATATGGGGTCTCCCTCCAATAGAAAATAAGCTTTGTGAGGATAACTTTTATTTTGGTCTGTATTTCTCAAATTCTTAGCACAATACTTCATACATAGTAGGTATGTATTAATTGTTGATCGATTTTCTCCAACTCTTCCTTATATCTTTCCAAATTATATCAGTGATTGTTACATAGCTCATTTTTTTATAACTGAAGAGAGGGGTAATTTAACCATATCAAAACCTCAAAGATCTGCAATTACATCAATGCAGCTTCTCTACCCTTCAACAATATAGATAACAAAAATTCTGTATCTTAGATGATCTCATTAGAGTTGTTTTGACCAAAAATTTCATCAGCTACCTAGTGAAAAATCTCTCCAACCTTAGTCAGGCATATCTTCAAGCAGCTGTCCTTCACTAGATCTTTATTTGAAACACTACCAAGTAGGTAAAATATGCCAGAGTTTATAATTCACTATATGTATGTATCTATATCTATATATCTATCTATATCTATCTCTTTCTCTCTCTCTCTCTCTCTCTCTCTCTCTCTCTATATATATATATATATATATACATATATATGTGTGTGCATAGATATGTATACATAAATATATCCATGCTTAGCTATGGACTCTGCCATACAAACCAGATTATAACAGACAAATCAGTAACTTTGTGAGTTTCAGTTTTCCTATGTGAAAAATGAGGAGGTTCAATTATATGGTAATTTCTCCCACTTCTAAGTCTATGACCTTATGATATTAAGATGGAATCAGTTTTGACTTTCATGTGTTTCCAACTTAGTGATGGAGAGACATATCTTAAGAAAATAATTATGTAATAAGAATCTCACTATGTGCCTTTCAAATCTCAGTTTGACTTACTACAGTATATTGTGTGGAATAACTGAAAAATGCCCCTGAGATATTTGAATTTTTTCTCAATAACTAACCTTACTTTCTTCTTTTTTTGTTCCTGAAAAATTTTTTTTGATGTACTTTCACTAAGAAAGATACAAGGATATGCTGGAAATAGCTCAGACAGAGCTTATATTTAAAAAAAAAAAAAAAACCTTGCAGGTGTGAAATTTTCAGTGTAAGCATTTACACATCAGAAATCTGAAAGAAAAAACATGAAAGATCAAAAGTTGATTTATTGTTGTGTTGATTTCTAGACTTAAGGAATGGATAGAGGAAATGATAATAATACATATTAAATTTAAACTTTTTTAGTTGCTGAAAATTTACTAACACATCTCTGGATAAATACATATTAATCTCTGACTCTGAATTCTTTAACTTCATGATGCACACAAATATGAAATTAAATACTTGGGATTACAGGTTGAAATATCAAATCTATTTCTGTGTTCTTTCAAAACTTTCCTTATTTTTCCATTCACCTTAATATATAGAATCCTATATAGTTTAATTAAAAGCTACCATTGACCTGTTCTTTATCAATAAGAATCTGGATTTTGAGGGATCATGCCCAGTTTGGTCATCTGAATATGACCTAGTGAGTACAAGAAATTAAAGTACTGTATTCACTATAGTTCACAGAATTAGCCCTCAAATTGTCCTTGCTCTATGAGAGACAATTCTGCCAAAGTCTTATGTGAACATGAAAATAGGATTTTGAAATGTGAATGTATATATAACACATGATCTCTGAGCATTGACATCTGATTAAACCCCTTCATTTTTTTTAAATTTGAGTTAAACCCCAGTCACATAAATTCAGCATAATAGAATTGCTACTTCAAATACTATTTTAAATTCATTTTTATTTTTTCAACGAACAATTTTTTTTTTACTTTCATTCCTCTTGAAAAATTCAACCCTTATAACAATTATGCATGATTACACACACACAAAATTCCTGCATTGGAAATGTTTTAAAAATATATATTCCAGTCTGCACTTTTAGATCATTATTCCTCTTTCAGTAGGAGAATAACTTGCTACACCATCAATTCTCTGGAATCATAGTTGTTCATTATATTGATCAACATAAAGGTTTTTGAAGTTGTTTGTCTCTATGGTGCCATTATTATTGTACAAATGATTCTCCTTGTTCTGCTCATTACACTTAGCATCAGTTTATACATACATATCTTCTCAGGTTTCACTGAAACTATTCCTTTAATAATTTCTTATGCCATCATCAAAAAAAGCTGTTATAAATATTTTTATATAAATGGGACTATTTCCTTTTTCTTTGATATTGTTTGGGTATAGACTTAATAATGGTATTGCCGAATAGGTACTGTTTAATGACTTGGTGGGCATAATTCCAAGCTGTTATTTCAAAAAGCTAGATCAATTCATAGCTCCATCAACAGTATGTTAATGTTCCCCTTTTTCCTGTAACACCTCCAACATATGTAATTTTCCTTTTTTATCAACTTTGACAATCTTTTGGGAGTAAGACAAAATTTCACTGTTACCTTTTATTTGTATTTCTCTAATTTTTAGTGATTTCAAATATTTTTAATATGGCTGAGATACTTGGTTTCTTCCTCTGAAAATCACTTTTTCCTATATTTGACCATTTGCAGTTGGAGAATGGTTCATTCTTAAAAACTGAAATCAGGTTTTAAAATATGAAATAAGACTTAATTCATAATAAAAATTGTTGAAAAGATTTTCCCAGTTACATGCTTCCCTTCTAACATTAACTGCATTGGTTTTGTTTGTGCAAATATTTCTTAATTTTATGCCACCAGTTTTTATTGTAACCAATAATATCCATTTTATTTTCTGTGATTCTCTCTTTTTTGTTTGATCATGAACATTTTCCCTATTAATGTGTCAGAAAGGTAATTTCTTCTTTGTTCCTTTGATTTGTTTATGATGTCACTCTTTACATCTGAATTACAGGTTACCTTGGCAGATAGTGTAATAATAACTAATGGCTAGTATTTAAAGTTTGCAAAGAACTTTTTATCTGTGAGTGATTTAGTCCTCAGAATAACACTTTGAATAAAGTGATATTAGCAACTGGTTCCATAACTTCCTAGCAAATAGAGGGAGAAGAAATGGAAGCAATGTCAGATTTTATATTGTTGGACTCAACGCTTATTGCATACAGAAGCTAAAGCAATTAAATTAAAAGACATTTGCTCCTTGGAAGGAAAGGTATGACAAATCTGGGCAGCAAACTAAGACAGATAAATCACCTTACTGATAAAGGTCCATATCATCAAATCTATAGGACTTCTAGTGCTGAGATGGTAGAATGAGGAAGAACATTCCTAGCCTTCCCAAATTCTCCTACAAACAACTAGAAAATCATGTCAGAATTGATCTAGGAGTAGAGAAGCATGTTACCAACATTCCAGGAAAGGTCTGTCATACTAGGAAGGGAATCAAAGTTCAAGAGCAACAGGGGTAGTAGCAGCCAGCCTCACAGTAGGGAGTTTTGCAGCAAGGATGTGGGGCAATTCATCAGTGGCATCCCACCCTCCTGCAAACCAGCAGCCCTCTAGACAGAATCATCTGTGGCAACATGGCAAGATCCCATCCCTCAGCACAAGCCACCAGCAAGTCTTTGATCCATTATTGACCAGTAGAGAAGCCCTGCTCTTGGGCTGGCTGATAATGAGATCCTGCCACTGTGGTGTGCAAGAAAATTGCAATTGAATAATGAGGGGAAAATTAAATGAGGCAGAAAACCATTATAATGGAAGGAGAAATAGGGGATGGTAGGCAAAGTTTAAACATTATTCTTATTAAAATTATCTTAAAGAGGAAATAAAACACTCAGTTGGACATAGAAAAATAACTTTCCTTATAAGAAAGTAAAAAGGAACAGGGATAATAGAAGGGGGGGGTGAAAACTAATAAAAGGGAAGGAATATTGGGAAAGGCAATGATCAGAAGTAAAACACTTGTGAAGAGGAAAAGGGTATGGGGGAAGGTAAAAGTGAGATAGGGATAAACAAAGAAAAAATAACAAGGAGAAAAATACACAGTTGGTTATTAAAACTGTAAATTTGAATGGTTTGAACTCACCCATAAAATGGAAGTAAATAGCAGAATGAATTAAAAACCAGAATCCCACAATTTCATTTTACAAGAAACACATCTGAAGCAGAGAGATGCACACAGATTAAAAGTAAGGTGCTGGAACGGAATTTATCAAGGTAGCAATCATGATCAAAGACAAAGAAAAAGCAAAAATAGATCTAATTAGAAGAAATAAGGAAGGAAACGATTTCTTGCTGAAACATATCATACACAATGAAGTCTTATCAATAATAAACATATATGCACCAAATGGCATAAGATCTAAATTTTTGAAGAAGTTTAATGAGTTATAGGAGGAAATAAATAATAAAATTATATTAGTGGGGAGGACCTCCATTTTCCACTCTCAGAATTATATAAATGTAACAAAAAAATAAACAAGAAAAAAGTTAAGAAGATAAATAAAATTCTTAAAAAATTAAACATGGTGTATTTCTGAAGAAAATTGAAAGGAGACAGAACAGAACATTTTTTTTCTCAACAGTATATGGCACCTACACAAAAACTGACCATGTATTAAGACATAAAAACTCAAAACCAAATGCAAAAAAATAGAAATAGTAAATTCATCCTTCTCAGATACACAATAAAAATTACATTTGGTAGTGAATAATGGAAAGAGAGATTAAAATTAATTGGAAATTAAATTTAATCCTTAAAAAGAAGTGGGTCAAAGAACAAATCATAAAAAAATCAACAATTTCATTAAAGAAAATGACAAAATGAGACAATATATTAAAATTTATAGAACAAAGCCAAAGCAATGAAAAATGTTACTTCTAGTTATTTGCATCAATAAAATAGAGAAAAGGAAAATATGTGAATTGGACATGCAATTTAAAAAATAGAAAAATAACACATTAAAAATATCAAATTAAACATGAAGCTGGAAATCCTGAAAATCAAAGAAAAGAGTAATAAAATTGAAAGAAAAGCATTGAACTAATAAATAAAACTAGGAGCTGGTTTTGCAGGGGGGGAGAGAAATAAAATAGATAAACCATTGCTTAATTTTATATTTTAAAAAAGGAGAAAAATCAAATTACTAGTATAAAAATGAAAAGCATGAATTCACCACCTATGAAGAAAAAATTAAGACAATTATTAGGTGCTATTTTGCCTAATTATATACCAATACATTTGACAATCTATCTAAAAGGGATGTATATCTGCCCCAAAAATGTTACCCAGATTAATAGAATAAGAAATAAGACACCTAAATAAACCTATCTTAAAAAGAACAATTGAACAAGATGGTAAAAAACTTCCTAAGAAAAAATTTCCAGGACTATATGGATTCACAAATAAATTTTACTAGACATTTGAAAAACAATTATTTCCAGGGGTTAAAGACCCACATGTACAAAAATGTTTGTAGCTGCTGTTTTTTTAGTGGCAAAAATTGAAAACTGAGCCCATGAATTTGGGAATGGCTGAATAAGTTATAATAAATTAATATAATGCAATATTATTGTTCTAGAAGAAATGATGAACAGGTAGATCTCAGAAAAGCCTGGAAATACTTACATGAACTAATGCTGAGTGATGTAAGCAGAACCAGGAGAACACTGTACACAGTAACAGCAAGAATATGTAATGATAGACTTAGCTCTTCTCAGCAATACATTGACCCAAGAACATTGCATTATACTTGGAATATAAAATATCATCTGCATCCAGAGAGTGAACCATGAAGACTGAATGCAGATCACAGCATACTAGTTTCACCTTTTAAAAATTTGTTTGCTTTTTCTTTCTTGCAGTTTTTCTTTTTTATTCTGATTTTTTTTCACAACATGACTAATATGGAAATATCATTGAAATGATTATACATATGTAATTAATATCAAATTGTTTGCTATCTCAGGGAGGGAGAGTCAAGGGAGAAAAGAAAATTCAGAACTAAAAATTGTACAGAAGTGAATGGTGAAAGTTATCTTCACATGTAACTGGAAAAATAAAATACTATTGAATAAAAAAATTAATCCCAATATTTTATAAGCTATTTGGAAAGACAGATGGAAAAGAAATCTTAACAAATGCCTTTAACAACACAAATTTGGTGCTGATATCTAATTCAGGAAGAGGCAAAACATAGAAAAATATATATAAACTGAATTCCCTCATAAATATTGATTCAAATACTAGCAAAGAGTTATAGGAATATGTCACAAGGATCATATATTATGATCAGGTGGGATTTATATCAGGAATGGTTTCTTTATTAAGAAAACTATCAGCATAATTGACCTTGTCGATAACAAAACCAACAGAAATCATGATTATTTCAAAGGATGCAGAAAAATTCTTTGACAAAATATAACACTCACGAGCATATTTTAAAACACTTAAGAGCTCAGGAATAAATTGAATTTTCCTTAAAATGGTAAGCAGTATATATTTAGATCATGAAATCTAATCTAAAATTAGATTTTTTAATCCTAAAATTAAAAAAATAAAATCTAAAAATCTAAAAAAGATCTAAAATAGATCATTTTGATTTTATAAAATTTAAAAGGTTTTATACAAAAAAAACAATACAATCAAAATTATAAGGAACATAGAAAACTGGTGAAAATGTTTGCAATGGATGTCTCTCTGATAAAAGCCTCATTTCTCAAATATATAGAGAACTGAATCAAATTTTTAAGAATGCAAATTATTCCCCAATTGATAAACAGTTAAAGGATATAAGCAGGAAGTTTTTAGAAAAGAAAATCAAAACTAGGTATAGTCCTATGGGAAAAAATGCTCTAAATAACTATTTATTAGAAAAATGCAAATTAAAACAACTCTGTGGTACCACCTGTAAGATTGATTAAGGACTATGTTGGAAATTGAAGGGAAAATAGAAAAACTGTGACACTAATATTGTTTGTGAAATTGGGGACTTATTCAACAACTTTATGAAGCAATTTGGAACTATGCCAAAAAAAAAACCACGGATACCTTTTGATTCAGTAATTCTCCTGCTAGGTATTTATCCCAAAGACATCCCGAAAAAATGGTCGAAAAGACCTACTTGTACAAAAACATTTATAACAGCTCTTTTTGTAATAGTTAAGAATTTGAAATCAAAGGGATGCCCACCAACTGGAGAATGGCTAAACAAGCTGATACATGTGATTGCAATGGAATAGTACTTTACTATAAGTCATAAGGAGAATGATTTCAGAAAAACCTGGAAAGACTTATATGAACTGATACATTGTTAAGTGAACAGACATTTTTGCAAAGAGAACATCATATACAGTAACAGTAATATTGTTTGGTAAAAAAAAAAAAAAAAAAAAAAAAAAAACTGTGAATGACTTAATTGTTCTCAGCAATACAATAATCCAAGACAATCCCAAGGGATTAATGATGAAGCATACTAATCTGCTTCCAGAAAAAAAAAAACTGACATCGTTTGAATACAGACTAAGGCATATATAATAAACTTGTTGATCTCATCCATAATATTTAATAAATCACATGTTTGCACAGATAGATAGATGACAGAGAGAGAGAAAGAGAAAGACAGAGAGGGAGAGAAAGACACACAGAGAAAGTAAAAGAGAGAGAGAGAGAGAAAGAGAGAGAGAGAGAGAGAGACAGAGAGAGAGAGAGAGAGAGAGAGAGAGAGAGAGAGAGAGGGAGAGGGACATCATTTGTCTCTGTTAACATATTCTTACTTTTTTACTAGACATTATTAGATTCAACCAAATATTCTAGCATTTTATGATGTTTTTGAAACCTGATTCAATGTTACATATACTTCTGTATAATTAGAAGCTATTTGATAAGCTTTGTGTTGTCTGCATAGAATAGTTATCAAGCAATTATCAAAGAAAAGAGTAATGTCATACTCTGTATTTTGACACTAGTCTGCCACATACATTTTTATTTGTTGCTGATATTCAGTAATATCTAACTCATCGTAACCCCATTTGAAGTTGACAAAGTAGTAGTAGTTTGCTGTTTCCTTCTCCATTTTTTTAAAAATTATTATTCAAATACCTACACAGTTTTTCATCTAGAGAGAATTCAAACTAGAATAATCTCATTAAATCCTCAGACATGATTCTCCACCACAAGATGAGGTAAGGTAACATTTACAGAAATATTCAAAGAGAAAAAATATAATAAGTTAAAATAGTTTTGAGGTTAACAGTATGAAACAACAATCACTACTTAGGTTCTTCATTAACCACTCCTCTAAAGGTTTTTCTTAGGATAAACAAAATGGCCTCAAATCAATATCTTAATCCTTTATTAATGAAAAAGGGTAGATCACAGCACCAATCTCTTCAGGGGATGGGAAAAGCAGAATGTTTCCTGAGATGGGTCAATAGCCGAATCACTTCAGGGTGTGGAGAAAGCAATAATTGAAACAAGAGAAGTATTCATTGTTAACCTGTTTTTGTAACAATCCTTAGAGAAACAATATGTTTCTATAAGAAAATGCATTTTGCCATATACCTAACACATTTTCAAACAGAAAAATTTAGAAAGAATTTACTCAGGATTTACTCAGTTTACTATAAAGGAAATTTTTAATATATATTATATGCCTTTGTCAAAAATCACCAAAGAAAATCTTAAGGAATACAGAGGCAAGCAGAGATCCCTGAGACACTCCATTGGAGAGCTTAATCCAAGGTAATTAAAAAAATGGGTGACATTCTCCCACTTTTGAACCCCTACAATTGAACTAGTTTTCATATTCTTATAGGACTGCCCCAAATTTTTGTATTCATATAGCTATCTCTCTTCGTTTCTATATTTATGTCTTTTTCTTTAAGTTATTTGGTGGGCTCTTTGCATATTGGTTTCTTTTTAGACAGTTCCCCTTTTATTTCCCTTACCCTCTCATTACCCTCCCAGGCTTATTTTTTCTCTGGAGTTTTTGGTTCTTGGGAGGCTCCCTAGACTTTCTCTAAATTCTTTGAAATCTGCTCTCCTAAAATAAAGGGTTTAATTGAGATCCTTTCTGGCTTTCTTCTTTTCTACCAAATCTTCTCAAATGAAGCTGTCCCTTTCTTCCAAAGGTTTTTTTTTTTTCATTTCCTTTATGATGCTATATAGATCTAGAAAAGAATTTCTCCTTATTTTAACCACCTTTTAAAGGAAGGAATTTCCATTAAAAAAACTATAATAAATTCTAAAAGAATGCTTCATTTAAATATAAAAGGTCACTTCATTAAAAATGTAAGGAAAATAGATAAAGATGTTTTCATAATTATGACTAGAGAGAAGACTATAAAATATAGTTCATTACAAATGCACTGCACTGGGGAAATTTTCTGCATGAATGAAATCAATGTAGCTAGGAACTTAACTGGTTTAAAAATATATTTTCATCAAGTATCTCTTATAACAATCGTATATCCAAAACATTAAGGACTTAACTAAAATATGTAAAAAATAAAAGCCATTCTGCAGTGGATAGTGGTCAAATGATATGAACAAACAGTTCCAAAAAAGAACTACAAACTATTAACAATTATAAAAATTATTAACAATATTAAAAACCATTATTACAAATTATTTAAAAGAATTGTAAGCAAAAACAGCTTGCAACCATCCAACAAACTGAAATAGGTTACAAGAGAGTGGAATAAGCAAAGATGGAGGCACTACAAGAAGGAAAGAAAAAAAGGAAAAGTGGTAGAAGGAGGAAGGTAGAAAAGAGGGAAAAACAAAGAAGGAGAGGGAGCTAATTTTAACTCCCCGATATCTCTCACAACTACACTCTTCTCTGTCACTTGCCTGGACTATTGGAATAGACTAATTGCACTAAGCCTCCATATTTTGTCTCTCTACTCTCCAAGACTGTCAAAATCATTGTCCCAGAGCATAGGTGTATCTTTGTCATTTAACTGTTGTAAAAGCTTTTGTGGCTCCCTATTTGCACTACGTTCAGGAAAAATTCTTCTGTTTGGCTTTTAAAGTCATTTACAACATGACTCCACCTATTTCCAGACTTATATTTTATTTCCCTTCATACATTCTGCCACATAATCAAACTAAAATGTTGTTCCTTCCACACAAAATTTTATCTCTCAGCTCTGTGCCTTTGCATATATGGAGTAATTTTATTCAGCAAAGTCTTACATGCCTGTAACTTACTCCTTCATTTCTATCATAAAATTCTATACTTCTTTAAAAGATTAACTAAACACTATTTCTTACAATGCCTTTCCTGGTCCAATGAGCTACTACTGACTATCCTTGGAAGTCATCTTGTATCTCCTTTACATATCAATGTATCTAGTTACATATGTATATTTTGTTTCCCTTAATAAAATACAAGCCCCTTGAAGGCTGGGATTCTTTATGTTCTTCATGAAAACAGGGTTTAGGGCCCAGCCCGGACTTTGAAGGTGTCCACCAGGTGCTCATTGATTGATTAATTCTAATTGTATTTGCTGTCTATAGGCAGTCATTGAGAGAACCTACTACACCCATAACTACTGACCACCCTGCTGCCATCTTACAACTATTACACTACCCTCCCTGTTAGACTAGTTTCCCTGAGAAAAAAGGTCAGTTTATGTTAATATTTTACTACTTTATCTCTTCAAATGTTAACCTCATTGATTCAATGGTCCAGAATATAAAATATTGGGAGAAACATCATGGGAAAGTCAATTCACCATACTTGTGCTAGGCAAGGCTTTCAATCTCATATTATTAAAGATAGAATTTTTAGTGCTTTGTGCCTGAAATTCTATTGCTAGTTAAACTTTTAAAAAAAAATGTGTAGGAAATGATGGCCTGATATGTTGCTTACTGAAGGTCTCTTCTGATAACAATGAAAAATTTATAGGTTTGTGTAGAAGCCTAGTAAGTATATCTGGCATAAATTCTTGAAATATTGAAGGATACTCTTCTTCTCTGAATAATTAAAAAAAAATTCTGCCTGAGAGATCAAAGAGTGGGTTGAAGTTGACAAGGAGATTTATAGAGCCTATTTTTGTTGGTACAAAAATAATAAATAATATTTAGCAATGTGCTAGCAAAGCAAAGGATATAACTAATAACAAGTAAAGATGATCTGGAAGGTGAAAAAAGCCACTTGGGATAAGCTGCTTCATCCTTAGATTCAATAATTAATTTTATATGAAAGATTGCCATGTTACACTGTCCTGGAGGTCATCCAGATATGTATCTTTCCTCTTATTTTAATGAGAAAGAGACAGATGACCAAAGATCAAGTTAACATAGAATACTTTTTTGGAGCAATTCATGTCTTGAGTATCTTCTGAGCTTAGCACCTTCTCAGCCTACATAAGCATCCACAGCTATAATCCAGTCCAGTAATTAGTGCCCAAAATTATAACACTACATTATGGATATGTCAAGTTAAATATAAAACATCTTCTTTTGTTTGGAAAAGAAATGTGTGATTATTTTACAAATATGCCTTTTGGAAAAACTTGATTTTTTTTAAGTTTTGGAACTTTCCACTTTCTAGTATGCTCTAACCAGAGCATTTCTCTCTGCCTTGTTATGTCATTAAGGTGTGGCTGAATGTGGCAGTGAAATCAGAGAAAAGAGTCAAGGCTGAGGAATGGAGTAGTGAGAATCTTCAGGAACCTATTCCTTTTGATGATCAAAAGATTCATAGACAGAAATAGAGAAAAAGAGAGAGTGATAAACAGTGAAGAATTATAATGTGAATGTGAAAGGATGGTGTTTGGGTTTAAAAAAAACAGGAATGACAAGGAAGAATAATTATTTTTTAAAAGCATATATCCACAGAAACTCTCACAAATGTATACATAGAATTTCTTTGACTCTATTACATCAATGAAGCATAGTATATATTCTAGTCAGGGAAGAAATGGAGAGGTAAACTAATTCTCGACATCAAGGTTTTGTCAAATTGCTGCAACTTGGATTTAATTGCCAGAGGTTGAGGACCGTGCGGATGTCTGTAATTAGTAAAGTTATAAAATATTCTGAAAACCAATGTGAGTGTACCAGTGAAAATTTTATGCCTTTCCTTCATAATACATGTAACCAAGATCTGTGGTGAAATATACATGTCAATTCATGGATTTAGAAGGATCTCAATGTTAATTAGAGAAAACACAAACAAAACTGCCTTTTTTTTAATCGAAGCAAGATTGATATTCCTAATATGTTCCCAGGGTTGTCACACTCTCTCAGTAGCATATATTAGTGGGTAATTTCACACCTATCAAGACTATTTTCTTTATTGTGGTTATTCAGAATGCCCAAGTTTCCAGAATTCTTTCAAGCATGATTCATATGGAATGAATATGAAGATCACAATGGAATAAACAATGACATGTATACAAATAACAAAAATAAAAAATCGACTGATAAGTACAAAGAGAGTAAGTTTTTATTCAAGTCAGAAGAAGAAAAGATTATGCACTGGGGAATCAGAGAATGCTTCATGGAAAAAAGTAGCTTCTGATATATATCTTGAGTGAGTGGTGGAGAAGATTTCAGTACATGAAGACATAAAAGGCTATTTGAGGCATAGCCTGGACAAAGGTAGCAAAGTGGGAAAACTTAGAATATGAGTGGAAATCTAATAGGATTATTGAATAGAACCAGCAACTAGGGAGCATAGTATATAGAGTGCCAGGCCTGGAGTCAGGAATATTTATTTTCCTAAATTCTAATCTGGTCTCAGACATGTATTAGCTATGTAATCCTACATAAGTCACTTAATTCTGTTTGCCTCAGTTTCCTGATTTCTAAAATGAGCTAGAAAAGAAAGTGGCAAATCCCTTGAATATCTTTGCCAATAAACCCCAAATTAGGTTACAAAGAGTTAGATAAAACTGAAACAACTAAACAAAACCAAAATTGAACAGAATCATATATTCAAAGCTAGAGAAAACTTTATAGGTTTTCTATTATAACTCATTAATTTCACAGTTGCAGAACCTAATACTTAGATTGGAAAAGAAATATGCCCAAGGTAACAATAAAAGTAATAGAGATGGGATTTTAATTTGGATTGTTGATGGCACATAGAGAATTAAAAAGGAGTTTGGAGAGGTGGGATAGCATAAAACTGTGGTAATATTAGGTGAAGGAGTTTGCATTTTATTTAATAGGCAGTTGACTCTTTAGTATTCATTCAGTCCACTGTTTTGCAAGTAATAGAAATCCTTTGGTAACCCATGAACATTCCTGGTGAATTGTAAGAAAGGTCAGAAATACAGTTTGCAGGTGCATATGTGTCCATATATATGTATATATGTATATATATGCATATGTATATACACACAAATATACATATTTACATCAAATCATTTCATCAGTGTGTATTACGTGTCTTCAAAGTATTCACACAGGCCACCTTCCATGATGCCTGGGATGTATTCTAACCTCTTGACTTCTCAGCATCCTTGTCTTTCTTCAAGGCTCAGTTCAGGTGTCATATCCTGAAGGAGGCTTTCATCTGCTCACTCCCTGCTCAGCTACTAGTACTCTCTCCCTGCTTAAATGGCCTATTCTTAGTCATGCTGTGTTGCTTCAATTACATGTAAGCTCTGGGAGAATGCAATTTTTTTTTCCTTGAACAGACTAAATAAATCAAATAGATTTGTGATCTCATCAATACAGTAGCTCCCTGCAGTGATTCAGATTGCAATCCATTTAGTTCTTTCTCCATTCTGTGCAACTCCTGCCCATGTTTTTCCATACCTCTACCACAGGGGGTCTGACCAGCATGCTGTAGGCCTTCCTCAGATTCCTTTTACATGATGAGGATGCCAATGGAGCATGAGCTGACCACCTGTCATTCATCCTTTGTCCTTGCTAATGATCATTCCTTCCTCTTTTCTATTATTCTATCATGCTCTTCCTTGATATCTTTTACTCCTGTTCCTCTTTAAAATTTCTCATTGATTTTATTTTATAACCTGCTTGTATCTACCATGTCATTCCCATTGCTCTCTGTATGATGTGCATTTTCAAATTTTCGGAACCTGTTATATTTTATATCTTGTCATACATCATTGATACAATAGTGGAATTAAAAATATAAGTCTTTATTTATGAGAGAAATTTGGTGTTATTGAGGGAATTGGGGAGTTTTCTGGACAAACCAGCTTCCTCTACTTCTGTTTAATTATGGGCCCACAATATCCATTTGTACTGTCTATTCCAGTAATTCACATTGATGGACAAATATCATACATTGTTCACACTACTATGTGTGATTATTTAAGTCATTGGTGTCAGATTCAAATAGAAACAAGGACTATTAATTCATACATAAGGATCCTAGTGGGAGAAATATTGACTCAATTTTTAAATGTAACATTGTGTTTTATTGAAATTTTTATTTTGTAATATATTTCCCAATTACATTTTAATCTGATTTGGACCTTTCTTTGGAATGCTGCAAACAACTAGAATCAGGAGGACATATGTCCAAAGCCAGGCTCAGACACTTACCTCCCTGTTTGACCCTAGGTAAGTCACTTAACCCTGTTTACCTCAGTTTTCTCATCTATCAAATGAGCTTAAAAAATATCAAACTACTCCATTATCTTTGCCAAGAAAACTCCAAAAAAGGGTCACAAATAGTTGGACAGGACTAAAAGCAATTAAAAAACAATAATGAAAGTGTCACAAACAATCTTGGGATTAGAGTATGACACCTCTGATCTAAGCAGTAAACATTCCTCATCACCTTAGTCTTTCTTGTGTGGTTGATCAGGACAAATCCTTTTTGTGTGGTTATAGATCTTGTCCAAGGTTTTCAGAGCTCAATGCCACTAACACAGAGTCATTTTTAAACAGGAACATTGAGAGACTCCACCTTCTACAAAAAATTCTACTTGCACTCTGAATTGTAAAATTCCCCAGATCCTATCACAATGGAGAACAATTCCCATATTCTCTGCCTCATCATGTCTATGATGGATCATTTTATAGCATCATTTCTGTTGTTATATATTTAAAGGAATATTTCATTATTTTGATATATAAAAATAAATGTGTTTAAGGTGGAGTTTTGCTTTATTTAATCACATTTTTCCATAATAAGCATACAATAACACACTGGGATTTTATATTTTCTACATCTTTCAGTTAAATGTAAGATAGCAAAAATGTGGTCCCTTATAGACTATCAATTATGAAAACATTAATGTCCCCTACTAATACTATTATCAAGGCTGTCATTGATGCATGTATGAATATTTTAAAGATATTGTATGAATGAGAAAAGTAGGCATATGGCTTGGTAAATACTTACGTTCTCCCAGTATGCCTTGTCTCTGAGTAGTATTTAATAAAAGTGAATTGAATTTTTCCAATGACTGATCATCAAACATTTATATATCATCTACATATGCATAGGACTGTGCTAGTTACAAAACACAAAAATAACCCTCAAGGAATTTACAGACTAGAATAAAAATGTTTTAAACTCTTGTTCAAATTACAGAAAACTAGTCTCTCTAAGATCAGTTAGACCAGTCCTCAAGTGATAGACATAGTCTGCCACTGGGCCCATATTCTAACACTTTATACCTATAAAGGAACCACTGGTATTGCCTTTAAGCATGGTATCACAGGGGGACTCCAATTTAGAAATTTTGAGTACTCTAATTATTTTCATTGAACTTGATTCATAGTAAGCACTTAATGCCTTTTTCTCATTCTTTAAACTATGTATGTACATAACTGTACATACACAGAGCATATATGTCTTTACATAGAAAGACATATAAGAGCAAATAGTTCAGAATAAGCTATAATTTCCAAATCAATAAGCATGTATTCTTATTATATTTCATGTATCATGTAAACACTGGGAACATAAATACAAACAAAAATAAAGATGGCTACTTAAATATAAATGTACAATAAATGTACTGAAAATGTACTGAAAAAAAATAGTATATTCTAATAAGATATATGAGGCATATACTATATATATATAACATTGAAAATGTTGAAATAGGGAGAAAAAAGTGTCTACACAGAGTATAAATGAGACAAGAGAGAAGAAAATAATATAGATACGTAGTACATTTTTTTTTCAAAATAAAGGTTCTAAAAAGAACTCATCAATTAAAGAAAGGAAAACAAAGGTATAGATATCTTTTATGGCAATAAGGGCACATGGATGGAGGACGATAATAATGTCTGATAATAAGATATTCCTTCTTACTAAAGTCTGTCCCACAATCCTTTCATTCTAATGGTTTTATTCCAGTATGGATTCTCTGACATCTTAAGAAGTTGCTTCTTAGAGAAGGTTTTCCCACATTAATGACATTGAAATGGTTTCCCTAAAGAACAAATTATCTGTTAGATATTAAGAGTTTCCTTCTCAATTATAACTTTCATGCCTTGTACTCAAAGGTTTTCCCTCTGATATGAATTCTCTGATAGACATAAAGTGTTTCTTCTGAATAAAAGCTTTCCTACATTTATTACATTCAAAGATTTTCCCTGCAATGTGAATTGTCTAACAGTTGAGAGGGGTCTACTTTTCACTGAAACTTTTGACATTCATTGCATTCCAAAGATTTCCTTCCAATATAGTTCTCTGATATCTAATAAGAACCTGTCTGTCGGATGAAGACTTTCTCATATTCTCATTCAAAGGGAATTACTCTAGGATGAATTACCTATTGGTTTTTAAAATAATGTTTATGACAAAAGGCTTTCCCACTGTATTTTTCATAATTAACAAGAGCCTGTCTAATATTTAACTTTGTGAAAATAAAATTTCCCTCTTCCTTGAAGTATTAATAATTTTATTTTTCAGTTTAATCAGAAAAGAAACAATGAGAAAGGCATATATTCAGTCTTCATGTGGGTTTGTTGGTTTGCAGTGAATATTACTGAAGGTAAGGTATAATATAAATGCTCTTGGTGGGGAAAAGGGAAGGAAGAGTTTGAATAGAGAACTAATAACTGGATAAGGCAATAACATAATGAAAAACACATATCCATAGGATTTGGAGATAGAAGACACATTAAAGATAACCCAATCCCTTCATTTTAATAGATAAGGAAACTGGGGCCCAGAAAGATTAAATAACATGCTTACACAGGAAGTAAATATCACAGTTGAGATTTTAATTTAAGTCTTCTGATTGCAAATCTGTTTTTTTCCCACTGTACCTCACTTCCCTACACATGTTCCCATTTGAAAGAATAGCAACAACATAGAGATATCTTTTTGCCAATTAGTGTCTAGGTAAAAAAAATGAAGGAAAAGGAGAACTGAGAATTAAATAGATTTTTCTGGGTATTTTAAAGATTATAAGTAGGATAAGATAGAATGAAGCCTTGATTAATAAATGTCATATAATATAAAAAGCATTGATCTGGGTGAAATATGTAAAGAGGCAGATTTGGGCTCGATATAAAAAAAAAACCTTCCTACAAATTAGAACTATCCAAAATTGAAATGGGATCCCTTGGGAAGTGATAGATTCCCCTTCATTGGCAATCTTTAAGACAAGAAGAGAGGACTACTTCTCAGGTAATTGTAAAGCAATTCTTTTTCAGATGTGGATTAGATTAAATGGACTCTGAAGATCCTTCCAACTCTGAGATTCTGAGTATATGGTGGCTCTAATTTCTATCCCTGCCTTTGTTATTAAATATATGCATGGCATCAGGAAAAATCATTTAACATTTTAAGTAAAGTT
The DNA here is from genome assembly GCF_902635505.1 of Sarcophilus harrisii. Lineage (NCBI taxonomy): Eukaryota > Metazoa > Chordata > Mammalia > Dasyuromorphia > Dasyuridae > Sarcophilus > Sarcophilus harrisii. The sequence continues at coordinate 438,800,693 of NC_045426.1, read as the reverse complement.
GCACAAGATGATCAACTCTAATAATTTATAATTCTTTGTTCTCAAACAGAAAACTTGGAATACTAATAAATATCGATGGAAAAAATGTTAAATAAAATATTAGCAAAGAGCCTAAGTAATATAATAAAAAAATTGACTACAACCAGTTTGGAATTATACCAACAGCTTAAATATATATCAACATTAAGAAAACCATAACCATAATAGATTATATGAATAACAAAAACAATGAAATCCTGTGCTTTTATTCTTAGATGAGGAAAAATAATTGACAAAAGACAATATGGATTTGTGATTTTAAAAAATAACTACTAAAAGCATATGAATAAATGAAAAATAGCATCCATCTAACAATGAGACAGTATTATTTTTAATGGAACAAAACCACTAAAAACCTTTTTCATAAAGATACTAATTAAAAATATAGAAGATATTCCTGCTGTAAGCACTATTATTTGATAGAATGCTAAAAACCATTGCTTATGACAATCACAAGAAAAATATTTCAGGGAATAAACATAAACAAAGAGGAAACAAAATCTTTGTGCAGAGAATATTACAGTTTATTTATAAAGGAAAATATTAATTTATAAAATTGTTTTTTGATTTTAAATTTTTTAATTTTAAATTTTAAAAATAATTTATTTTTAAATTTTACATTTTATTTAATTATTTTTAATTTTTAAAAAATTATTAAAACATCTAATAATTTCAGTGAAAAAGCTAATTTTTTAAAAACCTCCATAAATCATCAATATTTCTATGTGTGCATGTATTTCTGTAGTTTTGTTACCAAAAAACTCAGAAGATAAAAATAAATTCCAATTAAAATAAATACAAAATGCATAAAACACATGAAAAAATAACTTATCAAGAGCAAATAGAGAAGTTCATGGTTAAAGAATTGGTCACAGAATCAAGGAAGACTTGGGTTCAGTTGAAGATTCTGAGACATATTAGTTGTGTGGCCTTGAGCAAATCATTTAACTATCTGGTGCTACAATTCTCTGAGACTAAATATTGCGAACAGGTGTTAATGAGCTGGAAAAAGTAATTTCCTCAGTAGAAGTTTCCTGTACCATTGAAATCATACATCCACTCAAACTTCCAAACATGTTCAGGACTTCTGTCATTACAACTACAAAGCGTTCTTTGTAAAAATAAAGGGAAATTATTGGAAAGATAGTCATTGAATATGGTTGAACTGCATCAATATAAGAAAAATAAGAATAATTGCCTAAATTAATTTTCATATTTAACTTCATCAAACTATTAAGGGTCTATATAATATTACAGGATTAAATAATAACAACATTCATCTTGGGGAAGTCCCTAAATGCCCACTGAGGCCTAAATGCCATGCTTCTAGGTGGTTGCCGCAGATCATGCACCTGATTGTAAGAAGCTGTTATCAAACATGGAGTGTTGTCGATTGTCACTTGCTATAGAATATCATAAAATTCTCAATTTGTGTGTGTGTGTGTATGTGTGTGTGTGTGTGTGTGTGTGTGTGTGTGTGTGTGTATTACTACTATAAAAGACCATGTATTGGTCTTGGTTCAACTCCTTCCTCTGAAACTTATTAGCTGTATAATCCTGTGCAAACCACTTTATTTCTCTGTGCCTCAGATAGCTCTAGGATTTTTCTAGCAAGTCAAAAACTTTTATAATCTGCTTTGATGAAAGAAGTTCCCCACCATTGTTTGAGATACTACATTTTGTAAATTTCTGTATATTTAGAAGATACACACATGGAGATACTGTGGTAGAGTGGGAAGAATTAAAGAAGCTCAGGTCATATTTCATCTTTGATACTTACTCCCTATGACACTGGATAAATTATTTAATCCTCAGGCTTCATTTTCCACATTTAAAAAGGGGGATTAGACTAGATGGATTCTGAAGTCCCTTTCAGGCTCCAAATCTATGATCATATACAGACATACATTCACATATATTTGGGTAATTTCATTTCAGGGATCCTTGATTCCATATTATCTCCATATCCAGTCAGTTATCAAGCTTTTTTGATCCTTCCCATCCCAGTTTTTCATATCTAAGGATTTGTCTCCACTCTCATTGCTACCATCCAAATTCAGGTCTTTACATCCTCAGGCCATTATCTCCTATAAAGTCACCCTACTTCTAGTTTCTTTCAGCTCTGATACATAACAAAAATTATTACTGACTGCTAATCTACACAAACTTCAAGGAATCCTTTTGTTATCTTGCCTATTACTCAAAATGGAGCAGAGAGTAATTGAAAGTATGCTTTCAGTGTCTCTACATTCAGGTAAAACACAGCTCTAAGTAATGACCTTGGAAATCACTAGTTGTAGAAACCCAATGATGAACATAACAAAAAGCCTTATAGCTGTTGATTAGTAGCTCCTGATCAATCCCAAAATATATCAAGTTCAAAACCCAAAGTGGTTTTGATTTGGGGTTTTACTTTGGGGTCAAAAGTAGGAGGAATCAAAAGAGTTTTGTCTTGAAAAAAACACAGGGCAATTACTATTTAACAGATGCAGTACCCAGCTGGAAACCAAATGAGTCATCCAAACCTAAGCCAGACAGAGCAGAATGAAATGGCAATGAATGTCTGGTCTATTCCTGTTATTCATATGATGATTCTCATAAAAGCCTCTTACCAAGCTAACAAACTGGGAGAAAAACAATTTTTAAAGCAGCTTACATGCAAAAATAAACAATTTTGTTGCCTTAATACAACTTTAGACAACCAAAACAGAAGCTTTACTGCATTAGACAGGGCAGCTGGGTGGCACACTAAATAGAATGCTGAGCCTGGAGTCAGGAAGACTCATCTTTATGAGTTCAAACTTGTTCTCAGTCACTTACCAGGAGTATGACCCTGGGCAAGTCACTTAATTCTGTTTGCCTTGGTTTCTCTATCTGTAAAATAAACTAGAGAAGGAAATAGCAAACCACTTAAGTTTCTTTGCCAAGAAAATCCCAAATGGGATCACCAAGAGTCAGACCCAACTGAAACTATTGAACAGCAACAAAATGCAATAGCAGAGAAAATCAAATGTTTATTAAATGTCTCTCAATCTAGAGCAGTGTTTCCCAAACTTTTGACATATGTGCACCCCTTCTATAATTTTTGTAATGCTGAGTGCCTTTCATCAAAAAAAGTATGTATTTTAATAACAATCAAAATATATTTATTTTTTTCTTTTTGAGTACATACACAAAATAATAATGAATGAAAAATAAAATTATTCATAATAAAATATAAATCCATGCCAGGTTTGTCTCAATGTGGAAGAAGAGCAATTCTTGGAATTGGCTTCACATGGATTCTTGAAAAATAAACATAAGGAGTGTACTTTAACATCATTTTGGTTACAAATGCAACATGTGTATCCTGTTTTAACAGAAAAAGTTCTGAAATACATCTTGCCTTTTCCAACTTCATATTTATGTGAAGTTGCTTTTTCAGCATTTGTAGACCTTAAGTCAAAAAAAAAGGAACACACTATTGGACGTGGAGCCGCATTTCAAATTAAAATTAATAACCAGGGAACCAAATTATGACGATCTGTTATCTCAGCACAAACAATTTCATCCTTCTATATAAAAATAATCAAAATCAGTGGGACTTACTAAAGCACCTAACAAACCTTTTCTATATGAAAAATCGCACAAAAGCTAAAAATACACAGGCGCCTGGAGAAGCCACTAAGTATTAATGAAGTAAGTTGTCTCTGTAAAGAAGTGTAGTATATTCACACCGTGTCAAACCGGACCATCTCATGCCTCATAAGATTGTCTTGACTTGACTCATGAGAACATAGAATTAGGCGCAGCTAAGCACGTTGCAGTGCATATCCCCACCAAACTCCGGTGCAAACTCTTCCCGTACCCCTAGGGGTATGCATACCACACTTTGGGAAACTCTGGTCTAGAGGATTAAATGGGGTCCAACAAAACTAAAATGTCTGCTTTCACAATTATCAGTGCCATCAGTGTTTCTACCTAAAGACAGAAAATACTGTCAAAAGATAAAGATACTGTTTCCCAATATCCCATGTATCAACAAACCATTGACTATTACCAGAAAAACACTCCAACTTTATCCTCATATTATTTTCTCCACATTCTATAGAACTGACAAAAGACTACTGAATAGGAAGTCAAAACATCAGGATTTAATTCTGAGTTTGGTCTTATCTCTTTTTAGTTTTGTGATCCTAGCAAATCATTTAACTTTTCTGAGTCTCAGTTTCCTCATCTGCAAAATAGGAATAAGAATACATATACTCCCAACCTCACTAACTTTTCAGAAAAACACTTTGTAGACTGTGAAATATTGTATAAATGTAAACATTATTTTTAAACATTTTGACAAATATTTTTTAACAAATAAATATTTATAATTTATTTTATGTCTGAGAGGCAGCATGCTTTACTTGGATTCTTTAGTTCCTCTAGGAAGGCTGCTTTCTCTACTCCACAGCACATTATCAGTCAATCATTAATTTATACTGAGTAGTGGTGGCTGTAACAGAAAATTGAATGTGTGCTTTTGTCCCTTTGTGAAAGCTTTCTGCAATGCCAAGAACAAAATCCACCCAGTTAGTCACCATCCTCTGACTGAGATGCTGACCCAGAGTGAATCAGCATCACCTGATTCACAGAAGACTTTAGAATATTTCTTAGGGGAAAGAAAGAGAAATGTAGATATTCAGTATAAACGAAAACAATGAAGGATTACAAGAATGTGATTTTTTTATTTAATGTGAGGGTGATTTTTTTATTCTCAATCCAGGAAATTTTTTGCCTATTTCATCAAATCTAGAGGATTTTTGTTATTATTGTTCATTTGTTTGTTTTTATTGTTAAATACATTTCAGGACTAGACAGTTAAGGATATGGAGATTGTATTCTCTGACATTTGGCTCTGCCCATGTCTGCAAGTTGATCTGTAGCAGGCAGAATTCAATGCTACCCCAACCCCATTATCAGACTCACTGAGGAACCAAATTGTACATTAAATTACAAGGCAGGATTATCAACAGTAAAGTAAGAGGGATGCCCAGACAATCTGCCAGCCTCAATCAATCAATGGTATTTGTTGGGCTGAAAGGAATAGAAGGAGGATACTAACCCAGCAAAAGCAGAGCAACAGTGAACAGGGAGAATAGAAGAAAAGCTTTAAGGCTGCTCCAGAGCAAGCAAAACACTTATAGACTGCTGGCAAAAAGCAGCATCAGCCATATGTGCAGCAATTCTCTAAGGGAATCTAACTCACAAAATCCCATTGGTCACAAGTTCTGCAATAATGGAAACCGTTTTAAAAAATGAATCTGTATGTCCTACAATGGGAAATAAGTTTCATATCAATGTAGTATATGGTGGGGAGTGGGGGTCTGGATGAGGGGTATTGAGACCTGGCTTTGAAATTCACTTCTCCTATGTATTCCTCATCTGATTTGACACAATTCACCTTACCTCTCCAATAAGACTATATTTAAATATGAACAATACTGTCTGTTACTTTCAGTTTCTGTCTCTTCTAACCTCTATCTCTCTGTCATTTCTTTGTGTCTATCTCTCTTTGTTTTACACACATACACACACACACACACACACATACATATACACACACTTTCAATCAACTGCAATACTACAAGGATATAAATTTATATATTTTCATCTAGTTAACTCCCTTTTTGCAGATTAAAGGCTCTTCATCACCTTATGACCAATCTAGTGATAGAATCTGTGAATTTAGCTGATGTGAGCTTCAAACAACAGCTATACCTTCCCTAAAAGAGTTGCCCTTATTGCAGCCTTTCTGGCTCCAATTCTGTATCCATTGGCACAGTCTCCAAGCACCCTGGGTCGCTTCCATTCCAAGAGAACTCTGTCTCTCTTTCTTTTTATTTGATCACATTTATATATACATACATATATAATACAAATATTTGTTTGATGAGTTTATTTGCATTAATAGTAGGTTTTGTGACTATAAAATATTTTAGTTTGTATAATAATCATAAATCCCCTATATGGCAGCTAGGGTGGATATTATTGTCCCCATTTTCCAGATGAAAAAAGTAAAACATGAAGAGGTTAAGTGGCTTGCCTGAGATCAAATAGCTAGTAAAAGACAGAAGTGAGACTCAAACTTGAATCTGCCATGAAATAGTGAAAATATCCTTGACTTTTCCAAGAAAATCCATGCTATTTCTGCCACTAATTAAACACACAACATCTTCAGATCCTAGTTTCCTCATTTGCAAAATGAGAAGGGGAAGGGGAAGGTGAACTAAATGGTCTTTAAGTTCCACTCTAGCTCTTAAATCCTGTAATTCTATGACAAAGACTAACATCTCCACCAAGAGAAACAATCAATATAGTCATTAATAAGAGGTCTAGTCATACTTTTATTGGAAAGGATAATGATTTTTCATATTAAGTCACTGTGACTTGATGGAAAATGTCATTATGTTTAAATATATTCTATGCCTAGCTATTGCTAGGAAATACAAGACAAAAAAAATCAACAATACTATCATTCACTGACAAAGGAGTAGGTACAAATATTTTTTTGTGGTTTTTATCCTTTTTAGGTTTTGTTTTTTGTTCTGTTAGTTTGGGTTTTTTTACATTTTGAATTCAAATTATTTTACTTCCATCCAGTCCCTTCTCTGAACATTGAAAAGGGAAGAAATACATCAATTATATACATGAGATCCAGGCAAAATATATTTCCATATTAACCATATCACAAAAAAGCAAGAAAAATGTGGGGAAGAGGGGAAGTATGCTTCAGTATATACATCAGCTCTCACTTTGGAAGTAGATAGCATTTTCCTTTGATTATGAGTCCTTTCAAATTGTCTTAGATATTGTATTAATCAGAATAGCCAAGTCTTTCAGTTTATCATCATTATTACACTCCAGATACTATGTCCAAAGTTCTTCTGATTCTGTTCATTTCACTTTGCATTAATTTATGTAAGTCTTCCCAAGTTTTTCTGATAGCATCTTGCTCATCATTTCTTACAGCACAATCATATTCCTTCACAGTCATATAACACAACTTTTCAGTCATTCTTCAATTGATGGGCATCTCAATTTCCACATTTTTGCCAGCATAAAAAGAATTACTATAAATATTTTGAACAAATAAGTTCTTCTCCCTATTCTTTGATATCTTAGGGACACAGACCTAGCAGTGATGCTACTAAGTCAAAGGATATGCACAATTTTATAGCCCTTTGGGAATAGCTCCAAATTGTTCTCCAGAATAGTTGACATTCATTTGGGAAAATGATTTGTGGAAAGTTAATTTAATTGCTAGTTCTTTAAATAAGTAAAATCCATCTAGAGGTATGAATAAAATAGCAGTACTTACCTTAAAAGGAAAAAACAAAACAAAACAAAACAAAACAAAATAAAAGAATAGTTGACATTCACAACTCCATCAAAATTGCATTAGAGTATCTGTTTTTCTACATTCCCTCTCCAGCATTTGTCCTAATGGAACCTCAAAGTTGTTTTAATTTGCATTTGAAAATCAATAGTGATTCAGAGCATTTTTATGTGACTGTTGATAGTTTGATTTCTTCTGCAAACTGGCTGTTCATGTCCTTTGACCATTTATCCATTGGGGAATGACTTGTATTATTTCAAAACTCACCCTACTACTGAAGTCTCCTATTTCTGTTGACAGGACCACTCTTCTACTAATCTCCCAGGTTCATAATCTCAGAATTTTATGTGATTCATTCATCTCCCTCTCTTCAAATTTCAAATTAGTTGCTAAATCTTGCCATTTTTACCTCCACAATCATTGGGGATTGTTTCTTATAGAACAATGATATTCCATTACAATCATATACCATAACTTATTTGACCATTCACCAAAGTTTGAATCATTTCTCTTCTCACTGCTCAAATAACTTATATCTCAGTTAAAGCCATAACCAGTCCTCCCTGGTTGCCTTGCCTCAAGTGTCTTTCTATCCAGTGCACTACCCTCACAACTGCAAAGTGATTTTCCTAAAGTATAATTCTCACCTAATCACTATCCTACTCAATAACTTCAGAGGTTCCCTAATGTCTGTAGGATAATATACAGATTCATCTGTTTGATTTTTAAAGCCCTATACAACATGGTCCCAAATCACATTATTAATTATTCTTCCCTCACTCTGTAGTTCAACCAAATTGACCTCACTGCTCATATACAATACCCCATTTTATATCATAATAACTTTACACTAGCTCATATACAATATTCTATTTTATGTCATAATAACTATATCATAATAACTTTTCCTAATCATGGGAATATACTCACTTTTTAATTACTTTCACCTCATACATTCCCTCACTTTAAGACTCAACTGAAATATCACCATCTCCACAAAGCCTTTCCATCTCCACCCACCCCCAACAGCTAATGTCTTATTTTACTAACTACATAGTATTTAAATACCCTGTTTTTATTATATATATATATATATATATATATATATACCTTTGTAACATCCCTTGAATACACTTTCTTCTCTTCTCTGACACTACCACAATTCCAGTGCAAGTCCTCATTACCTCATGTCTTAATTTTTACAATAAAATGTGGATTCCTATGACAGTATTGTCCATTAAAAAAAGAAAAGAAACATAATAAAGTTGACTTAAAGTAGTTTTTATTAATTTAAAAAAGTAAATCAAAACTAAATAGCACATGAGCCAGTTAACAAATGCAATAATTCAAAAATAGTAATTCAAGGCTAAATAATCACAAGATCAACAATTCAGAGATGAGATAAACCTTAAAATTCAAGTTTAACTCTCTCATTTTACAAATGAAATAACCTTCTCATTAAAAGGTACAAATCATTCTAGAGGAAATACCCCAAAAATTATCACAAAAATTATTTATTTAAATTATTTATAAAGCAAACATGGGGGTATCCAAGTAGGTCTTAAGTCAGTGATTTTGGTAGCCTTGAATTTGTAGTTTCCATTGCTGACATTCACTTAAGCCCACTTAACAACTTAACAAAACAAAAGCCTTGCCTTTTCCACTCAAGTATCTTATAAAATCCCAGGGAACTACACTACAAAATAAACAAATCAGAATGATTTGGTCAGCTCTTTAAAATCACCAGTAGCCATGTTCCTTTGAATTTCAATTTTTTTCATTTTCCTTTATTAGGTTTTATCTCACAATTCTAATGTTTAGAAGGCTTGCTACACAGTTCAGTTGTAATCTTCACTCAACAACAACAAAAAAATATGAATTGGGAGAAGTTAGGGGAAGGGGATCTTGCCAGATATAGATCATATATTGTACCAAAGGCATTTATAATAATAATGCAGTTTATTGAAACTGAAGGAATTGTAAAAATCCCATTAACTTCTCATCATTTGTTTTTTTTTCTTCTTCTACTCATCTAGAATAGAGGAAACTGACTAGTCAATCTCATTTTGGTTTGTAGTCAGTTTCTCTTCTGAGTTCTCAGACATACCTGTCTGGAAAATAATTTTTTTTGTTACAAAGACTAGAAGGGGGAAAAGCATGTAACTCAATCCTTTCTCTTGCTCCTGAAAAATTTCTATCACTTATTTTCTATACTTATTTTCAAGCACAGATAGATCTGTTTTTAAATATAAAGAGATTAACTTGTGTGTGTGTGTGTGTGTGTGTGTGTGTGTGTGTGTGTGTCCTGTAGAGAGTTGGGAGGAGGAGGGAAGGGTAGTACAGTGGGGCAGTAGTGTATCCCAGTGGGTAAAGAGCTGGTCTCGGGGCCAGGAAAACGTGGGTTAAAGTTCCATCTCTGATACCTGTTGGTTGTATGATTATGGGAAAGTCACCAGGGCTAGGCAACTCTATAAAATTAATTTAAGATGCTGACCTACATTGTAGTAGAAGGTTTCTCTTCCAAGAATTCTCTATAACTATGGCATCATAAGCCCAGTTTCTTTCAAATCAGGAGTTCTTAACAAATTTTTTTCATGAACTATTATAGCAATATTGTAAAGGCAGAATTATTCTGAAAATTGTTTCTCTAAATAATGTTTTTAAATTACAAAATAAAATACAAGAAAATTTTAAAAATCAATTATATTAAAATGCAGTTATAAAAATTTATTTTAAAAAGTTCATGAATCCCAGGTTAAACACTCCTGAATTATAGAGATAGGGATAGAGGTAAAGATGTAGAAATGATATAGATAGGACAAAGGTGAGCTAGACATATAGATGATATATATATATATATATATATATATATATATATATATATATATAAATGGGAAAGAGAGGGAAAAAAAACAGAAAAGTTCCATAATGAAATTCAATTTTTGCTGACTGTTCTACAGGAGTGTGTCTCACCAGACATGTCCATATAGAGGATGATCGCCTCTCCTCTTTGTGCTGTTGTTGTTTTCTCTGAATGTCTATATGATTCATTCACTCAATGGGCCACATAATCCTAAAATGGAACACCAGCAACCAGAAACACAGTCAAAATAATTGGGTAAAGAAGCTTCCCCATACCAGTAACAATCCAGTGCTTTAAAAAACAATAAATAGCATCATTCTAGAGCTAGTTCAGATAAATTGGAGAGGTTTTCTTTCAGTTTTTTTTTTCCCCTAAGCCATTTAAGGCAGGCTATCTTATCCAGCTGCCCACTGATCCTCAAGGGGTCCATGGAAAGATGTTAGGATAATCTATAATTTGGATTAAAAAAATGTCTTTATTTTCACTAATATCTAATTTAAAAATAGCATGTCCTTAAATGATTTAAAAATAGGGTTCTGAAAAAGAATTCATAGGTTTCACCAGACTGCCAAAGGGATTCATTACACAAAAAGGTGAAGAATCCTTTCTTTAAGATACTATCATGGCAAGTAGTCAATTTTTATAAAATTCCCTCATGGATTTTTCTTATCCTACTTCATTTCTTAATTATTTCAAAATATCATCATGTCACTTAATATAGTCCAAATATATTAAGGTGTTAATTGATTATGATGAGTAAGCTGTGCGTGCTAATTACCTCTAATATGCTAGATACCAATTATTTGAGTCTATAATTCAGACTAAGGCAAATAGGGTTCAAGCAAACTTGGTCCACCTCATCTATTAGGGGCTTCATTAGAAAATCATGTTCTATTAAGTTAATGCCGTTATATATATAGGCCTGAGGGATTAACACTCTGGGTATTCTTTTTATCATTCAAAAGTATATCAAATGAGAAATATTAATGAGTAGCACAGACAACTGAGGGTCCTCTGGTTTTTAGGACCATGACTGGCATAATTTGAAGATAGTAAATATTCCATTCTACTAAGATTTAAATCAACAAAAGTAGTCATCTATAAAATGTTTTATCTATTGATTTATTTAATATTCCTAGAGTGCTGCAGTGGATTAAAGTATTAGGTCTAGAGTCAGAAAGACTCATCCTACTGAGTTCGAATCTGGTCTCAGACACTCATTAGCTGTGTGACACTACAAATCACTTAATGAAGAGAGATGACTAAATGGCCATTAAGATCTCATTTAGCTCTAAATCAACAATCTTAAAAAATTAAATTCAATACAAAAACATTTCAATTATTCAGTAAAATTTGTTAAATCCTATTACATGCATGTTCACATCTCTTTAATTCTTTAAGCTTTATAAAGCATCTTCCCCATTAGCACCCTGCGAGTCAGGTAGAACAAGAACGTATCCTCATCTTATAGAAGAGGAAAACTGAGGTCCAAAAAATAAAAAATAAAAAAATACATTTACTGAGTCCTGAAAGCTAGCAGGGCATCTAAGTGGCACAGTGGATAGGGTGAAGTCAGAAGACCTGAGTTCAAATTCAGCCTTAGATATTTACTACCTGTGTGACCCTGGACAACTCACTTAACTCTGATTGCCTCAGTTTTCTCATCTGTAGAATGACTTAGAGAAAGAAATGCAAACCATTGCTGTAATTCTGCCAAGAAAACTCCAAATGGTGTCACAACAAACTAAAACAAATGAACAATGAAAGAGCTAATAAGTAGTTATGCCGGAATGTGAACATAAGGCCAATATTCTGTTCACTTCTGCACACTATGTTTAATAAACTATGAAGTATAAGTATAAATGCTGAAAGTGTTGAAAAGAAGTCATAGTACTGAAATTAATTTGAAAAAGACTTCCTAGAAGAAATCAATGTGTACTTATATACATTTATGTAAATATATTAGGGAGTATGTGTGTGTGTGTGTGTTTATCAACAGAGATATGATTTTAAAAGGTGAACATTTGTTAGATGGAATTAATCTCCTTTGTCAAGTAATTCTTCAAGCAAAAAAAGATGTTTACAAAAAATGTCAGTGATTCTAAAAGCATGGAAGTAAATGTAAGAGAGTATAGCATTTTCTTTTTAGAAGTGACTAATTACTTTATCTGCATTTGATTCTTCAGGCAGAATGCAAAATGTCAAGATCAATAGATGTTGATAGCTTTGAAACACTACAGTTTGTGGTTAGTTATGTATGTTGTTGCTATTGCTGTAGTTCTATCATAATCACTGAATTTATCATATCTTCTTCAGCAGGAAAGGAGGTCGGAGAAGTATTAGACTAAGATATTGTGTGGTTGTGACTTCTTCCACTCAAAGCAAGTGGCAATCAAAGGAATGTATACATTACGTTGTTATCTAATGAGGATATTTTTACTGTTGATGCTAATTGAAGAAGCTAGGTGGTTCAAGGAATAGCGTTAGGATAGACCTGATTTCATATTTGCCTCAGACACTTATTAGCTATGCGATCCTGGATAAGTAATTTAACCTATTTGCCTTAATTTCTTCATCTGTAAAATAGGAACAATAATTGTACCTACTATCGAGGCCTGTTGTGAGGATCAAATGAAATAATTTTTGTACAGCATTTATTACAGTGCCTGGCAGATAGTAGACAGCATATAAATGTTAGTTATTACTATTATTATTATTATTAATTTCTCCTTTAATGCCCCCCAAAAAAAGCTTTGAACTAATTTGATAAAGAATGTCCAAATGAGTAGTCATTTTCCTATTTTTCCCTCTGACTCAAATAAATTATCTCTCTTCCTGACTTCTCTAATTCTATTAATAGTACCATCATTCTCTCAGTTACCCAGCCTTGAAAACTATAACTATCATCTCTCTCTCACCTGCTATCAATGAATCAATTGTCAAACACTGTCATTATTACATTGACAGGATTGCTTACATTTGTTCCTTCTTTTGTATTCCCACTGCCAACACTCTACTTTAGGCCTTCATGTATCATACTTAGACATTAACATTAGTCTTTTGACTAAGCCATAATGTTGAGGGGTGAGAAATGCTGAGGGGTGAGAGATACCCTCACCCTGGGCCAATGTTGCAGGTTTTTGCAAAAGAATTCTCAGTCCTAATCTCCAAGCTAGGTTTTTGGCAAAATGGGCTTATTCAATGAAAAATTCTTTCCCTCAGTGGGCTGATTTCTGTTTAGGAAGATAGCAAAGATTTGGGTACAGAATCTTGTTTTTATTAGCCTTCTATGATTTGGGGTTAGGGGGCAATTAGGGGATAATTTTCAAATTAATAAAGGGTGGTGATTGTTTCCCAGACCAAAGTGATTCCCAAATCAATTGGGAAGTGGGAGATTCCTGTAGGAACAAGATAGGAGGGTGGGAATCATTTTAGGAATTTCCCCAGGTCAGGTGGCCCACCCTCCACAAAGATCAGGGAGACACAGAGTCCTTATTACATCAATAGTATGTGGGGTTCTTGGCCTGGGGTCTATGAATTTATTTTTTTTTCCTAACCTCAGGAATTTTTTATCTAGTGCTACACTAATCTTACTAAAGTATAAATTAAGTCCTTATAGTCAAATATTCTAAATGGTTCCCTATTAGCTACCAAAGAAACTGAAAACTTAGAAATATCTCCACAAGTCACCACAACCTTCCTTTATAACCTAATTTTTCCATTTGTTCCAATGTGTTTCCTACATTCATCTTAACTTTACTGTTCCTCATAAAGTCTCCCACCTTGTTTCTTTACTTAAACATTTCCACCTTTCCTGGAATGCTCATCTCTCTCTTCTCTGACTATTGAAATTCTACTCATTCTTCAGGAACCAATTCAAATGTCACTATTTTCTTCAGGAAATCTTACTTCATCATCCCTGTTGTAAGTGCTCTTTCCTTTCTCTGAATTTCCTGTTTGTTCCACTCCTACAACACTCATTACATACAATTGTTTATATATATTATAGAACCCCTACATTAGAAACTATCCTTATGGACAGTGTCTACTTCAATCATTGTATGTCCCACAATTTCCTTTACATAGAGTATTGATTCAAAAGTTATAAGACTTCAGAAAGCATTTCAGAGTTTTATTCCAACATGTACTTAAGCAAGAATCCTCTCTGTGATGTCCCTGACAGAACTCAAATTTGACATGACTATGTAATTCATTTAAAGACTACCAATAGTGGAAAACTCATTATCTTAAAGAACAGTCCATTTCACTTTTAGGAAGTGTTCTTTATCTTCCATATATTGCTCCTAGTTCTGCCCTATGGGACCAAAGAAAACAATGCTAAAACTTTTTCCATTTGACAATCTTGAAATACTTGACAGCTATCATTTTCTTGTCATTTCTTGTCTTGGCAAAATATTCCCAGTTCTTTCAGCTGATTCTCATGTGTCATGTTTTGAATCCCCTCAAAATCCTAGTTACCCCAGAGCAAAAACTGAATGTATTCCAGTTTGTTGGTATATTATTGATGTATTATTTGGTTGGTATATTATTTGGTGTTTAATAAACCATTAGTTTATTGTTGTTTGTCCTTCATTCTCAAAGAAAATCAAGGACAAATGAGTCAGACTATGCAAAGTCACCAGTCTTCTATTTCTTTGGAAGTCATCTGGGCTCAATGGCAAGATATAGATCCAGAGGAAAGGAGATGATCATAGATGCAGGTGGAGATCTTTGCTTTTTTAAACTAAAGTCTTTCCCAGGACTCAGTTTTTCTGAGGCAACATCCCCTCAGTGAATAAGGCTAGAAAAGAAATTAGACCAAAAATAGCCTCTTTTACCTGGTCCCCAAAAAAAATCAGTCTGGGAAGGAAAGGCTCTAGGGGTTTCTAGCCAAAACAAAAACAATTGCTTTCTGGTTGGCTAGTTAGTTAGTTGTTGTCCTTTGTTCTCAAAGACAACCAAAATGACATCACTATGTTAGAGTCAAATTGTAGCATGTCCAACTATAGCTGATCAAACCAACACAAACTCAGAATGTTCTTCCAGAGATTGACACAAATAGTCCATATGAACATTTGAGGGGGATTCTCTAAATTTGTTCATCTTGCATTTCTTTTGAGCTTCTCAATTCTGTTTTGTTCATAGAGCACAGCTCCTTCTCTGATAAGGGCACATTATAATAGGAAGTCCTGTGCTCGGGTCTCCCATATCATTATAATCAATTCGAAAGTTCTTAAGAGAGACCTTGAGAATTTTTCTATACTGCTTTTTCTGATCACTATGTGAGCACTTGACCTAAATGATCTCTCCACAAAATAGTCTATTTGGCAAGCAAACATTTGGCATTTGGAAAATGCCCCATTAGAGTTGCACTCTCTGTGGTAGAGTTTGAATGCCTGGTAGTTTAGTTTGAGAAAGGACCATGTCTGGTATCCTATCCTGCCAGATGATCTTCACAATCTTCCTAAAAAGATTCAAATAAAAACAATTTCATTTCTTGTCATGGCACTAATAGACTGTGCAGGTTTCACAGGCATACAACAATGAGCTCAAGACAACACCTCTATAGAACTTCATTTTGGTAGTCAGTTTAATACCTCTTCTCTCCCACACTGTTCTTCAGAGTCTCCAAAACAGTGAGCTAGTTCTGGTCATGTATACATCAATTTTATCATCTCTGTGGGCATCTCTGGAAAGTATACTGTCAAGATAGGTGAGCTTATCCACAGCATTCAAAATTTTTCCATTTGCTGTAACTTATGATTCCACATATGGATGGTGTAGTACTGACTGATGGAGCAGCTGTGCTTTCATGGTGTTAATTGTTAGGACAAATTTAGCACATGCAGCAGAGACTCAATCCATACTTTGTTGGACCTCAGCTTTAGAGGCTTCATTACATACCCAATCATCTGCAAACAAAAAATCATGTTCCAACACTCCCTCCACTTTATTCTTGACTGTTTACAATATTTATACTCACTTTGAGCCATCAGAATCTAAACAAAGATCTAATGAAGTTTGGAATAGAATCTATTGTTGGTCAATCAGTGACAGGCACAGTGATTTGCATTTAAGGCATATATATTCATTTGAATTCTAATGAGTTTTATCAATGTTTGGTTTTCCAATACTGTATTTCAAGAAATCATAAATGAAGCCACATGAGACAAAATAGTCAATTGTACCAGTTTTTTAATGATAAAATAAATAATAAGAGGAAAAAGACATGGGGCAAAACAGTCAATTGTCTCAGTTTTTTAATGATAGAATAAATAATAAGGGAAGAGAAAAAAGAAATCTAGCACATAAGCCCCAAGATATCTTGTGAGTTTCAGCAATCAAAATTTCTATTCCTTTGGCTATAACATCCACAGATGATGATTCCCTATATGAACATAACAAGAGAATAAGGGCAAGGAGGAAGGGGACTGAAATGAGGAAGAAAGGGTGGAAGGAAGGGAGAAAGGAAGAGAGTAAGGAAAAAAGGAAGGAAGGAAGGAAGGAAGGAAGGAAGGAAGGAAGGAAGGAAGGAAGGAAGGAAGGAAGGAAGGAAGGAAGGAAGGAAGGAAGGAAGGAAGGAAGGAAGGAAGAAAACAGGGAAGGAAGGAAGGAAGAAAGGAAGGAAAGAAGGAGGTGTAATGCCAGTCTCATATCTCGATGGGGCAGCCTCCAAAATGTAATGCTGGAGAAACTGAGGAAAGATAGAGATTAGAGAGTTTTTAATATTTTATTTGGATTTCTGAGAGGGAGAGGTTTTCTGGGATCAAAGGATCCATTTTGGTCCCAGGGCTGATATCTTAAAGCATTAAGCATCAGCATCAGCATGAAATGTGAATTTCTAATGAGATAGATAGATAGATATAGATATATGTATATGTTTATGTGTGTGTGTGTGTGTGTGTGTGTGTGTGTGTGTGTATGCTCTAAGCAAACAGGGAAGACAAAGGCAAGGGGTGGAGTCTGAACACTGAGAGTGGAAATTTCCAAGAAGGGACCATAAATCCAGTTCTGACAGGTTGGGGGTATGGATCATAAATTCTGATAAACTGGGAGTGAAGGGGGTAGTTAGTTAAAGACAGAAAATCTAGAACTTAGAGACAGAGGATGCCAATTAAGTATCTAAGATAGGACATCTGGAGTTTTATCTTTTGGAATGCCAGAATGGCCAAATCTCTACAGCCCTAATTATCTTAGCATTAGTGAACAGGAAAGGGGGGGTGCAACCAGAGAAATTGAGGCAGAACAATTTAGGGAAACTGAGGCAGGACAATTTAGGAAACTGAGGCAGGACAATAAAAGGAAACTGTGACACAACAGAAGGAAAAAGAGAAGAAAGAAAGGGAGGAAGGAAGGAGGAAAGAAGGAAAGATGGGAGGATGAAAGGAAGGAAAGGAAAAGGGAGGGACGGAGGGAAGGATAGTTTAATATTTTGAGTATTGATTTAATAAAATTTTCAAAAACATATGTTATGTAAATAAGGTATGTTATGTGAATGAGGCAACCAACAAGAGCATATTGTCAGTCTTATTTAGGTTGTTAGCTGATCAATAATGTCCATGCATTAGACATGATTATTAAATTTTCATTTGTATGTAAATTTCATTTTTAGATATGTGAGAAATACATATTATCTAAGATACAGAAGACTAAGCTTTCCACATTATTTCTGATCTATCTTCTCTTTCCATTTTGCCCTTCACTAAAGATGTTGTACTCAGACAATCCATGACTTTTCCTAGATACTCATCTTTAAATAGAGGGCACTCTAATAAATCAAATACTGGGCTTACAATCAGAAGGTTTAAATTTAACAGCTTAGCTGTTCACTGGGTTCACTTAGAAATTCACTCAACATCTGAAAGAATTTTCTCAGATATAAAATGGGGATGATAATACTTCATTTTAAACTTCACATTGAAGAAATTACCTTACAAATGGTTAAAATATATACACTCTACTATATAAATATAGCCTATTATTGTTGCTATTATATACAAGATATTTGGATTTTAAAATAGCCTTTACAGAGGCTATTCTTTACAGAGAATGGAGTATATTGGTGTTCACTGGCATCCTGTCTTCACAACCCTTTTAGATTCATGCCTATTGCTTTTGATACCTCAGCACAAAGAAGGAAGTCCCTTTTGGGATAAGGGTTAACCCATTCCTCACTGTTTGTCAGTATATCTTTATACCAAAACAGTCCTCAGCATAGGGAGAAGTGAATTCAGTGATTTACTTAATATTTTGATAGCTTTATATGTTTTTCTTTGGACTGTTTTTATTCCTAATGTAATTACAGTGCTTCTGGTTATTCAAAAGCAAAGCCCAAGATTCCCCAAACAGCTTTTCATTTGAATTGTTGTTATCAATGTCTATTACTACATGGCTCATCTCTCTTGTCAAAAAGAAGGGGAAAAGGAAAGCACTTCAAAGTCTAAGTCGGTTTGGGTAAATGTGACTGCATTCTCTTCAAAGATACTTCTGATCATTGTTTTACAAAGAAATCAAAAAAGTTCAATTATCAGATATATGTCTGTTGATTTTTTTCAGGGTCAGGCAAAAGAAAAGAGAGAAAGAGTCATAAAGAAACAAAAGATAGATGGGGATAGACAATCAAAAACAGAAAGGGAGAGGGAGATTAGAAAAGAGAGAGAGATGAATGAGACATAAGGGAAGACAGAAATGAAAAAAGAAGGAAGAAAAAGGACAGGTAGGAAAAGAATAGGGGAGAGAGTGCACAAAATATGTCAGAAAAAGTGAGAAGGTATTTATTAGGGGAAATACAGATATAGTAACCCATCATAGTGTAATTTATGTCTTTCATGCACATCCACCTACTTATTCTTTCAATAGCCTTAATTGAGTACCAACTGGATACAAGGTTTATGCTCAACAAAACTCATTTGATATCTCCCCTGAGATCTGAGTAAAGCCAGCTCTATAAGCTAGAGAAAAGGAAAGGAAAGGAATGGAAATCTTTCTCTTCCTTAACTGTCTTCTGACAGTGCTGTTGAGTGTCAACGAGAAAAATTAAAATCAAATTCCATTTTTTCACACTAGTATAGATAGAATCACCCCAAGCTATTTTAAATCCTGTCTTGCAGTTGCTATGAAGGTCCTTAGGATTGTCAAGAAAACATTTTTCTGAATATCATATAAAAATGCAGAGGTGGAAGAAAATTCACTGTGAGAACTTAAAGCTAAAGAAAAGTCTTGAAGCACTGATCCATTAGGAAGCAATGTTTAATGGTAACTCACTGAGCAACACAATTCAAATAACATCTAAGGTTTAGCTACTGAAAGTTACTAAAGAATTTTTAAATGCGTATTTTAAAAAGGAATCATTGGAGTCTACTGGTTACTGTGGTGTTTGCTTAAAAATTCAAGACTTAGATCCCTTTTGCCATCTTTCCCCAATTATTAGCCTATAGTTTCTGCTCCAAAAGAACCTAACATTGCTGGGTCTCTTGAATTTCAAGAGTTCTGAGTAGCAATAAGGCTAAAGCTGATTTGGTGATTAAGCATCTACAAGATGATGAACTTTCATGAACCCACTATGGCAAAGGTCACCAGATCACCAAAGTAAGGGTAACTCAGCCCAGATCAGAAAAACAGAACCAATTAAAGCTTTTGTGCCAATCAAGGTTAACTGAGATCTAGTCTTTAAAAAATAAATAAATAAATAAAATTAATGACTGAATAAAAGGAAAAACCATTACTTAAGTCTTACCATATGTTAGGTTTAAAGTCAGGAAAATGAGTCTTCCTGAGTTCAAACTTGGCCTCAGATACTTACTATCTGTGTGATTCTGGGCAAGTCACCTAACCCTGTTTTCTTCAGTTTCCTCATCTGCAAAATGAGTGGGAGAAGGTAACAGCAAATCACTCCATGATCTTTGCCAAGAAATCCCAAATGGGATCATGAAAAGGACTGAATAATAGCCACAAAAAAAAAAAAAAAAAAGGATGGAAGAGTCAGCCTTCCAAAGACATGGTTTAATAACTTAGTGAACAACCAAAATAGTGAACTTCTTTGTCGTACGAGGACTGACTGAAAGAACTTGTGAGTAGAACATGGAAAAGACCCAAGGAAGATGTATTT